>NC_048571.1:72704795-74049795 GCF_013265735.2 Oncorhynchus mykiss | reverse complement strand
GGAGTGGCATGCTGTCAGACTAGGTGGGGAATAAAATAACAACGTAGGTGTACACACACACACACACACACACACACACACACACTCACTCACTCACTCACTCACTCACTCACTCACTCACTCACGCACACACAGCAGGGTGTACTTTTGTGTTATTAAAATGGCTTCCCGTGCCCCCCAGGCCTCTCTCTTCATTAAATCTCCTGCCATCGTACCTCCGCCCCTGCTAAATAAAGTCTTCATTAGTTCACACCTACATTACGTTACGGGACCTCTACTGTGACATTGGGAAGTTAATCCATTCAGTGTTGTTCATTACTTCCCACACCGCTGTCCCCCAATACATGCAGGTGTGAGGTATGATTTCTATTAGTGACACCAGGGCAGAAGAAATTAACCTGTTGTTGTCCCCAATGGCTTTGGCTGAAACAGCTTGTCTGAGGGACTTGATGTCATGGGTTGCTGTAGTACAGTTAAACTAAGGCTCTATTCAATCCGCAACGCTTCAGTCTGCAACACTTCAGTCTGCAACACTTCAGTCTGCAACGCTTCAGTCTGCAATGCTTCAGTCTTTAACGCTTCAGTCTGCAACGTTTCAGTCTGCAACGCCTCAGTCTGCAACGCCTCAGTCTGCAACGCCTCAGTCTGCAACACTTCAGTCTGCAACACTTCAGTCTGCAACGCTTCAGTCTGCAACGCTTCAGTCTTTAACGCTTCAGTCTGCAACGTTTCAGTCTGCAACGCCTCAGTCTGCAACGCCTCAGTCTGCAACGCCTCAGTCTGCAACGCTTCAGTCTGCAACGCTTCAGTCTGCAACACTTCAGTCTGCAACACTTCAGTCTTTAACGCTTCAGTCTGCAACGCTTCAGTCTTTAACGCTTCAGTCTGCAACGCTTCAGTCTGCAACGCTTCAGTCTGCAACGCTTCAGTCTGCAACGCCTCAGTCTGCAACGCCTCAGTCTGCAACGCTTCAGTCTGCAACGCCTCAGTCTGCAACGCTTCAGTCTGCAACGCTTCAGTCTGCAACGCTTCAGTCTGCAACGCTTCAGTCTGCAACGCTTCAGTCTGCAACGCTTCAGTCTTTAATGCTTCAGTCTGCAACGCTTCAGTCTGCAATGCCTCAGTCTGCAATGCCTCAGTCTGCAACACTTCAGTCTGCAACGCTTCAGTCTGCAACGCTTCAGTCTGCAACACTTCAGTCTGCAACGCTTCAGTCTGCAACGCTTCAGTCTGCAACGCCTCAGTCTGCAACGCCTCAGTCTGCAACGCTTCAGTCTGCAACGCTTCAGTCTGCAACGCTTCAGTCTGCAACGCTTCAGTCTGCAACGCTTCAGTCTGCAATGCCTCAGTCTGCAATGCCTCAGTCTGCAACACTTCAGTCTGCAACGCTTCAGTCTGCAACGCTTCAGTCTGCAACACTTCAGTCTGCAACGCTTCAGTCTGCAACACTTCAGTCTGCAACGCTTCAGTCTTTAACGCTGCAGTCTGCAACGCCTCAGTCTGCAACGCTTCAGTCTGCAACGCTTCAGTCTTTAACGCATCAGTCTGCAACGCTTCAGGCTGCAACGCCTCAGTCTGCAACACTTCAGTCTTTAACGCTTCAGTCTGCAACGCTTCAGTCTGCAACGCTTCAGTCTGCAACGCTTCAGTCTTTAACGCTTCAGTCTGCAACGCTTCAGTCTGCAACGCTTCAGTCTGCAACGCTTCAGTCTTTAACGCTTCAGTCTGCAACGTTTCAGTCTGCAACGCCTCAGTCTGCAACGCCTCAGTCTTTGACGCTTCAGTCTGCAACGCTTCAGTCTGCAACACTTCAGTCTGCAACGCTTCAGTCTTTAACGCTTCAGTCTGCAACGCTTCAGTCTGCAACGCTTCAGTCTGCAACGCTTCAGTCTGCAACGTTTCAGTCTGCAACGCTTCAGTCTTTAACGCTTCAGTCTGCAACGTTTCAGTCTGCAACGCTTCAGTCTTTAACGCTTCAGTCTGCAACGCTTCAGTCTGCAACGTTTCAGTCTGCAACGCTTCAGTCTTTAACGCATCAGTCTGCAACGCTTCAGTCTGCAACGCCTCAGTCTGCAACGCCTCAGTCTTTGACGCTTCAGTCTGCAACGCTTCAGTCTGCAACACTTCAGTCTGCAACGCTTCAGTCTTTAACGCTTCAGTCTGCAACGCTTCAGTCTTTAACGCTTCAGTCTGCAACGCTTCAGTCTGCAACGTTTCAGTCTGCAACGCTTCAGTCTTTAACGCTTCAGTCTGCAACACTTCAGTCTTTAACGCTTCAGTCTGCAACACTTCAGTCTTTAACGCTTCAGTCTGCAACGCTTCAGTCTGCAACACTTCAGTCTGCAACGCTTCAGTCTGCAACGCTTCAATCTGCAACGCTTCAGTCTTTAACGCTTCAGTCTTTAACGCTTCAGTCTTTAACGCTTCAGTCTTTAACGCTTCAGTCTGCAACGCTTCAGTCTGCAACGCTTCAGTCTGCAACGCTTCAGTCTGCAACGCTTCAGTCTTTAACGCTTCAGTCTGCAACGCTTCAGTCTTTAACGCTTCAGTCTTTAACGCTTCAGTCTGCAACGCTTCAGTCTGCAACGCTTCAGTCTGCAACGCTTCAGTCTTTAACGCTTCAGTCTGCAACGCTTCAGTCTGCAACGCTTCAGTCTGCAATGCTTCAGCGATGCAGAAGGAATTTAGCCATTATTTACAGTAGGGTGGCTACTTTACTGATGGTGACATGACAGCGTAGTACAGTGCTTACAAACATAACTTAGGCTATCACACCTTTGGGATGATGACCAAACACTCCGGCCCTAATTCAATCAATCAATCAAACAAACAAACAAGCAACTGATGAATCATTCAATAAATGTGGGTTCACTCAGAATGGTTACACTGTATTGATCTATTTTACTGTAAGGTCCATTGAGATGTTTAAATGCACTTCAAATAAACGTTCATCTGTTTTTTTAGGCACCTTCTGGTAGAATGGAAGGGTTTTTATTTTAATTTAACTTTAACCTGTTGATCCTACTTGAGACGCAGACGTCTCAAGTAGGCACCTGGAAATGCAAATGCGCTACGCTAAATGCTAAATGTACTCGTTAAAACTCAAACGTTAATTAAAACACACATTGAATTAAAGCTACACTCGTTGTGAATCTAGCCAACAAGTCAGATTTTTTAAATGCTTTTCGGCGAAAGCATGAGAAGCTATTATCTGATAGCATGCAACACCCCGAAATACCTGAAGGGGACGTAAACAAAATAATTAGCGTAGCCGGCGCTATACAAAACGCAGAAATAAAATATAAAACATTCATTACCTTTGACGAGCTTCTTTCTTGGCACTCCTATATGCCCCATAAACATCACTATTGGGTCTTTTTTTCGATTAAATCGGTCCATATATACCCAAAATAGCCATCTATGGAAACTGTGTAATTCAGAAAAAAACATTGTTTCAAAACGCTGCGTCATTTTTTAAAATAAAAAAAGTTGACGATAAACTTTCACAAAACACTTCGAAATACTTTTGTAATCCAACTTTAGGTATTAGTAAACGTTTATAATCTATCAAAATGATCACGGGCGATGTGTATTCAATAGCTCCACGTCTTGAAATCATGGTCGGAAATCTCTCCTCCAAAACATCCTGTCGGAGACCGGAAGAAATGGAATCCCTTTCCTTTGTTTTACCAAGAAATAATTCTCAGGACAATGACGACAATGGCGACATCGTGTGGAAGCTGTAGGAATTGCATCCTTAGTCCTATTTAATTTGGTGTCCTTTAAACAATACATGCAAGTGGCGCATGAATATTATTTTCAGCTTTCAGTGACCAGTTTTTCTTGCGCTTTTCGATGAAACATACGCTCTGTTATAGTCACAGCCGTAATTTAACCAGTTTTAGAAACTTCAGAGTGTTTTCTATCCACACATACTAATCATATGCATATACTATATTCCTGGCATGAGTAGCAGGACGCTGAAATGTTGCGCGATTTTTAACAGAATGTTCAAAAAAGGAGGGGGTAGACTTTAAAGAAGGTGTTTTGTAAATCATAGGAAGATAGCATTTCCCTTTGGGCCTAACAGATGAAACACGGAATTAGCCGCCGGTGCTAGCCTTGTACAGGAAGGACAGGGCATTTCTCACAGGTGAACTGTGTGTGTGTGTGTGTGTGTGTGTGTGTGTGTGTGTGTGTGTGTGTGTGTGTGTGTGTGTGTGTGTGTGTGTGTGTGTGTGTGTGTGTGTGTGTGTGTGTGTGTGTGTGTGTGTGCATGCATGTGGAGACAGCAGGAAATAAATCATTCCTATCAAACTCACTAAGCTCCATGTTCCCTGTAATAGCTCATTTAAAAAACACACAGCTTTATTCATATTCATCATCCTAAACATTACCTTAGGCGTTCTGCTGTTGTTGCTGTGCAGTTACACTAAGCTAGCTGGCACGACAGCACTGGTACCCTTCTCACCCTGCTTCCACACACCTCTTTTAGTCAATTCAAGTGTTTCATTAGGAAAGGCTCATTTGTGTAACATAATTTACATGGCGCAGTCAGCATTTGCCAGAATATTGTTGCCTGTGGTACAATTGTAGTGTGTGTGTGTGTGTGTGTGTGTGTGTGTGTGTGTGTGTGTGTGTGTGTGTGTGTGTGTGTGTGTGTGTGTGTTTGTGCGTATGTGTGCATGTGTGTGTACAAGCCCATATTACGCAAATTACTTGTTGACTTGGTGTACACAAAGTGATACAATTTTAGCAATGAGACTTGCAATGTCATTTGCATTGTACATTCTTAACAACAGTGCATGCTTAACAACAGTACATGCTTAACAACAGTGCATGCTTAACAACAGTACATGCTTAACAACAGTGCATGCTTAACAACAGTGCATGCTTAACAACAGTACATGTGTGCAGATGTATGACACTGATCAAATCTTAGGTCCTCTGTTTTAGAGTAACCCCATCAGAAATAAATGTATGGGAATATATTGATATTCATAGTAAATGTCTAAATGTTTTATGTCTTATTCTGCATTTCTGTTTCATCCTGATAATTTTCTGCTAGATATTACATCACAATAGAGCGTCCCTTTCCCATCTGAAGTACCTCTTAGCACCACTTAGCATGCTCTTGTGTTGGCCTGTCATTAGTACATGATGCATCCACAGAGCCGGTGCCAGCGAGTGCCCCCAACAATAGTGCCCCTCATGAAATAAAGCACCTTGATTTCATGGTTCCCTTTCACAAAACCCTATTTTGAAATAAAGTACCTTCCCTCCTCCTTTTAAAAATGTATCTTTTGAGGGCAGCTCCATTAAGGTAGAAAAACCTCTCTATCTCTCCGTTGAGAATCATGAACTACCTTTTGATGAAGCCGCTCTCTGACCCATTTTACACTACTAAGAGAAAGGGAAAATAAAAAGGGATGAAGAATGGAGACTCAGGAGAAAGAGAAAGGGAGGGAAGGAGAAAGGTTGGAGGACAAAAACATTACGATGGGTTATTAGAATTCATATTTCCTCTGTAATGGATGGTCTCTCAGTGGCGCTCACGCTACTTCCTCATTCTATTCACCAGCTGCACAACAAAAGGACACTGAATTATAAGCAAATGGTTGCCACGGTAATGTGATGGTACTCTTTCTCTCTCAGGCTTCTGGGAACAAGCTGATAATTGAAGTAGAGAGAAGAGAGAGAGAGGAGAAAAGAGAGAGAAGAGAAAAGGGAGAGAAAGGAGAGAGAGAGAGGAGAAAGTAGAGAGAGGAGAAAAGAGAGAGATGAGAAAGGAGAGACAGGAGAAAGGAGAGAGAGAGGAGAAAGAAGAAAGGAGAGATGAGAAAGGAGAGAAGAGAAAATAGAGAGAGGAGAAAGGAGATAGAGTAGAGAGAGAAAAGACGGAGGAGAAAGGAGAGAAAGGAGAGAGAGGAGAAAGCAGAGAGGATAAATGAGAGAGTAGAAAGTAGAGATAGGAGATGAGAGAGAGGAAAAAAGAGAGAGAGGAGAAAAGAGAGAGAGGAGAAAAGAGAGAGAGGAGAAAAGAGAGAGAGGAGAAAGGAGAGACAGGAGAAAGGAGAGACAGTAGAAAGGAGAGACAGTAGAAAGGAGAGAGAGGAGAAAAGAGAGAGAGAAGAAAGGAGAGACAGGAGAAAGGAGAGAGAGAAGAAAGGAGAGACAGGAGAAAGGAGAGATAGTAGAAAGGAGAGAGAGGAGAAAGGAGAGACAGTAGAAAGGAGAGACAGTAGAAAGGAGTGAGAGGAGAAAGGAGAGACAGTGGAAAAGAGAGAGAGGAGAAAGTGGAGACAGGAGAAAGGAGAGAGAGGAAGGGACGAAAGGTATTTGAAGAGAGGGAGAGATATGTTAATTACAAAGTGAAGGAGAAGCAGGGATAAAGAAATTGCCTGTGTGACCGACCAGGTTTTGAATCTGTGTTTTTGCATGCTATGAGACAGTGTTCGTTTGCTGAATAGCCTAGGCATTAGCTCAGGCGAGTTTACCACCTCGTGTACACCTGCATGTGACATGAATTTTGAGCTCTTTTCAACCCTGATGAATATGTGTTTAATATTCTATGTTCAGTGGAAGGTACTGTACTGTAGCCTACTGAATTAATTCCATGGGAGGGAGGGAGGGAGGGAGGGAGGGAGGGAGGGAGGGAGGGAGGGAGGGAGGGAGGGAGGGAGGGAGGGAGGGAGGGAGGGAGGGAGGGAGGGAGAAATACTGTTTTTCCTCTTATTAACCCTAGTCATTCCCCAGTGGGCCCTGTGGCTTTGACACTGTCAGTCACCCGTCACTTCTGTCCCATCTGTTAGTGTGTGTGTACGTGCGTGCATGTGTCAGTGTGTGTGTGCGTGCGTGCATGTGTCAGTGTGTGTGTGCGTGCATGTGTCAGTGTGTGTGTGCATGTGTCAGTGTGTGTGTACGTGCGTGCATGTGTCAGTGTGTGTACGTGCGTGCATGTGTCAGTGTGTGTGTACATGCGTGCATGCTTGTGCATTTGTGCATGTGTGTGAGTGTCGCACAGGGGATCTCATAATGAGGTGCCATGTTGTACCACAAGGACCCTGAATATTATTTATATGGTCCTCACCAAATAGGCCCATCCATCGAAAGTACTCAGTCAGGTGAAAGAGACAGGAAGAGACAGACAGAGAAAGAGCAATGTTATTGGCTGTGACATTTATCTACTCTCCTATTGGTTCATCTTCCATAGCTTGGCTCGAGCTTCTGCCTCCTATTGGTTGGCCATGATGCAAGCAGTGTTGGAAGTTGAAGCTCATGTTCTGTGTTTTGTACACTCAGTGTAACAAGAGGAAACTGCTGATGCACAACCAAGTTTCGAAATTGCACATTGTGTGTTCTGCTATTCTAACTCGAAATAGAGTTTCTACCTCCTATTGGTTGACCACGATGCAAGCCACTTGTGTTCGTTTGGTTAGTCTATCTGGTAATAGGATATTATTGAACTAATTTCATCATTTATTGGATTCATAGTGCCCTTTCCAGAGGCTTTTCCAGTTTGATTTAAGGACCAACAGCTTTGAGTGGTCGTTTCTCAGCATTGAGTGTTTATAGCCAGGGGTCTCACTTATTTCAGAACCATAAAATGTAACAAGACACATATTCCCCTGCTAATAGACATCAGTTCCATGCTATTACACATCAGTTCCATGATATTACACATCAGTTCCATGTAGATTACAGACTATTCATATTGGAGCAAAATCTGTATAATCTGTTGCACTTTACACTGTGTGAAGCCTTCAATCTAAACTAAAACATTAATATCCATATCAGTCTCATTTCCACAAGCAACCAGCTGCAACTCTCCCCCTGGATCCATCATTCTAAATTAGCTCAGCCCCCTCCCACCCCTCTACTGGCACCCCCACTGTGAATCAAATGTACTTTGTCTATGGCAGAGCCAATATGGTCCTTTGTTGTGCACTTTTTATGAGATTATTACAACCAAAGACAAACAAGAACAAAGGGCATCTTCTGTCTTTGATGTGTCTTTTTCTTGTTGTTTTAAAATGCTGGAACCTGGCTTGATGTCAACAAACCCTGCTTTTTGCTCTCTCTGATCTGTCTGTACTGAGATCAGAGGGAAGTGGTCAGCAGTTGCTGGTAGTAGCAAACCATTGTGGTACAATCACATGATTCTGTCCCCATCCCCTACCGAGTACTGATTAAGGGATAGATTGAGTTGAAAGCACTGTCAATGCAATCAATATCAATCAGTATCTTTGTTGTCTCATTTGGGAATTGTGTACTGCAGTTGATGACAATATCCTGGATGGGAAGGCGACTGTGTTTTTTGTTCCAGCCCTTGACTTATTCCACATTTTGTTGTGTTAAAGCTGGAATTTAAAATGGATTACATTGAGATTTTGTTTCACTGGTCTACACACAATACCCTATAACGCCAAAGTGGAATTATGTTTTTAAATGTTTACAAATTAATTCAAAATGAAAAGCTGAAATGTCTTTATGAATTTTTGATAACATTATACTAAATATAATCACATCTCCAAAGAACTGATTAAAACAATATTTTGCAAAGAAGGTCTACAGTAGTGTCGTGTCTTTGGCATCACTAACAGTGAAGACTTATTTTATCAAATCAATTCTCTGTAATTATTATTACGTGATTAAACTAATCATGTAAATGTAATTAACTAGGAAGTCGGGGAACCAAGGAAAATCTTCAGATTACAAAATTATAATTTTCCTAATATTTTAATATCTGATCAATTAGTCTTCTTATTAATGATTTATTATTTACCTCACGTTAGTCTCCTTCCAAATGTCGTAATTTGTTGGTTATCTGCACGAACCCAGCCTTTTCTATGAATCATCCAGACATCAACTGTCTTAATAATTTATTTACTAACTAAATAAATAATCACAGAAATGCAGAAACAAACAACAGTTATGGTTACAAGGAAATGATAGGGGAGGTTCCCTAGTGGGCTAAACCGATATGGTGGCTTGGTGGACAAAGGGAAGTGGGTGTGGAATGAAAAGGGCGGGAAAGACAAAAGAAGTCACTACACAGTTGATAATTATATAAATTGAAATGCTAATGCTTTGCACATGAATGCTCACTCATTCTGGAATAATTGCAATCAATATATATATTTACGCTCAGTGTGTCGCTGTGATCTCTGTTGGAATCATCAGTCCTTCTGTTGGAGAGTCAGTTCATCATTGTCTCTCTCTCTCTCTGCTTCCCTGAAGATCAAAATATTTTGTGGTTGGAATGTATACTTCAAAGTACCATTCAGATATGTTCTCATAGAATAGATGTTTCGGCGGTTGTTGGTCTGCAGATCCCAGGTTGACGTATTTTCTAGCTGCAGACTAGTAATTATTATCTAAGATTTGCTCTTATTCTGTTGGGATCGATAGTCTCAGAGTTTAACCATTTCCAGCCGTGTAGCCAATGCTCCACGTGGTATGGTTAGGAATTCAACAACCATTACAAGCTTAGCTTATACTGAGGTTTTTGTGGTCTAAACTCAACCTGTGCCCCCTCGGTGTTCATCGAGGTATGCGTGGTCTGAAGAGGATTTCCTCAGGAGTGGGTTTTATTCATAACAATTGAAAAGGCGGGTCTATGATGCCAGATCATGTCTTTGCTCACGGGGGCGGGCCAATGACTTAGTTCAACTTTAAAGGGAATACAATTCTCTTTCATTAAAGGTTTAACATCACCTTACATAATTTCACAAATAGTTTCATCTTTACTCTTTCATTTTATACAACAATTAGATGCAAACCCCATAAATGAGAAATGTACATATTCATAGATATAGTTATGTGTGTTTCCTGTCCTCTCTGAGGTCACCAAATGAAACACACTCGTCATACCCGTCCCTTAAGTGTCCACGGACCATTCCCACCTTCTCACAAGTGGACATTTCATATCAAATTCCCATTTTGTCGATTTAGGAGTTTGCAATGTGAAATCCTTTGTTCTCTCTATGTGTCTCTCTTTCTGCATGGCCAGGGGGAGAGAGTCTCCTCCAGGAATTTACGACCTGAGATAGAGAGAGGGGGTGCCATGATCTATACCCAGAAAGGGCCACGTCATGACAGTAGCGTCAACAGCACTCTGTAGGGTAGCACCATGGTGTAGCCAGAGGACAGCTAGCTTCTGTCCTCCTCTGGGTAAATTGCCTTCAATACAAAACCTAGGAGGCTCATGGTTCTCAACCCCTTCCATACACTTACACAGTAATTATGGCAACGTCCTCCAGCCTGTCAGAGCTCTTGTAGCATGAACTAACATGTTGTCCACCCAATCAAAGGATCAGATAATTAATCCATTACTGAAAGCATACTCTACAGCTAGCTAGCACTGCAGTATATAAAAGGTGGTGAGTAGTTGACTCAAAGAAAGAGAAAGACAATAGTTGAACAGTTACATTTCTTCCAAAATTACGGAAAAGCAAGAGACAAAAAGAGAGATTTTGTCATTCTTTTCATTTTCAATTTCACTTACTTAGCTATCAAATGCAGTTAGCTAGTTTCGCCTACTGAAACACCCTGATTGAACAGAGGAATGCTATGTTAGCTAGCTGGCTATAACTTTCCAACACAACACTGTAACTCTTCCAAGTCAAGGTAAGCTTTTGGTATTCCTAATTCATTGCCCCCGGGGTGCGCTGATGTAACTGCTTACTAACTGTACACAAACGTTACTGCATGATTGTAGCGGGTTTACTAACGCGTTAGTTCTATTAGCTATGCTGACTATGATGTTAATTTAGCTAATATGGTGACAACAATGTAGACTATGTGCATGTAGACTGTGTGCATTGGTTTGTCTTGGTCACATACAGCTGATGTGTTGTGCATTGAAGTCCACAAGCAAAGGGAAGAGGTGAGAGGAGGAGAGCCATAGATGTGAGAAGGAACACACATGGCTGCTATGAAAGTGAACTGTGTTTACAGTTGATCACAGTATTTACAGCGATCAGGGGTGATTCATTCCACCGATTCTGTTGAAAAACTTTTCTTAAACGGAAGCAAACAGAACAAAACAGGGATAAACATACCTGAATTTTTCCAATAGAAACTCTTGTTTGCAACGGTATTGAATGTCACTAACTCAGTTGCCGGAGAGGACGGAAACCACTCAGGGATTTCACCATGAGGCCAATGTTTAACACTGAGGATGGATCAACAACATTGTAGTTACTCTACAGGGAATACAGACCAGCTACAGACCAGCTAGAGACAAGCTACAGACCAGCTACAGACCAGCTACAGACCAGCGACAGACCAGCTACAGACCAGCGACAGACCAGCTATAGACCAACTAGAGACCAGCTACAGACCAGCTAGAGATGAGCTAGGGACCAGCTACAGACTAGCTACAGCGCACTCAAATCAAATAAAAGTTTATTGGTCAACTACATAGTTTAGCAGGTGTTATAGCAGTGCAGCGAAATGCTTATGTTACTAGCTCCTATGTCAAGAAACCAATATATAAATAAATATGCGGTGTGTATAAACAGTGTAACTAAAATACAGTAGAAATAAGCAGTAGTATAAATAAGCTATGACAGTATTTAAATACACAGTGTGAAACCGGAAGTGACCAGTGGTTCAATGTCTCTATAACTTGGGACATCAGCAATGTGTGTGTGTGTGTGTGTGTGTGTGTGTGTGTGTGAGGTCACTAATAGGCATTCTCTGTGTCTTCTTCCACACAGTACATCTCCGTTCATCATTTCCATCACTATAAACACAGTGGATGTCACTTAGCATATCAGCCGGGAGATAAGTACCGCTAACTTCCCAGTAAATCACAACTCCATTTGCTTTCTTTTCTCTTCCCAGAATGCATTAGCCGTCCTTTGGAGCTCAGCGAAGCAGACAACATGAGCACACAGGTTGGTGGGAAATAGAGGGACAGTCGATAATTCCAGCCCCCCTGGGGATCTTGAGAAAGTCAAGCAAAACAGACTGAGCTTCGACTAATAAGAAACTCATGGAGCCTATGAGCACGTGCGTGGTCAAACACGCTCAATCGGTTTCTTTCTCTCTGCTTCTCTTTTTTCCCCACATATGTATAGAAGCACTTAAATAAGCCACATGTATAGTATAATCATACACAATACACACACATCTACTGTACACATGTGACTGTTATGTAGAGTTAAGACACATTTAATCACTTCGTTATATTGAATGTCCCTCATTCACTAAGGGTTTGAGACAGACATTAATGACCCATAGCATAACATTGAAATCCCCCCACCTTCCGCTCTATAAATTGTATGCCATCATATTCACAGATTATTGTGACACACACACACACACACACACACACACACACACACACACACACAGAGTATGAGTATGAGTACATGTAGTTCACTCCTCATTGTCATTCAGCAGTGAAGAACAAGCCAATCAGAAGTAAGAAATTAGATGAAAGTAAGATTGACTTGTCAAGCGAGAGAGCGGAGCAGTATCTGCATACAGAATGAGGATATCAGCCTAGCTCCAAATGAAAAGGCTTGTTGCTGTGGTAACACACCTGCAGTGTCGGACTGGAAGAAAGTTCAGTGATGTAAAGGGTTTGAGGCTTCTGGCAGGGTGGGTGTGTGTGTTGGGGGGGGGGGGGGGGGGGGGTCTATGTGTGTATGCTTGTGTGTATACACCTGTCGCATGCTTGAGCTTCCTTATTCACTTCAGAATTCAGTTTTATCCCTCCATCCTGTGATATAGACAAGGAGCTAAGAATATTTTCCTCTATTGGTCTGCTAGATATACTGTATATAATGTGATATACTCATAGACTGTAAAAAAAATGGACAGAGCCATCAATGACGCCACCCGATTGTTTCCAATATGAAGCCTCAGTGGCACATTTGATGATCAGGAAGTGTCGTTTCGGAAATATTCGAATGCGCAGTTCGAGCTACTCTATGAAGTGACGTTGAAGGCTAGCTCAGTGCTGTCCTTTTCTTTACACAAGGATTGGCCAGGAAGATTGCTATTTTCCCTTTCACTATAATGGGATATCCTGCTTTCTGGAAAAAACCACCTGCAGTACCCCAGCCTTGAACTTCATGGCTTCAGGCTAGATGAAGAGAATGGCCCTGTACTTGATCACCTCTCTTCTCCTCTCCTCTTCTCTCCTCCTCTTTTCTCCACTCTCTCATTTATTTCAATTAGTCATGCTTTACTTTTCCCTTAAGAAGGCGCTTGGCGGCGAGCGGCCACATATAGGCTGAGAAATGTTCTGCGCTCTGCCTGTAATGAAACATTTAGATGCATGGAGAGCAACGGCTGTGCATTAATATGAACTTCGGGGCTATAGGCTGGTTTCAACCACGGCAGTTTCTTGATGTCTTAGTGCAGGATCCCATGAACAGCAGCGGTAGTGGTAGTAATAAATCAAATCAATAATCATTTTAGCAGCAGCGTAGGTGTGAGGGGAGCAGTAGTTAGTCATTTAACAGCCTTATGGCCAGGGGACAGAAGCTGTTTAGGAGTATGTTGGTGCCATCTGGTGGACGGGAGCATGGAGAACAGTCAATTTCTCAGTTGGCTGGAGTCTTTGACAATTTTTAGGGCATTTCTCAGACATGTCTGGCATGTACACTACATAACAAAAAGTATGTGGACACTTGCTCGTCGAACATCTCGTTCCAAAATCAAGGCCATTAATATGGAGTTAGTACCCCCTTTGTTGCTATAACATCCTCCACTAGATGTTGGAACATTGCAGTGGAGACTTGCTTCCAATCAGCCACAAGAGCATTAGTGAGGTTGGGCACTGATATGTTGGGCGATTAGGCCTGGCTCGCATTCGGCGTTCCAATACATTCCAAAGGTGTTTCATGGGATTGAGGTCAGAGCTCTGTGCAGGCCAGTCAAGTTCTTCCACACCAATCTCAACCAACCATTTCTGTATGGACCTTGATTTGAGCACAGGGGCCTTGTCATGCTGGAACAGGAAAGGCCCATCACCAAACTGTTGACACAAAGTTGGTAGCACAGTATTGTATAGAATGTTATTGTATACTGTAGTTTTAAGATTTCACTTCACTGGAACAAAGGGGCATAGCCCGAACCATGAAAAATAGCCCCAGACCATTATTCCTCCTCCACCAAACTTTATAGTTGGCACTATGCATTGGGATAGGTAGCATTCTCCTGGCATCTGTCAAATTGAGATTTGTCCTCCGGACAATGGTGACGCGTGATTTATCACTCCAGAGAACGAGTTTCCACTGCTCCAGAAACCAATGCCGGTGAGCTTTACACCACTCCAGCCGACTCTTGGCATTGCACATGGTGATCTTAGGCTTGTGTGCGGCTGCTTGGCCATGGAAACCCATTTCATGAAGGTCCCGACGAACAGTTATTGTGCAGACGTTGCTTCCAGAGGCAGTTTGGAACTCGATAATTTGGAACTCGTTAGTGAGTGTTGAAACCGAGGTCAGACTTTTTTTACGTACTACGCGCTTCAGCACTCAGAGGTCCCATTCTGTTATCTTGTGCGGCCTACCACTTCACGGCTAAGCTGTTGTTGCTCCAGGACGTTTCCACTTCACAATAACAACACTTACAGTTGACCGGGGCAGCTCTAGCAGGGCAGAAATGTAATGAACTGACTTGTTGGAAAGGTGGCATCCTATGACGGAGCCATGTTGGAAGTCACTAAGCTCTTCAGTAGGGCCATTCTACTGCCAATGTTTTTCTGTAGAGACTGCATGGCCGTGTGCTCGATTTTGTACACCTGGCAGCCACTGGTTTGTCTGAAATAGTCAAATCCACAAATTTGAAGGGATGTCCACATACTTTTGTGTATGTCCTGGATGGCTGGGAGCTCACCCCTAGTGATGCGCTGGGCTGTCCGCACCACCCTCCGTAGGGCCTTCCAGTTGAGGGCGGTGCAGCTGCCATACCAGACGGTGATACAACTAGTCAGGATGCTCTCCAGCTATAAAAGTTCCTAATGATTTGAGTGGCCATGCCAAATCCTTTCAGCCTCTTGAGGGAGAAGAGGAGGCACTGCCGCAAATAGCTTCTTCTCATATTTAGATATGGAAATATGTCTTAACTGAAAACGTTTTTTGATAAATGTATTTAAATACCGCCATACTGGTGTCACATTACTACAAAATGGAAATATATAATTAATTATACATGGCATTAGGGCATAGTATTTATTCATCTTCAGTGGGAAGACGCAGATTTGATGTCACGGGCTAGATCGAGTCAAAAACATGCATGACACCTGTTCTTTTCATCATGCTCCATTAAAGTCTTGGTTTAAACTCAACACTGAGCCTGGTTGTTTTGCACCGCGCATTGCAAGGAACTATTCAAATTCACCAACACACTGTATTTATATGCAGATGCGTACGTCTGTAAATTAAAGAGATTCTCTTTGATATAACGCCAGACATCTGATTCTCCTATTTTACAAATGCCAATCTGAATATATTTAAAAAATGAAATAAGAGAGAGAGAGAGATTTAGAGCTGTGGCTCCAGGCACAAGTCCTCTTCATTACAAAGCTTTATACATTTTAGGCGACAGGGGCTTCTTTTGTGAGTGTATTTTTACTGAGCTGTTTATTAAGGTCTGACATGGTAAGAAGAGGATGAGGAGGAGGAGAGGGGAATAAGGCATTTCTGCAATGGGGGGGGGGGGGGGGGGGGGGGGGGGTTTAAAGATTCTAAATCAAGGTTTAGCTGAAACCCCAAAGGTGTGTGTATCTATGAGACTTAACAATCAACAATAGACAGATATAAAAATGTGTTAGAGAGAGAGAGGAGACAGAAAGAAGAGTCGGGGGGAGGAGACAGAGAGAAGGAGACAAAGAGAAGGAGAAATGGAAAGATGAGTGGAGGTAAGAGGGAGAATGGAGAAGAGAGAAGCAGAGGGAGGAAGGGAGGGATAATTGTTGTCTAAGCATAGTTTGCATAGTTTGCCATGACAGTGTTACCTGACTGACATTACAGAGGTGATATCAAGTTTCATGTCTCAAGTTTCAAGTTTTCATTTTGCAGTGAAATTAATTTCTGAAATGCCTTTCTTGCAAGCTCAATCACTCGCAAAAGAGTCAATCCCATAACCATGCTATCACCTTCTAACGCACACACTCCATTAAACATGCAAACACGCCCATGGCCATGCTAGCAGTCTCTATCTATCTCACATAGGACCCAGGCTCTCTCCAAGCACTGTGTTGACTGTGAAAACGGCTCTATCACCTGTCTGATCACTTTGTTTATATCCCTGTTAGTTAGCAATTCTCCTTTGTCAAGATAATACATACACCTGACAGGTGTGGCATATCAAGAAGCTGATTAAACAGCATGATAATTACACAGGTGCACCTTGTGCTGGGGACAATAAAAGGCCACTGTAAAATGTGCAGTTTTGTCACACAACACAATGCCACAGATGTCTCAAGTTTTGAGGTGGAGTGCAATTGGCATGCTGACTGCAGGAATGTCAACCAGAGCTGTTGCCAGATAATTTTTTCATTTCTCCAACGTCATTTTAGAGAATTTAGCAGAACGTCCAACCGGCCTTACAACCGCAGACCACGTGTAAACGCGCCACCACAGGACCTCCACATCCAGCTTCCTCACCTGAGGGATCGTCTGAGACCAGCCACCCGGACAGCTGATGAAACTGTGGAGTCTTCTGTCTGTAATAAAGCCCTTTGTGGGGAAGAACTCATTCTGATTGGCTGGGCCTGGCTACCCAGTGGGTGGGCCTAAGCCCTCTCAGGCCAACCCATGGCTGCGTCCCTGCACGGTCATGTGCAATCATAGATTAGGGCCTAATGAATTTATTTCAATTGACTGATTTCCTTATATGAACTGTAACTCAGTATATTCATTGAAATTGATGCATGTTGCGTTTATATTTTCGTTCAGTATACATAATTCCTGTCGAGCAATCCTTTTTTTAACATTGAAAAAATATGTTGTTAAACATTGATTCACACATAGATTAAATTGTTTGGAACACGTTGACTATTAGAGTAAATCTGGTAATAATTTTAGGATGGAAGAAGCAGATACATACACATACACACACACATACACACACACGCACACGCACACTAGCATGCTTGCTGGTGTCTGCCTGGCTAGTCTTTTTTTCTACTTGAAACCTGTGGTGTCATCTACAATACATGTGAGTACTGGATACATAGATACATTCAAAACATAAGGCCCTTACTCTCTGTCCTCACAGTAACACCAGCAGCATTCCGGCTGATTTAGATATGTATTCACACACGGAGGAAGTTACACTTGTTTCCTATTTTCCCCTATGTGTGATGCTTTGCAAATTAACAGAGTGTTTGTGACAGCTTGTGCGACGGCAGCGAATGCATGCAGAGCTTTGGGTGGCACATGTTCCCTGAGGAGGTCGGCCCTGGTTTGATATATTTCATAAACCTCAAATCCGACAAGCTGGCAGCAGAAGCTATAGCGCTGCTAACTTCTCCCCTCAGGGAAAGGAGCTGTGAAACAGTTTTTTGATCGATTTTGGTGAAATGTGTGTGTTCGTGTGTGTGTGTGTTTGTGTGTTTGCATGTTTGTGTGTGTGCCTGCATGCATGTGGATTCCACATAAAGCTATGTAATGAAATGACTTTATACCACATCTTGCCAACCTCAGATTCTAGAGCCAATCACCCCTGGACTTTTCTTCAGAAGTATTGATGCATTTTGATGTTGCCTTTTAGAGAAGTGTCTCTTTCAGAGATGTTTAAAGTGTAATAGCTACTGAATTATAATATGTGCATAATTAAATTAATCTTTAATCTTGGCCAACAGGCTATCTGGTTCTTTAAGACCTGGTTATAGGCATAGAGTTTGCTGTGCTAACCCTACCTCCCTCTACCTCACCTGTCAATGGTGATGTGCATAGGGTTGCCTCTGCTATCAAATCAAATCAAATGTATGTATAAACACTTTGTGACATTTGTTGATGTAAAAAGGACTTATACAGAAACCCAGCCTAAAGCCCCAAACACAAGCAATGCAGATGTAAAAGCACGGTGGCTAGGAAAAACTCCCTAGAAAGGCAGGAACCTATGAATAAACCTAGAGAGGAACCAGGCTCTGAGGGATGGCCAGTCGTCTTCTGGCTCTGCTATCTGCTGTCCAGGTTCCTGAGGGGAGACTTCAATTCCAAATAGAGATGAAAAGCATGATTTAGGTGGGGGTGCTGCTAACACAATCATGGTCTGAAGTGGTTTCATGAATAACCTGTCTGAAGTATGCACTAAAGGGGCAATCAGAAGTTGCTACATCCATTTTTTGATTTAAAGATCAATGATAGGTACCCATTTATTCTTCAAGATTTTAACTTATACATGCCTCAGGGGCTTAGTTCAACTGTCGTACCCCATGAGAACTCAAAACGTAAGCTTGTTTTACTTCAATGTTTGTAAACCAAGTAAATGCAAACAAACAGTGTACAGCCTCAAAACATGGTGAAACTATAATTTTAATATCATGGATGGTCAGTAATTTCTTCCATAGCTCAGTCTATGAATTTGAGAGTGGTTATGTTTCTCCAGCCCTATTCCTCATCTTTTTTTTAACCAAATGGATAGGGAGAATACCTGCTGTGAATGTGAGAACCCACGACTAGAGAGATATAAACATAACCCAGCATCCCTGATATATCTCATCCTCCTCTAGTAAATTAAAGTGAGTTAAATTGAATTAAACACTTTCTGTCCAATCCAGATTTAGAACAAATTATCTGACAGAGAACAAAATGGTCTCTTTAATGTTGGCGTACTCCTCAGAAGTCTAATCTCTCCCTCACATGGCCTGTTTGATGTCCAATTAGCCATAATGCAAGCTGCTTGATTATCCTAGTTAAAGCCATTTTCAAGATGAGGGAAACCTCAAAGCTACCTCCATTTACTCCTGAGATGCTAACTTGCTGCACCCTCGACAACTACTGTGATTATTATTATTTGACCATGCTGGTCATTTATGAACATCTTGGCCATGTTCTGTTATAATCTCCACCCGGCACAGCCAGAAGAGGACTGGCCACCCCACATAGCCTGGTTCCTCTCTAGGTTTCTTCCTAGGTTTTGGCCTTTCTAGGGAGTTTTTCCTAGCCAACGTGCTTCAACACCTGCATTGCTTGCTGTTTGAGGTTTTAGGCTGGGTTTCTGTACAGCACTTTGAGATATCAGCTGATGTATGAAAGGCTATATAAATACATTTGATTTGATTTGAAGTTCCCTACCAAAATCCCTCAAAGATCTGTTTTTCAGATAATGCTGTAGAGAGAGAAGTGGAGGGAGAAAGCCAAACTCTACCAAACAATGAAAAAATAACTCAGGACTTAATACGACGTAATGTGATTTAAAATGACTTAAAGCGACTTAAAAATCTAGACTGGAAAAGTATGAGTTAAATGAGTTAATCCTGGTGGTCCCGTCTGTCTACATTAACCAACTCCTATCTGTGTTAGCTTGTTGACACAAATATGCCTTGACAAAGATAGTTTGACGCTTTGGCTAAACTTCTACACAAGTGTGTCAAACCCCTTTGGATGGTTTTAGATGATACATTTCCCAAACTGTAGTCAGTGACATATATTTATTGAGAGATAACACATCATTTCTTTGTGAGACCTGGTTTCTATATATTTCGCTATTGAAATATCATATTTTATACATACAACATGATAAAATAAACAATTCCACTGCTATACTATGAGACAAAATGTGTCAGATGAACACGAGGCATCTCCACTCAACGCAGCGCTGTGAAAGATCTGAAGTCAGATGACGTAAGCCCACTGACATGAATCTCTTCTCATCTCGCTGTGCTATATAGTGTGAGAAGCTTGTGCTGAGGTGGTGAGAACAAGCCCAAACATCTCTTTTTCTAACGAGCCCCTGTGGGACCGGTTGCAGTGCCAGGCTACAAGCAACCAACTGAAAAGTGAGAGCAGCCTGAGCTACTTTTGGCCTATAACAAGGCAAGCGTGAACATTCCAAGTCATAAAATAACGACCTAATATCACTCTCCCGGGTGACAAGCTGTTGGATGGCACGCCACAAAGGCTATAAGGAGATGTCAGATTCAGTGATGGCTCAATGCAGCAAAACTGTATTGTTGCATGGCCGGTCCGTGTTTCTGGGATCGTCTACGGTACCTGGCGGTTTAAGGGTATGTCAGGCAATTACTGTGCTAGACAGAGCTTGTTGTACTCTCCCATTGGCCAGTTGTTGATGTTTGTTCTTATCTGACTTGCATAGTTAAATAAAAATAAATAAAATAAAATAGTTCATTTCATGCCATATCACGTTAAGAATCTCCCTGCAGACCCCAGGCTTTAACTCTAGGATCTCTAACCTTATCTACACCCGGTCTTATCAGAGGTTTGTCCCCACACAACCTGTCTCTGAGGAGATAAACGTCTCTTAGGCCTGTGTCCAGTTTTTTCTGTGGCCTTATGTAGCTGTATAAAGGAAACTAACCTAATCCTAGATGTCTATTGGGGCTGGTTTAAAGTGTTTTTTTTTTAAACCTTTTTTGTTGATTCTAGCAGCTGGTCTCTTGGAAACAGATTAAGCCTGGTCCTGGACTAAAAAAGCACGATCAATGGAAAATATCTTAATTTGTGTCCGGGAAACGGGCCCTAGGTGACTTGGACGATAGGGTTTAGAGAATGATGGTCTGGATCATTGGTCCTCAAATGCATTTTGATACTGAACAAGTGTTAGCGCTTACTTTTTAAGACAACCCTCATAGCACCATATTCATTAATATGGGTCCTGCATGTATTTTAAGTCAGTGTCTTTAAAAAAAGAGATTTGCGAGATTTAGGAAATGTATCAATGATGTTGCTACATTATTGGACATTTGAGGGTTGTGTTTGGATTTCAACCATACCCACATGCCCACTAACATGGTTCAGCTGCCAGGCAACACCTAAAGGACCAAGCTGCACACTATATCAACCTACAGCCAGTCCATTTCCTTCCAGACAACATAACTACCCAATTGAGTCATTAGCATGCAGCGCCTGGGAACTTGTTTGATTGATATGAGACAATGAATGAGAAATAGCTACACAACGTTATCACCAGTTTTATGTTGAAAGAACCAAACTTGTTTTTTATGAATGGCTTGTAGTTTTTCTCCAACACAAACATCCTCACATTCGTGAGCTAACGTGAGCATCACAAACATAACTGTCATTCCAACTTTAACTCAGCTACAGTGAGTGAAGAGGAACAAACAAGTCTATTTGCCAGGGTATGATGTAGCGAACACAACACACCCACAAACAAAACCCCCTTTGATGTAAATCACGTGTTTCTTCATGAAGAGGTGGAAAAACGATCCGAAATCAGTATGTTCAGCCCCCCCTTAAAAGGGGTTTAAAAAAGTGATGTTTTAAAAGTCTAGCAAAACTGAAACAGAAACTGTCCGTAACCTAATTGTTTTGTTCTCTATGTTGTGTTTCCATGGGGATCAATGATACTTGTTTTTTTTTCTTGACATACATGTTATACCATTTTGATGTACACGATGAGTTGTGGAACGAATCAATGAAAATCAACAAGTTGTAGTTAACTTATGGACTTGCTGTGAGGTAGATGCATGAATAAATGCAGAAATGTATGGAGTCTCAGTGGGTTCCATATTACCCAACAGACATTATAGCAAAAACATTCTCACCTTCTTCACATTTTTAAAATGATTATTACTGTCTCTTTGGATTTTCTTCCCAACAGCATGTGTCACGGATCCGTCCGGAACTTTCATTACACACACCTGGCACCTATTCCCACTGATTAGTAATTGTATAAGTGTGTCCATGGTTTACCATTATCCTGTCAATTATTGTCACATTGTCCGTTGGTCATGTGAGTACCTGTGCTGTGTGTTTTGGCTTTCATGTCATTGTGGATTGCGCAGATGATGACGTTGAACCAATGTGGAAAACTGATTGGATTTTCAAAAAGTCATCAATGTAAAGGAATTGCGTTTTTTGTTCACTCAACGTTTAACCTAAATCCAATGACGTGAAATGTTTTGTTGACTTCAAGTTGAATTCATGTTTGTTGACAACTCAACCAAATTAAAACTAGACATTGAACTGACATCTGTGCCCAGTGCAAAGGAAGTGCATTCTCTCATACTACTCTCACAGGTTTACTTTTTGGAACATTTATTTATATCCAACTTAATGTATTAGTATCCTTAGTCTCTTTGTGCGTGTGTCAATTCCTCTCACTTCTAACATTTCTTTACAGGTATTTTCTCTCACTTAAACCTGTATTACTTGAAAACAAGGATGGGTTGTGAGATGCAATATGACACATTTACTTTGGAAAATGTTACTAAAGATAGCTGAACTCTGACATTGAATGAATTTAAAGGCTAAATGCTTAGGTTTCATGTACTCACATTCATACACACATTGTCACTCACACCCACAGAGACAGACAGAAACAGAGAGAGACAGAGACGAGGCAATAGTTGTAACGATTCTCATCCTCCTCTTCTGAGGAGGAGTAGTAAGAAGGATCGGAGGACCAATGCGCAGCGTGGTAAGTGTTCATATTATTTATAACTCAGAACACTAAATAAAACAAAGAGAACGAAATGAAACCGAAACAGTCCTGTACGGTGCATACATAAAACACAGAACAGAAAATAATCACCCACGAAACACTGGTGGGAAAAGGCTACCTAAGTATGAGTCTCAATCAGAGACAACTAATGACACCTGCCTCTGATTGAGAACCATACCAGGCCAAACGCAAAATACAACATAGAAAAACAGACTGTCCACCCCAACTCACGCCCTGACCATACTAAAACAAAGACAAAACAAAGGAACTAAGGTCAGAACATGACAATAGTACATGAGGTACAATCAAATACAATCAAACCCTTTTGAGGTACAATCAAATTTAATATTTAAATGCAACCTAGAATAATTTGTCATTACAAAAGCCTTTTTTTTTACTAATTTAACCAGATACGGTACTGAATACTGAACAATATGATCCAAGATGACAATGAGGATGTTTATATGAATAGTCAGAGTAAGAAACAACATGTTACAGCTCTCGTCGGACGGCATGGACCAAAACGCAGCATGGTAAGTATTCATAATTCTTTATTACTCATAAACACTCGAACAAAACAACAAAGTGAACCACGATCAGTTCTGTAAGGCAAATAAACTATACAGAAAACAACTACCCACAAAACAAAGGTGGGAAAAAGGCTGCCTAAGTATGATTCCCAATCAGAGACAACGATAGACAGCTGCCTCTGATTGGGAACCACACTCGGCCAAAAACAAAGAAATAGAAAACATAGAAAGAAATAAACTAGAATGCCCACCCTAGTCACACCCTAGCCTAACCAAAATATAGAATTAAGGCCTCTCCATGGCCAGGGCGTGACACAACAATTCACATGACCATAGCTGTTTGATTGTTATCATGTGCACTGGTCAGAGGGTGCTCCCACACCCACAGTGGGTGCTCTGGTCAGAGGGTGCTCTCCCACAGTGGGTGCTCTGGTCATGAAACTATCAATAACTACCAGGACCAGCAGACACACACCGTGCACAGCATGAAACTACCCATAACTACCAGGACCAGCAGACACACCGCTCACAGCATGAAACTACCCATAATACCAGAACCAGCAGACACACCGCTCATAGCATGAAACTACCCATAATACCAGAACCAGCAGACACACAGCTCACAGCATGAAACTACCCATAACTACCAGAACCAGCAGACACACCGATCACAGCATGAAACTACCCATAATACCTGGACCAGCAGACACAGCGATCACAGCATGAAACTACCCATAACTACCAGGATCAGCAGACACACTGATCACAGCATTAAACTACCCATAATACCAGAACCAGCACTCACACCGATCACAGCATGAAACTACCCATAATACCAGAACCAGCACTCACACCGATCACAGCATGAAACTACCCATAATACCAGCACCACCAAACCATAAACATAAAAAATGAAAAGCAAATAGTCCCATCCCCGCCCTTGCACCTGATTTGAGGACCTCAAACATTTACACTATACATTTGTGTATATAATTATTCCAACACTTATCAATTCCACCCTTCAGACAAACACAGATCAACCCATATTTCCCAAATGTCTGACCAAATGTCCCTAAAAATAAACATTTTACCTAACAGCACAATGATGTTTCCGGCTGTGGTTCAACAAATCCCCCAGCAACACAGTGTGCAGGTCAAACCGCACCCTGATATTATGGCAGGGTTAGTTCCATTTGCTTTGTCCCTAACAACCTGGTATTTGGTTTGTGTTGGGCGAGGGGTAAGCTGTTCCTAGATCTGTGCTTACTGCTTACAAGCAATTTCTACCTGGCACTAGAGAGCCTATATGCTTTTCACAACAACCTAGCATTGTGCATTGGGACTTAAACTCATGATATTCTTTGTTGTTCATTTTACAGACACAAGCAAAGGACATTTCTGAATAGATCAGTGAATGACTACAAATGTATTATTGTTCATTTATTTCTGTGAAAGAGTGAGAGAGCAAATGAGCTTTAAAGTGAGAAAGTTAGATGTGTGAAGATGAGACGGGGACTTTTGTTTAGGGAACATTCTCAATCTTCTACAAAACATCAGTGTGCTCATTCTTTTAAACTGACAAGTCAGTAAAAAGAGCTTTCTCTCTATCCGACGTCTTGATTGAACTAGTTTAATTAGTTGAAATACTGTCTGAAAAGCATATTTCATTACAAGCCCTTTTATTCAACAAGAATAAAGCATTTTTCCTTAGATGTAAATTATCCATTGCTTCTACTCAACCCTGCTATTTGCTTATCTCGGTAATGCCTTTTCTTTTTCACTCTGATGATTTTTTAGAATTCCAACTTCAGCGTTATCCACATAAAATGATACATTATTTTGCATTCTGTAAAACATGTATGCTCAAGAAATTAACAGGAAATGAATCAAAATGGCCAATGTGCCATTAATAAAAATGGCCAAATATGAGTACAAAAGCTATTTTCTCTGCGTAGTGTTGTCGGGGGTTGTCAGCATGAGCCGTGAATATAAGAGGATGGTCAGAGGTGGGTAGACACATTGGAGGCTTGTTCAATGCCCATTGGTTTCAATTGGTATAAAATTCATAACAGGAGACATGTATGCATGATGGCATCCCTGGGGTTCATATTTATATGCCAAAGTTGTTGAACAATCGGTTCATGGTTTGCACTTACAAATTACCCTATGCTGGAGAGGTGACCAGTTTATTACACTATCTTGAACTAAATTGTCCAAATCTTGTGGTAAATTGATCTGTAATGCTGGCCTTTGGATTTCGTTCAGAGCAACAGTCAATGCTCTGTGACCCTTCACAAACAAGTTTAATATTTTGCTAATTTTTTTCTTACCTTGACAGTCTCTTCTGGGACAAGAATACCTGCAAGTGTGATCTGGGTTGTGTCCATTGGGGAACCCATTGGAAAAGGTTTTAAAATGTTTTGCAATGGAAAACAAAAATGTGTGTTTCTTATTGGACAAGTCCAGTTAGTCGCATCCTGTTTCAGTCTCTTTTCTTCCATTTGGTGCCTTATGAACACAACCCAGGCTTTTAGTACTTTAATATAGCCACACAATGCTAACATTAGCATATATTAACACAAAAAGACAGGCATAAATGTTGCAGACTGCAGTAACTATCAAGTAACTGTAAAAAGCAAATGGAAATCTGTGTGTGGTTAATCTTTTCCACTACCTTTTATGCAGCCATCTGCCTTCTCCAATCATTGTCAAGCAATCTTAAGGTTTATCCACCTGCTGGATGTCATTGGGCCCTGGTACGTTAGAAAACCTTGGTGCAACAATAACTTCATAGACACATAGCTAATGGCATCATAAACATATGAACCTTTCATCCCTAGCGGCTTCGTGTTAAACATGACAAGGAATAAGCGTTAAGTTGTGGCCCACCTGTACATTGCACATTTTAGAACATCCCCACCCTAAGACAAAAGCCCCTCTATTTCTTTATTCCTGAACAGAGGATGTTACAGCATGTGCCACAGAGGGATAGCATTAAGACTGCATTGCTCAATGCTGTGGCATCTCATATCATGTTGATGAAAACATATTTGTCTGAAGTTCCCTGTTTTTTAATTTGACATCATCCATCCGCCGACTGAGACCATGCCTCCTACTTTTGTTCTTCCGTGTAAATCAATTCTGAACATACACATGAAGTAGACGTATATTGAGGTACATGCGTACCTCAATGTCGATTGAATATGTATTTATGTATGAATTCTGATCCACCTCACACAATATTGACCCTGGGGGTTTCGACCAAGACAGATGGATCTTAGCCATATAAATATCATCTATAGAACATATTCTATTTTTATGGTTATGATCTTACAGTTTTTCTCAATCGTGTACAAGCATTTTTTGGATTCTATGTTGAGATGCAGAGAAGGAAGTTGGGTTACATCTCAAACATTGTGCCCTTCCAGTATAGAGCTTTGCATTGTTGTGGATTGAGGCCTATCCAGTCATATAAGTTGTGTTCCTCCATTGTATTCACCTTTCCTTATTTCTATCGTGGATTGTGTTTCTGTGCGCCAATGGAAAGTCTACAAAACAATGAGCAAATCAGCCAATGTATTGAATACATGGAATTGGATTGTGATGATATCGATGAATGAATATTGCACACAATGTGCTTATTTTTATAAAAATAAAAAATAAATCAGGAATAATATTTAATTTGATGGGTATGAAATTGTTTAGTGAAATGTGCATAAAAGGAGACATATTGCTCAAAAATATGCACCTCTACATAGTTCCAATTTTGATTATCATGATTGAGTAACTGCAATGAAAATGTATTGATCTACTGAGATTTTTAAAAAGACAGACTAACTTTCTGTTTTGTGTGCTTGGACTCAACAGAAAAATGTTGTGTTCATCTTTTTGCAGGCAGTCGTGTTCTTTTCATGAATGTATTTTTACAGTGTAATTGTTGTTTTGAGAAAGCAATGACATTTACTGTTTTGCAAAATAACAAAGAGTTCTGTGTCTTGTGGACTCTGTCTTGAAAATCAACAACATTGTTCAACAGCAATGTAATATATGTCATCTGACTCTGAGATGCAGTACATAAGAGGTTGCCTACTTCCCAACCTCTTGAATAGTGGGCAGACTTTTGTACCATTCCTACCTTAACTCTCCAAATTCACTGAATAAATGTCCTGTTGAGCTGCTGATTTGAAGAACCAAGGGTGTTAAAGCAGGGCTGGGAAAAAAAAGCCTGTACACCCTTTAGCTCTATCCTGGAGGAAAGTTGGCAAATTAGCAACTCATGTAGTAGGCTACATCTACCCGTGTGAATACTGTTTTCAATTCAAACAGACCTATCTATGCATTTGACAAGACAAGAACAAAGTATTTCCTCTAAATCACCAGCAACTATCGAGAACTTATCCCAAATGAGATGATGTGTTCATGCTAGGCTCAATGAGATGATGCTCTAGGAAAAGATGATGTGTTCATGCTAGGCTCAATGAGATGATGCTCTAGGAAAAGATGATGTGTTCATGCTAGGCTCAATGAGATGATGCTCTAGGAGAAGATGTGTTCATGCTAGGCTCAATGAGATGATGTGTTCATGCTAGGCTCAATGAGATGATGTGTTCATGCTAGGCTCAATGAGATGATGTGTTCATGCTAGGCTCAATGAGATGATGTGTTCATGCTAGGCTCAATGAGATGATGTGTTCATGCTAGGCTCAATGAGATGATGCTCTAGGAAAAGATGATGTGTTCTTGCTAGGCTCAATGAGATGATGCTCTAGGAAAAGATGATGTGTTCATGCTAGGCTCAATGAGATGATGCTCTAGGAAAAGATGATGTGTTCATGCTAGGCTCAATGAGATGATGCTCTAGGAAAAGATGATGTGTTCATGCTAGGCTCAATGAGATGATGCTCTAGGAGAAGATGATGTGTTCATGCTAGGCTCAATGAGATGATGCTCTAGGAAAAGATGTGTTCATGCTAGGCTCAATGAGATGATGCTCTAGGAAAAGATGATGTGTTCATGCTAGGCTCAATGAGATGATGCTCTAGGAAAAGATGTGTTCATGCTAGGCAAAATGAGATGATGCTCTAGGAAAAGATGATGTGTTCATGCTAGGCTCAATGAGATGATGCTCTAGGAAAAGATGATGTGTTCATGCTAGGCTCAATGAGATGATGCTCTAGGAAAAGATGATGTGTTCATGCTAGGCTCAATGAGATGATGCTCTAGGAAAAGATGATGTGTTCATGCTAGGCTCAATGAGATGATGCTCTAGGAAAAGATGATGTGTTCATGCTAGGCTCAATGAGATGATGTGTTCATGCTAGGCTCAATGAGATGATGCTCTAGGAAAAGATGATGTGTTCATGCTAGGCTCAATGAGATGATGCTCTAGGAAAAGATGTGTTCATGCTAGGCTCAATGAGATGATGCTCTAGGAAAAGATTATGTGTTCATGCTAGGCTCAATGAGATGATGTGTTCATGCTAGGCTCAATGAGAAGATGCTCTAGGAAAAGATGTGTTCATGCTAGGCTCAATGAGGTGATGCTCTAGGAAAAGATGATGTGTTCATGCTAGGCTCAATGAGATGATGCTCTAGGAAAAGATGTGTTCATGCTAGGCTCAATGAGATGATGCTCTAGGAAAAGATGTGTTCATGCTAAGCTCAATGAGATGATGCTCTAGGAAAAGATGATGTGTTCATGCTAGGCTCAATGAGATGATGCTCTAGGAAAAGATGATGTGTTCATGCTAGGCTCAATGAGATGATGCTCTAGGAAAAGATGATGTGTTCATGCTAGGCTCAATGAGATGATGCTCTAGGAGAAGATGATGTGTTCATGCTAGGCTCAATGAGATGATGCTCTAGGAAAAGATGATGTGTTCATGCTAGGCTCAATGAGATGATGCTCTAGGAAAAGATCATGTGTTCATGCTAGGCTCAATGAGATGATGCTCTAGGAAAAGATCATGTGTTCATGCTAGGCTCAATGAGATGATGCTATAGGAAAAGATGATGTGTTCATGCTAGGCTCAATGAGATGATGCTCTAGGAAAAGATCATGTGTTCATGCTAGGCTCAATGAGATGATGCTCTAGGAAAAGATGATGTGTTCATGCTAGGCTCAATGAGATGATGTGTTCATGCTAGGCTCAATGAGATGATGCTCTAGGAAAATATGTTGTGTTCATGCTAGGCTCAATGAGATGATGCTCTAGGAAAAGATGATGTGTTCATGCTAGGCTCAATGATATGATGCTCTAGGAGAAGATGATGTGTTCATGCTAGGCTCAATGAGATGATGCTCTAGGAAAATATATGTTCATGCTAGGCTCAATGAGATGATGCTCTAGGAAAAGATGATGTGTTCATGCTAGGCTCAATGAGATGATGCTCTAGGAAAAGATGTGTTCATGCTAAGCTCAATGAGATGATGCTCTAGGAAAAGATGATGTGTTCATGCTAGGCTCAATGAGATGATGCTCTAGGAAAAGATGATGTGTTCATGCTAGGCTCAATGAGATGATGCTCTAGGAAAAGATGATGTGTTCATGCTAGGCTCAATGAGATGATGCTCTAGGAGAAGATGATGTGTTCATGCTAGGCTCAATGAGATGATGCTCTAGGAAAAGATGATGTGTTCATGCTAGGCTCAATGAGATGATGCTCTAGGAAAAGGTCATGTGTTCATGCTAGGCTCAATGAGATGATGCTCTAGGAAAAGATCATGTGTTCATGCTAGGCTCAATGAGATGACAGAGGAAGAAACTGTCACCGGATTTTATAATGGCTCACATAGTACAACACTATCCCATAGTGGCCATTATTTGTAATTACACACCAAATATATTTTTCACCAGGTTGTTTAGTTACATAACTATCCAGCAGCAGTAGTGATGGAGGGGTGTCTATATGGAATGTGTCTGATCTGCCCTGCGTTGCCTCTCTTTCCCACGCCACCCCCAAGTGAGACCAAGAGAGTGAGAGAGAGAGGGAGGGTTACTGATGATTGGTTCGTGGTCAGTATGTAATAACACTGGTATGGCCTACGTTACAAAAACACAAACATCAATCTCAATGACAGTGACAAATTCAACAATTTCTAACCAGGGAAGGGTGAATAGCATGTTACATTACATTTCAGATGAAGGCCAGTCTGTTCCTCTTTAGGCTGAGCGATAACTGTTATTACAACGAGGAGGATACGATATACACCATATACAACCTTCCAGACTTTTGTGTTTGTCCATTTTTAACTGAAGTAGAAGGTGTGCTGCATCTAAATTGGGAGAACATTCAGGAATTCACAGACAGAAACACATATAGGCCTACACATATTCATAGACCTGTAAATATTCATAGATCTGTAAATATTCATAGACATAGCTAGAGGAAATACACTGAGTATACAAAACATTAGGAACACCTTCTCTTTCCATGACATAGACTGCCCAGGTGAATCTAGGTGAAAGTTTTGATCCCTTATTGATGTCCTGAAATCTTTCTGGGTGATCAGGACAGGGCAGCCCTTCTCTCAACCATTTTACTGTTCTGTTCTCCTCAGACAGAGAGAGCTGTCTGTATGCTGTGTTTGGATCCAGTGTGAGCTTACAGACATCGCACTTTACTTATGCACACTTATGCACTCACATACAAGTGCACACACAAACTGTCAACAAACTGGTCTTGTGTCTAACATGAATCCTGATTGACACAAACCCTTAACATACTTGAGTGGCACTACACTGTTTATCTTCCAGTCCACCAGAGAGCAGCTTCAAACCTGAACCTCCTGGGTAATTGTGACTCAGTTCCAGCTCTCTCAGGTGGGAGGGGTTTGACCTCAGAGCTGAGGGTAGAGAATCAAAACCTTCCTCTGTGACCACTGGCAGCAGCCCCAGAGACCATCCTCTGATCTGGAGTATTTCTTCAGGTCAAACACATCCAGCTCCTCTTCTGAAGTCAGCAAGACAAAGACCAGAGCTGACCACTGAGCAGGGGAAATGTTGGCTTCTGAAATATGTCCTGAACTCAGGTAGCGTTGGATCTCCTTCACCAGAGAATAGTCATTCCGCTCATTCAGACAGTGGAACACATTAATGCATCTCTCTGAGGAGGGTATTTCTCTGATATTTTCCTTGATGTACTTGACTATCCTCTTATTGGTCAGTGAGAGGTTTCTTGTCTGTGTCAGAAGGCCTCAGAGGAGAGTCTGATTGGACTCCAGTGAGAGGCTTCTTGTCTGTGTCAGAAGGCCTCAGAGGAGAGTCTGATTGGACTCCAGTGAGAGGCTTCTTGTCTGTGTCAGAAGGCCTCAGAGGAGAGTCTGATTGGACTCCAGTGAGAGGCTTCTTGTCTGTGTCAGAAGGCCTCAGAGGAGAGTCTGATTGGACTCCAGTGAGAGGCTTCTTGTCTGTGTGAGAAGGCCTCAGAGGAGAGTCTGATTGGACTCCAGTGAGAGGCTTCTTGTCTGTGTCAGAAGGCCTCAGAGGAGAGTCTGATTGGACTCCAGTGAGAGGCTTCTTGTCTGTGTCAGAAGGCCTCAGAGGAGAGTCTGATTGGACTCCAGTGAAAGGCTTCTTGTCTGTGTCAGAAGGCCTCAGAGGAGAGTCTGATTGGACTCCAGTGAGAGGCTTCTTGTCTGTGTCAGAAGGCCTCAGAGGAGAGTCTGATTGGACTCCAGTGAGAGGCTTCTTGTCTGTATCAGAAGGCCTCAGATGAGAGTCTGATTGGACTCCAGTGAGAGGCTTCTTGTCTGTGTCAGAAGGCCTCAGAGGAGAGTCTGATTGGACTCCAGTGAGAGTCTTCTTGTCTGTGTCAGAAGGCCTCAGAGGAGAGTCTGATTGGACTCCAGTGAGAGGCTTCTTGTCTGTGTCAGAAGGCCTCAGAGGAGAGTCTGATTGGACGCCAGTGAGAGGCTTCTTGTCTGTGTCAGAAGGCCTCAGAGGAGAGTCTGATTGGACGCCAGTGAGAGGCCCAGAAGGAAGAGGAGGAAAAGCTCCAGATATCCATTCTTACTATGTAAAGCCTTGTCCATTGCATTGATTGATTGATTGATTTAATTTATTTGACAATTTGTCAAATCCAGCTGGTGACGCCTCCAAATACAATATAAGAAAATCATCAAGGATAACACAAGAAAGGTTAACAATTTATTTCCATTGCGGTCCTTTTGAAGATGGAAAGGGTAAGAGGGAATACAACCAGGTTAGGCAGCGATTGTAATGACAACAGACAATGACAGAGAATTTTTGTTAGTTTCACAGCATCCAATAATTAATACAATTTCTGTTCCTAATAAACTATGAACAGGTACATCTTCTTTGTCTCACATACCCTTAATATATAAACACATAAACAATCATATATTAGGGATACAATACACCTTAGCCAAATATATTTCAACGCAGTTTTTCACAATTCCTGACATTTAATCCTAGTAAAAATTGTCTTATGTTAGTTAGGATCACCACTTTATTTTAAGGATGTGAAAAGTCAGAATAATAGTAAAGATAATTATTTATTTCAGCTTTTATTTATTTCATCACATTCCCAGTGGGTCAGAAATTTACATACACTCAATTAGTATTTGGTAGCATTGCCTTTAAATTGTTTAACTTGGGTCAAACGTTTTGGGTAGCCTTCCACACGCTTCCCAAAATAAGTTGGGTGAATTTTGTCCCATTCCTCCTGACAGAGCTGGTGCAACTGAGTCAGGTTTGTAGGCCTCCTTGTTCGCACACGCTTTTTCAGTTCTGCCCACACATTTTTTATAGGATTGAGTTCAGGGCTTTATGATGGTCACTCCAATACCTTGACTTTGTTGTCCATAAGCCATTTTTCCACATAGAAGTATGCTTGGGGTCATTGTAAATTTGGAAGACCCATTTGCAACAAAGCTTTAAATTCTTGACTGATGTCTTGAGATGTTGCTTCAATATATCCACATAATTTTCCACCCTCATGATGCCATTTATTATGTGAAGTGCATCAGTCCTTCTTGCAGAAAAGCACCCCCATAACATGATGCTGCCATTACATGATGCTGCCCCCCTGAGGTCTTGGCTGATTTCTTTTTCCCATGATGTCAAGCAAAGAGGCAATGAGTTTGAAGGTAGGCCTTGAAATACATCCACAGGTACACCTCCAATTGACTCAAAGGATGTCAATTAGCCTATCAGAAGCTTCTATAAAGCCATTACATACTTTTCTGGAATTTTCCAAGCTGTTTAAAGGCACAGTCTACTTAGTGTGTGTAAACTTCTGACCCACTGGAATTGTGATACAGTGAATTATAAGTGAAATAATCTGTCTGTAAACAATTGTTGGAAACATTTCTTGTGTCATGCACAAAGTAGATGTCCTAACTGACTTGCCAAAACTATAGTTTGTTATTAACAAGAAATTTGTGGAGTGGTTGAAAAATGTGTTTTAATGACTCCAACCTAAGTGAAATATACACACACACAAGACAATCGCATTATAATAAACAACAGGCACCAAAAAGGCAGACCATATGCTATCCCGGGCATTTCCCTCTCCGCCACCTACTTTAATCTTACCACTCACTTTTGAGACATGCTACTATTTAGCAATTTTTTCAGTGAGAACTTGAAACTACCTACGGAGGTTATACGTTTCAAATTCTTTGGAAGATTTTTCCAAAGAATGGTAGCCGAGTATAAAAATGTTTTTTCGCCATACCACTTTTAAATCTAAAAGGAACAACGTCAGTTTCACTCCTAGTAGAATAGTTATGGTTATCCCTTACTAAGTTAAAGTAGTTACATAAGTATCTGGGGACCATACAGTGGACCATCTTACGTACAAGACATCATTTTATCTGAGCGACTCTCTCATCCACTAATTGCCATCAAAGGCTTTCAAAGTGACAATAGTCAAGATGCGTAAGTGCTGGAAGTTTAATAATAATCCTGACTAATTTGTTCTGAGATGTCTGCAATTTATTTATTTTATATCTTGGGGGCACTATAGTACCAGGAAGAACATACATAGTTGAAGTGGCACTGAACAAGAGCCCCTGCCAATGTCCCCATTGCATTCCTATCCAGGAATTTGGAGGTTCTTGCCAGGAACCTAATTTTAGGGTTCACTTTGGGATATAACATTTTGTGCCATGCCAGATGGTTATCTTGTACACATCCAAGATACTTTACAGAGTATTTTGTTGCGACTACTATGTCACCTACTACCACCTTAAAATCTGGGGATTTCCTCAGTTTCACTTCGGACCCGAACGAGATGGACTCTGTTTTTCCAAGGTGAAGTGACAGCTTATTGTCATATAGCCATTTACTGACATTCAGAAGTTCAACACTGAGGGCTTTCTCAACCACATTTTTGTCTTTGTGGGAAACCAACCGTGCAGAATCATCTGCATATAGGAAAAGATAATTTATATACAATAGAAATATAATATACAATAGAAAATATACAACAGATATACAAGTAAACCCAGCACACTCCCTTGGGGTACCCTGCAGTTCAAGATTTGGGGTTTAGACAGGGTCCCATTCACATCCACTATCTGTTTTCTTCCTTGTGGGTAAGAGCTGACCCATTTTACTGCTAAATTGTTCAAGCCCATGGCTCTTAGTTTGATTAACAGAATCTCATGATCCACTGTATCGAATGCCTTTTGGAGATCTAACATAACCATACTACAACATTTCCCTCCGTCTACTTCCTTCATTATGTGGTCATTCAGATGTAGTAGGCAAGTGTCAGTGGAATGGGATTTCCTGAAGCCAGATTGGAGCTCATCAAATAGGTAATGCAAGGAAATCAATCTGCTTGAACATAATATTTTCCATGACCTTCGATAAAGCACACAGGATTGAGACAGGCGGATAGTTTCCATGATCTAACTTATTCCCTTTTTGTATAAGGGAATGACCATTGCAAGTTTTAGTTCACTGGGAAAACACCCTAGTTCAATAGACAGATTCACAATGTGAATTACACAGGGGGTGAATGGTCAAGTTCTTTCAGCCTCTCTAGCACAGTTTACTCAGACACCTTTTCAAATAAAAAATAATCTACTTGAATCCACTGCTGTGAGTAAAACTGCTGGACTACATTCTCCCCATAACAACCTGATTGACCAGGTAACTTGCTCACTAATGTATTAGCTATAGTTGTAAAATCGCTATTCAGACTGTCTGCAACCATGGTCTCATCTGATGTAACCTTTCCTCCCATGTCCAAGCTAAGATTGAGAGTGTTGGTCTTTAATCTGTTACTATAACCTAACAGCTTCAGACACTTCCATAATTTACTCGGATTGTTCATTTTCAACTATTCTGAACAGTGAACAGTGTCAGCTTCACTGTAGAGGTTGATTGTAGTCCAGCCTTTAGACTCACATTGTTGTTGGTGAACGATAGGAACATATATAAAGCAGCAAGAAACTCCTGGATGCTCAGATGAATAAAGCAGTACACCTTCTCCTGGTACAGACCACACTCCTCTCTGAAGATACTGATGAACACTCCTGAGTACACTGACGCTTTCTGATATCAATGTCACACTCTTTCATGTTCTTCCTATTAGAATATCAGATTGCCCTTCTCCAGCTGTTGAAAAAACTGTTTCTCTATTGTCATGATGCTCTCTTTATTCCAGTGGAGATCTGTCTCATTTTTCCCATGATACTTCACATTCATTAATTTGGACAGAAATACCAGGAAGTATGTGTACATCTCAGTCAGAGTCTTGGGAATCTCTCCTCTCCTATCTGAATTGAAAATGTCTTCAAGAACTGTAGCTGATATCTAACAGAAGACTGGGTATCTGGCGCATGATATGGAGACTCCTTGATGTCTTTACGTGTGAGATTATTCTGCTGGTAAGGTTCTCATCACTGAATCTGTATCTGAAGTACTCCTTCTGTGGGTCATTGAATCCTCGTACCTCTGTCTCCTGGTAAATACACTCAGGAGGGACCTGATTGGCTGCTGCAAGTCGTGAAGTTATTCACAGGAGAGCAGAGGGGAGAAGATTCCCATTGATGACGTTTGTCAAAAGCACATCCACTGAGGTTTAATCTGTGACATCACACAATTTTTCGTTGTTTTTTAAGTCAGAGGAGGTCGACACTCATCCAGACCATCAAAGACAAACAGAATTTTGAACTTGTCATACTTGGAGATTCCTGATTCTTTAGTTTCCCCCAAAAAGTTATGAAGAAGTTCCATCAAGCTGTGTTTGTTCCCCTTCATCAAATTCAGCTGCCGAAATGGAAGTGGAAATATGAACTGAAGTTCCTGATTTGCTTTTCCTTCAGCCCAGTCCAGAATGAACTTCTGCACAGAGACTGTTTTTCCAATGCCAGCGACTCCCATTGTCGGCATATTTCTGATATATTTGTCTTGTCCAGGTAAGGGTTTAAAGATGTCATTGCATTTGATTGGTATCTCTTGTTTTGCTTTTCTGCTGGATGCTGTCTCAATCTGTCCCACCTCATTTTCATTATTGCCCTCTCAACTTCCACCCTCTGTGATGTAGAGCTCTGTGTAGATCTTATTGAGAAGTGTTGGGTTTCCTTGTTTAGCTATTCCTTCAATAACACTTTAAAACTTAAGATTTTAGCTGCCTTGCCAGCAGCTAATGGGGATCCATAAAAATACAACATACAAAGGCACTTAAATATTTTGTCTTGTCCATTCACCCTCTGAATGGCACACGTACTTAATCCATGTCTCAATTGTCAAAAAAATCCTTATTTAACCTGTCTCCTCCCCTTCATCTACACTGATTGAAGTTGATTTAACAAGTGATAAGGGATCATTGCTTTTACTTGGATTCACCTGGTCAGTCTAAAGAGCATGGAAAGAGCAGCTGTTCTTAATGTTTAGTACATATGTGGGCAGTAGTTATATTGAGTAGTGTCAAATAAATGCATGTACTTACTACTTACAAGTTATATGAAGGCTCTATCATTTTTTAAATCTTATTTACCTTAATGAATGTATTTTACTCAGCTCTGTTTCACTGACAGTGTAGAAGTAGCAACATGACCTGTCCAGTAGATGGCAAGGTGTAGGCGTATTCCATAGACCTGGATCCGGGGAGAACGACTGGTCCCTCTCATTGAGGATTTCACGTTCACGGTCGTCCGGGTGCTGCAGGCAATGTTTTCTGAAAGCAGGATCCCTGATTATAGTCAATGGGAGTATGGTGATCTTCATGGTCAATATTCATGTATAAATAAAAATAACCAATACTTATATTTCACCTGATGTATGTGGATTGTGGATTGCAAACAAGGGGATCCTACAAACCAGGTTTTACTTTTTGTAAAACTGGACCCAGACAATACATTTTATTTACTATAACCATACATTTCACTATAGTTTAAGCATCAGACAATACATTTTATTTACTATAACCATACATTTCACTATAGTTTAAGCATCAGACAATACATTTCACTATTAGTTGGGTCCTTACCTTGTGGTCTGAAATCCCAACCAGAACATGATGTCAAATCACTGAATTATCTTAATTTCTGTTCTGGGAGAGATCCTGAGAATAGGTGTTGTTTGTGAACCTTCCCAGTGACGAGTAGCTCTGTTGCAATCTAGGTTGGGTGTACAGTTGATCTTGGGATGCAATAATGTGTGGTCAGCATCTAATGTCATCTCATTAACAGATGAGTGGTGAGGTTTTAGGTGTGTAATAAAAGCCTAGTTTAATCATTAACAGAACAATGTCTTCTGAACATCTAGTTTTGATACATAGTATCCCATATTCACATTCACTCTTTTGATTTACACTTATAAGACCTAAGATAAAATCACATGTAACACACACATAAGGTACATAGTTTACATGTGCATGTGTGTGTGAGAGAGCCAGAACTGTGGTAGAAGTAGTCTCATTCGGCTCGTGTGTGTGTCCCATCATACGGAACAGAAGAGTAAATAGCAAGCATCCTAAATATGGATGTGGTACATTTGTTGACCTTGAACACTTGGGATAAATCTTGTTTATTAGTATTTAAAATGAATGAACCTGGTTGAGGGAATTATTCAGTACAGACGCAATTACTCATAAAGTGAGAATGTGGACACGCATTCTGTCCCTTTATCAGAACAGCCCTTGTTAGAGCGCAAACAGTCCAACCTTTGTAAAGTCATTAAGGAGAGGGATCGTCAGTAATGATAGAAATGTAGCATTTAGATTAAACATGGTTCTATGCACCAAAAGATAAGAGACTTGTCTCAGGACCAAGCAAAGGCTCACTCAGTCTAAATGTTATACACTGCTCAAAAAATAAAGGGAACACTAAAATAACACAGCCTAGATCTGAATGAATGAAATATTCTTATTAAATACTTTTTTCTTTACATAGTTGATCGTGCCGACAACAAAATCACACAAAAATAGTCAATGGAAATCAAATTTATCAACCCATGGAGGTCTGGATTTGGAGTCACACTCAAAATGAAAGTGGAAAACCACACTACAGGCTGATCCAACTTTGATGTAATGTCCTTAAAACAAGTCAAAATGAGGCTCAGTAGTGTGTGTGGCCTCCACGTGCCTGTATGACCTCCCTACAATGCCTGGGCATGCTCCTGATGAGGTGGTGGATGGTCTCCTGAGGGATCTCCTCCCAGACCTGGACTAAAGCATCCGCCAACTCCTGGACAGTCTGTGGTGCAACGTGGCGTTGGTGGATGGAGCGAGACATGATGTCCCAGATGTGCTCAATTGGATTCAGGTCTGGGGAACGGGCGGGCCACACCATAGCATCAATGCCTTCCTCTTGCAGGAACTGCTGACACACTCCAGCCACATGAGGTCTAGCATTGTCTTGCAGGCTACCTCTGGCGAGCACATGGAGGGCTGTGCGGCCCCCCAAAGAAATGCCACCCCACACCATGACTGACCCACCACCAAACCGGTCGTGCTGGAGGATGTTGCAGGCAGCAGAACGTTCTCCACGGCGTCTCCAGACTCTGTTACGTCTGTCACATGTGCTCAGTGTGAACCTGCTTTCATCTGTGAAGAGCACAGGGCGCCAGTGGCGAATTTGCCAATCTTGGTGTTCTCTGGCAAATGCCAAACGTCCTGCACGGTGTGGGGCTGTAAGCACAACCCCCACCTGTGGACGTCGGGCCCTCATGGAGTCTGTTTCTGACCGTTTGAGCAGACACATGCACATTTGTGGCCTGCTGGAGGTCATTTTGCAGGGCTCTGGCAGTGCTCCTCCTGCTCCTCCTTGCACAAAGGCGTCCTGCTGCTGGGTTGTTGCCCTCCTCCACGTCTCCTGATGTACTGGCCTGTCTCCTGGTAGCGCCTCCATGCTCTGGACACTACGCTGACAGACACAGGAAACCTTCTTGCCACAGCTCGCATTGATGTCCCATCCTGGATGAGCTGCACTACCTGAGCCACTTGTGTGGGTTGTAGACTCCGTCTCATGCTACCACTAGAGTGAACGCACCGCCAGCATTCAAAAGTGACCAAAACATCAGCCAGGAAGCATAGGAACTGAGAAGTGGTCTGTGGTCACCACCTGCAGAACCACTCCTTTATTGGGGGTGTCTTGCTAATTGCCTATAATTTCTACCTGTTTTCTATTCAATTTGCACAACAGCATGTGAAATTTATTGTCAATCAGTGTTGCTTCCTAAGTGGACAGTTTGATTTCACAGAAGTGTGATTGACTTGGAGTTACATTGTGTTGTTTAAGTGTTCCCTTTATTTTTTTGAGCAGTGTATTTCTATCTGAAAAAAATTGGGTAACTTTGCACCTTTCTGAAGCATCCAGGTATGATATGTCTGATGAAGCCATGATGGGCATAGAGACTCTGGGCTGGCAAGCCTGGCTGTTTGAGGCATTCTCTCAGGTGACAAGAGGCATTTATGCCAGGGATTGCAGGCGCTGATGGGTAGGTAGGCAAGGCGGGCATGGTGATATCTCCGCCCATTTGGGCCTGTAATGAGCCACTCTGACGAGCTTGTCTAACAGCAGTCAGTGAGAAAAAAATTCTAACCATAAACAGCCAGCCAGGGATAAGAAGTGCAAATGAGAGCGAGGGAGGAGAAAATGTGTCATGTGTACTGCTCTTAAGGCAGCAATACATTATGTTTTAATGGGGCACCACAGCAGTAGCAGGCACTCTGTAGCAGCAGCCTGTTGTGTTTGATACCAAATTGGAGGAAATACTCTCTCTCCCCCCCATTCCGTCTCCATCACTCCCCCTCCAAACATCCTAGATATGAATTACGCCATGCATAGATTACGCATGAGGTCTGACGGAAGTACATTGGTTTTAAATGGGATGTGGTGCACACTAATAAGACTTTGCATATCCCGATCATTGCAAGTAGCCAAAAACTTTCCTCAAAAATAGCTGGTCTTCCAAATCTGTGCTAGTAAGGATAAAAGAAGCCAGTACAACAGTTGAAAGGAAAATAATTGTGTGCCACTCTCTTCCTTTTATTTGGGATTGAGATCGTCTCATTCTATCGGTTGTATAGATTCAGACTAAGTAAACTTCCGACAAATCTTTTTAGATCCTGAAAAACCGATTTGAGTGAAATATCCCTTTAATCCTGTCCTCATAAACAAGAAACTGAGCATACAAAAAAAAAGTTGGTACAAACTTTATATTCACATGATCAACAAATTGCATTTTGATGGTGTGTCAAATGGTGCAATTGCATCCCCTTGAAACTACTCAGCTAAACACGCCTGAAAGAGAAATCACTTCAGCGTTATTGTATTGAAATCTTCAACTCTTTCTACATCACCTTCCCATCAAGGTGTACATTTGTTTGTGAGAATTGTGTATCAATAAACAGGACAATTACAACAATTTTTCAAATTCTTACAGATATAGCCTGAGGGACATTCTGGTGGTCTTTGCCATCTTTGGTTAGAAAGTTTACATAATCCCCTCTTATGTGTTATCTAATAAAGGTTAGCATTATTATTTTACCACAAAAAAACAACTTAAATCATCAATAAAGAAAAACATACAATCATTGCATTCCAAAATACAGATCACATTAACAGGACTGTGCAAATGGTTTTTTTTTCTGTTCCAATCCAATGCTAGTGTCCCTCCAACTCCGTGATTACAATCACAGAATAAAAGAGGACCACTACCAATGCATCATTTATAGACCTAATCAACTTATGCATTACACAACACTATGTACTGTAATGTATACTGGTCAATACCAGACCTGGTTTCAAATACTTTAGCTAGGCTTGATTGAGCTTGCCTGGCACAATGGAACTAATAGAATAGTGGCAAAACTGCAAATCCTGTCCATTTGGCATTCCAGGCAGGCTAAAGTAAATGATAACAGTACTTAAAGATTTGAAAAAAGTATTTGAGCCCATGTCAGATCACCAAAGGTCCTTGGTTTGATGTAGCAGCAACTTCACACTGGCTAACAGTTACTCTTTCTCCCATGATTAGACGGATCAGATCATACTGATTAATTATCGTAAATACAAAGGTATCCCATTAAATAGAGATTCAAACCTCATAGCCTAAAATATCAACATAAAAAGGATTAAGTGATTTGTGTAATAGTGATTTTAGTTTAACGTTAAATAAAGCTATTTCAAGTCATTAGTGTTTAAAGCTAAATTAAATATTGCATAGTTCGTTAGAAAATAGAGTTTAAAATAAGTTTGTAATATAAATTGGTATAAAATATACAGCAGTAGCTTCCCATATTACAGTAGTAGATATGTTAACAAGAATGACCGTGTTTAAAGCACAATCTAATATTGCACAAAAAATAGGTTTGATATAAAATAGTAAAAAGACATGGTGACATTGCAGTGGTTTCCCATGTACAGTGGCTATGTAAAAATTAACAGTTTTGTTCCTTGACCACATAACCTCATTATTGGTTCTTTAGAAAAATAGTTTAAAATGTTACACCATAATACCGTGGTTTGACCATTACTTCAGCTGAGGGGAGGCAAAGAAGCCTTCTTGGCGACTTGAGCTAGTGGATGCCTTGCTCTTGCTTCCAAATCTGTAAATGTATAAGAATAAAAAACATTAAACTCCATCACTCTGATATAACCACATATTAAGCAAATTAAGCACAGATATAATCCAAGCTAACAAGAATATTAAAAATACATTCAGGCAGATTTATCACCCAATAAAACACATTTCGGGCTGACTCCATTTACTTGACTGGTCGATTGTTTGGTCAATAGGCTGTTGGTCGACCGAGATTTCCTTAGTTGAGCAGTAGCAAAAAAAAAAATATCATGGTGTACAAGACACCTGCCTGATTACCTGCCTGATTCGCGCCTGTCTGAGTGGACTAATCCATTGTGGAGGCTGTGGGGATGACACAGTCCATCACTCTATGTGCCGCTGAAAATGTATATGGTCAAATTACATAAGAACAACAGTGCAACACTAATAAAAATATTTTATAACAAATGTGCTTTCTATTTTTCTTGTTCTGAAACATCAGTGCATTTTCCTAGACCATGTTGCCATGTGCATAATAGCAAAGTTAACCAGCATATCTGTGTTGAGAACAATGTGGTGGAGGCAGCAGCGGGGTTAGGAGATGAGAAAACAGCCCGTCTTAATTGTCTAAGAAATGTGAAGAGAGGAAACCAACTTAATTCGATCTATAATCAATAGCCTAACTTACATGTGCCTGGTTTAATAGATCATCAATATATCTACAGAAATAAGACAAACAGGCAACAAAAGCAGGATCTGAATGTTGGTTTAATAGCCTAGTAAATCCGTGAGCGCCAAGCCTCACACAACATGTTATGTACACAATTTCCCAAATTAAACTGGTTTTGATCTTTGCTATGCTGTAATGGCTTAAATGATATTTTTTTCAATTAAAACAGCCTCTCTGGTATCGTTTAGAATTGATTTAGTGCCGTTTACGCTGTTCCAAATTCCTTCTTATAGTTATTATTATGATCATCATTCTAATAATAAGTAATGTCATTATCATTAGTAGGCTTAGTATAGCAGCCTTGTATAACCACCTTCGAGCTGTAGGCCTAAGAACCCATCCTGTGGAGTCTTAATACCATAACTTCCTGAGGCCTATATTTCAATACTAATATAGGCTACTGTATCAATCAATAATTTATTTGTTCATGTCATCACACAGCATACGAGACATTCATGATTTGAAATGCAATCAAGCATTTTAGTTAAAATAAGCGACCCAAGAATAATTAGCGTAAACAATAAATAAATAAAGTTCCATTTCGGTAATTGCATTCATTGTTACAAATGGTCAGAAAAATATACTGTAATCTATACAGAACCTGTTCGGCACACATAATACGCACTCAGCGCTTGCTACTTAACTTATTTTTCTTGACCTCCAGTATTTCCCACAACTAGTCAAATTCATTCCACACATCTGACTTCCCCTTTACCTCCCGAGAAAGCAGTAAACATTGACCAGTTTAGATTTTTTTTGTCACGTCCTCTGCATCCATTTTGCTGTCACATGTGCTACGTGTTCAGAGTTTGTTATAGGCAATTTATTGATGCGATAATGATATAGTTCAGGCCCTATTGGTCACGCGCGATAAACGCTGTTGATGTTCTGTGGTGGTCGCTGCAGCAGGGTAAGAGACAACAGGTGTTAGTCACACAGTCACTCACTGACATTTGTTTTTTAACACAGAGCTGCAAGTCTGAGTCCAGCCCGGCACAATCAAATCAATTGTGGTCAGACTGCCTCTAGTCATGCGTGTGACTATTGGGACTATAAGTGCACAGTATCATCAAACAGTGCACTTAAAGCATCAGACAAGCTCAGTGCATATAGTTGATTTGATTAAAACACATAGGATTTGTTTATATATGGAAAAATACACGTTTTCAAATTTCGACCAGACGACTCTCGGTTGACCAAGATTTTTGTTGTTGTCGGGGACAGCCCTAAAACATATTAGACCCATTTGAGATGTGCCCTATGGTTAGAGTGTGGTGCTTACATGGTGGTGCTGGAGAAAGTCTGTTTCATGCGCTGGGACAGGGAGGGTGTTTTAGTCATCTGGTGTTCTGGAGTGGTCACTGGTCCCAGCATGCTCACTGTGTGGCCAGAGAATTAACATATTTAGGAGAATATTATTATTTCAGACTGGCCAATATTGTGAGATCATTTTGGAAAATTGCCCACCCTGTATTTCCACATCACATTCAAGCATTACACACACACACACCTACCAGTGTGAAACTGTACTGTAGCTCCAAAGTGAAACTAAGAGCATGCCATTTACATCATTCAGTACCCTTTTAAACTATTAACATAGCAATGGTAAAGGATACTGTACGTTTGGTATTTTAGACCTTCCTTGACACTACTGTATGTCTATAGGCCAGGAGAGACGGGTTCTCAAAGCTGCTAACCTTTGTGGTCTGGAGTGTTGTAGCAGTTAGCATCGTCTTTGACCACATCGTCTGGATGGGTGTGCTGCTCCACTGTGAACTGGCTCCAGTACTCATAAGGAAGGTCCAACAAGCACTCCATCACCTGTGTACATCAATAGGAATCTCTCAAAACTGTTTTCACCACTTAAGAATAGCCTTGTGTAGAAAGAACAGTACTTTTCTCTGTGTGGAGAGAATCATTGTTATTGGGTATTCAACAGGGTACTGTAATATAATAACAATATTCTGTTCAACTAGACAGCCGATAAATAAGTGTCCACATAATATAGAAATAACTTAAATTCAGCTTAGGGTCTGAATATTATTTTACATATCTATGTCTAAATATATATTTATATGATCTCTACATACCCGTGGTTGTCGGTGTCGTGCAGGATGGTCATGGGGTCTGGGTCTGGGACGGCATGACCCACCAGAGTGGGTCCAAACACTCTTGCCAGATTGGTGATGTCCATCTTGGTGTCTAGTACACACTGGGCCACCCTGATAGAACATTGTCAACCATTTCAGAGGGATTCAAGTCAGGTTCAAGCTCCTCCAGTGCCTTGTGAAATCAGGACTTGCTTTTAAACTTGTCTTTTATTATGGGGGGTAGTTACTACAGAATTTAAATAACATTAACAGTTACATTTACCAACATTCAGCACTACAGTTTACAAACAAGTGCAGGCAGGGGCTCCACTTTTGACTGGTTTTGCAAGTTACAGATTGTGCCTTAAATGGCGGTTTGATGGAGTAACCATGAGGTGGATTGAAGCTCTGTCATACCTCTGCAGGTAGATGGACAGATAGGCCAGAGTGTCTCTGTTAGGATGGGGCAGTTCACTGATGGTCTGGTAGATCATCGACAGGCTATTGTCATTGTCCTGGATTTCTGTGTTCAAGACAAGAGGAGTAACATAAGAAGAGCTCCATAGACTACTTACAAGGTAAAGAAACCAATGCGTCAGCCAACAGCTGAAGATGGACCTGCAGCCTCCATGAAGTCACGGTTGAGGCGGAAGGTGAGGAGAGGCTCCGGGAGGTTTCTCAGGAAGTTCTTGAGGAGGCCCGTGACACAGTGGATGTCCTCCACCTTGGCCAGGACAGGCACTGTCCTCCCCCGCAGGAAGCTCTTCTTCAGCTCCTTCACTGTGCGCCCCTCGCCCGACACACGGTACAGACCCATCTGACAGGGAGGGAGAGAGAAAGAAAGAATGGGATGGAATATTAACTGGCAGTCAGGATAGGAATGATGACATCAGTTCAATGGAAATTATCAAGGTAAAAACAAAACATTTGTAAAAAGTGCTGATATGCATAAAAAAAAAGTAAAGTGAATTTTGTATGTGCTAAAGTGGCAACATTTAAGTGCCGAAATGGCTGCTCACCTCGTGTAAACCCCTGTGCTCAATCTCCTTGACACAGTGGACCACCAGGGCAGGGATCATGGGAGAGGAGGAGGGAGCGTAGTCTGCAAGGGTGCTTGGCTGCAACACAAGATAAACACTCATGACATGGGACATTTGGAGAAGGCATTCTAAACACATATGGTGTGATACAAACCAGTCATAATCCATCTAACCATACCCAGGACCCTGAATCATAAATACAAAATTATTATTAGTTATTGCTGTATAAGCATTGCAAATATGAAGTGTTGTCAATCTAAGAATATATAACTAACTCCCCAGGTGTTACCTCTCTGGTCCTGATGGGGGTGCTGCCTGTAGAGATAGGGTTACACGGCAGGGTGCAGTGGTCGCGGCATTCTGGGTGAGCCACCAGCCTGCAGTCCTGGCACCTCAGGTAGAGCTTCCCAAACTTGGTCTTCCTTCCACACGGCACACAGAACTCTGACCTGAGTGAGGAGAGGGGACGGGACAGACAGAGGGGAGGAGAGGGGACGGGACAGACGGACGCTGGTGACACAGGTTTGTAGGCCAAACCTTTCGGACGCTAAAGACGTTTTCATGAGACACCGATTTTCATGGTCTGACAAACATCGCTGTAGCTGTGTCACCTGATGTAGGAGTACGACATAGGCAGATGCGGTGGATTGAGACGCATCCAATGCAAAAAGAACATGTCTATTTTAAACTGATGGATTGTATTATGCTAATTAGATCCCCACAGAACAACAAGTGTATTACAGACAAAAGTAATAACAGAACATGTACCGTTTTGGCAAGGAACTCGTGCTTTCGGGCCCCCACTTTGGCTCTGGGTGTTTTGGTTGGGGGCGGAGCCTTACTGCATGGGGTGCTGGAAGCCTCGCTAGCTGCCTCTGATTGGTCAATAGAAGTGGTGTCCCAGCCCTGAGCAGCTGGAAAAACAAGAGAACGTCAAGTTTTTACCCCTCAAACTGGAAGAACTACTTAATTTTCTTCTAATTTTAATACATTGTGCGCATCTGAACATGGCTGTCAAGAATGAGGTACTACAGGCTTGTTAGTGTCGTCTCACTGGTCCTCTTCCGGCTGCCTGTCCAGTAGCCAGGCACTGTCTCCATGGTGGACAAGGCCTCTACCGGACCTCCATTGACAGGCACTGTGATGGTGGTCTTGGTCACTATGGACTCGTTCAACTGTAATAATACATATATAAAACTTGAGTCACATGAAATAATGCTGAAAAAGGAGAAAGCAAAACAGAAGCATAATTTTTTTTTAACAATTTGAAACAACTGATAAAGGTCTACAGAGCAATGTTTTGTTTACATGCAAACGTTCAAGTGATGCGCACACATGCTAACATCAAAAACCCTGTAGCAGAATAGCTTTACTCCGATGTTGGGACCTTGACAAACTTAGCAGTGAGTGATGACCATGAAAACCCACAATGGCTATAGCTACTGTATGTTCAACAAGTATATTCTGGCTTTATCCAGCTCTATTTGTGATATTTTACCTTGTCTCGCTTGGGTGGCTAGGTAATCAATCCTCTGACATCTGCAATGTTGGAGATGATAACCATCTGACTACTTTGTTAACTTAAATGTGCTGCATCTGATTTAGGATGTTGTCAAATTCACTTCAATGTAAACAAGCCTCTTTCTGGTGCCAAACTGAGCACGCAACTTTTCACGGGCGGGAAATGGGTCTTTTGACTGAAATTCAACACATTGAATAGCAGTGTGCCGAGTGCTATCCAAATCAAGTGAGACTACGGTTAGAAATTCTGTTTTTCTGTAGCATTAGCTACATTGGCATTAACTTCAGAAGCCTGCATGGAGTTGCCTGGATACCCATCCACACCGCTCCAGCCAAACCGACAGTTCTTCTCTACGATTAGTTGGAATTTGCCTGCTGAAAACCCTGCATCCCACTGCTGGCTTGCTTCAGAAGCTAAGCATTGATGGTCCTATTCTGTACCTTGATTTGAGATCAGGTGCGGCTGGAAGTGGTGTTGGAGGGCCAGTAGGAGGCACTCTTTCCCCTGGTCTAAAAAAACATCCCAACACCCCATGGCAGTGATTGGGGACATTGCCCTGTGTAGGTTGCCGTCTTTCGGATGGGACGTTAAACAGGTATCCTGACTCTCTGTGGTTACTAAAGATCCCATGGCACTTATCGTAAGAGTATGGGTGTTAACCCCGGTGTTCTGGCTAAATTCCCAATCTGGTATTCATACCATCATGGCCACCTAATCACCCCCAGATTACAATTGGCTCATTCATCCTCCCCCCTCCTATCCCCTGTAACTATTCCTTAGGTCGTTGTTGTAAATGAGAATGTTCAGTCAACTTACCTGGTTAAATAAAAATAAATAAAAATAAATAAAACATGTCTAGAATCAGACTAGAATCAGACTGTTCTGATTGGTCCCAGAAACCAATTCTTTGGGTTGGAGCCAGCCTACATGACGTTATCAACTTCGATTGGTTAGAGAAGATCCAATCACTTATTCATTTCTTTTGTTCAATACCCCTCATTTTGAAGTCACACAAACAACTTCTAGGATTGCAGTTTCAGACTGAATGAATGTAGCGATCAATAGAAACAAAGGAATTAAATTCAGGGCGAGTGGTCAGGCAATGCATTGTGTAGTACCCTCTCGGAAGTACGGCCAGTGGAGCGGGGTTTCTTCACCACCTGCTGTGGAGGCTCAGCAAGGGTTCTGGAGGAACGCTGTGGAAACAAATAGGAATGACTGAGCTAACAGTACTTCCAAATGACTGCGCATTGTAGCACTACATTCCCACACTAACCTTGACTAGACACTTTAGATATAAAATAACAAAAAAATGTACCTACATTTCCATTGATGATCTGTCAAGCTCTAAACTAAACAGTAACTATCCACTTACCCTTTTCTGCAGTTTTCTCAGTCGCACTGTCCTCATCACAGAAGAGTCCCAATCCTACAGGAAATATATAGAGCGATGACAACCCAATAGTTCATGTTTATATAGGTACTATTAGTGTGGCTATATATGTTTGTCACTTTTTCTATTTTGGCATATTGTTTTCATGTATTTTTGTGATGTGTCACTATGATGTCCAAGACAAATGTCCCCCAGAGAATCATCTGTTTTGTCATAGCTAATGTCTGACAACAAGGAAGCAGATTCATCGATGGTGGTTAACCTGAAAGACATGATGACGGTAGGCTTGGTTACGATCCCTTTCTGAACCTGAACAATCTGGGTCATATTCACTAAACACAAAACTGAATCAAACGTTCCGAAACAGGATAGGCATATCTAATTACGTCTTCAAGGAAACATATATATTTGTTTTGCATTTCAAAACATTCTTTCAGGTAGGTGGCAACAGAGATGGGCAAGGGTTCGCCTTGTCTAAGTGAATGAGCAATAGGTAATTTTGTTATCCATTTTAGATGATTTAGCGTTTTTTAAAACCTACCTCCACCCCCCTTTCAGTTTTGGGGTCATTAAGTGTCTTGTGCAAGGGCACCTGGAAAACTTAAACCAGCAAACCTCCAGTTGCTAGTTAATCGTTCAATGTCATTATACATGGTTTTTCAACGAGTTTCTGGTCTGCTGAAAACCTCCCATCCCTGATATGCAATGGCATGGGCACTGATTCAGCAATCCACCAAAAGCATGCTACACTGGTCACTTACGTGGTTCGAGGCCCTCATTGAGAATATCGGAGCCTGCACAAAGATTCTGGAAATGGTTGTGCAGGTTCAGCACGGTCGATTCCATGTCCTGATAATGCACGTGACAGAAACCCAGCAGGGGACTTCAAAGACTTTCTATCAAAGAGAGTACAGTATGTTTTAGAAACTCTGTTTCTAGTATAGCCTTTTCTCTCCGACTTTATTTATTTGGTAGGTAGTTATAACGTTAGCAAGATTATAAATAATAGATAGCTAGCCTAGCTGCCAAAGTTAGCTAAACAGATTGAAACGGACTCACCTCCACTTTTTAGCAAGCAAGCAGGGTATTAGCTACTATAGCCAGCTAACCTTTGCTAACTTTAATTTTTTTTTTAAATACAAATATATTGAAAACAAACATGAGCAGATACTTACGGACTTTGGTCCTTCCTGGAACAGTGTCCCACGGCGGATGTTTCCAGCTGCTATCAAAGGCAACATCTATTGTAAATCGTGACAATAAGTGGGCTACGTTGTCTCTAGCAACGCAAGCTACCACACCTGTCTGGTCCAACTTTTCCAAGCGTTTCAAAAACCTGGCGCCGTGAAAGAAAGCGTTTCTTCGGGTGGGTTTTCTGACTAAGCAGATGGCAGCTATTTGGGCATTATCGCCACCATGAGAATTGGAGTGTAACTACGCTCACAACGAGAGGCTAAATACATTCGAATAGGGTAGATTTTTCCAAACTCGCTCCTGGGGCCCCTGGGAGCACATATTGTTTTTTGCTCTAGCACTACACAGCTGATTCAAATCATCAAAGTTTGATGATGAGTTGGTTAATTGAATCAGCTGTGTAGCGCTAGAGCAAAAAAATGAAATGTGCACCCAGGGAGGTCCCCAGGACTGAGTTCGGGAAACCCTGGAATAGGGAACCTACAACTGCCTTGTAAAAACCAGTGTTGGTAGAAACAAATAGAGAATATATTAGAGAGAAATGTTCCATGTTACATTCTTCAAGGCTCTGGGGTGAAAGACACCAAAGAGATATAGGGTGGAATGTCTGTGAATGATCAGGTCTTTACTCAGACACTGCTGCCTGTTCTCCTTTAGTTTGTCTGTCACACATGGGACATACCCCACAGCATCATTAATCAAACCATGCTGGCGTATCTGGGCCCTGCGTCAGCTTTACTGTGCCATATAATGAGGAGGACAGACACTCACTCACTTGCGGACACACGCTAACATACAAACACATTTGGATCAAAATTGTATGTGTTTGTAAAAAATGGGACAAAATGCAAATAGGCAAACACACACCTGTACACACACACCACGAGCATTAACCCTGCTATGCTATTCGCTCACTCATAATTGTCTTCTTTGTGTTTCACATTGTCCTTCCACTACTGTAGATCCATTAGTCTTGATTTGAGAACATTGGACTTGTCAGTCAATAATACTGACTCTTTGTCTATATCTATTATTTAGACAACAGCTAGAGGCCCTTTCCGTGGCTCGGCAAATATTCCACTAATCAAGCATCAATTAACTGCCGGGAACGCTCTCTTTCCTCTCAAATCAGTCTACTTTGTCTTGGACTGACTAGAGAAGTTAGTGAGTTTCCTCTCTAGGAAGCTTGGCATCCGTCTTACAAAGACTGTGATATGGAAAGAGAATATGAATTGACTTTGCATTACCAAACAACCCAGAGAAGGCATTTTGGGAAATAAGCCACCACCTATCATGTCAGTGAAGAGTTTTACCAACAGATTTCGATTAAAACACACCACTCCTTCTGCCCTACATCACTTAAATCTGTACGCATTCTTTGTACACACAATATTCCATCCACTGTAGCACTTAAACACAGACCAATCCTGCAACTCTAATGCATACTATCCAGACATATGATGCTGATAGGGCTTCCCGCCACCTACAAGCATGTGTTCACACATGAGTTAAACTGATTAGAGTGAAACATGAGACTACCTGTAACACAGTTTGGCTGGATCAAGTATTTTATAGTAAAGAGGGTACAGGAGAAAAAGCCTTCATCTCCCCTGTCAGGGTCACTATCAGACTCAGGAATAAAACAATGAGGGTAACAGACAAACAGTTAACTTCTGTAGATATATTCCATGTTGAATTTGCATTCCAATATTACACTTTATATACATCACAGAAGACTGAAATAATGTATAACAAAACTGTTTGACACAGAATCTGATATTTAAAAAAATAATAATGTTTTTAATTGTGAAAGTGCTTATCTTGAGCTGGATCCTGGCAGAACAGGGTCGGCACATCTGTTTTTTTTCCAGAACCTATCTGTATCCGATACCTCATGTCATGTATAAATTATAATAAAAGAGATCAAAGTTCATTCGAGTTGCCTCTTCGTTAATTCTCCTTCCCCCTTAAAAACACAGTGTGAAAAAGTAGATTTTCAGCCTGGTCCTGATATTCTAAGAGTTGGGCCGACCTGGGCTTATGGTTTGCTTAACATTGTAACCTACAGCATGTTTGAGACCAACGCCTGGCGGTGGCTGCGTGAGGAGAGCACATGTGTCTCTCACAGAACTAGAATGATAATCACTTTATATGATCTCTCTCCCTTTCTCTGCTCTGATAGACATGAGCCTGCTGTAGGCTACCAAAATATTTGATCAACTTCCAAACATTAGTGTACAAAGTAAAAGAAGAGTAAGATAGGCTTTTGGCACCAGTGCATTGGCTATCACCAGCGAGAGAGGTGCTCATCATTGGGTGGGTCAGTGAAACTGGAAAGCATTTTAAGGACTATAGTTTCCTTATCATATTGTAGCCAATATGTCTCCACACACCTAGGCCTAGGCCATTGATGCATTCCAAACAAGGTCATTTTTATTGATCTCAGATTCTCAGTTTGTTAGTGTCAAAGTAGCCTGTCATTTTGATCATTTGTGCGGTATGAAAAAATATTCTGCCAAAGCCTCCAGTCATGTAAAATTACGTAGAATTGCATAAAATGCATCCGGTATGAGCAAAGATGTTTGACTGCAGGAAACCCCTTTTGTGTTGTTCCTTAAAATAGGGATCTAGCTTTTCTGTATTTAGTGGGTCACTGGAAAAGACCCAAAAGCTTTAGATGGGTCCCATTGATACGTTTGGGATCCAAGGGTGTGGAGAGTTTCAGGTCATTACTATTACTGAATCCCCACAGACTGGCAGCGTTGTGCTGAGCACAACAGCTTTCCTGTGGCTCCAACACAACAACGGTAATGGATCTGCAACTAGACTCGAGGGGACCACTTCGTCGACACACATCCACTTAAGAGGAAGCAATGCTCTCAACATTCTGCGTGTGTGGGTGGGTGAGGTTCCCTGGCAATCACGTCATAGGAACTTTAGCTTTGTGTATTATACAGGACTCGATTTTATTCATGTGATGCGTGTGCATGCGTGTGTGTGTACATACAGTAACATGGTAGAGTGGTATCACACAAATTAGATTACACAGTGAATCCCCTATTCACAAAGTGGTTCCTGGCAGAGGATTCCTTTTTCCATATCCCCTATAGCCAAAACATCAACAACAACTAAACAAACAGGCACACGGCCAGGCCCGCTCATTGGGCAGGATTAGGCGTCCGCCTATGGCGGCAGATTGATGAGGGCGGCATTTTCTGAGCTAAACTGACCAAGATGCACCTCCAACAACAACACATAAAACCTCACACTATCCGGCCCCAAAACAATGGACATTTCTTTCAACCAGTAGCATATGGGCTTTTTAGGTGAACATTGATACCGTCCTGTGATCAGCAGTGCCCACTTTGTCAAAGGCAGCGCCACAAAATATTTTGCTTGTCCATTCCCGGCATGCCTCTCCGGGGTTCTGTTGGAGAGACGCATTGCTGTGGCGCTCCACCAATGTAAAACATAAATCATGTAGTAGCAGGGGCGCAACTTTAGTTTTAGAAGTGGGGGGGACAAAATTATAATTATTGTAATGTTTTTATCCAGTCGGATAAACACTCCAAACAGCCTACCCGACCGCTCTGAGGCATCCACATGGTCCTGAAGCACACCGTTGCCTAGTTTTGTATCACATTCCAATGGTAAAACTGTGGGGGACAAAAATGCCTGTGTAGCAGATATAGGATATGGTAGAAAGAGCAAGTTGCCTTTTCTGTAGCCTACAGGCTGGTGATAAAATATATGACAATTGAATGACAAGGACACTCTTTTACATCATGCAGGTTTCTTCATTCAAATAGCCTAACCTAAGACACTTTTTACATCATGCAGGTTTCTCCGATCACACAACATAACCTAAAAAAAATGTACTGTCATGTTAACAAACAACATCCTAAAAATACGTATTTTCAACATCAGGAAAATAAGTATTTTCAACTTTCAATAGAACCGAAAATAAACCTTATTTCAACGTCAGGAAAATATGTATTTTCAACTTTCAATAGAACCGAAAATAAACCTTATTTCAACGTCAGGAAAATATGTATTTTTCAATGTCCTGGAAAATATGTATTTTAAACGTATGGAAAATACATATTTTCACCTTTCATTCAGACCTAAATTGAACCTAACTTCTATGTCTGGAAAATACATATTTTAGATGACTTTTCAATGTGATTTTGCTTACTGGCACTATTCTAGTTTTGGGGGATGGCATTTTTTGGTCTTGCCTAGGGCACAGAACAGCAAGGACCGGACCTGCAAACAGGGGTGGCACATCTCATGAAACAAATACATTGCCTTAGCCAGCGAAAAATAGCAGAAATCCCAGATTTCCCACTCTTGAAAAACCACTATGACAACAAAGTTGTTTTATTCAACATAACTTACTGCACCATACTGCTTAATGAGAAACAAAGGCATTCAAAGTCAGACAGTAGACCCACACAAATGCTGTGCTTTTTACAATTTAGAATTTTTTCAGTTGTGCTTGAAAGAAATTAGCCCTGTAGGGTTTGTGGGCAAAAGGATAAGGCCAAAATAGCACTCAAGAGCATAAATGACTGTGATAACATGGGGATTCACAAAAAGTTTGCATTAGTTTAGCTTTGTCTTTTGTTATTACTCTCTCCTGAGAGAAGTGGTGCAAAGCATGGTATATGTAGGGCATACTAGTCCCCTACATCGTTATATGAAAAAATGGTTACATATCAGATAAACACTGCATTCAGACTTCCGAATCCCTGCACCTCGTCATCACTAATCAACCAATCATGTCAGTCTTTGTTTGGAGGTTTCCTGTCTGATATCCAATCAGAGCCTCAGGAGCTCATTGTGGCAATGGGGATGACGATGACAAGGACTATGGTAACGGCTGTGAAGATGAGCGCCCCCAGCTTGCAGGCTTTGGCTCTGCGCTGGTCAGCCTCTTTGCGCCTCAATAGTGTGTCGTAACCTGGCGTGTAGATGTCCTCCATCCAAAACTCCAGATTATTGGGGTTTAGAGACTCCTGGGCCTACGAGACAAAACATAAGGCCGCCACCACTCTATCATGCCAGATGTTAGACAGTCAGATAGATAACTGTTCGAGTTTCTTCCTAAAAGTCTTATTCACTGGGAGTTCCATTTGGATCCCAGTGAATATACATTTTCTGAATATACGTTTTCTGTTGTAAAGATTCAATGACTAATCCTGGTTTATATCATTTTAGGAGAAAGTTCTGTGAAACTTTACCAAATGCTTTATGACCCTGACTGAATAACATCTGTTTTCAGTCTGTTGAATAAACAGCATATTAATACATTTAAGCTTATAATAAGACATTCTAAGTGCTCATAATAACAACAAAATATTTCCTCTTGGAAAGCAGGGGTCTCAAACCTGGGGCCAATGGGCCAGATATGGCCGGCAAGCTGATTAAATGTGGTCTGTGGTTTAATTAAAGGAAAGTGTTACCAAAAGGCCAACAAGGTCCTAATGTACCTGCAATTCCAGAGGGGACATTCTGGCCTCTCTGTCCTCCACGGTCCAGACCGGGGCTCCTCCTCTCCCCCCAGCCAATCTGGGGTCACAGGGCAGCCCAGAGGACAACCCAGGATTGGTCAACCCGCCACCCTTCTGACGCAAGAGAGAGGAACTGAATACTGGCTCCACCAGGTGGGAGTGTTTTTGAAGGGGGAGCTTATGACTCTGGGCGGAGTTCTTTGATTGGTCCATCTGCATGGAGCAAACGTAAAGGCAGAAACAAGAGTTGTCATATTGGAATAAACGTGATCAAACTGGATACACACAAGCAGACCTTCTCTTGCCTTCTTATCCTAAATTGAAAATGACTGATTACAGTCTTAGAAAAAGCAAAATTATTCAGCCCCTTTACTTTCAGTGCAGCAAACTCTCTCCAGAAGTTCAGTGAGGATCTCTGAATGATCCAATGTTGACCTAAATGACTAATGATGATAAATACAATCCACCTGTGTGTAATCAAGTCTCCGTATAAATGCACCTGCACTGTGATAGTCTCAGAGGTCCGTTAAAAGCGCAGAGAGCATCATGAAGAACAAGAAACACACCAGGCAGGTCCGAGATACTGTTGTGAAGAAGTTTAAAGCCGGATTTGGATACAAAAAGATTTCCCAAGCTTTAAACATCCCAAGGAGCACTGTGCAAGCGATAATATTAAAATGGAAGGAGTATCAGACCACTGCAAATCTACCAAGACCTGGCCGTCCCTCTAAACTTTCAGCTCATACAAGGAGAAGACTGATCAGAGATACAGCCAAGAGGCCCATGATCACTCTGGATGAACTGCAGAGATCTACAGCTGAGGTGGGAGACTCTGTCCATAGGACAACAATCAGTCGTATATTGCACAAATCTGGCCTTTATGGAAGAGTGGCAAGAAGAAAGCCGTTTCTTAAAGATATCCATAAAAAGTGTCGTTTAAAGTTTGCCACAAGCCACCTGGGAGACACACCAAACATGTGGAAGAAGGTGCTCTGGTCAGATGAAACCAAAATTGAACTTTTTGGCAACAATGCAAAACGTTATGTTTGGCGTAAAAGCAACACAGCTGAACACACCATCCCCACTGTCAAACATGGTGGTGGCAGCATCATGGTTTGGGCCGTCTTTTCTTCAGCAGGGACAGGGAAGATGGTTAAAATTGATGGGAAGATGGATGGAGCCAAATACAGGACCATTCTGGAAGAAAACCTGATGTAGTCTGCAAAAGACCTGAGACTGGGACGGAGATTTGTCTTCCAACAAGACAATGATCCAAAACATAAAGCAAAATCTACAATGGAATGGTTCAAAAATAAACATATCCAGGTGTTAGAATGGCCAAGTCAAAGTCCAGACCTGAATCCAATCGAGAATCTGTGGAAAGAACTGAAAACTGCTGTTCACAAATGCTCTCCATCCAACCTCACTGAGCTCGAGCTGTTTTGCAAGGAGGAATGGGAAAAAAATTCAGTCTCTCGATGTGCAAAACTGATAGAGACATACCCCAAGCGACTTACAGCTGTAATCGCAGCAAAAGGTGGCTCTACAAAGTATTAACTTAAGGGGGCTGAATAATTTTGCACGCCCAATTTTTCAGTTTTTGATTTGTTAAAAAAGTTTGAAATATCCAATAAATGTCGTTCCACTTCATGATTGTGTCCCACTTGTTGTTGATTCTTCACAAAAAAATAGAGTTTTATATCTTTATGTTTGAAGCCTGAAATGTGGCAAAAGGTCGCAAAGTTCAAGGGGGCCGAATACTTTCGCAAGGCACTGTATGTACTTTTTACTCCATACGTTTTCCCTGACACCCAAAAGTACTTGTTACGTATCGAATGCTCAAGCAGGACAACAATATGGTCCAATTCATACACTTATAAATATAATGCATTGTCACCCCTACCGCCTCTTATCTGGCGGGCTCACTAATACTGTGTTTGTAAATTATGTCTGTGTTGGAGTGTGCCCATTGCTATCAAAAAAACAAGAATTGTGCCATCTGGTTTGCTTAATATACAGAATTTTTGGTATAGCATTTATGTTAACTTTTTACTTTTTAAAGTAAATTTAAAACCATATACTTTTAGACTTTTACTGAAGTAGTATTTTACTGGGTGACTCACTTTTACTTGAGTAAAAGTAGAGATCCCTTAATAGAAAATGACTCAAGTATGACAATTGAGTACTTTTTCCACAACTGAACCCGACTGATCTTACAATAGCTCACATTCTGGATAACTTAATGTGAAATGAAACGTGAGAAGTAGCAGCCAGTCTCCTTTACCAGGCTCGGCCCAAACACCAACACACAAAAATACAGAGCAGATAACAGGTTAGACCCTGAGACTGCTTCACAGCCCACACAGTTAAACTCCCGACTTAACAAAATGTTCACACTCAATAACACACACATACTCACTTACTCCCAACCGAATCCAAACATTTCGAAACAAATTGATGCATGCATACCAACACACACACCCACAAACACACACTGACATACACTGTTGCACTGACTTAGGTCGTACATCACCTGCCGTTTTTTCCCGGGCTGGGCCTTCCCATCTTTACTTTTCGAGAACGACACCGTCCAATCCCGCGCAGACAAGTTGGAGACGACGCTCGGCCGTTTGGAGTCTACGCCATTTTTCTCCTCAGGCTTGGAGGAGGCCAGTCGAGAGAGCACCCCCTTCTTCCCCCCTTCGGTCTCGCTCAGACCTCCGTTTGTCTCTGTCTTCCCTTGGCTGCTACCCCACTGGTTGAAGTCCAGGCTGCCAAACGAATGCCCAGACACAGACAGGGGCTGGGGTTCCGAGGAGCCACCAGACCCAGGAGTGAGCGAATGGCTCAGGCTACCCAGGGAAGACCCACCACCGCTGGGCGGTCCCAGCCACCTACCTCCACTCCCTCCTCCCCCTCTAATGGCCTGCTCTTGTATCTTCTCATCCAGTCGCTGGAGGAAGGAAAGAACTTGGGAGATTTCGGCCTTGACCTCGGACAGCGACTCCAGGCGTCTCTCGATCTGGCCCATTCTCAGGAGGAGTTTACATACGCTGGCCTTGAGGCCGCCATCGTCGCTGCCATCCAGGGAGTGAAAGAGCTTCTGGAGCTGGCCCAGGCGGCCACGCCGTGCCTCTGGGGTGTCCTGGGCTGCCGAGGGGCCCACGTCGTGGGGGTGGAGGACCCCCGTGGAGCCGCACATGCTCATGTCATCCAGGAAGCGGAAGATGGCGCTGATGTCATCCTCGCCCATCATGTCGGGGTCATCCATCGAGGTCATGAAGGACAGCCGGTCGGCGTGCACCAGGCTCCGCAGGCGCCGGGGGTCTGGCATGGTGTCGGTCTGGGTGCCCCTGCTGCAGGCCGTAAACCCCCCTCCTCCAAGTGCGGGAATGGTGTTCCCCTCCCATCCCTTTGGAGGGGACAACCCACCACCAACGTTGTTGGTGGTTGGGCTGGGAGTGAGTCTAACCTGAAGAGAGCCCTCGGAGCCATCCAAACCCACCCCCGCTAAGCCCACCTCCCTGTCGTCCAGACTCAGGCTCTTGTCGGCCCATCCTGGCCTCTGGGCCCTGGGGGGTTGGAGGTGGAGGGGGGACCATTCTTGAATAGTATCCCCTGGGCCAAAGTATGTGGAGTCCTGGAGGTCGTCCAAGCTTTCATGCTTGGCCCGGCGCTCCGGCGAAGACCGACCAACAGTGGGGGAAGGATACGGGTTAGATAGCAGTTCAAAGCTGCGGTTGGAAAACAGTTCCTGCCTCCCTCTTCGTCCTACTCCTCCTCTTGGAGTCTGAGACTCAGTACTGATGGTCACCTGGGGAACCAGTTGAGACTGGTTGTGGAAGTCCTTCTTGAAGATGTCTCTCTTCTTCACGCAAGAATGCCGCTCCGATCCCGGCTGTGATCCCGGCTCTGATCCCGGCTCCGATCCGGGATCTCTGGGTGCCGAGTCTCCGCTCAGGGAATCTTTGGAGGACTCACTGTCCGTCTCCAGGGGGAGGTAGATGCTCTGCATGCCTGGGATGCTGCCGCTGCCAGCGAACAGTGGGGTGTTGTGGCGCCAGTCGAAAGACACAGCCCTGGCACGGCTCGGAGGGGATGAGGAGACAAGAGAGAGGGGATCGGGAGGGAGACTGGCGCGCTTGCGGAACGAGTAATTTGATTTGGGCCAGAGCAAGCTTGGGTCGATGGGGCCTGAGATGGTCTGAGAGTCTGAAAGTGTGCGCACCCTATCACATCTGGAGAATCTCACTTTGTCAGTGATGGGCAAAGAGCTTTGCAAAGAGGGCTCTGGGGATTGGTCGATGTGAGGGGCGGGCTTGGCTTTTATTGGCTGAGCAGCCTGGGCCTCATCGGGAGCCCCACCCGTCATTTGAATGAGGTTGAATATAGTGACGATGTCAGCTGCCACGCCTATCGGGGATGTCCCCAGTCCCTTGGGGGTGACCCTGTCTCTGAAGAGGGTGGCGGGGAAACATGGGTCGCGGCAGGCTGCGGAGAACAGCAGGCTCCTAAGCTCTGTGAGGTGCTGCAGGTCGAAGCGGGTGCTGACCATTCGACACAGGTCCTGGAAGGAGAGCCAGTGGCGCATAGCGGCCAGCTCCTCCAGAATACCCAGCAGGACCAGGGGGTACTCCTGTTGCAGGCTGGCCATGAGCCAATATCACCTTCATATCAACAATAAAATCAACAGGAGATGTGAGAACAATCAAAGTGGTTGGAAATAACTCCTAGGATAAATACCACTAATTTATTACCACTTGAATACCACTAAGCCAGAGTAAAACCTCTGGAATTTAAAGTGTGTGCTAGCCTAAATAACATATTAGTAGAATATTATTTATCATATATCAAAATAACAAGAAATCACAATCTATAGCCAATTAATGAAGCAGGCACCCTCTTGCAATTGTATTTAATTCAAACCAAAAATATGTGGACCCTGGTGTTTTACTTCAGTAACGTAAAAATATCTATCTCACCGAGAGTCACACTTTACAGCAAGTGACCTTAATTTGAGCCTTAAAATAACTGACCAGATGATATGACGAGGAAATGCTGCATAGCCTATCATATACTGTACACCGGTTAACTCGAAATGAACCAGAAAAAAAATCTAGGCTATATGAAAAGCCAAACTTAAATAGCAGCGTTTTAAAATACATCTTAAACAAATAAAATAGCACATATGACATACATTAATCTGATAATGTAGTAGTTTTTAAGCCATCTCAGAAGCACTAAAAGTTTAACAATTGGGAGAGCAGAATCAAACAGTCATGGAGTCAATCCAGTCTGTGTCAATTAATAATCCATCCCATGAGAACATGAAATCATCTTCACTTGTGCTTGTTGAAAAGGTTGAAAATCCTTTAAAGTAGGCTAGCCTATTTAGAAACAATATTTTATCAACAGTCAGGATTTAAATAACAGTCACACAAAGTCGGAGACTTAGCTAGCCTACCTGTTATCTCTGGACAGAGAAGAGTTGAATTACAACAGCAGCACCTCCGTTAGAATAACAGCACTGGCTTTGAGAATCGCAAAACAACCTCAGGTATCATATTGTCTGCAGATTAATAAAAGGACGATATTCCTTTGGAAAGAAAGATCCAATCCACTGCACAGTTAATTCTCATCTGCCTGGATGAGCTCTGTTAAAACGGGTAGCTACAGACCAGGCTGAGAGTAGAAAATTAGAAACCAGGTCATCCTCTCACTAGTCCCTAAGTCCCCAAAGGAGCCTCAAAAAAGCATCCATTCAACTAAGTATAATCTCCCCGAATAGGATAGCTTTATGACACCTGAAATGTCAACACAAACTAGAGGCTACATGTAGGCTAATCATATTAATCATACACTAGCCTAAAATAAAGGTTGGCACAATATATCTCTGTGTGTGATGGAGTGTGGGAGTGTTTCTTTTAGGCTGTCAGATGACAAAAGTGTGTTTGAGTGTGTAAAGGAGAAAACAGATAAAAAATGTATGATTTCATAATTCAGACTCCTCAACAACATCTAGCTTGACAGTAAACCACAAGGCGTGGACGACCTGATCAGACACACACACACACCGGCCAGTTCTCCTGGATCTGTCATCATTAGCAAACATTAGCATCCATAAAGGCCAATACTTAAAACCCCATTAGACTGAGAGGAGAGGAAAGCTTTCAGCTTCTACATCTCTGTCAGTTTCACCTGTCAGCCATGTAGGAATAAATCTATTATATACCGATGATGGAATCCCTTTCGATCCCTAAAATGAGTGGATGGTATAGGAAAGCGCTTTTATATAAGATTTTATTCTACAGTACATCAATTATGATGCATTTGCCTAGAAATAACATGATAGTAGCAGGTAATTTCTGGCAATAGTTTGTACAATGTTTGAAAACAATTATAATATACTGTGTAATTACCTTAATAGTTAACAACCATCTCTTCATCAAACTGTGTAATCATCCTAATTGGTAATAATCGTCTCTTCATCATACTGTGTAGTTTACTTAATAGTTAATAATCGTCTTTCATCACACTGAGTAATTAACTTAATATTTAATAATCCTCTCTTCATCATACTGTGTAATTCATTTAATAGATAATAATCCTCTCTTCATCATACTGTGTAATTAACTTAATAGTTAATAATCCTCTCTTCATCTCTTTGGGACACAAGGTCACAATGAGCTCTGTCCAACAGATCTCTCTCCAACAGATATCTTACCATGGTGTTATTGAGTAATTTCATATATAGATACTGGGTAATAATGTTGCAACACCCTCAATAGTAAAGAACTATAAACCATCTCTAACCACTGCTACAAGGTAATTACTGTATTGTAATGGGTGACTTTAATTTACAGTTCTATTACCATTGAGTTTTCTAGTAGGTTTACATGTAGATACTCTGGTTAGGTCAGCCACCAACTGCTTTATTAGACATCAGTCCTAGTGAGTTAAACCTTGTGAGCCGACATGGCAATTCATCTACCAGAATCAGCTAAGTGCCTTTACAGTTTGCCCAGATTTCCTTGCAAGGATGGTGTGGTGGTGCATAGCGGGCAATACAGAGTGAGAGGTAGAAAAATGTGCCACTCCACAAAATCTCTCTCAATCTCGATCTCTCTCAGAACCAGGAAGTCCCCCTAGTATGTGACCCAAATGCAGGAATGGGGGGGGTCAGGAAGAGGGGGATGATGGCTGTTGACATGACAACTTTGGATGAAATGCAGGCTGAGGACTTTGGAGATTCTTCTGGGGTGGTTGATGCTCATTTACAGTGGGCGTGGGGTCCCGGGTAGTGAGAGAGCAGGGTTTGGGATACATTTCCCAGTTTCAAATACACCAGGGTAAGCAGCTGTCTGATGGACTTTCAGTCTTTTCTGATTAAATGCTATCACTAATGTGGCCTCTGTAGTGGGTGGAAGAAGTGGGGCCTGACAGGATAATTTTGTGTTCAGAGACTGCCACTCTCCTGGTTGTACTGAGCGAATGGAAGTCTAGGGCACATCCAAATATTTGTTAATCGAGCTACTGATGGCACTTTATGGGGTGGGGCAGAAAGGGTGTGTAAGGTATGTTTTCTGTGAGTCCCAGCCCATGTAGGGGTTAGGGGGAAATGAAGCAGCAGATAAGGAAGCTAAGGCAGCTCTGAAGAGGGAGAAGGTAGATGTGGTGGTCCCGTTAGGGAGGAATGTAGGCGCATCATAGCAGAGGGGATGACTCAGAAGTGGCAACGTGAGTGGGAGAGAAAGGAGAACGGAGGATTGTTTTTCTCTATCCAGAACTCTGTGAGGAAGGTCAGTAGGTACCTGGGGAGAGAAAGGAGAACAGAGGATTGTTTTTCTCTATCCAGAACTCTGTGAGGAAGGTCAGTAGGTACCTGGGGAGAGAAAGGAAATGGGGTTCCTGTTAACACGGCTGAGGTTAGGTCATTGTGGATTGGGAGGTGGGTTAGCTTTAGTAGGGAAACATACAGATGGGAAGTGTGAGAACTGTTGGGAAGAGGAGTCTGTACAGCATGTCCTGCTATAATGCAGGTGGTATAAAGAGAATAGGAGGGAATTGTACTGAGCTGGCTACAATTTCACTAGAAACTCTCTTGGGTTCAATATGACCGGCAGTGCGAAATAGCTTGACAGCTTTTGGCTTTTCTCTATACCACTGGCCTGCACTTACTGGTGTGAGGCTGGAATATGAGATATATAAATGTATAATACCTACGCCAACCTGTAAAAGGCAGTAATGCATCGGAAAGTTACAAGAAGAAGAAGACAAGAAGTACCTCCTACAAACTTTCTCGAGTCTCTGAGTTCTGTCTGTGTGAACAACAACAGTCCAAATGGCACAACAGAGAGTTCTGCTGGACCAGGACCAGTTCTGTTGTTCTGTCTGTCTGGATCAACCGAATGATCTGGTTACTATTCACTGTGGACACAGTTACTGTAGGAGCTGTATTCAAGGCTGCTGGGATCAGGATGATGACAATTGCACACAGTCCCCATTGCACACAGACCTTCACTCCAAGGCCTGCTCTGAGGAAAAATAACATTTTGGCTGAGGTGGTGGAAAAACTGAAGAAGACAGGACTCCAGGCTGCTCCTGCTCTGTACGATGATGGACCTGGAGATGTGGCATGTGATTTCTGCACTGGGACCAGAAAGCAGAAAGCCCTCATGTCCTGTCTGGTATGTCTGGTGACTGCTGTGAGACTCACCCCCAGCCTCACTATGATAATTCTGGACTAAATAAACACAATCTGGTCACCGCACATCTACAGGAGAAGATCTTCTCTCGTCATAACAAACTGCTGCATATTTATTGCCGTACCAATCAGCAGTGGGTTTGTTATATTTCAACAATGGATGAACATAAAAGCCATGATGCAGTGTCAGCTGCAGCAGAGAGGACTAAGAAAAGGGTAAGGTGACTTTGAACATGGCACAGTCAAAGGATGCCACCTTTCCGACCAAACAGTTTGGCAAATTTCTCTAAGGCAGAAAACTGTAAGTGCTGTTATTGTGAAGTGGAAACTTCTAGGAGCAACAACAAAGGCTCATCCGCAAAGTGGTAGGCCACACAATCTCACAGAACAGGACCGCTGTAGCGTGTAAATATTGTATGCCCTTGGTTGCAACACTCACTACCGAGTTCCAAATTGCTTCTGGAAGCAATGTCAGCACAATAACTGTTCGTTGGGAGCTTCATAGAATGGGTTTCCATGGCCGAGCAGCCGCACACAAGCCTAAGATCACCATGCGCAATGCCAAACGTTGGCTGGAGTGGTGTAAAGCTCGCCGCCATTGGACTCTGGAGCAGTGGAAACGTGTTCTCTGGAGTGATGAATCACGCTTCATCATCTGGCAGTCCAATAGACTAATCTGGGTTTGCCAGATGCTAGGAGAACTCTACCTGCCCCAATCCATAGTGCCAACTATAAAGTTTGGTGGAGGAGGAATAATGGTCTGGGGCTGTTTTTCATGGTTCGGGCTAGGCCCCTTAGTTCCAGTGGATGGATATCTTAACGCTACAGCGTAAAATGACATTCTAGACATTTTTGTGCTTCCAACTTTGTGGCCACAGTTTGGGGAAGGCCCTTGGCTATTTCAGCATGACAATGCTCCCGTGCACAAAGCGGTCCATACAGAAATGGTTTGTCAAGATCGGCGTGGAAGAACTTGAATGGCCTGCAAAGATCTCTGACCTCAATCCCACCGAACACCTTTAGGATGAATTGGAACACCGACTGCGAGCCAGGCCTAATCACCCAACATCAGTGCCTGACCTCACTAATTATCACGTTCTGACCTTAGTTATTTTGTTATGTCTTTGTTTTAGTATGGTCAGGGCGTGAGTTGAGTGGGTTGTCTATGTTCTTTTTTCTATGATTTGGGATTTCTGTGTTTGGCCTAGTATGGTTCTCAATTAGAGGCAGCTGTCAATCGTTGTCCCTGATTGAAAACCATACTTAGGTAGCCTGGTTTCACTTTTGAGTGGTGGGTGTCTGTGTGTTCCACACGGAACTGTTTCGGTTTGGTTATTTCACGTGTCGTTTGTTTTGTTTCAGTGTTCGATTGTTTTAATAAAGAGCATGAACAAGTACCACGCTGCGCATTGGTCCTCCGATCCTTACTACTCTTCCTCGGAGGAGGAGGAGGAGGAAGACAGCTGTTACACTAATGCTCTTGTGGCTGAATGAAACCAAGTCCCCGCAGCATTGTTCCAACATCTAGTGGAAAGCCTTCCCAGAAGAGTGGAAGCTATTGTAGCAGCAAAGGAGAGACCAACTCCATATGAATGCCCTTGATTTTAAAATACGATGTTTGACGAGCAGGTGTCCACATACTTTTGGTCATGTAGTATAGTTATTCACATGAAATAAATTGAGGTCCAAAGATGAAAATATGATCATAAACCAGGAGTATATTGATTCATCTAGATTCTTAGAATATCCCCATGCTCTAGTCAGACACCATAATCCTATCCAAAAGTCAGTCTAAGCTCCCAGATAAATGCACTGTAAAAACAATAATCATTAAACTATTAACATAGATAATATAATTTTTTGAAGGGACTTCCATAACATTTGAATCCCTAAGCTCTATCACTTTACTATACTATTGAGCAAATATCGTGACATCTCAATGAAGGCTGCTGTCCACAGAGGTACCGGTACATGAGTCAGCAGAAGGTCCAGCAGAGAGTCCAGGAGAGAGTGAATGTGCTGAAGGAGCTCCAACAGGCTGTGAAATCTCTCAAGGTGAGTATTATTGATCAGAGGAGACAATTCCACTTCTCTCTTCCAGTCAGCCGATGAGAGAGGCCCCTCTCCAATCCTACTGAGCCCCAATGTGGGGAACAGGGTCATATTGGCCCCCAGTTAACAGTGGTCTTGTCTTATCTCTCTCTGTCCTAACAACGCTCTGCACAGGCAGCAGTGGAGGACAGTGAGAGGATATTTATTGATCTGATCCACTCCATTGAAAGAAGGTGCTTTGAGGTGAAGGAGCTGATCAGAGTCCAAGAGAAGGCTCAAGTGAGTCAAGCTGAAGGACTCATAGGGCAACTGGAGCAGGAGATAGCTGAGGAGGAGAAGCATTGTGCTGGAGCAGCTCTCAAACATAGAGGATCACATCCATTTCCTCCTGGTTGATACAGGTGATATGGAAAGAATAGAATAGATACTTTACTGTCCATTCTGTGAGAAACTCTCTCAAGGGCAATGGCAGGAGACCAGCAGCTGCCAGATTGACAGTTTTTTTCTCCCTCTCTCTCGAGTTATCAGTCTCTCTCCAGCCCCAGTATATCTTCAGACTTACCCAGCATTGTTGTCCATCCTCTTTCACATTGAAGATGTGACTGAGGCTGTTGCTGAGCTGAAACTTAAACTACAAGGATTCCTTAAAGGATATATCCTATAGAGGTGGGTTGAAAATAATACTAAAACAAATTGTGAAACACTTTAGACCAATGAGGTCTTATAGCCAGTGCTTTATGTGTGTGTAATATGATCATAACATTCTCTCTGTGAATGTGTTTGTGTGTCTGCAGTGAAAGTTCTACTGCCTCCAAAGCCAAAGACCAGAGAACAGTTCTTATAATGTGAGTGTCTTTATCCTGAAGTAACTTCGTCTCTTTTTGTTGACACTCCTCATAAACCATAAGATAGAAATATATAGCCAAATAATAGTTAGACACAATATCTGGCTCTTGGTATCTGTAACGGCCGTTGTTGATGGAAGAAGGTGAGGACCAAAGCGCAGCGTGGTATGTGTTCATGATGTTAATATTTAATGAATCAAACTGAACGCTGAAATACAAAACAACAATGTGAACAAACGAAACCGAAACAGTTCTGTCTGGTGCAGAATACAAAAATAAAATAATCACCCACAACTCAAGGGTGAAAACAGGCTACCTAAGTATGGTTCTCAATCAGGGAAGACGATTGACAGCTGCCTCTGATTGAGAACCATATCAGGCCAAACACAGAAATCCCAAATCATAGAAAAAAGAACATAGACTGCCCACCCCAACTCACGCCCTGACCATACTAAAACAAAGACAAAACAAAGGAACTAAGGTCAGAACGTGACAGTATCGCTCTGATTTGATCTATGCTCTGATATAATCAAAGAAGGTAGTACCAGTATCTGACTTAACTTATTGTTCTAACTCCCCTCATTGGTCTCCGCTCTTTTTCTAGATTCATGTCAGCTCACATTGGACCCAAACACAGTACACACATACCTCGCTTTGTCTGAGGGGAACAGAAAGTTGACAAATACAGAATTAAACCAACTCCATCCTTTCCATCCAGACAGATTCACCAGCTTTTTCCAGGTTCTATGCAGAGAGGGTCTGTCTGGAGGGTGTTACTGGGAGGTGGGGAGGAGTGAAGGGCAGGTTTATAGAGCCGTCTTATCTAAAGACATCATCAGAATAGCAGGTGATGACAGGAAATTCGGAAACAATGACACATCCTGGATCCTTATATTACTCTAGTGGTAGTTATAGTTTCAGACACAATAATGTTGTGACTAAAGTATCAGGCCCTCAGTTCTCCAGAGTAGGAGTGTACCTGGATCACAAGGTAGGTATTTTTTTAATTATTATTATTAAACCTTTATTTAACCAGGAAGGGCTCACTGAGATTTAAAATCTCTTTTTCAAGAGCGTCCTGGCCAAGATAGGCAGCACCAAAGTCATTACAAAAATGACAGACAAACAACATGAAAATCTACAAGTAATCTAGTAAAAACCATAGAATTCACAAGAGTATAACAAAATCAAAAACACCAAATCAAAAACATGATTCAGGGAATCAGTCTCAAGGTCATTCATCAGTGATTTAAAAATACCAATCGAGATAAGTTCTTCCAGTTTAAAAGTATTTTGTAAGGCGTTCCAAGACTATGGCGCAAGAGTACATAAAAGCGCTTTTACCAAATTCAGCTCGGACATGTGGAACAGTTAGCAGGATAATCTCCAGCGAACGAAGAGAGTACCCACCATATTTCTGAACAATAAAAATGCCCAAATAAAAAGGCAGTAAACCCAAAATGGCTTTGTAAATGAAAGTATACCAGTGACTGAGCCTACGAGTGACTAGAGAAGGTCAGCTAACCCTGTCCTACTCTGTCCTTCTACAGTGTCCCTGAAACAATGACCCTCCTCCACAGAGTAAATAAAACATTAAAAAATGTACATAAAGAGGTTTAAAAAAGGTTACATTCACATGAAAACAGCAAAAATGTAGTGTAGTGTATGTAGTATAGCAAGTCCTTGCCTATGATGTCATCCTCAGTGTCAAGCTCTTTGCAGGATAGTGGGATCCGGGCTAAGGCAGACAGTTTAGCTATGAAGGCCTCTTCTGCCTCCTGATGGAGTAAACACAAAAATGCATTATGTAACTGTTGGTAAGGCTGGTAATTTACTGTTTTTTCATAAATGGTTTGTTAACCATTAGTAAACTATATATCATTCTTCAAATAAAATATTTGCCAACTCTTATGAACACTCTGCTTTCACATCTAAATTATCCTAATCAAGAACCACAATGTCATTCAGGTTGTATAGAGTGATTCTTACCTGTAACTGTCCTTTGAATTTCTCCATGTTTTTTGCTGGGATAACTTCTTGCTCTCAAAGTTTCACACGCAACGTCCAGCTCCAAGTCATACTGTTCCAACATCCTCTTCTTCTGCAGTTCAACTCTATATAAGGATTACTTGTCGTGTGCAATGAAAAAAGAGTGAGCCTTTCTCTGTATAATATATTCACAGCATCAGACCTGGATTGAAGTAATATTTGTTTTATTTAGCTTTTTTATGTGAACTTTGGCTGCACTTGATTGAGGTTGCCTGGCTGCAATGTAACCAATGGGAATACTCCAAAAAGTGCAAACCCTGCCCACCCCAGGCAGGCTCAATCAAACACTCAAGAGTATTTAACAAATACTCTTTGAATCCAGGTCTGTACATACAGTATTTAATCAGCACATGCTTAAAATGTAGCCAACTAGTGTTTGTTTGTTGGCATGCCAACACATAAGAGAGAATACAAAGAAATAAAATATGTTAACAGCAAATGATTAGTAGAGAAACAGTACCTCTGGTGAAACTCAGTGGACATGGGCTTTCTCCCCCAGTTGACCAGCTCCTTCAGCAGGGCCTTGTTAATCTGAGAGCTGTCGTTCCCAACCCTCTGTGACAGTGACAGCCGTATTACTTTATGCCAAAATTCAATCAATCGAAGACGCGTGAGTTACATTAAATTTTGAGTTATGCATACAGTAGCCTTTTCTCAATTGCATACTCCTTGCTTCCTCTCTCCTCGTCTCCTTCTCAAAACCGAATGTAAGATAGGTCAGAGGGAAGGGACCTCTGGCTTTTCATCCATTGAGTTTTGAGAAGGCAACAAGGAGAAAGGACGCGAGGATTATGCAATTGAGAAAAGGCCATAGTATCTCTAGTTAGGATTTAGCCCTTACGGACAGTGCGCTTATTCTGTCTGCATGAAACGCCCCCATTCAACTCAAATAGAGTAGAGTAGAATTAAGCAATAAGATCCGACGGGGTGTGGTATACAGTGCATTCGGAAAGTATTCAGACACCTTGACTTTTTCAACATTTATTACATTACAGCCTTAGTCTAAAATTGATTTTTTTAAAATCTACACATAATACCCCATAATGACGAAGCGAAAACAGGTTTTTAGAAATGTTTGCAAATTTATTCTAAAAAATAATAACAGAAATACCTTATTTACATAAGCATTCAGACCCTTTGCTATGAGACTTTGAAATTGAGCTCAGGAACATCCGGTTTCCACTGATCATCCTTGAGATGCTTCAACAACTTGGAGTCCACCTGTGGTAAAATCAACTGATTGGACATGATTTGGAAAGGCACACACCTGTCTATATAAGGTCCCACAGTTGACAGTGCATGTCAGAGCAAAAACCAAGCCATGAGGTTGAAGGAATTATCCGTAGAGCTCTGAGACAGGTTTGTGTCAAGGCACAGATCTGGGGAAGGGTACCAAAAAATGCCTGCATCATTGAAGGTCTCCAAAAACACAGTGGCCTCCATCATTCTTAAATGGAAGAAGTTTGCAACCACCAAGACTTTTCCTAGAGCTGGCCTCCCTGGCCAAACTGAGCGGTTGGGGGAGAAGGGGTTTTGTCAGGGAGGTGACCAAGAACCGGATGGTCACTCTGACAGAGCTCCATAGTTTCTCTGTGGAGATGGGAGAACCTTTCAGAAGGACAACCATCTCTGCAGCACTCCACCAATCAGGCCTTTATGGTAGAGTGGCCAGACAGGCAACACTCCTCAGTAAAAGGCACCTAAAGTCACTCAGACCTTGAGAAACAAGATTCTCTGGTCTGATGAAACCAAGATTGACCTCTTTGGCCTGAATGCCAAGTGTCACGTCTGGAGGAAATCTGGCACAATTCCTACGGTGAAGTATGGTGATGGCAGCATCATGCTGTGGGGATGTTTTTCAGCGGCATAGACTGGGAGACTAGTCAGGATCGAGGCAAAGATGAATGGAGCAAAGTACAGAGAGATCGTTGATGAAAATCACTCTGGAGGAGTGACCTCAGACTGGGGCGAAAGTTCACCTTTCAACCGGACAACGAACCTAAGCCCACAGCCAAGACAACGCAGGATTGGCTTCGTGACAAGTCTTTGAATATCCTTGAGTGGCCCAGGCAGAGCCTGGACTTGAACCCGATCAAACATCCCTGGAGAGACCTGAAAATAGCTGTGAAGGGACGCTCCCCATCCAACCTGACAGAGCTTGAGAGGATCTGCAGAGAATATTGGGAGAAACTCCCCAAATACAGCAGTCATGCCCAAGAAGACTCAAGGCTGTAATCGCTGCCAAAGGTGCTTCAACCAAGTACTGGGTAAAGGGTCAGAATACTTATGTAAATATATTATTATTTTTTATTTATTTATACATCTGCAAAAAATTCAAAATAACTGTTTTTGCTTTGTCATTATGGGGTATTGTGTGTAGCCAGCCCTTAGCCGTGGTATATTTGCCATATACCACAAACCCCCGAAGTGCATTATTGCTCTTATAAACTGGTTGCCAACGTAATTAGAGCAGTAAAAATACATGTTTTGACATTCCAGTGGTAAACGGTCTGACATACCATGGCTATCAGCGAATCAGCATTCAGGGCTCGAACCACCCAGTTTATAATATAATCTAGATCTCATCTTTGCCCCTGTTAGAGTGCTGCTGCTGAAGGCCCTTGGTGATGTCTTTGATCTGAGACTAGTAGCTGGTGACCAGAGCACTAAGCGAATCCCTGGTCACATATACACTCCGAGGCTACCACCGTCAGCTGGCTCTACACATACACAAAGCATAAATAATGAGAATAGATCACATATCCCATCTATGCCAAATGGTTGGTTATTAAAACACATATAGGCCTAGGTCCCTCATTTCTATTTGGTTTTGGTCATTCAACTTTAATCCAAAATGATCACATGGGCTGTAGTTTTCCCATGTCTGGCCTAGGGGGTAGGGACTAGGGCAGCATTTCCCAAACTCGGCCCTGGGGACCCTAAGGGGTGTGCATTTTGTTTTTTGCCCTAATACAACACAGCTGATTCAAATAATTAGCTAACTTAATCTATCAAATGTATTTCATAAAGCCCTATTTACATCAGCAGATGTCACAAAGTGCTTCTACAAAAATCCATCGAGAAAACCCAGCACATCATCATCTCATCATCAAACTTTGATTATTTGAATCGGTTGTGTAGTGCTAGGGCAAAAACCAAAACATGCACACCTTGGGGTCCCCAGGACCGAGTTTAGGGAACAGTGGCCAAGTGATTATTTCTGGATGAGGCCAAAAGATCTGGTACCTTCCTGCTGTGGTCAGGTTGGGGCGGGGACCTGGGAGAGGCCTGATCCATCTGCTGCCAGAGGCCCTGGCTGAGGGCGTGTCCCACCAGCAGCTGGGAGTTGGCCTGCAGGAGCTCTGCCCCCATCTCCAATTTCATGCTTGAAACTGTGGCCAATCAGCTGCGTCTCCAGTCCCAGGTGCGTCTTGGCGATTCTGGCACTGAGATCCTGTTGGAGGGAGAGATGGAGACATAGGGAGGTGGGTGACAGACCACAGTGACAAGGTGACAGGGACACCTTGACAGTCTCAAACAGAGCCATAGTTGGACGGAGTATAGCGAACATTAGAAACATCTTCCTAATACTGAGTTGCACCCCCCCTTTTGCCCTCAGAAGAGACTCAGTTAGTCAGGGCATGGTGTCGAAAGCATTCCAGTAGGATACTGGTCCATGGTAACGCCAATGGTTCGCACAGTTGTGTCTAGTTGGCTGGATGTCCTTTGGGTGTTGGACCATTCTTGATACACACGGGAAACTGTTGAGCGTGAAAAACCGAGCAGTGTTGCAGTTCTTGACACAAATTGGTGCGCCTGGCACCTACTACCATACCCTGTTCAAAAGCACTTAAATATTTTGTCTTGCCCATTCACCCTCTGAACGGCACACATACACAATCCATGTTTCAATTGTCTCAAGGCTTAAAAACCCTTATTTAACCTGTCTCCTTCCCTTCATTTACACTGATTGAAGTCGATTTAACAAGTGATATCAACATAGAGTCATAGCTTTCACCTAGATTCACCTGGGCAGTCTATGTCATGGAAAGAGCAGGTGTTCTTAATGTTTTGCATACTCAGTGAATGCCTCTAAAGCAGTTTGTCAATTAATTCCTTGGGGGGGATCTTAGAGTGTCCACTAACACACCTGATTCAACTAATCAAGGGCTAGGCAATTAGACATGTTTGCGCTGGGATGGAACAGAAATGTGCACCCCCTGGGAATGGACTGAGAAACTCTGGACAAAACTAACGTCTTCATCTCCGTATTGTTGTAAGAAATAAACGGAAAAAAAATGTGAACGCAAGATGGAACAAATTCAACAATTTTACTAAGTTACAGTTCATATAAGGAAATCAGTCAATTGAAATAAATGCATTAGGCCCTAATCTATGGATATCACATGACTAGGCAGGGGCGCAGCCATTGGTGGGCCTGTGGAGCCAACTCACTGGGGAGCCAGGCCCAGCCAATCAGTATGTTTTTAATACAGACAGAAATACTCCTCAGTTTCATCAGCTGGCCAGGACATCCACATCTGGCTTCTTTACCTGCGGGATCGTCTGAGACCAGCCACCCCTCTCAGACGATCCCGCGGGTGAAGAAGCCAGATGTGGAGGTCCTGGGATGGTGTGGTTACAAGTGGTCTGTGTGTTGAGGATGGTTGGACAACCTGCCAAATTTTCTTAAAACAACGATGGAGGCGGCTTATGGTAGGGAAATAAACAATCAATTCTCTGGCAACAGCTCAGGTGGACATTCCTACAGTCAGCATGCCAATTGCACATTCCCTCAAAACCTGAGACATCTGTGGCATTGTGTTGTGTAACAAAACTGCACATTTTAGAGTGGCCATTTTATTGTCCCTAGCACCTGTGTAATGATCATGCTGTTTAATCAGCTACTTGATATGCCACACCTGTCAGGTGGATGGATTATCTTGACAAAGGAGAAATATCACTAAAAGGGATGTAGACAAATTTGTGCAGACAATTTGAGAGAAATGCGCGTATGGAAAATGGGACCAACAATTTACATTTTTGTTTATATTTTTGTTCAGTATAGTTTATTATTGTTGTAAATGTAAGTGTTACTGGACCTGATGCTGAGCTTTCGTCTTGGTTGGGCTGACTGTTGCCTGGGTCTAGTTCACTAGAGCCAGCAGGGACCTGAAGTCACTCTGAGACAGCACCTTGAGCTTGGACAGCCTCATCTCCTTCAAGATCCTCAGGCAGAAGTGTCTGGCCAAAAAGTGCCTCTGCACCACAGCCAGCAGTAGTTACTGTTTCTTCTTGATCAACATCCCATCATGGCTGGGATAGAATAGAACAGAACAAAATAGAACAGAATGGTGATAGGTCAATGTGTCCAAATGCATATCTTGTCATTGATTTCAAAGACACTGAATCATATTATGTACATTAAACACATTGTATTAAATCTATTAAGTTGTCAATGATGAATATTCTATTATATATTTTGGCACACCTGCCAGGCGAAAGCATGGATTGATGTGGCTCCCTGGTGGGCTCCCGAGTGGTGCAGTGGTCTAAGGCACTGCATCTCAGTTTCAAACTACAGTCCCTGGTTCAAATCCAGGCTGTATCACATCTGGCTGTGATTGGGTGGCGCAAGGTTGGCCCAGCGTCGCCAGGGTAGGCTGTCATTATAAATAAGAATTTGTTCTCAACTGACTTGTTATGTTAGTTATTAGAAATTCAGCGCGTACCTCTGTCTGACCACCATGCCTCTGAGGAATGCTGTTCATCTAGGTGTCTGAGGCAGGCCAGGGCCACCTCCTCACACCATACCTACATTGGGTCAAACAGAAATACACTATTAAAACCAGGGGCGTATTCATTAGGGCACAACATAGCAAAACTTTTTATTATGGAAAGCAAAAACAAGTGGTTCTTATTGGTCCAGGTATTCTCTCCCTGTTTCATTCTGTTTTCTTCAGTTTGGTACCTAATGAATACGACCCATGATGAGATAAACCTGGGGCCTCAGTTCAGTGGACTGTAATGTTACAGAACGTCCAGAGAGAAATGTATTGAGCAGAAAGGATGTCTGTCAGGTCAAATAAGAAATCGAGTCAGCTCTATTCATTACATTTCTAGGTCTGGAAGAATTCCTACCTGTCCATCTTGTTCCAGCTGAGCCCGTAGGCCCTCCAGTTGCCGTTTGGCATTGGCCTCTGCCTGCTGCAGCAGTGCAGCCAGGTCACCATCTTGATCCAACCATAGCCTCTGATCCTGGTCTGGCATGATGCCTCTGGAGATACAAAAGCATGGGTGATATACCATGAGAAATAAGAAAGACCAGAGCTACAAGGCGAATGCTGACTGCTTGGGGCTATTGGCTAGGATATATCAATTGACAAAAACCAGGGGATTCCTCAACCTCTTTGACAGGGTAGAATGAAGTAAACAGTACAAAACACATACAATAGGTTAAAAGGTTGGGTGGTGTCATGTAATAATCTTCCCAGCGCGAAATAGTTCCCAATCGTTCTGATTGTGTTGTGACTGTGACATCATGTTGTCATATTGTGACTTTAGGTGGGTGCTACACGAAATACACTATATATACAAAAGTATGTGCACATCCCTTCAAATTAGTGGATTTGGCTATTTCAGCCATACCCGACAGTTGTATAAAATCGAGCACACAGCCAGCCATGTGTCATGACTGTCCTGTAAGGATCCAAATAGGTCAGATCAGCTTAGCAACAAATCACTTCCAACAGAACCTATCTCACCCACAGAGAGGGGATAAGGGAACTGGTGGGAGTTGACAGCTCACACCCTGTTGTAAATCAAGGACAGAACATTCACATATCTCCCTCTCCAATGATCACCACAGGAATGTGCCTTTGTTTCACAGACACTTTTCCCACCAAAACTCTAACACTTTCTAAAACAAATACTGGAAAAAATATTTCTAACGTAGAACATAGGGAATGGTCAGAGGCGACCTAAAGAATAATAATGTCATTTCGGTTGTTATTTTGTGATGTCATTAAAAATGTTATAAAGGATATACTGTGTAATGAAAAGTACACACACTATATGTGTGAAGTGTCCTTCCGATGCGTTGTGCATGAAATATGATGAGTGTTTTTGTTAAGAGAGGGGTCTGATTTTAGAAACTATAACTGTATTCACCGCCCCCTTGAGTGAGGTCAGAGAGTGTGTCAGCCTGACAGAACCGCCCTTTCGAATGAACTGTATAAAAAAAGTGGGTTAAGAATGAACATATCAGACTAGAAAGACGTGGAGCTGCAGCTCACATCCAAAGTGGTTCGAACTCTGAATCTCAACACGAGGTAGAGACGATAAAGTCACCTCCTGGAGAATCACTGGTACTGCTGATTAGCTGTCCTAACTAAAGTATCTAGAGAAGCAAATTTAAGTGGGACAATTCTACTACTCTTCTCAAATCACCTTAGTATGCTATTCTCATCACCCCGCTGATAACCATTGACACGGCTGGCTAGCCTATCTTCAAATAAGCATCTTATTTGGAAGTAGAGAATGGAAGTAGAATAAACTCTGTCACCGGATACCGGACGACAGCAGAGGCTGAACTTCATTTCCAAGGCGGCCTGGCCCGACATGTATACACGAAGAACCAAGGCATTTACATGTAAATACATTCATGATTTCTTACTTCAAACGGGCGGTGGTTCGTGTACAAAGTATATGATTACTGTGAGAGTAGTTTCTAAATGTACCAAAGTATTATGTCTCTGTCCCTCTCTGCCCTCCTCTTTTGTAACAAGCCACCAAATTGTGTCAGTCCGCTAGTGACCTGTTTCTAATTTATTAAGTGTATGTTTATCCTGTGTTACCATTTAGTTAGCTAGTAAATAAATAATTAAACCAATTTGTGTAGTACTTTTGCAGATACAGGAGGTTACGTCTGTTCAGAATGATGATATGATACAAGGTTATGATTAATAAGTTGACTGTTTATGAATGATAAGACATTTAGAGATTAATTTGGGAGATTGTAACTCTTTAAAGAACTACTCTCTTGGTGCCCCAAATTCTAATGAGTCAATTGTTACATAATTAATTTAATCAGGTAACAATTAAAAATAGTTAGTTGATTAGATAAATAACAGATGAATGAAAGTAAAGTCACGACACATGCAATCTCCATAGACAAACATTGTCAGTAGAATGACCTTCCTGAAGAGCTCAGTGACTTTCAACGTGGCACCATCATAGGATGCCTCCTTTCCAACAAGTCAGATCAACAAATTTCTGCTCTGCTAGAGCTGCCCCAGTCAACTGTAAGTGCTGTTACTGTGAAGTAGAAATGTCTAAGAGCAACAGTGCTCAGCCGCAATGTGGTAGGCCACACAAGCTCACAGAATAGGACCGCTGAAGTGCATAAAAACCATCTGTCCTCGGTTGCAACACTCACTACCGAGTTCCAAACTGCCCCTGGAAGCAACGACAGCACAAGAACTGTTAGTTGGGAGCATCATGAAATGGGTTTCCATGGCCGAACAGCTGCACACAAGCCTAAGATCACAATGCGCAATGTCAAGCTTCGGCTGGTGTTATGTAAAGCTCACCGCAATTGGACTCTGGAGCAGTGGAAACGCATACACTGGAGTGATGAATCAAGCTTAACGATCTGGCAGTCCGAAGGACAAATCTTTAGTCTGCCGAACGCTATCTGCCCCAATCCATAGTGCCAACTATAAAGTTGGGTGGAGGAGGAATAATGGTCTGGGGCTGTTTTACATGGTTCGGGCTAGGCCCCTTAGTTCCAGTGAAGGGAAATTTTAATGCTACAGCATCTAGACAATTCTGTGCTTCTAACTTTGGGGAAGATCCTTTCCTATTTCAGCATGACAATGCCCTGTGCACAAAGCAAGGTCCATACAGAAATGGTTTGTCAAGATCGGTGTGGAAGAACTTGACTGGCCTGCACAGAGCTATGACCTCAACCCCATCAAACAAGTTTGGGATGAATTGGAACACCGACTGCGAACCAGGGCTAATCGCCAAAATCAGTGCCCGACCTCACAAATGCGTTTGTGGCTGAATGGAAGTAAGTCCCCACAGCGATGTTCCTACATATAGTGGAAAGCCTTCCCAAAAGAGTGGAGGCTGTTATAGCAGCAAAGGGGTCATTAACTCCATATTAATGCCCATGATATTGGAAGGAGATGTTCAACTGAGCAGGTATCCCCATACTTTTGATCATGTAGTGTACCATTAATGACAAACTACCCTCCAAAAACCCCAGACTGCCACTCTACCACCCTGATGCAGCTCCAAGTCACTGCTCTGCTTCTTTTGTTTCAGAATATTTTTTACATTTAACTAGGCAAGTCAGTTAAGAACAAATTCTTATTTACAATGACAGCCTAGGAACAGTGGGTTAACTGCCTTGTTCAGGGGCAGAACAGATTTTTACCTTGTCAGCTCGGGGATTCGATCTAGCAACGTTTACGGTTACTGGCTCAACACTCTAACCACTAGGCTACCTGCTCTTGATACAACTGGAGAGGAAAATTTAACTGTTAAACCTGGAGCATGCAGCTATCAGGAGCAATTAACAATGTAATGTAATGAGATGGATAACTGTTATAGACTTACACAGAGGTGGCACTCATCCAAAGTAGACTTTAAAGTGAAGTGATTGAATATATCAATGTGAGCAGTAGTTTACTACTACTATTGTTGTAGCACTGGACATATGACAGGGAACGAATGAGCCTACTAAAAGAGAGATATTGACCTTCACAAATTTCTGTGGGTCACTGTGAGTCTGTGCAGAATCCAAGACACGGCTTCTCTCCTTCGCTTGAGTCCTCAAGAGCTTCTTCTTCTTGGAGTCGATCTTCTTGCACTTTTCATACTGAAGTTCCTTGGTCTTTATTCTGCATTCTGCAACATGTAGTTTTGATCCCAAGTTGCTGATTCGGCACAGAATATGACCAGTTTAACACATTTCACTTCATTCTTCTGTGTATCATTATGCACTTACCATTTATAGTCTAGTAGTACATTTCATTACTACAAATGTACTTATGATGGGGCTGCAGGTAGCCTAGTGGTTGGATGCATTGGGCCAATGACTGGAAGGTTGAAGGATCGAATCCCAGAGCTAACAAGGTAAAAATCTGCCGTTCGACCCCTGAGCAAGGCACTGTTTCCTGGGCACCGTAGATGTCGATTAAGGCAGCCCCTGCACCTCTCTGATTCAGAGAGTTAAATGTGGAAGACACATTCAGTTGGACAACTGACTAGATATCCCCCTTTCCCTATGTCAAGACTGTATTACTATACAATTCTATTTTATTTTGGTTTGCATTGGTGCTCTCAAAGACTAATCACTTGAGACTTCCATACATTTATTTGATTCAATCTTGTTAGCAATGGAGAAGAGGCCGTAAAATGGGATATTTTAAGACACCAGTTCATTTAAGATGAGGAACTAGGCCACATAATACTGAAAGATTGCCACCATATTCCTCAGGAGGGACGTCCAGCAGGGTATTACAGAATTACACAACTTCCCAGTGGGCATAACTGCTTGCAAAGACGTCATTATGATACTATGTTCCAAATTCTACCCTCTGGGTACTGATTTCACATGAACTAGAATGCTAATCTACTACACAATATTTGACCTGATATTGAATTCAAGGAGGTCACTATTTTGTTAAAAACACACACCAGTTTCTTTGCTTCACCGGTTGGCTATTTGAAGTTGGTGGCCCGCGAGAACAATGTGCCAGGAATCCCCCGGTTAGCAGTGCACATACAGATTAACGAAAAACGTGTGCGTGTGTGTGTGAGTGTGCATGCTCCTGCGAGTATGCATCTGTGTCTGCGTCACGAGTCACCTTCACTGCAGTACTGGAGCCCATCGGTCAGGGCAGCTTGCAGCTCGGGCAGGGTCTCATCCATGGTGGCGAAGGTCAGGTGTCCGTCACTGGTCAGCTGCTCCAGTCCCCGGGCCACTAGGCCCTGTCTGGGGGATGCCTCCCGCCGGAGCAGGGCCTGCTTGGCCCGCAGCACACCCTTCAGCTCCTCCCACCACAGCAGCTTCTCCTGTGTCCTCTGGGAGAGCCGGTGGAAAGAGAGATATGGATCTAGAAACAAGCCTTACCGCCTTGGCATTGCTTTTGTTTTTGCAAAGTCTTTGGGGTCTAGTTCGGGTTACAGTATAAGCACTTTGTGACAACTGCTGATATAAAAAGGACTTTATGAATACATTTGATCAAATTTAAATTCACTTGTGTAGCTAGATCTGAGAAGCCTATAAAACTGGATACGTGTATGCCATACCTAGAGCGAGTCAAACAAACAGTATTAAAACAGGGATGTATTCATTAAGGCACACCGTAGCAAAACGTTTCATAATGGAAAGCAAAAACAAGTGGTTCTTATTGAACAAGTCCAGGTTATCCCTCCCTGTTTCAGTCCATTTTCTTCAGTTTGGTACCTAATGAATACGACCCATGATGAGTGAAACCTGGGGCCTGTTCAGAAGAGTTTACAGACGTTACAGAACGTCCAGATAGAAATGTATTGAGTAGAGATGATGTCTCTCCCTTATTTTGACTCATTCTTACAGTTTCTCACCTTCATGTCTGCGGCCTGAGTCTCAGTCAACTGGTCACCAATAGGAGACAGTGGATGAGGGTGTGGATAACATCCTGGGCCTCATTTCTGGGGAGAATACTGGACCTGCCCAGCAGTCTCTGGCAGAAGGCCTCCACCTGTTTGCTAAAGCCCTTTGTCTGTGGAGCGACACGTACAGTACTTACAGTTTCCCACCAAACTTTAAGATCTTTTTCGAAAAAAAATTCCCACAATCTTCAAGATGTATTTTTTTACATTTCCCCATAAACTTAATTCCCCCCATTTAAATCACATCTTACTTGTCTGAGCAAATAATATGGTTCAGACTTGGTGGTTCAATTTGTATAATGTGAATTACATACTATGCGGGTTGAAAGGTTTGACTGTGCTAGTCTACTACGTAGACAATGTTTTATACGTTTTCATGTCTTCATTTAACACACCGTGTAAACATTCACAGTGCAGGCTGGAAAAAGTATGTGAACCCTTGGATTTATGTGAACCCTCCTTTGGCAGCAATAACCTCAACCAAACGTTTTCTGTGGTTGCAGATTAGACCTGCACAACGATCTGGAGGAATTTTGGACCATTCCTCTTTACAAAACTGTTTCAGTTCAGCAATATTCTTGGGATGTCTGGTGTGAACTGCTCTCTTGAGGTCATGCCACAGCATCTCAATCAGGTTGAGGTCCGGACTCTGACTGGGCCACTACAGAAGGTGTATTTTCTACTGTTGAAGCCATTCTGTTGCTTCACCCAACTTCCGTTGAGCTTAAATTGGCAGACAGCCTAACATTCTCCTGCAAAATGTCTTGGAGAACTTGAGAATTCATTTTTCTGTCAATGATAGCAAGCTGTCCAGGCCCTGAGGCTGCTTAAACCATGATGCTGCCTCCACCATACTTTACAGTTAGGATGAGGTTTTGATGTTGGTGTGCTGTGCTGTGCAATTTCTTCTTGGGTGTTCCTTCCAAACAACTCAACTGCAGTTTAATCTGTCCACAGAATATTTATCCAGTAGCGCTGTAGAACATCCAGGTGCACTTCAGATGTGCAGAAAGGTTTTTTTGGACAGCAGTGGCTTCTTCCGTGGTGTCCTCCTATGAACATTCTCCTTGTTTAGTATTTTACGTATCGTAGACTCGTCAACAGAGATGTTAGCACATTCCTGAGATTTCTGTAAGTCTTTAGCTGACACTCTAGGATTCTTATTAACCTCAATGAGCATTCTGCGCTGTTCTCTTGCAGTCATCTTTGCAGGAGGGCCACTCCTAGGGAGAGTAGCAACAGTGCTGAACTTTCTCAATTTATAGACAAATTGTCTTACCGTGGACTGATGAACATCAAGGCTTTTAGAGATACTTTTGTAACAATATCCAGCTTTACGCAAGTAAACAAGTCTTAATCTTAGGTCTTCTGAGATCTCCTTTGTTCGAGGCATGGTTCAAAAAATATTTGAAAATAAAAAATAAGCTAAGGACCCTGGGATTAAACACCTCCCTCTGCAACTAGAGAATGCCCCCATTCGAGCATGCCCCCATTCTCATTGACAGGGCTGTAGTGGTGTAGGTTGAAAGCTTCAAGTTCCTTGGCATTCATATCACCAATTAACTGACATGGTCCAAGCACACCAAGACAGTCATGAAGAGGGCACGACAAAACCTATTCCCCCTCAGGAGACTGAAAAGGTTTGGCATGGGTCCTGAGATCCTCAAAAGGTTTTACAGCTTCACCATTGAGAGCATCCTGACGGGTTGCATTACTGCCTGGAATGGCAACTGCTTGGCCTCTGACAGCAAGGCACTACAGTGGGTAATGCGCACGGCCCAGTACATCACTGGGGCCAAGCTTCCTGCCAACCAGGACCTCTATACCAGGCGGTGTCATGGGAATGCTCTAAAAATTGTAAAAGACTCCAGCCACCCTATTCAAAGACTGTTCTCTCTGCTACCGCACAGCAAGCGGTACCGGAGCACCAAGTCTAGGTCCAAGAGGCTTCTATTTTACTGCTGCTCTTGAATTATTTGTTATTCTTATCTCTTACTTTTTTAGGTATTTTCTTAAAACTGCATTGTTGGTTAAGGGCTTGTAAGTAAGCATTTCACTGTAAGGTCTACTACACCTGTTGTATTCGGCACGTGACAAATACATTTTTATTTGATTTGACATTACATAGCAAGTATTATTGATAGAAATTGACAAAAAAAGCTTACATCATGTCTTATAATGCTATATGGGGATATAATAGGCACTATAAGAGAATTCATAACAGATTATGAATATTTGGCTTAGTTTGGTAAAAACAGTAGGATAAATACACATGTAGGTAGTCCATTCTCGCTTTTTTTCTCCTTTTCTTTTAAGAGCTTTGTCACAACAGACCAGTCAGTCAATGCATTATGAACAGTTAGCATTATAAATAGTTTGCTAGTGTGTGATGAAATAAAGAGGTCACCCACCACACATTTCTCCTTCAGGACCTGTGAACAGTGTTGCTGCATGTTCCTGCAGAGCCAGACAGTATCGGCTGATCCTGCACTCAAATCTACAATGATAACAGCTACACTAGAAACAGCTTGTATTTACAAGGATATATATGGAATATACATGGAACCCAAAAAGGTTCTCCCATGTGGATAGGCAAATAACCTTTTTGGATCACTTTTTTCTAAGAGTGAAGACTGATTTCATGGTAAGAAACAACACATCTTAATTTGTAATTTCTCTGAATTATCCCTTTAACTGAATATCTATCCCACATCAGCTCACCCTGTCTGAGAGACTGTGTGGGGGTAGTGGGCCACCCGGGTGAAACTCTCGTTCTGGAGGCTCTTGGGGACCAGCGAGGAGATGAACTGGCTGCTGTCATCATCGTCCTGGCCATGGCTCAGTGACCCCGCTAGAGTCAGATGAGGACACTCCTTTGGGGAGGATGGGAAGCTTGGAGTGCTCGTGCAGCGATGGGATGGAGGCTCCATCCGCTAAGGGCTGTCGTTGGGAATTGACATTAAAAGGGACAGTTCGCATCAAAGTCAAAGTTTGCCAGATGTATTCAGTCCTATTTAATGTGGTCTTCTTAAAATGGAAAATTCAGCCATAGACTGCTTTCAAGGAAAGGGAAATAAAATAGGTATTTGTGCTGAACTATCCCTTGAGCCCCATCCCATGCTCTTGGAATGAAGGCAAAATTACCTTCCAATTAGGGTTACAATCTGGATAGATTTGGTTAGAACCTTTTATAGCTTCTGTGGTATGAAGTCTGTAATATAAACAGATATCCCGAGTGGCATAGCGGTCTAAGGCACTGCATCTCAGTGCTAGAGGCCTCACTACAGATCCTGGTTTGATCCCAAGCTGTATCACAACCAGCCAGGTTCGGGAGTCCCATAGGGAGGTGCACAATTGGCCCAGCTTTGTCCGGGTAGGCCGTCATTATAAAATAAGAATTTGTTCTTTACTGACTTGCCTAGTTAAATAAAAGTTAAATAAAGGATCTTACTCTATATTTCTGGTTGATGGGGTACACCACCTTTGCCTGATGATGCAAAAGCAGCCACATTGCTGTTCAAGCGTGGCTTCTTCTTTTCCTGATAAATTAATAAACACAGTGAATTGTTATGGAAAGTCAATGAAAGCCAAATCAGCTTTTATTTACACATACTGTATGTTATGGTTTAGTTTTTCAAACAACAAACACTTGTTCTCATTTGAAGCTGACGTTTATCTCAATCTCTTCTTGCTGACACAGTCACTTTGGTTGTTCTCCCTATCCAGGTCGTCTCCCTCAAACAGTCTTCTGGCATCATAGCCCTGGTGGAAAGGAAGACAGTTCAACTATCAGTGCATAGATTACATGAATATGGAAAGGGGGATACCTAGTCAGTTGATCAACTGAATGTATTCAACTGAAATGTGTTTTCCGCATTAAACCCAACCCCTCTGTATCTGAGAGGTGCGGTGGGCTGCCTCAATCGACATCCACGTCTTTGGCGCCCAGGGAACGGTGGGTAGCATTTCGCTACACCCGCTATAACATCTGCTAAACATGCGTATGTGACCAATACAATTAGATTTTAATTGCCTTGTTCAGGGGCAGAACGATAGATTTTTATCGAGGTGTATTCAAAAGGACTACTCCTGACTTTAAGTTGTTAAAACCTGTTTGGGAAAGGCGTGCCGCTAGTGGGACACCTCGACAACATCTGGTGAAATTGCAGAGCGCCAAATTCAAACTAAATTATTATAAATATTTAACATTCATAAAATCCCAAGTGTAATACATTAAAATAAAGCTTAACTTCTTGTTAATCCAGCTGCTGTGTCAGATTTCACAAAGGCATTACGGCGAAAGCAAACCATGCGATAATCTGAGGACAGCGCCCCGCATACAAACACATGAAAAACATATTTCAACCAGGCAGGTGCGATACGAAAGTCAGAAATAGCGGTATAAAACATGCCTTACCTTTGATGATCTTCTTCTGTTGGCACTCCAAAATGTCCCAGTTACATCACAAATTGTCCTTTTGTTCGATAATGTCCTTCTTTATATCCATTAAAACTCAGTTTAGCTGGCACGCTTCAGTCAAAAATCCACCCAGTTTCCCTCCATCAAAATGCATACAAAACGAATCCCAAATGTTACTAATAAACTTTAGGTAACCTAATACACAAATAAACAACAAAATTCAAGAAGGAGAATTGTTATTTTCTTTGCCTGAGAAAAATACCAAAGAACACGCTCTCCTCCATGCGCTTGGAAACACTACAGCCAAAATGGAAGCCACCAAGAAAAAGTACATTTTTTTTCAAAAAACCAGCCTGAAACTCTTTCCAAAGACTGTTGACATCTAGTGGAAACCCTAGGAACTGCAATCTGGGAGGACTTGGCCTTATAATTAAAGTGCTATAATAAAAGTGTCCTCGGGGTTTCGCCTGCCATATCAGGTCTGTTATACTCACATACATTATTTTCTCTAGAGTGTTTTCTATCCAAATCTACCAATTATATGCATATCCTAGTGTAACAGTATAAATTTAGACCGTCCCCTCGCCCAAACCCGGGCGCGAACCAGGGACCCTCTGCACACATCAACAACAGTCACCCACGAAGCATCGTTACCCATCGCTCCACAAAAGCCACGGCCCTTGCAGAGCAAGGGGAACCACTACTTCAAGGTCTCAGAGCAAGTGACGTCACCGATTGAAACGCTATTTAGCGCGCACCACCGCTAACTAGCTAGCCGTTACACTAGTATATTCTGGGCCTGAGTAAAGGCAGTTTACTTTGGGCACGCTTTTCATCCGGACGTCAAAATTCTGCCCCCTACCCAAAGTTAAACAGTTACAACGCATTGGTTTAAATAGTGCTAATATTACATTGATGTTTGCCAAATAGTGTGCTTATATGCCTGTACTGTTAATGAATATTGCTGTTAGTATTCTCAGTGCAGTATTTGACCATTTCAACCAACATGCTATGACACAAACTAATAATAATCACCTTTACAAACTTATTGTCGAGTTAGAAGCATAGGCTTTAGGTTAAACACATACAGAAGGGCTGCTGCTATGATTCCAGAAAACCCCCGCATACATATCCTGTAAATATATGCAGAGATTCAGCAAACTGAACCAAGACGTCATTGGAGCATTCAGTAATCATATCCTGGTCATTCATTTTTTGATAAATCCCTGGTGCAATGGAAGAAAATAGCCGAAAAACACACGCATTTCTCCAGAAAAAGATTTTAGGCTATGTCTGAAAGAATGAATCAGGACAACAACTCAAACTGATCATGGATAAACATCGCACAGCATTGCGCTACAGAAAACAACCCTAAAAGTTACTTCTAAAACCTTTTTATGGTAGAGAAAGTAATGACTTGAGGTATGACACAGCAAATAACAAAACAACAATATACTAAGGCACCATGGTTACAAAGTACCTTTTTTTTAGATTAACAGTGTCGATGTTTCACAGATGGCGTATTCAACCAATTATTGAACAGATTTGACGATACGCACATTAGGGTGGAGCTTGTCATTTTCTTCATAGTTTTGGGGAAGTCTTCAAGCAAGTTTGGATGACCAACTTCCATGACCAGGGTTTTTACAGTGGACAAACTGTTTAGCCGACTGTTTTTTGTCTATTTTCCTTGACACATTTGTTTTATATAATATAGCACAATGTCGTGTTATCAGAGAACAATTACAATGTTGACGTTGTATGTGCAACTTTCAGTCACAGTAGCAGGAGGATGAAAGATGTAATGGATTTCAGAAGTAGTGAAAGTTTTAGGACACAAACGAATTCTTCAGGTACATTTCTTCATGGAAGTCACTGTATTCTCTATTTTCAACTAGAATATAGGCATATATTTCGGATGCAACGTCTACAACATCTCCCCTTTAATTTGTATGGGTTCAACAATGTAACCCATCATGAAACTCCATGCCATTCATACAAGCTTACAAACAATTACAATGGCAAAGTCACAATAATCACAAGAATGGCTTCAGATCAAAGTCTACGTTGAGACCGAAGGGAGCAAGAGTCTTTAAGTTAAATAAGTATTTTGTGACTTTGCCATTGTAATTGTTTGTAGCTTGTGTAGTCTAAAATGAATCTATGATCGTTTGCTATCCATGTGTTTTTTGTATGCTGTTCTTTGTATGCCATTTTAATATTTGAGAATTAATCAATGATATTAGGCCACTCTTGGCCGTGATTAGACACCTGTGTGTCTTTTGACACTATATAAACGACTCATCCCGCAGTGTTTGTGATTATACCCTGAGGATATTACATTTTTGCATCTGAGCTCCTAGAGGGTGCGGCTCTCCTTTATTTTCAGAGTGATGCACAGCCATCAGCGTTTGGACTCACATTTCACAAATTTGCCCAGGTAAATCCTTTTGACTGTGTAACGGACAGGCTTCCTTTGCTTATTGCTTGTTACTGTTCATGTAGACCGGCTTTGTGGTAGTCTATACGTGTGCCCACGCGACATTTGTAGTCAAAGTGGAAGACTTCACAGCTATCATATCATGTCCTCAACACTATATATATTTTTCTCTCGCTCTCTCATGTCCTCATATTTCCCATTGCACTATTATCTATATGATCCTTTGGGACACAGGTGGAGGCGGGGACTGATTTCCCCCATCTGACGTTCTTCCTGCTCACCCAAAACATTCGGCCTCCAGGGGGCACCAACCTGTCTAAACTGGCCATCAGGGACTTCGTATCTGAGATAGCACCCTTTCAGAGTGGGGGAGATGGTGGTGAAAGGCTTCCAGACCTTCACCATCGACTCACTTCCAGGTATACAGTACCAGTCAAAAGTTTGGATACTCATACAAGGGTTTTCTTAATTCTTTTTTTTTTACCATTTTATACATTGTAGAATAATATTGAAGACATCAAAACTATGGAATCATGTAGTAACCAAAGTGTTAAACAAATCTAAATATATTTTATATTTGAGATTCTTCAAATACCCACCCTTTGCTTTGATGACAGTTTTGCCCACTCTTGTCATTCTCTCAATCAGCTTCAATATTACTCACTGGTCACCATGGCAACACCCACTTGTAGTACGCGCTCCAGCAGGTATATTTTACTGGTCATCCCCAAAGCCAACACCTCCTTTGGCCACGTTTCCTTCTAGTTCTCTGCTGCCAATGACTGGAAAGAATTGCAAAAATCACTGAAGTTGGAGACTTATATCTCCCTCACTAACTTTAAGCGTCAGCTGTCAGAATAGCTTACCGATCTCTGGAACTGTACACAGCCCATCTGTAAATAGCCCATCCAACGAACTACCTACCTCATCCCCATATTTGTTTTTGTTGTATTTCTACTTTTTTTATTTTTTATTTACACATCCTCATCTACACATATATCACTCCAGTGTAAACTGATAAATTGTAATTACTTCTCCACTTTTGGCCTATTTATTGCCTTACCTCCTTGCTTCATTTGCACACACTGTATACAGATTCTTCTATAGTGTTATTGACTGTACGTTTGTTAATTCCAGGTGTAACTCTGCGTTGCTTTTTGTCACTTTGCTTTATTTTGGCCACGTCGCAGTTGTAAATGAGAACTTGTTCTCAACTGGCCTACCTGGTTAAATAACGTTGAAATAGAAAATGAGGAATGCTTTTCCAACAGTCTTGAAGGAGTTCCTACATATGCTGTTGGATGATTTTCTTTTTTCCTTCACGCTGCGGTCCAACTCATCCCAAACCATCTCAATTGTGTTTAATTCGGGGGATTGCCGATGCCAGGTCATCTGATGCACCACTCAATCACTCTCCTTCTTGGTCAAATACCCCTTACACAGCCTGGAGGTGTGTTTCGGTTCATTGTCCTGATGAAAAAAAAATGATAGTCCCACTGTGCGCAAACCAGATGGGATGGCTTATCACTGCAGAATGCTGTCATAACCATGCTGGTTAAGTTTGCCTTCACTTCTACTTAAATCACAGACAGTGTCACCAGCAAAGCACCACCACACTATACCTCCTCCTCCTCCATGCTTCACGGTGGGAACCACACATGCAGAGATCATCCGTTCACTTACTCTGCGTCTCACATACACACAGCGGTTGGAACCAAAAATGTCTAATTTGGACTCATGAGACCAAAGGACAGATTTACACCGGTCTAATGTCAATTGCTTGTGTTTCTTGGCCCAAGCAAGTCTCTCCTTCTTATTGGTGTCCTTTAGTAGTGTTGGTTTCTTTGCAACAATTCGACCGTGAAGGCCTGATTCACGAAGTGTCCTCTGAACAGTTAATGTTGAGATGTGTCTGTTACTTGAACTCTGTGAAGAATGTATTTGGGCTGCAATCTGAGGTGCAGTTAACTCTAATGAACTTATCCTCTGCAGCAGAGGTAGGTCTGGGTATTACTTTCCTGTTGCGGTCCTCATGAAAGCCAGTTTTCTTGATGGTTTTTGCAATTGCACTTGAAGAAACTTTAAAAGTTCTTGACATTTTCCAGATTAACTGACTTTCATGTCTTAAAGTAATGATGGACTGTCATTTCTCTCTACTTATTTGAGCTGTTCCTGCCATAATATGGACTTGGTCTTTTGCCAAATAGGACTATCTTCTGTATACCACCCGTACCTTGTCACAACACAACTGATTGTCTCAAATGCATTAAGAAGGAAAGAAATTCCACAAATGATCTTTTAACCAGACACGCATGTTAATTGAAATGCATTCCAGGTAACTAACTCTAGCTGGTTGAGAGAATACCAAGAGTGTGCAAAGCTGTCATCAAGGCAAAGGGTGGCTACTTGGAAGAATCTCAAATATCAAATATATTTAGATTTGTTTAACGCTTTATTTTAGCTTCTACATGATTCCATGTGTTATTTCATAGTTTTGATGTCTTCAATATTATTCTACAATGTATAAAATAGTAAAAATAAAGAAACACTAGAATGAGTAGGTGTCCAAACTTTTAACTGGTACTGTAAGTCATGAGAAATCTGTCTCTCCTCAGTCTGTCTGTCACACAGGTCGTGTTAGGTAGCCATAAAACGCAAGAAGAGTACATTTTTATTATACATTTGATTGAATGGTCGGTACTACCTGGACCTGTCTAATAACAGATTATGAATGGTTAGGTACCACCTGAACCTGTCTAATAACAGATTATGAATGGTTAGGTACCACCTGAACCTGTCTAATAACAGATTATGAATGGTTAGGTACCACCTGGACCTGTCTAATAACAGATTATGAATGGTTAGGTACCACCTGAACCTGTCTAATAACAGATTATGAATGGTTAGGTACCACCTGGACCTGTCTAATAACAGATTATGAATGGTTAGGTACCACCTGAACCTGTCTAATAACAGATTATGAATGGTTAGGTACCACCTGAACCTGTCTAATAACAGATTATGAATAGTTAGGTACCAACTGGACCTGTCTAATAACAGATTATGAATGGTTAGGTACCACCTGAACCTGTCTAATAACAGATTATGAATGGTTAGGTACCACCTGAACCTGTCTAATAACAGATTATGAATGGTTAGGTACCACCTGAACCTGTCTAATAACAGATTAGGTTCACTTTTGTTTTCTGTTTCAAAAGGTTCTGCTAGTGTGTCCCACTGAACAGGACCTCAGGCTCCACTTGAACTATCAAACATGACCATTGTGAGAATGATTACGATATGGATTTTTACATTGGTTTGGTTGTGTTTCTACAGCTGGGTCTCATTATGTTGTGACATATACTGCCCTCATCAATGGAATGGAATTAATGGAACAGGGTCAAACGTGGATTCCGTGTGTTTGATACCATTCCATTAATTCCATTCCAGTCTTTACAATGAACTCATTCTCCTATAGCTCCACCCACCAGCCTCCTCTGATAGGCATTATTTCAGGGTAACTTTAACTGTTCTCGCTCCACAGAATGGTGTCAGTATGTTTGGTCCAGCGGTGGCTAATTTAACACTAAGGGTGAACTCCATGGACAAGGTAACTTAGTATGGACTTTTTAATACAGTAGCCTGCCTCACCTTACAGATGTTTTATTACAGTTATCAGGTCACAGGTTTGGCCATGACCCTGATACTAATTTCCTTCTCTATATTGAATATTATGTAAATATCTCATATGACCTACTTTCAGAGTCACCCCAATCACGGTGTCCACTTTGCTGACTTCTTTCGTAGCTCTGTTTTTTCCTGTGATTTACTCCTCCCGTGTATGATAGTTTTTGCCTGCCTCACTAACGACGCCTTTTGCCTGCTTGTACTTTAGCCTATCGGATTTCCTGTTATCTACCCATTGACGGATTTCCCCCAGACTACGTTACTAGCCTTTTCCCTGCCTGTACTGTTGTCCTTTTGGACCAGTGTGTATGACCTAACTGCCCCTGGACCCAGCTACCTGCCTCCTCCTGTGTTCCTTTGTAATAAACACCTGCTGCGCCCTGCGCTTGAAACCAGCTCTCTGTCTCCCCTCGTCTTCATTACAATTGTGTCTTATACTCTAGGCTTATATGATATATTTATATTCTGACTAGACTGAAGTAGTTGCAATTTAGTCAGCATCATTATGTCAGGATGCTTGGAAGTTAAGGTACAGCCTGCTGGGGGCTACCTCCAGTCTGGAGAGCAGCCATGTTCAGATGTACAAGGATGTGATCCCCACCCTGCTGGTCACGCTGCGCTCCCAGAATCACATGTCCCAGCAGGCTGAGCAGCGCCTCCTGAGTGTGCTTCACAGCCAGCTGATGGGCATGGAGGGCAAGCTGAAGGAGGCGCACGTGGTGCATAGCAGCCCAGTGTAACCTGGAGACCATGGAGCAGATGGCGGCGGAGCACTGCAGAAAGGCCCAGGAGAAACCCGGGCAGAGGTGCTGTTTCAGCACGCCGGCCAACAGGTACTGTCTGTAGGGGATATCGCCAATCCAAAAATCACTGGCTCAGGTAGAGATCAATGTGACTTGTGGACAAGAAATTGGTTAAACATGCCAGAAATGGCTCCTACGGGCACAGATGGAGAACCCACCCCCTAGTCCAGGGCTGGCTTGGCTAACACTGTTCCTGGAAAGTGTGGGTGTGCAGGCTTTTGCACCAGCATTGTGCTAACCCCCCCTGATTCAGCTAATAATGCTGAAGACAATGGTTAGGTGATTATTTGAAGCAGGTGTGGACTGGAGCAAAAGCCTGCACACTGAATAGCTCTCCATGGCACAAACAATATATATTTATATTTAGACAGGCTAAATAAAGTATTTCACACTTTTCTTTGACTCAGGTCTGGTTGATTCTCCAGGAGCTCCTCCAATGCAGTGCCCTCCTGGAGAAGCTCCAGCGCACCCTGCTGGCGAGACACGAGGAGGAAGCTGCCAAGGTCCAGAGGCCCATTGTCGAGTGGAGGAGAGTAGAGCTGCACAAAATCTTCTCCGAGGTACACGAGGAAGCCACCAGGATGGGCGAGCTGGAGAAGACTGTGGCCAGGAGTCTCCTGCATGACTGCTTCACCTACCAGATAAGCTAGTGAGCCAGAGCCTATATCTGGTTTACGTTCAGTAGGAACAAACAGACGGAAACACTTTAAAACGGGCAACAGAGAAAGCATTTATATAGTACATGTTCAGGTTGTAGATATAGTTTTTAGAAATGTTGTGTGTGTGTGTGTGTGTGTGTGTGTGTGTGTGTGTGTGTGTGTGGGGGTGTGTGTGTGTGTGTGTGTGTGTGTGTGTGTGTGTGTGTGTGTGTGTGTGTGTGTGTGTGTGTGTGTGTGTGTGTCTGAATGTTGTTTCGGGCTCGGGGAAATACTGTGAAACGGAAACTAGTTGTGCTTCTCATTTCATGGCATCTCTTCAATCAATCAAATGTGTATATATAAAGCCCTTCTTACATCAGCTGATGTCACAAAGTGCTGTACAGGAACCCAGCCTAAAACCCCAAACAGCAAGCAATGCAGGTGTAGAAGCACGGTGGCTAGGAAAAACTCCCTAGACAGGCCGGAACCTAGGAAGAAACCTAGAGGAATCAGGCTACGAGGGGTGGCCAGTCCTCTTCTGGCTATGCTGGGTGGAGATTATAACAGAACATGGCCAAGATGTTCAAACGTTCATAGATGACCAGAAGGGTCAAATAATAAAAATCACAGTGGTTGTAGAGGGTGCAACAGGGCAGCACCTCAGGAGTAAATGTGAGTTGGATTTTCATAGCCGATCATTCAGAGTATCTGTCTAGGGAGTTGAAAACAGCAGGTCTGGGACAAGGTAGCACGTCTGGTGAACAGGTCAGGGTTCCATAGCCGCAGGAAGAACAGTTGAAACTGGAGCAGCAGCACGACCAGGTGGACTGGGGACAGCAAGGAGTCATCAGGCCAGGTAGTCCTGAGGCATGGTCTTAGGGCTCAGGTCCTCTGAGAGAAGAAATAGAGAGCATGCTTAAATTCACACAGGACACTGGATAAGACAGAAATACTCAAGATATAAGAGACTGACCCTAGCCCCCTGACACATAATCTTTTGCAGCATAAATACTGGAGGCTGGGACAATGCTGGAGGAAAAGGCCCAAAAAATTATACAGACAATGACTTCATCAAACAACACTGTTTCAAGATGCATCAGTGACATGGCAGAAGATGTATTGAAGCAATTACTGCTTCACATACAAGGCAGTGAATTATATGCATTACAGCTGGATGAGTAAACAGACGTGGCGGGCCTGTCCCAGTTCCTGCTATATGTCCATTACATTTATGGGGGTCAATTAAGGAAGATGGATATTTTAAAGTACTGGACAGCTTTGTGATAAATGGACTTTGGTGGTCAAGATGTGTTGATATCTGTACTGATGGTGCAAAAACCATGACTGGGAGACATAGTGGAGTGGTAATGCGCATGCGAGCAGTTGCTCCCGACGCCACTTGGGTACACTGCAGCATCGACCGAGAGGCTCTTGCTGCCAAGGGAATGCCTGACAGCTTGAAAGACGTTTTGGACACTATAGTGAAAAGCAAGGCCCCTGAAGGCCCCTGAACTCTGGTGTATTTTATGCATTATTCACTGATATGGGCAGCGACCTTTTAATGCTTTTACAACATACAGAAGTGCGCTGGTAATCAAGGGGCAAAGTATTGACACGTTTTTTAAAATTGAGAGACGAGCTTAAAGTTTTCTTTACTGACCATAATTTTCACTTGTCTGACCACTTGCATGATGATGAGTTTCTCACACAACTGGCCTATCAGGGTGATGTTTTTTTCTCTCCTGAATGATCTGAATCTAGGATTACAGGGACTCTTCACAACTATATTCAATGTGTGGAACAAAATTGAGGCTATGATTAAGAAGTTAATGCTCTTTTCTGTCTGCATTAAAAAGGAAAACACACAGGTCTTTCCATCATTGTATGATTTTTTGTGTGCAAATGAACTCAAGCTTACGGATGATGTCAAATGTGATATAGCGAAGCACCTGTTTTAGCTGGATGCGCAACTACGCAGATACTTTCCCGAAACGGATGACACAAACAACTCGATTCGTTATCCTTTCATGCCCTGTCTCCAGTCCACTTACCGATATCTGAACAAGAGAGCTACAACAAAATGGCAACAAGCGGTTCTGTGAAAATTGAATTTAATCAGAAGCCGCTGCCAGATTTCTGGATAGGGCTGCGCTCAATCAATCAATCAATCAAATTTATTTTATATAGCCCTTCGTACATCAGCTGATATCTCAAAGTGCTGTACAGAAACCCAGCCTAAAACCCCAAACAGCAAGCAATGCAGGTGAAGAAGCACGGTGGCTAGGAAAAACTCCCTAGAAAGGCCAAAACCTAGGAAGAAACCTAGAGAGGAACCAGGCTATGTGGGGTGGCCTGTCCTCTTCTGGCTGTGCCGGGTGGAGATTATAACAAAACATGGTCAAGATGTTCAAAAGATGCTCAGAGTTTCTTACCTTGGCAAATCGCGCTGTTAAGATACTGATGCCCAGGCCTCCCGGGTGGCGCAGTGGTTAATTAAGGGGGCTGTACTGCAGCGCCAGCTGTGCCACCAGAGACCCTGGGTTTGTGCCCAGGCTCTGTCGTAACCGGCCGCGACCGGGAGGTCCGTGGGGCGACGCACAATTGGCCTAGCGTCGTCCGGGTTAGGGAGGGCTTGGCCGGTAGGGATATCCTTGTCTCATCGCGCACCAGCGACTCCTGTGGCAGGCCGGGCGCAGTGCACGCTAACCAAGGTTGCCAGGTGCACGGTGTTTCCTCCGACACATTGGTGCGGCTGGCTTCACGCTGTGTTAAGAAGCAGTGCGGCTTGGTTGGGTTGTGTATCGGAGGATGCATGACTTTCAACCTTCGTCTCTCCCGAGCCCGTACGGGAGTTGTAGCGATGAGACAAGATAGTAGCTACTAAAACAATTGGATACTACGAAATTGGGGAGAAAAAGGGGTAAAATTCCCCAAAAAGAAAAAAAGATACTGATGCCGTTTGCAACCACGTACCTATGTGAGGGTGGATTCTCGGCCCTCACTAGCATGAAAACTAAATACAGGCACACGCTGTGTGGAAAATTATGAAGACTGAGACTCTTTCCAATACAACCCAACCCAGAGTTATGTGCATCCTGTCAAGCACACCCTTCTCATTAACCTGTGGTGAGTTATTCACAATTGTTGATTAACAAATAAGGTTATATATGTAAGATGGCTAAATAAAGAGCAAAATTGTTGATTATTATAATATTATTTGTTCCCTGTCACTGTGACAAAACTCACACATTCTTATGTTTAATAAATGTATCGTATAGTGTGTGAGTGTGGCAGGCTTACAATGATGGAAAAAGCAACATTTGAGAGTGCGCTGACCCTGGTGCTAGAGGAGGTACACAGCTGGAGGTTGAATGTTTGAAGGGGTACGGGACAATAACAAGTTTGGGAACCACTGCAATAGAGAATAGAACTCTTGGAGCAGTTTGTGCCGTGCAACATATGTTTAGGCTTGTGTCTGTCAGTGAATCACACCAGCACAATGTGTTTCTTGTCAGTAAACGCTGAATGCAGTTAGTTTCACATCTTAAAGGCTTATAAGACACATTCATCATGTCAGTTGAATCATGTATTTTGGCTCCTATCAACAGAAATTGAATATGGCCCCTTTTTGCCATTGTAACTAGCTACCTGTCAAACAAATAGCCTGCCACAAACATAACAGCATTCATTTAGGAATCTAGTAGCAAGCTAAGACTTTATTGATCATACAGGGGGGTGCTGGCATTTCTGTACACATGAGAACGTTCGACTGAACCAGCGAAAAGACCTACCTGCAAAAGTTTGGTAATTCCCCCAATTTTACAGCACTGTCGAAGTAGTGAGACCAATCAATGGGATCTCACTGAGGAGGAAAGAATACTACTTCTGTGCATCATATGTTCCCATCTGCCTATGATACATTGGCTAGGAGCATGGAACACTTCTGTCAACGTCCTGTCTGGCCTGGCCAACATTCTGTTTGGACTCTGTTGTTCATGTGAATAATGCTCTTTGTTTGAGGACGCCTGGCCTGGGACTTGGCCTGTCTATTCAGGGCAGTTCATGAGAATGTTAACTTAAGTAGCATAATGTCCATCTACATCTGCTTAGTTACCCTGGCCATCAAGTGAATCATTTATATAATTAAATGTATTTTTATTACTTGTATTTGACAGGGACCATGTACAATAAAAAAAAATCAAAACACATCAAGGGAAATGTGATGCATTGTAGATGTATTCTTGATATAACTAGAGAGTTCATTTCCTTCTCCATTCTGGGCTGTTTTCTCAGGTGGCCAGGGGGAGCAGGTAAATCTCTGCTTGTCAGACTGAGGGAGGATATGGTGGAGAGGAATTTCTCAGCCCACGCAACGGACCAGGACCGAAACCAGTGAGTGGAAGACAAAGACCCTCAACTTTCTTCTGGAGCTTTTATTTCCAATGTGGATACACTTTATCTAAGGCCCCAATTAAATTCTCAGAATATTGACCATTTAGATTTTTTATTTAACCTTTATTTAACTAGGCATGTCAGTTGAGAACAAAGTCTTATTTACAATGACGGCCTACCAAAAGGGAAAAGGCCTCCTGTGGGGACGGGAGCTGGGATAAAAAAAAAAAGTAAGATATAGGACAAAGCACACATCACGACAAAAGAGACACCACAACACTATATAAAGAGAGACTTAAGACAAAAACACAGCAGGGTAGCAACACAACATGACAACAATATGGTATTAACACAACATGGTAGCAGCACAAAATATGGTACAAACATTATTGGGCGCAGACAACAGCACAAAGGGCAAGAAGGTAGAGACAGCAATACATCACACGAAGCAGCCACAACTGTCAGTAAGATTGTCCATGATTGTGTCTTTGAATGAAGAGATTGAGATCAAATTGTTTGAGTGTTTTTTTCAGCTCTTTCCAGTCACTAGCTGCAGAAAACTGAAAAGATGAGCGACCCAGGGATGTGTGTGCTTTGGGGACCTTTAACATAATGTGACTGGTAGAACAGGTGGAGGATGAGGGCTGATAGGTAGGGAGGAGTGAGGCCTAAGAAGGTTTTATGAATAAGCATCAACCATTGGGTCTTGCGAAAGGGTATACAGAGATGACCTGCTTAAAGAGGAGTATAGAGTGCAGTAATGTGTCCTATAAGGAGCATTGGTGGCAAATCTGTTGGCCGAATGGTAAAGAACATCTAGCCGCTCAAGAGCACCCTTACCTGCCAATCTATAAATAACGTCTCCGTAGTCTAGCATGGGTAGGATGGTCATCTAAATCAGGGTTAGTTTGACAGCTGGGTGAAAGAGTTGAGATTACGATAGTATCGATTTAACTTTAGCATGCAGCTTCGATATGTGCTAAGAGAAGGACAGTGTACTATCTAGTACTTGTATGAGGTGACTACCTCAAGCTCTAAAACCTCAGCGGTAGTAATCACACCTGTGGGGAAAGAGGCATTCTTCTTACCAAATCACATGACCTTTGTTTTGGAGGTGTTTAGAACAAGGTTGAGGGCAGAGAAAGCTTGTTGTACACAAAGAAAGCTTTGTTGTAGAGCATTTAACACAAAATCCAGGGAGGGTCCAGCTGTATCATCTGCATATAAATGGATAAGAGAGCGTACTACTGCCTGAGCTATGTTGTTGATGTAAATTGAAAAGAGCTTGGGGCCTAGGATCGAGCCTTGGGGTACTCCCTTGGTGACAGGCAGTGGCTAATACAGCAGATGTTCTGTCTTTATACATTGCACTCTTTGAGAGAGGTAGTTAGCAAACCAGCCCAAAGACTCCTCAGAGACACCAATACTCCTTAGCCGGCCCACAAGAATGGAATGGTCTACCGTATCAAATGCTTTGGCCAAGTCAATAAAAATAGCAGCACAATATTGCTTAGAATCAAGGGCAACGGTGACATCATTGAGGACCTTTAAGGTTGCAGTGACACATCCATAACCTAAGCGGAAACCAGATTGCATACCAGAGAGGATACTATAGACATCAAGAAAGCCTGTCAGTTGATCATTCAAGGTTTTCCAGCACTTTTGATAAACAGGGCAAAATAGAAATTGACCTATACAGTTAGGATCCGCTTGATCTCCCCTTTAAATAAAGGATGCATTGTGGCTGCCTTCCCAGAGAGGAGCGACAAGTTTAAAAGGTCAGAGATAGGCTATCCCGATGATAAGGGCAGCAACCTTAAAGATGAAAGGGTCTAAACCATCTGACCCAGATGTTTTTTGGGGGAGAAACTTTGTAGTTGGTCAGGGGAAAAAGAGGGAGGGGCATCGGGGCTATTCGCATTAGAAGGGAAGGGAGATGAGATGTTGGACAGGCAAGGAGACATGGCTGAGACAAATAGGAATCTTGACTCAATGAAGTGGTGATTAAAGTGCTCAGCCATGTGCTCCTTGTCAGTAACAACCACATCATCAACATTAAGGGACATGGGCAGCTGTGAGGAAGAGGGTTCATTCTCCAGGTCTTTAACCGTTTTCCAGAACTCCTTGGGGTTAGACCCATAGAGAGATGGGTATTATAGGAAACACCATTATAGGAAACACCAGACTGATAACTATCAGGATTATTTGTGAGGTTAACATCGAGGAGAGTAGCCTTTTCTGGGTGTTTGTAGTCATACTTTGGTTGGTAATAATCTGAGAAATAGTTAGGGAGTTCCATTGTTTTAAGACTTGGTCAGGTGGTTTAACTTCTTACGGCTGAGATCCCGTTAACGGGATCAATATGACAACAGCCAGTGAAAGTGCAGGGCGCCAAATTCAAACAGAAATCTCATAATTAAAATTCCTCAAACATAGAAGTATTTTACACCATTTTAAAGATACACTTGTTGATGCCAGGAGTTCCTCTAGAGGAACACCTCCCCCCCCCCCCCCGTTCAGCTCAAACCGTGGCGCATGGAACGCAAAAATATTCTTAGAAATATTTAACCTCCACACATTAACAAGTCCAATAGCTCAAATGAAAGATAAACACCTTGTTCATCTACCCAGCATGTCAGATTTTTTAAATGTTTTACGGCGAAAACACACCACATATTTATATTAGACCACCACCGAAACCAAGACAAGCGGCAGCCATTTTGTCCCAGAAAATATAAAATTATAAAAGCAGGATTAAAAAATAAATCGCTCACTAACCTTTTGAAAATCTTCATCAGATGACAGTGATAGGACATGTTACACAGTACATTTTTTTTTTCAATAATATGCCATATATATCCATAAATGTCCATTTACAATGTGCTCATGTTCAGAAATTACTCAAAAATGCCCGCAGGAAATCTAGGTAGCTCGGCAAGATAACGTAAATAGACATCATAACCTTTGGCTAAATATACATGTTCTACATATAGTTAGAAAGATACACTGCTTCTTTATGCAACCGCTTTGGTACATTTATTTTTAACGTTACAGAAATCGCACACTATTCAATTTGCTGAGACGGCGCTCAGATATAAGCTACATTTCTCCGTAATGTTGGAGTCAACAGAAACACAGATTTAAGCATAAATATTCCCTTACCTTCGATGGTCTTCGTTCAGAATGTTCTGGAAGGGTTCATACTTACCCAATACATCGTTTGGTTTCAAGTCTTGCGTCTTTGTATTAGCTACAGCTAATAACATCAGCTGAAATGCACCCAAAACGTCCTCTGGTCCGGAAACGTTGCGCATCAAAACTTCAAAATTACATATTATATGTCGACTAAACAGGTCAAACTAAGTGCAGAAGCAAGCTTTATGATGTTTTTAACACACAAAACAAATTTCAATTCAACCGGGCATCGTTTGCTCTTCCCAGGAGTGCTGGAACAAAGGAATGGCTGTGACCAATTCGCGCCCTAACGCACAGGTTTTTTTCTCGCGGCACTTACTCAAATCACTCCCATAGGGCCAATTCTCGCGCGATTTGAACGATTGAACGCTCTACAGAAAGAGGACATCTAGTGGAAGAGATGGAAAGTGTCCCCAGATCCATAAGTGGTCGGGAAGGGTGGGGGCGATGACGTCAAAGTTGCTCCAACTTTCATGACCACAAAAACTAGTTTGGAAGAATGCATGCCCTGTGAGTTCTGCTATACTTACAGACATAATTCCAACGGTTTTAGAAGCTTTAGAGTGTTTTCTATCCAATAATAATTATTATATGCATATATTAGCAATTTTTGAGAATTTTTTTTTCAGTTTACTAGGGGTACCCAATTTCTCCAAAGGGGGCGTAAATCTGCCATGCCCTCAAAAGGTTATTAATCCCACCACAGTGTCCGATTTCAAAAAGGCTTAATGACGAAAGCACACCATTTGATTACGTTAGGTCAGTACCTAGTCACAGAAAAACACAGCCATTTCTCCAGCCAAAGAGAGGAGTCACAAAAATCAGAAATATAGATCAAATTAATCACTAACGTTTGATGATCTTCATCAGATGACACTCATAGGACTTCATGTTAAAAATGTTACAGAGAGCCGCATCAATTTACAGAAATACTCATAGTAAATATTGATAAAAGATACAAGTGTTATGCATGGATCTTTAGATAAACTTCTCCTTAATGCAACCGCTGTGTCAGATTTCAAAAAAGCTTTACCGAAAAAGCACACCATGGTATAATCTGAGTACAGCGCTCAGAGACCAAAACAAGCCATACAGATATCCGCCATGTTGTGGAGTCAACAGAAGTCAGAAATAGCATTATAAATATTCACTTACCTTTGATGATCTTCATCAGAATGCACTCCCAGGAATCCCAGTTCCACAATAAATGTTTGTTTTGTTCGATAAAGTCCATTGTTTATGTCCAAATACCTCCCTTTTGTTCGCGCCTTTAATTCACAAATCCAAATTCCCGACGCGCAGGCCAGATGAAAAGTTTAAAAAATCCATGACAATTCGTTGAAACATGTCGAACGATGTATAGAATCAATCTTTAGGATGTGTTTAACATAAACTTCAATAATGTTTCAACCGGAGAATTACTTTGTCTTTAGAAATGCAATGGAACGCAGCTACCTCTCACAGGAGCGCGCCTGAATGAGCTCATGGCCTTCTGGCAGACCTCTTACTCAATCAGCTCTCATTCTCTCCTCCTTCACAGTAGAAGCCTCAAACAAGGTTCGAAAGACTGGTGGCATCTAGTGGAAGCCTTAGGAAGTGCAATCGGACCAAATTTACTCTGTATCTTGGATAGGCAAAGAGTTGAAAAACTACAAACCTCAGATTTCCCACTTCCCGGTTTCATTTTTCTCAGGTTTTTGCCTGCCATATGAGTTATGTTATACTCACAGACATAATCCAAACAGTTTGAGAAACTTCAGAGTGTTTTCCATCCAAATCTACTAATAATATGCATATCCTAGCTTCTGGGACTGAGTAGCAGGTAGTTTACTCTGGGCACCTTATTCATCCAAGCTACTCAATACTGCCCCCAAGCCATAAGAAGTTTAAGCATGTCCCAGTTTAGATCACCTAGCAGGACAATTTCAGACTTAGTGTAAGGGGCCAGAAGAGAGCTTAGGGCAGGTAGGGTACAGGCCAGTGCTGATGAAGGACAGTAACACCTAACAACAGTCAACAAAAACCAGCAAATCAAATTGTTTAGGGACAGACTTGGTGGAGACAACCGAGCACTGAAAGTGATCCTTGGTAAAGATTGCCACTACACCCCCTTTGGAAGATCTGTTATGCCGAAAAAGGTTATAACCAGAAAGGTTAACATCAGTATTCAAAACACTCTTCCTTAACCATGTCTCAGTAATGACCAACACATCTGGATTCGAGCTGTTAACTCACACTTTCAATTGATCCATTTTAGGTAATACGCTTCTAGTGTTAACGTGCAAAAAACCCAGGCTTTTACGAGAGCAGAAATCAGTGAAGCAGATATCAGAGCACAAGTCAGAATTGGGGCTAGCAACAGTAGATGGGCCAGAGTGTACATGCACATTTCAAGATATCAGCAGCAGTAGTACAATCATGGCACTGCATATGACAGGGAGAGCTCTGCGGTGTTGATTTATGACATTTGAATGTGCATTAGATGGCAACAAGATCATATTGTACAGCAATTTCATCAGGTAACATGAAAACAAAGCTGCCGAGAGGTGGTTAGAATAGGATGGGAGGCCAAGAGTCTGTGTAGTCAATAGAGAGTCAGAGGCCCAAGTGAGAACAAACAGTCTGTCCCACGGTTGGGTGAACAAGAAAGTTCATAGTCAACAAAGCATGCAGCAGTCAAGAGGCAAATAGCATAGGTTACAAGAAAAAAATATAACGACTTTGTGCTAGCCATTGTAATTCAGAGTCACTCGCCTCAACAGTGCGTGTGTACTGGAGGTAAGCGAAAGCTCGGGAGAGAGGGTGGAGTGTGGCGAGGGTACCTGTACCAGACAGGGGGAGACAGGCCAGGGCAGACGGTGAACAGCTCGCCAGGTGGAATCCAAGCAGCAGTGCAGCAGGCAACGGGAGTAGGTGTCACACCAACTTGGGAGAAGCTTTTTTCTGGAGGCAGATTTCTTGTAGAAAAAAACAGTGGATGGTCTCTGAACAGCAGAAGGTGGCTTCAAAGGCATTGACTCCTGCAATTGTTGGGCTCAAAGGCTTTGACACCTCTTACTTCACACCTCATTGCTAATTGAAGTTGTATCTGTTCTGTCCTAGCAAGCTTTGCAGTTTTAACTTAGCATTCAGTCCCCATAAAGTAAAATATATCATTGTAATGTATTTCTTTTATTTTTTATTGGTTTTAAATAAAGCATCAGACCAAACATTACTCACTCATTTCCAGGTTGGATGGTGTCCTCAGGTCTCTGCTGTTTGTTTGCCAGAGCACCCACTGTATAGCTTGGAAAAAGGAATCCTTGGTAGTAGGAAACCTTCCAGGTAATTTTGTCCAAAATCAAATTGTAGGTTGGGAGTTTGATCTGGAGTGAAGGTTGTGCTATGGAGGGTAGCATCATGTATATGTCCCTGCCAAAAAATCCAAGTTTATCTATCTTTTCTGTAAAAACATGCTGAAAAAAGCAGGAGCTCACATGCAGCTGTGTTTCTCTCTCTATCTCCCTCTTTAACATATCAATACAATGCTAACGAGGACAGGTGGGTCTGTGTGAATTTAAAAAGGTTAATACCTCAATAATGATAAAGCATAGCGACATTGAGTGGTACATCCATTTTGGTCCCAAAATAACAAAAGCCTTTGTGAACCCTAATTGAATTGAACATATGGGTATGTGTGCTAATTACAGTACATTCAGAAAGTATCCAGATCCCTTTTTCCACATTTTGTGACGTTACTTCCTCATTCTAAAATTGAATAAATTGGGGGTTTTCCTCATCAATCTACACACAATACCTCATAATGACAAATCAAAACAGTTTTTTTTGTTTTATTCTTGCAAAATATTACATTTACATAAGTGTTCAGACACTTTACTCAGTACTTTGTTGAAATACCTTTGGCAGCAATTACAGCCTTGAGTCTTCTTGGTTATGACACTACAAGCTTGGCACACCTGTATTTGGGGAGTTTCTCCCATTTTTCTCTGCAGATCCTCTCAAGTTCTTTCAGTTTGGATGGGATACATCGCTGCACAGCTATTTTCAGGTCTCTCCGGAGATGTTCAATCAGGTTAAAGTCCAGGCTCTGGCTGGGCCACTCAAGGACATTCAAAGACTTGTCCTGAAGCCACTCCTGGTCTGAAAGTCCTTTAGGTGCCTTTTGGCAAACTCCTGGCGAGCTGTCATGTGCCTTTTACTGAGGAGTGGCTTCCATCTGGCCACTCTACCATAAAGGTGTGATTGGTGGAGTGCTGCAGAGATGGTTGTCTTTCTGGAAGGTTCTCCCATCTCCACAGAAGGACTCTGGAGCTCTGTCAGTGACCATCGGGTTCTTGGTCACCTCACTGAACAAGGCCCTTCTCCAACAAGGCCCTTCTCCAACCACCAAGGGTCTTGGTGGTTCCAAACTTCTTCCATTTAAGAATGATGGAGGCCACTGTGTTCTTGGGGACCTTCAATGCTGCAGATGTTTTGGTACCCTTCTCCAGATCTGTGCCTCGACATAATCCTGTCTCAGAGCTCTACGGTCAATTCCTTTGACCTCATGGCTTGGTTTTTGCTCTGACATGCACTGCCAACTGTGGGACCTTTCCAAATCATGTCCAATCAATTGAATTTACCACAGGTGGACTCCAAGTTGTAGTTGTAGAAACATCTCAATGATGGTCAATGGAAACAGAATGCACCTGAGCTCAATTTCAAAGTCTCATAGCAAAGGGTCTGAATAGTTATGTAAATAGGTATCTGTTTTTTATTTTTTTTTAAATTTGCAAACATTTCTAAAAACCTGTTTTAGTTTTGTAATTATGGGTTATTGTGTGTAGGTTGATGAGTAAAAATTGTTATTTAATCCATTTTAGAATAAGGCTGTAACGTTACAAATTGTGGAAAAAGTGAAGGGGTCTGAATCCTTTCCGAATGCACTGTAGGTGCTTCAGAATTCCTAAGGAAATGTTCATGATCTTCATTTTCCAGGTTTCAGGAGAAGAGGCAGAGCCTGCTAGAGAGGCTGTTCCTCAAACCCAGACCTGAGGCTCCCAGGGACGACATTCAAGTGTTGGTCCAGGAAAAGGGGAGGGAGGGAGTTCTTCGACCCACTCCACAACAACCCACTCCCAAACCAGTCGCGACTGGAATGAGCCAAACCACAACCTCGGAACAGCTCCAAGACTTTGTTCCGATTTCAGTGGGAGGAGGAGTAGAGGTGGACAGTGAAACTCAAATCAAATCAAATCATATTTTATTTGTCACATACACATGGTTAGCAGATGTTAATGCGAGTGTAGCGAAATGCTTGTGCTTCTAGTTCCGACAATGCAGTAATAACAAGTAATCTAACTAACAATTCCAAAACTACTGTCTTGTACACAGTGTAAGGGGATAAAGAATATGTACATAAGGATATATGAATGAGTGATGGTACAGAGCAGCATAGGCAAGATACAGTAGATGGTATCGAGTACAGTATGTACAAATGAGATGAGTATGTAAACAAAGTGGCATAGTTTAAAGTGGCTAGTGATACATGTATTACATAAGGATACAGTCGATGATATAGAGTACAGTATATACGTATGCATATGAGATGAATAATGTAGGGTAAGTAACATTATATAACTGTGTTTGACTCTACTACTGCAGCAGAACCCTCCACCTCTGGCCTGGGGAACGATGCAGTAGTACTGGACATCCCCACTACGGGGGAGAGGGTGTTTGTGTTCCGCACCCCGCTGGAACCCCAGAACACCACGGGAGCCACCAACAGGAAGAGGAAGAAGAGGAACTTCCTTAATCTGTTGGTGGTTTTAGACGACCAACCCTGAGTTTGTTGGTCCGGGTTGGTCGTCTAACAATTGGTCATAGGATCAATTCTGGGTACAGAAGATTCCTACTGGTCCTATACTGTAGTACCAAGTCTGGTCCCAGATCTGTTTGGTGTGACAAGAAACAAATAAGTCATTACAGATGACAATGGCCAAAACAGCATAAACAGATCTGGGACCAGGGTAGGGGGGACCCTGTTAGATTCTGCTATGTGGTCTTAAATGTCGCACCAGTATGTTACTCACTGATGGTATGATAAAAATGAGCAGAATTATTTATAATAATTTTGTTGAAATAGTCAGCAAGTAATATAAAATAGTCAGATAGTTGCAGGCTTTGTCTTTAGGCAGGTAGTTATTAGAACAAATGAGTTGCACGTCTTGTTAAATACATATTTATTCACTATTATCAATATTTTAACACATTTCATGAATGACATTATGATAAATTAATTACATTTTTATCAAAAACATTATTTTAGTGTTCTTGTCAATTGTATGTTAAACATCTGCAACAGTGCAGTCATCTTATAGCTCTGTTTTTGGCCAGTTCCAAAATATATATTTTTAACACATTTCAACCAATGTGTAATAACTATCAATACATTTAAAAATATATATATATTTAACCTTTATTTAACTAGGCAAGTCAGTTAAGAACAAATTCTTGTTTAAAATGACGCCTACCCCGGCCAAACCCTAACAACGCAGGGCCAATTGTACGCCGCCCTATGGGACTCAGTGATACAGCCTGGAATCGAACCAGGGTCTGTAGTGACGCCTCCAGCACTGAGATGCAGTGCCTTACATGCTGACCAAACCACATGCACACGTGCGTTCACATGCGCTTTGCGCGCTATTTGATTTTGTTCATCTACTCCAGAAGCGATCAGAAAACGCAGGTTGAAATATCAAAGCAAACTCTGAACCAATTATATTAATTTGGGGACAGGTCAAAAAGCATGCTAGCTTGCTGTTGCTAGCTAATTTGTCCTTGTAATATAAACATTGGGTTGTTATTTTACCTGAAATGCACAACGTCTTCTACTCCCACAATTAATACACAGATAAAACGGTAAACCAAATTCGTTTCTCGTCACCTCTTCCTCCTTCCTTCAGGCTTATTTTACTTCTTTGGACTTTATATGGCTGTTGGCAAACAACTTTACAGTATTACTATAACCGAACAGTGTGGACCTAAGTTCATCTTTCAATCACCCAGGTGGGTATATGCTCCTAAAAACCAATGAGGAGATGGGAGAGGCCGGACTTGCAGCTCGTTGAGCTTCACATAGAACCAATTTCTATTTTAGCGCCTGGCCACGCAGACACTCGCGAGCAATGTGGGTGCAATGATTGAATAACAAGTATGTGTAAATGTATTTTGCAACGCTCACTGCACAAGCGGTGTGGTCAGCATGTAACTCTTCGAACATATCGACAGCATCATTGTGAAAAATTGTAATGCAATGACTGTCGGTGTGTCCGAAGCATAACACCATGCCCAAACCAGACTCATCGCGTGTGCGAGTGTTGCAAAATAAATGTACACATACATGCGTTATTCAATCATTGTACTCTCACTGCTCGCGAGTGCCAACGAGCGTCTGCGTTGTCAGGAGCATGTCCTGCCTCTCCTATCTCCTCATTGGTTTTTAGAAGCATATACCCATGTGGGTGATTGAAAGATGAACCGAGGTCACTTGTGGTAATGCACCTTATTATGAAAGTTAGTTACCAATCACCATATAAAGTCCAAAGAAGAAAAATAAGAGTGGAAGAAGGAGAGCTTACTTGAAATGGTTTGGTTGACCGTTTTATGAGTGGATTAATTGTAGGAGTAGAGGACCTTCTGCATGGCAGGTGAAATAACAACTTAATGTTATATGATATAAACATTAAATCCCTGGACAAATTAGCTAGCAACAGCTAGCTAGTTAGCTAAATAGGACAAATTAACTAGCAACTGCAAGCTAGCTAGCTAAATTGCCATAAATGTTTAATGCTTTTCGACCTGTGCCCAAATTAATGTAATTGGTTCAGTGTTTGTTTTGATATTTAACAAGGTAAAGACAGTTTCAAGTTGGATATTCGCGCTTTCAAACATCAATAGCCTTCAAACCACTTGAGCCACAGACTCCAAATAAGTGTCATGATGTTGGAAAAATTGTGCACAACATTGCACAGATCTTAGTTTCACGATTTGGACATTAATTTGCTTTCCAAAGCAAATAAACATGTGGAAATGTGAGCAGCTTTTTGTATTCCTAGTTGAATTAGTTAGGGAGCGTAAACAAAGTACAAGGTGCAGAATGTCCACTGACTACCCCTCTATATTGCACACCCTTTAGTTTGTCCATTTTCATCTCACACGTTTTTACATTAATTTTTCAAAATGTAAAACTTCAATAGCTCCTTGGTCATGTGACCTACTGGACTCAAACAAACTTTAGAATGTCCAAAGACTAGCTTTATATATTGCACACTCTTATTTGTGTACTGTAAAATCACACAGTGTAATGTACATTTTTCATAGTTTTAAATGTCAATAGCTCCTTGGTCATGTCAATTACACACCTAAGAAACGTGCAGTGGATATGCACACATATTGCATAACCTTTAGTCATGTATCTTCTATATTGTTGTACATTAATAAACTCAGCAAAAAAAGAAATGTCCCTTTTTCAGGACCCTATCTTTCAAATATAGTTAGTAAAAATCCAAATAACTTCACAGAACTTCATTGTAAAGGGTTTAAACACTGTTTCCCATGCTTGTTCAATGAACCCTAAACAATTTATGAACATGCACCTGTGGAACGGTTGTTAAGACACTAACAGCTTACGGTATGCGGTAGGCAATTAAGGTCACAGTTATGAAAACTTAGCACACTAAATAGGCCTTTCTACTGTCTCTGAAAAACACCAAAAGAAAGATGCCCAGGGTCCCTGCTCATCTGTGTGAACGTGCTTAAGGCATGCTGCGGGGAGGCATGAGGACTGCAAATGTGACCAGGGCAATAAATTGCAATGTCCGTATTGTGAGACACCGCTACAGGGAGACAGGAAAAACAGCTGATCGTCCTCGCAGTGGCAGACCACGTGTAACAACACCTGCACAGGATCAGTACATCCGAACATCACAACTGCGGGACAGGTGAAGGATGGCAACAACAACTGCCCGAGTTACACCAGGAACGCACAACCCCTCCATCAGTGCTCAATTCTTTGCAATATGCTGAGAGAGGCTGGCTGAGGGCTTGTAGGCCTGTTGTAAGGCAGGTCCTCACCAGACATCACTGACAACAACGTCGCCTATGGGCACAAACCCACTGTCGCTTGACCAGACAGAACTGGCAAAAAGTGCTCTTCACTGAAGAGTTGGGGTTTTGTCTCACCAGGGGTGATGGTCGGATTCACGTTTATCGTCAAAGAAATTAGCGTTACACTGAGACCTGTACTCTGGAGCGGGATCGATTTGGAGGTGGTCCGTCATGATCTGGGGCGGTGTATCACAGCATCATCAGACTGAACTTGTTGTCATTGCAGGCAATCTCAACGCTGTGCGTTACAGGGAAGACATCCTCCTCCCTCACGTGGTACCCTTCCTGCAGGCTCATCCTGACATGACCCTCCAGTATGACAATGCTACCAGCCATAATGCTCAGTCTGTGTGTGATTTCCTGCAAGACAGGAATGTCAGTGTTCTGCCATGGCCAGCGCAGGGCCCGGATCTCAATCCCATTGAGCACATCTGGGACCTGTTGGATCGGAGGGTGAGGGCTAGGGCCATTGACCCCAGAAATGTCCAGGAACTTGCAGGTGCCTTGGTGGAAGAGAGGGGTATCATCTCACAGCAAGAACTGGCAAATCTGGTGAGAAGAAGATGCACTGCAGTACTTAATGCAGCTGGTGACCACACCAGATACCGACTGTTACTTTTAATTTTTACCCCCCCCCCCCCTTGTTCAGGGACACATTATTCAATATCTGTTAGTCACATATCTGTGGAACTTGTTCAGTTAGGTCTCAGTTGTTGAATCTTATGTTCATACAAATATTTACACATATTAAGTTTGCTGAAAATAAACACAGTTGACAGTGAAAGGACGTTTCTTTTTTTGCTGAGTTTATTAGTTTGACAATTAGGGGGTTCAGTCCAGTGTTGTGTTTACCCTTTTCTTTAATATTTATCTATAATAATTGGTAGTTCTAAGTACTTATTTTCCTTGTTTTTAAAAAAACTTCTACAGTATTTAACAGCGGTACACAATAGGGGATAGACAGATAATTCTCCTTTTATCATTAATATCCACCTTAAAGGAAAAGGGTTGTTATTAATTGTCCAAATGTTATTAATTGTCCAAAGCAGGGATGGAGACTGAGCTAGTAAGGTAGGCTGCAGTGGGTTTGCTGGTCAATACATATACTGAACATTTAACCACAGTAATGGTGGCCAGAAAATCAATGAATAACATTGGGGGGTCGAACAACACGGCCTGGAAGTGGCGGGTGAACTCTGGATAGTGGTCCCTCGCCGAGTCTGGAGACGAGGACGTTCACGCACTCACCTCCCGAAGGAGTCGGATGCATGGTTGCCAGGTAAAGCTCCAGCTGGAGAAAAAAAACCTTGCACCGACCCATCGTACTCCCTCGGGAGCGCGAGCCGAATACCGCTGGGACCGGATAGCGCCGGAGAAGGTGGTGGTGCTGGTTGGAGTGTGGCCGGTGGAGGGGCAGGCAGGCCACCTCTCTCCCGTCTCCATCATCGCCATCACTTGATCCATAGCGGTCCCGAGACGATGGAGAATGGCGGTGTGGTGTTGCACGCGCTCCTCCATAGAAGTGGAGAGCGTGTCAGCTCCTGCTGATTCCATAGGGGGGTGCGGGATTCTGTTACGTGCTTCCTAACCGAGGGAGGTGCAGGAATCAGGAGCAGGAGAGCAAGGAAATCCCAGTGGCAAAATAGTTTATTGACCAGTCCCAACTCAACTACAACATGGGACTGAAACACGCCCAAACGAGGTTGCCACACACACAGGGAATAAAGTGCTACACACAGAGGAGAAACCTCTACTCCTAAACTCAATACCAAACGGCACAACTACCGTGAGAAAAGAAACCCCTTGGTGCAGACACGCACCCCACAGGAAACAATCCCGCACAAAGACTAGCGGAGGTAAATATACCCACCGAAATCAACTAAGAAGACACAGGTGTAAACAATACAAACAGACACAAACGAAAAATGGATCGGTGGCAGCAGGTAGGCGACGACGATCGCCGAGCACCGCCCGAACAAGGAGAGGGGCCATCTTCGGTGGAAGTCTTGACAGTCCCCAAATTAATATAATTGGTTCAGAGTTTGTTTTGATATTTTAACCTGCGTGTCGGGATCGCGTTTGGTGTGGGATGCCAAAATAAATGTATGCACGATGGTGCCGGTATTGGTTCCGTGTTACACGGAAAACTACAGGCGAATATCCGTAGAATAACCAACTTGAAACTGTCTTTACCTCGGTTTGATATTTCAACTTGCATGTCATAATCGAGTTTGTTGGGGGACAAAATACATTTTCGCGAATCCGGTATGGTGTTAGGTAGGTTTTGGTAATGCTATAAAGTTGGTTGCCAACAGCTATATTAAATCCAAAATAAGATGAAACCAGAGGAAGGAGAGAGATCAATAAAACGGTAAACCGAATTCCTTTCTCATCTGTGGATGAATTGTCGGAGTAGAGGACCTTGTACATTTCATGTGAAATAACAACCCAATGGTTATATCACACGAGAAATTAGCTGGCAACAGCAAGCTAGCTAGCTAAATTGCCATAATTGTTTAATTATTTTTCACCTGTCCCCAAATTAATATAATTGGTTCAGTTTGTTTTGATATTTCAACCTGCATGTCCTAATCGCTTCTGGTGTGGGTGAACAAAATCAATTAGCATTTTTGGTTAACAATATATGCATTAATACATTTTGATTGTTACAAAATGGGATGATGCACTTTGTTGCGCATCAAATAGTGTTATTTGACGTGTATCTTTTTTGACACGCAAAGACCCAAACGGCGTATCGTATTCCATACACTTGTTTCCAAAATGCATTGAAGAGTGAAATATTTTTCTTCGACGTCATCATCACTTTTTTTTCGGTCCAACTATAATCTGCAAAGGTGCTGGGCGAAGCACACTCGTGTTGTAAAGCTCTTGCCTAAACACAATAAGCCTGTTTTGACCGACGCAACAACGGTTGAAAGATGAGACTCGCACTTTTGTTGTGTTTCTTCAGTTTTATTTGGTTGGCTGACTGTGCACCACCGACATGCTATTCCCGAGTGCTCGGCTTGAGCAAGGAAATAATAGGCCTTTTGGGAAAACTACACAATTATCATCGCACGGTGAGCTATTCCAAATTACATTATTGATTTGATAAAACCGTTTCCTAATGTATCCAAATGTTTTCTAATTGTAACTTTTTATGTTGCAGAAAACATGCGTTGAGATTCTTCCCAAGATGTTTCTGGATGTGCAAGTGAGTTGTTATAGTTCAACATCATCCTGTTGTGAACAAAAGGTTGATTCTCAAACGTCAGTATTTAACAAATGTTTGACAGTGAACCTGCATCATATTTGATGTCTCATTGGGTTATGTTGCAGCAACTGTAATGAGTTGGTGATGCAATACCTACGTTTGCAGTAGACTAGAAGATGCATACATTCCATAATGTTGTTGGATGCCAACAAAAGCTTAAAAACATATCTTGCCAATTGATTTAAATTCATATAAAAACATTGTTGTACCTCAGTAACTGAACCTGTTTGTGAAACTTTTTCATTAAAAATCGTAGAATATCCATTAAGCTATAGGATTTACAATGCCATTATTATTTCCCTATAGAATTCGTGCATCAATACCAAGCTCCGTGACTTCCTCTATGTCATGGAGAACCTTCCTACGCAGTACTGCAGAGAGCGACCCGGGATTGTGTTGTTGAAGCAGAAAGTTACCAACCTGTACAGAATCATCAACAGAATCTGTTATCGGGTATGTCTGCTCAGCTCTGCAGGGGAATGAACCATGCTGTCTCTCATAGCCAGAATCATTTATTAAAAAAAAAAAAAAAAAGGTATTTCATAGCCTACTCTGGATGTGGTGCAGGGAATAACTAGCCTGGTTCCAGGTCTGTTTGTGCTGTCTTGCCAACCGTTATATAACGACAATGACCACATGAGTTGGAGCATTTCTGATAATTGCTTCTGTAGTTTATTATCTGTCGACATTTCAGTCAGCTGTGCATCTGCATTCTGCCGTTGGAGATGTCGTGTATGCCTTAGTGTGACTGTTTGACCTCCCCACAGGACCTAGTGTATTTTACAGATGACTGTGAGGCCATTGAGACTGGCCAGAGTACCCCTCACTACAGAGAGGACAGGCTCCAGATGCTGGTGGAAGAGAAGAGATGAGCCCATCCAGAGACAAACACGCATACACAGGAATATAATTGTGAGGGCATGTAAACTCTGTTTCACTCACACACACACACACACACACACACACACATAGATAGCATCACACACAACTGTAGCTAAAAAACATGCCAACATAGTTTAATTTCTAACCTTTAAGCCTAAAGATTTGAGGTTTTTGTCCAAGTGAGGTCTCATGTTAGATGGCATTTCAAATGGAGAACTTTCCACAGGAAATTAGCTGAATACCAGCTATTCTGATGAAAACCTTTAACCAGAATAAACCAAAATGTTTGTGTGCCTCACTTACCGCTGCTTACCTACCACACTGTTCAAAAGGCATGCCTTATTTATCCAAATATCTTGTATGTTTCCATAACTCCTCATACATACTGAGGTCCCAGCTCGTACATCCCTGAGAAAAGATTGATTACCTCATGCTGATTTTATGACTAGGCCTAGTCTTTAACCTAAACTCTAGTAATGTATCTTGTTCAGATATAGGCTATACTTAATCATGATTGCATTTTCCTGTCATTGGTGCAGTAGGCTATACATATGTGTAATAGTTATATGTGTGTAATAAAACAACTTTTTTAATGCTCGTGAGCTTTCAAATATGTTGTGTGAGTAGCAAGCACAATTACAATTGATTGCAACCATTCGCTACCATGTCTCAACTTTACCTGTTGTGATTGCCTGTAAATATTGGTTGTTTTGCCAATCGGACAATGTTTCTCAGACTGTTAGGATTCAAACAAACTTAATGTTTCTCGTAGAGATGAAGTCAAGACTCTAGAGACCCATACTATAGATCAGACCAAGACAGTTAAAATGGGGGGGGGGGGGGGGGACCCTCTGGCTTCCATATGGAAAAATGTAGTTTCCTTCACTTCTGAGTTGTCACTCCTAGTTGGTTAAAATACTCTGATAAGAGCTGGTACTCGGTGGTGTATCTTGACCACATGGGTTGAGAGACTACAAAAACCATCCTCTTGTCCCAGACCGAGACATTGTTTTCCAAGACCCTTACCCTGTGTATTGAAACAAGGTCCCAGACCCTTACCCTGTGTATCGAAATGATGTCCCAGACTTGACATTGTGTGCCAAGGCCATGAGATGAAGACTTCACCTCGGTTTCACTTGACAAAGTTTGTCAAGTGAAACCAGACTAATAAACATTGGTGTTGTGATACTATCTGCTTAAACACACAACATTTGTTGAACAGAAACCACCAAATTATGAACTCTATCTTATTAGCTATTATACTGCTTTACTGAAATATTGGTGCAGTATTTTTCCACTTTCTTTGTAACATACAAACCATATTCTCTTGCTCATCCTCTGTCTTGCTAGCCTGTTAATCTAGGTGATTGTGTTGTAGAGTACTTTTTATTATCCCCAGAGGGCTATTAATTTAGCACAGAGTACATGGCAATAAATATACATCAAAACAACACATGCAGCGATATGTACACAGCTAACCGTATTAATATAGTTTATTGAGAAAGCTGATAGCAGCTGGCATGAAGGAGAGTTTTGACCTGTTTGTTTTGAACTTGGGGAGCCTGTATCTGCGCTCTGAGGGAAGCAATATACTGTATATTCATCAAACAAGGGATGCTGGGAGTCCCTCAGAATGGATTGTGCCTTACATATGACTCTGTCTGACAGGTGAGAAAGGTCAATTAAGTAACATTGTAAACATCGATATGACTTGCTCACAGTGTCCTTACTAAAAATCAAATACCTATACATTTTCAGATAAATTGGTAACACACATGAATAGGTTTAGTGTAGGAACACACTGTTAGATGGTACTTATTATAACCACTATGACTTATGAGAGTGAACTGATATTGCTTGTCAGCTGTTTCCAATTTCTGCTGTATCTTCTGGACCAATTTTATATTGCATGTGTTCCAAAGTGGGAAACTGGGAAAATGTATGATACTTTTTGACTTACTTGATACTTTACAAGATATCAATCTTACTCATCACTAGGTTTTGAATCCACCAGATATCTTTTCTTGGGATTTGGCAGGAGGCCTCCCTTAAGATACAGTATGTGTCATGGATCCTCCATCTAGTGGAGCTGTAGAAATCGGAAACCATTCAAGGTAGACTCAGCGAAATGACGTAATCACGAGCAGATATTGACATGAGTGAGATGCAGGACTTCGCTCTCACACAGTATCTGCGCATGTGCATATGCTCACCTTCGCGCTGCAAGGTAGAAGGCACCAAAATAGCAGAGAAATTGAGCCTTGTAGTAATTTCGTTTACTAGCGGGGAGATGCGCCTGGCTCGCGGCTAACTGGTGCTCGCTTCGGGGCAGGGGCGTTAGCCACTATAGCCACTTGGTAGCAGCGATGATCCGATACATAGGTCCAGAGTTTACGGCAAGGATCCGGTGGAGTGGTGGATTCTAGCCGTGTTGGGGTAGAGTCCGGAAGGCATCGGCTGAGTAGCCGGGTGATCACAGAGTAGGCCGGGAGGTGGGCCTGGCTCAGGGCTAGCTTCGGGGGTGGGTCACACGGTGGCAGCTAGCTAGCTGTGATGATCAGGAGTAATGGTCCAGGGTTTACGGCAGGAATCCGGCGTTGTAGTGGAGAAAACAGTCTGATGCTGGCAAGTGTTATCCAGGCTAAAAGAACGTCTGGTGTCTGTGCAGAAGGAAAGGCCGCTAGCAGTGGCTAACAATGGCTAAATAGCTAGTAGCTAATTAGCTGGCTAGCTTCTGATGGAGGATCTGGCTATGAGGTATAAAAAAATAGCGGATCCGTGTCACATTAAGTGAGGCGGGTTACCGGAAGCTATATTTAATTTTTTAAATGGAAAAGAGATTGAAAAATAAATTTTAATATATACAAAAAACAGATGAAAAATACAAAAAGTACACGTTTGCTGCCTTTTCCTCTTATCATTTGTACATCATCTGCCTCTCGTTCACTATGACTTTCTGTTTCACCTGTTTCTGTTTCAGGGTGGGAACCAAATTGTTGACCAATGTTTCTCAAGGAACCCTAATCAGGGTGGGACAGGTAGAAATGTATAGAAACACCCCCTGACCTATTCAGCGGAGTCTAATTGTCCTGTGTAGTGTATGCTGTGTTGCTGCACAAGCGTAGGAGGGCAACCTTTTTCTGACCATGCTGTTTGAGAAGAAATGTGTTGAGTTTGGTTATCAGTGTATATGTTTGACAACAATGTTTGCAAATGTTTTTGTATGCCACTACAGTAATGCCCTTTTGTTTCCAATTATTTCAGGTGGTTTGTGTTTGGAGAGGCTTTGGCCGTCCAAAGTGACCATCACATAATTCACTGTTTATGTTTAAATGCAGTGACTCCGTTCCAGTCTGCTTTAAAGGAGCACTCTGCTATTGCTACATCCATTTTTATTGTACTTTTAAATTCATGTTTTATATTCTTGAAGAATATATCTTATAAATGACTAATGAGCTTAGTTCAATTGTCTTACCCCATGAGAACCAACACTGTATAGCCTCAAAACATGGTTAAAACTACAATGTTGATCTCATTGATGCTTAGACCTTGCAACATAGCCCTTTCTATGAATTTGAGAGTGGTATAACATTTATTCAGTCCCATCCCTTAGCTTTTTAACAAATCAGGGGTGGGGTTTACCGCTTTGTTATTGTTTGAACTTCTGATTGCCCCTTTAAAGGAAGAACCCTTAAACCAGAGACAATGCAGTTGAAGTAGTGTGTTACAGTAATGTAACAACAAACAAAAAACAGGCTGAAAATGTTAGGTTTGTAATACTCATTGTAATAGAATGAAATTAAGTTTATTTAGGGAAACATGCAACCTTGTTAAAAAAATAATTCCTCTTTAACCATCAGCATGTGGCTTGTTTGGAGGTCCAATCCCCTCCTATTAATGTAGCATAATTGCAATGCTGATTGATAATCATTACAGGGTAACATATTTGCCTTATCCAACTTTTATTGTGTGTCATTATGCCAAAAAGCAAACAAACACTCACGCACGGGGGTCCGGGGGTCAGATTATGTTCTGTGACATTGCACTAAAACAATGCATGTGCCACGTTGTAAAGCTCAGTAATTTTGCCAAAGGGTGGCAGAAACCATTCTCTGGTTTGCTGAATTAAATTGGCCTGTAAAAGAAAGATCAGACACTTGTTGTTTATATTAAGGGCTTGCTGAAGCAGTATTTATGTGCGTTTTAATGCTTTTATTTATGAGGGTTTCAGGCAATTTTCCATCACATTTACAACATTAGTGTCTTAAAACAAATACTGCCTCATTAGTTCACATAAGAAAATATTTCCCTTTACATTTTCTAACTGAATGGCAAGCAATCGTAATTATACCTCAACAAACAAATTTGGCCACAAATAGATTTGTGTTTCATTGTATTCCACCCTCTTCGAGTTGAGCAGGACTCCTAATTACATTCAATGTCTGATAAAGGCCCCTCTTGTCATTGGCATTACGTAGTTTGTGCACGTTGCAACCTTTTTATGCAGCTTTTAACACAAGTTAAAACAATTATTTAACAAAAGGACATTAGAGGAGGTGTGGTTGCCATTCTTTTCAGTATTCCAAATGGGGGATGGAACATCTATGATGTGGAATTGGTCGGAACTACTCTGTTCTAACCACTAAACTGTTCTTCTTCTTCGGGATTGGTTTGGTGGATTGCATCCAACTTAAAGGTGCATACACAACCTATTGTAATAAAGTGTGAAGCCAGGCACGGCCTACCTACAGTAAATTCTCTTCAATATTCCTGTTTCTAAAATAAACAGTTGCACCATCAACTAGCCCTTCTCCTATATTCCACTATTTCATAAAAAAATATAAATCACTACCCAATTAACTCTCCTGCAGTAAAATCTCATACATCCAGGTATTTCTGGAGTTGCCACCTACACTCATTAAAAACCCACTACCCCATTCCACTACTTTGACCTTATCTGCTCCTGCACCATGCCAACGGCCTGGGAGGATGGGACAGCACCCCTCAACACACCCTGGAACTCTTCTGAAGTCAAATCTCATATACCCAAATACTTCTCTGCAGCTGCCACCACAACATCTATTTACTATCCATTTCTGTGGTACAATTGATAACCATTGCTATGAACGCTAAGAAGCCAACCTTACTGAAGCATAACTCACTCGTTACCCTATCCCTCTGTATTGGCACAAATCTACTACTCACTGGGTTCCTCACAGGTTCCCTCACTCTTGACCCCTCCTCCGCCACTTTCTTCACTGCCTCAGCATACAACACCCTCTAAACTACTCTGACTCTGGCCACTTCAATCTGCCTCTCTCGGACCGGACACTTCAGATCCCCAGCAGCATGTGCACCCTTACAATTGACACACAACCTTATCCACTGAAACTACACAATTCTCTGGCCCATGCCCACCTGCACACTTTCCACATCTTGGAATCTCTCTCCTACACATTGCCGTAACATGACCATAAATGTTGCACCTGAAATAGCGTAGTGGATTCTGCACAAAACCCCTAACAGGATAACTGATATATCCTAACATGACTCTGTCTGGTGGAGAGTGACTCGAAACTCAAAAGGACTGACAATGTCTCCTCTGTTTCACCCCGCTCCCCACTGGGTTTCCGTCACACTAAACGGCGGGCATCACAAACACCAGGAATGTTCTACTTCAATTGCTCCACCTCCACACCTAACACTACTCCAGAAATGACTCATTTCAATTGTGCCCTGTTCCTAAGAGCAAAGAAAGAAACAGCAGGGTAGCCTAGTGGTTAGAGTGTTGGACTAGTTACCGGGAAGTTGCAAGTTCAAACCCCCGAGCTAACAAGGTACAAATCTGTTGTTCTACCCCTGAACAGGCAGTTAACCCACTGTTCCTAGGCCGTCATTGAAAATAATAATTTGTTATTAACTGACTTGCCTCGTTAAATAAAGGTTAAAAAAAAAACAGATCTTGACCCAAGTTGCGTGACACACCTTCTCCCTCTGGTCAGAAGTAACACAAACAAATATCACAAGTCCTCTACAGGTTACCTTCACAGATTCAACTACACACAACTCCTTTCTCACCCACCCTGAAACCACAAATGGATCTGCCAAAAGGAAAGGGGTTCTAACCACTTCTCCTTTGAGGTTTATTGTCAGACTACACTAATAAAGTGTATTGCCGCCACCTACTGTATGGGGCAGTAAAATAACCCCAAAAACAAAATCTGTTTTGTATGAACAAATTCATACTAACTACCAAAAACAAAACACACTAACCAAAAATCCAATGTGCTCCCTACACAGGCTAATAAATCTGGCACCCCTTGCAGGTCTCCCGTTGTGAATTCTTTCAGGCCCAAAAACTTTACTGCCGCAGCCACAATGATTTCCAATTTTTGGGATTTCTTTGACACTTGAGCAGTATAATTAATAACCATTGCAATACAATCCACAAAATTCACTTTTTAACATATCCACCTTTTTCACACCTTTTACAATTATTTAGCTTGTCTCCACATGGGAGATCCTATAACCCACCCTTACTTTTGCAACGCAGTAAAAATGGCGCCGGAAGAAATGGCAGCAGTTTTACGGGCGCCCAACCAATTGTGCTATTATGTGTTTTTTTGCATTATTTATAACTTATTTTGTACATAATGTTTCTGCAACTGTATCTTACGGAAAAAAAGAGCTTCTGGATATCAGGACAGCGATCACTCACCTCGGATTAGACAAAGATTTTTTTCTACAACAAGGAGGACGCACAGGACATTCTCCAAACACCCAACAGGGCCGACATCCCCGTTATTTGCAAGAGGAAGAGATGCAGGTACAGAGGACAAAGAGCCGGATGCCTCGTCAGGACCCGGAGAAGTTGAGTGGGAAAGCTGCCGTTACCGTCAATACTACTCGCCAATGTGCAATCATTGGACAATAAATTAGACGAGGTACGATCACGAATATCCTACCAAAGGGACATCAAAAACTGTAATATCCTATGTTTCACGGAATCGTGGCTGAATGACGACATGGATATTTAGCTAGCGGGATATACGCTGCACCGACAAGTTAGAACAGTAAAACGGGGCTGGTGCACGAAATCTAAGGAAGTCTCTAGATTATGCTCGCCTGAAGTAGAGTATACTGTGATAAATTGCAGGCCACACTACTTGCCTAGATAGTTTTCAGCTATACTTTTCGGGGCTGTTTATTTACCACCACAGACAGATGCTGGCACTAAGACCGCACTCAGTCAGCTGTATAAGGAAATAAGCAAACAGGAAACCACTCACCAAGAGGCGGCGCCCCTAGTGACCGGAGACTTTAATGCAGGGAAACTTAAATCAGTTCTACCAAATTTCTATCAACATGTTAAATGTGCAACCAGAGGGAAAAAAATTCTAGATCACCTGTACTCCACACACAGAGACGCGTACAAAGCTCTCCCTCGCCCTCCATTTGGTAAATCCAACCACAACTCTATCCTCCTGATTCCTGCTTACAAGCAACAATTAAAGCAGGAAGCACGAGTGACTCGGTCTATAAAAAAGTGGTCAGATGAAACAGATGCTAAACTAAAGGACTGTTTTGCTATCACAGACTGGAACATGTTCCGGGATTCTTCAGATGGCATTGAGGAGTACACCACATCAGTCACTGGCTTTATCAATAAGTGCATCGAGGACGTCGTCCCCACAGTGACTGTACATACATACCACAACCAGAAGCCATGGATTACAGGCAACATTCGCTCTGAGTTAAAGGGTAGAGCTGCCGCTTTCATGGTGTGGGACTCTAACCCGGAAGCTTATAAGAAATCCTGCTATGCCCTGTGATGAACCATCAAACAGGCAAAGCGTCGATACAGGGCTAAGATTGAATCATACTACACTGGCTCCGACACTCGTCGGATGTGGCAGGGCTTGCAAATTACTACAGACTACAAAGGGAAGCACAGCTGCGAGCTGCCCAGTGACATGAGCCTACCAGACGAGCTAAATAACTTCTATGCTCACTTCGAGGCAAGCAACACTGAGGCATGCATGCATGAGAGCATGAGAGCATCAGCTCTTCTGGACGACTGTGTGATCACGTAGCCGAGGTGAGTAAGACCTTTAAACAGGTCAACATACACAAGGCTGTGGGGCCAGACAGATTACCAGGACGTCTGCTCCGGGCATGTGCTGACCAACTGGCAGGTGTCTTCACTGACATTTTCAACTTGTCCCTGATTGAGTCTGTAATACCAACATGTTTCAAGCAGACCACCATAGTCCCTATGCCCAAGAACACAAATGCAATCTGCCTAAATGACTACAGACCCGTAGCTCTCACGTTGTAGCAATGAAGTGCTTTGAAAGGTTGGTAATGGCTCACATCAACACCATTATTCCAGAAATCCTAGACCCACTCCAATTTGCAGATCCACAGATGATGCAATCTCTATTGCACTCCACACTGCCCTTTCCCACCTGGACAAACAACACTTAAGTGAGAATGCTATCAAGGCAAGGGCTGATTTCAAGGTTTTACTGCTAACCTACAAAGCATTACATGGGCTTGCTACTACCTATCTCTCTGATTTGGTCCTGCCGTACATACCTACGGTCACAAGACGCAGGCCTCCTAATTGTCCCTAGAATTTCTAAGCAAACAGCTGGAGGCAGGGCTTTCTCCTATAGAGCTCAATTTTTACGGAATGGTCTGCCTACCCATGTGAGAGACGTAAACCCGGTCTCAACCTTTAAGTCTTTACTGAAGACTCATCTCTTCAGTGGGTCATATGATTGAGTGTAGTCTGGCCCAGGAGTGTGAAGGTGACCGGAAAGGCTCTGGAGCAACGAACCGCCCTTGCTGTCTCTGCCTGGCCGGTTCCCCTCTTTCCACTGCGATTCTCTGCCTCTAACCCTATTACAGGGGCTGAGTCACTGGCTTACTGGTGCTCTTCCATGCTGTCCCTAGGAGGGGTGCATCACTTGAGTGGGTTGAGTCACTGATGTGATCTTCCTGTCTGGGTTGGCGCCCCCCCTTGGGTTGTGCCGTGGCGGAGATCTTTGTGGGCTATACTCGGCCTTGTCTCAGGATGGTAAGTTGGTGGTTGAAGATATCCCTCTAGTGGTGTGGGGGCTGTGCTTTGGCAAAGTGGGTGGGGTTATATCCTTCCTGTTTGTCCCTGTCCGGGGGTATCATCGGATGGGGCCACAGTGTCTCCTGACCCCTCCTGTCTCACCCTCCAGTATTTATGCTGCAGTAGTTTATGTGTCGGAGGGCTAGGGTCAGTTTGTTATATCTGGAGTACTTCTCCTGTCCTATCTGGTGTCCTGTGTGAATTTAAGTATGCTCTCTCTAATTCTCTCTTTCTCTCTTTCTTTCTCTCTCTCGGAGGACCTGAGCCCTAGAACCATGCCTCAGGACTACCTCACATGATGACTCCTTGCTGTCCCCAGTCCACCTGGCCGTGCTGCTGCTCCAGTTTCAACTGTTCTGCCTGTGATTATTATTATTTGACCATGCTGGTCATTTATGAACATTTGAACATCTTGGCCATGTTCTGTTATAATCTCCACCCGGCACAGCCAGAAGTGGACTGGCCACCCCATATAGCCTGGTTCCTCTCTAGGTTTCTTCCTAGGTTTTGGCCTTTCTAGGGAGTTTTTCCTAGCCACCGAGCTTCTACAACTGCATTGTTGCTGTTTGGGGTTTTAGGCTGGGTTTCTGTACAGCACTTTGAGATATCAGCTGATGTATGAAGGGCTATATAAATACATTTGATTTGATTTGATATTCATTGACTACAGCTCAGCATTCAACACCATAGTACCCTCAAAGCTCATCACTAAGCTAAGGATCCTGGGACTAAACACCTCCCTCTGCAACTGGATCCTGGACTTCCTGACGGGCCGACCCCAGGTGGTGAGGGTAGGTAGCAACACATCTGCCACGCTGATCCTCAACACTGGAGCTCCCCAGGGGTGCGTGCTCAGTCCCCTCCTGTACTGCATGTTCACCCCCGACTGCATGGCCAGGCACCACTCCAACACCATCATTAAGGTTGCAGACGACACAACAGTGATCAAAGACGAGACAGCCCATAGGGAGGAGGTCAGAGACCTGGCATGGTGGTGCCAGAACAACAACCCATCCCTCAACGTAACCAAGACTAAGGAGATGATTTGAAATACACAAGTATTACAGGAAAAGGAGGACCGAGCACGCCCCCATTCTCATCGACGGGACTGTAGTGGAACAGGTTGAGAGCTTCAAGTTTCTTGGTATCCACATCATCAACAAACTAGAATGGTCCAATCACACCAAGACAGTCGTGAAGAGGGCACAACAAAGCCTATTCCCCCTCAGGAAATTAAAAAGATTTGGCAAGGGTCCTGAGATCCTCAAAAGGTCCTACAGCTGCAACATCGAGAGCATGTTGCATCACTGCCTGGTACGGCAATTGCTCATACGGCCCAGTAGATCACTGGGGCTAAGTTGCCTGCCATGCAGGACCTCCAGGCGGTGTCAGAGGAAGGCCCTAAAAATGGTCAAAGTCCCCAGCCACCCCAGTCATAAACTGTTCTCTCTACTGTGAGTGCCAAGTCTAGGACAAAAAGGCTTCTCATCAGTTTTTACCCCCAAGCCATAAGACTCCTGAACAGGTAATCAAATGGCTACCCGGACTATTTGCATATTGTGCACCCCCCCCCCCCCCCCCAGCCCCTCTTTTACACTGCTGCTACTCTCTGTTTATCATATCTGCATAGTCACTTTAACTATACATTCATGTACATACTACCTCAATTGGGCCAACCAACCAGTGCTCCTGCACATTGGCTAACCGGGCTATCTGCATTGTGTCCCGCCACCCAACACCCGCCAGACACTCTTTACCGGCCTACTAGCCGCCACCGATCCCTTATCTGTTAGTTTAGTCTTATGAGTTGCACCTGTTCCTATTTGTGTTTTCTTGATTTGCTTACCTATTTAAGCTTGTGAAGCCCGCCCTTGTTTGTGCGGTGTGTTTGTGTTGTGTGTTATTGTGCTCCGGACCGTGTTACCCTGTGTTTTGGGTTGGTCAGTGTTTTCAGCCCTGTGTTTTGGGCATGACCATTTTGTTCCGGAATAAAGTTTATTTTTCCGTGAACCCTCTGCTCTCTGCACCTGATTCCTACCTTCCACACCTAGTCATCTGTGACACTATCTTTTACTGTTGTTTTATTTCTTTACTTACCTATTGTTCACCTAATACCTTTTTTGCACTATTGTTTTGAGCCTGTAAGTAATTATTTCACTGTAACCGGGCTTGGCACACCTGTTCGGCGCACGTGACAAATAAACTTTGATTTGATTTGATTTACCTCCTTCACCCTTACATTGCACCTGAGTGGCACAACGGTCTAAGGCACTGCATCTCAGTACTAAGAGGTGTCACTACAGACCCTGGTTCGATCCCGGGCTGTATCACAACCGGCCGTGATCAGTCCCATAGGGATACGCACAATGGGACCAGCGTTGTCCTGGTTCTGGGAGGGTTTGGCAGGGGTAGGCCATCATTGTAAAATAAGAATTTGTTCATAACTGACTTGTCTAGTTCAATAAAAAATAAAATAACTCTGGATCATATTCCCCACCACAGTTGCAACACTGACGTTCTTCACTTCGATTTTCAATACACTCGTTCCATCTGCAAACATTTGCAACATGGCCAAATCCTTTTCAGTTACTGCATTGTATTGGCTTGTGGACAAATGCTCTAACTGCATACTTTACATAACCAAACTTTACATGGGCAAGGTTGTGCTCTTTATCAAAAAACTAAAGAACTGACAGTTCTAACCACTTGGTAACAACTGAAGCATGTATACTATCTGACCTTGCAGCCTAGTTTCACACTTTATTCAGTGTGATTATCATGATTTAACCTTATTGTTACAGGCCTTGTTTTTCCATGTGTATATCAGGATGAATGTTAGAACGTTGGGCGCACCGATTGGTGGCCTGGTCCCATATCCACAAAGCACCTCAGAAAAAGGTGTTAGGAATCCTGTTTTAAGACAACAAAAACCTCTCAGCTCAGAGTAGGTTTTAGGATGACAAGACACTGCCCCGACAAACTAAAAGTTTATCTCAGCTGGTAATCATGACAGTTTGAGGTAATGCAACGGAAAGATAGCGATGAAGCTCATCGGTTATTCCCCAATTTGCAACAATGGCAATCGCAATGAGGTGAGGCATCGCCATCTGTGAACTCCATAGCATAGACTAGCGGTTCTCAACTAGTTTTACCTGGGGACCCAAATTTGACAATGACAATTAAGTCACAACCCAATATTATGGACTGTTGATGATTACATTTTGTCTAAAGTTTAGACAACCACAGTAAATCTGACTGCACAAAAAGATTATTGATATACTGACAAGATACATGTCCCTCCGCCCTAATGCCATGTTCAAAACCACTGGGAACTTGGAAAAAAAATTGCTTTGACTGGGAAAACATTTTTGGAACGGTCATCCAACTCGGAAATTCAACTCGGGAACTCAGACTCTTTCTAGAGCTCCGACTTCCCGACTTGAAGATCACTGACATGAATATTTTACTTTGTATTCTTTAGAGTTCCCAGTTGTCATGAATGCACCATATCAATGGGAGTCTTTGTCTGCAAAGCGGCATGGTGGGCTGTCTAGCTCCAACCTATCCTTTCGTTGGATTGCTGGATACATTTAATTATTGTAATCCTTTTTAATATTCGATGAAGGTTGTTGACGCCAACCGCCTGTATTCAATCGAAACAACTCCGATATAAAGTGTTTTTTCTCAAAGTTGCCGGGATGTCGCGTGTCCTACTTTTATCAGTACACTTACAATTTAGGCATTACGAAACTTAAAATCAGTCAAATACATGTCACGTAGCAAATAAGCCATTAATTTCTTGGTTGACCAAATTCAACACTAATTGGGATCCATACAAAAACGAACATGCACAGGTAGCTTTCTTTTTGAAGTGATTTGTTTGTCAATAAGATGAAAATATCTTGACTGGTTGAGTTCATGCCACATATAAAGGTAATTCATTTTTACCGTTTAAATTACGTCTTTATTATTAGGCCCATAAAAAAAACAATAGAGACCCACAAATGTCATGGTGTAATTCGCACTCTGGCAAGAACCCCTGACTCGCTGCATGTTTCTATTATCAAGACACTCTTAACTGGTTAGGACAGCTCATGAGGTGTCCTAAATACATACCTGTCAACTTGGTGCGACTCTTATGACCAATGAGGCTTCATGCATAGCATTTATTTTTTTTATCTTAGGACCAATTTTCTTCTCTGAGAAGCTTTGTGGATATGGGCCCAGAATTCCATCAGTCCTGCAATAGTGGATTTCCTGTCAGCACTTTTAGAAGTACATTTGATCTGCACAGAAGAATGTCCAGAATGGTGAGAGTTGACACTTGATTAAGAGATAGTCTATTGGGTTATGTGTACGGGATCAGAGTTGATCAGAGTAGGTCAGTGTTGATCAGAGTAATTCAAAGTAGGTCAGAGTTTATCAGATATGGTCAGAGTTGGTCAGAGTTGGTCAGAGTAATTCAGAGTATGTCAGAGTGGATCAGATTTGGTCAGAGTTAATCAGCGTTGGTCAGAGTTGGTCAGATTTGGTCAGAGTTAATCAGAGTTGGTCAGAGTAATTCAGAGTATGTCAGAGTGGATCAGATTTGGTCAGTTAATCAGAGTAGGTGAAAGTTGGTCAGGGTTGAACAGTAGACTGTTCACTGGGTGAGATCAATTAAAACCAGCAGGACGCAGGGCCTGAGTTGTGCACCTATGCACGAAAATATATTAGTCAACATTTTCAGAGAATTTAGAGAACATTAGGGTCACTGTTTCTATGAGACATTTTGTCATCTTATGCATTATTACCTATAATACATTTATATAGTTTCATAAGGAGCCATGAGCTATTATAAATACTTCTGGCATGTTTTACAATGCATATTATCACCAGTGTGCTTAATGAATACTATGGCATTCAGGGAACATTCTGTTAGTATTTCTTATAGAGACTGCTTTAGAATTACTTGAAGGACATTTCCGTGTTTTAGAGAGCATCATCATTTGGTTTATTTGAGTTTCATAATTTGGTTTAGTAGATTATGCAACATCTGTCCTCATTTATTCTCCTTCCATTCATCCCAGTCATAACACAGAGGACACTCCTGACCCCTAGTGGATACCAGAAGTCATGACACAGAGGACACTCCTGACACCTAGTGGATACCATAAGTCATATACCAAGAAAACAGAATGTAATATATGCGCTACTCTAGTCTAGAAATCGAGTAACGCTAATGCTGCCTCAGAAAACACCATCAATCTGAACTTCTTCTCACCCGAGTGTTATTGTTTTCTCTTTCATCTGAAGATACTTTAGTCTGATGCTTAATGTCTGATAGTGCATATCTAGGCGTGATCTTGACTGAAGGTCCATTACAAGACATGGGCAAACTTCGCTATCTAAGGTTACAGTCTGGTTACAAGTCTAATAACTGTAACCTATAACACAGTTTTAAAATAATGCCCATTCTTTTTAAGATGTGTTTTATATATAAATGGAGGGAATTACATTTTCAAATTCCCTGACTTTATGGCTAAAGTATTTTGACTGCACATCGAGAGGTGTCTTGAAGGTGTATTCAGTGAGTTCTGCGCAACAGACATAATGCATGTGGCCTTTCTTTATTACTATTCAATTCAAATCAAATTGTATTTGTCAAATGCGCCGAATTCAACAGGTGTAGACTTTACGAGCCTTTCCCAACGATGCAGAGTTACAAATAAGAAATATAAATAAGAAGAAAATAGTAATAAAATACACAAGAAGATACTGCTGCAAATGTTTACTTCTCCCTGCTTTCCGAGGAAGGCGTTCTGGACACCCGTTCGTTCAAACGTCCGAAGTCGTCATCTATTTCTAAGGATCAGTCTTAATTTGCTACCAGTTGATTCATGTTTCTCAACAATGAAAATGAAATCCAATATAATGTAGTAGTTGTAGGTATTACCTGTGTAGACTATATTTACATAGTAGGCCTAATTATGCAGGTACAGTGTACACAATCCATACATTTTACTACAAGATTAGACTCCAATAACATTTTATAGATGTTCAAATGAACTCAATTCAACGGGAGGTGTAAACACAATTGATAAAGGTTTACTTGAAAATCCTATGCCCGGAAAAAAATGGCTTTGGGTTGCACAAACTTCACACAGGTAACAAGAGCATACCGTGCTTAAAAAAGCGCAAAAAAATGTATGTAGGCTTATTGTCCTTATATTTAACGTATTGTCTTGTTTGATTATATTTGCGTAAAGAATAAAAATACCACGTTATGTTACTATTTAATTAAATCATGACTAAATTATATATCGAAAGAACAATATTATTTATCTTCCCCAGTGGGCATACGCACTACACATAGGGCTACGTCCGTGAACATGCACATTTCATGAATTCTGTGAAGTGGCCTGAACAGGACTATTGACGTTTACAATAACAACCTTTGTAAAATGCAAGTTGTATTCCTAAAATCATGCCATAAATGATGCATGCCGATAGGACTCTCGTGGGGGACTCATGGGCCTGCACACTTTTGTTCCACTTTTGATTCAACTAATCAAGGGCTATAGGTGATTAGGTGATTTGTTAAATAAAGGAATAGCCTATAGTTCATAGTGCTGGGCTAGAACAGTGGTCCCACCCCCCAAACAGTCCTTTATCGAACAGGCAGGCGGGATGGAGGCTGATGGAGGCTGCTCTCTCGCGTTTTCAACACAAGGTGGTGTTGTGGTATTTGAAACGAGATGAGGAGAAAACATTCACGCTCGCGACTACTACTGCTTGTGTCATTGCTTTGGAAAATACGAATTATTAGCAACACTTTATATAAAGTGTCCCTTTAGCCATGTATAGGTTATAGAGTTCTACAATATGTGTAATCAGAATATAATTATGCCTACGTGTGCGATCCTACATAAAATATTGATTTAACCAAACTGTCCAAATTTCTGTGACTGATATTGTATAGTAGGCTAGGTACAACCATAATATGAAAAAGAAAGTCATGGCATTAGTGTAACTTGTAAACTATTGAGTGTAAGCCAGTTATTAACGGATTTAAACGAGCGTCAGAGTAGGCCGCCTGCAATAATAATAGGATGTACAAATTGAGTATGTTCAATTAATGGCTATAGCTTAACATATACTGGTATACATTAGAGAAACAATTCTTATATAAGTTGTATATGATGTATACAATAAGGTGCATTGTAAGATAACTAAGTGTGATGGATACATCGCCCTCATAAAGCAATTCAAGCATAATTTATTTCAGCAATTCTGCTTGTGTTAGGTTTGAATTAGTTATATTGTAGTTTTGGTTGCTATTCGTGACGGTATATTGATACAATGCCGCATATCGCTATATTAATTGTCCCAATTTAAAATGTTCCATTATGATGGCCCATGCTATAGTGCATGGTCACGCAGACTGCTTTTTTAATGTGCCACTAAAAGGAATGCTCAACTTTGACCCAATAGGTAAACTGTATTAAATTGAACATCATTTTCTGTTTTTTTTTCCCCCAGACATAGACACACGTTTCACATTGCCTGTAGATAATAGGCCAGACCTTGATGCGCTGACACTAGTAGTCAGTCAGTCGCTTGAATAAGGGTATAATAACCTATTGCCCATATTTTGATAAAGGATTGGAAATATGAAATTATAGTTTAAGTTTGCAGTTGTCTAAAAAACACTATTTTGCTCAAAACATGTTTGTTTCCCCTTTAGTGTGTGCAGGCCTACTTTACTGTATTTATACTTGGGATATCGCTTTTCAACAGTAAAAGTTCAAAAATCGCTGGTGGCAGACTTTAATGCTTGTAATCGAATGGTTTTACGTTCTCACAAAATTAGGATGTTTATTTGCCTATAGCCTATGCATTTGCCCATGCGTTCATGGCATTACCTGGACAACAATTTCCATACCAAACAGCATACATTCTGAAACATTAGAATGCAAAAAATGTGGCATCGTGAATATTTTTTACCAATATAATATTCATATTACCCACCACGGCGTAGTGATCAGCTTAATATGTGAAGAGGAAATAAACATACTCAACAATATATTATAGACCTTTAAATACTTTTTGAAAATAAGAAAATAGTCTAATTTATGATCATTATTTGAAATACATTCAGATCAGTAGAGGAAGCATCCTAAACGTGTCTGCCTCGATACCGATGAATAACTTCTTATTCATTGTACTTATATATTTACATTTTTTATCTTACCAAAATCCCAAAAAGGCACTAAAATAATTGCCATGCTTCTCCCTTGACAGTGGGATCTCTGGTGTTTCTCTCCTCGCTACCCGTTGTGATCCTTTGGAAGACATAGACAAGCGAGTTTTGTTTTATTTTTGGCTCCAGGCAAGATAGAGGGGGAAACGAAAGAAAGACAGTCTTCTTGAAAGAACCGACACATCCCCTTTGGCTCTTTTGTGTCAAGTTTTTCCCTTTCAGTCGGAGCGTTCATCCGTATGATTCTCAACTTATTGTCATTACTTATTTATTAATTGATGCCTCCTGGGTGAAATAGAGCGATTGACTCGCCCGGAGGCACTTTACAAGCAGATAGCAAAAAAAATGGCAGGACAGTGTAGTCCTTCCTATAACATAGTATCTTCGAGCGAATCTCGGGCCAATTCAACTTCACAATAACATAACAGCCATAGCCTATACATCTACTGTTGTTTATCCGGTAAAATGAGCGTTTTTTCTTCGCCCACGGAAACGGGTGGCCTTGTTCTCAATAACTTCGTGTGAATGCTGAAGGGGTGAAGGAAAGGAAACACAAGCAGGGAAGAACTGTTACACGTCACCCTCATTGACATTTTAGGAATAAAAGTTCCGCCTTGCCTGCAGCTACAGCCTCGCTGGAGCCGGTCTTCCTCTGCTGCAGATTGTCTTTGTTCATTATGGCAATTATTTTACTCAAATGTAAGCCCTGCCTGAATGGTACGGCCGGTCAAAGCCGCCTCTAGACCTTGGAGCGGGCTGCAATTCGCCCACATTAGTTTCCTATTTTCTAAAAGTCTTCGTGATTGCAGCAATTGACATGGGCATTTATTAGGTTTTGAAAAATATTCCCTCTCTGTGCCCAATTGAGGAATGACAAGAAGCCTGTATTTATGTGTCGAATGACACACGTCTGCCTAACACCATGGCTTATCCATAACGTAGGTGTCACCTGGCTAATTATAGTCGATAATGACATTCCACCGAATCGTTTACAGGCAATTTAGCACTAAACTCAATTTCTAATTTACCGGAGTGTTTAAATCCGCACAATTGATAGTTGTACATGTTACACCCCCCTGAGCTTTTCTGGCGCCAACAAAATCTGAGTGAGTTATTTCAAAGCAATGGACAACAGCTGTATAAATACATTCCGCGTTTTGCTCAGCGAAATGACATTTGACAGGTCTAATTCATAGCTGTAACACTTACACTGCGATGTTCAAGAAACGGCTGCTCTTTCACAATTACAAAAATATGGGTGAAGGACATTATAAGCTGACTACCCCACAGTGCTTACACAGAACAAGCATGCATGCCATTTGCTTATATTCCGTCTTTGCATAGTCGCCTGTGTGTGCATTTATTTTCAAAGTTCCTGCATTTTTAACTTAAAAATGCTTCATTTTGAATTAGGCTACTTTGCCACAATGATAGTGGAAATATCAAGCATAAGTCCTACTTTCGATTGTACGTACAATAAACCATAGCATTCAGAGCACACATTTTTAATAAACCTACGTTCTGCTGATGAAGTTCATGGACAGAAAAATGTAATAACATTTAAGAGTAGATTGGTCTGAAATATAGCCCACTAGGCACAGACGTCGTCAATTCAACGTCTTCCACGTTGGTTCCACATTCATTTAAATGACGTGGAAACAATGTTGATTCAACCAGTGCGTGCCCAGTGGGAGACTACTCTTCCTCACATTTGCCTGCACGTTAGTTATTTTCCCTATATATATATATAAGTAATTTCTCTGACTGTTAGTTATTTTCCCTGCATATAAGTAATTTCCCCTGCATGTCAGTTATTTCCATTACATAAGTTATTTTCCCTGCATGTTAGTTATTTTTCCCTACATACATGTAATTTCCCCTGCATGTTAGTTATTTTCCCTACATATAACTAATTTCCCCTGCATTTGAATTATTTCCCCTATTACAAATAGTATTTCAATAGCCTGTAGTTTTCCAACCACTACACTCATTGAACTCGATATTCTCTGACGTCGAAACCACATCATTATGGTTACTAAATGTTACCTTAAATCAACGACTTGTAACAAAACTCTGGTGCAATGTTTTAAATACTCAATAACTGCTGGCACGTTCGAGTTTCAATTAGGCCTACATATCATATAGGCTATTCTAGTCATTTGTACTGTCAGTCAACACGAAGAACTGCTCAATGAAAAAGAATAAACAATTTATTGTTAATTTATGTCACAAATATATTCAATATAAATGAGGATATTTTCCAAATATACAGTATTTTACAGTACACAAATCCCTTCTGAAGGGAATCATTCAAACAACAGACAGTGCTGTTATAATATATAAAAAATGCTGTGGTTCTTCTAATTTAACAAAGAGCATTCATTGACTTTGGATTCAGTAAGCCACTATTTTATGCATTGACAAAAATGCACATGAAAAGTATAGCATCTTAGTCTGTAGTGACAACAGCCCACATTAGTGATGAAAGCCCAACCTACCTTTGGGTCTTATGTGTGTTGGTGCAAAACCCCATGCTGGTGCGTAGAACGTTGGGATGGTCTAACTTTAACTTTTGGGTGGACTCGGGTAGCCAGTGAGAGTTTTAGTGACCCAATAATCAACCGTGGCATCAAACTAATGGCAAAGTAGATGTATATACTTGACATACCGAGGAAAACATAGCACTACTACAAGGCAGTCCTTACTCATGACTATCCAGTCAAAATATTTAACACCAGATAGTATTTTGGCGATGTGGTTCTATGTTGAAGCACTTCATAGTCTAAATGGCACACAATAGGTCCTTCCTTCAGGCGAGGTGATACATGCTGTATCCGACATGAGCTGCATACAGTCCCATGGGAGACACTGGCAGGGAGTGCCTCTGAAAGTGGTGCGACCCTCCATAAGACGAGGGGACTTGCGCACCGAACGGAAAGGAAATCCCGAACGCTGGAGGCAGCATTGGCTTGGCTGCCATTTTCAGTTTTTCCAGTTCTGCCTCCTGGAGCCTCTTAGATTTGGCTCGTCTGTTCTGAAACCATATTTTCACCTGCGTCTCCGTCAGGTTGAGCGAACTGGAAAACTCTGCGCGCTCGGCGATGGAGAGGTACTGCTTCTGTCGAAACTTCCTCTCCAAAGCCAGGAGCTGGGACGTGGTGAAAGGGGTCCGGGGCTTTCTGTTGGTCTTGTGCTTTCTCAGTGGACAGGAGGGGGGACTTAGCCTTCCTGCAATAACCAAGACAGAAAACATCGTTAAAACCCATGCTTTCAAGGTGACGGAAATGTACAAATAGTGTTGTTTTGATGTACAGATTTAATAATAAACACTTTATGGAACTGCAGCGTGATTTTAACATAATAATTCGTTAAAGCAGATATATTCGAAAATACCCAATTATTGTGTGCTTAAACTGCAATGATACAGGCCAAACTAAAACCAAACTCATTACAACATTGCTATAAATAATGCAACACGTTTCACCCAATTGCACCCTGTAAAGCTCTATGGGGTATCGCAGTTGATTTTACGCACACATGATGGAAGGATAAATAGAAATAGACCGCTTACGTGGAGGAGTAGGCGAAAAGCGAGGGCTCTGTATCCAAGAATTTCGGTCTTGACTTTCTGGACTCTCGGGTTTAACCAATGCGTCCTCTTGCATGTTCATGTCGCCTACTGAGAACAGCGACCCGATGGCCAGGGAGGGGGCCGAGTTATCCAGTCTCGAAAGCGAGCCCATCCTTGAGCCTAGCGTCAGGGATGACCCCGACATGGATGATCTTTCTGGAGATGAAAAGTCTCTGCTCGGTTTCCTGTCGGCCATCAGAGCCTCGACGCTGAAGGGAAGAATCGCTACTTTGGGCTTTATCCCTTTCTCCTCTGCCACCCTGCTCAAATTGGTCTGCATCTCTCCTGTGCCAACGAGACCCGAACGTGAGGGAATGTCTTCTGTTTTCAAGCCACCGGATAAAGCTGACATGGCAACAGTTGGGGCCATACAGATTCGGCCTTTACTTGGGGGTAAACAATCGAAGAATTTAAAAGTTGAGTCACAGAAATTGCTGGATTGCTCCTATGCTAGTGGCATCCTCATGTTTATCTGAACACTCTGGCGAGCACTGCTATAAGGCAGGCGTATGGACGCCACCGTCCAATCAGATGTGAGGTGGGTGGGACGTAGAGAAGCCATTCGATTAGGAAGGAATCTCAGCTAAAACTGATGTGATGCTTGGTTATTTGATTGGCAGGGGAAAATAAATATTTTAGGCTACAGTTTACAACTTAAAGTAAACAAAACTTGTGCAAATACTTAATTTGGAATGGTATAACATAAATGGGGGGGAAAAATACTTTTCAATACTATAATTTTTCAATACGATCATTTATATTACAATTTTGAATATTCTTAATATTATTGATGTTATTATGTCAGTGGTGGTGGTACTCTTATAATATCGGTAACTGTGGTTATTCCTGCTTGCGCTGTCAGAAAAATAGGCCCATCAGAGGACGCTATAAGTTTAATGTTTTATTGAACTTATTATCAAATCGTTAAACAGGCTGATGTAGTCTATATCGGTTTTTATACTATTTACTTATCTCATGTCTTGTACGACTTTATTATGCTATTATGTTCAACAGTTAAAGTGAAATAGAAACTCTCGATTGTTGGCCAACATTTACTGCCTTCCTTTATGTGATCGGCCTCTTGCAAAGCAATTTTTATTGATGGCTGCAGGGCTCTAATCATATTGAAACAATCATATATTACTGGGATCTTTCCCTTTGACTACAACCATTAAGGTAAACAATTATGTGGAGTCAAGGAAGGTGGTGGAGGCAACCGTGGAGCCTATGTTCAATTCAAGCTAAGGCTGTCATTGATTTACCTGTCTACTCTGCGTATACTTGAATAGTCCTATTCTAATAGATATGTGTGTATCATATTTTTTATATATATATATATATATATATATATATATAGCGAGATATAGGGCCAACGCTTACTCAGTTGTTTGTTCTCTATTATTTATCTGAAATTGATTAATTACCTATTTTCCTCATTGACGCACGCAGTGTCGTGCAGTTATAACTCTATAGAGTAGGGTATTCTTTCTCTTCATTTTTTCTTCACTAAAATGAAGCACAGCTCATGCAATCTTAATTGTGTACGAAAATCACGAATTTAACTATTACTATTTCGTGCAGTCTATTTAGCTATCTGGAAAGCGTCTGCGTCGCTAATTGCTAAGTATAAACAATCTGTCACGATTTGTCAGTCCCTCTAATAGGCAGACAAGTTATGTTGTTTTTAGGCGCCAGCTTCGGCATGATCAGAGGGTTTGACTTTAGGGAGACTATTGAAAGTCTTTAACCCGCATCAAGAGCGCAACCCGCCTCCTCCTTGCCCGCCCTAGCCTTGGGACATTACTATTCAGCCCGAAAAATTAGCTTTCTCAGCCGATCGCACGCCATTCCCAACTATTTAAATGGGTCGCTATAGCTAGTGTAATAATAGGCTACTCAGAAGAAAAGGTCAATGCTTCCCAATCCCACTACTTATTTTCAGAGAGTCCCTTGCTGAAAAGGATTCCTAGGAAGCAACGTATCTAGGTTTCCCTACAGTGGTTAGTAGGCCTAACGGGAACATGGTGATTCAGCTCTGAAGCTGTCTCAAGTCCTGAGAGTAAATTCTTGTTCTATCTTGCGTAACTACACCATTCAAAGTGACATGATTTAGGAATGACAGTTGAGGTAGCCTATCAATTATTTCTGCTGTTGTTAGGTGTGTTATAACTGTAATATCTACCATCAACTGTAAATTGTTTCCACTTTTGTTTTGGGATCAATAGGTCATTCATTCCTTATATAACTAATACAATTACACGCAAATGTGTAATTTAGCATTTCCTTCATTCTACATCCGGTGCTCAGGGGGAAATACATCTGCAACTATGTATGTTTTTGGAAACACTTAAATCCATAACCAAGAATGAGTGGCACTGCGTGGTCACCGCGTGCTCTCTTTGAAGTCGCTGGGATCTCATGTTTTCCACGTCTGTTTGAAGTTGAGTCCTCCGACGAGCGCCTGCTCACGGCTCGCGCGCACTTCTCCATCTTCGAACACGCACTCGTAAAATGGTCCGCGCGAGTAAACACAAATAGGCACACATGATATACATTAACTCCTCTGGTCAACCGACTGCATCCGTTCTTGACGCTTTAATCGATGCATTTTAACAGGTCTGGGGACACAGAAAGAGAAAGGAGCGACTTTGTATGTTAAATCTCCCCTTGATGTGCGCCAGAGTATTGTGTAAAGACTTTCTTCCTTGTTTACTTGAGTTTATTTGTGTTGTGAACAGAGGGATAGTGGTGGAGGAAAACAATGTTGGGGGCAATTAGCATCCCAAACACTATGCCCTTTCAAAATAATAATTTGCCAGGGAAAAGAGGATTACCATACCGTTTCATTTAAATTCCAAGGCAACAAATGAGGGCTGAGCTGCGATACAAAACAACTGTAAGCCTCATCTGAGCTTTGTTTAACTTTCTAAGCTACCTTTGATTTGGAATCAAGAGGCAAGGAGGCAAGACAAAGAGACATTGTGGTCCCCTCTGAAAGTTGTCTTAACCCTTTTCATGCAAAGTGTGACAGTTTTGATTTAATACATACAAGTCACTGTTGATGTCAAAAGGCATTTCAGGCAAAAGAAAATGACTTTCATCTGGACATATTCAGGTTTTAAAACCAAACACTAAGTTGCTTGTGAACATTATAGCTTTTTTTTTTTAATTGCTGATGCTTGTGGAACTATTTGGCAGTGGCATAATATCCTAATGTTATGGTGTTATTTTTCTGTGTATTTTTATAAAATAATCAATGAGTGCAAGTACATTTGATGCATTATAGCCATGCTTTTTGGACACCAACCCCACATGAGTTGTCTCACTGACTATCGAACTCTGGCAAACTTTTGGTGTGTCACATTCCATGATCAGGTCTCTTTAAGAAATCACTGAGCTTAGCACAGAATGGTATGCCTAATTTTCAGTGGCCTAAATTAATTTGATCACCACATTATGATGCACTTCAGAAATATGAAAGGGACAGCCAACAGCCTCCTCCAAGATCTCCATAATTATAGATAATGTATCCTATTTCAAAGCAGCTAGCTCAGTCAGGCGTAACGAGGCACTTTGCTGCCAGTAAGTAACAATCAGAGTCATATGTATATATATAGATGGCTCTGGTAACAATGCCTCACGGTCATTTAAGTTTCAAAATGCCATGCAGTCTCCAAAGCTTGCAGACTTGTCTGAAGTCTGGTTGGCAGGTTTATGTTCAAATTCGCCTTTCTCACTGACAAAACAAACCAATGAAGAAGTCATAATGTTAGAACTTAGACATGGTACATATACAGTGCCCTTGGCAGGGATTACAGCTGTAAGTTTTTCTGGGTAAGTCTCTTAAGAGTTTTGCACACGTGGATTGTACAATATTATTTTTTAAATTATTCAAGTTCTGTCAAGTTGGTTGTTGATCATTAGTAGACAAGCATTTTCAAATCTTGCCATAGATTTTCAAGCCAATTTATGTCTAAACTGTAACTAGGCCACTCTGGAGCATTCAGTGTTGTCTTGGTAAGTAACTCCAGTGTATATTTGGCCTTGTGTTTTAGTGATTGTCCTGCTGAAAGGTGCATTTCCCCCCCCAGGGTCTGTTGGAAAGCTGCCTGAACCAGGTTTTCCTCTCTGATTTTGCCTGTGCTTACCTCTATTCCATAATTGTTTTTCTCCGAAACAACATCCAAGTCCTTGCTGATGTCAAGCATACCGTATGCAGCCACCACCATGCTTGAAAATATGAAGAGTGGTAGTCAGTGATGTGTTGTGTTGGATTTGTCCCAAACATTAGGCTTTGTATTCATGACATAAACTGAATTTATTTTTCACATTTTTAGCAGTTTTACTTTATTGCAATACATGCTTTACTTTAAACATACATGTTTTGGAATATGTTTTTCTGTACAGGCTTACTTCTTTTCACTCTGTCATTTATTCTAGTATTGTGGAGTAACTACAATGTTGTTGATCCATCCTCAATTTTCTTTTATCACAGCCATTAAACTCTGTAACTTGGGGCTTCCGTGTGGCCCAGCATCGTCCGAGTTAGGGTTTGGCCGGTGTAGGCCGTCATTGTAAATAAGAATTTGTTCTTAACTGACTTGCCTAGTTAAATAAAAGTTAAATAAAAAACATCCTAAAAGTAACTGTTTTAAAGTCACCATTGGTCTCATGGTGAAATCCCTGAGCGGTTTCCTTCCTCTCCAGCAACTGAGTTAGGAAGGATGCCTGTATCTTTGTAGTGATGGCGCCGGAGGGGATGGCTACCATTTTACGGGCTCCTAGCCAACTGTGAGATTTTGTAAGTTTTTTCGCATTGTTTGTTACTCATTTTGTACATCATGTTGCTGCTACCATCTCTTATGACCGAAAAGAGCTTCTGGACATCAGAACAGCGGTTACTGAACTCGAACTGGACAAAGCTTTTTTCTTTAATGAGCGACCCGAAGGATATAGTGCTTTGTCGAGACAAGGCCTAAAATGAGTAGGCAAATGATCACTATCCTCTGTATTATTGGCCAACGTGCAATCATTGGAAAATAAACTAGACGATCTACGATTAAGACTATCCTACCAACAGGACATTAAAAACTGTAATATCTTATGTTTCACGGAGACTCTGCTGAACGACGACACAGATAATATAGAGCTGGCTGGCTTCTCTGTGTTTCGGCAGGACAGAACAGCTACGTCTGGTAAGACGAGGGGCGGGGGTGTGTGCCTATTTGCCAACAACTGCTGGTGCGCAATGTCTAATATTAAAGAAGTCTCAAGGTATTGCTCGCCTGAGGTAGAATATCTCATGATAAGCTGTAGACTACACTATCTACCAACAGAGTTCTCATCTATATTATTCGTAGCCGTCCACAAACCGATGCTGGCACTAAGACCACACTCAACGAGCTGTATAAGGCCAGGAGCAAACAAGAAAATGCTCATCCAGAAGCAGCGCTCCTAGTGGCCACGGATTTTAATGTAGGCTAACTTAAATCTTAAATCTACCAGCATGTCACATGCGGAGCGGGACACTCATCCAGACGCTTATAAGAAATCCCGCTACGCCCTCAGATGAACCATCAAACAGGCAAAGCGTCAATACAGGACAAAGATTTAATCCTACTACACCGGCTCTGACGCTCGTCGAATGTGGCAGGGTTTGAAAGCTATTATGGACTACAAAAGGAAACCCAGCCACGAGCTGCCCAGTGACGAGAGCCTACCAAACGAGCAAAATGCCTTTTATGCTCGCTTTGAGGCAAGCAACATTGAAGCATGCTTGAGAGCATTAGCTGTTCCGGACGACTGTGTGATCACGCTCTCCATAGCCAATGTGAGAAAGACCTTTAAACAGGTCAATATTCACAAAGCCATGGGGCCAGACAGATTACCAGGACGTGTACTCAAGGCATGTGCGTACCAACTGGCAAGTGTCTTCACTGACATTTTCAACCTCTCCCTGGCCGAGTCTGTAATACCTACATGTTTCAAACAGACCACCATAGTCCCTGTGCCCAAGAAAGCGAAGGTAACCTGCCTAAATTAATACCGCCCCGTAGCACTCATGTCGGTAGCCATGAAGTGATTTGAAAGGCTGGTCATGGCTCACATCAACAGCATTCTCCCGGATACTCTAGACCCACACCAATTTGCATACCGCCCCAACAGATCCACAGATGATGAAATCTCAATCGCACTCCACACTTCCCTTTCCCACCTGGACAAAAGGAACACCTATGTGAGAATCCTGATCATTGACTACAGCTCCACATTCAATACCATAGTGCCCACAAAGCTCATCAGTGCAAATGTGCAAATCCAAGATAGTTGCCAATCAGCCTGTCCGTTTGCATGTGCGATCCTGGAGATCAGAGTTGTAAGGGTTTTTATGTTTTAATGACCTTGATCCTGTTTACAGAAGCAAATACTTTTTATGTGAAGGTGGAAGTTGTATATAACAACAATTATTTTATGAAATTTACTTGTACAAAGATTTCAGATTGAGAAGGCCTTTTTTTTCTGCACATTTCTGGAGTTGGAGCTCGCTGTGTCAGGAGCGTCTGTCTGCGCGCAAGGCCTGCTACGCGAGCTCAGGGGCGCACTGAAGACTAGGACCGGAGAAGCGGTTATCGGATTGGAAAACCTGATGCAGGTGGGCGGTGGCAAAATCTACCTTGTTCTACACAACGTCTACTGGTCGTTGCTCACCTGTGCTGAAATACCTGTAAAAAACGTCATTATGTATCTGTTACTGTGCCTGCCTCTTTACTCAACGCCATCCTTGTTTAAATAGGCTGAATGATCAATGGGTGAGTGAATTATCTTCGCCTTATGCCCTACAATTTGTAAACACTCTGACGAGACCATCATGTTAATACCACCAGGAACTCGTTCTCTCTCTGCAATTACATTTGTACCACTCTCAAACGCAACTGGACCTACACTTGATGGCATACTTGCTGAACAACTAATCAAATGGCCACACGGACTATTTACTTTGACCCCCCCCCCTTTGTTTTTACACTGCTGCTACTCGCTGTTTATTATCTATGCATAGTTACTTTACTAATTACCTCAACTAACCTGTACCCCCATACATTGACTCGGCACCAGTACCACCTGTATATATCCTCATTGTTGTTATGTACATTTATTGTGTTACTTTTTCATTGATTCAATATTTTTGTTTATTTAGCAAATATTTAATTAACTCTATTTCTTGAACTGCATTGTTGGTTAAGGGTTTGTAAGCAATCATTTCATGGTAAGGTCTACTACACCTGTTGTTGTATTTGTTGTATTTGGTGCATGTGACAAATACAATTTGATTTGATTTGACTGGTTGTATTGACACACCATCTAAAGTGTAATTGAATAACTTCACCATGCTCAAAAGGGTGTTTAATCTCTGCTATTTTTTTGTTTTTGGTGCCCTTTGTGAGGCGTTGGCAAACCTCCCTGTTCTTTGTGGTTGAATCGGCAATTGCTTGGCCTTTGACCGCAAGGCACTACTAAGGTTAGTGTGTACGGCCCAGTACATCACTGGGGCTAAGCTGCCTGCCATCCAGGACCTCTACACCAGGCGGTGTCAGAGGAAGGCCCTAAAAATTGTCAAAGTCCCCAGCCACCCCAGTCATAGACTGTTCTCTCTACTACCACATGGCAAGCGGTACCGGAGTGCCAAGTCTAGGACAAAAAGGCTTCTCAACAGTTTTTACCTCCAAGCCATAAGACTCCTGAACAGGTAATCAAATGGCTACCCGGACAATTTTCATTGTGTGCCCCCCCAACCCCCCTTTTTACTCTGCTGCTACTTTGTGTTTATCATATATGCATAGTCCCTTTAACTATATGTAACAGATGTATATGTACTCTCCATGCGTTGTGTTTTCTCAAAATAAATCACATCGGCCAGTGGTCCCAGTTGAGCATTTATTTCTGTTGTTAAATGGGAAACAGCACGTTAGTTGTGCAGGGCTGAACGGTATTGATGGCTGTCGATGGGAAAATCTGTAGCATGAAGACAACTGTGTTAGCAGTGGCTTATGTGACCATTACATCGGTGTATGCTAGCTAACACACTTATTTACAGCAATCATATGCCAAAGCACATCCCGGAAAGCCCCTCAATCCCTAACAGGTACCATATACCCACACATGTATAAATCAGTAATGTATAGCAAACTTGTACGCATTGTAAAATAGAAAATAGAAAACCGTATTCTGAATGTGACCTACCCCTTGCATCACATTTTCATACTGGGGAGACCTGACGTTCGCGATCTCCCCCTATCTGCAAGCGGGGCCAATCACAACACACCTTATTGTCATCAGAGTTGAACTAACCAATAAGAATGCTTGAACATTAAATACACATTTCTTTAGAGGCAAGTGGAAACATAACCAACCCTGTTACATATACATTCATGTACATACTACCTCAATTGGGCCAACCAACCAGTGCTCCTGCACATTGGCTAACCAGGCTATCTGCAATGTCTCCCACCCACCACCCGCTAACCCCTCTTTTACGCTACTGCTACTCTCTGTTCATGTACTATATGTACATACTACCTCAATCAGCCTGACTAACCGGTGTCTGTATGTAGCCTCGCTACTGTATATAGCCTGTCTGTTTAGTGTTGTTTTATTTCTTTACCTACCTATTGTTCACCTAATACCTTTTTTGCACTATTGTTTAGAGCCTGTAAGTAAGCATTTCACTGTAAGGTCTACTACACCTGTTGTATTTGGCGCACGTGACAAATACAATTGGATTTGATTTGAATCTGTGTTTGACATTCATTGCTCAGCTGAGTGACCATACAGATAATTGTATGGGTACAGAGATGAGGTAGTCATTCAAAAATCACATTAAACACTATTATTGCACACTGAGTCTTTTGTATTTTATTAGGATCCCTATGATCTGTTGCAAAAGCAGCACCTACTCTTCCTGGGGTCCACACAAAACATGAAACATGACATAATACAGAAGAACATTAATAGACAAAAACAGCTCAAGGACAGAACTACATCTATTTTTAAAAAAAGGCACACGTAATCTACATATCAATACATACACACAAGCTATCTAGGTCAAACAGGGGAGAGGCTTTGTGCTGTGAGGTGTTGCTTTATCTGTTTTTTGAAACCAGTAAAGGCTGCTCATCAAGTGCAGTCTCTGGATGCTCCTTATTAATCACATCAGATCCACATAAGAGTCACAACAAAATATTTTGTGTGATCTCTTATACACTATTTTAGGCCCAGCTTTCGGGAAATAGATATTATATTGTGATCCCTGCATCCGATGGTTACGGATGGTTATGGATACAGCTTTAGAACAACGTTCTACTGTATTAGTAAACATTTTCTATGGGATTGAGGTCAGTGCTTTGTGATACCCACTCCAATACATTGACTTTATTGTCCTTAGGCCATTTTGCCACAACTTTGGAAGTATGCTTAGGGCCAAAGTTCATTTGGAAGACCCATTTGCAAACAAGCTTTAACATCCTCACTTATGTCTTGAGATGTTGCTTCAATATATCCACATAATTTTCCTCCCTCATGATGCCATCTATTTGTGAAGTGCACCAGTCCCTCCTGCAGCAAAGCATCCCCACAACATGATGCTGCCACCCCCGTGCTTCATGGTTGGGATGTTGTTCTTCGGCTTGCAAGCCTCCCCCTTTCTCCTCCAAACATAATGATGGTCATTATGGCCAAACAGTTATATTTTTGTTTCATCAGACCAGAGGACATTTATCCAAAAAGTACGATCTTTGTCCCCATGTGCTGTTGCAAACCGTAGTCTGGCTTTTTTATGGCAGTTTTGGAGCAGTGGCTTCTTCCTTGCTGAGCGGCATTCAGGTTATGTCAATATAGGACTTGTTTTACTGTGGATATAGATATTTTTGTACCTGTTTTCTCCAGCATCTTCACAAGGTCCTTTGCTGTTTTTCTGGGACTGATTTGTACTTTCACACCAAAGTACGTTCATCTCTAGGAGACCGATCGCGTCTCATTCCTGACCGGTATGACGGCTGCGTGGTCCCATGGTGTTTATACTTGCGTACTATTATTTGTACAGATGAACGTGGTACCTTCAGGCATTTGGAAATTGCCCCTAAGGATGAACCAGACTTGTGGAGGTCTATATTTTTTCATCTGAGGTCTTGGCTGATTTCTTTTGATTTTCCCATGATGTCAAGCAAAGAGGCACTGAGTTTGAAGGTAGGCCTTGAAATACATCCACAGTGACACCTCCAATTGACTAAAATGATGTCCATTAGCCTATCAGAAGATTTTAAAGCCATGACATAATTTTCTGGAATTTTCCAAGCTGTTTAACCTCTCTAGGCTAGCGGGCGGTATTTTCATGTCCGGATGAAAAGCGTGCCCAAAGTAAACTGCCTGCTACTCAGGCCCAGAAGCTAGGATATGCATATTATTAGTCGATTTGGATGGACAACACTTGGAGGTTTCTAAAAAAAATTGAATGATGTCTTTGAGTATAACAGAACTTTTTTGGCAGGCGAAACCCCGAGGACAAACCATCCAGGAAGGTGACAGTGCTTTCAATGGGATTTCTATGTGGATCTAGATTTCTAAGGCACTTGCTTGCAGTTCCTATCGCTTCCACTGGATGTCAACAGTCCTTAGAAATTGGTTGATGCTTTTCCTTTGTTTAATGAAGAAGTAGGGCTGTTCAGAATGAGGGTCAAGTCTAGTGTACTGTTGTGGTTGGGGCGCCTGACCTGAAAGCTCACTCCACTTTGTTTTTATCCACTATTGAATGCAGTTTATACCATCTTAAATTCTATCGATTATTTACATTAACCTCTCTAGGGTATGTGGGACGCTAGCGTCCCATCATGCCAACATCCAGTTAGGTTGCAGAGCGCCAAATTCAATTACAGAAATGCTCATTATAAAAATTCAGAAAACAAAACATATTGTACATAGGTTTAAAGATGAACTTCTTGTTAAACCAACCACAGTGTCATATTTATAAAATGCTTTTCGGCAAAATCATACCTAGCCCAGAACATACCTAGCCCAGAACATAGCCCAGTTGACAAATTATTACAAACAGTAACCAGCCAAGCAGAAGCGTTACAAAACTCAGAAATAGAGATAAAATTAATCCCTTACCTTTGTGTCGCGCCTGGCGGGATGAAATATGATAGTCTGTGTTTGTTTGATGGGGTGCTGTCCTCAGATAATAGAATGGTTTGCTTTCGCCGTGAAGCCTTTTTGAAATCTGACATGGTGGATGGATTAACAAGAAGTAAAGTTTTAATTTGGTGTATTACACTTGTAATTGTATGAAAGTTAAACATTTCTAATAATTTAATATGAATTTGGCGCTCTGTCATTTCACCGGATGTTGTCAAATCGAACCCGTTAACGGGATTTGATCCCTAAGAGGTTTTAACAAGAAATTTGTGGAGTGGTTGAAAAACAAGTTTTAATGTTTCCAACCTAAGTGTATGCAAACTTCAGACTTCAACTGTATCTGTTTAGTTAATGACAGTAGCTCAAATCAAATTATATTTGTCACATGCTTCCTAAACAACAGGTGTAGACTGACAGTGAAATGCTTACGGCCCTTCCCAACAATGCAGAGAAAACAGTTGTATGTGTGTATGTGTGCGTGTGTGTGAGAGAGAGTTGGTTGCATTATTGTTCTATATTAATACATTGGAAAGTTTTATTGATGTGAGTTGGTGCCTGTTTGATGACATCTGGTTGACATCAGATTTAATTCATTCATTATTTCAATTCAATCCATTAAAGGGGCAATCTGGGATTGGTACATCCATTTCTGGACTTTTAAATTATTAATATACAGCCATTGATTCTTGAAGAATGTAACTTAAAAATGCCTCATGAGCAATGGTCTTACCCAACCAGAACCCAAAATATAAGCTTACTGCATTCTCCATGGTCCAGACTTACTATCTGATAATAATGAGTGGGGGGAGCTTAAGTTACATTTAGTCTTAAGTATCCTGCCATGACAGGATCATTTGACTAGAAAATGTCTGATTCAAAGTGATTTTATTTTTCGTTGAGTACCTCTTATCTAATTCCCCGACCAACCCACTGGGTCACTCAGGTCTTCTTCCACTGCTAGACATCTCATCATACCCAAATCCAAAGTTCACCGTTTTGGCAACAGGGCATTTTCCAGGGCAGCACCCAGACTATGGAACTCCCTGCAAACAATGGTTATGTAATTGGTTTCAACTTACAATATGAACTTTGACTATTGCATACTTTGCTGTCACACCTTTCTTGAAAATACATTTTTATTCTGGTGTGGAGTAGGGTGAATAATGGATGTACATTAATCACATTTTTCAACGTGAGATCATCAAAGTAACGCCATGACTACTTCAAGGTCATAGGCTTTCATAATACAAATCTATAGAATATATGGATAATATCCATTCGTAACAACAACAAAAAAATGTTTTAAGTGTTTGCTCCAAAGTATGGTCTTGTTGTTGTGTTTTGGATGTATTGTTTTAATGGTTAATATTGTTATTCTTACAAATATATCGGCCTAAAATGTATATGACATAGGTATATTTTTTCCAAATAAATCATCTTAAGATAACCATGGAGTTTTGGGTCATTATATGGATTATTATTATTATTATCATCATTCTTTTTATTATTATAATTGCTAGAATTATTAATAATATAAAGGTACAAAAATGAACCCATACCTCCAAAAAAGGTTCCTTGAAGAACTCAACATTTCAAAAAGGTTCCCCCACAGTGGCAACTCGAAAATATTGTTTCTATCTAGAGCCTATCAAACCAATAGCGCAGCATCGTGTCCTCAGATATTTTCTTAGGACAGGCTAAGGCTTTATGCACGTGTGTGTTTGCATCACTATAGATTATATATAATGATATGATTACAGTACGTTTTATTCCTATTACCTTTCTCGAACCCATGCACTTTAAAATAAGCCTAAATAATATTTAATCCAAAAAGTAATGTGTATGTGTATATGCTGCATGGATGTAGGCTATTTAGTATAGTGTATATGTAGCCTGTGTATGGCTATTGCGTGTAGGCTATTCATTAGAATGAATCAAATAAACAAAACATTAAAAAAAATATATAAGATCTTCATATTTTTGTGACAATGGAATGAACCGATTTAATCTTCGATATTAACATTTAAAATGTTCTATCTGATTTCACCCAGGCACCCTAAATATAATATCTTACGCTGTTACTTGCTTTAAAAACAACTGCTAACAATTCTTCAAAATTGAATGAGAAGATTCCCTAAAGGAACCACGCGCGTAATGATGAATACGGGTTAAGAAAATTACAGGTGAAAGGAGCTTTATCAACCCATGCATAGACACTTAGGCTATACTCCGCATATTGAAGTCTCAAAGTTGTTCAAATTCGCCAAGTACTAAGCGAGAGTGTGATTGGATTCACCATTCATCTCCTCACCTTTCACGGGTGACAGGGATGAGAGTGTCCCCACGGTGACAGCAAAAAATTCTCGCGGTAAAGAAAGGGGTTTTCAGTTCGCTTGTCGCCGACGCAGCGGGGGACAATATTGTTCACATGCCAGCGTCATCCAAGTAGTATTTGCGTGACATCGTCTCCTCGAATGCTCAGAAACGCTCATAATTTGCTACAGTCACCCTCAAGCAAATCCAGGAGAGGTATCGCAGGACTGTTTCAGTGCAATGGACATGCCATGCGGAGAAAAATGGTAATAGTCATTTATGCAACATTTGTCCATCTAAGAATAGTGAAATGCCAGAATATGTAGCATAGTAAAATTATCTACTACTTTTTAAAGGAGATTTACAACACATTTTATTTCCAGTTTATTTTAAAGGCGAAGAGCATACTTTTCGTTTTTTTGGGAATCGTAGTATTATGTTATTTAAATAAAATAACTATCCTAATGAATTGGCCTACTATTAATTATTATTATTATTATTCGTATTATTATTATCTTCCTTTATAATCTTTACATTTGGTTGATAATAATATAAACTATTAGGACATCAGGAAGATACTTATCCCAAAGCACTTGTTAATAATATTAATGATAGGGATAATCAACAAGGATAATCACATGATATCGCACTCTGTCGAGTCGTCATATTCAGCTTGTCTGAGTCTACATTAACTCAACCTACCATATTATGCTATTATAATATATCTTCACATGCACTCCCTCGCTCTCTCACACACACACACACACACACACACACACACACACACACACACACACACACACACACACACACACACACACACACACACACACACACACACACACACACACACACACACACCTTAAAGTTGGTCATACATGATCGATCCTATAAGCAGCACATGACCTCTAGATGACATGAAAAGACAAATAATTTTAGGATGAGAACTGCCGAATCTGTTGCCCCCGCCCTTAATGTCTTGCTCCCTGTCCCCTGTAAGTGTTAGATAAAACCGCTTAGCTCGTTGGATTTACAACATTCCATCCTTCAATCAACGACATCTCAATTACCCGATGTATTGGTGTGAAATTGAATTATTGCCCGTTATTTCTCTCACGCCATTAAACAAAAAGCCTACTAATAAAATAATTTGCAAATCATTGGCCCGGTTAATATGATATAGGACATGCAAATTAAGGATTTAACCAACGAGAATCATGAAATGTGGTTTTGATCGTTCCCCATCCTTCTTAACACGCTTGCTGCAGTGCGCTTGTTGATTGTGAACTAGCTAAATAACGAGTCGAAGATGCTAATGATTATGTAAATGGAGTCATTAGAATGCTGTCACCCATAATTCCCTATAATCCCAAAACAAATTGCTTAATTGATAAACACTTCACCTCCTAATATTTCAATGACGGGATCAAGGTAGTCCAGGTATAGTAGTAGTAATAATAATAATACTGCAGTATAGCATTATGAGAGAGAGAGAGAGAGAGAGAGAGAGAGAGAGAGAGAGAGAGAGAGAGAGAGAGATAGATGGCAGTATGCATTATATACATGTATAACGGCTTGTGCTATGTCATGACTATGTTCTCTACTACTACTACTGTAATCGATTACAACAATTAGACACATATTTTCCAAAACGTTAATGGAATTTGCAGTGCCATTAATTTGTTGTCATGAACTAAAATTTCACCTACTTTTTCCATTTTGACAAAACTTTGCAATTAACAGTCATATGGAGAATTTCATGACATGCACTTTCTTGTCAGGAGACAAGACTGACTAAATCCCGTTTTTCAAGGTTTCATGTTACAAAATCGATGAGTCCTTTTATATGAATCCTATATTCATATATTTCCTGGCATTGTTTGTCACGGGATAGAAAGGAACAATTTAACTGAGGAAATTAATGTAGAAGTGCTGTTTTTGACACCCAGACCTGTTTAATAGATCCTCAACTGACACAATGCACTGAAATGCACTGAAAACAGTTTAAACTATTCAACTTCACTATTTACTAAAAACAATAGCTACACAATACAATGTATGATCTACAAATCATCTGTATGTAAATGTTGTCATCCTACTGTACATACTAGACCTATCATGTATGGTAATACCACATAATAATTGAAAAATGCCATATTGTGTTTCAATCTCTATGAAGTCTAGAATTACAGGCATTTCACAAACAAAAGTATAACATTATGTTATTAATAGGCCTAATGTCTTTCTGAAAATGTTGCCTCTGCTATTACATTTTAGCCATTTAGCAGATGCTGGTATTCAGAGTGATTTACAGGAGCTATTCGGGTTAAGTGCCTTGCTAATGGGCACTCTGACATATTTTTCACCTAGTTAGCTCAAGGATTTGAACCAGCAACCTTTCGGTTACTGGCCCAAAGCTCTTAACCTTTAGGCTAGCTGCCATGCCACTAGCTCCCTGCTATCTCCCTTTCAACCCAGAAACTAAAGCAATTCCCCAAATGAAAGGGAAGTTTGTATGAATTGCTGAATCATCAGTGTTCAAGTCAAACAACAACAACTTTGATCTAAGTAGTAATTATGGAGTCACATTGTTTCCAATTATTTAGATATAAAGAAAAACTCTGGGGTCGTTTTTGTGCCACATTGTGATATCAGCGTTCTAATCCTGTCTTGACATTCTAGTGCCACACTGTAGATCTTCATCAGACTCCCCTTTGACAAACCCAAACCCCCATTTTGGTTTGTTCCATCCTTCCTTAGATCTGAGGAAAAGGAGATAGACTGGAGAAAATCAAAACTACAAAGCGTCTGTAAATGAGGGGTTGTCGGCTATGGAAGGAAACACTCTCCTGTCCCCCAGATCACAAAGTAACAGACTTGGCTCCAACATAATCTCACAAGACTCAACAGTCTGCAGCCCACGTTTATCCACAGGGGGTTGAGCTACCCAACCCCAGCCTCATCGTCAACCCCTGTCTCAACCCCCCCTTTTTCCTGAAAACAGAACTCTCCCTCACAGTGACCCTGTGCTGACTCCAGCTTCCCAATCCTTTAAATTTGGGGCTAAGCCCGAAATGATGAGGAGCCGGGCTTTGTCACAGGTGATGTCCTCTGCCTCTCTGTGTTTCCCTGTGGCAAGGGAGAGCTTGGCTAAAGTCGCAGGAGATCCTCTCCATGTCTAATGGATGCTAAATGGGGCAAGAATCAAAGCCCACACAAAGGGGCCTGTGGATGGAGCAGGAATTCCCACAAACCAAGCAAGTCGTAAAAGGGTCTTCTTCTTCTTCTTTTTCTTGCACCAAAAGGCTAAATGGTGAGTGTTGGAAGTGTAGGTTTTAGAAAAGTTGAAGTCCCTTAAGCAGTGAATGAGGGGTCCTCGAGGTGAATGGACTCCCTGACCAATCAGGCATATTCATAGCAGTGAGACAATAATAGCAATAGACACTCAAAACCTCCAAGGGCTGCCACTAGAGTTGTGCACCCCTACTTTGTCCATCTGGCAACTCACTGTCTTATTCTCAGAGGCCGGTATTCTATTGAAGAAGTGGCATTCAGAGGTGTACTGTGGAGGGAGTTGACTCATGTTATGCAAATTGACAGTTAAATGCTGACTTGGGAAATAACACTAGGGGTTAATTCCTCCAATTCTTCAGAGGTTAAAAATCTTACTATTGTGTAATAATAAAAAAAAAATATATAAACATCAAGGTTTAAGTGACGTGTGTGTATTTGCCTATGTTTTGCCAAGACTTACGATTACATTTCCTGTCCAACACATTCACATAGAGGACACAAGGCTGTCCACATGCTTACACACACACACACACACACGCACACGCACACGCACACGCACAGGCACAGGCACAGAGCTCTCAGCGAGGAGGTCGCCTGAGACAGTGGCACCACACAGTTGGATCCCATCCCGGCAGGAGATACGGTATATTTAATTTAATACTATTGATTTTGACACTTTCAATTATGGCTCCGGCGTTTATGGGCCTTGGATCTACTGATCTGTGATGCAGGCCCTATCAGTGTGGGACCACATGGACGGGAGGGCTCTTTGTCTCCCTTATGGGCAGACACTGTCTGCCACCAATACTGACGTATTGCCCCAGCCCCCCTCCTGCTCCCCATAATTAATTTCTCATTAGACAGCTCTTTATTGTTTAATTTGTGCCGTTCGTTATCAAATTGGGCAGATTAATTGCTACAGAATTTAGAGGGGGGTGAAAAATACCCACTTTTAATTGCCATGGGGTTTTATGACACCCTATAGCCTTCATTTGCCCATCCCTGACATATAACTCACTAAGTATTTTCGCCCGACTTTCTGAAGAATGAACTGGAGGGGTAAATTCTTTGTGAAGATCAAGGTGCCATCAAAGAAGCTTGTTAAAGGGGTTCTCATTAAAGGGTTTCTCAGTGATATATTTCCTCTTGCAGTCCTAATTGCAAAAGTCAGCCTTACAAATTAATGTGTTTATTTATGGCTGTGGCCTTTTGCTTGTGTTGTGTGTGTGTTGTTGTGTTGTGTGTGTGTTGTTGTGTTGTGTGTGTGTTGTTGTGTTGTGTGTGTGTGTGTTATGTGTGTGTGTGTGTTGTTGTGTTGTGTGTGTGTGTTGTTGTGTTGTGTGTTGTTGTGTTGTGTGTGTGTGTGTGTGTTGTTGTGTTGTGTGTTGTTGTGTTGTGTGTGTGTGTGTGTTGTTGTGTGTGTTGTTGTGTTGTGTGTGTATGTTGTGGTGTTGTGTTGTGTTGTGTTGTGTTGTGTGTGTGTGCGTGTGTGTGTGTGTGTGCCCATTGTGCCGGGTGGTCGGCAATGAGACTGGCTCACTGTAGCTATAATCAGGAGGCAGGCTTTAAAATGGCAATAATATGAACTCAGGTTATTCATTGAGATTATTATTTGGAGGCTTGTGTGTGTTTGTGTATTAGATTATTAGGCTCCATTTACATAGACAGCCCAATTCTGATATTTTTTCCACTAATTGGTCTTTTGACCAATCACATCAGATATTTTCATATCAGCTCTTTTTTTTTGAGCTGATCTGATTGGTCAAAAGACCAACGAGTGAAAAAAATTATCAGAATTAGGTTGCCTGTTTAAACGCAGCCTTAGACTCTATTTTGTAAGTGTTTGCATGTGTATCTTATTCTAACAAAATTACATGTTGGGGAAATCGGTGTGATGTAAATATATGGGAAAACTCAGTTGAAGGAGTTTTTCCTCTTTATTATATAGTATGCACAAAAAGCCACCCAGTCGAGAGGGTAGCCAAGATGAGCCGATGACATTGACAATGTTTCATCACTTTCCTTTGGCAGATTATATATCTTCCCCAACACAATCCCCAAGTAAGCACACATACTGCATTGCTTGGGATAGAGCACAAATTAACAGAAATACAAGTGAGATAGATACTGTAGTGTACATTATACAAGACATTGCATGAAGTTTGAAATGTTTCCAAAGTGTCCTTTGTTTGGATTGAAAAGGAGTTGACAATGACAAGACATACTGATTTGGTTTTCCACAGGTGTGGTCAAGTTCACATCAAGTGCATTCAATTCAATTGATTTAATGACCCTAATGCCAAATCATGGCAGACTTAATTTAATGTATTAGAATTCTGATTAATTCATTCCAGTCAATTCCCTCAGTTGACTGGAATTGAAGTATAATTGACTCTGGTAGGACCTCAGGTAAACTGCTATAGCCTTCCAGTTCAATTCAGAAATGTTGATCATGTTTTCAGCACATATTTAATTGGTGAGTGAAACACTAGTGGCTTTTAACACTTAATAACTGGACACTTTTCTTCACTTTGCCCAGGCACCTTGTTAACTACTCTTTCTAAGCAAAGCTTAAGTGAAAACAGATAGGAATACTTCCAACCACCGCTTAGAGGGGTCAAGTTTCGCTGAGCTGATTTACAAAGAACAGAATACTTGGTTTCAAAAGTGTAGGAGCTTGAAACAATAATTGTTTAGTCATGCCTTGGTGGTTGTGTAAATTATAAATGTTAGTCATTCAGAATCAAATTATAGTCACCCAGTGTCTTCTATGGAAACAATTAATATATTAACAGCCAACGAGCAAAGAGTTAATGGAAAGAATTGATTGGTCAACAATTTTCTACAGTATTGCTGTTGACAAATGTAACTAAATGGAAAGTGTATAAAAACAAAATCAACTCTCATGTTGATCATGTTTTATCATGTTTCGATGACATCATCATTTAATGAGAGCATTGATGTCAAAAGTAAGATAATTACCGCTGGTGCCGTGCCCCGATACACCTTAGCAATTACCACATCATTCAACGATTATGGTTCATTATCTTTGTCAGCAGCCAGTAACCCAAACAATGGAGTCAAGCATAAACCTATGAGCTAATTGCTTACAGACAAAAGTAGATCTGGAGCCGAGGAGGGGCCATAGTTGTTGTGATAAAGTGTAGTGTAACTGGGAGGTTGACTTACGCAAATATGAGTCATTAATTTCTCACGAGTTTCAGATGGACATAGTCAGACGTACAGCTACACCACCAAACACTGTGAATCATGCAACTCTAGAAAGGATATGAAAAACCAAACTATTAGCTATAGTAAAACATACTAAATGAACCATTAGCTATAGTAGAACATACTAAATTAACCACCAGCTATAGTAGAATATACTAAATGAACCACCTGCTACAGTAGAACATACTAAATGAACCACCAGCTATAGTAGAACATACTAAATGAACCACCAGCTGAAACATAACATACTAAATGAACCACCTGCTATAGTAGAGCAAATGAAATGAACCACCAGCTACAGTAGAACATACTAAATGAACCACCTGCTATAGTAGAACATTCTAAATGAACCACCTCCTATAGTAGAACATACTAAATGAACCACCAGCTATAGTTGAACATTCTAAATGAACCACCTGCTACAGTAGAACATTCTAAATGAACCACCTGCTATAGTAGAACATACTAAATTAACCACCAGCTATAGTAGAATATACTAAATGAACCACCTGCTACAGTAGAACATACTAAATGAACCACCTGCTATAGTAGAGCATATGAAATGAACCACCAGCTACAGTAGAACATACTAAATGAACCACCAACTATAGTAGAACATAATAAATGAACCACACCAACTTTAGTAGAACATACTAAATGAACCACCAGCTGTAGCAGAACATACTAAATGAACCACACCAGCTATAATAGAACATACTAAATGAACCACCTGCTACAGTAGAACATACTAAATTAACCACCTGCTACAGTAGAACATACTAAATGAACCATTAGCTATAGTAGAACATACTAAATGAACCACACCAACTATAGTAGAACATACTAAATGAACCATTAACTATAGTAGAATATACTAAATTAACCACACAAACTTTAGTAGAACATACTAAATGAACCACTTGCTATAGTAGAACATACTAAATGAACCACTTGCTATAGTAGAACATACTAAATGAACCACTTGCTACAGTAGAACATACTAAATGAACCACCAGCTGTAGCAGAACATACTAAATGAACCACCAGCTGTAATAGAACATACTAAATGAACCACCAGCTATAATATAACATACTAAATGAACCACCTGCTATAGTAGAACATACTAAATTAACCACTTGCTATAGTAGAACATACTAAATGAACCACCAGCTGTAGTAGAACATACTAAATGAACCACCAGCTGTAGTAGAACATACTAAATGAACCACCTGCTATAATATAACATACTAAATGAACCACCTGCTATAATAGAACATGCTACATGAACCACCAGCTATAGTAGAACATACTAAATGAACCACTTGCTATAGTAGAACATACTAAATGAACCACTTGCTATAGTAGAACATACTAAATGAACCACCTGCTATAGTAGAACATACTAAATGAACCACCTGCTACAGTAGAACATACTAAATGAACCACCAGCTGTAGCAGAACATACTAAATGAACCACCAGCTGTAGTAGAACATACTAAATGAACCACCAGCTATAATATAACATACTAAATGAACCACCTGCTATAGTAGAACATACTAAATGAACCACTTGCTATAGTAGAACATACCAAATGAACCACCAGCTGTAGTAGAACATACTAAATGAACCACCAGCTGTAGTAGAACATACTAAATGAACCACCTGCTATAGTAGAACATACTAAATGAACCACCAGCTGTAGGAGAACATACTAAATGAACCACCTGCTATAATAGAACATACTAAATGAACCACCAGCTGTAGCAGAACATTCTAAATGAACCACCTGCTATAGTAGAACATACTAAATTAACCACACCAGCCATAATAGAACATACTAAATGAACCATCTGATACAGTAGAACATACTAAATGAACCACCAGCTACAGTAGAACATACTAAATGAACCACCAGCTACAGTAGAACATACTAAATGAACCATTAGCTATAGTAGAACATACTAAATGAACCACCTGATACAGTAGAACATACTAAATTAACCACCTGCTACAGTAGAACATTCTAAATGAACCATTATGTTCTCTAACCACATTAGAACATATTAAATGTGAGTGTAGGCTCTTCTTTATAGGGACATCAAACTATTTTTCCACAAAAGTAATCCTATTAAGATGACCAACAACAGACCGCATGGAATCAAATCTGGTCATAGAGTTTAGTGATAAGGGAAAAATAGCATTCCTCCTTCAAGCAAGACACAATTGAATTTATATGCAATGCAATCAGTTTGATCTGAAGGATAAAATTATATTTGACTTATCCCAGTATAGCCCTGTGACCAGCTCTGATTGAGAGCCAGGCTCTGTAGTCCATCACAGGCTCTTTAAAGAGCCTAGTAGTACTGTTCAACCACCCTGAGCCCACGCTATCCCACTTGTCCTCCTTGCACCATCACAGCAACCTTATAAGGCTGCATGATTCCTCTGGAGCTCTGGAATAGATGGGCTTACTTGTATACTTTGTGTATCTCTGCATCATCCCCTCATTCCCCTTATTATAATTAGTTGAAGATGAGGATCCGCTGCTCAAATGTTTAGGCTTCTACAAGGAAAGGGCAACTGTTTTGTAGTAGGGTTTATGATTTTGGCCGAGTTCATTCAAGGAGATTAGAGAAGTTATTCCAACACTTTCCACATCTCTGTCATTCAGTTCAATAATGCATTACAAAAGACTGATGGTCCAAAGGCCTAGGCCCGTTTTTACAAAACATCTCAGAGTAGAAGTGCTGATTTAGGATCAGTGTTTCCTTTAAATCATAAAGAATTAAAGGGGGTACCTGATCCTAGATCAACACTGAGACACTTGGTGAATGGGCCCAGGCCTATCAGCCCTAGTTCCAAGGGGCTGTTCAAATACATACTATTTGAACACACTGGTACTGGTAGTTGTGTGTCCATTTGAGCTATTATATCAGAGGGTTTATTTGTTTATTTGTGCAGTAATAATATCAAGATCATTTAAATTTCAGTGTTGCCATGACATTGTTATTAGAAATATATAACCTTTGACCTATTTAGATATTACACATGACTCAGGTTGAAATAGTTGTAACTTGAGTATCTGCAGCAACAGTAGTAATGCAACCAGAACATTTCCATGGGCCTCCCTCCCTCTGCTTGAGTCATACAACACAAGTATTCTCCCTCAAATGCCAGTCTCCACCCCTACACACACACACACACACACACACACACACACACACACACACACACACACACACACACACACACACACACACACACACACACACACACACACACACACACACACACACACACACACACACACACACACAGGCTTACACAGGGGCCCCATCATGAAATGGGGTGCGTGGCTAATTATAGCCGCGCCAGTTTGCAATGGAAGGCGAGCTTCTCGCTGTGTGGTGGAGCCACGGAGGCTGCACAAACATCTCCTCAGAGACCCCGCTCTTGTTTAATGAAACATCAGCAGGAGCCTCACAGAGGCCTTGCAGGACGGGACGCACACAGAGGCAGCTAAAACCCAGTCTGATGGACAGTGTCAGAGAGGCCATGCCAATTATGTTCTCAGCAACAATCTATCCCCCCCCCCCCCCTCCTTCCCTCCCGCAACCCTGAGCCCCTCAACCCCAGACAAAGAATAACATGGGGAAGATATGCTTACTAATCCCCCCCAAGCCAAACAGGAAAAGTGTATGGATTTATTTGCTTAGTCATCGAGTAGGTGTTTCAGATTGAAGTGGTGGTGGTGGGAGGGTGGCGGGTGGTGGAGCTGCTTAATGAGGGCTCACAGATGTCAGCTGTTTATGTTTGCTGTGATTGAATCGCGTGAGAGAGGCCCGACATCGGCTTCAATGCCGCTGCTCATTCGGACTTGTTATTGTGGGAGTAGCTAGCTGGCGACTTTTAATGGCCGGACAATTTGTAGATGGGACCAAGCCTGGGTTTGAATGTATTTAAAGAACATACTCTGTTTTGCTACTTAATTCTTATAGGCATCCCTTTGTGTAAAGCTTGATCCACTTGAGTGTCCTGAGAGCTGAAAGTTAGACAGCCCTGTGCTTCCAGACGTCTTAGAATGCAGAACTGCCTGGAATGCATTGGAAAACCATGAATTGCATGCGTTAGTTACCATTGCCCTGTTTGAATACTTCACCCTTCTTTCTTTGAAAATGCATCTTTCTAGCCTTACTTCTTTTTAAAATGGTAGCATTAGAACAACTTCCAAAAGGACTAATTCGAGGCAGAAAAGGAGTTGGCACACAACAAATACAGTCAGAAATTGATTTATGTTAGCTCACTTTAATCCAATGTACAAGATGAGAACAGGTGACTGACGTTTTGCCATCAAACTGACATCTTCCTCAGAGTGACGTGACCATTGCACTTAACTCCTATTTATAGCCTAGTGGACCATTGAGACACAACAAAGGAAGAAACAAGGTCCTCAGTCTCCCTACTGCTAGTACAGGGATCACATGCCTCTCCACTGATTTTCTCTGTACAGATCCTACTTCTGCCTGAGTGAGAATGTGATGGATAGCTCTGCTGATGGTCTTGTACAACGAACTGGCAAAGGTACGTCGTTCTACAGACAGAGAGTGATGGTCTCTCATTAGTCAACTACTGTAATGGTGTTACGCGTACATATCACCTGTGTAACAGAATGAATGGGGAGCAGAGGACAGGAGAATAATAGAGAATGGAAGGATAGCTTTCTATTCATCGCAGCAAGAAGAAGCTTGGAGAATAGCGATCTATATTAATCTATGGGTGTGAATGTGTTCAAAGACATGTGAAGCTTACGGTATTGTCTACGATGAAACAATCAATCATTCTCTGTCAAATCATCTTTGGATGTGGTCCCACTTCATTCAAGTGGCACCAGTTCTCAGTATTATAACTGTGTACAACGAGTTCTCAGTATTATAACTGTGTACAACGAGTTCTCAGTATTATAACTGTGTACAACTAGTTCTCAGTATTATAACTGTGTACAACTAGTTCTTAGTATTATAACTGTGTACAACGAGTTCTCAGTATTATAACTGTGTACAACAAGTTCTCAGTATTATAACTGTGTACAACGAGTTCTCAGTATTATAACTGTGTACAACGAGTTCTCAGTATTATTACTGTGTACAATGTGTTCTCAGTATTATAACTGTGTACAACGAGTTCTCAGTATTATTACTGTGTACAACGAGTTCTCATTATTATAACTGTGTATAACGAGTTCTCAGTATTATAACTGTGTACAACGAGTTCTCAGTATTATAACTGTGTATAACGAGTTCTCAGTATTATAACTGTGTACAACGAGTTCTCAGTATTATTACTGTGTACAACGAGTTCTCAGTATTATAACTGTGTACAACGAGTTCTCAGTATTATTACTGTGTACAACGAGTTCTCAGTATTATTACTGTGTACAACGAGTTCTCAGTACGACAAGACACAAACGAAATGGTGTCCCCCTTTTTAGGAAAGAAGTGTAGAGACAATGCCCCCCAATGCACCCATCCTCCTCCTCCTCCTCCTCCTCCTCCTCCTCCTTACCTTCATTCTGTGCTTCTCAACGCAGCAGGGATTGTCACTCAGCTGACAATGGTGTCTGAATGGACTCCCCCGACAATGGCAAATATAAGACCTGCAAATGAACCAGTGAGGTGGGGACTCGTGATTACGTCTTTATTTGCCCTAACGGGATTAGCACGCCTGTAAAAGGGACAGCACACAAAGTTACACGATTAAGGACGGTGTCGGTTTCTCGACCATGGTGACAAAAAGAGCACCCACCAGCAGGCTTCCCCTCGGGCCATGGAAGGGAAGCTCTGTGGAATTTTTCCTGGAGGCCCCAAGATCACCTCAATCACCTCCTCTACGTCTTTGCTGTGACCAGAAATCCATCACCTTACCATACCATGCGACCACCTTACCACCTTGATTGCCTATTTCCAACCCCTGTAACACACAGCACATTGTGCATAAGAAACACAATTAAATTCAGCTAAAAGGGACCACTATCTCCTCGCTGTGGTCTTAATAGGCTTAAGGAGGGAAAATAAATCTAATTGCGTGTTATTGGCCTGAAGTTAATCCTGTCGCTTTGACAGCTCAATGAGATTTCGTGGGGGCGAGGCATGCTTCTGGTTTCTGGCACTCAACTGTTGCAGGTTGAGAGGTGCTTATAACAAAGCCAAGGGGCTGAAAATGCACTACGAACTCCTTCTAAGTGGTCTGGAATTCTTAATAAGTGCACTTTTGTGGTGAGAATTCACGCCTCTACACTTTCAAAATTCAGCTTGGTTGTATTGTCAACCCACACTTTTTGCGGGAGGAAATATTATGAAAGCCTGGAAATGTGATTCATTGGCGTTCAAAGGAAGGAGAGGTGTTGGGAATTAATCGTTTCAGTGCACTGTTTTGAGTCGTATTAGATGGGATTAATCGACAATTACGCTGTCTGCCTTTGCCACACAATCTTATTTCTACTGGTTCTCTTAAATGAACCCAACCAATATAAAACACTTTGCTTGTTATTTGGGTATGAAAATGGTTTCCAGTCCCTGAGCTATAGCCTATGATCAGATTGTACTTTACTTTGGTTCCATCATAATTGGACCCCCATTTTGCCCTTTTGTACACATTATTAAGTTGTTAAATCTATCAAGTTAGAGTATGGGCATTTAAACCACATAGTCACATGCATTGTTAATCCCCTTTCTGTTATTTCAACTCAAGGAGATTTGGCCCCTCTCAAGGATTTCTCAAAAGGCACAATACCTCTCAGCTGTGCATGTGGTCATGAATGCACTAGCGAAGACAGATAAATAGCGCATGGTGTAAATAGGACCCACTACAAAGTGGATGGAAACAGTTTTCTAACTTATTTACTTTAGAACGATCAGGGAAACCACCTATTTACTTCCCACCCCTCTCTTTCTGGAGATATAACAGTCTGTCTTTAATTTAGCGAGTACTTAAACAACTCACTTTTCGGGAATAAGTACTAATGGTTTCCCCTTGGCTGTGTGGCCCCCGGCCTGTGGAATCTTAACCATTGTGGTGGCAGCTCTAACTACATCCAAATAGCAGACAGACAAGACGGTTAACCTCAGACGACACTAGATTCGGCTCTTTGCACGAAGATCGCCTAGCTATGTTGGTTACAACCCTCTGATTTACTCTCTCATTACTAGGTAATCCAATGAAGATGGATGAAGCCCTTACTGGAATGGCAACAAATGATGCTCAAGTGAAATGGAATGATGCTCTGGAGTTAACGTAATTTAAATCCTCAGTTCACAGACATTTAGGAAAAACATGATTTTTGATGTCATTTAGAAAATTACATGGTGGAAAAACATGGTTCATAGTGTTGGAACCCCAACAAGAAGTAGACTTCACTGGACATTTAGACATGGCAGTACCAATCATCTGAGATAGGCCTGTGTGGTAAAGATACAACTGGTACATGAATAGGAAACGTATTGGCTGTATGTGGTTCGTTGAGTTCCGAATAATCAGTTAGGGTTGTTTTAAAACAAAAGGAAACGGATTGGCTGTATGTGGGTCGTTGAGTTCCGAATAATCAGTTAGGGTTGTTTTAAAACAAAAGGAAACGGATTGGCTGTATGTGGGTCGTTAGGTTCCGAATAATCAGTTAGGGTTGTTTTAAAACAAAAGGAAACTCTCTGAGAACCCCTTTCAAGTCTTTGATCACCTGTATAGTTATCTGCACCGCTATAGACAAGACCCTTCTGTGTAACGTTTAGATAGCACCCTCCTGCTCTAGCAGGATGTGGTCATCCATTATGTGGACCTGCATGCAATCAATGAGCAATTTAGAGAGAGGGACTTTGAAGTTGTGTTGCCAGTGAATCCACAGAGCATGTGTGAAACCAGGGATCTTCCTCGATGACACTGATAAAAGCTGAAATAGAGCGCCTCTCATAAAATACTAAAGCAAACTGTGTGCTCCCCAGCCTCCCTATCCAGGCCAAGGTCTCTGACCAGAGTGGAATATCAAAGGGAGTTAAGGTGGCTGGTTTTCTCTCCTCTCTCTCTTGAATCTGTGCATGGGTTTGAAATGTAATCTTAATATTAGTATCAAGTCATTTAGCTTTTATTCCAAATTTTGAACAAGGGACTGTCGAAAAGGACTGTGTTAAAAAGCCATATAATAACAATATTGGGCCTGAATTTCCTCAATTACGGATAAACTGAAATTGCAGTGTTTTCACTCAGAATGTTGATGCTGTACTGGACGTATTAAAGGTGCTGATATTTTTTATGGGCTCTGATTGCTTTTGCTGTTTGAGTCACAGATTATGATGTTTACCTTTTGTAATGCTGTTACGCATATATGTAACAGGTATAAAGACCATCTGCAAGCACAGGGGTAATAATAAGGTATTAATAAGTGATATATTTGTATTAACCATCTCAAATTCATTTTCCACTTCTACACATTCAGAAGTAAAGTCTTTCCACACACCTGGAAATAAAGTCATGTCAGACACCTGGAAGATAAGTTATGTCAGACACCTGGAAGATAAGTCATGTCAGACACCTGGAAGATAAGTCATGTCAGACACCTGGAAGATAAGTCCTGTCAGACACCTGGAAATAAAGTAATGTCAGTCACCTGGAAATAAAGTCATGTCAGACACCTGGAAGATAAGTCATGTCAGACACCTGGAAATAAAGTCATGTCGGACACCTGGAAGATAAGTCATGTCAGACACCTGGAAATAAAGTCATGTCAGACACCTGGAAGATAAAGTCATGTCAGACACCTGGAAATAAAGTCATGTCAGACACCTGGAAGATAAAGTCATGTCAGACACCTGGAAATAAAGTCATGTCAGACACCTGGAAGATAAAGTCATGTCAGACACCTGGAAGATAAGTCATGTCAGACACCTGGAAATAAAGTAATGTCAGACACCTGGAAGATAAGTCATGCCAGACACCTGGAAATAAAGTCATGTCAGACACCTGGAAGATAAGTCATGTCAGACACCTGGAAGATAAAGTCATGTCAGACACCTGGAAATAAAGTAATGTCAGACACCTGGAAGATAAAGTCATGTCAGACACCTGGAAGATAAGTCATGTCAGACACCTGGAAATAAAGTCATGTCAGACACCTGGAAGATAAGTCATGCCAGACACCAGGAAATAAAGTCATGTCAGACACCTGGAAGATAAGTCATGTCAGACACCTGGAAATAAAGTCATGTCAGACACCTGGAAGATACGTCCTTTCACACACAATTTAATAGAAAGTTAACATCCATATGCATCACACCAAGTATACTTTCCTTTTTTAAAGTGGCGTTTGCCTGTTGCAACATCACTCATCAGGAACCATTCTTTATTCTCATAAGACTAGGTCATGCATTGATGTCAATAGAAGATTTATGCTAAAGTATTACAAGTTAAGAGTCAGCCATAGAATCCAGATGTGAGTTATGATATGAGTGAAATATTAGAAATGTGTGGTGGATTTCTGATGTGGGGGAATGATAGATCTCTCATGTGGGGGGGGGGGGTGTCTCCCATGTAGGGAGGAATGGTGTATCTACCATGTGGGGGGATGGTGGAGCGCGACATTGCTAGGATAGTGTAGAAGCCCAATGTGTCAGCTCGGGAAAGCGCTTCGGGCCAAACTCACGGCTCATTGAAAGTTTGGAGTAAAGAAGGCCACATTACCCACAAGTACATTGGAAGCCACAAACATGGATAATTACAACTTTCATCAATTTAGTCTGTCAGGGAGGCTCTTTTCATTGCCTTTCTTTCTGTAACAAATTCTCTCCTCCATGCCCAGACCTGAAATTGAGAGAGAGCGATTGTGTGTTTGTGTGAGAGAGTTTGTAAGTATGTCAAATCAAATCAAATCAAATTTTATTTGTCACATACACATGGTTAGCAGATGTTAATGCGAGTGTAGCGAAATGCTTGTGCTTCTAGTTCCGACAATGCAGTAATAACCAACAAGTAATCTAACTAACAATTCCAAAACTACTGTCTTGTACACAGTGTAAGGGGATAAAGAATATGTACATAAGGATATATGAATGAGTGATGGTACAGAGCAGCATAGGCAAGATACAGTAGATGGTATCGAGTACAGTATATACATATGAGATGAGTATGTAAACAAAGTGGCATAGTTAAAGTGGCTAGTGATACATGTATTACATAAGGATACAGTCGATGATATAGAGTACAGTATATACGTATGCATATGAGATTAATAATGTAGGGTAAGTAACATTATATAAGGTAGCATTGTTTAAAGTGGCTAGTGATATATTTACATCATTTCCCATCAATTCCCATTATTAAAGTGGCTGGAGTTGAGTCAGTGTCAGTGTGTTGGCAGCAGCCACTCAATGTTAGTGGTGGCTGTTTAACAGTCTGATGGCCTTGAGATAGAAGCTGTTTTTCAGTCTCTCGGTCCCAGCTTTGATGCACCTGTACTGACCTCGCCTTCTGGATGATAGCGGGGTGAACAGGCAGTGGCTCGGGTGGTTGATGTCCTTGATGATCTTTATGAACTTTCTGTAACATCGGGTGGTGTAGGTGTACTGGAGGGCAGGTAGTGCCCTCCAGTGTGTGTGTGTGTATGTGTGTGCATGTGTGTGTGTGTGTGTGTGTGTGTCTGTGTGAAAGAGCAGGATCCCCTTTTGGTATCTAACTGATAACAATGACTATCTTCAAGTCGGAGCACCCATTGCTGTGACTTGATATGATTTTTATCAGATGCTGAAATGCTATATTACCAAGTGAGCAGTAAATTATGTCTAAACCAATTACAGCAGGACCCCAAGCGAGCTATCGGCCACACCAGGCCAAGAGGGAGGGGAAGGGGGGGTGGGGGGGGGAGTGAGAGAGGGGCACAGGAGGGGTTACCATTTGTCTTGATTAGGAGCGTCTGGGGGCGCATGAGAGTCTGGCGATAAGGGCTTCAGTGTGTGTGCGCCCATGCATGTGTAAATGGGGTGATGCAGAGAGTGGGGAGGGGGGGACAAAGTGACGATTGATACTAATAGATTTATATATATTTAGGGATGGTGTGTGTTTGTCAGGGGTAGCGTTGTGAGGGTATATTACTGGAAAGTTCAAAGGTTACCAGTAAACTACAAGCATTTTGTTAACTTTCTTGGAATACATGGAATTTTATTCGATGATGTCTAGTGGCCTTTTGGGGTTCTTCAGATTATCACGTGTCTGTAATTATCTCTAGATGATACTTTTTTTTTTTAATGGCAACGCTGCAAAACATTATCCTAAATAGATACAATAAACTTAGTGAATACCATTGATGTTTAATATGAGAGTTTTAGCATTACATATTTGATTTATTTTGCCATATGTCTTTGTAGTAAATTTGTTGGGGCCAAACTGGCAGCATTTGTGAGAAAATACAATCGCTGGAAGAGTTGCAGAGTTAATTGAAAATAATACCATTGTTGATTAGATGTTTTTTTCATTAATTAGGCTATTTTGTCTTGAACCATATTAAATATTTAATCTATTTTTCATAGCTGTCTATTTACCACCACAAACCAATGGTGGCACTAAGACTGCACACAACAAACTGTATAGGGCCATAAGCAAACAAGAAAATGCTCACCTATAGGCGGTGCTCCTAGTGGCCTGTGATTTTAAGTCAGGGAAACTGAAAACCGTTTTACCTTATTTCTACCAGCATGTCACCTGTGCAACTAGAAGAAAAACAACTTTAGATAACCTTTACTCCACACACAGAGATGCATACAAAGCACTCCCTCACTCTCCGTTTGGGTAAATCTGACCATAACTCTACCCTCCTGATTCCTGCTTACAAGGTCAAACTCAAACAGAAAGTACCAGTGACGCACTCAATATGGAAGTGGTCCAATGAAGTGGATGCTAAGCTACTTTTTTTGCTAGCACAGACTGGAATATGTTCTGAGATTCATCTGAAGGACTTGAGGAATTTACCACATCAGTCACCGGCTTCATTAATAACTGCATCGACAATGTCGTCCACAAGGTGACCGTATGTACATATCCCAACTAGAAGCCATGGATTACAGGCAAAATCCGCACTAATCTACAGGCTAAACCTGCCACTTTCAAGGGTCGAGACACTAATCCTGACGCTTATAAGAAATCCCGCTACGACCTCCGACGAAACACCAAATAGGCAAAGCGTCAACACAGGACCAAGATCTAATCCAACTACACAGGCTCTGACACTCGTTGGGTGTGACGGGGCTTGCAAACCATCACTTATTACAAAGGGAAACTCAGCCGATGAGCTGTCCAGTGACGTGTGACTACCAGACGAGCTAAATACCTTCTAAGCTTGCTTTGAGGAAAGCAACCCTAAACCATGCATGAGAGCACCAGCTATTTCTGAAGACTGTGTAATCACGCTCTCCGTAGCCGATGTAAGACCTTTAAACAGGTTAACATTCACAAGGTTGCAGCGCCAGACGGAGCATGCGCTGACCAGCTGGCAAGTGTCTTCACTGACATTGTCAACCTCTCCCTGACCAAGTCTTTAATACCTACATGTTTCAAGCAGACCACCATAGTCCCTGTGCCCAAGAACGCCAAGCTAACCTGTCTAAATCGCCCCATAGCATTCACATCTGTTTGCCATAAAATGGCTAGTCATGGCTGGTCATGACTCACATCAACACCATCATCCCAGATACCCTGGACTTCAATTTGAATACCGCCCCAACAGATTCATAGATGACGCAATCTCTATTGCACTCCACACTGCCTTTTCCCACCTGGACAAAAGGAACACCTATGTGATAATGCCGTTCATTGACTATAGCTCAGCGTTCAACACCATATTGCCCTCCAAGCTCATCACTAAACTAAGGACCCTGCGATTAAACACTTCCCTCTACAACTGCATCGTGGACTTCCTGACGGGCTGCCCCTCAGGTGGTGAGGGTAGGCAGTAACAAATCTGCCACACTGACCATCAACAGGGGGACCCTCATGCGTGCATGCTTAGTCTCCTCCTGTAATCCCTGTTCACCCACGACTGTGTGGCCACGCACGACTCCAACACCATCATTAAGTTTGCCGACGACACAACGGTCAGAGGCCTGATCACCAATGGCGATGAAACAGCCTATAGGGAGGAGGTCAGGGACCTGGCAATGTGGTGTCAGGACAACAACCTCTCCCTCAATGGAATCAAGACAAAGGAGTTGATTATGGACTACAGGAAATGGTGGTACGAACACGCTCCATTCACATCGACGGGGCTGTAGTGGAGCCGGTCAAGAGTTTCAAGTTCCTCTGTGTCCACATAACAAAGGACCTATCATGGTTCAAACACACCAAAACAGTTGTGAATAGGGCACGACAACACTGCTTCCCCCTCAGGAGACTGAAAAGATTTGGCCTTGGTATGAAGGTCAAACAGTGACCTAAGTGTACAAGCATGTAAAATACTAACCTCAGCCAAACGTTTTGTAGTTGTAAAAAAAAATCTGCAAGGAAGAAACAGAAAAAAACATGAGCTCTGGTTGACAGGGCTTTTTATTCTGACCAATCAGGTTAGGTGTTGTCATTCTGGAATGCGCTTTCAAGTTTCACAAGTTTTTCATTGCTAAATATGGGTCAAATTTGTTTGCAACAAGTCTAGCTATGTACTTGTCATTTGGTTGAGACTAACATTAGGTTAGAAAATAATGATTTGTTCTTTGTTTATTTGGTGTATAGTTGGTTGGCTTTGCTAGCTAGCAAGCTGAGATGGCATATGTTAGCTAGTTTGCTAATAATGTTTTGAGGAGAACAGGCTAACTCCCTTCTACTCTCTGTATAATCAAGACAAGAGGGGATGGGGAAGAAAATTACATGTGCAGTTGCTTCATCTGGCTGATGCAGAGCCCAGGGTGCTAACTGCTACAGAGATAAAAAAAAAAGAGATCTCTCAGATTATATCTTTATAATTTCATTGGTTTGCTATATGAGCTGTTTTTCCTGATATAGCCAGCTAGCTAGTTGTTGTTGTTCTGGTGTCGGTTAAATATTACAGCCACAACATCATGATCATGTAGTCAATCATCTGCAGACCAGTGATGAGGAGAAAACCTGCGTTGGGTGAGCTAGCTAGAACACCATCAACTAACTAGTTACAATATCAGATAACCATTTCCAGGAAAAGCATGAATAGAGCTACCTGTAGTTATTTATTATTTGAAACCACCACATGCACATAATTTGTATTTGTTTTACATTCCATATTATGTTTTAATATATTTGTACTGTATTGCTATCTGTCTCAAGTTGTACAAATCAGCAGCAGGAACAATGCTCAATTCTGTTTGAATTGTCAAGTGGACTGAATTCTCATTCAAATAATGTTGTGCCTCTCTTTCAGATCTGCTAAGCACACATCTGCCTCTGCTAGCCACACAACCACTACCTCAGAGTGGTTGGGTGAGTTCCTTCCTGGCTGGCCCTGTGTTTTACCCAGAAGGCTCAGACCTTTCTGTTTTCATCTACGTTGGCCAGCACCCGTGTTTCACTGAGTTATGGCTCCAGCGGACCTGCTCTCACTTGGGGCCAAAGCCAGGCCACTGGTACTTCTCAGCTGTCATTTACATAACAATGGCTAACTGTGGACTTTATTACCTTCTCACAAAGCAACAGTTTTGATTATGCAGAGGTTGTTGATTCTGCTCTTCACAAGTCCTCAATGTCAGCCCTAGCTAAGGAAACAATTTCCCTAGTATAACATAAGAGTGTATACACTAGCGTAACGCTGATGTTACAGTCAAAATGCAGCATTGGATGCTTTGTGAATATGGGCCCTGGGGTAATGTGTGATCTTAGGCATGCTCCCATGAGCACCACGGAGGAAGGAGGGGAAGGATTACAGACAGCTTCTCTCTACCAAACCTTCACCACTTCATCCAATGTTTGCTTCATGAACAATTGTTGCATCTTCTAAAATAAATATAGAATATTTTTTTTTCATTCTGTTTCAGTTTTTTATGCTGGATGTGAGTAATTTATCAGGTCTATATTATATTGGATTGTTTATATTATATATTATAATGTATTGTTTTAATGTTGTTTAAAATCGCTCCGCCATTTCCTGGTTGCTAAAACTCTAATCGTTCACCTAATTTCAGTTTGTGAGACAAAATAAGCTAATATAGTGTAGAGAATCATTGTCCCACCTAAACCATTGTGAAATACATTTTCCATCACCAAAAATATGATATTTTCAGCTGTTTGAAGCTGGTGTACAAAACAGGAAGTAAAAGACGCAAAAATGAAACTTAAGAACGGGAAGCATAGAAATAGCACATATAGAACATATCTGCCACTTCAATTAGATTGATAGATCTTTAAATCACAATTCCTACGTGAAATTGGTCAGGTGGCCCAAAATGTTACATATTGCCACTTTAAATGTTTATTAAATATATAGTCAGTCACTTTGATTATTTTATGTGACCTTTTTAAATGTTTGCTAAGATGATGGATGTTTTCTATTGTTACATTGTACATGCTGAAACAGTGTCATTCTTTTTGGGTAAGACTATGATCTGTACATGTCTCCTACCCTTTTATAAAAGTTTAGTGAAATTAGCATTCGTCAACCTCGGATGTGTATTAATTATGCATGTAAACTTAATTGACCAGGAGAGATAGTTGACAAACAAACACAATTGGATGTTTGGAAAAAATGTATGCTGTATATGCTTCAAACTACAGATTTAAGGGTCTTGAAGTGGTAAACACAATGGCATAAAAAGGCAAAAAGAATTAAAGAGGAGAAAATAAATGTACAATGGTTATCTCTGTATTAGTATCACTCTCATCAGCCCATTAAAACACCTAGGTAGAGCAGAGAGGACTTGGAGCATGTGGCTTTGCAACACACAGGTGTTTCATCTCCACACTGGGTTGATTTTAACAGTGCGACGCCACACAGGCCTCATGCCACTTAGGTAAATGAATAAAAACACCAAAACCAATGAAAGCGCACACAGGGCAACAGCACTTCAGGAGCACACAGACACAAACAATATCCCTGGGACCAATATATTCAACTGGCTCGGCTCACTATTACAGCACCACCAATTTCCATTCATTAAATTCCTTTTCACAGGGGTGGTTCCCATGAGCTGGGTTGTGACAAAAACTCACACTCATTCTTATGTTTAATAAATGTATCGTATAGTGTGTTTGTCGCAGGCTTACAATTATGGCAAAAAAACAACGTTTGAGAGTGCGTTGACCCTGGTGCTAGTGGGTGTACGCAGCTGGAGGTTGAATGTTTGAAGGGGTATGGGACTATAAAAAGTTTGGGAACTTCGGTTCTAGACGATTCTGGGCTTCCAACTTTGTGGCACCAGTTTGGGGAATGCCCTTTCCTGTTTCAGCATGACAATGCCCCTGTGCACAAAGCGAGGTCCATGCAAAAATTGTTTGTCGAGATCTGTGTGGAAGAACTTGACAGACCTGCATAGAGCCCTGACCTCAACTCCATCGAACGCCTTTGGTGAATTGGAACGCTGAGTGCGAGCCAGGCCTAATCACCCAACATCAGTGCCCGACCTTACTAATGCTCTTGTGGCTTAATGGAAGCAAGGCCCCGCTGCAATGTTCCAACATCTAGTGGAAAGCCTCCCCAGAAGAGTGGAGGCTGTTATTGCAGCAAAGGGGGGACCAACTCTATATTAATGCCCATGATTCTGGAATGAGATATTCCACAAGCAGGTGTCCACATACTGTTGGCCATGTATCTACTGCTCTGTTTCTAGATACGGGCTAGCCAGAAGGCAGATCTGTAGTGGTATGCGGAAACACTCTTTTTAATTCTTACATTCATCTTCCTGACCAACGCCTTGCTGTAGCTTTCAAATTCTGTGAAAATCATTTAGTAATTTCAACAAATTTGATCCTTGTTTAGCACAGTGGAAAATGTGCTTCAAAGACAGAACACTGGCCCCCTGTTTGAAAACACGTTCCAGAATGACAACACCTCACCTGATTGGTTGGAAGAAAAAGCCCACCCACCAGAGCTGTCGTGTTTTTCTCTACTGCTTCCTTCCTTTTACAAGCACATACTTTTTTTACAACTACAAAACTCTTGGCACAGGTCAGTCACTAAATTAGTGCCAAAATTGATTTGACACCAGTAGCAGGGCATTGGTAAAATCACTGGGGAAGCCAAGCATGAAGAAAATGTCATATTACAACCTGTGTTGTAATAATTGCATTGTTTGTTCTATAATCTGTTAGTTCATATGCCTTGACACTGTGATATAGAGGCCTACGGCTGAGACAATAAGAAGACACAGTGGCAGAATACATTCAACCACACCTTTGTTTCATCACAAAACCAGAGAGTAACATCTGTCCTGTGAAGTCCATAAAGCATATTGCATGTAGCAAATATTTACATGACCTACAGCATGGTCAAGCAAGTTTAATGTTTTTGACATTGTCGAAGTATGAAACAAATATTGATTTAGAACCACAGAGAGTTACCGCAAGTCGCAAAGAAAACAGGAGCTGCCTGCACAATTGTAGCACTATTTCAACATCAACATTTCAACATCATCAAATCACCTATGCTTAGTCTAATACAGTGACAACTAAAAACATTTTAGTCCAATCAACGTAAGCTAAATATGATGTGGCTGTCCATGGTTCTGATTTCTGTGTGTGTGTTTGTTTATGTCTGTGCGTGCGTGCGTTCATGCAGGTAGACAAAACATGTTGACTCACCCTACTTGTAGAGAAATGCCAATGCCATGCTCCTCTCTTTTATGTTGACAAAATGGTCTATGACTCTGTCATACGGTACACACTTTTATGTTTTGTTGTCCTAGGCTACCTGGATAAAATTATTGCTTGCTAGCCTAACCTCCTTTCATGGGCAACATTATCTAGTTAACATCAGCTTTCTACACCTCGCTACATATTGAACTTCTATCCAGGTTCACAAGGTTGGAAATTCATGGTTGGATCAGAATCTGCATTATAATCATTGGCCAGTAAGGAAAATTAAGTAAAACCACAAGTCCCTATCTCCATCCATGGCTAATTTAGGAAAGGGCCAATTTTAGCTAGCTAGCTAGACACCAGAGGACAACAACACAACGAGATGAATTGTTGCAAGTTGTTGTGATTGGAGTGAAGCCAACTCCAAACGGGCTTCCCATGACACTTTTTTTTTGGTGTGCCAGGACCATTCCCAGTGGAGCTCACTCTGTCTAACTCAATGCTGATTGGCTATTATTTTATACTTTTTTAATCAAGAGAGACCAAATGCTCGCTGGCTTCCCTTGCATTCAATGCTACGGGCAGCAACAATGTCATAGTATTCTTTACAAAACAGCATCAAATAGATGGCCTACACATACAGAGACTGAGAGGCACTGTTTTGCTCGCTCGGATGCTGTCTCCGGTGAGATACATCAGGAAAATGATGAAACACAGAGAGACGAAATATACATTATTTTATAGGATTTGTAGTTTTTTTCTTGGTAAATGGCAAATGTAGTTTTAATTCACAGAAAAATATTCACCAGTCGCAAGTTTAGTATATGAGTTCTCAAATTAAGTTGCCTGCTTGCACATTTTATTGAATTTGTTCACATAAAATTCAGTTTGTTGTTGTATTTATTCACACATCACATTATGTGCTTGTGAGTGTTGTTGCATTGATTTTCAAAATCATAAAACATTTTTGCAACTACAAATCTGATTATACAGTTGTAACTCATATTTTACATGTGCAAATCATACATTTCATGCATGTACACTTAAGTCATTATTTACATGGGCCCTCAAATCCTCAAAAAGTTATACAGCTGCACCATTGAGAGCATCTTGACTGGCTGTATCACCTATTGGTATGGCAACTGCTTGACCTCCAACCACAAGGCGCTATAGAGGATAATGCATCTGGCCCAGCACATCCCTGGGGCCGAGCTCCCTGCCCTCCAGGACCTCTATACCAGGCGGTACAGACTATTTGCAGTGACCCGCTTTTATTATTTTTTGCACTGACATTCTTGCACAGGCTCTATGCACACTCACTGGACTCTACCTACACACTCACTGGACTCTACCTACACACTCACTGGACTCTACCTACACACTCACTGGACTCTACCTACACACTCACTGGACTCTACCTACACACTCACTGGACTCTACCTACACACTCACTGGACTCTACCTACACACTCACTGGACTCTACCTACACACTCACTGGACTCTACCTACACACTCACTGGACTCTACCTACACACTCACTGGACTCTACCTACACACTCACTGGACTCTACCTACACACTCACTGGGCTCTACCTACACACTCACTGGACTCTACCTACACACTCACTGGACTCGACTCACACACTCACACATTTGGCATATGTGACAAATACAATTTGATTTGAGCTATCAAATTGAAACTCATGGACATTATGGACACAGGTATAAAAAAGGAATACTATATATAAATATGTCATTTTAAGTTATTTTTAAGTATAAATTACCAAAGTTACCATAGATTTCCATAGATGGCCTGTTAAATACCAGTATTATCGAAGATTTTTGCACCTTTGGTAAATTATCGGTAGCTTTGCAACCCTAACCAAGGGTTGCAGGAAAATCAAAGACAAATGTCAGAAATATGAATATAGCTATTTTAATAAATTATCATCGTTTTTGACACGTCACTGTCATGTCTATAGATATGTTTCAGATGCCTTGTTATTATATTCAGGAGACATTATATTCTGTTCTATGCTGTTCTGTTCTATTTTGTTCTATTCTATTCAATTCTACTCTATTTCTTCAACAATTGTCTTTCTCTATTCGACTGTAGTAAACAATATCTCATACTTATTGACGTTTAAACTCCTAAAAAAAACTACATTTTCCCATATCCGTTCCCACTCGCTATTCCCCCAGGCCGCCCACATTCACCATATTCCCGGCCGTTATCGGCTAGGAGCCAGTGATGTAGATAAGAAGGAAAAGAGGAGGAAGACTGAAATGAAGCAGAGGGAGGAGAAAAGAGGTTCAATCGGAGTCTTGTTCCATGGGACTAGTTTTTCTTGTCAATCGCCTCAAGCCTGCCTCTACAGTCATTGGCCTCCTGTTAGGGTATCAGTGGGCATGATGTGGATGTGATGTCAGATATGTCCTGTTAGGGTATCAGTGTGCATAATGTGGATGTGATGTCAGATATGTCCTGTTAGGGTATCAGTGTGCATAATGTGGATGTGATGTCAGATATGTCCTGTTAGGGTATCAGTGTGCATAATGTGGATGTGATGTCAGATATGTCCTGTTAGGGTATCAGGGGGCATAATGTGGATGTGATGTCAGATATGTCCTGTTAGGGTATCAGTGTGCATAATGTGGATGTGATGTCAGATAGGTCCTATGTGCAAGGTCACATATGGTGTCATGGCGTGATCACTGACAGAAGTTTTTCCCCCAGATATGTGAAAGCATATAGCTGTCAAAATGTATTAACACATATACCATTACTGTTATCTAGTATTTAGTGAATGATTGTTCTGGCTTAGTGAAGATACAAGATACAGTATATGTCTTCAATGGTCAGGGTGAGAAACCTTGTTTTTAGCACACAGTTACAGTATATGTCTTCCATGATCAGGGTGAGAAACCTTGTTTTTAGCACACAGTTACAGTATATGTCTTCCATGATCAGCGTGAGAAACCTTGTTTTTAGCACACAGTTACAGTATATGTCTTCCATGATCAGGGTGAGAAACCTTGTTTTTAGCACACAGTTACAGTATATGTCTTCCATGATCAGGGTGAGAAACCTTGTTTTTAGCACACAGTTACAGTATATATTTTACAGGAGGTTTTGTGTGTGCAATCCTTTTTGAGAAATTTGGGGCCGGCCCAACATCAAAACCCATTGAATCTGAATTCAGCCAGGTTGCGACACACACACACGCACACACACGCATGCACAAACATACACACATAGATGTGGCTTGACACAGTTTAGGAGGATGAAGGATTGGGAGAACTGGGAATTCCTGGATTTGGACTAAGAACAGAGAAGATATGAACATTTCACAGCAACCTCCAGCAAACCCCCTCCCCCTTCATCCCACTAACTCACAGTGGCGTTAGCCGTTAGCCTGCCGAGCCACACTGCCTCAGTGAGTGGCAGCTACGTCATTGTGCATGTCCTCTGCTTTTCCTCAACAATTTACCACTTTAAAAAACCCAATGACCAATCCGCAGACAATCGCTCGCTGAAACCCTATCTGGGTGAAGCTGATAAAATGCAGATGTATTTCTCTAAATGTGAATTTGTGACCAATTAAGTGGTCCTCCCAAACACACACACACACACACACACACACACACACACACACACACACACACACACACACACACACACACACACACACACACACACACACGCACACACACACCAAAACTTTGGCAAATAAGCAAGTATGTGGATAGTAACACACTAACAAGTCACAATGGTGAATTTGTTCAATAAGAAGCAGACGCATTGGCTTTCCTCCTCCTGATCAGCCAGGCAGATTGGAGGGGTCTCAAGTGTCTCATTTGGGATGGACAAAAGACAAATTCAGCTCTACCTTTGAGGCTCACGTGACTAGAACCCTGATTCTATTGATGTCATTGTCATGTCCTTGTGGTTGAATTAACAACATTTACCCCCCTTTAAGTTCAACATCCAACAACATTCTCCCCTTTAAGTTCAACATCCAACAACATTCTCCCCCTTTATGTTCTACATCCAGAAACATTCTCCCCTTTAAGTTCTACATCCACCACCTTTGAGTTCTACATCCAACAAAATTCTCCCCCTTTGAGTTCTACATCCAACAACTTTCAAAACATTTAAAAAAAACTTTATTTAACTAGGCAAGGCAGTTAAGAACAAATTATTATTTTCAATGACGGCCTAGGAACAGTGGGTTAAATGCCTTGTCAGCTCTGGGACTTGCAACCTTTCGGTTACTAGTCTAACCACTAGGCTACCTGCCGCTAGGCTACCACTAGGCTATCACTCACCCCCTTTAAGTTCTACATCAAACATAAAACAAATTAGGAAAAGGGTAGAAAAGGAAATTGGGAAGAGACACCATATCATCAGCATGTAGGCCTACATTGTGCATTGCAATCACCTGTGCCTGAATTTAATTGATAGAAATTCAAGTTTCTTTTGGCATCAACAGCACTTAATATTAATGTAGGTATGTCATGAAAATAAATGTTTTTTCTTAGTTATCCAACAAGCTGGTAAGAGCAGCTTGGATAAGCTGTAACTATACACAAGTTTAGCCCTTCATTTATTGTCGTTTATCAACAAACCTGCCTATCCAAAGAGCAATTTGAGTATGCAGATGTGTTTGTTTTGTTCATTAGGCAATATCATTAGCAGTGTTGGGACGTTACGAAGTGCATGAATGCCTTTCACTGATTGGTAGTGAACTAATTCACAGTTTACACTGATTCCATTGTTCAATTTGTAGAGAGGAAGAAACTCTCTTTGGTCCTACTGTGGTTTGGCCCAAGTGAGAGCCTCTGGCTACAGTCTGACATATTCTGTGATCTACCTCAATGTTAATATGGCAGAGTTAACTGAAAAGCCTGGAGCGCTGCGAAACAACAGTAGAGAACATTATGGATGAGCAGCCCTGAGAAACACAGTGAAAGTGAGAGAAAAAAAGTATGTGACAGTTTAATTAGTAGATTTAGTCATGATATTAAAATATTCTGTGTTAGACAGCCAATGGGAGAAGTTTGTAGTTACCACTGGCTGTCAACAGCTAGCTAGAGAAACCATGCAGTTAGCTGGACACATTAGGCTGCTGCCATACCCTCCCTGCCAGCAAACTTAACCCAAGTCCAGTGGCATACTTCATTTGCCTGTTCTGCTCTTCCAAAAAAAGTCCCATTGCTACTTTTTTGCTACATTAGAATACTCTTCTACATTGAAAACTCCTTTCTAATTTCTGTCAGTTCTGCGGTTACAACATAAACAGGTCTTCCACCCAGACCTGTGTATTTACTTATGTCAATGCGTGTGCTTGCATATACAGACACTCAACACACTTTTAACATTCTCCCTCGCTACACTGACTATTTGGCCTCGACGTTGGCTAGCTTTCGCTACAGTCTTTTTCAAAAGACAAATTAAAGCCATATAATTTCCTTGGTGAAAGACTCCCTCTGTATCACAGGTGCCTGGCTGAATGCAGGCGTTAACTTCCTTCCCTCTCTCCCCCAACTTGTTGAAGTTTATAAGAGAGCTATAGAAAATATTTAAAGCAGTCACTTAAGTCCGTGAGCATGGTTAACGTGATTGTAAAACATGTTGGGTTACATACGGTCCTGTGCTAGTAGTAAGTGGTGACGACAGCAATATGAGTTTGTGTGTTGAGAGAGAAGAAAGAGAAACTGGATTTACCTGAAAAAAACAAAAAGGTAAAGAGGGAGAAATGAGAAGGGAGAGAGAGAGAAATATAGGGGGGAGAGAGGGGGGAGGGAGCGAAAGAGAGGAGGTGGGAGAGGGGGGAGAGAGAGAGAGAAAGATAGGGGGGAGAGAGGGGGGAGGGAGCGAAAGAGAGGAGGTGGGAGAGGGGGGAGAGAGAGAGAGAAAGGAGAAAAAACATATACATTGCTTGAGACCCAAGGACATACAGTATGCTATGTGTGAGAATTTGGCTTGGACAGCCCTTGCTCTCTCTTCTCCCTCCCCCTCTCTATCGTTCCTCCTTTCTCCCTCCCTCCCTCCCTATCCCGCTCGTTCTCTTCTCTTTCTCCTCTCTTCTCTCATTCGGACTCTTTCTCTCTCTCTATAAATGCTTGGCAGTTTCACGCATGGCTGGGAGCAATTTCCCACAATGTGTAAATTAGTCAATCTCCAAAGTCAGTAAAGTGGCTTTTGAAGGAGGGACATTAATGAAGTGTACCATTAGGCCTCACATTTGTATTCTTAGGGGCTCTCAGGCTTTTGAAGTTGTGAGGCCCGGCCTGATTATCCACATGCCAGCGCTGCATGCCTCTGTTACTTAGATGGAGAGAGGAGGAGAAAGAGAGAGGGAGAAGTTTTGTAGGCTTGCACTGGCTCTCCTTTACACCCCCCCCCCATCGCTGGACCCTCTAATAAACTGCCATCCAGTCAACCCCGCTGGCCATTGGACAAACAGAGAGAGTGAGGGAATGAGAGAGAGAGTATGGAGTCTGAAGAAGAAGAAGAGGGAAGGAGCCCTGACTTTTCACTGACACTTCAAAGCCCTGTCTAGGAGTAAATTGCTGTGGACCGTTTCATTCAGAGTGGCGCTCCCTTTGCAGATGACAGTTGCATGGTGACAAAGTTCAATTGGCACTGTTAGAAGGGGGAGCGAGATCAAAGGCGCACCATTGTAATGGTTTTGTTCCGTTGAAAATCGCTTTTTGTCCATCTGCCTTTTCACTGCCGACTCCGGCTCCAGTCTGAGTAATAGGATTTTTACTCTCTCTGGGTGGAGAGAGAAAGAGAGAGGGAGGGAGAGACAGAGAAAGAGAGAGGGAGGGAGAGAGAGAGAGAAAGACAGAGGGAGGGAGAGAGAGAGAGAAAGAGAGAGGGAGGTATAGAGAGCGAGAGAAAGAGACGGAGGGAGAGAGAGAGAGAGAGAAAGAGAGAGAGAAAGAGAGAGGGGGAGAGAAAGAGAGAGGGAGAGAGAGAGAGATAGAGAGAGGGAGGGAGCGAGAGAGAGAGCGAGAGAGAGGGAGTAGAAGGATTCTTTGCCACAAGGGAATGGAATTTAGAACCCCCACTCTCCCCCTTGCCCTCCTCCTCCACCATTCTTATACAATCCAAAAGCCAACTGTGTTGATGTTATTATGCCTTTCATCATCCCAAATGCCGAGTCATAATCTTCACTAAGAAATTATTGCAATTATCCGATATGCGATAAGGCAATGATGCGGCCAATGTCCTCCGTTTCTGTGGCGGATTCTTAAAAACTGCTCCGTCCGATCATCTCCCTCGCTCTCTCTCAAAGCCTCTTTTTCCTGACCTCTTATCTCTCTGTTTATTTTGCCTTTGCTATGTATTTCTCTTATTCTCTGTCTTTCACACACATTTGATCTCCTTCTCTCTATCTATTTATTTTGCTCTCTCCCCTTTATTTATTTAACTATTTCTTTCTTTATCTGCTTCATTTCTAGTACTACTCTTTTTCTCTCAAGGATCAGTGAGAAGGAACAGAGCCTCTGAAGGACTACTTACCCCAATCTGAACAAACAAACAATTACTGTGCTACTGAGACAATCAACAGCTATTTTACACCCTTGTCCCTCCCACCTCTCTCTCTCATCACACACACCTCTCTGGAGACTGAGATTTTGACTGAAGTCAAAATCCTTATACTTGTATCAACGGTGAATGCCAATGTTTGAGACAAAAACAATGATATTTCTGTAGCACCATAAGTTAGACGTGAATAGCTTTTCCCCAGCTTTTTCCCAGACCACTTATATAGACATCCCAAGCAGCTTGAATACTACAATGCGTCCTCGTCCACAGTAGCTCTCAGATTAATTGATTCACCACCATGTAAGAACCTCCCTAATGTTATTAAGCTATGAGAACAGAGGAGTGTGTGTGTGTGTGTATGTGAGGATCGACGCTGGAGACAGGAAGCAGGTACAGGGAGAACATTTAATAAATAATGGACAATAAACGAGACAGGAACAGCGTCTGGACAGGGGACAAAATGATGACATCAATGCTGACACAGAGATGGAGCAGAGAAAACAGACAGATAAAGGGGAGGCAATCAAATAATGATGGAGTTCAGGTGGGTCCAAGGAGTCGCAGGTGCGCGTAATGAAGTTGACAGGTGTACCTAATGGTAGGCAGTCCGGTGCCCTCGAGCGCCAGAGAGGGTGAGCGGGAGCAGAAGTGTATGTATGTGTGTGTGTGTGTGTGTGTGTGTGTGTGTGTGTGCACAACAAGCTCTCAGTTTCACATCAGAATTAGACATTCATCTGTTTTTCACAAATGTCAAATTTCAAAGTGCTTAAGGTTAAGTTTAGGCATTTACTCAGAAATCTTAAGGTTAGGCATTAACTCTGAATGGTTAAGGTAAGGGTTAAGGTTTGGGATTGGCTTAAAACTAAAATCAACTTTCTATCACTGAATTTGAAAATGTTACTTTTTGAACCATAGGCAAATGCAACACACTTCCACCATCCCTGTCCACAATTCCAAGCAAAACCAAAACCTACTTGAAGGGAACAGCTGTCACTGTGCCCCTTGTGGTTGGTTTCCACATCATCTCCCGAGGTCCTCAGACAAGTATGGGCGTCGAATTCTGACTCGTATCACGGCTGACCTGGCTGTGCGCCTGTATGCATCTATGTGTAAACATATTAGCGCTTGTGGCCAACACACAATGAAAGAAGGTATGGATATTTTAGTAGCAAAGTGCGTCAGACAGAGGAAGAGTTGGGTCTGTGTGATTGACTGTTGGCCACATGTCTCCTTTTTTCCCTTTAGCTCTGAAAGAAAAGTGGTATTTCTTCAAAAGGCCCATTTGAGAAACCCTGCAAGCCTGTAATTGCTACGGAAAGGCCTGCGATAACTGCCAAAGCAAACACTTGGAGACAGAATTTGAAATACTGTAAACAGCATAGTAACCCACTCACTGTCGAGACCCGAGAGAGGGGTGGGGGTTACAGATGAAATTCAGTGTGTGAAAATAAAGTGTTTTCAGATTTTCATTTTATAACCAGGCATACAAAGGATCACATATTAAAGGGAAACAACAACCTCACTCCACTTTGAAGCCAACTCCAAATTAAGTCAGTCCTATGAAAACAAGGCATAGAAAGGTAAGAAGAAACCATTTTCTCACCCTCTGCATTTATTCAACAAAGTGAAGAGATATTGAGATCATGCTGCCGCAGCAGTCTTTCTTCAACAAAGAGAAGAGATAGAGATCATGCTGCCGCAGCAGTCTTTATTCGACAAAGTGAAGATATTGAGATCATGCTGCCGCAGCAGTCTTTCTTCAACAAAGTGAAGAGATATTGAGATCATGCTGCCGCAGCAGTCTTTCTTCAACAAAGTGAAGAGATATTGAGATCATGCTGCCGCAGCAGTCTTTCTTCAACAAAGTGAATAGATATTGAGATCATGCTGCCGCAGCAGTCTTTCTTCAACAATGAGAAGAGATAGAGATCATGCTGCCGCAGCAGTCTTTCTTCAACAAAGTGAAGAGATATTGAGATCATGCTGCCGCAGCAGTCTTTCTTCAACAAAGAGAAGAGATATTGAGATCATGCTGCCGCAGCAGTCTTTCTTCAACAATGAGAAGAGATAGAGATCATGCTGCCGCAGCAGTCTTTCTTCAACAATGAGAAGAGATATTGAGATCATGCTGCCGCAGCAGTCTTTCTTCAACAATGAGAAGAGATAGAGATCATGCTGCCGCAGCAGTCTTTCTTCAACAAAGTGAAGAGATATTGAGATCATGCTGCCGCAGCAGTCTTTCTTCAACAAAGTGAATAGATATTGAGATCATGCTGCCGCAGCAGTCTTTCTTCAACAAAGTGAATAGATATTGAGATCATGCTGCCGCAGCAGTCTTTCTTCAACAAAGTGAATAGATATTGAGATCATGCTGCCGCAGCAGTCTTTCTTCAACAAAGAGAAGAGATATTGAGATCATGCTGCCGCAGCAGTCTTTCTTCAACAAAGAGAAGAGATATTGAGATCATGCTGCCGCAGCAGTCTTTCTTCGTTGTCTTTAACAACGGATTTTATTCCCCAAATTGAAATTGTCAAAGCGACTCCCCTTTGGAGAGTCCAAAATACTTTATGATCGCCCGTAACCTTTTTTACGTGTTGACACAATATTTTTCTTAAGCTGCCAAATAAAAGCTGGTGATTATTATTTTAGGGTGACCCCTTTTTCCCGCAGTAATGAAGCGAGGTATGGTCTACTGGGGCAGGGGCCATTAAAACTCAGTCTGGGTTCAGTGCAACTCAACTTAAGTAGTGCACTCCTGTGGGTTTCGTTTTTCACTTTTGTCTCTCTCTCCCTCTTTTTTTCTCTCTTTCCCCCACTCTCTTGTAAAAACCCAAATCCCCCGACACCAATTAGAAGGCAAAAACGGAAATCTCTTTCCAAACATGACATTTACAGGCCAGGACTTATAACAGTCTCCCCACCCTCTCTTGCTCTAATGCGCACACACAAACACACACACACACTCTTTCTCTTTCTCTCTTCCTCTCCCACCGTTCTGCATCTTTCTTTCACTCACTTATTCCCCCTCTCACATCCCCACACTCTCACTCATTTAAGCTGACAGTCTATGATTCTGCAGTGGTGAGATAAAATATGTAATACTGACTGTGGTCAAATTACTGTGTCCATCCCAAAGCATCCTGCAGTTGGCAGTTTCATTGCTGTGTATTCTCTGTGCCAGTCATCAGAAGATGACGTCCCTGCACGATGCTAACTATACCATTTTTCTACGCTGAAATATTTTACTGTATGCGAAATGCAGTTCCCTTGAGTGTCTCCATCTTGAGAACCACTTTCTTAGCAACTCTGTAGGTCAAAACACATAATGTCTCTCCAAGCAAGTTTCTCGCCAAAACTTTCAAAAGCATCAGAAAAGTGAACAAAATAATTTTCCATTTCACTACGGCCCTAGCACATTAACTTCAAAACTCCACCATTCCATAGTGGCTCCCAGACTGTAGCCCGGTTGATTGCCAGACTGCCAGACTGCCACCCTCAGTGTGGACCTGTGTCAATCTGGTCCCAAATTACAACTCAATCTTTCTGGTACAACTGGGCTTTAACAAGGCTGAGCCACAGCATTAATTACCATGGAACACATAGTTAGCAAAGCAGCCCAGCGTGTCCCTCCTGCTCCTCCATCCTGGCATACTCCAAAATGTACACAAAAACACAGTTTGTTAACTACCAATAATTACGTTAATTAGAGAGCTTCTCTACCTTGGCTCCAATGGCGGCTGCAGTGGTGGTGGCAATGTCAGCCACTCATAATACTTGAAGAAGCAGAATGCAAACATGTTTTCTGGGGTTCTGTTAGCTGTTTAAATGTTTTTCATGATTTAAATTCAACCCCCTGGCGAGTTCCGGTTGGTTGATTGGCGTAGGGTGGCCGATGAGTGCCAATGCACTTACGATCTTTCAACATTAAAACCCATGCGTTGCGTCACACTGTGATGTCATTTTGAAAATTGAATAGCTCCCCATGTGTTTATGCTAGAGACTTATAGTTTATTGTAGTGGCTTTGCCCCAATCCCCTCTTTCAGTCAATATAATTTGCGGCAATTTCATAATATGGGGCTTGTGAAAGCTTGCTTGTTCTACACATGAGAGGATCCGGACAAGAATGTCGTTACGAAATCATCTGTAAAACCCAAACCGTGTGAGCAAAACTAATACAGTATGTCATCAACATTGAATGGGGAGATTATCACGAACCGGACAGTGTCGTATTTTTGGCTCTAAGACATCCACAAGCTTTATGGCAGTCGTCTGAAATCTCTGTCGTGGACTTCCTCATTTCGAAAAGGTCTTCTCACAAAACTGACTGTCCAGATAGAACTGTTGTATCTATGAACTAAAGAGGAAACTTTCACAGAGGTGTCTGTTGTTCTGCTCTACACTGCACACAAGCTTCAGTGGAATTGTCTGAATGTAACCCAGTACTGGGCTGTAAAAATTGCTAAATGTCCATAATGTGACCAAACATGTCTAAATAATTGTATATCTCTCAGATATAGGACAGACATTTGAAAACCTTGTTCCTTATGATACATTTTGTGACTTTCTGTTTTGCCATTTATGAATGTGTTATTCAATGTGTTTGTATGAGTGACTCATTGCAAAATTACAGAACAGGGCTGCGGGCAGCTGAGGGAAAATGGAGGAAAACTAAACTTCCGGAGGACCTATCATCCTTTCACTCCCTCATCTCTACCTTATTTCCTCTGTATCCACTGCTAAAGCCACTTTATATCACTGTAAATTTCAAGGTTCTGCCTCTAACCCTAGGAAACTCAAACTTTTCAACCATCTCCTCCCTCCTTAATCCTTAATCCCCTCCCTCTTTTTATATGGACGACTTTGTTAACCACTTTGAAAAGAAGGTTGACGACATTCATTCATTATTCACTCAGCCTATTGAATCCACTGGTCCCACTCACACAGAACTACCCTTCGGCTTGATCTCTTTCTCCCCCCCTTTCTCCAGATGAAATCCTGTGACTAGTGATCCGGCCACCTGACAACCTGCCCACTCGACCCCATCACCTCCTCCCTTCTCCAGACCATCTCTGGAGACCTTCTACCATTCCTTACATCAACTCCTCCCTGACCACTGGCTGCATCCCCCCTGACTTAAAAATGGCACTAGTCGCTCACTCCTCAAGAAACCAAGACTCAACCCCCCGATGTCAAAAACTACAGACCAGTATCCCTTCTTTATTTCCTTTCCAAAATGCTTGAGCGTGCTGCCTCTGACCACATTTCTCACGTTCTCTCTCAGAACGACCTTCTTGAACCTAACCAGTCAGGCTTCAAGATGGGTCACTCAACCGAGACTGCTCTTCTCACGGAGGCTCTCCGCACTGCCAACGTTGACTCTCTCTCCTCTGTTCTCATCCTCCTAGATCTATCCACTGCCTTCAACACTGTGAACCATCATATCCTCATCTCCAGCCTCACAGGGCTGGGCGTCTCAGGCTCTGCACACACTTGGATTGCATCCTACCTGGCAGGCCGCTCCTACCGGGTGATGTGGAGAGGATCTGTGAGGATCTACACCACATACTCTCCTATCATTGATATGCAGATGACACTCAACTACTTTTCTCCTTCCCCCCTTCTGACACCCAGGTGGTGACATGCATCTCTGTGTGGCTGGCAGATATCTCAGCTTGGATGTCAGCCCACCACCTCAAGCTGCTTTTCCTCCCAGGGAAGGTCTGCCCACTCCAAGACCTCGCCATCAAGTTTGACAAATCGACGGTGTCCCCCTCCCAGAGAACCTTAGCGTGACCCTGGACATCACCCTTTCGTTCTCTGCAAACATCAAAGCAGTGACTCCCTCCTGCAGGTTCATGCTCTACAACGTCTGTAGAGTACGACTCGCACAGGAAGCGGCACAGGTCCTGATCCAGGCACTTGTCATTTCCACTGCAACTCACTGTTGGTTGGGCTCCCCGTGTGCCATCAATCCCCTGCAATTTATCCAGAACGCTACAGCCCACCTGTTATTCAACCTTCCCAAATTGTCCCATGTTATCCCCCTCCTCCGCACACTCCACTGGCTTCGATTCGAAAATCGCATCCATTACAAGACCATGGTACTTGCCTATGGAGCAGCAAGAAGAACTGCCCCTCTCTACCTTCAGGCTCTGCTCAAAGATTAATACAGTAACTGTAAGTTACTCTGGATAAGAGCATCTGCTAAATGTCTCAAATGTAAATTCAAATCTATGGGCTACAGCAGTAAGGGCCAAATTCAATATTTCATCAAATAATTTGTATTTTTTTCTACCTAAATCAAATGACTAAGTTATATATTTTATGATCATCTTAAAACAATTCCATATGTTAGCTTAGTAGATATTGCGATCTAAAGGATTAGACCTACAGGGGTTAACGACATGGTGATTAAAATCCTTTCCTTCCTGCGGAAGAGCCCTCTAATTTCCTCCCAATTAAATGTTGCTTTGAAAAGTTCAGAGGACTGTAAGAACAATCAGGCAGTTGAATGGTTTAGAGTTTTTTCTTCTCCATCAGATAAATATGTTGGTGCTCTTACTGTCATGGTTGATGGAAAATAGATAACATTTACCATTTACTGCCCTCCTTTGGGGGTGGAGTGGAGTAGTGGATTGGAGGGGGGGGGGGGGGCAGAGTGGTGTCAGGGGAAACTTGCACTTGATGTGGACAAATTATACATTTCGTTCTCAGCTTCATGAATTAATCCAGGTTATCTTGTTGGTTTCAAAAGATCCAAGAAAATGATCTTATCCAATAAAATTATATTGGATCTGATTCGAGGCACAGGGAAGCTACACCAAGCTCTCATACGAATATGACTCCTGGGTACATAACTGCTGGTATCAGATTCCAAGGCCCAGGAGTCATTATTATTACAATTTCATACCGTCCACAAGGGGCAAAACCTATCTAGTAGGCTCGCGACTTGCTAAGGCAGTGTTGATGGGGTAGGATGGGCTTAAATGGTAAGCTATGGCTCAGAGGGTAACAAGTTAAATCCCAGTGCTAGGTACTCATTTACATTTTTTCTGTTTTAACCCTATCCAAAACCTTAACCCTTTACCACTCAGAATGAATGCCTTAACTTAAACGTCAAGTTGTGTTTTGGTTGAACTTCTGCGCAGTTCGACTGACAGCTAACATACGTCAAAATATAATTAAAATGGCCACACAGGGCATAATCTACAGACAACACCACATAAGGCCCCACACTGCATAATTAATAAAGATGGCACTGCAGTGGATCGCTTCTGATCTGAACTTTTTTTGTACATAATATTTCAGCCATCATTTCCTATGACCAAAAACAGTTTCTGAACATCAGAACAGCGATCACTAAAACCGATTTAGATGAAGATTTCCACTCTGCGTAACTCGAAAGAGACGTCGCAAGATAGGCAAATGAGCGGGTTCCCTGACGAGAATAAATAAATAAACCTCTTCTACCCTCCATTCTATTGGCGAACGTAATACAATCACTAGAGAACAAACTGGACGAGCGCTGATTGAGACTATCCCATCAACGGCACCTGAAGAACTGTAATATCCTGTTTCTTGGGGTCGTGGCTGAACAAGGACATGGATAAAATACATCTAGCTGGGTTTTCTTTACATTGTCAAAAGCGAACTGCAGCTTCGGGAAAGGTTAAGAGGGAAAGTGTGTCTCTCTTTGTTAACAACGCTGGTGTGTGATCTCTAATGTTAAGGAAGTCTCAAGGTTTTCCTCGCCTGAGTTACAATACCTCATGATGCACACCATGCCACTTACCAAGAGAGTTTTCATATATATTTTTCGTAGCTGTCTATTTACCACAAGAAACCAATGCTGGCACTAAGACCACACTCAGCATGCTGTTTCAGGCCATAAGCAAACAAGAAAATGCACATTCAGATGCGATGCTCCTAGTGGCCAATATTTTTTATGCAGGGAAACTGAAATCCGTCTTACCTCATTTTTATCAGCATGTCATCTGTGCAACTAGAGGTGAAAAAACTTTAGATCACCTTTACTCCACACACAGAAACACATACCAATCTCATTCTTGCCCTCCATTTGGCAAATCTGACCATAACTCCATCCACCTGATTCCTGCTTACAAGAAAAACTCAAACAGGAAGAATCAGTGGCTCGCTCAATACGGAAGTGGTCCGATGAAGCGGATGCTAATGTGCAGGACTGTTTTTCATCCGATAACATTGAGGAGTTTACCACATCAGTCACCGGCTTCATTAATAAGTGCATTGACGACTTTGTACCTACATACCTACCGACACGAGCCTACCAAATTAGCTAAATTCCTTCTATGCGCGCTTCGAGACAAGCAACGCTGAACCGTGCCGCACCAGCTGTTCCGGACGACTGTGTGATCTCGCTCTCTGTAGTCGATGTGAATACGACTTTTAAACCGGCTTAACATTCACAAGGCCGCGGGGCCAGACGGATTACCAGGACGTGTACTCATAGCATGTGCTGACCAGCTGGCAAGTGTTGCCCCATAGCACTCACATCAGTAGTCATGAAATGCTTTAAAAGGCTGGTCATGGCTCATGTCAACACCATCATCCCAGAGACCCTGAACCTGCTCCAATTCACATACCGCCCCAACAGATCCACAAAAGACGCAATCTTTATTACACTCCACTCGGCCCTCCCACCTGGACAAGAGGAACACCTACGTGAGAATGCTGCTCATTGCATATAGGTCAGCATTCAACACCATAGTGCCCTCCATGCTCATCACTAAGCTCAGAACCCTGGGACTGAACACCTCCCTGCAACTGGATCCTGGAATTCCTGACGGGCCTCCCCCAGGTGGTGAGGATAGGCAACAACATACCCACCACACTGACCCTCAACACGGGGGCCCCTCAGGAGTGCATGCTTAGTCCCCTCCTGTAATTCCTGTTCACCCACGACTGCGCACCCACGACTCCAGCATCATTACGTTTTCTGACTACATGACAGTGGCTGGCCTGATCATCGATGATGAAGAGACAGTCTATAGGGAGGAAGTCAGTGACCTGGCAGTGTGGTGCCAGGACAGCAACCTCTCCCTATACATCAGCAAAACAAAGGAGCGGATCGTGGACAACAGGAAACAGAGGGCCGAGCACACCTCCATCCACATCCACTGGCTTCCTGTTAAGGCTAGGGTTGATTTCAAGGTTTTACTGCTAAACATGGACTTTCTCCTACCTATCTCTCCAATTTGGTCCTGCTTTACATACCTCCAAGAATGCTATGGTCACAAGGCGCCGGCCTCCTTATTGTCCTTAGAATTTCTAAGCAAACAGCCGGAGGCAGGGATTTCTACCTACCAGAGGTATCGTCGGACAGGGCCACAGTGGCCTGATAATTGGCCTGATAATTCCTGGCTGTCCCCAGTCCACCTGGTCGTGCCTGACCTGTTGACCAGACGCGCTACCTTATCCTGCTGCTGCTCCAGTTACAACTGCTCTGCTTGTGTTTCTTGGACATGCTACCTTGCCCCAGACCTGCATATTTATATTGATTTATTTTTGAGTACTTTTGACCCTTTTTCTCCAAAAATTGGTATTTACAGTCTTGTCAAGAGCCATGCGTCAAGAGCCATGCATCCCCTGAAACATGACCCTGCCAAGCCGCACTGCTCCTTGACACACTGCTCGCTTAACCCGGAAGCCAGCCGCACCAATGTGTCGGAGGAAACACTGTACAACTGGCGACCGAAGTCAGCGTGTGCCAGGCTCGCCACAAGGAGTCACTAGAGCATGATGGGACAAGGAGATCCTGGTCGGCCAAACCCTCCCTTTACTCTGGACGACGCTGGGCCAATTATGCTCCAGTCACGGTTGGCTACGACACAGCCTGGGATCAAACCCGGATCTGTAGTGGCGGTTCTTGCACTGTGATACTGTGCCTTAGACCACTGCACCACTCGGGAGGCCCTGGACCTGCTGTTTTCATCCCTTTCTCTCTCTTTCCCTCCCTCCCATTCTCTCTCTCTACCGCACCTGCTGTCTCGACCTCTGAATGATAGGCTATGAAAAGCCAACTGACCCTTACTCATGAGGTGCTGACCTGCTGCATCCTCTACAAGCACAGTGATTATTATTTGACCTAGCTGGACATTTGAACATCTTGAAGAACAATCTGGCCTTGATGGCTATGTACTCTTATAATTTACACCAGGCACAGCCAGAAGATGACTGGCAATCCCTCAGAGCCTGGTTCGTCTTTAGGTTTCTTCCTAGGTTCCTGCCTTTCTAGATAGTTTTTCCTAGCAACCATGCTTCTACATCTGCATTGCTTGCTGTTTGAGGTTTTAGACTGGGTTTCTATATATGCACTTTGTGACATCTACTGATCCAAAAAGGGCCTTATAAATACATTTGATTTGATTGACTGGGCTGTAGTAAAGCAAGTCGAGAGCTTCACATTCCTCGGTATCCATATCACTAATGAATTATCATGGTCCACACACACCAACACAGTCATAAAGAAGGCACGACAACGCCACTTCCCCCTCGGGAAGCTGAAAAGATTTGGCATGGGCCCTCAGATCCTCAACAAGTTATACAGCTGCACCATTGAGAGCATCTTGACTGGCTGCATCATCGCTTGGTATCGCAACTGCTTGGCATCCGACCGCAAGACGCTACAGAGAGTAGTGTGTGCGGCCCAGTACATCACTCAGGCCGAACTCCCTGCCATCCAGGACCTCTATACCAGGCGGTGTCAGAGGAAAGGCCTAAAAAATTGTCAAAGACTCCAGACACCCAAGTTATAAAATGCCCTCTCTGCTACTGCATGGCAAGTGGTACCGGTGCAGCAAGTCTGGAACCAAATGGACCATGAACACCTTCTACCCTGAAGCCATAAGACTGCTAAGTTAGTTAAATCATTAACGAATAGCTAACCGGACCATCTGCATTGACCCTTTTTTCACTAACTCTTTTGCCTCATCACATATGCTGCTGCTACTGTTTATTATCTATCCTGTTGCCTAGTCACTTTATCCCTACCTATATGTACATACTGTATCTATCTCAATTACCTCATACCCCTGCACATCGATTCGGTTCAGGTACCATGTACTGTATATAGCCAAGGATACTCATTGTGTGTTTATTCCATGTGCTATTATTTTTCTATTTTGTATCTCTCTGCATTGTTAAGAAGGGCCTGTGAGTAATCATTTTACTGTTAGTCTACACTTGTTGTTTATGAAGCGTGTGACAAATACAATTTGATTTGATTTAATACGGCCCCAAATGCATGTCTTTGTTGCTGCAGTTATGCACAGGGACTAGGTTTTCTTTGGTGATGGAATTGCACTCTCAATAAGAGAAGAACAACAACAGCTGTAGGATATTCATTGGACCAGTATTGTCTCAACAAAATAATCCTCCAGCAACAGGATTTGAAAGTTTAGTCCATAATGTTTCTTGATCAGTGATTAGGTTATTAGCTGGATAAAATTAGGCTAGATGAAACATGGAATAGTTTCTGGTTTCATGTTTTATTAGTCATATGTATAGGATACGCATTAGTGGTGCTGCAAGTCAGCTGTTTGTTCACCTGCACCCGCCCAACCCCAACCCGCTAATATAGAAAATGTGCTGTAGGCTACAGTCATAGACAGCAGAAAGATTTTTTTAACAGGGGGTTCAGGATTTTTTTTGTTGCCTGATTTTGATATGATTCTGCTTCTCATTTCCAACATTTTGATAAGCTATTTGTTTGTAAATTTGTCTATCATTAGATACATGCAGCATCTCTTTTGTCATTATATATTGCCCTAGAAGACTAAATAAACCTTGCTCACTAGAATGTCATAAATCTAGGTGACATTGGTCAAGTTTTGTATCATCTCTGCTTCTTTCGTGAAGCAAAGACGTTTAGAAAATGCTATAGTCTAAAAAAATATATAAAAAAAACTTCAACGGAAATTACATCAGTTTTACCGGTTGTAAGGAAATAGAAAGCTGTGGAAATGAGTACAGTTTGGCTTGGATGCATATTTTTGGTGGTTGAAATACTGTACTATCAGCTTTTATGATGCTGATAAAGGCAGCACCTCTAGATAGGGATTCGCATTCTCTCAAGATGTTGAAAGAAATAAGTCATATTCCTCAACTCCTGTCCCCAAGTCAAAATTGTGCCTGTTTGGTGTATCATTTCACTGCAAGTGAAATGTTTAATTCTGCAGGAGTTAATATTAAGGCTATGTGAGGTTTTAGATCTACTTACAGTCAGTGTCCAGATTTCAGTTACTATTTAACCAATCTAAACAATAGGCTACAGTTCTCTTGACGTGCCATAGGCCTATTTGAAGTCCCCATCTTGTGACTGACAAATGTGTATTGCGCCTTACAATCGTCACACATAATATAGCAGGTACTGCTATCATCCTATGTTATTACTTCACCAAATCTTTCCCAAACATTACTTTTCTGTCCCTACCTTCTCTTTATTTTCAGTTTTTCTCATAGTGCATTAAACTCCGACATTGTCCTTTTTGCCTCTGTGGATTATATCTAGACTACATTTTTTCTGACCATTCCCAAAAGCGTTCGGTGATTGGCGTGTAGGCTATTTGGCACCAGTACAGTTAGGCCCTAAACCTTAGGCTTATACAGTAATGCCAGATAGCCTAAAACAATGAAAAAAAAAACTAAATGTAGTCTATAGATATAAATTGCACCAGAATGATACATTTATGGATTTTTTAAGGTATTGTTTTCTCTTTATTCAACCCTCCACTTCATCCACACAATATTTCATGACCCTAAACCTGCGCTGCCTCACATATAACCAAGGGGACTGCAGGTTATAAGACAACCAGCGCATCACTAATACGCATGGTATACATCTTCAAATTAAATGCTTACTTGCAGGTTCCTTCTCGACAATGCAACAGCAATAAGAACAACCCGTCACAGAGCTGGACTAAGACAACCCGTCACGGAGCTGGACTAAGACAACATGTCACGGAGCTGGACTAAGACAACATGTCACAGAGCTGGAGTAAGACAACCCATCACGGAGCTGGACTAAGACAACATGTCACGGAGCTGGACTAAGACAACCCATCACGGAGCTGGACTATGACAACCCGTCACGGAGCTGGACTAAGACAACCCGTCACGGAGCTGGACTAAGACAACCCATCACGGAGCTGGAGTAAGCCAACCCATCACGGAGATGGACTAAGACAACATGTCACAGACCTGGAGTAAGACAACCCATCACGGAGCTGGACTAAGACAACATGTCACGGAGCTGGACTAAGACAACATGTCACGGAGCTGGACTAAGACAACCAATCACGGAGCTGGACTAAGACAACATGTCACGGAGCTGGACTAAGACAACCCATCACGGAGCTGGACTAAGACAACCCATCACGGAGCTGGACTAAGACAACCCATCACGGAGCTGGACTAAGACAACCCATCACGGAGCTGGAGTAAGACAACATGTCACGGAGCTGGACTAAGACAAGCCATCACAAAGCTGGACTAAGACAACTCATCACGGAGCTGGACTAAGACAAGCCATCACGGAGCTGGACTAAGACAACCCATCACGGAGCTGGAGTAAGACAACCCATCACGGAGCTGGACTAAGACAACATGTCACGGAGCTGGAGTAAGACAACCCATCACGGAGCTGGAGTAAGACAACCCATCACGAAGCTGGACTAAGACAACATGTCACAGAGCTGGAGTAAGCCAACCCATCACGGAGATGGACTAAGACAACATGTCACTGAGCTGGACTAAGACAACATGTCACGGAGCTGGACTAAGACAACCCATCACAGAGCTGGACTAAGACAACATGTCACTGAGCTGGACTAAGACAACATGTCACGGAGCTGGACTAAGACAGCCTACCACAGGGAAAAGGCCACCGATGTCTGAGTGGTTTTGATAAACTGAGATTTATGCTCCTCCAGCATTTACGGGCATTCGCTACATTGCCTATTTAGCCCCTGCGTCACCCGCTTTGTCTGGACACAGTGCAAGGGGAAAGGTGGATATCTGTAACAGCCTTCTTCCACCACCACAAGTTACAGATGCACAAATATCATACCACCAAGACATGCTAATCTCTCACCATTCCAATTACATAGGAGGTTAGCAGTTTTGGTGCGGTATTATAACTTTCCCACTCATCATTATTCACGATTCATTCAGGATGATCTGTAATCATGGTAGCATGATGTTTAGAAATAGTGTTTAGAAATATATTGTATTTTCATTTACAATAAAGGTGACTCCAAAATGACAAAATACATTAATACCAATACATTTAGTCCCCTAAAATGGAGGGACAAGGAGCAAAAAGTGATGTCATTTCTAAACGGTTCACCTAATATACAGTTGAAGTCGGAGGTTTACATACACCTTATCCAAATACATTTAAACTCAGTTTTTCACAATTCCTGATATTTAATCCAAGTAAAAATTCCCTGTTTTAGGTCAGTTTCGGATCACCACTTTGTTTTAAGAATGTGAAATGTCCTAATAATAGTAGAGAGAATGATTTATTTCAGCTTTTATTTCTTTCATCACATTCCCAGTGGATCATAAATTTACATACACTCAATTAGTATTTAGTAGCATTGCCTTCAAATTGTTTAACTTGGGTCAAATGTTTAGGGTAGCCTTCCACAAGATTCTCACAATAAGTGGGGTGAATTTTGGACCATTCCTCCTGACAGAGCTGGTGTAACTGAGTCAGGTTTGTAGGCCTCTTTGCTCGCACATGCTTTTTCAGTTCTGCCCACATATTTTCTATAGGATTGAGGTCAGGGCTTTGTGATGGCCACTCCAATACCTTGACTTTGTTGTCCTTAAGCCATTTTCCCACAACTTTGGAAGTATGCTTGGGGTCATTGTCCATTTGGAAGACCCATTTGTGACCAAGTTTTAACTTCCTGACAGATGTCTTGAGATGTTGCTTCAATATTTCCACACAATTTTCTGTCCTCGTGATGCCATCTATTTTGTGAAGTGCACCAGTCCCTCCTGAAGCCACCCCACAACATGATGCTGCCACCCCCGTGCATCATGGTTGGGATGGTGTTCTTCGGCTTGCAAGCCTCCCCTTTTTTCCTCCAAACATAAAGTACGATCTTTGTCCCCATGTGCAGTTGCAAACTGTAGTCTGTCTTTTTTATGGTGGTTTTGGAGAAGTGGCTTCTTCCTTGCTGAGCGGCCTTTCAGGTTATGTAGATATAGGACTAATTTTACTGTGGATATAGATACTTTTGTACCTGTTTCCTCCAGCATCTTCACATGGTCCTTTGCTGTTGTTCTGGGATTGATTTGCACTTCTCGCACCAAAGTACGTTCATCTCTAGGAGACAGAACGCGTCTCCTTCCTGAGCGATATGACGGCTCGTGGTCCCATGGTGTTTATACTTGCGTACTATTGCTTGTACAGATGAACATGGTACCTTCAGGCATTTGGAAATTTCTCCCAAGAATGAACCAGACATGTGGAGGTCTACAATGTTTTTTCTGAGATCTTGGCTGATTTCTTTTGATTTTCCCATGATGTCAAGTAAAGAAGCACTGAGTTTGAAGGTAGGCCTTGAAATACATCCACAGGTACACCTCCAATTGACTCAAATTATGTCAATCAGCCTATCAGAAGCTTCTAAAGCCATGACATAATTTTCCCGAATTTTCCAAGCTGTTTAAAGGACAGTCAACTTAGTGTATGTAAACTTCTGACCCATTGTAATTATGATACAGTGAATTATGCACAAAGTAGATGTCATAACCGACTGCCAAAACTATAGTTTGTAAATAAGAAATTTGTGGAGTGGTTGAAAATCAAGTTTTAATGACTCCAACCTAAGTGTATGTAAACTTCCGACTTCAACTGTAGATTAAAATTCCCTCTGATGAAAGCTGACAGTCTGGACTTTTAACCTCATAGTCATGGTATCATTTAAAATCCAACGTGCTGGAGTACAGCGCCAAAACAACAAATAATGTGTCACTGTCCCAATACTTTTGGAGCTCACTGTATATTATCCCAACACGGAAGTGAGGCCACCAAAGGGATGGGTACAGTTGGTTAGTGGCTTGTCCCCATATACATTTGGTTGTATATTATTTCCTTCCAGTAGAGCTAAAGTGTACTTTTTGTACAAAGGCACAAGGACTGAACTTCACAGCTTAACGGACGTTGCATTGACAGGGATACCCAACAAACATGACATGCACTCACAAACAAACACCATCAGTGGCTAACCCCACCTCACCCTCCCACCTCACCCTCCCACCCCTCCAAAAGACACTCTGAACAAGACATCAATAAATAAATGCTTATTTTGTGGGAGTTTGGTCCAGCGTAGCTGACATATGTTCCCCATAGTCCAGAGAGGCTTCAATTGGCGAGAGTGAGGACAACGGGGTGGTGGCGGCGGCAGCGGGGGCAGGGGTAAGCAGTGCGCTGCTGAGCTTGTCCTCCCTGGCTTATTGAATTACCTAAATGAGCTGAGGAGACCAGACTGGGGTTCTTAGCCTTTTGAAGTTTACAAATCATTCTGAAGGCTCTGGGGCTGAGGGGGCCGTTGAAAGGGAAGGGGGCTGCCGTTTGATGTTTTAAATAAAAACATCGGGAAACAAACAAACAAGGGGAGCGGGAGAGGGAGAGACGAGGGGAGAGACAAGGGGAGAGGGATAGACAGGGGGGGTAAGGAAACATCATGTTACCCATAGCAACTTGGGAATGATGATGGCTAAGAAACCACTTCCTGTCTATGATGGGAAAATTGCACAAGCTCACTGTTGCTGTCTGAAAATGTGTGTATGTGTGTGTGTGTGTGTGTGTGTGTGTGTGTGTGTGTGCGTGCCTGCGTGCGTGCGTGCGTGTGCAGTCCACAGTATCTGTATCTACTGTAAATGTGTGCACATATGTAGTTGTATATTTTGTATATTTTGTGTGCTCTAGAGAGGAAATTAATGTCAGAATAGCTCTCAGTGGAACAATGCAGCACTCTGTGCGTGTGTGCGTGCATGCTTGCGTTCGTGCTTGTGACATTGGTGAACTCTGATGTCTGCTTCATATTTCATCTTACAAAATAGACCATTGACCAGAAGTGTCACCACATGTCCCTTAATAATACATCAACTAAACCAGAAGGTCCATTGGTTGGATGATGGTGCTTTGCAACCCTACATTGGGTTTGATTCCCGCATTGGGCATTAGCCTAAATTATCGTATTTTATCTCTCCTTTTCAAACATTTATGTGACACCTGTGCTCTTTCAAAGACATCTTTCGCCATCACCCATGCACTATTCAATTGTACACTGTGTACTGAAGAAAAGGTACATGAAACTGAATCACAATGAAAGGAAACTGGACCAATTCCAATGTAATTCAATGCATTAACCAGTGTAGTTACATGTAATTATACCAATTTATTCATATTCTATGTAACTATGAAAGTTGGTGGGGAAAATCAGCCATCACGTTTGCTTGAATGTATCATTTTTGCTTATTTTGCTTCACTGCTTCCTAAATTGTCATTCCCAAAACATCTGACTAAATATACCTTCCTGTTAGTTCTCCATCATTTATTTGTTTATATTTCAGATAATATTGTATAAATATCCCATGGAAATACATTGAATGATATACTAATGATTCCTTAAAGCCTATTTACCTAGACTCAAGTACGCCTACCACCAATTCAGATCGTTTCTAATTGATATGGGCTGGATTTGATTACGCAGAAGCTTTTTGTTGTTCGGACAATCAAGGGCCTCTTCCAAGTTATTTAGCATAACGAATTCATTAAGGCGTGGAAATGTGATAAAATGTCTCTGTCCCAGCGAAAACAACATCCATTTTCATAATGGAAAAGCCTGAAATGTAATTAGTGACATAATCATGGCAAAAGAGAATAAACTTGATTTAAAACACATTGTCTGTGTTCTGGAAGTCTCCATACTCAACCCAATCCTTAAACCACACTGTGAATACAATCTTTTGTTTTCCAAAAATATTTACTGTTCTTGTCTTTTCCATTTGCTATTGATTTTTTAAATCAGGTACATGACGATGTACTTGTTTATGTAAAGCACATGAAAGAAACCAGATTTTTTTTTTATCCATGCCCATGACCTGGAAATGAGAAATGAGAAAGGGAATTCGGCATAGGCCACAGGACACCAGCACCTCAATCAACAACTGTCCAGGGACGTTAAGAATCCAGTTCAACTTTATGACCCAGTGACTCCATATCCATCTCACTGTTTTTTGTTGTTGTTGGGCACAATAGTCATTGTTTATACTGTGCTTCACTACCACAAATATTGATTACTACAAGAAACGTATCTTGTCAAAGTTATTCACAGATACACAGCCTTGTCTGTGCCCTCTGAGGTACATCTTATGCATGAGCTAGGGGAGCTACTCATCATGCGAGCATAGTTCATCGAACCACCTCTGTTGCACAAGTAATTAAAACATCACAAACAAAGTTAATAATATATTTATTTAACTTTCAAAGTGCTATACAGATGGGTATAACGATACTTATTTGCCACCTTAGATATAGTTAGATATAGACATTAAACACACGTTTTCTGGTAACTTAATAATTAGTTCTTAAACAGGCTTACACCCAAACAGGCTTACAAGCAATAAGGCCCGAGGGGGTGTGGTATATGGCCAATATACCACGGCTAAGGGTTGTTCATAGGCACGACGCAATGTGGAGTGCCTGGATACAGCCCTTAATGGCAATATACCACAACCCCCCAAGGTGCCTTATTGCTATTATAAACTGGTTACCAACATAATTAGAGCACTAAAAATAAATGTTATTCATACCAGTGGTATACGGTCTGATATACCACGGCTTTCAACAAATCACCATTCAGGGCTCGAACCATCCAGCTTATAATATTATTTGAATCACACACAATCTCTCTATTTCGCTCTCTCTCTCTTTCTCTAATGCCATTTTTGGCTGTAGTGGTGGCGGTGGACCTGATTTCTCTTCCCTGCTGCCTGGTGAAACCAATGTCCAACTGATCGAGGTTGGGAGTGACATCTGGCAATTTGATGGAGTGGATTTGGTTTCTTGGGGGCAATTCCAGGCCACTGTCCCTGGGCGCCAAAACCCTTTCTGGTTTGTATATGACTTACATGTGTATGACGGGAGTAAGGGAGGGAAAGGTGTGTGTGTGTGTGTGTGTGTGTGCGCGTGCGACTATTGAGGAGAGAGAAAGGGGAAAGCGGTTACTGCAAATGGAAAACAGCAGTCCGCCATGTACATTAATACAAGCCTTTCATCACCCCATCCCCTGAAGCACCGCCTCTCCCCTTATCATTTACTTTAAATACACACATTAGTCTCATCAATAAAAGCTAATGCCTCTTTATAAAACAGAGGTCTATTTCAAATGAAGGGCCCATTTCCCAGACCCCTCCGAGTCTCCTTCAATCCCAGACAGTGATGCCTGATCTATTCCCCCGTAACATAGTCTCAACCATCCCTAGAAAAGCCAACAACAAACAACATGCAAATATAACCAGATACGGAGCCTGCTGCTCACTTACATGGCTATATTGTCTCTTCCTCAAAACAGATGGGAGGTGAAAAGAAATAAGCTGGAGAGAGTGACTGTAGATACTGTATTTTTGCCTGCTATTCATCTATGGGTTTGAGGATCTCTATAGGTGAGAAAAATGTACTCCTGAGTAGGCCTGCATTGGGATTAAATGTACTGTGTCCATTTTAGGACACCCACAGCATCACGCCTCATGGCTACGTCGAGAACATTAGCCAAAAGACATCCTTCCTCTTTGTATTATCCACAGGTGGTATAGTAAAGAACACCCATAGATGTAGGTCTGACACAGCAAATATTGATGCTGACTCTTCGTTGCAACATATCTTTTCCAAGTGCATGTCAGTGTTGTTTGATGACTTCCTAATATGGATGCCATATATCTCATCAAGCTATGAGCTCTGACTATCAACAGGCGCGTGTCATATTCAGTGTAAAACTACAACGATACAAGCTGTGTGTACACAAGGTATGAGAATTTATTGTTCAAGATAATCAGCACTGTGTTTGTCCTTTTTCAGACCCAGATTAAGCCTACTCCTGGACTAAAATACATAATCAATAAATAATGTATATTAAGGAAAGAAAAAATATATTTTTTAAATATATGTTTTAAATAATGTAAATATTTTTTAAAAACTATATATGGAGGATTAGAAATTATGTAGACAATTACATTGATACATTGATTACAATCTATCTGCAATATTAAAGCTGATATTCCCCCTAAAATAATAAAACAATTAAAAATACAAACATTTATATTAAGTGTTTCATTAAATGCTTCTCAAAATTGGCCAGTTAGTCTATCTATAAATAAAAGCCCTTTCCCCACTGCATTTAATGACCTTTCAAATAGGCACAAAGCTAATGAAGACAACTCACAACAAGACATCTTAATCAAATCATACTTTATTGAAAGTGCATTTAAACATATCAACACAGTAAAATACCTATTTTGACATACAATTAGACCACCAGATACCCGAACAACCTAATAATGAAGGAAGCAAATAGTGAAAGTTTGAATACAATTGGAGCTTTTTTTACCTATATGTGTGACTCCACTCCACCATGTAATGTGGGTAACAGACATCATCATAGCTTCTGTGCTCATGTCTGGCTCCACTGAGTTATTAACATGTTGTGGGTTACAAGATTTGCTTTTGGATTTTGCCACATGAAAGCCGAGGTGGAGGTCAATAGCATAGCCCTACTGTGGCAATGAAAATATTATCTGGGTTTACCCATTACGGCTCACACGAACATGCTGGGCTCAAAGACAGGCGTCACATCTTACCCTACCATGATCAAAGGGAAAATCTACCCAAAAATGTAAATATGATTTTTCATCACTAGGCAATTTTAGATGCGTCCCAAAGGAAAGTGCATTCCTTGTTCCCTGACCAGAGGGCAGTCTGTCTGTCTGACTCTCTAACTACATATTTGAGGTGGCCTTTGGGAAATATGTCTATGGTTAACTGTTTTTTTAGTTTGCCTGCTTTCAAAAATTTAAATCAAGTTGACAAGCATAAGCAAGTAAGAGATCCTGAATAACAGTATTAAAATAACCTTTTATTTTTTTATGCCAGGGATGGCATCTTCTGTTCTTCAAAAGATAGACACGAAAACCCGGACAAAACCAAAATAATTGTAACCCTAACTTCTTGGATTTGGAATGAAAAATATTTCAATAAATTCATGAACAATAATATGTGAGTATCATACATTGTCACACCAGTACATATTTTAATATATACTCTCTGGTAATAAAGGTAATTATAAAGATGACATTTTTGGGGAATGTGGCCACTTGATTTCCAGTGTTATGCATCACATGTTGAGAGGTGATTGGGCAATTTAAGTCTATGTCTGTTTTTTATTTAATTAAGAAAGCTTGGTGTTGCCAGTGAATCTGTCTGTCTGTCTAGGAATATGTGTTACTAATTTAGTAGACAAGGCTTGAATTAAAAAGTTAAGTAGTGCCTGAGGTAGAACCAAAAAGGTCCCATATTTTTTTATTTCACTTTTATTTCACCAGGTAGGCCAGTTGAGAACAAGTTCACATTTACAACTACGACCTGGTCAAGATAAAGTAAAGCAGTGTGACAAAAACAACAAAGAGTTCCACATGGGATAAACAAACGTACAGTCAGTAACACAATAGAAAAATCTGTATACAGTGTGTGCAAATTAAGTAATTACAATTTAGCAATTTACACTGAAGTGATGTATGTGCAGATGAGGATGTGCAAGTAGAATTACTGGTGTGCAAAAGAACAGAAAAACAAAAACAAACATGGGGATGAGGTAGGTAGTTCGTTGGATGGGCTATTTACAGATGGGCTGTGTACAGCTGCAGCGAATAGTTAGCTGCTCTGCCAGCTGACGCTTGAAGTTAGTGAGGGAGATGTAAGTCTCCAACTTCAATAATTTTTGCAATTCGTTCCAGTCATTGGCAGCAGAGAACTGGAAGGAAAGGTGGCCAAATGAGCTGTTGGCTTTGGGTATGACCAGTGAAATATACATGCTGGAGCACGTGCTACGGGTGGGCGTTGCTATGGTGACCAGTGAGCTGAGATAAGGCTCATAGATGACCTGGAGCCAGTGGGTTTGGCAACGAATATGTAGCAAAGACCAGCCAACGAGAGCATACAGGTCACAGTGGTGGGTAGTATATGGGGCTTTGGTGACAAAACGGATGGCACTGTGATAGACTCCATCCAATTTGCTGAGTAGAGTGTTGTAGGCTATTTTGTAAATGATATCGCCGAAGTCAAGGATCGGTAGGATAATCCGTTTTACGAGGATATGTTTGGCAGCATGAGTGAAGGAGGCTTTGTTGCGAAATAGGAAGCAGATTCTAGATTTAATTTTGGATTGGAGAAGTTTAATGTGAGTCTGGAAGGAGAGTTTACTGTCTAGCCAGACACCTAGGTATATGTAGTTGTCCACATATTCGAAGTCAGAACCGTCCAGAGTAGTGATAAGAAACGGATCTCAACTGATCGACAGAGTTGCTATGCAGAGATTTGAGAGGGTGAGCACTAAAATTCATAAATCAAAAATGACCCATTTAATAGAATCAAATGATTGTCTGAGTATTTGAAAGGTAGATAGACACCTCAAAGATGGCTCACTAGAAAGAGCTAATCAATCAACATGGTAGTAGAAGTTGATTTTGCGATGACACGCTATTCAAAATGTAGAACTACACACCTGTAGACTCATTTTATTAATTTATTTTCATCTTTCAAATAATAACCTTTTCCTGTCACAATCCCTCCATTTCTCTCTCATCTGTCCGTCTCTGACTGTCACTCTAACTTTTCTACTAGAACCTGGAGTGACTTCTCTGGGAAGGAAACAGAAAATAAGCTGGAACCTGAAGAAGGGCCCTACCCCACCATGGCATTTGGGGCGAATTATAAGGGTTTAGCTCTCTCAACTTGACCTCTGTCCTAATGACTTGTAGTCTAAATCCTTTGGCTCCAGGAAGAGTGTTTTTCTAACCTCCACTTGTCTGCTGTTCGTCCAAACACAAGGAGAAAGGAAAACAGGGCCCACAAGAACAGGGGACTCCGCGCCACCTTCTCACCAGTGGAGGCTGCTGAGGGGGGGACGGCTATTAATAATGGCTGGAATGGAAACCACGTCGTTGATGTATTTGATACCATTCCAGCAATTATTATGAGCCGTCCTCCCCTCAGAAGCCTCCACTGTTTCTCACAGCACAGCAGAATCCCCACTGCAGTCTCTCGTTCTTCTCTGCAGCCTGCACAGGTTATCCCAGGGTCTCTCTCCCTCTGATATGGATGGATTGTTAGATAGGATCATGGTCTCATTAGAATTACACCTCCCCCCACCCTTTGCCCTCAGAACAGCCTCATTTCGTCAGGGCATGGACTCAACAAGGTGTCGAAAGCGTTCCACAGGGATGGTGTCCCATGTTGACTCCAATGCTTTCCACAGTTGTGTCAAGTTGGTTGGATGTCCTTTGGATGGTGGACCATTCTTGATACACACGGGAAACTGTTGAGCATGAAAAACCCAGCAGCGTTGCAGTTCTTGAAACAAACCGGTGCGCCTGGCACCAACTACCATACCCCGTTCAAAGGCATTTCAATTTTTTGTCTTGCCCATTCACCCTTTGGCCCACATACACAATCCATGTCTCAATTGTCTCAAGGCTTAAAAATGATTATTTAACCAGTCTTCTCCACTTCATCTACACCGATTGAAGTGGATTTAACAAGTGACATCTATAAGGGATAATAACTTTCACCTGGATTCACCTGGTCAGTCTATGTCATGGAAAGAGCAAGTTTTTTTAATGTTTTGTATACTCAGTGAATGTCACGTGAGATGACATATTAGATACTGTTGATGGCGCCAACAGAGATGGTCGCCTCGCTTCAGGTCCTTAGGAAACTACGCAGTAATTTGTTTGTATTATTTTTTACCTTGTTAGCCCAGAAAATCTCAAGTGTTATTACATACAGCGGATCCTTTGTTCGGACCTCCACCCTGGACGTGGGATCTTATGCCAGGGGCCGACCAAATACAACGTGGTCGCCGCAGGAGAGATAGACGGAGTGGCCTACTGGTCAGACTTAGAAGGCGAGCACACCATACACCGCTTCTGAGCATATTACTCGCCAATGTCCAATCTCTAGACAACAAGGTGGATGAAATTATGGCACGAGATGCTTTCCAGAGAGACATCAGAGATTGTAACATTCTCTGTTTCACGGAAGCATGCCTCATTCGGGATATGTTGTCAGAGTTGGTACAGCCACCCGGTTTCTTCACTCATCGCGCCCACAGAAACAAACAACCATCTGCTAAGAAGAAGGGCGGGGGTGTATGCCTTATGATTAACGACTCGCGGTGTGATCTTAACAACATACAGGAACATACAGGAAGTCCTTTTGTTCACCTGACCTAGAATTCTTTACAGTCAAATGCCGACCGCATTATCGACCAAGAGAATTACCTTCGATGGTAGTCACAGCCGTGTATATCCCTCCTCCAAAGCAGATACCTCGACAGCCCTGAAATAACTTCACTGGACTCTATGTAAACTGGAAACCATATATCCTGAGGCTGCATTTATTGTAGCTGGGGATTTTAACAAAGCTAACCTGAGGGCTTCCTAAATTCTATCAGCATATTGAATGCGCAACACGGGCTGGTAGTATTCTGGACCATTGCTACTCTAACTTACGCGATGCATACAAATGCCTCCCTTGCCCTCACTTCGGCAAATCTAACCATGACTCCATTTTGTTGCTCCCAGCCTATAGACAGAAACTAAAAACAGGAAACGCCCGTGCTCAGGTCTATCCAATGCTGGTCAAACCAATCGGATTCCACACTTCAAGACTGCTTTGATCACTTGGACTGGGTTATGTTCCAGGTAGCCTCAGACAATAACATTGATGTATATGCTGACTCGGTGAGCAAGTTCATTAGCAAGTGCATCGGTGATGTTGTACCCACTGTGACTATTGGAACCTTCCCTAAACAGAAACTGTGGATTAATGGCAGCATTAATGAAAGAACAAACCACCGCTTTCAATCATGGCAAGGCAACTGGAAACATGACCAAATACAAAGAGTGTAGCTATTCCCCCCGCAAGGCAATCAAACAAACAAAGTAGAGTCTCAATTCAACGGCTCAAACATGAGACGTATGTGGCAGGGTCTACAGTCAATCACAGATTACAAAAAAGAAACTCATACATACACTGACACGGCCCACTACCAAAGCCTGTGGGTTCTCCTTCACCATGGCCAACGTGAGTAAAACATTTAAACGTGTTAACCCTTGCAAGGCTGCCGGCCCAGACAGCAGCGTCCTCAGAGCATGCGCAGACCAGCTGGCTGGTGTGTTTACAGACATATTCAATCAATACCTATCCCAGTCTGCTGTGCTCACATGCTTTAAGATGGCCACCATTGTTCCTGTTCCCAAGAAAGCTAACGTAACTGAGCTAAATTACTATCGCCCCATAGCACTCACTTTTTGACGCAAACAAAATTATGTATCTTTCGTCTCTCTGTGTTTCATAATTTCCTTCAATTTGCAAGAGGCTCAATGTATCTCACTGGAGAAAGCATCCGAGAAAGCGAAACAGCGCCCATCTGTCTCTGTATGTGTAGGCCATATATCTGATTCTGTCTGGTCACATTGTTGCCACCCATAGCATTGAATGCAAGGGAAGCCAGTGAGCATTTGTCCTATAAAAAAAGTATTAAATAATAGCCAATTAGCCTTGAGCTAAACTGAGTGAGCTCAACTGTGAATGGTCCTGCACACCAAAACAAAGTGTCAAGGGAAGCCAGTTTGGATCTATCTTCACTCCAAACACATCACATCGAACACAAGACATCATTAACAGAAGCAACTTGAATTGTTGCATCTCGTTGTGTTGTTGTTCTCCAGTTTCTAGCTAGCTAGCTAAAATTGTCCCTTTCCTAAATTAGCCATGGATGGAGTTAGACATTTGGACTTGTGGTTTTACTTAATTCTCAGTACTGGCCAATGATTATAATGGCGATTCTGATCTAACCAGTCATACATTGTGCCCCTGGACTGAGAGGATGGAAGTTCAATTAACACTAGATGTAGAAGGCTAATATTAACTAGTTAACATTGCCCATGAAAGGAAGTTAGGCTAGCGAGCAAGGATTTTAGCCAGGTAGCCTACTACAACAAAAAATAAAAGTGTATACTGTATGATAGAGTCATAGACCGTTTTGTCAACAGAAAAGAGGAGAATGGCATTGGCGTTTCTACAAGTAGGGTGAGACAACATGTTTTTTCTACTTGCATGAACTCTACTTGCATGAGCACACACACAAATCAGAACGATGGACATCCTATTTAGTTTTTGGTATCTATTAGTTGTCACTGTATTAGACTAAGCACAGGTGATTTGATGATGTTGAAGTTGAAATGGTGCTGGAATAGTGGAGGCAGCTCCTGATTTGCAGTAATGCTCCGTGGTTCTAAATCAATAGTTGTTTAGTAGTCTGAAAACTTAGGCAAAAATGTACTTGCTGTAGGACATGTTAAATTTAAAAATAATAATAATTTAAGTTTGTTAAATGTAATATGCTTTGTTGGATTTCACCGGACAGAGGTTGCTCTCCGGTTTTGTGGTGAAACAAAGGTGTGTTTGAATATATTAATCTACTGTGTCTTCTTATTGTCTTGGCCTTAGGCCTACATATCACGATATCAAGAAATATGAACTCACAGGTTATATGGCAAACAACGCAACAGGTTGTAATATGGCTTTTTTTCTGGCTCGGCTTCCCCAGGGATTTTACCCAAACGCCGCTACTGCTTACTGCTTATTTTACTACCTCAACATTCCCAAATATTCAAATAATTGCTTACTGCTGTGGTCACCAATCTTTTGAGTCAAGATCACTTTCTGAGTAAAGATGCAAGCCAACATCTACCGCTCAGATTTTTTAGAAACATAAGCCTATGCAAACTTAACCCTATGCAACATTAACAAACAAAAACAGTTGTGTAGCAATGAGGTTTGTGCAGTAGGCTATAGGCCAAATAAATTATCACTGCATATTGGCTATGCTTGAATTGTCCTGCCAATGTTGTTCTCAGACCATTTTGAAATGATACGTAAAAAATGTAGGTATATGATCACGCTGGTAATAGATCATTTGTTGTGTTACTTGTGAAGCATAGGTAGGTGAGCATATCATTTGTTGTGTTACTTGTGAAGCATAGGTAGGTGAGCATATCATTTGTTGTGTTACTTGTGAAGCATAGGTAGGTGAGCATATCATTTGTTGTGTTACTTGTGAAGCATAGGTAGGTGAGCATATCATTTGTTGTGTTACTTGTGAAGCATAGGTAGGTGAGCATATCATTTGTTGTGTTACTTGTGAAGCATAGGTAGGTGAGCATATCATTTGTTGTGTTACTTGTGAAGCATAGGTAGGTGAGCATATCATTTGTTGTATTACTTGTGAAGCATAGGTAGGTGAGCATATCATTTGTTGTGTTACTTGTGAAGCATAGGTAGGTGAGCATATCATTTGTTGTGTTACTTGTGAAGCATAGGTAGGTGAGCATATAATTTGTTGTATTACTTGTGAAGCATAGGTAGGTGAGCATATCATTTGTTGTGTTACTTGTGAAGCATAGGTAGGTGAGCATATCATTTGTTGTGTTACTTGTGAAGCATAGGTAGGTGAGCATATCATTTGTTGTGTTACTTGTGAAGCATAGGTAGGTGAGCATATAATTTGTTGTGTTACTTGTGAAGCATAGGTAGGTGAGCATATCATTTGTTGTGTTACTTGTGAAGCATAGGTAGGTGAGCATATCATTTGTTGTGTTACTTGTGAAGCATAGGTAGGTGAGCATATCATTTGTTGTGTTACTTGTGAAGCATAGGTAGGTGAGCATATCATTTGTTGTATTACTTGTGAAGCATAGGTAGGTGAGCATATCATTTGTTGTGTTACTTGTGAAGCATAGGTAGGTGAGCATATCATTTGTTGTGTTACTTGTGAAGCATAGGTAGGTGAACATATAATTTGTTGTATTACTTGTGAAGCATAGGTAGGTGAGCATATCATTTGTTGTGTTACTTGTGAAGCATAGGTAGGTGAGCATATCATTTGTTGTGTTACTTGTGAAGCATAGGTAGGTGAGCATATCATTTGTTGTGTTACTTGTGAAGCATAGGTAGGTGAGCATATCATTTGTTGTGTTACTTGTGAAGCATAGGTAGGTGAGCATATCATTTGTTGTATTACTTGTGAAGCATAGGTAGGTGAGCATATCATTTGTTGTGTTACTTGTGAAGCATAGGTAGGTGAGCATATAATTTGTTGTATTACTTGTGAAGCATAGGTAGGTGAGCATATCATTTGTTGTGTTACTTGTGAAGCATAGGTAGGTGAGCATATAATTTGTTTAGTTTTTTATTACTGGACTGATGGCCTGCATCTGATGGTCAGTTAGGGAAAGTAAGACACAGCGGTGAGTGCAGCTGCCTCTCACCCAACTCCCCGTCCCTCGTTCCCGCCGCTGAGAAAAGGAGACATAGTCTTCCAGCTGACAGCGAAACTCAAGTCACACTGCCTCATGCACCAATTCATGTTCATGTTGTTTCAAAAATATATATAAAAAAATATTCAACCTTTATTTACCTATGCAAGTCAGTTAAAAACAGTTAATAACTTATTTACAATGACAGCCTACTGGGGAACCTGCCTTGTTCTGGGGTAGATTTGTACCTTGTCAGCTCAGGGATTTGATGCAGCAACCTTTTGATTATTGGCCCAACACTAACCACTAGGCTACCTGTCACCCCAGGTTACTCCTATGACCAGATAAAGTGAAATATTCCACAATATTAAAAAAGTCACAAACCGCTAATAATAGCAACGCAAGCTTATCGGAACACTTTGCTATACAGAGTTCTAAGGCAGAGTTCTACCTTCAGACACATGAAATGGTTCAAAATGTGACTCACCACCCGGAATAGGTCTTATGTAGCAACATTGGAATTTCAGTTTTTTTTTACATTGGATTAAAATAGAGACTCAGAGCTACAAAATGGTATATCATACACTGCATTTGAGAAAACAACGGGAAAGTAATTCTGCTTTGAATGTTGATCAACTTGTAAACTTGTAAACTCACTTTTGAGAATACCGTCAATATTTTGGGATTTCTTTGTCGACAGCCATTCAGTGTTGTTCTTAAGCCTTAGCCCCACCCATCTCGTTAAGGGTTGATCTGTGTGTTCTGTACTAACTTGCAAGCTACTTCCAGTCATCTAAGAGGGAGAGAACAGCTCACTGAACATTACTCGCCCTAGCAGAGTTGGTTAGGCTTTTATGTTATCGAGAGCATTGGTGACTGCAACTGTGCTGTCAGATTGTCCATTCCTAAATGCAGAGCGTTTCGCATTCAGAGCGCACACTGGATGCTCTGGCCAATATGCAGGGTTGTTTCGAAAGCTTTGACCTCACAACTATAGTCAAGCACCCAAGCTACAGTAACTGGCTAATAATGGCTAGCCACTTCCAGACACTTAATGAGAGAACACCCAGCTCTCACCATTTTACTCACCCTAGCAGAGCTGGTTAGGCAGTTTTCATGTTATCCAGAGCATTGGTGACTGTAACTGTGCTGCTGGCAACAATTGAATTACGCTTTGTTGTCGACATTTACTGACACTGGACATATTCAACGGGTGTTGAGCGTTCAAAAATGAATCAGTTATTCTGCGCTCTGGTACACTAAAATGGTAAGAAATGTAGCTAGATAGCTAGCTAGGTAAACATTGAATCCCAACGCATGACGTAACATTAGTTAGCGAGCCAGCCTGCCAACGTTAGCTAGCTAGCTAATAGTACACTTTACGATTATAGTGGGGTCTTTTATTAAGACATGTAGCTAGCTGGCTAAACAATGGACCACAATCACAACTCATGACGTTACTACCCTGCATGAATCTGCAGGTAGCTAACCAACCAGGTTCTATGGCTATAACTAGTCAAGCAAATGTGCCTGAGATACAAAGAATAAGATCATACACATAACGTTAGCTAGCTAACAGTACACTTGAAATGAAACCACTTTCTGTCAAAATTAGAAACGTGTAATATCTGATAATGTAGCTAGTTAGACTATCTTACCAATATACATCATGGTTGGATGCTTCTCCTGTCTGATGCCATGCATGGTTGCTCTTAGTTTGACAATGTAATGCAGACTTGTGTTTTCTCCATCTCCTTAGCTATCATACTCGAATTCCACTGACTTCAAAACTCGGTGGAGAGCATACACATAACGTTAGCTAGCGAGCCAGCCAGCTAAAATTAGCTAGATAACAGTACACTTTAACTTGACATTAGGTATATGTAGTTTTACTATGAGACACATAAAAAAAATCCCCGTTCGACCCGACATACTTAGACATACTAACCAGCTCCAATAGACAGACACGTGCTATATGGCAGATCAATCCAAACTCATCTCTCGGCATGTCCAGCCCACTCATTATCTCAGCCAAACATGGCTAGCGGGAAGGTTACCCTCTCTTTCTGTGGCTTAACTAACTAGGATCGTAATTTAACAATTGTATTTGTATTTACAGATGGCATACAAGTTTGATATTAAGGCACATGAAAGTTCACGTGTTCGAGAAGGCATTTCTGCCCCCAAAAAATTACATTAAAACGGCTCTCCTGTGAAGTCGTGACTTATTCCTAATTTCTTGAATCGGGTCACAAATGTGAACACTTTGCCTTCCTGGTAATAGGGCTGCTGAGTCAAGTACAGAGCGCGAAACAAATAAACAAATAGGAACGCAAGGCTTTACCATTGTTTTTTTTTACAGAAATATTTGGTGATTGACTAGGAATGCCATGGAGATCGACCAGTCGATCATGATATACCGGTTAGTTACCACTGGCTTACTGTCTTTGAGCAGCTAAATTCTCTTGCCATCCAGGGATTCTTCAAAGAATTAAAAAAAAAAAAAAATTACAACAAAAGTATTGGATTCTTACATGGTCACAAGGATTTCTTGTCAAGATTGCCACACAAAAGTGTCTCTTTGTAGTAAAAAACATGAATGGCCCTTGTCATTGACTGTATATTTGAAAAATGCCCTCATTGACCTGTTATCAATATAAATGTTCCAATAGTCAGTCATGCATCCGTTTTTATTGAGAATATAACTCTCTGAATACAATATTATTGCTGTCAAAAATATAAGTACATGATTCGCCTTGATCATAAAAAAAACATATTGTATAAAATAATTCAAAATAATTTCATATATCTTTCTGAACGTCTTTTGGTAGACTTTTACGTGAATAAAAACAACTACACAATTACATAATGTATGTTTAGAAAGTACAGTACAGTCTTCTTTACAGAAAAACAAAACAAATCATGAATGATAATTTGCAAGTCCTCCAGTGGTTAGAGCGTTGGGCCAGTAACCAAAAGGTTGCTAGATCAAATCTCTGTGCTGACAAAGTAAACATCTGTTGTTCTGCCACTGAGCAAGGTAGTTAACCCACTGTTTCCTGGGTGCTGAAGATGTGGGTGTCAATTATGGCAGCCCCCTGCACTTCTCTGATTCAAAGGGGTTGGGTTAAATGCAGAAGACACATTTCAGTTGAATACATTCAGTTGTACAACAGACTTGGTATCCCCTTTCCCCAGTGTGTACTGTCTGTAGGCCTATGTGTAGTTCAAAATGGCTTCCCTCACAGGTTGACAGGTTAGGAGGAGTGCTTGCAACCTGTGGGGAATTTGTCTTCGTCAGACAATATTGCCAGAGACGTTTCAAGCCTTTTCCTCCAACCTCTCCTGTAATTACGACCTCTTCTAAGACGATGAGTAGCGCAGCATCTCTGTACCTCGACACTAATGGGGGATAATAGCTCTGGAATGGAGGGAGTGAGAGAGAAAAAGAGAGAAAGAAAGAGAGAGCATTGGACCTGTCAGAGTAGTCATTTATGAACAGTGCACAATTTTCACATATTCTTTGAACTCGACAGGGTTATTAGTTTAAGTGGGATTCCTGTATTAGTACTTAAAGTGGTGCTTATCTCCAATAAAAGCTTTATGATAATTTGATTGACTACCATTTGGTAAAATTGATGTCTCACAAACAACAAATGTAGTTTTTTAAATATTTGCTTATAAGCTGTTATTTCCGGAAGCTGACATTGCCTGGAATTTGTATTTCAACCTCCGTTGATTTTAGGTGCAAAATCCTAACATTATATAAAGGTGACTCGGACTATGAAGTCTTTGTGACCTGACAATAAACGTCTTCGTGACCTGTTACACAATTCTTCCTGTTCAGAAACTCTTGTCCTGTTATGAAAGACGTCCTCTTACAAAACTCTTATGACATTTTTATAACGCAATTCTTCAAATTTTTGCAACAACCTCATAAAGTACCTTGACATATCCAGAGTGGGAAAATAATCCATATCCAGAGTGGGAAAATAATCCATATCCAGAGTGGGAAAATAATACATATCCAGAGTGGGAAAATAATCCATATCCAGAGTGGGAAAATAATCCATATCCAGAGTGGGAAAATAATCCATATCCAGAGTGGGAAAATAATCCATATCCAGAGTGGGAAAATAATACATATCCAGAGTGGGAAAATAATCCATATCCAGAGTGGGAAAATAATCCATATCCAGAGTGGGAAAATAATCCATTTCCAGAGTGGGAAAATAATCCATATCCAGAGTGGGAAAATAATCTATATCCAGAGTGGGAAAATAATCCATTTCTAGAGTGGGAAAATAATCCATATCCAGAGTGGGAAAATAATCCATATCCAGAGTGGGAAAATAATCCATATCCAGAGTGGAAAATAATCCATGTCCAGAGTGGGAAAATAATCCATATCCAGAGTGGAAAATAATCCATATCCAGAGTGGGAAAATAATCCATATCCAGAGTGGAAAATAATACATATCCAGAGTGGAAAATAATCCATATCCAGAGTGGAAAATAATCCATATCCAGAGTGGAAAATAATCCATATCCAGAGTGGAAAATAATACATATCCAGAGTGGAAAATAATACATATCCAGAGTGGAAAATAATCCATATCGAGAGTGGAAAATAATACATATCCAGAGTGGAAAATAATCCATATCCAGAGTGGGAAAATAATCCATATCCAGAGTGGGAAAATAATCCATATCCAGAGTGGGAAAATAATCCATATCCAGAGTGGGAAAATAATCCATATCCAGAGTGGGAAAATAATCCATATCCAGAGTGGGAAAATAATCCATATCCAGAGTGGGAAAATAATCCATATACAGAGTGGGAAAATAATCTATATCCAGAGTGGGAAAATAATCCATTTCCAGAGTGGGAAAATAATCCATATCCAGAGTGGGAAAATAATCCATATCCAGAGTGGGAAAATAATCCATATCCAGAGTGGAAAATAATCCATATCCAGAGTGGAAAAAAATCCATATCCAGAGTGGAAAATAATCCATATCCAGAGTGGGAAAATAATCCATATCCAGAGTGGAAAATAATCCATATCCAGAGTGGAAAATAATCCATATCCAGAGTGGAAAATAATCCATATCCAGAGTGGAAAATAATCCATATCCAGAGTGGAAAATAATCCATATCCAGAGTGGGAAAATAATCCATATCCAGAGTGGAAAATAATACATATCCAGAGTGGAAAATAATCCATATCCAGAGTGGAAAATAATCCATATCCAGAGTGGAAAATAATACATATCCAGAGTGGGAAAATAATACATATCCAGAGTGGGAAAATAATCCATATCCAGAGTGGGAAAACAATCCATATCCAGAGTGGAAAATAATACATATCCAGAGTGGAAAATAATACATATCCAGAGTGGAAAATAATACATATCCAGAGTGGGAAAATAATCCATATCCAGAGTGGGAAAATAATACATATCCAGAGTGGGAAAATAATCCATATCCAGAGTGGAAAATAATACATATCCAGAGTGGGAAAATAATCCATATCCAGAGTGGAAAATAATCCATATCCAGAGTGGGAAAATAATCCATTTCCAGAGTGGGAAAATAATCCATATCCAGAGTGGAAAATGATACATATCCAGAGTGGGAAAATAATCCATATCCAGAGTGGAAAATAATCCATATCCAGAGTGGAAAATAATACATATCCAGAGTGGGAAAATAATCTATATCCAGAGTGGAAAATAATACATATCCAGAGTGGAAAATAATCCATATCCAGAGTGGAAAATAATCCATATCCAGAGTGGAAAATAATACATATCCAGAGTGGGAAAATAATACATATCCAGAGTGGGAAAATAATCCATATCCAGAGTGGGAAAATAATCCATATCCAGAGTGGAAAATAATACATATCCAGAGTGGAAAATAATACATATCCAGAGTGGGAAAATAATCCATATCCAGAGTGGGAAAATAATCCATATCCAGAGTGGGAAAATAATCCAAATCCAGAGTGGGAAAATAATTCATATCCAGAGTGGGAAAATAATCCATATCCAGAGTGGGAAAATAATCCATATCCAGAGTGGGAAAATAATCCATATCCAGAGTGGGAACATAATCCATATCCAGAGTGGAAAATAATACATATCCAGAGTGGAAAATAATACATATCCAGAGTGGGAAAATAATCCATATCCAGAGTGGAAAATAATCCATATCCAGAGTGGGAAAATAATCCATTTCCAGAGTGGGAAAATAATCCATATCCAGAGTGGAAAATAATACATATCCAGAGTGGGGAAATAATCCATATCCAGAGTGGAAAATAATCCATATCCAGAGTGGAAAATAATACATATCCAGAGTGGGAAAATAATCTATATCCAGAGTGGAAAATAATACATATCCAGAGTGGAAAATAATCCATATCCAGAGTGGAAAATAATACATATCCAGAGTGGAAAATAATACATATCCAGAGTGGGAAAATAATACATATCCAGAGTGGGAAAATAATACATATCCAGAGTGGGAAAATAATCCAAATCCAGAGTGGAAAATAATACATATCCAGAGTGGGAAAATAATACATATCCAGAGTGGGAAAATAATACATATCCAGAGTGGGAAAATAATACATATCCAGAGTGGGAAAATAATACATATCCAGAGTGGAAAATAATACATATCCAGAGTGGGAAAATAATACATATCCAGAGTGGGAAAATAATACATATCCAGAGTGGGAAAATAATACATATCCAGAGTGGGAAAATAATACATATCCAGAGTGGGAAAATAATACATATCCAGAGTGGAAAATAATACATATCCAGAGTGGGAAAATAATACATATCCAGAGTGGAAAATAATACATATCCAGAGTGGAAAATAATCCATATCCAGAGTGGGAAAATAATACATATCCAGAGTGGGAAAATAATCCATATCCAGAGTGGAAAATAATACATATCCAGAGTGGAAAATAATACATATCCAGAGTGGAAAATAATCCATGTCCAGAGTGGGAAAATAATACATATCCAGAGTGGAAAATAATACATATCCAGAGTGGGAAAATAATCCATGTCCAGAGTGGGAAAATAATACATATCCAGAGTGGAAAATAATACATATCCAGAGTGGAAAATAATACATATCCAGAGTGGAAAATAATACATATCCAGAGTGGAAAATAATACATATCCAGAGTGGAAAATAATCCATATCCAGAGTGGAAAATAATCCATATCCAGAGTGGGAAAATAATCCATATCCAGAGTGGGAAAATAATCCATTTCCAGAGTGGGAAAATAATCCATATCCAGAGTGGGAAAATAATCCATATCCAGAGTGGGAAAATAATCCATATCCAGAGTGGGAAAATAATCCATTTCCAGAGTGGGAAAATAATCCATATCCAGAGTGGAAAATAATCCATATCCAGAGTGGGAAAATAATCTATATCCAGAGTGGAAAATAATCCATATCCAGAGTGGAAAATAATCCATGTCCAGAGTGGGAAAATAATCCATTTCCAGAGTGGAAAATAATCCATATCCAGAGTGGAAAATAATCCATATCCAGAGTGGAAAATAATCCATATCCAGAGTGGAAAATAATCCATATCCAGTATTCAAATAGTTGACTCATTGACTTTTGATTTGATCTCGCTGGTCTCTGTAAGCAAGGATTTATTTACACCCTGGGAAACTTTGTGTCTGATTACCACATTATTACCACATTATGAACAATACATTTGTTTGAGGATTATCCAAATTAGATTAGATTGTAGATCAGAGCTTCTCGAACCATTTAAGGTTTCGCTCAAATTTTCAGGGTCATCCACATAAACGTTCTCCCGTGCAGATAAGGAATTTCTGTGAAACCATGAGACTGGACAGAGGATTTACTCCGGATTACATGGCAGTTCTATAATAATGTTAAACATATGAGGAGAGCAGACTCCAAACCCACCAGTCCGTCCTTACATAGTGCCTCTTTTGTCGTTTGACAACTGACAGTTTGATTTACTTGAAAGGAATTGTAGATGCTCTGTGTGTAACGCAGCTCGAGAATTGATTTTCAATTTCATTAGCTGGGCGATAACGAATGTATTATGGACAGCTTTCTTTGCTTGTACTAGACACAAAGAGTTTGCAGCCTGTTTGTGCACTTATTTGTAGAAGTTTACAAGTTTCTAAAGTTTCGCATTTCTGTTTACTCTATTCACATCTGCGTGGAAAGGTTTGGATGATAATTTGTAATCTGAACATAACTGTAGTCCCATTTTAAGTACCCTGAGTATAGCTCTGCGTCTTGTTTTTGCAACCACCATTTCATACTTTGCAAATAATTATCATACATATTCAGCAATTTGCCAGGCCATGGTAGAAAACACGTTCTTGGGTTTCTGCAAAACGAGTTATTTATCCTGTCACATTACATTCCCATGGCTTAGAAAGTGTGTCCAAAAGCAAACAAAGGTAAACAAAACCCTATTTTATCTTTGTATCATATGACAACTCTGGCAGAGAGGTCTGTTATGGTACAGTAGGTTAGCATTACACTACAGTAGCCCTGCACTAACGCTAACATAGCACTCGGCAGATAAACGCTAGCCACAGTCTAGCCACCCCCTAGCCACTTCAGACCACATGTCTCCACTAAGTGAAACCGAAGCTTGTTGTTTAGCCTGAGAAGCCATAGCTAGCTGCTTCAACTATTCTACTTACTAGTGTGTTCCACAAGAAGAAAAAGGCTCTTAATATCTTTAAGATATTATTGAAAGATAATATAAAATAAGGATAGATAATTAAGATAAAATATTAAGATAAGATAAAAAAATATATTTGAAATTGTTTCATTCCACTTGTAGAAATGTAATAATGACCAGTTTTGAATAGTAGAAAATACCAGTTCAGAGATGAAGTGAAAAATAGTTTTTTTTAAATGTTTTTGTTTTATGATTTAAATGTCAATTTGATCATTGTTATACTTAATTTATATACTTAATTTATAAACATGCCCTAAATTGTATAGAATTGTGTCATCATGTCATAGAATTTTTCCATTTTGGTGAAGGTAAAGGGATCTTGTAACCGCTCAACTATCAGAGAAATAACCTGATAAACCAAACCATCATCATAATCTTTCTTTATTTCTCTCTGTCAAACCAAAATTAAGATTTATGTTTTCCTTGCTTCACATGTGTTAATGCTTTTCCACTGACTTCTTAGGCATGCATTATATAATTTTATTTGCAAGTCTAAAAACCAGATTGCCAGATTCAATTTGGTCATAAAAAACACACAACATTTTACAATAAAAAATGCTTGATATAAGGTTCTTAAACAGCAGATTTGAATTGTACTTAAGCAGTTTATTTTAGTAAGGTTGCTTTCGGGTTATTGAGTTTTATGGCAAATATTTGAAACAGGTTCCAAACAGTACTGTGTAGCAATTTGTACAAACTGTGTTTATGGGATCTTCTCCAGTAAAATGTTATGTTTAACTGCTGATATTAGATTGGACTAGATTCAATCAGAGAACAAAGGAAATTACTTGGCAGTAGATAATAGTGATGCATTTCACAATTACCTAACTTATCTTGCTATTATTATACATCGTTCTTTCTTTCAGACCAATTTGACACTTGCATGGTCATATTGGCCAACTTTTTGTCAAGAAAGTTGACAGACAGTGCTTTTGCGACTCTCCTCTTCTCTTCTGTCAGGATGTAACATCAGATGATATATCCTCCAAGGGGAGGCACTGCCTGGCTCCTATTGCCTGTGCCTGTAGAGAGAGTGCATGTATCAGCACATGTCCACTGCTAGTGCACCACAACAGACTCCCCTCAGAGAGACTCACTTACAATGACGGCCTACCAGGGAACAGTGGGCTAACTGCCTTGTTCAAGGGCAGAATGACAGATTTTTACCTTGTCAGCTCAGTTATTTGATCCAGCAGCCTTTTGGTTACTGGCCCAATGCTTTAACCACTAGTTTACCTGCCACCCCTTGGCAGGTTAGCCTGGGAACAGGCAGGTTAGCCTGGGAACAGGCAGATACATACATACCACAGGGCTGTCTTGTTCACTCATCCATACAGTCACCAACAGTTCATACATACAGTATGTGCTAACATTTCTGGCAACAATGTCCACATACTTTCTCACATTTTTGCTCCTTCCAGACACTTGACACCACTGAGTAGACCTATTGATATATTGGACTACTTAACAAAACATTATTAGGATTATAGTGGGATTTTCAGAAAATGTGTATGTTTGATTTCTCAAAGCACAGAGAAAGAAAGATCATATTTTAATCACATGCACATTTGAAAACACATGCAGATTTTTTGGACACACTCAGTGAAGTGACAATACCACCCAGAATGTAAGCTAGCATCTCATTAAACAGCTTGATCTCTAGGACTATGTCCATTTCTCACAGTTCCCTCTGATGACCCTGTCACTTACAGTCTCTGTGGAATGTGATATGTGTGTGTGTGTGTGTGTGCATGCGTGTGTGTTTTCCTACATATTTTACTGTAAGCAAGTGTGAACTTTAAAAGTCTGTACAGTTGCCCTCATGACCCTGTCACACATATGTGTGTGTGATTGTGCGTGTGTGTGTGATTGTGCGTGTGTGTGTGTGCTTGCGTGTGTGTTTGTGTGCATGCATGTGTTTTTATGTGTGTGTGTGTGTGTGTGTGTGTGTGTGTGTGTGTGTGTGTGTGCGTGTGTGTGTGATTGTGCGTGTGTGTGTGTGTGCGTGCGTGTGTGTTTGTGTGCATGCATGTGTTTTTATGTGTGTGTGTGTGTGTGTGTGTGTGTGCATATGCACACGCACACACACACACACACACACACACACACACACACACACACACACACACACACACACCCACACACATGCTTACACACAAACACGCACACACACACAAATGTTTGACAGGATCATGAGGGCAACTGTACTCCAAAGACGTATAAAGTTCAGATTATTTTATGAAATTCACTGAGGAGGATGGTCCTCCCCTTCCTCCTCTGAGGAGCCTCCACTGATCCATACATCCCAGACAGTCATAAAAATATACATTTAAAGACAAGCCAACATATCTTGAAATCTGTTTAGGAAACATGCAGTTTCACGTTCACATGTTGAGGTGTAAAATGGGAGGTGTATAATGACGAGAACCAAATATCATCAAGATTCAAAGATATGACCTGCTACGTACATAAACACGTGTTCATACCGTACACACACTAACACACACACATTTGCATCTCACAGCAACATCCCCTCCTCTGTGGATATGTGATACAGAGTATAGGCTGAAGTTAAACTAGAAACTGATCTAAGGTCGGTGTTACATTTTCTCCACTAATGGTTAAGGTTTAGATATGGGGAGGATAAGCTGATCCTCGGTCAGTGCCGAAGGGCTACGGGCAATAAAGGTAAGCTAAGCTAGCACCCTCCTGTGTTAGTAAAGAGGGCTGCATCTCAACCACTAAGCACTCACACATGCAACTTCATTCGATCCCATCCTCCACTGTCTTTTTGTTTGTACTTTAACATTCATTCAATGCAGGTGTAATTCATATAATTCATATTAATATGTTATATTTTTCAATGCTTTCTTGACTCTCGATCTAGAGACAATATTTGAATTTAAGCATAGAGTAATTTACACACATAAATGGGTAAGCAACCCAGGAACCTTCTCCATGTCTCTCATTCAAAGTCACTCCTAGGGTTGCAAAATGTCTGGAACTTCAATAAAGTCTCTGTTTTCCCCAAACTCCCAGTTGGAGGATTCCCAGGATCCAGAGGGAATACATAGGAAATCAAGAATCCTCCAACAAAGACTTCTGGAGAACCCTAGTCACACCATTACAGCTAGACCATTGACCAGTTCTGCATAACTCGCCAAGATACTTCAATCCATTGAAAGGACAGTATGGAATTCTCATAAATTGTAGTTGTGTAAAATAACAGTTGACATCGAGACCGTCATACTCTAAGTGGGAGCCCCAAATGAAACAAACATCTTATGCTAGCTGCTTTGAAGCATGAAAACAGTTGGCAAATGGGCCACACTCTACCTGAGTAATAGCTTGCTTAAAAAGAGGTTGAAAAATGTGTTTCATGAGTGTGTCTCATGAAAACAATGACTTCCCATTACCTTTGAATATAATCCCCAGGGGGTTACTGTACTTGAAGACTGTTGTGATCAGATTTTACTGTTTGGATTTCATCTCCAATTTGAGTGTCCGGTACCAGAGCACCAAGTCTGGGACAAGAAGGCTCCTAAAGAAGCCATAAGACTGCTAAACAGTTAATCAAATGGCTACCCTGACTATTTGCATTGACCCGCTTTAATTATTTTTTCCACTGACATTCTTGCACAGGCTCTATGCACACTCACTGGACTCTACCTACACACTCACTGGACTCTACCTACACACTCACTGGACTCTACCTACACACTCACTGGACTCTACCTACACACTCACTGGACTTTACCTACACACTCACTGGACTCTACCCAGACACTCACTGGACTCTACCTACACACTCACTGGACTTTACCTAGATACTCACTGGACTCTACCTACACACTCACTGGACTTTACCCAGAGTCACTGCACTCTACCTACACACTCACTGGACTCTACCCACACACTCACTGGACTCTACCCAGAGTCACTGCACTCTACCTACACACTCACTGGACTCTACCCACACACTCACTGGACTCTATCTACACACTCACTGGACTCTACCTACACACTCACTGGACTCTACCTACACACTCACTGGACTCTACCTACACACTCACTGGACTCTACCCACACACTCACTGGACTCTACCTACACACTCACTGGACTCTACCTACACACTCACTGGACTCTATCTACACACTCACTGGACTCTACCCACACACTCACTGGACTCTACCTACACACTCACTGGACTTTACCTACACACTCACTGGACTTTACCTACACACTCACTGGACTCTACCCACACACTCACTGGACTCTACCTACACACTCACTGGACTCTACCTACACACTCACTGGACTCTACCTACACACTCACTGGACTCTACCTACACACTCACTGACTCTACCCACACACTCACTGGACTCTACCTACACACTCACTGGACTCTACCTACACACTCACTGGACTCTACCTACACACTCACTGGACTCTACCTACACACTCACTGGACTCTACCTACACACTCACTGGACTTTACCTACACACTCACTGGACTTTACCTACACACTCACTGCACTACCTACACACTCACTGGACTCTACCTACACACTCACTGGACTCTACCTACACACTCACTGGACTCTACCTACACATTCACTGGACTCTACCTACACACTCACTGGACTTTACCTACACACTCACTGGACTTTACCTACACACTCACTGGACTTTACCTACACACTCCAACGCACGCACGCACGTACGCACGCACGCACACACACTTTCATCCTGATTTTCTAGTCACTTTTACCCCTACCCACATGTACATGCTATATTACTTCAACTACTTCATACATTGATTAATTAACAAGGAGTACCAGTACAAGGAGTACAAGTAGTCCTTTTAGATAGCCTTGTTATAAGTATTTTATTGTGTTACTATTTTTGGGGGGTCTTATTTCACACAATTTTCTTACTTTTGGACTCTGCATTGCTGGGAAAGTGCTCGTAAGTAGGCATTTCACAGTAAAGTCTACACCTTTTGTATTTGGCGCATGTGACAAATACAATTTGATTGATTTGATTTGTATCGAAGTGTACAGTTTATATAGTCAAAGCTCCTTTAAGATCTTGCTGAAATAGATATCCATTAACGGATTGATGTATAAAATATAACAATTTAGTTTATAAATTCATTTCATTAATGATTTATGTTCTGAGAGCTTATCCATTAAATTGAAGAAGATAGGTTAGACAATATGCATCCAATGTCCAATTGTAGCTTCCCATATGCTGGGTGTCAAGTCAAGTAACATTTTATTAACGTAAAAAATGTCCCAATATACAAAAAAAAAATATATAATAAAGTGAATGACATCCACTTTCAAGTCAAGGGTGAGAAACAAACAACCATTAAATTTAATGCTCTCTTTGTGCCAGCAAGGTTGTTTTCCCCACCAATTATGTTTTTCCTTATTGTGGACCCTAATGCTACATGTACAAAGTTACTTTTCAGCATTTTAGGCCAGGATGTTTATGCCAGGATGTTTAGGCCAGGATATTTAGGCCAGGATGTTTAGGCCAGGGATTTAGGCCAGGATATTAAGGACAGGATGTTTAGGACAGGATGTTTTGGCCAGGGTTTTTAGGCCAGGGTTTTTAGTCCAGGGTTTAGGACTATTACAAAATAAGTTGCTCATTCTAAGACATTTAAGAAAACATCCACTAGGCTACTAATTCCAATAAACTAATCTATTATTTAGCAAGCATACATCTGTACACATTGGGGTGAAAAAAATACTGTTTAAATGTGATTAGCCCCTATCCCACTTCAGAACAAAACGTGGACCTCATGAGTGAGTCTTTTTCCAAAGACTCTACAGGTAGAGTGTAGGAAGCGTATGCAAAACATAGGAAGGCATTTATAAATAAATACATGTATACAGTATATATATATATATGGCTTTATTAAACACACTCTTGGCATCCGTTCTCTGCTCTTTCTTAGTCAAAGTCCTCGCATTACATGAGGAGAACTTGGCACGGCAGCCGAGCGCGCAATGGAAAATTGGAAAATCTTGTGCCCATGGGTGAGAAACAATTATGGGTTTGTGTTCATTACAATGGTGTACAACAAAGGGAATGAAAATACCAGAGCTAAGTGTTTTACCTTAAAAACGCTGGGAGCGAAATTAATGTAATTAAGACCACAAATATCTCAGGCTTTCGTAAAAATACTTTTACTGCCTCACCAGGATGCATGTACTCTAACTTCTTGAACCCTGTTTGAAATCAAGGGCCCCCTTAACTGTATCTTTTACTTTACTATTTATATTTTTGACAACTTTTACTTTTACTTCACTACATTCCCAGAGAAAATATTGTACTTTTTACTCCATATATTTTCCCTGACAACCCAAAGTACATTTTGAATGCTTAGTAGGACAGGAAAATTGTAAAATTCACACACTTAACAAAAGAACAATTGGTCATCCTCACTGCCTACGGTCTGGCGGACTCACTAAACACTAATGCATCTTTTTTGCGGGTAATGTCTGAGTGTTGTCCCTGGCTATCCATACATTTAAAAAAAGAAAATAGTGCCATCTGCATTGCTTAATATAAGGAATTTGAAATTATTCATACTTTTACTTTTACTTTTGATACTTAAGTATATTTTAGCAATTTAATTGACTTTTGATACTTAAGAATATTTTAAACCAAATACATTTAGACTTATAGTCAACAAGTATTTTACTGGGTGACTTTTACTTGAATAACATTCTATTAACATGTCTATACTTTTACTTGAATAACATTCTATTAACATATCTATACTTTTACTTGACTAACATTCTATTAACATATCTATACTTTTACTTGAATAACATTCTATTAACATATCTATACTTTTACTTGAATAACTTTCTATTAACATATCCATACTTTTACTTGAATACCATTCTATTAACATATCTATACTTTTACTTGAATAACATTCTATTAACATATCTATACTTTTACTTGAATAACATTCTATTAACATATCTATACTTTTACTTGAATAACATTCTATTAACATATCTATACTTTTACTTGAATAACTTTCTATTAACATATCTATACTTTTACTTGAATAACTTTCTATTAACATATCTATACTTTTACTCAAGTAAGTACCTTTTCCACCACTGCTTATTCCTAGCGTGCAATGATTACATCAACCTTGTGACGCTACAAACTTGTTGGATGCATTTGCTGTTTGTTTTGTTTCGGATAATTCTGTGCCCAATAGAAATTAATAGGTAACAATGTATTGTGTCATTCTGGAGTAACTTTTATTGTAAATAAGAATAGAATGTTTCTAAATAATTCTACATTAATGTGGATGCTACCATGATTACGGCACAAAATAATCTGAAACACAACCCAAACAAACAGCAAATCCATCCAACAAGTTTGTAGAGTCACAAGCTTGATGTAATCATTGCGTGCTATGAATATGGGACCAAATCCTAAACTTTTTAATACTTTAATACAAATATAAGTGACCAATACTTTTGGCCCCCTAAAATGGGGGGGACTATGTACAAAAAGTGCTGTAATTTTTAAACAGTTCACCCTAAAAGGATGAAAATACCCACACATATCATTTCAAATCCAAAGTGCTGGAGTACAGAGCCAAATCAACAAAACATTTGTCACTGTCCCAATAATTTTGTAGCTCACTGTATGTAAGTAAATATGTATTGTCACTGTGTACATTAGTCCAACTCTAAAGTGTCACTGTGTACATTAGTCCAACTCTAAAGTGTCACTGTGCGTGAAGCTCCACGTATCTAGGGTACTTCCAACAGTGCTGAAACCCATTGAGACACAGGAGCAATGATAGAACATTGTAAAGACTTTCTACTTGTTCTTTCCTTCAGTCAAAACCACACTAGCTGCCTGGCTCCTGGAAAATGTCATCATAAAGGCACACATTAAGAAGATTAGTCATATTTGGTTGAACTTTTGGGTGAAATTGGATTTTCCTCTTTAAGAGACTGTATTTTACTTTCATATTCCTATTATTTTCCGGTAACATAATGTGCCTTGTTACATGACGTTATGCCAAAGGACAATCAGTTTGTCGAAGCACATTTCAAGACGAGTAGAAAGAGCATGAAAACGACAAAAACAAAAAAATACGCGAAAGGAGGGAAAGAGAAGTGGAGAAGTTGAGAACGGAGTACTGTCAGAGGTATGTGACAACTGCCGATATTGAAAGAGTAAAGGATACCTCGTTCGGCCCTTTGGCATTTCAAGGTTAACCGTTACAGAGGCTGCTTGTAACAACTCCCCTTGAAGTCAGGCTGAAGTCACCCATCCCGTATGCTCGGACTGGACTGGGTGGGTCATTGAGTGACAGGTCCAATAAACGTAATTATAGTGGCTGCTGTGACTAAGTTATGTTGTCTACCGACTCCACCTTCTATGGAGCCAGTTGGACTGTTAACTACCGTGTCAGACCAGGCAACTGAAGGCATCAAAGCCCCATTGACTTACAGCAATAAACACATAATCAGGGAACACACCATTACTGGGATACACACACTACTGCACAGCCTCAAAAACAACTGAGAGTGTGAACACAAGCACGCATGCACTCATGCAAACATGCTCACACATACAAACACTGAGTCTCACACACACACATACAGTGCCTTGCGAAAGTATTCGGCCCCCTTGAACTTTGCGACCTTTTGCCACATTTCAGGCTTCAAACATAAAGATATAAAACTGTATTTTTTTGTGAAGAATCAACAACAAGTGGGACACAATCATGAAGTGGAACGACATTTATTGGATATTTCAAACTTTCTTAACAAATCAAAAACTGAAAAATTGGGTGTGCAAAATTATTCAGCCCCCTTAAGTTAATACTTTGTAGCGCCACCTTTTGCTGCGATTACAGCTGTAAGTCGCTTGGGGTATGTCTCCATCAGTTTTGCACATCGAGAGACTGAAATTTTTTCCCATTCCTCCTTGCAAAACAGCTCGAGCTCAGTGAGGTTGGATGGAGAGCATTTGTGAACAGCAGTTTTCAGTTCTTTCCACAGATTCTCGATTGGATTCAGGTCTGGACTTTGACTTGGCCATTCTAACACCTGGATATGTTTATTTTTGAACCATTCCACTGTAGATTTTGCTTTATGTTTTGGATCATTGTCTTGTTGGAAGACAAATCTCCGTCCCAGTCTCAGGTCTTTTGCAGACTCCATCAGGTTTTCTTCCAGAATGGTCCTGTATTTGGCTCCATCCATCTTCCCATCAATTTTAACCATCTTCCCTGTCCCCGCTGAAGAAAAGCAGGCCCAAACCATGATGCTGCCACCACCATGTTTGACAGTGGGGATGGTGTGTTCAGCTGTGTTGCTTTTACGCCAAACATAACATTTTGCATTGTTGCCAAAAAGTTCAATTTTGGTTTCATCTGACCAGAGCACCTTCTTCCACATGTTTGGTGTGTCTCCCAGGTGGCTTGTGGCAAACTTTAAACAACACTTTTTATGGATATCTTTAAGAAATGGCTTTCTTCTTGCCACTCTTCCATAAAGGCCAGATTTGTGCAATATACAACTGATTGTTGTCCTATGGACAGAGTCTCCCACCTCAGCTGTAGATCTCTGCAGTTCATCCAGAGTGATCATGGGCCTCTTGGCTGCATCTCTGATCAGTCTTCTCCTTGTATGAGCTGAAAGTTTAGAGGGACGGCCAGGTCTTGGTAGATTTGCAGTGGTCTGATACTCCTTCCATTTCAATATTATCGCTTGCACAGTGCTCCTTGGGATGTTTAAAGCTTGGGAAATCTTTTTGTATCCAAATCCGGCTTTAAACTTCTTCACAACAGTATCTCGGACCTGCCTGGTGTGTTCCTTGTTCTTCATGATGCTCTCTGCGCTTTTAACGGACCTCTGAGACTATCACAGTGCAGGTGCATTTATACGGAGACTTGATTACACACAGGTGGATTGTATTTATCATCATTAGTCATTTAGGTCAACATTGGATCATTCAGAGATCCTCACTGAACTTCTGGAGAGAGTTTGCTGCACTGAAAGTAAAGGGGCTGAATCATTTTGCACGTCCAATTTTTCAGTTTTTGATTTGTTAAAAAAGTTTGAAATATCCAATAAATGTCGTTCCACTTCATGATTGTGTCCCACTTGTTGTTGATTCTTCACAAAAAAATACAGTTTTATATCTTTATGTTTGAAGCCTGAAATGTGGCAAAAGGTCGCAAAGTTCAAGGGGGCCGAATACTTTCGCAAGGCACTGTACATGCAAGCACAAACACACACACACACACACACACACACACACACACACACACACACACACACACACACACACACACACACACACACACACACACACACACACACAGGAGTATGTCTCAAACATAATCGATAGGCCAGCGCTGCACAAATCCTGACCTTACTGGACCTTTGCGTCTTAAAACTGTTCTTTCACACAGGTATTGCATAGGCTCACTGCAACATGTGAGTGCTTTGAAAGGGTGGGATTGTGTGTGTATACAACAGAGACAGCAGTAGGGGATTCAGGTTAGATATGTATATGTATCTCTTGTTTGGTATGTTTCCATGAACAATGCTTGTAACTGTAAATTAAATGCGTGCATATCTTTCTGTTCCCCTTGCATGAGTTCGGGTTGTTTGAACCTGTATGGGATATTCAACATCCTATGAATTTTGTTAAGAATCGTCACAGATTGTCAATGCAAAGTATTTTGTTACCAGTATCGAATTTGTACTGATATTTTTCCAATGTGTTTGGTAGACTGTAAAAGAAGACCTGGGATCAAAAACTATGAGAAATACTAGCATTTGCTTTTGTCTGCCTCGAGTGCCACTTGGGCAGGGTTTGCAATTGTGTGACTATCCTATTAGTTCCATTGTGCCAGGTAAGCTCAATCAAACCTAACTAAAGTATTTTAAATGATTTCAAATAGAATTTGAACCTAGGTCTATAATTCAGTACCATAACCTCAGGCAATTCAATGTTTTACTATGGTAGTAGAATACTGATCTGCTCTCCCACAAACTAAGTACAAGTGTAATTGAACCTGTTTACATCCAAACTGACAATTATGTTTAATTATAACTCAACTTAATGACATCTTCTCAGCCCAATTATGTATATTGTGATTATTTTTGCCCGTCACAATAACTGGGCAATCAAGCAGATTTGTTATCATTACATGGAGTTTGGTGCAATCACAAACACACTGTTTGGGTTTTTATATAGTGGAGATCGGACCACCTGCATTGGCTACTCTTATAGAGAATCAGGATTTTTAATGAGTTTGCAAGTATTTTGGTGAAAAAATATTAGCAATATGAGAGACATTTCTGTAATTGCTATACATAGGTACTGTACTGTAATAAAGGAAATCATTCTCCCTTCCTCAACTTGAATTTATTTTCTTGGGGATGCAGAAAGAGAAGAAATACATATTTTCAAAAACCCATAACACAGCATTCAAGAAACATACCTTGAGCACAAGAGTATTACATCTAGTTAGTAGACCGCAGCTCAGTCTACCAGTAGTCAACTCACGGACATTGTCCCGATATATCTTCACAGTCGAGGTGTAGCTTTTATCTCTCACTTTACCTTGCCCAACAGTTGGAGAATCTCCATAACTTTTGTACATAACCTCACTCACCCTGGCAACCCAGTTGGTGCATGTATCTTTTATCCCTATCAACAGTTAGATGAACATCTCAAGAACTTTCATACATTGCAACAAACTTCCTCCAACCTGGAAACCCAGCAGGTAGGCGTACTGTGTTTGAGGGTTAGTTACCGTGGGCTACAAGGATGGGAGGAAGGTCAGGCCCATTCCTCAGTGGTGCCAGCCTTTTTTAAAGGCATGTCCTGTCTGTCTGTGCCTGCTCCTCACAGGTCACTTTAATATCAGCCTAAGGCCTTGGATCTGCCCCCATGCAGCTCCAGCAATTGCTGTCTGGAATATCCCCCCCCTCCTTCCTTCACTTTTTGTTGTGTAGTATGCCTTTTCAGCTGGATAGCATGTACCTGTCCCGGCATCTCTCCTTAGCTTTCTCTCTCTTTTTTCTCTTTCTCTTGTTCTCTCTCCCTCTCCGTCTCTCTCTCCCCATTTCTCCCATCTCTCTCCCATCTCTCTCTCTCTCTCTGTCTTTCTCAATTCAATTATGTATCTCTCCCTCCCTCTTTCTCGCTCTCTCTTTAATACCTCTCTCTCCTTCACTCTCACTCTTTCCCTCTCTCTCTCCCTCTCTCTCTTTACCCCTCTCTCACTCTCCCCCTTTCCCTCTCTCTCTGTCTCTCTCTCTCTCTATCTCTACATACAGTACCAGTCAAAAGTTTAGACACCCCTACTCATTAAAGGGTGTTTCTTTTATTTCTTTTTACTATTTTGTACATTGTAGAATAATTGTGAATACATCAAACACATTAAATAACACACATGGAATCATGTAGTAACCAAAACAGTGTTAAACAAATCTAAATATATTTAATATTTTCATTTCTTCAAAGTAGCCACCCTTTGCCTTGATGACAGCTTTGCACACTCTTGGTATTCTCTCAACCAGCTTAATCTGGAATGCTTTCCCAACAGTCTTGAAGGAGTTCCCACATATGCTGAGCATTTGTTGGCTGCTTTCCCTTTACTCTACAGCCCAACTCATCCCAAGCCATCTCACTTGGGTTGAGGTCGGGTGACTGTGGAGGCTAGGTCATCTGATTCAACACTCCATAACCTCTCTGCGCACAGAACCCGTTAGTGGGATGAAATTCGACAACATACGGTGATCGCTACATAAATAGTCATATTAAACACTCATGAAAAGACAAGTGTCTCACATGTTTCGAAAGCCTAGAATCTTGCTAATCCAACTGCGTTGTCAGATTTAAAAAAGGATTTACTGCGAAAGAATACGATGCGATTATCTGAGAATAGAGCCCCATAAAAAACAACTATTTCAACCAGCACAGGCGTAACAAAATCACAAACTGCAATAAAATAAATAGTTTACCTTTGACGATCTTCCTCTGTTTTCAATCCCAATGCTCATTGTTACACAATGAATGGTCTTTTGATTGATAAAATCCATTTTTATAGCCTAACACAAAACATTTTGTGAACCGCTTGTGTCGTGAATTCCGTCTCATTCCATTTTCGACAACACATTCGATGTAAATACACACACGAAATGTGACTTTTCCAGTCATGTTTGGTTTCATTGCAATCAACTGGTTTGTTTGTAACGCAACCAAATGTCATTTCGCGGGACGAATTGACTGAAAGAAACCGATTTGAACACAACAAGTAATGACATCATTGTGCACTGTTGATTGACGGCATTTTAACCCAATGACCACTGATCGTCTTGACATCTAGCTGGGTAGATAGCCAGTGAGTTGAGGTAAATGGCAATATGTAATGTTTATGTGTTGGAAGACCAACCCATGTAGAAAACTCTAGCGTAAAGAGGGTCATTCGCCATTGAAGTTTCATACCGGAAGGAGCAATGCATGTTACGCACAGCGTTGTTTTGGTAAAGCGCAGCTTCAGCTGTTTATATATCATATATATGGCGACTAAGTCAGGGAAAGCTAAATCTAAGTCTAGGTATACAGATGTACACACAATTTTAGAAGAAATTGATCGGGAAAATGAGACAGAGATTGTTGGAGGACGATTCATTTAGCGATTCTCAAATGGAGGAATATTTTTTGAACGGAGAGGACATCGTTTTGGACTGGTAAGTTTTTCTCATGCCAATGCCGTTGTTTGAAATTAATAATATAAAATATTATTTGTGAAATGAAATAGCCTATTTGAGGCTATTGAGGGGAGGGCAGGCCCACAACAATGGCCAAAGTGAAATGGAGACAGTAGATACAGCTGGTCTGTCATAATATAATAGAGACAGTACATCTAGCTGAAATGTCATATAAAACAGACAGTAGATCTAGCTGGTCTGTCATAATATAAATGAGACAGTAGATCTAGCAGGTCTATAATAATATATTCAACCTTATGTTCCATGTACTCTATATATATATATATATATGTTTATTATACCTGTTGATACTGGGCTCATATGTGAAACTATTCTAACTGAACATTTTCTTTCACAGTGACATTGACTCCAAATGGGAGCCCCCAGTGCCAAGGTGTCCATCCCCCACTGAAGCTGGTTCATCCAGCTCCTGCCACAAGTTGTGTTCATCTGCCCAAATTTATTTCTGCAGGCATGGATGTGCCTCAGGGCCAAAAGGGCACAGCATGGAGGCGTCGCTGTGTTCTTTGCAAAATGAAGTCCCCCATCACCTGCACCACATGCTTGGTGACCCTCTGCTTTACAACAGAAAGAGACTGCTATGGCACCTGGCATCAGCAGCACAATATTATATGGAGGACTGATGGTCATCCAAATATTGAAAGTGTTATTTTGTAAATGTATATACTCCATTTTTTGGGGGGTGTGTTAGAATACCATTTTGGTATTTTGTATATAGTTATTCCATTCAAAATGTATAACTTCACCAATTTGGCCACTTGGGTACATTTGGGCTACTTGTGTGGGACACCTGGGTGACTTCATGATAAATATAATGTAGCACACTCATTTTGGAAGTTTTCATTCTGAAACTTTGCACAAGTACTGTTGCCCTCTTATGTTTTTCACTGAAATTGTCCACATCATCCTATCCGAATGTTTGTTTTGTCTTGTTAAAGATGATGATACAACAATAAAAAATTGAAAAAATTTATGTTTTTTTCATTGTATTATCTAAACCAGATCTATTGTGTTATATTCTCCTACATTCAATTCACATTTACATAAACTTCAGAGTGTTTTCTTTCAAATGAAATCAAGAATATGCATATCCTTGGTTCTGAGCCTGAGCTACAGGCATTTAGATTTCGGTATGTTTTCAGGTGGAAATTGAAAAAATTGAAAAAGTAGGGGGGTAGCTGTAAGATTAACACAGCTCACATCCAACCCGGAAGCCAGCCGCACCAATGTGTTGGAGGAAACACCGTGCACCTGGCAACCTTGGTTAGCGCGCACTGCGCCCGGCCCGCCACAGGAGTCGCTGGTGCGCGATGAGACAAGGATATCCCCGGACCTCCTGGTCGCGGCCGGTTACGACAGAGCATGGGCTCGAACCCAGAGTCTCTGGTGGCACAGCTGACGCTGCCAAACTATTCTAACTATTCCAAGGGAGTTGAAATAACGATGAAACAATGTTGACTCAACCCACTTCTGCTTGGAGTGCAGCTACTGTACGCCTTGTCATGTCTCTGGCAAGGTGTCTGTAACAACTCAATAAGCACAGTGGTCAGACAATTTCCATCTGTCATGACACAACAGTGTTCATTCACTATGACACAAAACACAAAATGAAAAGAAAGAATGAATTATAGATTGTCCCATAGCAGCTTTGACATTAGAAAACGAGTTGATGTATGAAATTATTTAGGTAATTGAGGTTATTTACTGAAGTCAATGGGAAACATTACGTAAGAGGTAGCAACAGTGTTCAGTGGATTGTTGGTTACACAGGTTACATACAGAAAGTATAACTGTAGTCAAACATCAGAGAACAAGGTGTAGCATAATGTTTATATTCCTTATGAATTATGATGCTGGAATATTATTCTATCAAACTTTATGAGCTACGGTACGTTGAATCTTTTATTCAATAGAGCAGATGGGACAAGTTAAGACATGTCATCACATGATTCTGAACAGCACAGTCAATTCATCCAATCTTCTATGACTGCCATTGGCCCATTTGAGGTCAGTAAAAGTAGTACTCTTTTGTTCCTGGGAATAGTAGGCTTCACTTAATGAAAAATGTTGTGAGTAACATTAAGAAAACAGTGACTGATATTAAAGTTTATGGACACTTTCAGGATAAATTGCTGGCTCCAAAACCAAAGCCCTCTGCAGCACAGAGAAACTAAACTCTAACTAATTTGTATTTCTCCTGTTCTTAACATTAGACTCCCTCGGGCCAAATCTTCGTGAGAGACTCAACATATTTATAAATAGACAGAATGAGAGAGAGGACCCGAAAACATGAATAGAACCATATGGTATTGGTAAGAAAGTAACTAATCTTGTGACAATATTGCGTGGCCTTCCCTCAGAGCCGATCCAGCTCCATTCTGTGTCATGTCAGAGACATTCATGAACAGACTGCAACCCTGCAACCGGAGAAGGTCCGTCTGTGGCTAGGCAAAGAACAAAGTGATGCTGGATCTGAGGAGGAAATGACTATGCTGCCAAACAGTCAATTACACGTAATTACAATAATTCAACCTTGGAAGATGGTTTATTCAATTTTATGATGAGGTTTTCTCTTTCATCAAATGCTTCATAGGAGACAAGGGGTGGATGGAGGATAAGGACAAGGAATGGTACTTTGTGAAACAGATGTGTTTTTCCTTTGTCGGAATAGCTCATTTTTGTCTTTTATCTCCCAATGACTAGCGCTTTGCGGTTTATGTTATCTCAAAGTTTGATGTCTTCCCCTCACTCACTGTTGTGTCGTCCCTTTGCCCTGTGATGTCCTTTGGTGCAAAACTCAGCACACTCCATCTATAACCATAGCAAAATAGCTTTCCTTTGCCCATTTTTCACTTGGCCTTCTATAAATATTGCAATGGCAATGTTGTTTGCTCCTCTAGGTCTGACTAGACAAAATTGATAGGGCAGATTTTTTTTTATCCACTGAAGTAAGATCCCTTATTTCATGTTGTGTTATGCAGCTTCAAGGTTTAGAGGCCATGATTATTTTCATCATTGTGTCAAGAGATATAGTACTAAAACACTTGAGTGTCTCTCTTGATCCTAGGTCCTGGCAGAGTTGTGTAGACTCAGGACAACTGAGCTTTGAAGGAATACGCAGATTTAAAAAGGAGTCCGTAATTTGCTTTCTAATAATCATGATCTTTTCCTCAAAGAAGTTCATGAATTTATTACTGCTGAAGTGAAAGCCATCCTCTCTTGGGGAATGCTGCTTTTTAGTTAGCTTTGCGACAGTATCAAAAGGAATTTCGGATTGTTCTTATGTTCCTCAATTAAGTTGGAAAAATAGGATGATCGAGCAGCAGTAAGGGCTCTTCGATACTGCACGGTACTGTCTTTCCAAGCTAGTCGGAAGACTTCCAGTTTGGTGTGGCGCCATTTCCGTTCCAATTTTCTGGAAGCTTGCTTCAGAGCTCGGGTATTTTCTGTATACCAGGGAGCTAGTTTCTTATGAGAAATGTTTTTAGTTTTTAGGGGTGCAACTGCATCTAGGGTATTGCGCAAGGTTAAATTGAGTTCCTCAGTTAGGTGGTTAACTGATTTTTGTCCTCTGGCGTCCTTGGGTAGACAGAGGGAGTCTGGAAGCACATCAAGGAATCTTTGTGTTGTCTGTGAATTTATAGCACGACTTTTGATGTTCCTTGGTTGGGGTCTGAGCAGATTATCTGTTGCAATTGCAAACGTAATAAAATGGTGGTCCGATAGTCCAGGATTATGAGGAAAAACATGAAGATCCACAACATTTATTCCATGGGACAAAACTAGGTCCAGAGTATGACTGTGACAGTGAGTAGGTCCAGAGACATGTTGGACAAAACCCACTGAGTTGATGATGGCTCCGAAAGCCTTTTGGAGTGGGTCTGTAGACTTTTCCATGTGAATATTAAAGTCAACAAATATTAGAATATTATCTGCTATGACTACAAGGTCCGATAGGAATTCAAGGAACTCAATGACGAACGCTGTATATGGCCCAGGAGGCCTGTTAACAGTAGCTATATTTGTGTAAATTGAAATTTGCTATCGTAAATGTTAGCAACACCTGTGCCTTTGCAGGATGCACGGGGGATGTGGTCACATTATGATCAGTGATTAGTTCAGTAACTATAATTGCCTTTGAATTAAGGGATCTAACATTAAGTAGCCCTATTTTGAGATGTGAGGTATCATGATCTCTTTCAATAATGACAGGAATGGAGGAGGTCTTTATCCTAGTGAGATTGCTAAGGTGAACACCGCCATGTTTAGTTTTGCCCAACCTAGGTCGAGGCACAGGTCGAGGCTATCAATGGGGATAGCTGAGCTGACTACACTGACTGTGCTAGTGGCAGACTCCACTATGCTGGCAGGCTGGCTAACAGCCTGCTGCCTGACCTGCACCCTATTTTATTCTGGAGCTAGAGGAAAAACACACTCAGTAAATACTTGTATTAGTAGGCAATGTTAGACACAGACTGTGGACTGAGGTATACACTGTACAGCAACTGAATACAGTCGACCCTATGTGATTGATAGTCATTTTTATTTAATTTTAGGTCTTTGTGTGTTTCTCCAATGAAATATAGACCCCTTAAAAATACCAAATCATAGATGAGGGTAGAGAGGGCCTTTGAATTGAAGCAACCCCTGAACCAGAAAATAATCAGGGGACTTAGACAGGGCACTGTGGCCGGAAATTCTCTGTGAATACTGGCTTCAACTATGACCGTTTTGGAAACTGCCTTTTTGGCATTCGCATCGAGCCCTCTCTGTCTGTCACACGGTCAATTTGGGCTCTTCTGACCTAGAAGCTGATGAGTAGCTTTTCTGTTTTTCAGAGGCTTGCATCATCAAAAAAATGTATTGATGCATGCCTCCATACAACCCCGACCTCACCATCTAGACCTGTGGCTTGCCTTCTCCCTAAACATTAAAAGGATCTCTTCTAGACAATTTTTTTTGTATTTTTCCCCTGTTTTCATTTTGGTATTTCTTCTCATCTTCCCACTCAGAGACAGAAATCGTGGTTGGGCTTTTCTGGATTGTGGCCAAGTCTTCGCACAGCTTGTCCTGATTACTAACCAGACTAGAGCCCATGGTTAGATGGAACCAAACCTCTGGCCGCTTGTCTCCCTCCCTACATGTTTTGATGTGATGGCCTATGAGGGTTTCTTAAAGGACAGGGGGATGTGACTGCAAGGGACCCCTGCAAATGTTGCACAGGCAGCAGACAGAGACAGAACATACTGTATTATCATTCAGTTCTAACGTAAATGATTGTGTGATGATTAAAAATAATGGTAATTTCTCACTTAATGACTGGTTACGGGGACCATGCACAGTCGTAAGGATGATATCACCTTTGAATTTCCCTCTGAGAACCTATTGACAGTGTACACCTGCTTTGTCAGGCCAGTGCTCAAGTACGCTGCCCTGGTATGGCCACTGGGTCTCATACAGGCGTGCATGGGAATTATGCTTCAACGCCACACTTCACCTAAGTGCAATGAACTGGGGTTACATGCCTTTGAAGCCTGTCACACCCACCTGTTTATAAAATCTTTACCTTTCCCATTTGTTTCAGGATCCGTCTTCTGTATGGGTGACCCCTTCTACTATTGCACGTTTTCCACATTAGTATTCCTTGTAAGCCTCTCTATCCTCGCCTCCCTTCTGATCACTGTTTTCGTCTGTGTTGTATCAACACCAATTGCTTTCCAGGCAATTAGTACAGGCAAACGGAGCAGACAAGCAGGCCTGAGCCTTAATGCACTAAACTACTCTGGTAGTAAATACTGACTGATTCCTGAAAGCATTGTCATTTAAAACCCAGTGGCTCTGGTCTTTGTCTGAGGAGAGAGTTCCTTTGAAATGCCAGGCCACAGGAATACATCCCGATGTGGATCACAATGGATGATTTTGTCAGATAAAGGGAGATTACAGTTAACTGTCTTTCATTATCCCAACAGGTTCTGTATTATGCTGTAATGAGGGCAGGTCGCAACATAACTGAGGCTCTTATTAACTGCTGAATTAGATTTTTTATTTAACAAAGCAAAACAGTTAAGAACAAACTCTTATTTACAATGACAGCCTAAGAACACGAGCAGAATGACAGATTTTTACCTTGTCAGCTCAGGGATTTGATCTAGCAGCCTTTCAGTTACTGGCCCATCGCTCTAACCACCAGGCTACCTGCTACCACCAAAAACTGGTTTCAAAGGATGGGATGACTAGTTTGATTCTTGCCTCTGTAGCCTCCACACAATCTACACTCTGAGGAATATTTAAAAATATATATATATATTTAACCTTTATTTAACTAGGCAAGTCAGTTAATTCTTATTTACAATGACGGCCTACCAAAAGGCAAAAGGCCTATTGCAGGGACGGGGGCTGGGATGACATTTTTATATACAGTGCCTTGCGAAAGTATTCGGCCCCCTTGAACTTTGCGACCTTTTGCCACATTTCAGGCTTCAAACATAAAGATATAAAACTGTATTTTTTTGTGAAGAATCAACAACAAGTGGGACACAATCATGAAGTGGAACGACATTTATTGGATATTTCAAACTTTTTTAACAAATCAAAAACTGAAAAATTGGGTGTGCAAAATGATTCAGCCCCTTTACTTTCAGTGCAGCAAACTCTCTCCAGAAGTTCAGTGAGGATCTCTGAATGATCCAATGTTGACCTAAATGACTAATGATGATAAATACAATCCACCTGTGTGTAATCAAGTCTCCGTATAAATGCACCTGCACTGTGATAGTCTCAGAGGTCCGTTAAAAGTGCAGAGAGCATCATGAAGAACAAGGAACACACCAGGCAGGTCCGAGATACTGTTGTGAAGAAGTTTAAAGCCGGATTTGGATACAAAAAGATTTCCCAAGCTTTAAACATCCCAAGGAGCACTGTGCAAGCGATAATATTGAAATGGAAGGAGTATCAGACCACTGCAAATCTACCAAGACCTGGCCGTCCCTCTAAACTTTCAGCTCATACAAGGAGAAGACTGATCAGAGATGCAGCCAAGAGGCCCATGATCACTCTGGATGAACTGCAGAGATCTACAGCTGAGGTGGGAGACTCTGTCCATAGGACAACAATCAGTCGTATATTGCACAAATCGGGCCTTTATGGAAGAGTGGCAAGAAGAAAGCCATTTCTTAAAGATATCCATAAAAAGTGTTGTTTAAAATTTGCCACAAGCCACTTGGGAGACACACCAAACATGTGGAAGAAGGTGCTCTGGTCAGATGAAACCAAAATTGAACTTTTTGGCAACAATGCAAAACGTTATGTTTGGCGTAAAAGCAACACAGCTCATCACCCTGAACACACCATGCCCACTGTCAAACATGGTGGTGGCAGCATCATGATTTGGGCCTGCTTTTCTTCAGCAGGGACAGGGAAGATGGTTAAAATTGATGGGAAGATGGATGGAGCCAAATACAGGACCATTCTGGAAGAAAACCTGATGGAGTCTGCAAAAGACCTGAGACTGGGACGGAGATTTGTCTTCCAACAAGACAATGATCCAAAACATAAAGCAACATCTACAATGGAATGGTTCAAAAATAAACATATCCAGGTGTTAGAATGGCCAAGTCAAAGTCCAGACCTGAATCCAATCGAGAATCTGTGGAAAGAACTGAAAACTGCTGTTCACAAATGCTCTCCATCCAACCTCACTGAGCTCGAGCTGTTTTGCAAGGAGGAATGGGAAAAAATTTCAGTCTCTCGATGTGCAAAACTGATAGAGACATACCCCAAGCGACGTACAGCTGTAATCGCAGCAAAAGGTGGCGCTACAAAGTATTAACTTAAGGGGGCTGAATAATTTTGCACGCCCAATTTTTCAGTTTTTGTTTTGTTAAAAAAGTTTGAAATATCCAATAAATGTCGTTCCACTTCATGATTGTGTCCCACTTGTTGTTGATTCTTCACAAAAAAATACAGTTTTATATCTTTATGTTTGAAGCCTGAAATGTGGCAAAAGGTCGCAAAGTTCAAGGGGGCCGAATACTTTCGCAAGGCACTGTATATAAATAAACATAGGACAAAACACACATCACGACAAGAGAGACAACACTACATAAATAGAGACCTAAGACAACAGCATAGCAAGGCAGCAACACATGACAACACAGCATGGTAGTAACACAACATGACAACAACATGGTAGCAACACAACATGGTAGAAGCATAAACATGGTACAAACATTATTGGGCACAGACAACAGCACAAAGGGCAAGATGTTAGAGACAACAATACATCACACAAAGCAGCCACAACTATCATTGAGTGTTCATGATTACGTCTTTGAATGAAGAGATTGAGATAAATCTGTCCAGTTTGAGTGTTTTTTGCAGCTCGTTCCAGTAGCTAGCTGCATGGAACTGAAAAGATGAGCTACCCAGGGATGTGTGTGCTTTGGGGACCTTTAACAGAATGTGACTGACAGAACGGGTGTTGTATGTGGAGGATGAGGGCTGCAGTAGATATCTCAGATAGGGGGAGTGAGGCCTAAGAGGGTTTTATAAATAAGCATCAACCAGTGGGTCTTGCAAAAGGTATACAGAGATGACCAGTTTACAGAGGAGTATAGAGTGCAGTGATGTGTCCTATAAGGAGCATTGGTGGCAAATCGGATGGCCAAATGGTAAAGAACATCTAGCCGCTCGAGAGCACCCTTACCAGGTTCTCTATAACTTATGTCTCCATAATCTAGCATGGGTAGGATGGTCATCTGAATCAGGCATAGTTTGGCAGCTTGGGTGAAAGAGGAGCGATTATGATAAGAAGAAACCAGGTCAAGATTTAACATTAACCTGCAGCTTTGACATGTGCTGAGAGAAGGAGTGTGTACCATCTAGCCATACTTCCAAGTACTTGTATGAGGTGACTACCTCAAGCTCTAAACCCTCAGAGGTAGCAATCACACCGGTGGGGAGAGGGGCATTCTTCTTACCAAACCACATGACCTTTGTTTTGGAGATGTTCAGGACAAGGTTAAGGGTAGAGACAGCTTGTTGGACACCAAGAAAGCTTTGTTGTAGAGCATATAACACAAAATCCGGGGAGGGGCTAGCTGAGTATAAGACTGTATCATCTGCATGTAAATGGATGAGAGAGCTTCCTACCTCCTGAGCTATGTTGTTGATGTAAATTGAGAATAGCATGGGGCCTAGGATCGAGCCTTGGGGTACTCCCTTGGTGACAGGCAATGGCTGAGAGAGAAGATTTTCTGACTTTATACACTGTACTCTATGAGAGAGGTAGTTAGCAAAGCAGGCTAAAGACCCCTCAGATACACCAATACTCCTTAGCCGGCCCACAAGAATGGAAGGGTCTACCGTATCAAAAGCTTTGGCCAAGTCAATAAAAATAGCAGCACAACATTGCATAGAATCAAGGGCAATGGTCTCATCATTGAGGACCTTTAAGGATGCAGTGACACATCCATAACCTGAGCAGAAACCAGATTGCATACCAGAGAGAATACTATAGACAAGAAAGCCAGTCAGTTGTTTATTGACAAGTTTTTCCAACACTTTTGATAAACAGGGCAAAATAGAAATAGGCCTGTAAGAATAGTGGTGACTCAAAGAACCCCGGAGTTTCTCAAGGAACCATTGCTAGTCAATGGTTCATATTTGCACCTGGTTCAATGTAGCGACAGGTTCCTGGAGGGACTTCTGTTGTCAGTTGGACGGTGTTTCCTCTGACACATTGGTGCGGCTGGCTTCCGGGTTCAGCGAGCAGTGTGTTAAGATAGAGGACGCATGACTCTCAACCTTTGCCTCTCCCAAGTCCGTTGGGGAGTTGCAGCGATGAGACAAGATCAAGGATGTTTTATTAATTGCGGTGTACAAACGTAGTATGATGAACTGGAATGATATTTATGCTAACAAATGACCTCTAATTAGCCACGCCTCCAATCTGATAGGCTGCAACCTCTACCATATATTATTAAAAAGGTTCCAGTTTTAACCTTTACACATTGTTTCCTCGAAGACCCTTTTGAGAGGGGTTCCTTGAGGAATGTTAGAAAGGTTCCACCGGTGTGGCAACCCAAAAGGTTCTTCAGGCACCTTTACTTCTATGAGTGTATGAAACCCTCTTCTTAGGTTTTATCAAGTTACAAAGTGCTGGGTGTACATGTATTTTATGTTGTGATTCAGATATCCTTTTGTAGGTATTCTGTTCAGCAAATTTGGGTGTTAGGATTTGTCATCTTACAAAATCTAATTTGTGTAAAGATATGTTTTAGGAAGCTAGATTGTATGCCCAATTTATGTCAATATTAAGCATAGTATTTTAATGAGAACGAAACCAAATCAGATGAAATTAGAAGACTAAAGAGTGGCAAAGAATGCCAGGCATGTAGTTCTTAAGGGAACTTCAGTCGCCAGACCTAGTGGCGTTGATATTGTCACCCTTTCCTCAGAGGCTTTCATACAGAAAGAGAGAGAGAGAGAGGGGGAGGGAGGAACCAAAGGAGAGAGAGAGGGAAAGAGAGAAAAGATAGAGACACTTCTAACAACGGCAGGGGAGCCTGGGGCCAACGGGGCCCAGAAGATGGATGGAGAGGGAGCCCTGCCAAGAGTCCGTCTCGAGGTCCCTGTCTCCCCGACCTCTCCGCGCTCCCATCCAGGCCAGGACAGCACCCCTATTCCACTCCCTCTCACTCCATGATCCCTCCCTCCCTCCATCCTCTCCTCTCCTCTCATTAGGGCTCATTTCCACTTCAAAGTAGCCATTATCAGGCATCTCTTAAGGTAATTAGGAATGGGTGGCTTTGAGTAGTGGACACGCCACGGCTTTAAGGGAGTCATCCCCATTGTGGCCTTTGTGGGCCCATCGACATTGATGGAGGGGATGCCACGCATGTCCCATGCAGGCCCTGTCAGCTCTCCCTTTGACTAGTAAACAGTGGAGTAAAACGGTGTGTAATTAACTGACAGTCAAAGCAGGACCTGTTCTGTTTGACAGACTGGGGGGGTGCACTTCAAGACTTTAAAATGGGTGGTGGTAGGGGGTGGGGGTATGGTGGAAAAAGTCATAAGGGGTCCTTTGGAATGAATGAGAAAAGAAAAGGCAGTAGGGTACAATGGTGAGCCCACGAAACGGAGAGGCCAAAAATCCACTCTGGACAATGAAATAGAGTCAATGTTTACTCACGCACACCTAGGGATGGTTTCAACATGTAAGAGAAGGGGGAGGCTTGTGTTGTCAAAGCACTGCCTGGCTGCATCATCTATGACAGAGATAATGAGAAACTGAGAATTGTGGAACATCTGGCAGCAGAACAGCTCTTTTAGTGTCTATGTTCACAACTTTCATTTGGTCATTTATGAAGGCACTTTTTGAATTGTGGTGGATACAGACAGAGAAAGACGCTGTCACCAAATAAATGTGTCATTATTTTCATGTCTACGGCGACTTCTGCTCTGCAACTCAACAGGGGTGAGAGTTGGTGGAGCCCTCCGTTTTTTGCTACTGAGTGTTATACAGTATGTGGTTTTGAGAATGGCGGTTTGTGTAAAGTCATCCTGATGGCTATTACTGTACTACGGCTGCCTGCCAGGCCGATGAAAATTGTGAATAATAAAGTGCAAAGTGAAGACAGCTGTAGTACTGGCGACCAATGTTAAAGGCCCAGTGCAGACAAAAATTTGATTTTCTTGTATTATATACACTGCTCAAAAAAATAAAGGGAACACTTAAACAACACAATGTAACTCCAAGTCAATCACACTTCTGTGAAATCAAACTGTTCACTTAGGAAGCAACACTGATTGACAATACATTTCACATGCTGTTGTGCAAATGGAATAGACAACAGGTGGAAATTATAGGTCAATTAGCAAGACACCCCCAATAAAGGAGTGGTTCTGCAGGTGGTGACCACAGACCACTTCTCAGTTCCTATGCTTCCTGGCTGATGTTTTGGTCACTTTTGAATGCTGGCGGTGCTTTCACTCTAGTGGTAGCATGAGACGGAGTCTACAACCCACACAAGTGGCTCAGGTAGTGCAGCTCATCCAGGATGGCACATCAATGCGAGCTGTGGCAAGAAGGTTTGCTGTGTCTGTCAGTGTAGTGTCCAGAGCATGGAGGCGCTACCAGGAGACAGGCCAATACATCAGGAGACGTGGAGGAGGCCGTAGGAGGGCAACAACCCAGCAGCAGGAACGCTACCTCCGCCTTTGTGCATGGAGGAGCAGGAGGAGCACTGCCAGAGCCCTGCAAAATGACCTCCAGCAGGCCACAAATGTGCATGTGTCTGCTCAAACGGTCAGAAACAGACTCCATGAGGGTGGTATGAGGCCCGATGTCCACAGGTGGGGGTTGTGCTTACAGCCCAACACCGTGCAGGACGTTTGGCATTTGCCAGAGAACACCAAGATTGGCAAATTCGCCACTGGCGCCCTGTGCTCTTCACAGATGAAAGCAGGTTCACACTGAGCACATGTGATAGACGTGACAGAGTCTGGAGACGCCGTGGAGAACATTCTGCTGCCTGCAACATTCTCCAGCATGACCGGTTTGGCGGTGGGTCAGTCATGGTGTGGGGTGGCATTTCTTTGGGGAGACGCACAGCCCTCCATGTGCTCGCCAGAGGTAGCCTGACTGCCATTAGGTATCGAGATGAGATCCTCAGACCCTTTGTGAGACCATATGCTGGTGCGGTTGGCCCTGGGTTCCTCCTTTTTTTCCCACCTTTATTTAACCAGGTAGGCAAGTTGAGAACAAGTTCTCATTTACAATTGTGACCTGGCCAAAATAAAGCAAAGCAGTTCGACACATACAACGACACATTTTACACATGGAGTAAAACAAACATACAGTCAATAATACAGTATAAACAAGTCTATATACGATGTGAGCAAATGAGGTGAGATAAGGGAGGTAAAGGCAAAAAAAAAGGCCATGGTGACAAAGTAAATACAATATAGCAAGTAAAACACTGGAATGGTAGATTTGCAGTGGAACAAAGTGCAAAGTATAAATACAAATAATGGGGTGCAAAGGAGCAAAATAAATAAAATAAATAATAAAACACAGTAGGGAAAGAGGTAGTTGTTTGGGCTAAATTATAGGTGGGCTATGTACAGGTGCAGTAATATGTGAGCTGCTCTGACAGTTGGTGCTTAAAGCTAGTGAGGGAGAAAGTGTTTCCAGTTTCAGAGATTTTTGTAGTTCATTCCAGTCATTGGCAGCAGAGAACTGGAAGGAGAGGCGGCCAAAGAAAGAATTAGTTTTGGGGGTGACCAGAGAAATATACCTGCTGGAGCACGTGCTACAGGTGGGTGATGCTATGGTGACCAGCGAGCTGAGATAAGGGGAGACTTTACCTAGCAGGGTCTTGTAGATGACATGGAGCCAGTGGGTTTGGCGAGGAGTATGAAGCGAGGGCCAGCCAACGAGAGCGTACAGGTCGCAATGGTGGGTAGTATATGGGGCTCTGGTGACAAAATGGATTGCACTGTGATAGACTGCATCCAATTTGTTGACTAGGCTATTGGAGGCCATTTTGTAAATGACTTCGCTGAAGTCGAGGATTGGTAGGATGGTCAGTTTTATAAGGGTATGTTTGGCAGCATGAGTGAAGGATGCTTTGTTGCGAAATAGGAAGCCAATTCTAGATTTAACTTTGGATTGGAGATGTTTGATGTGGGTCTGGAAGGAGAGTTTACAGTCTAACCAGACACCTAGGTATTTGTAGTTTTCCACGTATTCTAAGTCAGAGCCGTCCAGAGTAGTGATGTTGGACAGGCGGGCAGGTGCAGGCAGCGATCGGTGGAAGAGCATGCATTTAGTTTTACTTGTATTTAAGAGCAATTGGAGGCCATGGAAGGAGAGTTGTATGGCATTGAAGCTTGCCGGGAGGTTTGTTAACACAATGTCCAAAGAAGGGCCAGAGCTATACAGAATGGTGTCGTCTGTGTAGAGGTGGATCAGTTAATCACCAGCAGCATGAGCGACATCATTGATATACACAGAGAAAAGAGTCGGCCCGATGGCGGTTATGATATCGTTTAGGACCAGTGTGGCTGAGGTGCACCCATGGCCAGCTTGGAAACCAGATTGCATAGTGGAGAAGGTATGGTGGGATTCGAAATGGTCAGTGATCTGTTTGTTAACCTGGCTTTCGAAGATTTTACAAAGGCAGGGCAGGACGGATATAGGTCTATAACAGTTTGGGTCTAGAGTGTCTCCCCCTTTGAAGAGGGGGATGACCACGGCAGCTTTCCAATCTTTGGGATCTCAGACGATACGAAAGAGAGGTTGAACAGGCTAATAATAGGGGTTACAACAATTTCAGCGGATCATTTTAGAAAGAGAGGGTCCAGATTTTTTGCTCTTTGTCACGTTCTGACCTTAGTTCTTTTATTATGTCTTTGTTTTAGTATGGTCAGGGCGTGCTTTGGTTGGGTTGTCTATGTTCCGTTTTCTATGTTGTGTTTGAGTTTGGCCTGGTATGGTTCTCAATCAAAAGCAGGTGTCATTAGTTGTCTCTGATTGAGAATCATACTTAGGTAACCTTTTCCCACTTGTGTTTCGTGGGTGTTTATTTTCTGTTCTGTGTTTTGCTTCACCGTTCAGGACTGTTCGTTTGTCATTTTATTGTTTTTGTTTCAGTGTTCACTATTCGTATTAAAAATCTAGATGAACACTTACCACGCTGTGCTTTGGTCCTCTTCTTCATACGACAACCGTTACACTCTTTCAGAACATAAGCTGTCTCGATTTTGATGAAGGTGAAGTGCGGGGGAGGGGGGGGGGATTGGGCAAGTTGCTGCAGGGGGTGCAGAGCTGTTAGCCGGGGTAAGGGTAGCCAGGTGAAAAGCATGACCAGCCGTAGAAAAATGCTTACTGAAATTCTCGCTTATTGTAGATTTATCGGTGGTGACAGTGTTTCCTAGCCGCAGTGCAGTGGGCAGCTGGGAGGAGGTGCCCTTATTCTCAATGGACTTTACATTGTCCCAAAACTTTTTGGAATTAGTGCTACAGGATGCAAATTTCTGTTTTAAAAAGCTAGCCTTTGCATTCCTAACTGACCGTGTATATTGGTTCCTGACTTCCCTGAAAAGTTGTATATTTCGGGGGCTATTCGATGCTAATGCCAACCACCACAGGATGTTTTTGTGCTGGGCTATATCAGCTCTTAGTTCTACATTTTTTGAACGGGGCATGCTTATTTAAGATGGTGAGGAAAGCACTTTTAAAGAGCATCCAGGCATCCTCTACTGATGGGATGAGGTCAATATCTTTCCAGGATATCCGGGCCAGGTCGATTAAAAATACCTGCTCACTGAAGTGTTTTAGGGAGCGTTTGACAGTGATGAGGGGTGGTTGTTTGACGGTGGACCGATTACAGACACAAGAAATGAGGCAGTGATCCCTGAGATCCTGGTTGAAGACAGCAGAAGTGTATTTAGAGGTCAAGTTGGTCAGGATGATATCTAATAGGGTGCCCATGGTTACGGATTTAGGGTTGTACCTGGTAGGTTCCTTGATAATTTCTGTGAGATTGAGGGCATCTAGTTTAGATTGTAGGCCGACCTGGGTGTTAACCTGTAGTGACACCCCATCCCGTGAACGGGACCGTTGACATCATCTGACACTAATTAGCATAACGCAACAGACATAAATCTTCCTAGAAAATATTCCTATTCATGAAAATCACAAGTGAAATATATTGGAACACAGTTTAGCCTTTTGTTAATCTCCCTGTCATCGCAGATTTTCAAAATATGCTTTACAGCCAACGCTAGACAAGCATTTGTGTAAGTTTATCATAGCCTAGCATAGCATTATGCCTTGCTAGCAGCAGGCAACCTTGTCACGAAAATCAGAAAAGCAATCAAATTAAATTGTTTACCTTTGATAAACTTCGGATGTTTTCACTCACGAGACTCCCAGGTAGACAGCCAAAGTTCAAGTTTCTTCACGTTTGGCTGAGAAATCGCCCGGAAATTGCGGTCACCACAACGCAGAAAAATTTCAGAATTAGCTCCATAATATCGACAGAAACATGACAAACGTTGTTTAGAATCCATCCTCAAGGTGTTTTTCTAATATCTATTCGATAATATATCCGTCGGGACAATTTTTTTTTCACTAGGACCGATTGGAGTAATGGCTACCTCTGTATTTTACTGAGCCACCATGTGACCACTTACGCAATGTGGCCGCCTACGGCTATTCTTCAACAGAAATGCGTAAAACTATGTCACAATGCTGTAGACACCATGGGGAATACGTAGAAACTGTAAGCTCGTTGATGGTACATTCACAGCTGAATAGGGAGTCATTGGAACGCAGCACTTTCAAAACCTGGGGCACTTCCGGATTGGATTTTTCTCAGGCTTTCGCCTGCAACATCAGTTCTGTTATACTCACAGACAATATCTTTACAGTTTTGGAAACGTTAGAGTGTTTTCTATCCAAAGCTGTCAATTATATGCATATTCTAGCATCTTTTCCTGACAAAATATCCCGTCTAAAACGGGAACGTTTTTTTTTCCAAAAATGAAAATACTGCCCCCTAACACCAAGAGGTTAGCATATCCCAGTTTAGGTCACCTAACAGTACGAACTCTGGAGATAGATAGGGGGCAATCAATTCACATATGGAGTCCAGGGCACAGCTGGGGGCTGAGGGGGGTCTATAACAAGCGGCAACGGTGAGAGCCTTGTTTCAGGAATGGTTGATTTTTTTTAAGTAGAAGCTTGAATTGTTTGGGCACAGACCTGGATAGTAAGACAGATCTCTGCAGTAGATTGCAACTCTACCCCCTTTGGCAGTTCTATCTTGTCAGAAAATGTTGTAGTTTGGGATGGAAATTTCAGCATTTTTGTGGCCTTCCTAAGACAGGATTCAGACACGGCTAGGACATCAGGGTTGGCGGAGTGTGCTAAAGCAGTGAATAAAACAAGCTTAGGGAGGAGGCTTTAGATGTTAACATGCATGAAACCAAGGCATTAACAGTTACAGAAGTCAACAAATGAGAGCACCTGGGGAAAAGGAGTGTTGCTGGGGGCTGCAGGGCCTGGGTTAACTTCTACATCACCAGAGGAACAGAGGAGTAGGATAAGGGTATGGCAAAAGGCTATAAGGACTGGTCATCTAGTGCATTCAGAACAGAGAGTAAAAGGAGCAAATTTCTGGGCGTGGAAGAATAGATTCAAGGCATAATGTACAGACAAGGGTATGGTAGGATGTGAGTACAGTGGAGGTAAACCTAGGCATTGAGTGACGATGAGAGAGGTTTTGTCTCTAGAGGCAACAGTTAAGCCAGGTGAGGTCACCGCATGTGTGGGGGGTGGGACAAAAGGGCTATCTAAGGCATGTAGGGCAGGGCTGGGGGCTCTACAGTGAAATAAAACAACAATAACTAACCAAAACAGCAATAGACAAGGCACATTGACACTAGGGAGAGGCATGTGTAGCTGCTTGATCATAGGGTCCAATGATCAGCAATAGGTGAGTCAGGGAGCCGTTCAGTGGTCGTTACTACGCTAGGTGAGCTGGAGACATGACATTCAGACAGCTAGCGGGCCGGGGCTAGCAGATGGGCCTTCGGCTGCGTCGCAACGGAAGAGCCTGTTGAAACCACCTAGGACAATTACATCGGCATACCAGTCGTGATGGATTTGTGGGGCGCCGTGTCGGCAATAAAGCGTCCAATTGGCAATAGCGGTATTGTAGCCCAAGAATTAGCTGGTAGACCTCTTCGGCTAGCCAGGAGAGGGGCTAAGCTTGAGGCTAGCTCAAGGCTAACTGGTGCTTGCTTCGGGACAGAGGCGTTGGCCAGCAGTAGCCACTTGAATGCAGCTGGCTAGCTGCGATGATCCGGTGAAATCGACCCTGGCTTGCGGCAGGAATCTGGTGTTGAGGTATAAGTTAAGCAGTCCGATATTCTCTGGGTTAATATCGCGCTGTGCAGACTGGCAGGTATTGACCGAGCAGAAGCTGGCTGGAGTCCGAGTTAACGTTGAAGACCGCTAGCAGTGACTGACTGACTACTAGCTAGTAGCTAGTTAGCTGGCTAGCTTCTGATGGAATTTCCGATTCTAAAGTATAAAAATAGCAGATCCGTACCACATTGGGTGTGGCGGGTTGCAGGAAAGTATATTCAGTTCGTGGATAGAAAGTGAGATTAAAATATATACTAAATATATACGAAAAAACAAGGAAAACCGCTATGTACAAGACGGGACAAGACAAATACACGTCAGACTGCTACGCAAACGTGGAACAGAATATGATATAGTGGAGTCAAAGTAAAAGTAAATGTTGTCAAAAATATAAAGAGTAAAGTACAGATACCCTTAAAAAACTACTGAAGTAGTACTTTAAAGTATTGTTACTTAAGTACTTTACGCCACTGCTGGGTACAGATGTCAGTTCAATCAATTTTCCATTTTGATTCAACGTCATCACATAGAATTTTTGTTTTAGGAAACAACGTGTATTCAACCAGTTTTTGACAAGTGGGTACTCAGTGGGATGTTCTGGCTTACAATAGAGTTTGGCTTTCAAGGGCATTTCTGAAAGTCTTGATTGAATAACGTATAATGAATCATCGTTGCAATCCGTCATCTTTGTAATTGTCAAGATATGCAATAATAATCAAAAAGAGCAAGGAGAATAGATAAAGCTACGAGAAAGCATTTCTTTAGGATCAATTTCAAAATGTCATATTTTCACTACCAAGTCAGAGAAAACACTTATGTCCTAAAGTGACATATACTGTAACTACCATGGTTAAATGCCACCATTCTGACATATTTCTAATGAGATCTAGGTCTGGTCCTTTTTACACTTTTTTACTAAGCGAGTCATCAGAATTAAAATATTTAATCATTCTTTGATGCTCTCCCTAGTTAGCAACCTCCCACTGAGCACTGACATCCTGTCTGCTTGAGCCTGTTGGCAGGAAGCCCCCTGGGTTAATCAAAACATGACTACAAGATAGCCAAAGAGGAGGGAGGGGAGAGAGAGAGAGACCATCAGTGTCAGAGTTAGTATACTTGAGCATACTTTTAGTCCAATAGTAGGCTTCACTTGGGAAATTTTGACTATTTCTTGTCATCATAACCATTCCTTGCCTCCTCCTTTATCCCATGGAGTTCTTCAGTTCTGTTTCCCATACATTACACTTCTTTATGACAAGCAGGGACACAGAACTTTCCCTGCAGCTATACATAACCTGGGAGATTATCAGGAGTGGGTGGAATTAAGGGAAATTACTATAGATAATTACTTATGCTAATGTCACGACTTCTGCCGAAGTTAGTCCCTCTCCTTGTTCGGGCGGCGTTCGGCGGTCGACGTCACCAGTCGACGTCACCGGCTTTCTAGTCACCACCGTTCCATGTTTCATACCTGGTTTCCATTCCATAATCAGTGTTCCTTATTTAACCCTCTGGCTTCCCTTTCTGTTTTGTGCGTGATTGTCATTGTCATGTGGTTTCGTTATTTTGTGCTCTGGATATTTGTGTTTTTCCTTGTTGGAACATTGCTTAATTTTTGAGTAAATTCTCTGATTACTACTCATACCTATGTCCTGCGCCTGACTCCGCCTTATCCATTCACTTAATCGCTGACAGCTAAACAATCCCAACAAACCCATGCACACTGCCTCCGAGGGGTTCTACAAATCAGCCGGGCTAGACAATCTGGACCCTCTCTTTATAAAATGATCTGCCGAAATTGTTGCAACCCCTATTACTAGCCTGTTCAACCTCTCTTTCATATCGTCTGATATTCCCAAAGATTGTAATGGCATTGAATAGAAAACTACAAAACCAAAAAAAAAACTACTTCCTGTGTCACACCCTGACCATAGTTTGCTTTGTATGTTTCTATGTTTTGTTTGGTCAGGGTGTGATCTGAGTGGGCATTCTATGTTGTGTGTCTAGTTTGTCTGTTTCTGTGTTTGGCCTGATATGGTTCTCAATCAGAGGCAGGTGTTAGTCCTTGTCTCTGATTGGGAACCATATTTACGTAGCCTGTTTGGTGTTGGGGTTTGTGGGTGATTGTTCCTGTCTTTGTGTTTGTTACACCAGATAGGGCAGTTTTCGGTTTTTCACGTTTTCTTGGTTTTTGTATATTGTTCTATTTTTCATCTTTATTAAAGATGTATCACAATAACCACGCTGCGTTTTAGTCCGCCTCTCCTTCAACAGAAGAATCCCGTTACATCCTGAATGATTTTTCTCAGATTTTCGTATTTATTTGGTTTCAAAAAACGAATAAAGCAATACCCGATAGATGCACAAACACACTACATATTAATGTTTTTAAATGTATGTAAATTGTAGTCTTTTGTCTGTAATATCTTTTTTATTATTTGTCGGACCCCAGTAACAATAGCTGTCGCCATTGGCATTGGCTAATGGGGATCCTAATAAATCAAATCAAAGCAGTTACTATGTAACTACATACAGTATTAATACAAGATTCTTACTATGGAAATTACTGTGTCGCTACGAAGATAGAATATTGTGCAGGATTACAGATACAAGTGTTCCAATGAGACATGCTGTTGCATATTAAAAGGGCAAGACACTCCGTAATCTTTGTTGCCTGCAGTTATGGCAAAATTAATGCCTCCTTTTGCTTTGGAGGTTATGTTGTGCATCATACAGTATCCAAAAAAACAGTTAAAGATCTCTCATGTCCAAGTCCTAATGAGGAATAATCCCCCCCGGTGCTAGAAAGGGGAGTCAAAAGGGCGTAATTGACCCGGCAGTTGACAGCATGTTCCCAAAGTTGAAGCAAACTCTGGTAATTGCCCCTAGCTGAGATGGAGTTCTGTTCTGACAGGTTGTCGTTCTGTCGGCTGACTTGCCACCACCTCCACTCGACGTGTATTGGATCTCATGGCCGTCCTGCTGTGGTATGCACTCACTCCTCACCTCTCAACTCTCTCCAGAGTACAGAGGGCTTAGGCACACATAGCTAACTAGCTGACATGCTAATTGGGTGGTAGGTAGACACAGTGTTGTGTTTGGAGAAATAGGACACTGTGAAAATGTACTGTCTATAGACTGCTGGTAGATACTTATCACAGTGGGAGGCCATTTGTCCTCGTGATAGAACCGAAGTGGTGCTTGCTGCATTCTGATCCAGTAGCGATGAACCTACCGATTCTACTTGTAGAATTGCTCATCAGTGTCCAAAAACTTGACAATGAGCCAATCAGAGAGCACATGGGTGAGCCAATAAAAATACTGAGAACATTTGGCATTTTCTCTGTACACCCATGGATGAGGCAGTCACAATTCATAGTGCAGTGACTAAGTGCATAGTGCAGTGATGTGTCTTTAGCTAACTATGTTATGCTAGCTACTGAATATGCTAATGTTAGCAAGCTAGCTATACATTTGGCTATGGGCTGGCACTGGCAGTATGGAATTATGGAGGGTGAATTACATTGTTTCTTTGTCATCTTGTGCAGAGAGCATTGCCAAACAACGTTACTGCCACCTTCTGGTTTGGAGCATTTTCACAAGGCTGAGTGGCTGACGACATCCGAGGTCTTTGCTGTGTGAACAAAAAAGACAGTCTGTCGAAACTGTTCAGAGGTGCTAAGTAATGTCGGCAGGCAAACGTTTGACAATCCTACCGGTGTGTCCAAGCTTTAACAGATTGAACAGATTTTACAGATTGAATAGAGCTTTTAGTCTACCATGGACTGTTAAAGACCTAGTGCAGTCAAAAACATGATATATTGTGTTTTAAATACAGTTGAAGTCGGAAGTTTACATTCACTTAGGTTGGTCATTAAAACTTGTTTTTCAACCACTCCACAAATTTCTTGTTAACAAACTATAGTTTTGGCAAGTCGGCTAGGACATCTACTATGTGCATGACACAAGTAATGTTTCCAACAATTGTTTACATACAGATTATTTCACTTATAATAAACTTCAGCACAATTTCAGTGGGTCAGAAGTGTACATACACTAAGTTGACAGCTTGGAAAATTCCAGAAAATTATGTTATGGCTTTAGAAGCTTCTGATAGGCGAATTGACATAATTTGAGTCAATTGGAGGTGTACCTGTGGATGTATTTCAAGGGCTACCTTCAAACTCACTGCCTCTTTGCTTGACATCGTGAGAAGATACAAAAAAGTCAGCCAAGACCTCAGAAAAACAATTGTCGACCTCCAGAAGTCAAGTTCATTCTTGGGAGAAATTTCCAAATTCCTGAAGGTACCACATTCATAATTACAAACAATAGTACGCAAGTATATACACCAAGGGGACCACGCAGCCGTCATACCGCTCAGGAAGGAGACGCATTCTGTCTCCTAGAGAAGAATGTACTTTGATGTGAAAAGTGCAAATCAATCCCAGAACAACAGCAAAGGACCTTGTGAAGATGCTGGAGGAAACAGGTACAAACGTGTCTATGTCCACAGTAAAACGAGTCCTATATCGACATAACCTGAAAGGCCGCTCAGCAAGGAAGAAGCCACTACTCCAAAACCACCATAAAAGAGCCAGACTATGGTTTGCAACTGCACATGGGGACAAAGAACGTACTTTTTTGGAGAAATGTCCTCTGGTTTGATGAAACAAAAATAGAACTGTTTGGCCATAATGACCATTGTTATGTTTGGAGGAAAAAGGGGGAGGCTTGCAAGCCGAAGAACACCATCCCAAACGTGAAGCACGGGGGTGGCAACATCATGTTGTGGGGGTGCTTTGCTGCGGGAGGGACTGGTGCACTTCACAAAATAGATTGCATCATGAGGGCGGAAAATGATGTGATATATTGAAGCAACATCTCCAGACATCAGTCAGGAAGTTAAAGTTTGGTCTCAAATGCATCTTCCAAATGGACAATGACACCAAGCATATTTCCAAAGTTGTGGCAAAATGGCTTAAGGAACAAAGTCAAGGTATTGGAGTGGCCATCACAATACCCTGACCTCAATCTTAACGTTTGTGGGCAGAACTGAAAAAGCGTGTGTGAGCAAGGAGGTCTACAAACCTGACTCAGTTACACCAAGTCTGTCAGGAGGAATTGGCCAAGATTCACCCAACTCATTATGGAAAGCTTGTGGAAGGCTACCCGAAACGATTGACCCAAGTTAAACAATTTAAAGCCAATGCTACCAAATACTAATTGAGTGTATGTAAACTTCTGACCCAATGGGATAGTGACAAAATAAATAAAAGCTGAAAGAAATAATTATCTTTGCTATTATTCTGACATTTCACATTCCTAAAATGAAGTGGTGATCCTAACTGACCTAAGAAAGGGAATTTTTACTAGGATGAAATGTCAGGATTAGTGAAAAACTGAGTTTAAATTAATTTGGCTAAGATGTATGTAAACTTCAACTGTATATATTTCCACAAGTTGGAATAATACTGTGAAATTGTGAAAATTATGATAATACCATTTAAGTGTAAAAGCTGTTTGAGAAGGCCACCTGAAATTTCAGCCTGTTTTCGTGGTAAATTAGTTAATAGACCAATACGAATAAGTGTTCCAAACTTTTCTGCCAATAACAGCTAGTTTTCAGTTTTCCCCTCACACTCTCTAACAGTCCTAGAAAAATACTTGCTTGATCAATTGCTCTTTGCTAAGAAACTATTTTTTACTTATTTTACTATTTTAATTTAAAACAGTCACAGTAAGGTACTTAATTATTACCAAGAAATGATTTGATATTGAGATCAAAACAGCTGCATTGGACCTTTAATGTTGGTAAAATGCCTATAGGTAATAATAAATACATTTTCAAGACAATTAACATAATGCCAGCCATATTATGTTTTGGATATGTTTAGGAAATGTGTATTCTTGAGTGAATAGTTTGTTTCGTGCTTGTTTATTAGTGATGCCCTAAGTGTACAAAACATTAGGAGCTCTTTCCATGACATAGACTGACCAGGTGAGTCCAGGTGAAAACTATAATCCTTTATTGATGTCACTGTTAAATCCACTTCATTCAGTGTAAATGAAAGGGGAGGAGATAAGTTAAAGAAGGATTTTTAAGCCTCAAAACATTTGAGCTATGGATTGTGTATGTGTGCCATTCAGGGTGAATGGGAAAGACAAAATATATCAGTTCCTTTGAACCGGTTTGAGAGTGTCAAGAACTGCAACATTGCTGGGTTTTTCATGTTCAACAGTTTCCTGTGTGTATCAAGAATGGTTCACCACCCAAAGGACATCCAACTTGCCACAGCTGTGGGAGGTATGGAAGACACCTTATAGAGTCCATTTCCCCTGACAAATTTAGGCTGATTTGAGGGCAAAATGGGGAGCAACTCAATTTTAGGAAGGTGTTCCTAATTGTTTGTACACTCAGTGTGATTTTTATCTTATTTCATATCATACATGCATTCATTAAGTATTTTGGTTGAACTTGGGTTCCCTGTTGCGATCTACTTGAATACCATTAAAATCACATTTGTTCCCTCATCTCACTGTAAATAGATTTGGAATCCAAGTGGGAAAAGTACATTGGCTAACATTGGCAGAGGAGGCTGGTGGAAGGAGCTGTATGAGAACGGGCTCATTGTAATGGCTGGAATGGAATAAATTGAACGGTATCAAACACATCAAACATATGGAAACCACATGTTTGACTATATTCCATTCCAGCCATTACAATGAGCCTGTTCTCCTACAGCTTCTCCCACCAACCTCCTCTGATTTCATGCCTATATGGTAGTTAATGAAGTCATTAGAAACAAACATTTCCAGTGGCCCTTTATTACATAATACACAAAAATTATGTCACAATAAGTTATACAAACATTTCCAGTGGGCCTTTATTACCTAGCACACAAAATATTGTCACAATAAGTTAAACAAACATTTCCAGTGGGCCTTTATTATCTAGCACAAAAAAATATTGTCACAATAAATTATACAATCATTTAAACTGTTTGTTGCTTGATTGTTCAGTAAATTGTAAGCAGTTAGGCCCTCCAAGCCAAGTCACATTGTACATATTAGGAACATGGTGTGTCCGTTTGTTTGAATCTCAGAAGCGAGTCATCAACCAAAATGTAAGTGTTATGATTTGAAATTCATGAATGTTTGGACTATTACCCTTCACGGGCTAAATCGAGGGGCTCTCAAGTTGGAGCTTTTTGTTGACTTTGCTAACATGCTTTGAGTCACTTTCAGCATCTACAGTTCAAACAATTCAAATTATCTAGGCCTAGGATGCACACGAAGAATTGGACACCAATGAGTATATCTTATCTAAATCTTGAGGCAGACGTGGCTTTGTCTCACTAGCACTCTACTTTGTGATTACTAATGTGTCGTTATTGACATTGAAACAAGGCGCTACCAGACAGGGGAAGCAAATGCTGCCATTCACCCTCTAAAGTCGTTAAGGAGGTAGATTCAAAATGTGTGTAGGGACACAGTACTGTCTATTAAAAATGTCAAGCTGTTATCAAATGTGATCCGATTCAGGAAACTAGGCATATGTCACAAGTCATGACTTCACAGGAGAGCTATCTGAATGTAAATAACATTAACTGGCTGGCTCGCTAACTAACGTAATGTCATGCATTGGGATTCATTGTTTACCTAGCTAGCTATCTAGCTACATTTCTTACCAAAAGACTATCGTCTTAGTGTGCCAGAGCGCATAATAACTGATGCATTTTTGAATGCTCAACATCCTGCTAAATATGTCCGGTGTCGGTAAACATCGGCAACAAAGTGTAATTTAATTGTTACCAGCAGCACAGTTACAGTCACCAATGCTCTGGATAACATGAAAAAAACCTAACCAGCTCTGCTAGGGCAAGTAAAATGGTCAGAGTGGGGTGTTCTCTCATTACGTGTCTGGAAGCAGCTTGCCAATGTTAGCCAGTTAGCTTGGGTGCTTGACTGTAGTTGTGAGGTCTGAGCTTTCGGAACAACCCTACTTATTGGCCAGATCGTCCAGTGTGCGCTCTGAACACGAAACCACAGATAGATCGATAGGGCGCGTAATGTTCAGTGAGCTGTTCACTCTCTCTCTCTTAGATGTCTGGAAGTAGCTAGCAAGTTAATACAGAACGCTCGGATCAACCCTTAAAGAGATGGGTGGGGCTAAGGCTTAAGAGGGTGTGAACTATGCTGAATGGTTGTACACAAAGAAGGGTTCTCCAATAGTAGTACCAAAACATTGAAAGATGGTTTTCTCAAAAGTGAGGTTACAAGTTGATCAACTTTCAAATTCAAATTTTGTCTCGTAAGACCGAATCCAGGTGGTGAGTCACAAATGACCAGGAGCTCCTGCTCTTGTACTGCACTCTAATTTGAGAACAAGGCTAACTAAATTATATCAGCATATTGATTGCAGTACTCGCGGGGATAATACACTCAATCACTGCTACTCTAACTTCTGTGATGCATACAAAGCCCTCCCCCGTCCTCCCTTCGGCAAATCCGACCACGACACCATCTTGCTCCTATAGTCTTATAGGCAGAAACTCAAACAGGATGTACCAGTGACTAGAACCATTCAACGCTGGTCTGACCATTCGGATTCCACGCTTCAAGAGTGTTTTGATCAAGCGGTTTTCCGGTCAGCCTCAGAGAACAACATTGATATATACGCTGACTCGGTGAGTGAGTTTATAAGGAAGTGCATTGGAGATGTTGCACCCCCTACTCTAACCAGAAACCATGGATGGATGGCGGCATTCACACAAAACTGAAAGTGCTTTCCAACGCATTTAACCATGGAAAGAGGCCTGGGAATATGGCTGAATATAAACAGTGTAGTTATTCCCTCCACAAGGCAATCAAACAGGCAAAATGCCTGTACAGGGTCAAAGTGGAGGCACAATTCAACGGCTCAGAAATGAGACGTGTGTGGCAGGGTCTACATGAAATCAAGGACTACAAAAAGAAAACCAAGCACGTCTCGAACACTGACGTCACGCTTCCAGACAAACTAAACACCTTCTTTGCCGCTTTGAGGATAATACAGTGTTGCGTTGCGGCCCGCTAACAAGGACTGCGCCCCACCTCTACTTCTCCGTAGCCGACATGAGTAAAACATTTTAACGTGTTAACCCTAGCAAGGCTGCTGGCCCAGACGGCATCCCTAGCTGTGTCCTCAGACCATGTGCAGACCAGCTGGCTGGTGTGTTTACGGATATATTAAATCTCTCCCTATACCAGTCTGCTGTCCCCACATGCTTCAAGATGGCCACCATTGTTCCTGTACCCAAGAAGGCAAAGATAACTGAACTAAATTACTACCGCCCCATAGCACTCACTTCTGTCATCATGAAGTGCTTTGAGAGACTAGTCAAGGATCATATCACCTCCACCTTACCGGCCACCATAAACACACTTTAGTTTGCATACCGCCCCAACAGGTCCACAGACGATGCAATCGCCATCACACTGCACACTGCCCTATCCCATCTGGACAAAAGGAATACCTATGTAAGAATGCTGTTCATTGACTACAGCTCAGCAAGTGGAGAAGGTGGAAAGTTTTAAGTTTCTCGGTGTACACATTTCAGACAAACTGAAATGGTCCACCAACACAGACAGTGTGGTGAAGAAGGCACAACAGCACCTCTTCAACCTCAGGAGGCAGAATAAATTTGGCTTGTCACACAAAACTCTGACAAACTTTTACAGATGCACAATCGAGAGCATCCTGTCAGACTGTATCACAGCCTGGTACGGCAACTGCACCGCCCTCAACCGCAAGTCTTTCCAGAGGGTGGTGCAGTCTGCACAACACATCACCAGGGGCAAACATGACACCTACAGCACCCAATGTCACAGGAAGGCCAAAAAGATAATCAAGGACAACAACCACCCGAGCCACTGCCTGTTCACACCGCTACCATCCAGAAGGTGAGGTCAGTACAGGTGCATCAAACCTGGGACCGAGAGACTGACAAACAGCTTCTATCTCAAGGCCATCAGACTGCTAAAAGCAATCATTAACTCAGTGAGGCTGCTGCCTACATTGAGACCCAATCACTGGCCACTTTAAGAAATGGATCACTAATCACTTTAAACAATGCCACTTTAAATAATGCCTCTTCAATCATTTTTACATATTACATAACTCATATCATATGTATATACTATGTATATACTATTTTTTTATACCATCTTTTGCACCTTGCCTTTATATGTACATATTCTCATTCACCCCTCTAGATTTCTGTGTATTAGGTAGTTGTTGAGGAATTGTTAGATTACTTGTTAGATATTACTGCACTGTCGGAACTAGAAGCACAAGCATTTCGCTACACTTGCATTAACATCTGCTAACCATGTGTATGTGACCAATAAAATTGGATTTCATTTCATTTCATTTCATAACTCTGGAATACTGAAACTGCCAAACTGGTTGCTAGTACAAACATTTAAAGTTGACAACGAAACAGTGTTTGGTAAAGCTATCAGGACTATAACATTTTTAAACAAATCAAAATGTTCAGAGTTCGAGCTTTTACTCAACGGTCCCACCTAATGGGTCCGCTGACGGCTTCTTTGGCATTAGGCGATTCCTGATTGGTACATGGGTTTACCTGGGCAGCCAATTGCATCATGCCGTTGGAGGTGAACTTAAAAAAACATGAACTATAGGTGCATTATGGCATCGTTTTTACTGTTCTTTGTGGTTGTCAGCTATAATGAGCGGACAGGAACGGGAAGAGTTGAGTGAAAGAGGTAATGACAGGGCCCGAGGCGGCTCTAACACGACTAAAACTGTGTGACAACGCTACAGGAATGTTGCTGCAATTAATGAACCTCCCGGCCTTCTTGCTGTCTGGTGCCAAGGCACATGTGGAACCTCTAAAAGGCTGTGTTTCTGAGGGAGCAGATTATCCCCTGGAACCAGACAGTCACACCAGGATATCAGGATGCAGCTCTCTGTTTTACTGAAGTTAAAGGGCCTTTCAGGACTCCGTATCCTCTCAAAGCACAGTATTCTCACATGCATGCACACACACGCGCACACATTCAATCAAGCACGTGAACGCACGCACACACACAAAAACACTCAGAAACACACTGTCAAAAATATTGTGCAACTTCCACTTAAAAAAATTGAAGCAACTATTTTCATCAGCTTTTTTGGTATTTCCAACTACAGTGCCTTGCGAAAATATTCGGCCCCCTTGAACTTTGCGACCTTTTGCCACATTTCAGGCTTCAAACATAAAGATATAAACTGTATTTTTTTGTGAAGAATCAACAACAAGTGGGACACAATCATGAAGTGGAACGACATTTATTGGATATTTCAAACTTTTTTAACAAATCAAAAACTGAAAAATTGGGTGTGCAAAATGATTCAGCCCCTTTACTTTCAGTGCAGCAAACTCTCTCTTTTAGACATACAGTGCATTCGGAAAGTATTCAGACCAGTTGACTTTTTCCAAAAAAAATTACGTTACAGCCTTACTCTAAAAATATATTTTTCTACTCACAATACCCCATAATGACAAAGCAAAAACAGATTTTTAGAAATGTTTGCAAATTTGTCATAAATAAAAAACTGAAATATGACATTTATTCAGACCCTTTACTCAGTACTTTGTTGAACCACCTTTGGCAGCGATTACAGCCTCGCGTCTTCTTGGGTATGACGCTACAAGCTTGGCACACCTGTATTTGAGGAGTTTCTCACATTCCTCTCTGCAGATCCTCTCAAGCTCTGTCAGGTTGGATAGGGAGCGTTGCTGCACAGCTATTTTCAGGTCTCTCCATGGATATTTGATCGGGTTCAAGTTTGGCTCTGTCTGGGCCACTCAAGGACATTCAGAGACTTATCCTGAAGCCACACCTATGTTGTCTTGGTTGTGTGCTTAGGGTCATTGTCCTGTTGGAAGTTGAACCTTCGCCCCAGTCGGAGCTCCTGAGTGCTCTGGAGCAGGTTTTCATCAAGGATCTCAAGGATGATCAATGAAAACAGGATGCACCTGAGATCAATTTCAAGTCTCATAGCAAAGGTTCTGAATACCTATGTAAATAAGGTATTTATGTTTTTTTTTTTTTTATACATTTTCTAAAATTGTCTAAAAGCCTGTTTGTCTAAAAGCCTGTTTTTGCTTTGTCGTTATGGGGTATTGTGTGCAGATTGCTGAGGATTGTTTTCAATATTTAATACATTTTAGCGTAAGACTGTGACGTAACAAAATGTGGGAAAAGTCATGGGGCCTGAAAACGTTCCGAAGGCAAGTATTGTTCTACACAGCATCAAATCTTTTTTTTTTCTTTTGGCAGTTTATGGACTTCATATGACATGGTACTGAAAGTCAAACCCACTAAAATCCTGTAGATGACCATGAGATTTTTGAATTTATACTAAAATGCTAGAAGGTGCAATTGATAGAATAATTGTATATTTTCACCAAATCTGCAGTTAATAGCCTTTATGTTGAATGTAATAGCATGATGTCTTTTTGTCTTGCTCATCAGCCTACTTTACATTGCTATATACATGGTAAAGCAGAGATTGTATGTTGTTATGATGAGAATGGATTTGCCTGCAAATAAGTCAAATACTTAACAGTGGTACAGGAGGCTATAGAAACCTGACATAAAACATACAGTAACTGTCACATCTATCATGCCAATTTCAAGCAGCTTTGAACTAGGCCTAAATGTTTGTCTATATATTCCAACATGGTTATTTCTCCTCTGGGCAATCTTTACACAAACTGAATTTTTCAAGGCAGCTTAAGTTAACAGCAACTACCATAACTCTTCAAGAATGCATGATTTTCCTCTATTTGGAATACCATATTTGGATACCCCTCAAATGAACATATGGACATCAAACCACCAGTCACAGTCTTGTGTCCATATAGCCTCAGTTCATGAAAGGAGCCTCTCTTTTGACAGGCAATGCTTGCGGAGGTGGAAAAACGGCTGACATGGAAGCAGCTGAGTGCTGAAGCTGCAGAAGACACAGTCACAGCGCTATGTAAATGTCTGGCGCAACACTAACAAAGGAAATGAGCAAACCGCTCAGCAAATAACAGTGTTTTATTCAACATTTTGGGCCCCTCCCTCCACTTACATCTGGGTGCCAACCCAAGTGAAAAATATTATGTACAAATTACTACATTTGTCTAGACAGGACATTATTTTAGTTTTACTTACCTTGGCAATGTTGTAGTGTAATTTTTATAAATATGTATATTGGTTAATGTCAAACATTTACAGCATCCAAATGTGCACTTAAGCATAAATTACACAGCCTACTTCAACCCCAGCAATTAAATTACTTTTTGAACAATGCAGAACTATTCACATGCTGAAGAAGGCTCAGGATCCCACATTCTACAGCGCACTTAGGTAAGACTCCTAAAGAAGCACTCCTACTAAATATTTGTATAACTAAACCAAGATAGACCACAGTCTGTCGTTTCCAATGGGAGCAAACTAATCATAGTGGGCAGAACAAGCAAGGAGGTGGGCAGAGCCAAACACGAGCTTGTGATGTATTTGCATATTTCCCCTAGGGGAACCCTGATTTCACATGTGTACACATCAGGTACAGGCTGGGCCTCTGTTGCCCAGTAGTAAATGTCCCAGTCGTTGCTAGACTCATTGATCAGTCTGTCATACTGTCTTAACTGGTGCTCGGTCATTGTATTAAGATAGGTGCGGGTGTGCAATAACCAGGGTTGGGGAGTAATGGATTACATGTAATCTGTTACATGTAAAGGATTACAAAAACGGTCAATGTAATCAGTTACATTACCAGAAAAATATTGTAATCAGATTACCGATACTTTTGAAAAACTGGATGATTACTTCGAGGATTTCTATTAAATTCAGAAAGGAAGGACACTTCTCTGTTTTCTCAATGACATTCAAATCAGCATTGAAAAAAGGCGCAAATTTACATTTGTTCCACCTGAGAGAGTCTGACCACAAGTCAGGTACCACTACGATGACACGCCAAATGTCTTTGATGGATTGCGGGAAAAGAGCAGGAATAGGCTTTTGTAGGGTACAGTACAGTCTTCCAATGGTGCAACTGCTGTCGGCATCCAAAGATTATCCAACTTGAGTATAGGCTTGGAGGTAAGGATGACAGTAGTGGTGTAGTCTACAGTGATATCACTTATTATTGACATCTACAAAGCGCATTGATGTGAATCACACTCCTGCTCTGTGCTCTCTCATTTAGCTATTTGCGCCTTACGGATTGTGGTTGTTGGCTGTTCACAAATCTAAATGTGTATTTGAACCCAATAATGGTTGAATTCAAGAAGTTTAAACTGACTATCAATCATTGTTTTTGAAACCAGTGGACAGCCAGTGAAAAATGCGCTCTTGCAACAGCTGCATATTGCGGATCGAAGCCTATGGAATAAAAGTGGGGCTTTTATTTCTCAATCTAATTCATGCTGATAACAAAAATATATCCATAGGCCTAATGGACACATGCTCAATCTTGCACAATTTTGATAGACTGTAGTTGCTACATCAATTTTTGGACTTGTAAATGATATATATATATGTATATCCATTGATACTTGAAGAATATAATTTATAAATGCCTCATGAGCTCACAATCCATGAGAACCCAAAATATAAGCTTGTTTTTCTCCAATGTTTGTAAACATTGTAAATGTAAACAAACACTGTTTAGCCTCATAACATGGTTAAAACAATACTTTTTAATATAATGGATGGTCAGTCCTTGCATCCATAGCTCTGTCTATTAATCTGAGAGTGGTTACATTTCTCCAGGCCCATCCCTCAGATATTTACCAAAACAGAGGCGGGGCAATAATTTTGTTATTGTTTCATTTGCCCTTTTAACAGCTGCATATTATCAAGATATGAAAGTATGACCAACAAAAGGTAAACAGTAGGCCTATAGCGAATGCAGCATATGGCATTCATTTTTCACATCTAAATAGCACTTTTCAGTAGTGCTCAAAGCATGCCATTCCATGAGCGCAGAATTTATTTTGCAACTTGAAACAATGAGCCAAATCAGTCCTCCATGACAACAAAATGAAAATCATAAACAACAGAGTAGGGCATTTTTGTCTTCTTCTAGTGGATTTGGCTAGTTCAGCAACACCTATTGCAGACAGGTGTATAAAATTGAGCACACAGCCATGCAAATTAACATAAACAAACATTTGCAGTAGAATGGCCTTATTCAAAAGCTCAGTGAATTTCAGTGTGGCATCGTCATAGGATGGAACCTTTCCAACACTTCAGTTTGTCAAATTTCTGCCCTGCCAGAGCTGCCCCTGTCAACTGTAAGTGCTGTTATTGTGAAATGGAAAATTCTAGGAGAAACAACGGCTCAGCCGCAAAATCGTAGGCCACCCAAGCTCACAGAACAGGACAGCAGAGTGCTGAAGTGCGTAGCAAGTAAAAATTGTCTGTCCTCAGTGGCAACACTCACTGCTGAGTTCCAAACTACCTCTGGAAGCAACATCAGCACAATTGTTTGTCTGGAGCTTAATGAAATGGGCTTCCGTGGCTGAACAGCCGCAAACAAGCCTAAGATCACCATGCACAATGCAATGCCAAGCGTCAGCTGGAATGGTGTAAAGCTCGCTGCCATGAGACTCTGAAGCATTGGAAACGCGTTCTCTGGAGTGATGGATCAGGCTTCTCCATCTGTCAGTCTGACAGACTAGTCTGGGTTTGCCGGATGCCAGGAGAACGCTACCTGCCTCAATGCATAGTGCAAGGTGAAAGGTTTGGTGGAGGAGGATTAATGGTCTGGGGCTGTTTTTAATGGTTTGGGCTAGGCCTTTTCCAGTGAATGGAAATCTTATCACTACAGCATAGAATGACATTCAAGACGATTCTGTACTTCCAACATTGTGGCAAAGCCCTGACCTCAACGCCAGTTGTGCCTTCTTCACCACTCTGTCTGTGTGGGTGGATCATTTCAGTTTGTCCGTTATGTGTATGCCGAGGAACTTAAAACTTTACATCTTCTCCACTGTCCTGTCGATGTGGATGGGAGGGTGCTCCCTCTGCTGTTTCCTGATGTTCACGATCATCTCCTTTGTTTTGTTGACGCTGAGTGAGAGGTTATTTTCCTGAAACCACACTCCAAGGGCCCTCACATCCTCCTTGTTGGTAATCAGGCCTACCACTGTAGTGTCGTCTGCAAACTTGATGATTGAGTTGGAAGCGTGCAGGGCCACACAGTCATTGGGTATCAGGAAGTATAGTAGAGGGCTGAGAACGAACCCTTGTGGGGCCCCAGTGTTGAGGATCAGTGGGGTGGAGATGTTGTTTCCTACCTTCACCACCTGGGGGCGGCCTGTCAGAAAGTCCAGGACCGAGTTGCATCGTCAGTGGACCTATTGGTGTGGTAAGCAAATTGGAGTGGGTCTAGGGTATCAGATAGGGTGAAGGTGATATGCTCTTTGACCAGTCTCTCAAAGCACTTCATGATGACAGAAGTGAGTGCAATGGGGCAATAGTCATTTAGTTCAGCTTTCTTGGGAACAGGAACAATGGTGGCCATCTTGAAGCATGTGGGGACAACAGACTGGGATAGGGATTGGTTGAATATGTCCGTAAACACACCAGCCAGCTGGTCTGCGCATGTTCTGAGGACGCGGCTAGGGATGCCATCTGGGCCGGCTGCCTTGTGAGGGTTAACACGTTGAAATGCTTTACTCATGTTGGCCACGGAGAAGGAGAGTCCACAGGCTTTGGTAGCGGGCCGTGTCAGTGGCACTAATTTTCCTCAAAGCGAGCAAAGAAGTTGTTTACTTTGTCTGGCAGCAAGACGTTGATGTCCGCGATGGAGCTGGTTTTCTTTTTGTAATCCATGATTGACTGTAGACCCTGCCACATACGTCTCGTGTTTGAGCTGTTGAATTGTGACTCTGCTTTGTCACTATACTAACACTTTGCTTGTTTGATTGCCTTGGGGAGGGAATAGCTGCACTGTTTGTATTCGGTCATGTTTCCGGTCGCCTTGCCATGATTAAAAACGATGGAACGCGATTTCAGTTTTGCGAATCAATCCATGGTTTCTGGTTAGGGAAGGTTTTAATAGTCACAGAGGGTACAACATCTACGATGCACTCACCGAGTATACATCAATGTTGTTGTCTGAGGCTATTCAGAACATATCCCAGTCCACGTGATCGAAGCGATCTTGAGGCGTGGAATCAGACCAGCGTTGTATTGACCTGAGCACGGTCGTTTTCTGTTTTTGTTTCTGTCTATTGGCTTGGAGCAACAAAATGGAGTCATGGTCAGCAGACTTGCTGAAGGCAGGGCAGGGTTAGGGCTTTGTATGCATCGCAGAAGTTTGAGTAGCAATGATCCAGAATGCTACCAGCTCGTGTTGCTCATTCAATATGCTGATAGAATTTATGAAGTATTGTTCTTAGATTAGCTTTGTTAAAATCCCCAGCTACAATAAATGCAGCCTCGGGATGTATGGTTTCCAATTTACATAGAGTCCAGTGTAGTTCTTTCAGGGCTGACGAGGGATCTGCTTGGGGGGGAGATATATACGGCTGTGACTATAATCAAAGAGAATTATATTGGAAGATAATGCGGTCGGCATTTGATTGTAAGGAATTCTAGGTCGGGTGAACAAAAGGACTTGAGTTCATGTATGTTGTTGTGATTACACCATGAGTCGTTAATCATAAGGCATACACCACCACCCTTCTTCTTACCAGAGAGATGTTTGTTTCTGTGGCGCGATGCGTGAAGAAACCAGATGGCTGTACCGACTTTGACAACATATCCCGAGTGAGCCATGTTTCCGTGAAACAGAGAATGTTACAATCTCTTATATCTCTCTGGAAGGAAACTCGTGCCCTAATTTCGTCCACCTTGTTATCTAGAAATTGGACATTGACGAGTCAGCGGGGGATGGTGTGCTCGGCCTTCTGAGTCTGACCTGTAGGCCGCTCCGTCTCCTTAGTGTACTTTCTCAGTATTTATCTTAACCTCATGTACTATCTTTCAATAAAAATGCCTTTACATAGCTAAATGAACCATAAACCAGTACAGCCACCTCAATACTGAGCCAGCTAATGGTAGCCGTTTAGCCAATAGCAACCCTAACCTTGACAAGCTAGCATTAGCGTATACAGCTTTTTAAAACTCTGTAATATATAACACTTGGGTAGGGAGATGTCCGTGCCTAGACCATATAAAGGGAATAGAAAAACCCCAATAGATCAATAAATTGAAATCAAAATATTATTTTGCGCCATTTGTTCTTGTTATTCTATGGACTCGCTATGCTTAGCCACAAACCCAGTCATCTCTTATGTCAAGATTGCTAGCTAACAGTATCCACTAGATCCATTTACACATTTAAACTTTACAATTTCAACATAAAAGGTAAGTATCACTCAGATAACCATTTCAACTCTAACATTTTCTATAGATAATGAGCTAAAACACAACTGTTTAAGAGAAGAAAGAAAAAAGAGACAGGAGCAGAAACGGTAGAGTTGTCACAAGTGTCATCGAGGGGAGATGCAAACCACTGTGCTCCCCCGCCCCCTGCAGGTGGCAACAGGCATCAACAATTCCCAATAGAAATCCTTGGATGACTAAACCCAAAATAATAATGGATTGCAACCATTGTTGACTACAAGAATATCATGTTTTATAAATACAATGTGATTCCATAAAATTAAATGGAAAGTATCATCTATAGTGGATAGATACGACAAAGTAGATGTAAGGTTGCCTAATACTGAATGCAATTAGAAGATAATGAATCATGTGAGATTTATGTATTTTTAAAAAATATATGCCATGTAAAAATAAAAATAAACAATTCTGGAACACAAATAAACAAATGTTTTGAGTACATTTTTCATAATGAAAATGCATATCCATATGATAATTGTATGTATGGGGGAGGGTGTGAGATTTATATATGTTATTAAAATATATGATCATGTGTTTGAAAATATATGTCACTTTTATATATTGGTTTTAAATACATGATCATATATTTAAATTTATAAACTGGGTTGTTGGTGCCCTGAATGCTGATTGGCTGAATGCCATGGTATATTTCAGCAATAAGGCACGATGAGGGTAGGGTTGCTATTAGCTAAACGGCTACCATTAGCTAGCTCAGTATTGAGGTGGCTGTACTGGTTTATTTTTTATAATATATGGCCAATATACCACGGCTAATGGCTGATCTTACGTACAACAGCCGTGATATACCACGGCTGTCAGTCAATCAGCATTCAAGCCTCAACCCACCCAGTTAATAACAGACCATATACCACGGGTATGACAAAACATGTATTTTTACTGCTCTAATTACGTTGGTAATCAGTTTATAATTGCATTAAGGGGAGTTTGTGGTATACAGCCAATGTACCATAAGAACAGCCCTTAGCCATGGTATATTGCCGATATATCACACATTGCTTAAATACTATATATGCCACTTTTTTTTATTTATATATAGGGCCATATATTATAACAGCTCAGTTTATAACAGACCGCATGCCACGTGTATGACAAAGCATGTATTTTTACTGCTCTAATTACGTTGGTAACCAGTTTATAATAGCAATAAGGCACCTCGGGGGTTTGTGGTATATAGCCAATATAGCATAAAAACAGCCCTTAGCCGTGGTATATTGGCTATACATCACACCCCCTCTGGCCTTATTGCTTAAATATATGTCACTTTTTTTTAAATATATAAGGCCATATATTACTTTTCCATATGGGATAATACTGTGAAATTGTTTAAATTACGATAATTAACTTTTAGTTTAAGATCTGTTTGAAAAGACTGCCTAAAATGTCAGTCTGTTTAGGTGGGGATGGAGTTTTGGCCTGCTTTGTGACATCACCAGGTGGTAAATGAGTTAATAGACCGATAAGAAAGAGTTTTAAACCTCTCTGCCAATTGATTGATTGATTTTATTTGTCAGTTAAAGAAAATACATATATATACATACAGTACAAAGAATATAACAGCTAGTTTTCGTATTTCCTCTCCCTACTCAGACCACTCCCAGACAGTCCTAGCTAAGTTTTTGCATGAGAAATTGCTCTTGCTAAGAAGCTTCTTTTTTTTATTTACTATTTTGATTGAAAATAATTATAGTAAGGTACTTAATTGTTACTCAGAAACGATTTAATATTGAGATAAAAACGGATGCATTGGGCCTTTAATAAAAAAAAATCTGTCCAACATATTAAGGCCACCACAGGTGGCTGCTGGAACCTTAATTGGGGAGGACGGGCTCATAGTGTCTCGAATGGAATCAATGGAATGGTATCGAACACATCAAACTCTCTCCATTCCAGCCATTATTATGAATTATCGTCCCCTCGGCAGCCTCCTGTGCAGGAAGGCCACACTTGTATTGGCCTAATAGTCAGCAACTACCTGCACATCGCAAATATGATATTGAAACGGACCATTGATCCTATATATGGATGCTTTGTTTCTCGTGTTCTTTTTCTCATGTTTATTTATTGTGTGTTTTTGTTCCACCTTATGTTATTTTTTAGTGATACATTGATATTGTTTACTGCATTGTTTGGTTTGGAGCTTGCAAGAAAAGCATTTCACTGTATTTATTCATGTCACATTAAAACTTGATACATTAACTATTCCTTGAAAGGATACATCTCTGCCTCCCACTGAACACATTTATAATATCTGAACCTACTGGAGTAAAACTAGCTAAGTCCATTCATTCTATTATTTTCTTATTTTGATCCCTAAATAGTATTTCACTGGAATACTGCTAACTTTAGTACCATGATCTCATACTTGTCTCAAACACGCCCATGTGTCGCAAAAATATGACGTCAATATTGCTTACATGTCTGAGGGAGTTCTATTACGCGGGTTCAACCGGGCAATGTTCCTTACCATCATCGGGTGAAAGCGGTGAGGTAATCTTAGCAGTTCGGTAATGTTGTTGACAAGGCAGCATGGTGCATCGTCCAGAAACATATAACATCTCTTTTCCATAAAACACATGTTTGAATTGTCAAACTATTTTTCTTTGGGAAGATAAAACGTTTTTTTCAAAAGCAGTCACTTTTGCATGTGAAAACACAGAATCCTGCTCATTACATAATTTTGTTTTGAGCCGATTTCGCTATCGGACAGAGCAGGGCACCCCAACGGTACCTGGCTCAAGCCCGGGAGGCAGGCCGTTTCCTTATCGAATGGGATCAACTTTCAGCCAGTGAAAATCAAACCAACACGGGCGCCCGCTTGAAATTAATCGAACCTCCTCTCTGTGTTGACAGTGGACCTCCTCGGTGTTACTAACATAATGGCTGTTGATATAACTTTACTGTTCAAAGCCAGTGTAAAAACGGTCAAAACCCGAAATAAAGCTATGGGAGTAGTGTTTGATTTGCCTAAAGATGAAATATTCAAGAAGAGCAGACCGAATAACGGATTTTCTCTCAAGGCGAAAGAAGTGGTGAGTGTCCATTCACTGGCAACACTGCACTGGCTAATGTTAGTCTTGCTAACCAGTTCATTTAGCTAGCTAAGATATTTGTTGTTGTAATTTATTTCCATAACATTTGTAGCTATAGACGGGGGAAATAAAATGTAGGTAAATCAATAGAGTTCGGTTGCCGTTACAGGTAACGTTAGCTAACTTGTCGACTAACTAACGTTAGCTAAAGGTTTCTTAACTAGCTTAGTCATGAACATTTCCTAGCTAACCAACGTAGATGGCTATCTAATTTAGGCCTAAAGTTAGGTCTATGATGTGCTCTTAGTCATGAACGTTTCCTAGCTAACCAACGTAGATGGCTATCTAATTTAGGCCTAAAGTTAGGTCTATGATGTGCTCGCTGCTTATATTATTTGACCTCTAACTTGCTAAGTTACCAAACAAATACAACGTTGCTCAAACGTTCAGTACTTTGCATGTAACTAATTAGCTACCTGGCAACATTTGACAGGTTAGTGGTGTCTTCCAGAAAGATAAACAAGACGAGCTGTGGTTTAACGTGACCACGCCCCCGAGTAGGGTACAGCATTAGTGCACTCCTGCTACTCCCATGTAATTAGCCTTACTTTGGCGGTATCCTGAGTAAACTACTGACACATTATTTTTTTATTTTCAACAAACGTTTTCAGAAGCCTCATTTGTCTTTATTAACATACTTGGCTGTCACAACAACTAATAATTAGCATGACACTTATTCTGCCACTCTCTGGGGAGGTTCCCATTGCTTGGAAGGCAGCCATTGTGTGTCCTTTATTTAAAGGGGGAGGTCAGGCTGATCCTAACTGTTATAGGCCAATTTCTATTTTGCCCTGATTATCAAAAGTGTTGGAAAAACTTGTCAATAATCAACTGACTGACCTCCTTGATGTCTATAGTATTCTCTCAGGTATGCAATCTGGTTTCCGCTCAGGTTATGGATGTGTCACTGCAACCTTAATGGTCCAAAATGATGTCACCATTGTCCTTGATTCTAAGCAATGTTGTGATGCTATTTTTCACTTTGTCAAAGCTATTGATGCGGTAGATCCTTCCATACTTGTGGACCTTCAAAACAAAGGTCATGTGGTTTGGTAAGAAGAATGCCCCTCTCCCCACCGGTGTGATTACTACAGCTGAGGGTTTAGAGCTTGAGGTAGGCACCTCATACAAGTAGTTAGGAGCATGGCTAGATGGTCCGCTGTCCTTCTCTCAGCACATATCAAAGCTGCAGGAAAAGGTTAAATCTAGACTTGGTTTCCTCTATCGTAGTCACTCTTTCACCCAAGCTGCCAAACTAACCCTGATTCAGATGACCATCCTACCCATGCTTGATTACGGAGATGTCATTTATAGATCGGCAGCTAAGGATGCTCTCGAGCGGCTAGATGTCCTTCACCATTTGACCTTCAGAGACCACATCACTGCTCAGTATACTCCTCTGTAAATCTCTGTATACACCTCGGAAGACCCACTGGTTGTTGATTATTTATAAAACCGTCTTAGGCCTCACTCCCCCCTATCTGAGATATCTACTGCAGCCCTCATCCGCCACATACAACACAATTGTTTTGCCAGTCACATTCTGTTAAAAATGCTGTGCGGTAGCAGAGAGAACAGTCTGACTTGGGTGACTGGAGTCTGTCAATTTTTAGGACCTACCTCTGACACCGCCTGGTATAGAGGTCCTGGATGGCAGGAAACTTTGCCCCAGTGATGTATTGGGCCGTACACACTACCAACTGTAGTGCCTTTCGATCGGAGGCCGAGGAGTTGCAATACAAAGCATTGATGAAACCAGTCAGGATGGTGCAGCTGTAGGATGAGGACCCATGCCAAAACTTTTGTCTCCTGAGGTGGAATAGGCTTTGTCATGCCCTCTTCACAACTGTCTTGGTGTGTTTGGACCATGATTGTTTGTTGGTGATGTGGACACCAAGGAACCTGAAGCTCTCAACCTGCTCCACTACAGCCCCATCGAATAGAAGGGGGTTATACTCGGTCTTCCTTTTCCTGTAGTCCACAGTCCTCTCCTTTGTCTTGATCGTGTTGAGGGAAAGGTTCTTATCCTGGCACCACACGGCCAGGTCTCTGACCTTGTCCCTATAGGCTGTCTCATCGTTGTCCGTGATCAGGCCTACCACTGTTGTGTCATCGGCAAACTTAATCATGGTGTTGGAGTTGTGCCTGCCCATGCATTCATGAGTGAACAGGGAGTACATAAGGGGACTGAGCGCGCAGCCCTGGGGCGGTACCCGTGTTGAGGATCCGGATGGCGGATGTGTTGTTACCTACCCTTACCACCTGGGGGTGGCCCGTCAGGAAGTCCAGTTTACAGTTGCAGAGGGAGGTGTTTATTCCCAGGGTCCTTAGCTTAGTGATGAGCTTTGGGGGCACTATGGTGTTGAATGCTGAGCTGTAGTCAATGAATAGCATTCTCACATAGGTGTTCCTTTTTCCAGGTGGGAAAGGGCAATGTGGAGTGCAATAGAGATTGCATCATCTGTGGATTTGTTGGGGCGGTATGCAAATTGGAGTGGGTCTAGGGTTTCTGGGTATAATGGTGTTGATGTGAGCCATGATCAGCCTTTCAAAGCACTCCATGGCTACAGACGTGAGTGTTACGGGTCGGTAGTCATTTAGGCAGGTTACCTTTGTGTTCTTGGGCACAGGGACTATGGTGGTTTGCTTGAAACATGTAGGTATTACAGACTCGGCCAGGGACAAGTTGAAGTTGTCAGTGAAGACAGTTGGTCAGCACATGCTCGGAGTACACATCCTGGTAATCTGTCTGGCCCTGTGGCCTTGTGAATGTTGTGACCTGTAGCAGCGAACTGAAAAGACTGGACCGGTTTATCTCCATCTCTTTATTCAAAGACTCAATCGTGGACACTCTTCCTGACAGTTGTGGCTGCTTTGTGTGATGTATTGTTGTCTCTAACTTCTTGCACTTAGTTGTGCTGCTACCATGTTGTCATGTTGTCTTGCTACCATGCTGTGTTTTCATGTGTTGCTGCCATGCTATGTTATTGTCTTAGGTCTCTGTTTATGTAGTGTTATGATGTGTGTTTTGTCCTATATTTTTATTGTATTTTTAATCCCAGCCCCTGTCCCCGCAGGAAGCCTTTTGCATTCTGGTAGGCCGTCATTGTAAATATGAATTTGTTCTTAGCTGACTTGCTAGTTAACATTATATTTTTTTACGTTATTTATCTGACATGCTAACACTGACAGTAAATATAGTAAATCTGTCGTATTATACATACGTCACTGTTTGTTTACCCCTAGCTTTTTTGCCGGGAAGCTGACTTTAGCTGGCTGACTAGCGAAATAAATTTGTATTGATCTATTTCGCTAATCTTTTTTTCTTCTTTTTTTTTTCTTTTCTCCGCTAGTCTTAGATTTGTCACGTAACTACTTCCAGTCTTTGCCTGCCCTTGAACGGTCTAGGTATTTAGAAAAGTTGATTCTTCCAACAGTGTAGCCATATCTAACAAGTAATATCTAACAATTACACAAAAAAATACTTAATACACACAAATCTAATTAAGGAATGGAATAAGAATATATAAATATATGGGTGAGCAATGTCAGAGCGGCATAGGCTAAGATGCAATAGATAGTATAGAATACAGTATATGACATGAGTAATGCAAGATATGTAAACATTATTAAAGTGACTAGTGTTGCATTTATTAAAGTGCCCAATGGTTACAGGTCTGTATTTAGGCAGCAGCCTCTCTGTGCTAGTGATTGCTGTTTAACAGTCTGATGGCCTTGAAATAGAATCTGTTTTTCAGTCTCTCTGTCCCAGCTTTGATGCACCTGCACTGATCTCGCCTTCTGGATGGTAGCGGGGTGAACAGGCAGTGGCTTGGGTGGTTGTTGTCCTTGATTATCTTTTTGGCCTTCCTGTGACATCAGGTGCTGTAGGTGTCCTGGAGGGAAGGTAGTTTGCTCCCGGTGATGCGTTGTGTAGACCGCACCACCCTCTGGAGAGCCCTGCGGTTGTGGGCGGTTCAGTTGCCGTACCAGGCGGTGATACTCTCAATTGTGCATCTGTAAAGGTTTGTGAGGGTTTTAGGTGACAAGACAAATTTCTTCAGCCTCCAGCGGTTGAAGAGGCGCTGTTGGGCCTTCTTCACCACACTGTCTGTGTGGGTGGACCATTTCAATTTGTCAGTGATATGTACGCCGAGGAACTTAACTTTCCACCTTCTCCACTTCTGTCCTGTCGATTTGGATGGGGGGGTGCTCCCTCTGCTGTTTCCTGAAGTCCACGATCATCTCCTTTGTTTTGTTGAGTGAGAGGTTATTTGCCTGACACCACCTGGGGCCGACCTGTCAGTTAGTCCAGGAACCAATTGAATGGGATGGGTTGATGCCCAGGGCCTCAAGCTTGATGATGAGCTTGGAGGGTACTATGGTGGTGAATGCTGAGCTATAGTCAATGAACAGCATTCTTACATAGGTATTCCTCTTGTCTAGATGGGATAGGGCAGTTTGATGGCGATTGCATTGTCTGTGGACCTATTGGGGTGGTAAGCAAATTGAAGTGGGTCTAGGGTGACCGGTAAGGTGGAGGTGATATGATCCTTGACTAGTCTCTCAAAGCACTTCACGATGCCTGGTCATAACGTTGGTAAGTTGTGGTCGCACTTATATCCAATAGTTCTTCCCGGCTGTATGTAATAGCAGTTGAGATTTTCTGGGCTAATAATGTAAGAAATAATACATACAAAAACGAAATACTGCATAGTTTCCTAAGGACTCGAAGTGAGGCGACCATCTCTGTCGGCGCCATCTTAGAACTTCACTGGACTTTATGGAAATGGAAACCATATATCCTGAGACTGCATTTATTCTAGCTGGGGATTTTAACAAAGCAAATTTGAGGAAAAGGCTACCTACATTCTATCAGCAAATCGACTGTAGCACACTGGAAAAACACTGGACTATTGTTACTCTAACTTCCGTGACGCATACAAGGACCTCCCCTGCGCCCCCTTCGGCAAATCTGACCATGACTTAATTTTGCTCCTCCCTAGCTATAGGCAACAACTCAAGCAGGATGTACCCATGCTCAGGACTATTCATCTCTGATCTGACCAATCAGAATCCACGCTATAAGATTATTTGATCACGTGGACTGGGATATGATATATCGATGTGTATAGGAAATGTTGTACCCACTGTGACTATTAAAACCTAACCTAACCAGAAACCGTGGATAGATGGCAGCATTCGCAAAAACTGAAAGCGTGTACCACCGCATTTAACCATGGCAAGGCGACTGGGAACATGGCAGAATACAAACAGAGTAGTCATTTCTCTCTGCAAGGCAATCAAACAACCAAAATGTCAGTATAGAGACAAAGTGGAGTCGCAATTTAACAGCTCAGACACGAGATGTATGTTGCAGGGTCTACAGTCAATCACGGACTACAAAAAGAAAACCAGCAACACGGACATCGACGTCTTCCTTCCAGACAAACTAAACACCTTCTTTGCCCGCTTTGAGGATAATACAGTGCCACCGAAACGGCCTGCTAACAAGGACTGTGGGCTCTCCTTCTCTGTGATAGACGTGAATAGGGCATTTAAATGTGTTAACCCTCGCAAGGCTGCCGGCCCAGACGGCATCCCTAGCCGCGCTGTTAGAGCATGCACACACCAGCTGGCTGGTGTGTTCACGGACATATTCAATCTCTCCAATATCCCAGTCTGCTGTCCCCACATGCTTCAAGAAGGCCAGCATTGTTCCTGTACCCAATAATGCAATTGTAATTGACTATCGCCCCGTAGCACTCACTACTGTCATCATGAAGTGCTTTGAGAGACTAGTCAAGGATCATATTACCTCCACCTTACCTGTAACCCTAGACCCACTTCAATTTGCTTACCGCCCCAATAGGTCCACAGACGATGCAATCACCATCACTCTGCCCTATCCCATCTGGACAAGTAGAATGCCAATGTAAGAATGCCGTTCAAATATATTTTTCAAATGTATTTATAAAGCCCTTTTTACATCAGCTGATGTCACAAAGTGCTGTACAGAAACCCAGCCTAAAACCCCAAACAGCAAGTAATGCAGGTGTAGAAGCACGGTGGCTAGGAAAAACTCCCTTGAAACGCCGGAACCTAGGAAAAAACCTAGAGAGGAACTAGGCTATGAGGGGTGGCCAATCCTCTTCTGGCTGTGCCGGGTGGAGATTATAACCAAACATGGCCAAGATGTTCCAATGTTCGTAGATGAACAGCAGGGTCAGATAATAATAATCACAGTGGTTGTAAAGGGTGCAACAGGTCAGCACCTCAGGAGTAAATGTCGAACCTGAGGGGGGCGCCAACCCCCCCGGACAACAAGATCACGTCAGTGACGCAACCAACTCAAGTGACGCACCCCTCCTAGGGGCGGCATGGAAGAGCACCAGTAAGCCAGTGATTCAGCCCCTGTAATAGGGTTTGAGGCAGAGAATCGCAGTGGAGAGGAACCGGCCAGGCAGAGACAGCAAGGGCGTTTCTTCTCTCCAGTGCATTCCGTTCACCTTCACATTCCTGGGCCAGACTACACTCAATCCTAGGACCTACTGACGAGATGAGTCTTCAATAAAGACTTAGAAGTCGAAACCGGGTCTGCGTCTCTCACATGGATTGGCAGACCATTCCATAAAAATTGAGCTCTATAGGAGAAATCCCTGCCTCCAGCTGTTTGCTTAGAAATTCTAGGGACAGTAAGGAGGCCTGCGTCTTGGGACCGTAGCGTAGGTGTGTACGGCAGGACCAAATCGAAAAGATGGGTAGGAGCAAACCCATGTAATGCTTTGTAGGTTAGCTGTAAAACCTTAATCAGCTCTAGCCTTAACAGGAAACCAGTGTAGAGAGGCTAGCACTGGAGTAATATTATAACATTTTGGGGTTCTAGTTAAGATTCTAGCAGCTGTGTTTAGCACTAACTGATGTTTATTTAGTGCTTTATCTGGGTAGCTGGAAAGTAGAGCATTTCAGTTGTCTAACCTAGAAGTGACAAAAGCATTGGTAAATTTTTCTGCATCATTTTTGGAGAGAAAGTTTCTGATTCTTGCAATGTTACGTAGATTGAAAAAAGCTGTCCTTGAAACAGTCTTGATATGTTTGTCAAAAGAGAGATCAGGGTCCAGAGTAACGCCAAGATCCTTCAGTTTTTTTATTTGAGACGACTGTCTCAAGATTAATTGTCAGATTCAACAGAAGATCACTTTTGTTTCTTGGGACCTAGAGCTAGCATCTCTATATTGTCTGAGTTTAAAAGTAGAACATTTGCCGCCATACACTTCCTTATGTCTGAAACAGGCTTCCAGGGAGGGCAATTTTGGGGCTTCACCATGTTTCATCGAAATGTACAGCTGTGTGTCGTACACGTAGCAGTGAAAGTTAACATTATGTTTCCAAATGACATCAGCAAGAGGTAAAATACATGTTGAAAACAAAAGTTGTCCTAAAGCGGAGCCTTGAGGAATACCGAAATTTACAGTTGATTTGTCAAAGGACAAACCATCTACAAAGACAAACGGATATCGTTCCGATAGATGAGATCTAAACCAGGCCAGAACTTGTCCAATTTGGGTTTCCAATCTCTCCAAAAGAATGTGGTGATCGATGGTATCAAAAGCAGCTCTAAGATCTAGGAGCACTAGGACAGATGCAGATCCTCGATCTGACGCCATTAAAAGGTACTTTACCACCTTCACAAGTGCAGTCTCAGTGCTATGATGGGGTCTAAAACCAGACTGAAGCGTTTTGTATACATTGTTTGTCTTCAGGAAGGCAGTGAGTTGCTGCGCAACAGCTTTTTCTAAAGTGTTTGAGAGGAATGGGAGATATTTAAAAAAAAAAAAATTCTGGGTCAAGGTTTGGCTTTTTCAAGAGAGGCTTTATTACTGCCACCTTTAGTTAGTTTCGTACACATTTGGGTGGATAGGGAGACGTTTATTACGTTCAACATAGGAGGGCCAAGCACAGGAAGCAGGTCTTTCAGTAATTCAGTTGGAATTGGGTCCAGTAGGCAGCTTGAAGGTTTAGAGGCCATTACTATTTTCATCAATGTGTCGAGATATAGATATAGAAACTTTAGTTTCTCCCTAGGTACTGGCAGTGTTGTGCAGAGTCAGGACAACTGAGCTTTGGGAAATACGCAGATTTAAAGAGGAGTCCGTAATTTGCTTTCTAATGATCATGATCTTTTTGTCAAAGAAGTTAATGAATTTATCACTGCTGAAGTGAAAGCCATCCTCTCTTGGGGAATGCTGCTTTTTAGTTAGCTTTGCTCGATTACATTGGAAAAATAGGATGATTGAGCAGCAGTCAGGGCTCTTACTACCGTGCAGTATTGGTCTTTCCAAGCTAGTCGGAAGACTTCCAGTTTGGTGTAGCGCCATTTCCGTTCCAGTTTTCTGGAAGCTTGCTTTATTCCTCAGGTATTTTCTGTGTACCAGGGAGCTAGTTTCTTATGACAAATGTTTTTTATATTTAGGGGTGCATCTAGGGTATTACACAAGGTTAAATTGAGTTCCTCAGACAGGTGGTTAACTGATTTTTGTTCTCTGACGTACTTGGGTAGGTGGAGGGGGTCTGGAAGGGCATCTAGGAATCTTTGGGTTGTCTGAGAATTTATAGCACGGATTTTGATGATCCTTGTTTAGGGTCTGAGCAGATTATTTGTTGCGATTGCAAATGTAATAGTCCGATAGTCCAGCATTATGAGGAAAAACATTAAGATCCACAACATCCATTCCACGGGACAAAACTAGGTCCAGAGTATGACTGTGGCAGTGAGTAGGGGACATGTTGGACAAAACCCACAGAGTCAACGATGGCTTCGAGAGGTTTTTGGAGTGGGTCTGTGGACCCAGGAGGTAGCTATAAAAAGTGATTGAGTAGGCTGCATAGATTTTATGACTAGAAGCTTAGAATATGAAAATGCTGTCTTTAAAAAGATATATATATTTAAATTTGCTATTGTAAATGATAACACCTCTGCCTTTGCGGGATGCGCGGGGGCTATGGTCACTAGTGTAACCAGGAGGAGAGGCCTCATTTAACTCAGTGAATTCATCAGCCTTAAGCAATGTTTCAGTCATGCCAATCACATGAATATTATGATCAGTGATTAGTTAATTGACTACAACTGCCTTGGAATTGGGGGATCTAACATTAAGTAGCCCTATTTTGAGATGTCACAATCTCTTTCAATTATAACAGAAATGGAGGAGGTCTTTATTCCAGTGAGATTGCTAAGGCAAACACTGCCATGTTTAGTTTTGCCCAACCTAAATGGAGGCAAAGACACTGTCTCAGTGGGGATAGCTGAGCTGACTACACTGACTGTGCTAGTGGCAGACTCCACTAAGCTGACAGGCTGGCTATCTCATTGTGGAGCTAGGGTAGTTAGAGCCCGTCTATGTTCGTAGATGAGATGAGCACCCCTCCATCTAATTTGTAATTAAAGCCAGTTTGTTATTTAGAATTATTATGTTAGTTTAAAGAGGGAGAGAAACCAAAAACCTACAGTCATCTCATGGATCTCCCAGTCGAGGCCGGCACAGGTTTTGAACCAGCATCTGTAGCAACACATCTTGCACTGCGATGCAGTATCTTAGACCGCTGCGCCACTAAGACACTGTACAACGTGACCGGTTGGGAGTAGGCTACAGTACTACTGAGACACAGTTGCGCCTTGTGACCCAAAAGCATAATCAGTGCTCTAACTCCCCCCTGCGCTGGTCTGGAGCAATGAAGTAGTGACGCAGGGTACCATACTAAACCACAAATCACCTCTGTTCCGCACCATAATCGCAAAACCTTGAGTAACCACTGTATGCCTCTACACACCCATTCTCTCTCGCCCTCCTATACATATTCATATTCACCCTCTTTTACTCTCCCATTCATATGCAGACACATACCCTCTTGCCCACACACACCCATCCATAGAACAGTTATTGACTTACATGCTATATTTAAGCAATAAGGCACGAGGGGATGTGGTATATGGTATATATATTGGCCATATACCACAAACCCCCGAGGTGTCTTACTGCTATTATAAACTGGTTATCAACGTAATTAGAGCAGTAAAAAATCCATGTTTTGTCATACCCGTGGTATATGGTCTGATATACCACGACTGTCAGCCAATCAGCATTCAGGGCTCTAACCACCCAGTTTATAATTCCTCTTTTTAATATTGTATTTTCAGTGTCCCTGTATCTCATTGGCATTGGCTAATTATAACATTACTTCCTAGAGAAGAACAGTTACTTGGAGACAATAGTCTAAATTCTATTAGGGGGAGGGAATATTGTCTCAACTTAGCTTGCTTGTAAGTTGATCTATCAATTTTAAAAGCTTAATTTTTGTTTTGTTTTTTTGTTTAAAATTTTACCCCCTTCTCCCCAATTTCGTGGTATCCAATTGTTAGTAGCTACTATCTTGTCTCATCGCTACAACTCCCATACGGGCTCGGGAGAGACGAAGGTTGAAAGTCATGCGTCCTCCGATACACAACCCAACCCACACAGCACTCATCCAACCTGGAAATTGAAAAAATTGGTAGCTGTAAGAGGTTAACACAGCGCACATCCAACCCGGAAGCCAGCCGCACCAATGTGTCGGAGGAAGCACTGTGTACCTGGCAACCTTGGTTAGCATGCACTGCGCCCGGCCTGCCACAGGAGTCGCTGGTGCGCGATGAGACAAGGATATCCCTACCTGCCAAACCCTCCCTAACCCGGACGACGCTATGCCAATTGTGTGTCGCCCCACGGACCTCCCGGTCGCGGCCGGTTACGACAGAGCCTGGGCGCGAACCCAGAGTCTCTGGTGGCACAGCTGGCGCTGCAGTACGGCGCCCTTTAACCACTGCGCCACCCGGGTGGCCCTTAAAAGCTTAATTTAAACTATGTTGTCTGGCTTCTACATATAAACACAGTTTTGACGGTACAAAACGGAGTTACCATCTCCCATGCGTCATATCGGTACGTGCGTGTGCCTTCCCCTGGATTTCTTTCAGCTTTTTTTCAGGCCTAGATCGCAAACACATCATTGGTGTTGAAATAGAGAGAATAAGTGTGCCGCATGCAGCATGACCACTGTGACATGGAGAGGTCAGTTCCCCGACATGAGTGTCATGGATACAAGTCCCATCAAAGGCCCCTTGAAGAACTCCTCTGGATTTCCCAGGGGCTTCAGCTCTTGATCCGTTCCTGATGTTCCCACTCATCATCGGCAGGAGAAACGAGCCCAGTCACACAGCTCCACACAACTATACTTTGTTATGCTTTGCTCACCCCTGTTGCAATGATATTGGAAATGGTGGTGTAATAAAAGCAGGGATGCTGATTTGAGGGAACTCAAACTGAGTATGCCTGTCCATATTCTCCCCACCCCGGGCCCACACCCTCCTGCTGTCTCCCCTACTGCTACTGATATCATCTGAAATGATCTCGGTGAACCAACGTTTGGAGAAATTAAAATTGTGACTTTGGAATGTCCTGACTACATACAGTTATGTTGTGGTTTTCATCCACCCCCACCCTCTCATCGTCCTCTCTGTACAACTTCAGATACAGGGTACATTTTTTGTATGTGCGAGCCCTCTCTTCGCATGTTTGATTCCATAAACATGCTGCAATAACATTTTTCTTTCTGCTTTCTAACAATTTCTTGAGGAAAGCCGATCCTCCCAAGAGCCAGTGATTAAAGGTGGAAGATCAAAAAAGAGAAAATATTAAATTAGGTCCCCAGTAATAATGTTGATGGCCGGTTCCTAATGCTGAACAGATGTGGCCGCCCTCCCAACACATGTACTGCCTTCTCAGTTTTCAGTGACACTTCACTAAACAGATAGCAAAAAAAGTTCAAAAGTAAACAAATATAAAGTAATGTGTATAGATTGCTTTTTTCATTAAAAACTTTACCCTTTGTGGAAAGTGAACTTCTTTTTGAAGAAGGCGAAGCGAAAGGCTCTATGGACTAGTAAGAGGGTTAGTGTGTGCAGGGTGCGGTGGTTGGGGGGGGGGGAAATCTTTTACCTTGTTGTGGGCACTGTGATCTCAGTTTCACCGCTCTCCTCCTGGTCTTCACAGCAGGCTGGCCTTCTCCTGTTTAAATGGAGGTCACCCCAAAATTGTTAAATTGTGTGTAGAAAAATAGCCTTTGGCTACTCACCGTGCCTTCAGCAGTGCTGTTCCAAAACAGTTTTCTTTGAATCTCCAAAAAGTGTGGCGAACAGCCAGTGCTTAGAAGTATGCATTATTGCTAAACTTGAGCGAGGCAGGGGGTGACCTCATATGGTGAATTTGAAATGGAAATGATAATCTGTTAAATTCTCAAAACATTGAGTTACATTTGGAAAACTCTGGTCTATTTTAGCTTAGTGTTTTGTGTTTGCAGTGAGCTGTGAACGTCTCTCCTATTGGAGAACCTCGGGCTCTTGAACAGAATAACTTTGGATTCTGTCAGAAAGTTTAAGTGCTTCTACAGCACCGTAAATGTGATGCTCTGGTGGAATTTAGCTGCTCTGAAATTAGAATACCATAGCCTAGGCTATATTTATTGGCCCTTTTACATGAGAATCCTACTTTGAGCAGTAAATACATCTCTTCACCCCATTTCTTCCAGTTGACACAGACCAAGTTTTCACAAGTCACCCCACAATAATTGCCATGAACCTGCATCGGCTGTCATGATGATCAATGAACCTGCATCGGCTGTCATGATGATCAATGAACCTGCATCGGCTGTCATGATGATCAATGAACCTGCATCGGCTGTCATGATGATCAATGAACCTGCATCGGCTGTCATTATGATCAATGAACCTGCATCGGCTGTCATTATGATCAATGAACCTGCATCGGCTGTCATTATGATCAATGAACCTGCATCGGCTGTCATGATGATCAATGAACCTGCATCGGCTGTCATTATGATCAATGAACCTGCATCGGCTGTCATGATGATCGATGAACCTGCATCGGCTGTCATGATGATCAATGAACCTGCATCGGCTGTCATTATGATCAATGAATCTGCATCAGCTGTCAATTGTTTTGTAGTCTCACTAGTCTTCTTCTGTCTGTCCCCCAAACTATCTCTCTTTCGTTTTCTCTTTCTTTCTCTATCTCTTTCACAAACACATGCAGTGATTAGAACGTTGGGCCAGTAACCGAAAGGTTGCTAGATCGAATCCCAAAGCTGACAAGTTAAAAATCTGTTGTTCTGCCCCTGAACAAGGCAGTTAACCCACTGTTCCTAGGCCGTCATTGTAAATAAGAATTGGTTCTTAACTGACTTGCCTAGTTAAATAAAGGTTAAATGGGATTTTTTATTTTTTAACTGCGAATCATTCTCTCACCACAAGGTTGTGATTTGAGGGGATTTACCTGAGCTGAATGTCCTGCTAAACAATGTCTTTACCATTTGGGTTCATCTCCACTCTCTTTTCGCATTGAAGCCAGGCAAATTCCCAAAGATGTTTCAAAAAAGGGATTTCCCCTGTTTGCAAAAATGAAAAGAACAAAGTGTAAAATATGGAGACAAATGCACAAACACTGTCTGTAGACTAGTGTCAAACTTAAGGGCAGCAAGACAGAATCCAGATACTCTGCAAACTAAACAGTTTAATTCTAACAAAAGTACTGTACTGCTTCAGAGAGACAGGCTTTAAAGGCAAAATTCTGATTGATATGAAGACTCTTTCCTTGACAAATAGGCATAGGCCACATAAGACTGTTATCTAAAGGATAATTGATTACTCAAACATGATCATTTCCGCTATCATTTTGCATATCTGTATTAAAATCGGCAGACACATTTCCTTAATAATCACAAACTGTCAAACATCCACTCATGCTCAGGGAAAACAGAACAAACCTCGAGGAAAAGTGACATTTCTTAAAACAACTGTAAAAGGTTTCAAGACTTAAATGCCTGTCTCTTTCACAAAGACATAATAACCATTAAATCCTGTGAACAATTGTATTTTTTAAATAGGATAGCCTTAAATACAGATGGTGACCAGTTAACATTGTTTGGGCAGCCTACTGTACATTGGTACACGCTAAGTCTGTTCTACTGTTTACCAAAAATGTGCATAATATACACAGGCATAAGAAGAGAAGAATGTGTTCCTTCATCTAAGTGTTTTGTTAATGAATCCCTTAAGTGCAACGACACCAAACATAAGGGTTGCTCAAATACCCAACAAACACCACATTCCAGTCATGTTTTCCATCTAACTTCAAAATAAAAGGCTGACTAAAAATAATTGGAGGGGTAGAGGATGATCTGGCGGGAAGTCTGTGGTCTCAATTTCTTTCTTTCTCAGTAAATCTTCAACATGAAATTACTGTTTGCATATATGGGAGTCAGGACAGACAGACAGAGAGGTAGCTGCCTTGAATAGGATAAAACTGAGGCTTTTTTCATCAAGTGAACACATTACTTGTTTTTGCCCCCAAGTTATGTAGGTTTGTTCAAAGAAAAAGTCCCAGCTAAACAAGATGCTGTTTTAGAAATAAATAAATTATTTATATATATATATATATATATATATATATATATATATATATATATATATATATATATATATATATATATATATATATATATATATATATATATATATATATATATAAAATACAATTGGGGAGTATATCAACTTTAATATTGCAGATATATTGTAGCTTCCATCAATATAGTTGTCTGCATCATTTTCAATCCCCTGTGTGTGTGTGTGTGTGTGTTTATATATGTGTGTGTGTGTGTTTATATATGTGTGTGTGTGTGTGTGTGTTTATATATATATGTGTGTGTGTGTGTGTGTGTGTGTGTGTGTGTGTTTATATATATATATGTGTGTGTGTGTGTTTATATATATATGTGTGTGTGTGTTTATATATATGTGTGTGTGTTTATATATATATGTGTGTGTGTGTGTGTGTGTGTGTGTGTTTGTGTATATACATACATGCATACAATATAAATATACACACTATACAGTACAAGTCAAAAGTTTGGACACCTACTCATTCAAGGGTTTTTATTTTTACTATTTTCTACATTGTAGAATAATAATAAAGACAAACTATGAAATAACACATGGAATTATGTAAACTCAGCAAAGAAAGAAATGTCCTCTCACTGTCATCTGCGTTTATTTTCAGCAAACTTAACGTGTAAATATTTGTATGAACATAAGATTCAACAACTGAGACATGAAGACATAAACTGAACAAGTTCCACAGACATGTGACTAACAGAAATGGAATAATGTGTTCCTGAACAAAGGGGGGTAAAAATCTAAAGTAACAGTCACTATCTGGTGTGGCCACCATCTGCATTAAGTACTGCAGTGCCTCTCCTCATGGACTGCACCAGATTTGACAGTTGTTGCTGTGAGATGTTATCCCACTCTTCCACCAAGGCACCTGCAAGTTCCCAGACATTTCTGGGGGGAATGGCCCTAGCCCTCACCCTCCGATCCAGCAGGTTCCAGACATACTCAATGGGATTGAGATTCGGGCTCTTCGCTGGCCGTGGCAGAACACTGACATTCCTGTCTTGCAGGAAATCACGCACAGAACGAGCAGTATGGCTAGTGGCATGGTCTGCAGGATGAGCGTGCAAGAAGGGTACCACATGATGGAAGAGGATGTCTTCCCTGTAAGGCACAGAGTTGAGATTGCCTGCAATGACAACAAGATAAGTTTGATGATGCTGTGACACACCGTCCCAACCATGACTGACCCTCCACCTCCAAATCGATCCCGCTCCAGAGTACAGGCCTCGGTGTAACGCTCATTCCTTCAAAGATAAACACGAATCCGACCGTTATCCCTTGTGAGACAAAACCTTGTGAAGACTTACAGGAAACGTTTGACCTCTGTCTTTGCCATCAAAGGGTATATAACAAAGTATTGAGATAAACTTTTGTTATTGACCAAATACTTATTTTCCACCATAATTTGCAAATAAATTCATTAAAAATCCTACAATGTGATTTTAAGAATTTTTTTCCCTCATTTTGTCTGTCATAGTTGAAGTGTACCTATGATGAAAATGACAGGCCTCTCTCATCTTTTTAAGTGGGAGAACTTGCACAATTGGTGGCTGACTAAATAATTTTTTGCCCCACTGTATATCCATGCTTGGACTGGCAGAATTATAACTACCCAGAAAAAATGACATAATGTTGAATACCACATATTTGATGTGTCACGGGTACACCTCAAAATTTCTTGAAGTTTTTTTTTACAAAAACTTCCAGACTTAAACTGAAAATAATTCAAAAATCTATGAAAATATTTCACTTCATCATTTGAGATTTGTTTTTGTCTGAGTCAACAAAACAAACGTATTGTATTTTAATATAAAATACTGGTGTTACACTGTATGACAATATTTTGTTACCCTGAATGACTCATATCAATATGGCCCATAAATATTGATTAAATGTGATTCCTTCAGCAATAACAATAATTTTGGCACTGCTCAACTTGGTGCAGCCAGTTAAACTGGTGCCTCGCAAGAGCATCCAGTTTCTCGTTGAAGTTTTTAGCCAGATCGAGCCACGTGCCCATCTTTTATTTCTCACAAAATTGGTAAATTAATTTTCTCCATTGTTTGATTTATTCCTTTGCCACTGTTGCCATGAAAATCGGTGCATTCTCTTCAGGTAGGGCCAGCTCTACTTCATCATAGCAACACTTTGCACAAACACGGTACATGCATTGCTTGTTCTTGAGATCACAATGGAATACAGTAACATGGAAACGCTTGAGGTTTTCATCAACCCGCTTTGGCCCAACCAGTCAACTAGAAGTTTCACATTCTCGTGATTGAGACACGCTCAGGTGTTGCGCTCATGTGCCTTTGTCTCTGTAATGTAAAATGGCCACAGTCGTAAAAACTGTCCTGTATGACAGCGAGTGTCCCATCCACCTCTGAATTGTACTCTGCGTAGAGTTCTTTTAGAGATTTAATGAGTATGCGCCTCTGAACCTCCTTGTTTTGCGTGACAGTGTCTTTCTTCCCTGAGAGAAGGTGACTATTTTCATCTCTACTGAGAAATATAATGACCTATGTTTTCCTCACTAAAGACATTTTCTTTTTCCCCCGTGGCCTGATTTTTCACTTAGATTGCATTTGAATTTATTTGACCTTTGCATGCCTTTCGGAATTTGTCACTTTTTTGTTGTGATTGTTTTAGTTGCATTTCCAGTTGGAGAATTTTCTTCTTTAGTTCTCCTTTTTCCTTTTGCAGCCACTTGCAATGCTTTGATACCTTTTAAAAAAACTTTTTCTGGAATGGAGGAAGCAAGTGGTTGCTCCAGTGTTTGAGATTGAGTCTCAAGGGATTGCTCCTTGGAGTCAAGGATTCAGATGGTTGCTCCAGCTCTGGAGGCGCAGGTTCATGTTGTACTTGTAGAAGTTGTTCAGGGGGCTGCTCAAGAGTTTCCTTCAGTGGATACTGGAGTTAAATTCATCACCACATTTATTTGTTAGATTTTTTTTTCACAGCTCCTCTGATTTAATCTCCATTTTTTTCCCCCTATTTTTTTTCAGCATCAGATTGTGTCATTGTATGGATTGGTGGATGATCAGGAGTGACATCATTCTTCCTTCTCTGATGGCAAATTATGACACTGGCACAGAATAGGATTCGCATCCATTAAATGTTTAGTAGTCTATTAATAGTAGGCTATACAATGATAACAGTTAATCAACGTTTAACATTTAACTCCCTCTCCCTTTCTCTCTCAAACATGTTTTGTTTCTATTTCATTGCTAATGTTAATTATGATCACTTTACTATAATTTGAGCCTGCTTTACATTGCAATTAGTTGCATTATTACATGGTTATTACATGATTGTTAATGTTGTAATTTATGCATTGTTAAACTAACTGGTACATTTCTATTCAATGCAGGTACACAAATGCAATTTCAAGATACCTACATAAATTGCCCATCAAACTACTTCAATTCAAACTTATACAGTTTCGATTTTTTTATAAAGTGCCCCAATTGTGAAGCAGCTATTAACTAATATAATTCATAATCCATTTTAATCCAATATTTGTGTGTTTGATATTATATGAACTAATATAATATATCAATTATACCTTAACTGCAGTGCAATAAAACATTAACTACAGTGTAATAGTGCAACTTAATGTTAAGCGTTATCCACCCAGCTTTATATCCTATTATTTTGCTGACAGTAGCATAAAACCATGAAAACAATACCTTGCTTTATTTCTGGCTAGTCTTTCCTCCCTAGCAACTGGATCTGTGTTGATCTTTTGCCTGTGCCGTGCAGCCACTTCTTATTAGACAACGACATCTACAGTATAAAGATAATGTGCCTTGTAATACCTTAAAATGCCATAAGATAGTTTTAAAATGATGATATTGAGTATTCATACAACAAGTAAATTTGAATTGCATGATTAAATGTTGTAAACTAGTGAGAACATGGGATAACAAATCTACTGTCATTCAGCATAACGGGTGACATTGTGGTATAACATTAAACTTTTTTTTGTGCTGAAGGCACAATCAGCTGAAGGCTGATTATCATGCGATATGCTTTAAAATTGATTTGTACCTTTGTTATACTGAATGACCTTGATGAAGTGAAAATGTCCGGACAAAAGTTATTCAAGTTTAAATATTTTTTCGATACAGTATGTTGCCCATTATTCTATATATTGTTGCAAACACTAACACAGTTATGCCATGGGTGTTCATTTATATTTTTAGGATGAATTTCTACATTTTAAAAACAATTATTTGTTATTAGAATTTTTACCCGGACAGTTACACTGAAGGACATTTTGACACTTTTAGAGCTTAATAACCGTAATTTAATAGTTTGATTCACAGATATTTCTGGGTCAAAAGGGGTGTAAGAGTTGAGTGATTTAATATTATATTTATTTTTCTATGTTAAATGAATGGTCTTTGGACACCAAATTTACACATCTCGTCTTTGACCCTTATATAAATTATAAGCAATATAGACAGCATACATGGTTAATATTTGCCATTTACCTCTGCTAGATCACATTTATCAATAAAAGCGCTATTCATTTTTTTTAAATTAAATTATTTTGTAAACAATCTAAGACGTGGGTGGTATAAATCTTGTATCTTGAACAAATATAAATTAAACACGTTTTTCATCGCTATAGATGTTTTTTGCTTTGAACTGAACAAATTGGAAGGACACATTTTACATACAGTACTTTATGGAAATAATAAATGAGCCCCATTGTAAACAAATGGGGGCTGGTCTACACACCACATGAGGGACAGAGTTTTACTCTGTGTGTGTTGCAAATGTATTTCTTGCACTTGATGCATGTGTACTGTGTCTTCCTGTCCTTCTTGGTTCCACCCACATGGCAGCACTTCTTCTTGTTGCTACCGGTTGCAATCTAGAATGATGAAAACTAGTGATCCACCGATATTACATTTTTGGCCGATACCGATATCTGATATTTTCCATGCCAAAAAACTGTACTAGACTCCTTTTAAGCAGTCTAGTACAGTTAAATAGTTAACAGACACACACATAGACGCAGCGGTCAAAGGCACTGCATCTCAGTGCAAGAGGCGTCACTAAAGTCCCTGGTTCGAATCCTCAGGCTGTATCACATCCGGCCGTGATTGGGAGTCTCATAGCACGGTGCACAATTGGCCCAGCGTCGTCCGGGTTTGCCCTGTCATTGTAAATAAGAATATGTTCATAACTGACTTGCCTAGTTAAATAAAGGTTACACACAACACACTGACCAAAAAAGTTATTTTGTTGCCATTTCCGTATGTCCATTTACGTATGGCATTTACGTTTTTACTTGCTGTGCTTTTGGTCTTTGCGTGTCAAAAAAGATAAACGTCAAATAAGCGTGTTGACCTATCAGGACCTGAATATGACTGCACATAATAATTTAACACGTTCATACATTTTTTACGTACACACAATAGGCTGACTGGGGAGGTGATTTCACACAGTCACAGTCCTGCGCTAAGAGCTACAATGCTAATATTTGCATAAACTCTACACAGTCGTGTTTTGTGGGTGTCACCGAGTAGACTGATACCCCATTTCATTGCTTCACATTCCAACATTGTTTAACATTTATCTAGTCTAAATATGGCATGATTCAACCAATTGTAACCTTCTGCATCACTTTTAAAGAGGTACTTTTATTTTGAAGGTAACCCACAAATTCCACTATTGTGCCTAATCCTTATTGTGGCTAGCTTCACAACACATAACCCGGTCCGGTCGAGCCTCACTAGCCAGATAAAGCTAGCAGGCTGCTTAAAACGTTAGCTTTGGGCAACAAGGTTAAGTTGCTGGCTAGCTATTTATTTTCATGAACTGAAGTTCAATTTCAATAGGCGAACAACAAGTGGCTACCTAGCTAATACTTACTCACAAGATTCCTAAATCATTGCTAAGAATAATGAACATGACTGCAGTTTCTACTGGTCATTGTTTTCCGGCTGGTTGTATTGGTGCTAGCTAGGTACCAAGCTAAAGCTAGCTACCCCAGACATTGCGGGCGACAGTGCTACTGATAGTAGTGGTGGCGCTTGGCTTGCACGTGCAAATTCAGAACACACAATATTCTATAATAGAACTGTGTTATTTGACGTGTCAAATTAAAATATTTAACGGGTCAAATAGTGTTATTTGATGTGTATCTTTTTTGACACGCAAAGACCCAAACAGAGGTCCATAGTATGTCGTGAAGCTAATAGCAGTGACGCTATTACTGTGTAACTCCAGTAGGGCAACGTCTGAAAAATAGTCGGCGAAAGCCAACATCACCCATGACAGAGAACGGTTGATTGTCAAGGGCAATGAATTCCATTATCTTAGCTTTAATGGATTTCGCCTTTTGAGTTGTCTCGCTGAAATGTTCTTACTCTTTCAAATGACTACGTGACCTGTTGACTGCTCGATCCATACAGCAGACATTGTGGGCTAGGTTAGGAATGCTGTGTTGCGCAAAATTTTACGTGGCGCCATTACGTCATGTACCTACGTTTATATATGCACGTCAGCTTTGACATCGGTATTGCACATCGGCGTTAAGCTAGACATCGGGCCGATACTGATAACGGCATTTTTAGCTAATATCGTCCGATTCCGATATGTTCATCAATATATCGTGCATCCCTAATGAAAACACTTAGTTCAGGAATTTTACTAACATCTCACTCACTCACATATAGTTACAGCAGGCCAAGGTAGAAGAGTCATACAAACACATGCAACAACATCACTCACACTTACTTCCGGAATTGGAGTTGTTGGTACTGTGGGTCTGGCGAATGCGGAACCAGCATCCTCCTCCTGAATTCTCTTCACGATGGCTGCAGAAGCTGGGGTTCTTGGGATATGTTGCCTCTTCTGGATTTGAGGTCTTACCAATGCCTTGCCCAGCTCTTCGACAAAGAGCGGTCTCCTCTGGAGCTTCCCTCTGTTCCAATCTGGGTTCAACACCATCCAGATGTCAAACGTTGTATCCCGAGCTTGTGAAGAATATCACAAGTGGCCAGCTAAGCATTCTTCTTTTGCAGCTGTAGCCAGTCACCAGCTTGTCTAAATATCCACCCCTCCTTTTGTGGCATTGCAATCCATTATGATTTCTGGTTTTTGATGTTCCCGGCCACAGATTTTCACATCCCTATGCAGCATACTCATGAGTACCCCATTTTTGCCTTTTTTTGGCACGTTGGACAAGGGACGTGTCGGCCGTGAACACAAACGTAGAGGAATTGATAGTCCTGTTCTGTGTATTCAACAGCTGAGGTGGGAGCTCTGGCTTGTTTTTTTGTACTGTTCCTACCATCGTCAGCTTCCTCTTGAGGAGCTCCTGTCCCAGCTTATGCCCCAGCTTATGCAATGTATAAAAGTTATCGTATGTGATGATGTAGCCACGGAGTCCCTGTATCACATCCAGGGCAACCCACATTCCTTTGTTCTTCTCAGGGGCTCCTCCATCTGGTTTCCCCCTATACACTTGCAAGTTCCATGCATATGATGAAGCTGCATCACAGGCACCCCAGATCTTGGTTTCGTATTTTGTGAGCATGTACTGACTGCCTGAAGGGGCAGCGACCCCTAAATGGTATAAGCTGTTCATCAACCGTAACGTTGGGCCCAGGGTTTTAAGACCGGGGAAGGCGGTCCACCCACTTGTCCCACACTGACCTGATTGCAGTTAGCTTGTCTCTCTGCCGCCGAGCTCGTCTGGTGTCTTGGTTATCAAAGCCTGGAAATAATGTGAAAGTTTTCCATAGACATTGTTGCACGGAAAAGTTCTCTGCCAGTTTCTGCATCCCACAGGGATTTTGTGGATTCCCCATTGGAGCTGAAAAGAACAACAAGGATAAGATCCCCAAACCTATTCCCCCTCAGGAGACTGAAAAGATTTGGCATTGGTCCTCAGATCCTCAAAAGGTTCTACAGCTGCACCATTGAGATCATCCTGACTGGCTGCATCACTGCCTGGTATGGCAACTGCTCAGCCTCCAACCGCAAGGCACTACAGAGGGTAGTGCGAACGGCCCAGTACATCACTGGGGCAAAGCTTCCTGCCATCCGAGACCCCTATACCAGGCGGTGTCAGAGGAAGGCCCTAAAAATTGTCAAATACTCCAGACACCCTAGTCATAGACGTGCTATCGCACGGCAAGCAGCACCAAGTCTAGGTCCAAGAGGCTTCTAAACAGCTTCTACCCCCAAGCCATAAGACTCCTGAACATCTATTCAAATAGTTACCCAGAGTATTTGCATTGCCCCCCCCCTCTCCCCCCCTTACACTTCTGCTACTCTCTGTTGTTCTCATCCATGCATCGTCACTTTTTAATAACTCTACCTACATGTACAGTTGAAGTCAGAAGTTTACATACACCTTAGCCAAATACATTTAAACTCAGTTTTTCACCATTTCTGACATTTAATCCTAGGAAAAATGCCCTGTCTTAGGTCAGTTAGGATCACCACTTTATTTTAAGAATGTGAAATGTCAGAATAATAGTAGAGATTTATTTCAGCTTTCATTTCTTTCATCACATTCCCAGTGGGTCAGAAGTTTACATGCACTTGGTAGCATTGCCTTTTAAATTGTTTAACTTGGGTCAAACGTTTCGGATAGCCTTCCACAAGCTTTTCACAATAAGTTGGGTGAATTTTGGCCCATTCCTCCTGACAGAGCTGTTGTAACTGAGTCAGGTTTGAAGGCCTCCTTGCTCACACACGCCTTTTCTGTTCTGCCCACACATTTTCTATGGGATTGAGGTCAGGGCTTTGTGATGGCCACTCCAGTACCTTGACTTAGTTGCCATTTTGCCACAACTTTGGAAGTATGCTTGGGGTCATTGTCCATTTGGAAGACCCATTTGTGACCAAGCTTTAAATTAATGTCTTGAGATGTTGCTTCAATATATCACATAGGTTTCCATCCTCATGATGCCATCTATTTTGTGAAGTGCACCAGTCCCTCCTGCAGCAAAGCAACACGACAACATGATGCTGCCACCCCCGTGCTTCACAGTTGGGATGGTGTTCTTCGGCTTGCAAGCCTCCCCCTTTCTACTCCAAACATAAAGATGGTCATTATGGCCAAACAGTTCTACTTTTTTTTCATCAGACCAGAGAAAAATTTTCCAAAAAGTATGATATTTTTCCCCATGTGCAGTTGCAAACCGTAGTCTGGATTTTTTTATGGCGGTTTTGAGGCAGTGGCTTCGTCCTTGCTGAGCGGCCTTTCAGGTTATTTCGATTATAGAACTCGTTTTACTGTGGATATAGATACTTTTGTACCTGCTTCCTCCAGCATCTTCACAAGGTCCTTTGCTGTTGTCCTGGGAATGATTTGCACGTTTCACACAATAGTACGTTCATCTCTAGGAGACAGAACGCGTCTCCTTCCTGAGCGGTATGACGGCTGCGTGGTCCAATGGTGTATTGTTTGTACAGATGAACGTGGTACCTTTAGTGTTCGGAAATTTCTCCCAAGGATGAACCAGACTTGTGGAGTTCTACAATCTTTTTCCTGAGGTCTTGGCTGATTTCTTTTGATTTTCCCATGATGTCAAGCAAAGAGGCACTGAGTTTGAAGGTAGGCCTTGAAATATATCCACAGGTACACCTCCAATTGACCCAAATTATGACAATTAGCCTATCACAAGCTTCTAAAGCCATGACATCATTTTCTAGAATTTTCCAAGCTGTTGAAAGGCACAGTCAACTTAGTGTATGTAATCTTCTGACCCACTGGAATTATGATACAGTGAATTATAAATGAAATTATCTGCCTGTAAACAATTGTTGGAAAAATGACTTGTGTCATGCACAAAGTAGATGTCCTTACTGACTTGCCAAAACTATAGTTTGTTGACAAGAAATGTGTTAAGTGGTTGAAAAACAAGTTTGAATGACTCCAACCTAAGTGTACGTAAACTTCCAACTTTAACTGTACATTTTACCTCAACTAACTGGAGCCCCCGCACATTGACTCTGTACCGGTACCCCGCAGTATATAGTCTCGCTATTGTTATTTTACTGCTGCTCTTTAATTACTTGTTCCTTTTATTTCTTATTCTTATCTGTATTTTTTACAAACTTTTAAACTGCACCTCTGAACCTAAATGTATACACAAAAAGATGTATCATCCCCCCCCCCCCCCCCTTCTAAACCAGCAGCATCTTCTCTCTGTTCTCTCCTGAGAGCTAGTGGGGCTCTTACACTAGGGACCTACTGCCACATGCTGGTGAGGTGTTGCAAAGCAGAGACATGTTGGCTTGTATGGAATTTAAGAATATGATGTTTGTCATTTTGATTTTGATTTGAAGTAGATTTCAAGTAGCACACCAGTGGTCTAGTGACCCTGGATTGTAGGTCTACTATGTGTGTATTGTTTAAAAAAAATGCTAGGTATTATTATTGCGCTGTTGGAGCTGGAAACACAAGCATTTCGCTGCACTTGCGGGATTTGCAAATCTGTGTACGCGACCAATAAACCTTGACTAGAATTGTATTTTATTTACAATAATTAGCATGTTATGGGATTATAGCTGTGAGGAAAAATAGTGAAAATGCCTGGGAGAATTGGAAAAACAACAAACACTCAGGCCTTTGACGGTTGGAGATGCCCAGACACAGTAGACAACACACGCCTTTCAACCATGGGAATGTTTCGCTTCACTCAACCCTTTTACAAGCACAGATACTCTAAATAACAAATAACATTTGATCCCTTAAACCTGCTTGATTCTAATTACTCTGAAGCAATGTCACACCTTAAGACTAAACTGTCTAAACTGCTTGGAGTAACCCTGGATTGTAAACTGCCATGGTCAAAACATATTGCTCCAACAGTAGCTAAGATGGGGAGACGTCTGTCCATAATAAAGCGCTGCTCTGCCTTAACACTATCAACGAGGCAGGTTCTACAGGCCTTGGTTTTGTCGCACCTGTACTATTGTTCAGTAGTGTGGTCAGGGGCCACAAAGAGGGACTTTGGAAATTGCAGTTGGCTTAGAACAGGGCAGCACGGCTGGCCCTTGGAGAGCTAACATTATGGCTCAAAGTGGAAGTGGAAGAGCGATTGACTTCATCATTATTTGTTTTTATAAGAGGTGTTGACAAGCTGAAGGTACACCCATGCATACCCCACAAGACATGGCACCAGAGCTCTCTTCACAGTCTCCAAGTCCAGAACAGACTATGGGAAGTGCAGAGTACTACAAAGAGCCATGACTACATGGAACTCTATTCCACATCAGCTAACTGATGCAAGCAGTAGAATCAGATTTAAAAAGCAGGTAAAAATACACCTTATGGAACAGTGAGGACTGTGAAGTAACACAGGCACATGAATACACACACATGATAACATATGCACTATACACACATGTACAGTTATGGCCAAAAGTTGAGAATGACACAAATATTAATTTTCACAAAGTCTGCTGTCTCAGTTTATATGATGTTAATTTGCATATACTCCAGAATGTTATGAAGAGTGATCAGATGAATTGCAATTAATTGCAAAGTCCCTCTTTGCCATGCAAATGAACTGAATCCCCCAAAAACATGTCCACTGCATTTCAACCCTGCCACAAAAGGACCAGCTGACATCATGTCAGTGATTCTCTCATTAGCACAGGTGTGAGTGTTGACGTGGACAAGGCTGGAGATCACTCTGACATGCTGATTGAGTTCGAATATCAGACTGGAAGCTTCAAAAGAAGGGTGGTGCTTGGAATCATTGTTCTTCCTCTGTCAACCATGGTTATCTGCAAGGAAACATGTGCCATCATCATTGCTTTGCACAAAAAGGGCTTCACAGGCAAGGATATTGCTGCCAGTAAGATTGCACCTAAATCAACCATTTATCGGATCATCAAGAACTTCAAGGAGACCGGTTCAATTGTTGTGAAAAAGGCTTCAGGGCTTCCAAGAAAGTCCAGCAAGCGCCAGGACCGTCTCCTAAAGTTGATTCAGCTGCAGGATCGGGGCACCACCAGTACAGAGCTTGCTCAGGAATGGCAGCAGGCAGGTGTGAGTGCAGCAGGCAGGTGTGAGTGCATCTGCATGCACAGTGAGGCGAAGACTTTTGGAGGATGGCCTGGTGTCAAGAATGGCAGCAAAGAAGCCACTTCTCTCCAGGAAAAACATCAGGGACAGACTGATATTCTGGACTGCTGGATTGGACTGCTGAGGACTGGGATAAAGTCATTTTCTCTGGTGAATCCCCAATCCGATTGTTTGGGGCATCCGGAAAAAATCTTGTCCACAGAAGACAAGGTAAGCGCTACCATCAGTCCTGTGTCATGCCAACAGTACAGCATCCTGAGACCATTCGCGTGTGGGGTTGCTTCTCAGCCAAGGGAGTGGGCTCATTCACAATTTTGCGTAGGAACACAGCCATGAATAAAGAATGGTACCCACACTTCCTCCGAGAGCAACTTCTCACAACCATCCAGGAACAGTTTGGCGATGAACAACGCCTCTCCCAGCATGGTGGAGCACCTTGCCATAAGGCAGAAGTGATAACTAAGTGGCTCGGGGAACAAAACATTGATATTTTGGTCCATGGCCAGGAAACTCCCCAGACCTTAATCCCATTGAGAACTTGTTGTCAATCCACAAGAGGCGGGTGGACAAACATAACCCCACAAATATGACAAACTCCATGCATTGATTATGCAAGAATGGGCTGCCATCAGTGTGGCCCAGAAGTTAATTGACAGCATGCCAGGGTGGATTGCAGAGGTCTTGAAAAAGAAAGGTCAACACTGCAAATATTGACTCTGCATCAACTTCATGTAATTGTCAATAAAAACCTTTGACATTTATGAAATGCTTGTAATTATACTTCAATATTCCGTAACATCTGACAAAAATATCTAAAGACACTGAAGCAGCAAACTTTGTGGAAATGTAATATTTGTGTCATTCTCAAAACTTTTGGCCACGACTGTACACATGGATTTTGCATTGTAGATATGTGGTAGTGGAGTATGGGCCTGAGGGCACACACTTAGTGTGTTCTGAATTCTTTAATGAATGTATTGTAATGTTTTTAAAATTGTATAACTGCCTTAATTTTGCCAGACCCCAGGAAGAGCAGCTGCTGCCTTGGCAGGAACTAATGGGGAGCCATAATAAATAGAAATACAAGACGTCTAGGCCTATTTGTTTTCTGGGAGAGGAGATGGGTTTCAAGCAAATTGTAGCTCTGTATGAAAATAAAAAAAACATTCTCAGAAAACCCTGTTAACACAGTGATTTGGTCACTAGAAGAAAAAGATTGGACCGAAGACAGTGGGCTTTGGCTTTACCAAAACAATCCAGCTCACCATGGGCTTCTGTCACAGTCAAAGTCATTGTGTCATTTTCAATACTTCGCTTGTCTGGATTATTTTCTGTTTTTTCTTTTCTTTTCTCAAACAGAGCCTGCTGTGTGTGGACTCACACACACGTCTGTCCTTATCGCGCTCCAATCTGTAGATGGGGAACAATTAGGTATTTTTCGATGTTGCCTGAATTACAGGATTAAATATTGGATTCCACCGAGTTTCCTCTGGTTTTCCTGCGCACACCTTTGCTCTGACATTTTATCTGTGATAAATAGTTGACAGATTATACATTTTAGGCATATTTTAATGTTTTCTGTCATGGCAGCTATATAGAAGCGTATAATTTTATTTACTGGTACTATTTAACAAGGAAATTGCCAGTTTGAATTTGGTATGTCCTGCCGTTAACTAATAGTAATTGGTAAACATTCCGAATGGATAGAGAGACACATGGACAAGGTTTGCCTGTCAGTCAATGAAAGCAAAGTTGTTGTTTTAGGCCTAACTTGAGATGTGTGAGCAAGGCCTGAAATGAACTCTTTGGTCCACCAGTGAAGGAATGAAATCCACCAACCTCTGACTTCTTACCAGCATTTGGTTGTGCGAGACATAGTGTGCGAGACATCGTTGAGAGAGAGGCCTACTTCTCAAGATACTGCATCGTTATGTCATAAGCCCTTTAGATGTTTACACTGGTTTGGTAAAAATTGAAAATAAAGGGGTTCCAGGTACATCTTACCAATGAAAGTCCACAATGATGGCCAAAATCATGAAGAGGAACTGTGATGTAGTCAACAAATGGAGAAGGAGACATGAAGAAATTTATAAATGTTCATGTTATGTATTTTCTATTCATATTGACAGATCTCTAACATCACCAAGCTGAAAGACTTTCTACTGCAGCACAGGAAGGACTATGTGAATGCTGGAAGGTAAGCCTCCTATCAGGTTACCGAACCATGTCTTGTTTACTGTCTGTTTTCTATCCATTTCAACTGTATGACTTTCATGTGGCTAATCCATTTTCACGTTTGACCCCAAAAATGCCCCCACCAAGGTTTCAGCTCGGCCTTCGTGTGGATTGTGATATATTTAACCGTTGACAAAGTAATTGATGTTTCGGAAGTTTACATATACTTAGGTTGGAGTCATTAAAAGTCGTTTTTCAACCACTCCACAAATTTCTTGTTAACAAACTATAGTTTTGGCAAGTCGGTTAGGACATCTACTTTGTGCATGACACAAGTAATTTTTCCTAAGGCTAATTGACATAATTTGAGCCAATTGGAGGTGTACCTGTGGATGTAATTCTTTTTGCGAAAAGTGCAAATAAATCCCAAAACAACAGCAAAGGACCTTGTGAAGCTGCTGGAGGAAACAGGTACAATATTATCTATATCCACAGTAAAATGAGTCCTATCAGCAAGGAAGAAGCCACTGCTCCAAAACCGCCATAAAAAAGCCAGACTAAGGTTTGTGACAAAGATTGTAGTTTTTGGAGAAATGTCCTCTGGTCTGTTGAAACAAAAATATAACTGTTTGGCCATAATGACCATCGTTATGTTTGGAGGAAAAAGGGGGAGGCTTGCAAGCCGAAGAACACCATCTCAACTGTGAAGCACGGGGGTGGCAGCATCATGTTGTCGCGGTGCTTTGTTGCAGGAGGGACTGGTGCACTTCACAAAATAGATGGCATCATGAGGGGGGAAAATTGTGGATATATTAAAGCAACATCTCAGGACATCAGTCAGGAAGTTAAAGCTTGGTCGCAAATGGGTCTTCCAAATCGACATTGACCCCAAACATACTTCCAAAGTTGTGGCAAAATGGCCAAAACATACTTCCAAAGTTGTGGCAAAATGGCTTAAGGACAACAAAGTCAAGGTATTGGAGTGGCCATCACAAAACACAATCCTATAGGAAATTTGTGGGCAGAACTGAAAAAGCACGTACGAACAAGGAGGCCTACAAACCTGACTCAGTTACAACAGCTCTGTCAGGAGGAATGGGCCAAAATTCACCCAACTTATTGTGGGAAGCTTGTGGAAGGCTACCCAGAAAGTTTGACCCAAGTTAAACAATGTAAAGGCAATGCTACCATATACTAATTGAGTGTATGTAAACTTCTGACCCACTGGGAATGTGATGAAAGAAATAAAAGCTGAAATAATAATTATCTCTGCTATTATTCTGACATTTCACATTCTTAAAATAAAGTGGTGATCCTAAGACAGTGCATTTTTACAATGATTAAATGTCAGGAATTGTGAAAAACTGAGTTTAAATGTATTTGGCTAAGGTGTATGTAAACGTCCAACTTCAACTGTACATATGCAATGTCAGAGCGGCATGGACTAAGATACAGTAGAATAGTATAAAATACAGTATACATATATGAGATGAGTAATGCAAGCTATGTAAACATTATCAAAGTGACCAGTGTTCCATTTCTTAAAGTGGCCAGTAATTTCTAGTCTATGGCTATAGGAGCAGCCTCTAATGTGCTAGTGATGGCTGTTTAACAGTCTGATGGTCTTGATAGAAGCTGTTTTTCAGTCTCTTGGTCCCAGCTTTGATGCACGTGTACTGACCTCACCTTCTAGATGATAGCGGGATGAACAGGCAATGGTTCGGGTGGTTGATGTCCTTGATGATCTTTTTGGCCTTCCTGTGACATTGGGTGCTGGCTTGGCATAAGCTTATGTGTGGCTGCTTAGCCATTTCATGAAGCTCCCAAAGAACATTAATTGTGCTGATGTTGCTTCCAGGGACCATTTGGAACTCTGTAGTGAGTGTTGCAACCGAGAACAGACACTTCGGCGGTCCCGTTTGGTGAGCTTGGGTTGCCTACCACTTTGTGGCTGAGCCGTTGTTGCTCTTAGACGTTTCCACTTCACAATAACAGCACTTACAGTTGACTGGGGCAGTTCTAGCAGGGCAGAAATGTGACAAAACTGACTTGTTGGAAAGGTGGCATCCTATGATGGTGCCATGTTGAAAGTCGCTGAGCTCTTCAGTAAGGTAATTCTACTGCCAATGTTTCCCTATGGAGATTGCATGGCGGTGTGCTCGATTTTATACAGCTGTCAGCAACAGGTGGGGCTGAAATAGCTGAATCCAGTAATTCGAAGGGGTATCCACATACGTACTTATTATATACTGCTAAAAAAAAATAAAGGGAACACTTAAACAACACAATGTAACTCCAAGTCAATCACACTTCTGTGAAATCAAACTGTCCACTTAGGAAGCAACACTGATTGACAATAAATTTCACATGCTGTTGTGCAAATGGAATAGACAACAGGTGGAAATTATAGGCAATTAGGAAGACACCCCCAATAAAGGAGTGGTTCTGCAGGTGATAACCACAGACCACTTCTCAGTTCCTATGCTTCCTGGCTGATGTTTTGTTAATTTTTGAATGCTGGCGGTGCTTTCACTCTAGTGGTAGAATGAGACGGAGTCTACAACCCACACAAGTGGCTCAGGTAGTGCAGCTCATCCAGGATGGCACATCAATGCGAGCTGTGGCAAGAAGGTTTGCTGTGTCTGTCAGCGTAGTGTCCAGAGCATGGAGGCGCTACTAGGAGACAGGCCAGTACATCAGGAGACGTGGAAGAGGCCGTAGGAGGGCAACAACCCAGCAGCCTTTGTGCAAGGAGGAGCAGGAGGAGCACTGCCAGAGCCCTGCAAAATGACCTCCAGCAGGCCACAAATGTGCATGTGTCTGCTCAAACGGTCAGAAACAGACTCCATGAGGGTGGTATGAGGCCCGACGTCCACAGGTGGGGGTTGTGCTTACAGCCCAACACCGTGCAGAACGTTCGGCATTTGCCAGAGAACACCAAGATTGGCAAATTCGCCACTGGCGCCCTGTGCTCTTCACAGATTAAAGCAGGTTCACACTGAGCACATGTGACAGACGTCTGGAGTCTGGAGACGCAGGCAGCAGAACGTGCTCCACGGCAACATCCTCCAGCATGACCAGTTTGGCGGTGGGTCAGTCATGGTGTGGGGTGGCAATTCTTTGGGGGGCCGCACAGTTCTCCATGTGCTCGCCAGAGGTAGCCTGACTGCCATTAAGTACCGAGATGAGATCCTCAGACCCCTTGTGAGACCATATGCTGGTGCGGTTGGCCCTGGGTTCCTCCTAATGCAAGACAATGCTAGACCTCATGTGGCTGGAGTGTGTCAGCAGTTCCTGCAAGAGGAAGGCATTGATGCTATGGACTGGCCCGACCTGAATCCAATTGAGCACATCTGGGACATCATGTCTCGCTCCATCCACCAATGCTACGTTGCACCACAGACTGTCCAGGAGTTGGCGGATCCTTTAGTCCAGGTCTGGGAGGAGATCCCTCAGGAGACCATCCGCCACCTCATCAGGAGCATGCCTAGGCGTTGTAGGGAGGTCATACAGGCATGTGGAGGCCACACACACTACTGAGCCTCATTTTGACTTGTTTTAAGGACATTACATCAAAGTTGGATCAGTCTGTAGTGTGGTTTTCCACTTTAATTTTGAGTGTGACTCCAAATCCAGACCTCCATGGGTTGATATTTGATTTCCATTGATCATTTTTGTGTGATTTTGTTGTCAGCACATTCAACTATGTAAAGAAAAAAGTATTTAATAAGAATATTTCATTCATTCAGATCTAGGATGTGTTATTTTAGTGTTCCCTTTATTTTTTTGAGCAGTGTATATTACAATGTTCACTCACTGTTGTCCATAAAGAAAACAGCACAAAAATAAACACATCTATACACTGAGTCAATGAAATTGAGCATTGGCTACATAACTGCAAGTATAATGCGAAAGTCCAAAAAACATGCCTCCGTACAAAAGCTTTAAATCACAGCAAATGTTCTTTCACCCTTGTCAGCCTGTTAAGCAAGAGTCATAGAATAGCTACTTCAGAGTAACCAGTAAGTAATTACCACTAGTAACAACATAATCTCAAGAAACTAGCCATGATTGTCGGCCATGTTTACCAAGTTATATGCAGCTTCATGTCTGTGTCCTCTGTAGCTAAGCCCACATTTACCAGTAACTTTAACTACATCAATCACATGTTCCATGACATGCCTCCTCTTTCTGACCTGTGTAACTCTTATCCCATGTGTAACTCTGTGTTGTTTTTGTCACACTGCTTTGCTTTATCTTGGCCAGGTCGCAGTTGTAAATGAAAACTTGTTCTCAACTGGTCTACCTGGTTAAATAACAAAATATGATTGTAGTAACTTGTAATGCTGGTACTAATGGCGCTAATGATCTTTGTCATTGCCTGTGCTGTGTCACACAGGCTACTGTGTTACATTCATGGATGTATTCTGGTTATCTTACTGTAGCCTGTTTCGCTGTACAGTGTATGTATGCTTTCCCTAGCTTATGTGGCATGAGTTATGACTGAATGCTGGCACGTCTATAGTCTAGGTTTACTTTTTTTTTTTTTACTCGTTGAAACATATTGCCTTCAAAGTCATATTATTTGTATTTAAAAAATATTTTTTTAAATCACCTTTATTTAACCAGGTAGGCCAAGCTTCCTGACATCCAGGACCTATATACTAAGCCCAAAAAATTGTCAAATACTCGTCACCCAAGTCATAGACTGTTTTCTCTGCCTACACACGGCAAGCGGAACCGGAGCTCCAAGACTAGGACCAAAAGTCCTCCTTAACAGCTTCTACCCCAAAGCCATAAGACTGCTGAACAAGAATATCAAATGGACACCCGGACTATTCATAGCCTCGTTATTATGTCATTTTCTTGTTACTTTTTAATATTATTTTTTACTTTAGTTTATTTAGTAAATATTTTCTTAATTCTTTCTTGAACTGCTTTGTTGGTTAAAGGCTTGTAAGTTCTACACCTGTTGTATTCGGTGCATGTGATAAATACAATTTTATTTAATTTGATCCCTCATTTACTCAAGTGTCTCCTTTTATTTTGGTAGTTACCTGTATGTAGCTATAGAGCAGCGGAATAAAATGTAGTATGGGCCTACGCCTAAATTCAGTATGAGCCAGCAATTTAGATCCATTAGCCAAATTGCTAATATGATTTCTTTATACCTGTGTTCAATGGAGAATATTAAATACAAATGTTATGAATGAAACATATTATTAATTTAAATGGGAAGAAGTACATGCTATGACATTATCTTCCCATAGACTTGTATAATATGTACGTATATTGCTTCTTTATTAAACACGGCAAAGGTCTGGGCGCCCTTTTCATGTTTCTTCGACAGAAAATGAAGATAACTGTACACGTGTCTGTCATCGTGTGTGTGTGTCAGTCAGCAGAGTAACTGATTTCATTTAACTGCACAGAATCAGCAGATCTGGTTTATAGCAGATCTGGGATCAATACTATCTAGCTCTTGATACCATCTCAACGACCATCTATTCTGACACTTTTAATATTGGTTTTGTTTAATTACTTGCATTTATGATATGTTGTATGCTCACGGATTGTATTGACTTCTATATGAATGTAATAAAAAAACTGGAATTTGAAATACGTTTTTTATTTTATTGCTTTGTGTGTTTACAGTCTCATCTCATCAGATCTAACCCGGATGACAGACAATGAGCGAGACCAGATCGACCAGGACGCCCAGATCTTCATGAGAACCTGCTCTGAAGCCATCAAGCAGCTCCGCTCTGAAGGTTGTGTGTGTGTGTGTGTGTGTGTACTGCTTAAATACACAATATTAATAACACTTTTTTTCTCATTTTTTGTCGCCCTTCCAGCTGAGAAACGGGTCATATCGACCCAGATTAAAGAGCACAGGGGGGCGGTCCTCGACCTAATCGAGATGTATTTGAAAGGTGGGCTCGTTAGTGATGCCGGTATATATTTGATGTCTGTGTGTATTGTAAGTACTGTACTTTGTAGTAATGTTGACAATATATGATTTGTGTCGATCATTGTTTGCAGGAGTATGCAAGCTTTATTCCGAGCAGAGGGCTATACGAGTGAAGAGAGTGGTAGACAAGAAGAGACTGTGAGTATTCGAGGAGCTATTATTCTCGATGGAAGGATGAAACAAAAAATACCTTGAATTATTCATTTATTGTTAGAATTCTTGATTTTAGGGACGCTTGAGCTGAATTCTGACAATAAATGTCTATTATTAGTCTGTATTTTTACATGTAATTTATTTGTGCATTATTCTTCATTCATTTACAATATTATGGCAGTAATCTATCTCCATAAAACTTGTTGTGACCTTGCCTTAAAGGGATAGTTTGAGATTTTATCTACTTCCCCGGAGTCAGATGAACTCGTCGATACCATTTTTATATCCCTGCGTTCAGTTTGAAGGAAGTTGCCAACTGGCGTTAGTACAATCATGGGAAGTCTATGTTCCTGCAGACTTACACTCATTGCGCTAATGCTAGTTAGCATTGGCTCACAAAACTACCTCTAACTTCATTCATACTGGATGCAGAGACATACAAAATGGTATCCACGAGTACATCTGAATGATGAATTAAAAGGCTTCAATGCCAAACACACAAACTATCCCTTTAGTGTTTTTCTTGACATTTAAGAAGACTGAGCTTGCCTTTGGCGTTTTGATATTATTCTAGGTCCCGACTAGAGCCAGAGCACCACCACAGTAGGACGGTGGTGGAGAAGAGCCCACAGGTGGAACAGCACAGCGAGGAGAAAACATCCAAGGAGGAGAGCAGCAGCGGTGGTGAGTACATAGACCAAGAGGTGATCCCATTGAGTGGAAAGAAAATCTATTTTGAGAACAGCTGACTATTTTTGTTCACCTTTATTTAACCAGGTAGGCTAGTTGAGAACAAGTTCTCATTTACAACTGCGACCTGGCCAAGATAAAGCAAAGCAGTGCGACACAAACAACAACACAGAGTTACACATGGAATAAACAAACATACAATAGAAAAAGTATATTTACAGTGATGTGAAGTGTACATCTCCTTGTTTTCTCCCTGAAGAGCGGAGCGTGATGGAGGTCCCGGAGAACACTGTGAGCCTGTGGGAGGAGGGCCAGGGTCGTGTGGATGACGAGCTCTCACCTGAGGAGATGCAGATGGTATGGAACAGAAATGTTGTGTATGCTAACATGTGCTTGCTCTCTCTTTCCTCAATGCACTTTTCTATTATTGTCTCTAGGTTGTTGTCTGATCTCATGTAATTCAAGTCACTTTTACCCCTGCCTACGTGTACAGTGCATTCAGAAAGTATTCAGACCCCTTGACTTTTTCCAAATGTTATGTTACAACCTTATTCTAAAATGTATTAAATGATGTTGTTCCTCATCAATCTACACACAATACCTCATAATGACAAAGCGAAAACAGTTTACATTTTTTGGGGGGCTAATTACTTTAAAATAAAAACAGAAATACCTTATTTACGTAAGTATTCAGACCCTTTGCTATGAGACTCGAAATTGAGCTCTGGTGCATCCTGTTTCTATTGATAATTCTTGAGATGTTTCTACAACTTGATTGTAGTCCACCTGTGGTAAATTCAAGTGATAGGTGTGTGCCTTTCCAAAGCATGTCCTATCTATTTAAGGTCCCTTAGTGCATGTCATACAAAAAAAACAAGCCATGAGGTCGAAGAAATTGTCCGTAGAGCTCCGAGACAGGATTGTGTGGAGGCACAGATCTGGGGAAGGGTACTAAAACATTTATGCAGCATTGAAGGTCCCCAGGAACACAGTGGCCTCCGTCAATCTTAAATAGAAGAAGTTTGGAACCATCAAGACTCTTCATAGAGCTGGCCAAACTGAGCAATCGGGGGAGAAGGGCCATGTTCAGGAAGGAGATCAAGAACCCGATGGTCACTTTGACAGAGCTCCAGAGTTCTTATGTTGAGATGGGAGAACCTTTCAGAAGGACAACCATCTCTGCAGCACTCCACCAATCAGGCCTGTATGGTAGAGTGGCAAGACTGAAGACACTCCTAAGTAAAAGTCTCATGACAGCCCACTTGGAGTTTGCCAAAAGGAACCTAAATGACTCTCAGACCATGAGAAAGAAGATTCTCTGGTCTGATGAAACCAAGATTGAACTCTGGCCTGAATGCCAAGCGTCACATCCGGAGGAAACCTGGCACCATCCATATGGTGGTGGCAGCATCATGCTGTGGGGATGTTTTTCAGTGGCAGGGACTGGAAGACTAGTCAGGATCGAGGAAAAGAATAACGGAGCAAAGGCCAGAGAAATCCTTGATGAAAACCTGCTCCAGAGCGCTCAGGACCTCAGACTTGGGCGACGGTTCACCTTCCAACAGAACAATGACCCTAAGCACACATCCAAAACAACACAGGAGTGGCTTTGGCACAAGTCTCTGAATGTCCTTGAGTGGCCCAGCCAGAGTCTGGTCTTTAACCCAATCAAACATCTCTGGAGAGACCTGAAAATAGCTGTGCAGTGAAGCTCCCCATCCAACCTGACAGATCTTGAGAGGATCTGCAGATAAGAATGGGAGAAACTCCCCAAATACAGGTGTGCTAAGCTTGTAGAGTTATACCCAAGAAGCCTCAAGGCTGTAATCGCTGCCAAAGCTCCTTCAACAATGTACTAAGTAAAGGGTCTGAATACTTATGAAAATGTGATATTTAAGTTTTTTTAGTTTGAATACATTTGCAAACATTTCTAAAAACCTGTTTTTGCTTTGTCATTATACGGTATTGTGTGTAGATTGAGGGAGAAAAAAATGTTTTAATACATTTTAGAATAAGGCTTTAACGTAACAAAATGTGGAAAAAGTCAAGGGGTCCGAATGCACTATCTACCAACTGCATATTGATATGATACTGGTACTGACCTTGTGTACATTCTCATGTGTTTTACTTCCCGTGTTTGTATTTGTAGATATCTGACCTAGTATTGATTCCGTGCTCTTTAAAATCCTATTCTGATTTTCTATTTTCGTATTTTGATATTAGACATTGCATTGTTGAGGAAGAGCTTGTAAGTAAGCATTTAGCTGTACTGTTTACACATGTTGTATCCTTTGCAAATGAAAAATAAATGTTTATTTGATTGGGTTTCACTCTGTCTAGTTTGAACAGGAGAACCAGAGGCTGGTGAGTGAGATGAGCAACCTAGTAGATGAAGTCAGGTTAGTGTTTAATCAGCCCTTCAGACCATTCTTACCACTACATTCCTAAATATGACTGAGGTGACGCAAAGATTAATCTCCTCCCAATGTTTTTCAGGCAAATCGAAGGCAAGGTTGTCGAAATCTCACGTCTCCAGGAGATTTTTGCGGAGAAGGTGCTAATGCAAGTGAGCGACTTCCTTATTCCCCCTGGTCCAATGCCCATCCCACTTAATAAAGTGTTATTGATGTGTTATTATTTCCTGTTTTGTGTTCTTCACAGGAAACTGAGATAGACAGTATCCATCAGCTAGTCGTGGGAGCCACTGAAAACGTCAAAGAGGGAAACGAGGACATCCGAGAGGTAATGGAAGGTTATGCTAAACAACCCCAGCAGTTTACCCTGCTCTTTATACTGTACAGTATATTATTGTATGTAGATATTATATATTATATATATAACATATTTTGAAATATTTATCTAAATATATTTTTTTATTATGAGGGTGTCCATGTTTCCTTTGGTGGATGTAACTTTTAGAAAAACAAATGTACCAAATATTTGTGACTGACTCTTGAGGTGCTTAGCACAGCCATTGATGTCTTTTAACTCTGTGGTTTCATCATATGCTTGCCTTGCGTTTCCAGGCCATCCAAAACAATGCTGGATTCCGTGTCTGGATTCTCTTCTTCCTTGTCATGTGCTCCTTCTCTCTGCTCTTCCTGGATTGGTATGACAGCTAACCCCTTGAACCTGGCAGAACCAGGAAGTAAGTGACTTCCATCAGCAGGAAGTGACATCAGCCTGGGCTTAAGTGGTTATCACATTGAAGTATATGGTTGGATGGATGAAATGTTGGGTTTAGGACCAGCTTGTCCTACTCTGAAGAGAACTGACCCCAGACATGTGCTTTGAGGACGACTTCACTACTGTCAACGGTACTCGATCCACAAGAGGACAGTGTAAACGCATGTTTACAAATGCAGTAAAGCACACAGTTGGCTGAATGCAAAGTGCTGTCGTCCACCTGTACTGTGTGCATATATGGGCAATCAGTATCACATACTGACCACAATGCTTGTTATTGCATCAACAGCAACTGTCCTCTGCCGTCTTTCTCAAAGGAAGTAAGTGGTTTTTGAGCTATTCATTATTCTTTGTTTGTATTGAGGTCTTGACCATACACATTGTAGACTTACGCTTTGTTGAGATGAAGAAAATTATTTTTGAAAACCTTATGGTCTTTCATACAGTGCCTTGCGAAAGTATTCGGCCCCCTTGAACTTTGCGACCTTTTGCCACATTTCAGGCTTCAAACATAAATATATAAAACTGTATTTTTTTGTGAAGAATCAACAACAAGTGGGACACAATCATGAAGTGGAACGACATTTATTGGACATTTCAAACTTTTTTAACAAATCAAAAACTGAAAAATTGAGCGTGACAAATTATTCAGCCACCTTAAGTTAATACTTTGTAGCGCCACCTTTTGCTGCGATTACAGCTGTAAGTCGCTTGGGGTATGTCTCTATCAGTTTTGCACATCGAGAGACTGACATTTTTTCCCATTCCTCCTTGCAAAACAGCTCGAGCTCAGTGAGGTTGGATGGAGAGCATTTGTGAACAGCAGTTTTCAGTTCTTTCCACAGATTCTCGATTGGATTCAGGTCTGGACTTTGACTTGGCCATTCTAACACCTGGATATGTTTATTTTTGAACCATTCCATTGTAGATTTTGCTTTATGTTTTGGATCATTGTCTTGTTGGAAGACAAATCTCCGTCCCAGTCTCAGGTCTTTTGCAGACTCCATCAGGTTTTCTCCCAGAATGGTCCTGTATTTGGCTCCATCCATCTTCCCATCAATTTTAACCATCTTCCCTGTCCCTGCTGAAGAAAAGCAGGCCCAAACCATGATGCTGCCACCACCATGTTTGACAGTGGGGATGGTGTTCAGCTGTGTTGCTTTTACGCCAAACATAATGTTTTGCATTGTTGCCAAAAAGTTCAATTTTGGTTTCATCTGACCAGAGCACCTTCTTCCACATGTTTGGTGTGTCTCCCAGGTGGCTTGTGGCAAACTTTAAACAACACTTTTTATGGATATCTTTAAGAAATGGCTTTCTTCTTGCCACTCTTCCATAAAGGCCAGATTTGTGCAATATACGACTGATTGTTGTCCTATGGACAGAGTCTCCCACCTCAGCTGTAGATCTCTGCAGTTCAACCAGAGTGATCATGGGCCTCTTGGCTGCATCTCTGATCAGTCTTCTCCTTGTATGAGCTGAAAGTTTAGAGGGACGGCCAGGTCTTGGTAGATTTGCAGTGGTCTGATACTCCTTCCATTTCAATATTATCGCTTGCACAGTGCTCCTTGGGATGTTTAAAGCTTGGGAAATCTTTTTGTATCCAAATCCGGCTTTAAACTTCTTCACAACAGTATCTCGGACCTGCCTGGTGTGTTCCTTGTTCTTCATGATGCTCTCTGCGCATTTAACGGACCTCTGAGACTATCACAGTGCAGGTGCATTTATACGGAGACTTGATTACACACGGGTGGATTGTATTTATCATCATTAGTAATTTAGGTCAACATTGGATCATTCAGAGATCCTCACTGAACTTCTGGAGAGAGTTTGCTGCACTGAAAGTAAAGGGGCTGAATAATTTTGCACGCCCAATTTTTCAGTTTTTGATTTGTTAAAAAAGTTTGAAATATCCAATAAATGTTGTTCCACTTCATGATTGTGTCCCACTTGTTGTTGATTCTTCACAAAAAAATACAGTATATCTTTATGTTTGAAGCCTGAAATGTGGCAAAAGGTCGCAAAGTTCAAGGGGGCCGAATACTTTCGCAAGACACTGTAACTGCCAAAATAAAGGAAATGCCAACATAGTGTCATAAATAGGGCATTGGACCACCATGAGCCAGAACAGCTTCAATGCACCTTGGCATAGATTCTACAAGTGTCTGGAACTCTATTGGATGGATGAGACACCAGCAGCGGTGCGTGGGTAAAATCACTGGGTAAGCCAACCCCCCCCCCCCCCCCTCCAAAAAAAGCCATATGTTTGCTGCTAATTCAACAAAGAAAACAAGAACTGCCTCCTCTGTTCCAGCACCATTTCAACTTCAACATCCTCAAATCACCTCTGCTTAGTGTAATACAGTGACATCTAAAAGATACCAAAAACAATTTAGTCCAATCAACAGAAGTTAAATATGATGTCCTTCATTCTTATTTCTGTTTGCGTTTGCGCAAGTAGAAAAACATGTTGACTCGCCCTACTTGTAGTGAAACGCCAATACCATCCCCCTCTCTTTCATGTTGACGAAATGGTCTGTCACTCTGTCATACAGTACACACATATTTTTTGTTGTCCTAGGCAACCTGGCTAAAATATTTGCTCGCTAGACAAACTTCCCTTCATGGGCAACGTTAGCTAGTTAACATTAGCCTTCTACATCTAGCTACATATTGGACTTCCATCCTCTCAGGCCAGGGGCACAACAATGTATGAATTAATGGTTGGCTCAGAATTGCTGTTATAATCATTGGCCAGTACGGAGAATTAGGTAAAACCACAAGTCCAAATCCTTATCTCCACTCATGTCTAATTTAGGAAAGGGATCATTTTAGCTAGCTAGTTATCTAGCCACCAGTGGACAACAACACAAGATGCAACAATTCAAGTTGCTTCTGTTAATGACGTATGTCTTCAAAGCGATTTGATAGGAGAGATGCCAAATCCAAGCTGGCTTCCCTTGACACTTTTTTTGCCCCGCCAGGAACATTCACAGTTGAGCTCGCTCAGTTTAGCTTAACACTGATTGGCAATTTCGTTATGCTTTTTTTTTGTCAAGGGAGGCCAAATGCTTGCTGGCTTCCCTTGCATTCAATGCTACGGGTGGCAACAATGTCATACTCGTTTGGACCAGACAGTATCAGATAGATGGCCTACACGTAGAGACAGAGGGGCACTGTTTTGCTCGCTCTGATGTTCTCCTGTGAGATACAGTCATCAGCTTCTTGCAAATTGAAGGAAAATTATGAAACAGAGACAAAATAAATATTTGAGGGGTCTATTTTTGTGGGAAGCCTGGCTTCCCTTGGCATCCACAAATACACACCACTGTGCAAAACCATTCATCCACAAGAAATTCCATTATTTGGTATTTTGTTGATGGTGGTGGGAAAGGCTGTCAAGCGCCACTCCAGAATCTCCCATAAGTGTTCCAAGGGGTTGCGATCTGGTGACTGAGATGGCCATGGCAGATGATTTACATCGTTTAAGCTCATCAAACCATTCAGTGACCACTTGTGCCCTGTGGATGGTCATTGTGATCCTATGGGGGCATAGCCATGGTAGCCAAAATAATGGCATGCCCAGCATTTTCATACATGACCTGAAGCATGATAATTGCTTAATTAACTAGGGAACCACACCTGTGTGGAAGCACCTGCTTTCGATACACTTTGTATCCCTCATTTACTCAAGTGTTTCCATTATTTTGGCAGTTACCTGTATATTATACAAATTGTACTATAGCTATTCTCCAGTCTAGTGTATGACAAACCAACAGTATCCACAGATGAACCTCAATCCAGAAAATGGCCTTTGGAGCAATGAGCTTTAGAGATTTAATTCTCAGATTTATGCTTCTGAAAATCTGTTCATTTGGATGATCCTATATCCCAGCAAAAGGATTATATCACTCCAATATCTCACTTTGATCAAGGCCCTGGGGAAATTACATGATTTCCTTTATCTTAAGGGAATTGAACACTACTGAATTAAACTGATACAAGATTAAGCATTATTACACCATCCTCGTCAATACATGAATGAACTTCATCGTGTTGAGATATGGATTACTCAAACGTTTTTGAAATGTGCATTTTAATAGATATTTGTTTACATTGGTTTCCAGCTCAAAGCCTATTACTCATTTGTCCCAACAAAAAAAACAGCATCAAATGTACTTCTGTTTACGTCATTGTATAAAAAAATATGTGAGAACAGAAGGCATTACTCTTAAATGACATGTTGAAAAGAAAAGCCATGTATTAATCACATTTTTCAGAGGTTTCATTTTTAGAGTTCTTGAGTTCTACTACACATCACTTTATGACTTGACTGCGTTCTATGGTGACTGACAGCTACAGAATCCTATTCATATAGCATTACACGTTTACATTCAATAGCAACGAGAAGAAAACAGGATATGCTATTCAGTGACAATAAGCATTCCCATGCTTTATGAAGGCATTGACATAGTGCCTGATCAAATATAGTGTCATTCCCAATAAAGAAGAGCTCTAAGTGCTGCATGTGGAGACGGATAAACTACAGAGGGTTCAATTATGCAGGATAAATATAAAGAACATCATACCTGTGTCGAATTCAGGCCTCTTGAAATGGAAAACAAAAATGAGCATTTCTTATTGGACTAGTTTAGGTAGTACCGCCCTTTTTTCCTATTGGACAAGAGTCAGAATTAAAAAAGTCCTCTACACAAATAGTCAATTAAAGTAATTTAAAATGAATCTTCAAGTCAGTCACACACACCCATTCATCCACAAATGGGAGAGGCAAAACAGTCGAGGAGTAAAAAGTTATACATTTCTGTATCTCAAGGGTTAAATGGCACATGCTCTGACAGTAATTTAAATGTTTTGTAGTAATGAAGACAAAGTATGGCTGTGTGAAATGCAGAAGCCTGACAAAATGAACCGTGCATGTGTTTAAACCAGCGCCGCAGACACTAGAATGGTTGTCAGTTTATATTTGGGGTACTGAAGTGAGATTTTATTCCCCAATATGTTTATGTACAAAGATGTTTTGTCAACAAGTGTCTGTCTGTGTATGTATTCAAACAAACCAGATACCCATCCAACAACAGTTCCTGTCTGTGCTTACACAAATGCATTTGTCAATTTCACTGATTAAAACACATTATGCCTGATACATTGCAGTTATATCATATCAGTTAAAACTGGCGTAGCTCAAGAACAACCATTTTAGCTAAAGAACGTTTTTCCAGATTTCGGGTTTGCTTGAACGGCACCGTGTATACTATTTTTCACACGGCTGGATGGTGATCCTAGGGTCTGTTCAGAAGGGTGCAACGTTACAAAACACTCAGATTAGAAATACATTTTGTAGAACAGATGTGATTATCGCTCATGTTGAATTGGGCATCAGGTGAGCTCTATTTATTGTAGTTCTATTTGTAACATTCTTAACGTTTCACCTCTGAATACAGCCCAGTGCGTTAGGCCAGCTTCTGGTGGGTCTCTGTCTCTTGCTGGGTGACCTTCTCCTCAGACATGACGGTCATCCACGGGGACACGGACCGGGTGATGGTCTGCTTGGCCATGTTGTAGTGGTTGATGATGGTGAAGAGACGCCCGCGCCCGCCAGGGGGGTAGTAACCGTACATCCCCGTCGGCATGCACCGACCTTGCTGCAAGACAGGGAAAGAGAGGGAGAGAGATTTAACAGAGGAACAAAGGGAATAACTATAGAAATGTGAAGAGAAGCAAGACTTGGAGTCTAGGAAGTGCCTGTGAAAACCTGTCATTTCCAAAATTACCAAACATCAAGTTGCCAATAACAGAGAGAGAGAACTTGCTGTGGTAAATCAATTATTTTATCTCGCAGATGCAATTGTATGCTGCCATTGATATGATTAGTGGATTTCTTAAAGATGTCGGTCTTCATTGGTACTTGAATACTTAAGAGGAAAAAAAGAGGCATGCTTAGTTGCTTACCACATACATGAAGCCATCTGGACAGGGCTGCTCATACTGGTAGACTTTATAGACCACCAGAAACACCACGCAAACCAGAAACGCCAAAGCACAAATCACCAGCAGAGTGACCTGGGAAGATGAGACACAAACATCACCTCTGGGTTACTGAAGGTGCCTAGCCCCTCGATTCTACTCTGTGGCGCTTTATGGATACAGGGCCAGAAGGCTAGGTGGAGTTATTACCATATTTCTTATTGCACCTATTCTATTGTTCAGATCTACAAGAGCTCATCAAGACGTGGCTGAGGGTTTGATTAGGGAATATGAATTGGATATTAAACTGAACAGAGTGAGAAACATGACGTCTTTAAAAGAGTCTGCACAAGAACATTGCACTGACATCGCTAGGGTGTTACGCAATGACTACTGGCGCTTTGAGGAACTGAGGAGGCGGGGAGTGGGAGAGAGGTGTTGGAGAAATCACTCAGTGATGAGGCCTGGGCCATATTCATTAAAAGTCTCGGTAGCAGTGCTGATTTAGGATCATTATAATCAAGGCAAAACTGGTCCTAGATCAGCTCTCCTACTCTCAGACACTTTATGAATATAGACCCTGATCTTGTCTTGGTCGGGGGACAAAACATAGTGAATTTTATTTGACAGAGGTTTAATAAAAGTTATTCTGATTTCCAGGATATAGATGTCATATTTCTCAGTTAGAAACATCTTGCAAAAATCATTTAAAAAAAAAATGTAAATGAGGGGATGCTATGCAAAACCAGTCTTGGCGCCAGAGAAGAACCCATGTAATGAATGTCCCTTTCATCTACAGTGCATGTCTTACAAGTGATAACATTACGCCTTATTAAGCTGGGAAACACCACGAAGAGCACTATAGATATACAAATCAAGTGCTATGGGATGTCATGGGATGCATTTGCTCCATTGGTGTTGATGGCCGACACTTTGATAGCTTGCAAATCAGAGCAGATATGGCTTTTTAAGATGATGATCTGTAGCAATCGAACAATTTGCTTCTCAAAGACCTCTGGTTGTGTTTAGACAGACAGCCCAATTCTGATTTTTGCTACAAAATTGGTATTTTGACGAATCACATCAGATCTTTTCACATCAGCTCTTTTACAGAGCTGATCTGATTGGTCAAAAGACCAATTAGTGAAAGACGATACGAATTTGCCTGAGTGTACTGAGTGTGACAAAACCATTAAAAGGCCATTGCCATGGCAGCAGTTTTAATAATCACCAGGTTGAGGTGATAGGGTGAAGAAGAAGAATGTAACATGTCTTACTTTGAGTCGTTCAGATACCCCTTCGATTATGCTTATTGAGAATTCTGCTATTTTTGGGGACCGCAGCCTGCTCTTCTTGTTCCCCCCATCATAGTCTGTTTTGGTCTTTACCACCACCTGAAACACAAGGAAAAATACCAAGATGTGTAAACAATGAGCTCATAGGCCTGCATGAAGGTGTTTATTCAAGTGCAATAAATTTCCTTCATGTGTGTAATGGAGAATAGGTTTACATATGTTTATTTGAGGCTATTGACCAAACAGTGATTATATTATCTCTAGACACGTTTATTTCCATTTGGGTCCTTATTTGACCACATTCATATTATTTCAGACTATAAAGAAAACGGACCCCATGACAATATTTGACAATGGGTAGCGTAGATCTATTGTATCAATAGGCATTCAAGTCCCTTGAATAAATCTTACCTTGTCGAGTGCAGGGAACTGCAGTTGACTGGCATCTAAGGGTGTTATAAGGGGAATGGTGTCGAATCCATCTTCTGAGACGGCTTTGGCGTTGTTTTTGTCACTGAAATTATTCCCCAATTTAACCATTTTCCCAGACGAAAGGCTGTAAATGTATAACCTGCTCGGAGAGATACAAATCGTTCAGTGATTGTCTGAGAAATACATGTATGCGTCGTCAAAATTGAATGGCATGTGATTGTTTTCATTTTATTTTAACGTAGCGAATCACCCGAGATTAAGCTAAATCAGACCTACATATCACATTGCAATTGATAAAATATACTGTATGCAAGGTGGATTATTTTCGTTAATTTATTTTCGTTAATTTCATTCAAAAATACACGAAGGAGCGCTCGAAAATAACACATCCATTGTATCCTATGAATGTTACGGCTGCAATAAGCACAATTTTAATGATACGAACGATAAACCTGTATATGCTATTGACTAATACATCAGCACTTACCGGTTAACGTTTTTACTTGAAGTCCGTATTTATTTTGTTGTCCTATTTTATTGCTTTAACTGAGAACGCCGGTGTAGGTGTGACGCAGACGATTTACGACAAACTGGGTGCACAATATGGCCAAGCTCTCGTTGATGCTCCTCAAAGGCGTCCCTTCGAGCTATGGATGCTGCTGTTGGCAGCGTAAGTGATGTAACAACATTACATCCCATACATAGGCAACACAAGACATTAACTCTTTAGAGCAGGTTCAGGGCAAGAAAATTGTTACATTAACAAAACAAATATTTTGTGTTATTTGTGCACCCCTTCTCACCAACTTAGATTGCCGTTTTTCCCTATTGTGACTTTTTTTTAGGGCTAATCTATTACACAATATTTAGAATTATACAAAAATTACTCCTGTTATGGAAATAAGCAACTTTATCATAATGTGTAGGTGGCCGTGTTTAGTTACAATTAGCTATAGTTCTTCAGCCCAAAAGTGAATAGTTTGAGAAATGTATAGTCCTTATTGTGTCAAAACTGGCGCACCAAAAACAGTACTGCGATCAACGCAAAGTGGAGGACTGATCTCAAATTTCAGCTCCATAGCCGCTGAACAGCGCCGTGCCCAGCTCACATGAACCTGTTTTAGGGCAGTGGCTGCGGGAAAGCCTTCTGATAGACATTTTGCTATGCTTTGCTATCGTTCCCATTCCACTTTATTGTGAATTTAATAGTAAATATTACATTATAATAGCAATATTTCTGACTTGATGATATATTCTATGCACTGCTGCAATATTGTCTGTGCCTATTCTCAATCCATAGACTTTAGCTGTGATCATTCTCATGACTTCACGTTCATGCCTAATGTTATCTTCATGGGGGTCAGAGACCTCAGACTGCAGACTAAATCCCTGTTCTGAAGAGAACATTTAGCCAGTGGCTTGGATCAACTAAAAGGAGACACTTATTGAAGCCATAATGAACCAGAAATACATTTCCTCTATGTTGTGTGGCTGACAGAGCAGGCTTACACAATACACCATTGTAACATTACTGCATGAAAATACAATATATTTTAAACCAAAAAACTATATTTTTTGGCATATTTTATTTCAAAACAGTGCATACTTATCCAGAAAGAATATACATTTTTTGCCATCTTAACAATATCCTATAAAAGGAAAAACCTGAGTGTTATATTCTACTCATTGAAGTTAGATAATATCATAGTGCTAAGCAGTCTTCCATCATAAGGAAACTCTATGGCTAATTCTGAATAGACTAGTGACCTCCTTTCCTCATCTTCTTCCCTTCATCTACAATGATGTGAAAGAACTGAACAGACAAATTATCATCATGTGGTTTTGCCCTACAACAGTGTCTTCAAATCAGTGCTGACAAAAGGAGACGAGGAAAGGAAGCCACATTAGACGCACTACTTGCTCCAGCTTTCACTGCTCCAGGTCATTGTCATTCTGCAGTGTTTTCATGGCCAGCCCCCATAGTGTTACACTGGAAAAGAAGGGTCCCTCACTTGCCCTGTAGGAGGTACCACTGGGACGGCTAGCCCCTGGGAGGGCCCCACAGTAACTGTCTGGGGCTGAGAGGTACGGCCGGGCCACCACCGAGGCCCCAGACCCATGCTGTTGTATCTCCACACCCACCGGCCCATTCTCCACATAGGGGCCAAACACAAGGGCCTCTTGAGGTAGGTGAGCTTTGCCCAGTTTCAGGGAGTCTGCTAGAGGAGGGCACTTCTCCTGCTGCTGGGAGGGGGTGGAGGGGAGGAGGTGCTGGGGAACGATGGAGCGCAGCTCGGGGAAGGATGTTGAGGTAGAGGGGATGAGGTGGATGCTAGTCGACGGGGCTTCTGTATGTGCTGGTGGGGGCGAAGGCTTATCGAGTTCCATCACGGTATTGGAGGTTGGTGGTGGTTGCCTGGGCTCAGGTGCTTTACTGTGGCTGACAGGCTTGTGGAATGGGCCTCCTCCTCCTCCGTCTATACTGCTACTGCCAGGCTGCTCTGGGTCCTCTACGTCAGGGCTGGAGTCGTCAGGCGTGGCCTTGCAGTGCATATTGCAGTGTCTCCTAAGGACAGCCGAGCGGGTGAAGCTCTTGCCGCAGGTGTTGCAGAGGTAGGGTCTCTCCCCCGTGTGCGTTCTCACGTGGCGACGCAGGTCGCCCGACCCAGCAAAGCTCTTCCCTGCGGTACGGTTTGATATGAGTCATCATGATATACCCAACCAACACAATCAACCATCCATTGACATTGTGCTCTCAACAACTGCCTTCATGCAGCAAAATATACTGTTGCCTGAATTTGGAAAACTATATTCATAGACCAAAAAAAAATTATACCAAACTTTTCTTGTGGTCTTCATGTCTGTATCTATGAAATACAGTATCCATATTCGGACAGCCTCAGGGTCTGTCCCCTCAGAGGCGGTCCTAATACAGGTTGATACGCACCACAGGTCTGGCAGGTGTGCGGTTTGTCCCCAGAGTGTCTGATCTTGTGCTTCAGCAGTTTCCTGTGCATGTTGAAGGACTTGCCACACTGGTCACAGGTGAACTCTCTGTCTGTAGTGTGAGTCTTCTTGTGCTCCTTCAGGTTGCTGATGTTACTGAACCCTGAGTAAGGAAGGATACAACATGCATTCAAAGAGCACTTGGTAACACTTAATAATAATGGATAGATAGGAGATCGACATGAATCATCCTTAATAAATGCATGTTTATAAAACTAGTGATGTGCAGTTTGCAAACAATTAGTATTTTTTGAACGACTCTTGTAACTGACTCGAGAGTCACAATTTGTTTTTCTGAGTGACTCATTCGTTTTAGTCGTTCATTTGCTACCAGCACTAGCAGGTCACTGAGTCTTTCAGCAGGATTAATACACGCTCCTCCAGATCAGCGGCTCCAGAGACGTGCTCCGACCACCAACTGTCTGTCATATACGCATGCAGGAAAATACATCATGATCACAGAGAAGAAAAATACATGTTTAGAACTGATAAGATTTCATGGTGCAAGAATTAATGCTAATAATTTATTATTGAATTTTATGATGGACGCAGCTTTGAAGAACCAAAACATACACAGCCCCTGGTCAACAAATTCGAACTTGAGAAAAAAAATGTGTTCGGGAGGTGCAGTTTGCAAGCGACATTGTGCTTGAGCCTCACGACAGTCAAGCAATGCATTCCGCCAAGAGACGTTCACAATCTAGTCCGGTTGTTGCCACAACTAGACCTCATTTCAAATAGATCAATAAATAATCTTATTTGTATGCCTAGCAATCAATTGTTTAAAGCACACATTTATAAGTCTCAGTCACAAATTACGCTAAGCCCGCTATGGTGAACGACATGTGAATGAGACGGGCTTGAAGACTCATGACTCTTTTGAGTTTTCAGTTCATCTTCCGCCAGTAGGGGGTCCAGCGTGCTCTGGCCATTGACTCAAATGAACCAAATGGGTCTAAAGATTTGTTCTTTTGACTGAACGAGTCAAAGATTAGTAAAATGAGCCAAACTTTCCATCACTATTATAAACACGTTTAATTGTTGTTTCTTTACATTTTTAAATGCTTATATATAGCAGGGCTTGTAATGTTATGAGAATGTTAGAATTATTCATTGATGTTTAATTTCTCAAACATTATATACTGCCCACCTTAAAACGCACATAGGAATACTGTAACATCTAAGAATCCATGTTTATATTGTGCCAGGAATCCATACTGGGACAAGTAATTTGTTGGTTGTAGCACTCACCGCGTCCACATATGTCACACAGGTGTGGCCGCTCTCCCGTGTGGATCACAATGTGACGCTGAACATCCCCCGAGGCAGCAAAGCTGGGAAATGCCACAGTGACGGAAGGAGAAGTAGTCAGCATAACACAAATACACCACATTAGATGGCTGAGTCCATGTTATGACTCACATCCATTGTTATCTAGACGGCTGTGGCACATGCACATTCATGATGTTATGTTACTGCTTACGAAGATGTAATGTATTGTTTGTAAATGTGTTCTGTATATGTAGTGCTATCCACAGTGCTATCTAGAGCAAGGGTCTACAAATGCTAGGCTAGATCAAAAGCCTGCCCACCAAGTAATTGACCAGGACCAGAGATGGAGACAACTGATTTAGAGCTGTCCATTCAAGCAGTATGGTGACAGATCACCCAATATGGAAAACTTTTCTAAATTGTAAAAAAATATATAAAAAAATAAGTGTATACCTTTTCCCACAGAGTTCACAAATGTAAGGTTTTTCTCCAGAATGGCGTCGTAAATGGGTCTGCAAATTACCTGCCTGTCAAAAAAAACAGTGTTCATGTAAACCTCCTTATTTTCCTAGTGGACACACTAAATTACTTTCATAAATTGATTGAACAAAGGATAACTGTGCACCTTTACCTGTGAAAAGTTTTTCCTGCAAACATTACACTGGAATGGTTTCTCCCCTGTGAGAAAAAAAAAACGAAAACAATTTTTCACCTTACAAAATTCAGCATATTACTTTTTTGAGCATTTTTCCCACACATTTTAAGGCTCCAGAATTCAGTAATGACACAATAGTGAAATTAACAAACTACCAGTGTGTGAGCGCTTGTGAAGTTCCAGGTTGCTTGGGTGTTTAAAGGTCTTCCCGCACATCTCACAGCAGTACTGCACCTTATGCCCAGTTGGTTCTGTTGGATCACTGATGGTTGGTGGGTCCGGTTCCTCCTCTTGGTCAACAGGAGGTGGACTTGGAAGTTGAGAATCCATTGCGGTCTCCAACACCACTTCCCTGTCTCTGGCCAGGCAGTCTATGGGAGGTAGGCAGTCTACGGGAGCTTCAGGTGTCTCACTCTGGACCACTACCTCCTCTTGGTGAGTCTCCTTTGGGCAGTGGTTGACTGGTTCGCTGCTCTGCTCCAGGCACATCTCTTCTAGAGCCTTCTGAGGGCGCAGGTAGTTGTATTTCTTCAGGTAGACTGCTTTCTTTGGCCGCATGGGCTTGTTGACAGGGGAGACTTTTCCTCCTGGGTTGGCTGTGGTTGACAAGTCTTCAGCAGGCAACGTTGAACCAAACTCCTTCTGACCTGGTATAGCCTGCGGACAGGGTGGGTTTGACTGAATCGCATTGCCTGAACATACAGGGGCATTCGCACATGGTTGTGTGACCCCAAATTGGATCTGCTGCTCTTCAACCAGCACCAGGGGACTTGGGCCTTGGTTTAATGCTGCATTGCTAGTCTCCGCAGCAGCACTCTGCTTGAAGTACTGCTTGCTGTAGAAGTTGCGTAGCTTGTAGCCGTGTACTAGCTGCTTCTCTGGGACTGGCTGGGTAATGGCTGTAGTCTCAGAGGTAGCGTTCCCACCATGAGACATTGGTGCCCCATTGCCAAAGGCAGACCTCTGGCCTACCGAAGAAGGGCAAGGAAGGTCCACGTCTTGGGCAAGGCCAGTCCCGAGGAGGTAGTCGTGTTCCGAGGTCAAGACACCAGACAATGAGAAAGAAGGGGCCTCCACAGCAGGAGCGCTGGGTTTCAGGAAAGTGTTGCACATGCTCTGAACATTTGGGACATGTAAGCACTGGGCGATGTCCAACAGTGCTTGTACATTGTCCTGGTTGACATCTAGATGGGAAGTGTACATGTAGTCCAGTATCTGGCCTATACCTCCCACATCCTGAATGACCAGTTGAAAAACATCATTTTTTTGACTTGGCGAATTTTGGAACAAAGACCTGCTGGGACAAAAGTAAAAAGGTTATTTTACAATGTCGACACATTGCTAATTTATCCCTGGGGAGCTCTATCAGGCTATAATATGAGAACACAAAGCATGATGTATCTCCATTTCATGTCTGTTTTGTTCAATAGCAGCAGTAGTAGTAAGGGAAAAACAAAATCCTAAGAATCAAGGTATTCATCTAGTATGGCAATATTCTTGAATATATTCACTACATGACTTGTGGATGATTAATATTAATGACACACCTGAAATAGGAGCTAAATGCAGCAAGTACATTTTTGTGGGCTTTGAAGCATACTCCTTTGACTACTAGCATGCAGTCACAGAGGAGCCCCTGTATCCTCTGCTCCTGTAACTGCTGGAGAAGGTAAGCACTGTGACTGGACAACGTTTCCATGCTTTTAAGAGCAGTCTTCGGGTGATCCAGGGAAGTATGACCATCAAAACAACTAGAAAACATTCATAAAACAGAAGAACTGAGCATATATGATTTACAAACAAGCAATGTACTGCCTCTCATTGAAATGGTACCATTTAATTGTTGAAATGTATTACTATGGGATAGAATTCGAGGGTTATTTAGACAGCGGGAAAACATGACAGCAGTAGGCCTATTTATGAAACTACAACTCAATTATATGGGGATTGACTAACGTGTGACAAGTGCAGAATATTCAGGCAACATAATTCATTTAGGAAGATAACATTGTAAGGACAGCGCAAACACCTATTACTGTTTTGAGACCAACCACGAGAAAATGTTACCAATACGGGACTCTGTCCTTTGCCGATGTGCCACATCGAAAACAAGTTACATTAAGCGACCTGAAACTGTACTAATAGACATGGTCCTAATTACAACATATACTGATGTTATTCAGCCACGACATAACTATGTAATACTTATTTCGCTGACTTACCTCTATAATGTATATTTCATTTGGATGATTGGTCCCTTTCAAACATGTTACATAACTTCCGGTATGACTTTCCACACTTAGCCAAAGAGAATATGCGTAATACCAACTCTTACGAGACAAGATTACCTCTACTTTATGTAGGAACGACCATTATACTATGTTCATCTCTGGGAACACACTTAAGTAGCATTTTTTTGAACGTCTTTAAGAATCATAAACTGGAACCCCTCAAACCATCTGCTGTATTTTCGGAATGTAAATAATGTAACACTTCCTGTCTAAAAAGAAGTCACGTGTGCGTTGACCGGTTATGCTGCGTTCGTTACGAAGTGGGAGGTGGGAATGTACCAGTTGTAAAGCCATAAATACCAGTTGAATGCATTCCCGTGCTTTGAACTCGGTGAGAAATGCCGATTGTCTAATGACCAACAAGCTGCATAAGCCATGCATGAACTAAAATTACAGCTATCACATTTGTAAACAAATGATAGTGTTTAAAAAACAATTCCAACTCGGGAACTCTGGTCTCTTTCTGGATCTTTGTATTTCTGATCTGACGATCACCGACGTCATGATTTGATCTCGTATTTTTTAGAATTCGCAGTTGTCCTGAACGCACTATAAACATCACCTTTCCACTGGTTATGAACGCAGGGTAAGCAAAAACTATCAGGAAGGCCGTGACCTCAACAATTTCTGTTAAAAATAGAAGTGTCTTACAAACTATTACAGACTACAACGGGACGTCCAGCCGCCCAGTGACATGAGCCTACCAGGCGAGCTCACCACTATTGTTTTATTATTGTAATTATTTATTTCACCTTTATTTTCACCAGGTAGGCCAATTGAGAACAATGTTTGAGGGTGTGAGTTGGAAGCAGAAGTTGCATATATAGCCTCGCTACTGTTATTTTACTGCTGCTCTTTAATTATTTGTAATATTTTGTATTTATTTTTGCACATATTTGACTTAGCACTTACTTTTCTTAAACGTCCCACCAGCCTCCTCTGGTTTACATGTTGCTGTGAATTTTGTGGTCAGTTATCTGTGGAAAACCAGTCAGATTCTGACTCTGATATGCATATTGAACATACATATTACACCTCTAGTTTCCAAATCCACAGCTGATGCCGGTTGTGTCCTATATTTCACTATCTCTGGTCCTGATTGCCTGTAGCAGGACAGAAGATATGCAGGGAGGGATGTCAGTGCAAGAGAAAGAAATGGATTGAAACTAACAAGCCAAGACAGCAAGCACACAACAAAAACTCCTCCCTCATTATACACATACCTACACACAATTTGCATGTCACACACAATAATTAAGATTGGAGCATGGAAAGCTTGTTGATCCATTATCAGTAGTTTGGAAAAGTGTTATACTAGCTTGTAGCTAGTAAAATGTTATCTGCTTCTTGGACCGTGTTGTTGTAGTGAATTTCCAGCTTGTAGAACTCATCATTATCCTGTCATCCAATAGGGATGCCAGTGTTTTCTAGAAGCTAAAAAGCCAGAGAAGACGAATCAATAATGAAGAGACAGAGTGCAGACTAATGTGTGTGTGGGTGTTAATTCATGCATGCATGTGTGTATGTATTAAAGTCTCCAGAAGGGGGCAGTCTGTCACCCCTCCTACACCACAGGCAGACTACACAGATGTATTCATCAGCTGGTTCTCCCATGTGGCATTTCTGCTCATAGGTCTGGTTTACAGACTATTTGCAGCCATAGACCACCATGTGATGGACCAGGTCCAGTTGATCGATCGCCAGCTCCATCTAAGACCGGCAGAGAGAGAGGGAGGCAGAGAAAGAAGGAGCAGAGAAGGGAAGAGACGTCAGAAACCTCTATGGACTCTAACAAACTTATGTCATAATTGTAAAAGGTTTAGACCATGAAAAGAGAAAAGGGTCCTTTACCCGAGTGATATGATTTTTCCTGTTGAGCTTTGGCACCTTCATGACCTTGCAGTGGTAATATGCAGGTTCTGTTCATATTATCTGTGTACAGTGGGGCAAAAAAGTATTTAGTCAGCCACCAATTGTGCAAGTTCTCCCACTTAAAAAGATGAGAAAGGCCTGTAATTTTCATCATAGGTACACTTCAACTATGACAGACAAAATGAGGAAAAAAAATCCAGAAAATCACATTGTAGGATTTTTTATGAATTTATTTGCAAATTATGGTGGAAAATAAGTATTTGGTCAATAACAAAAGTTTATCTCAATAACCTGCGGCCACTCGGCAAGGAAGAAGCCACTGCTCCAAAACCACCATAAAAAAAGACTGACTATGGTTTGCAACTGCAAATGGAGAAATGTCCTCCGGTCTGATGAAACAAAAATATAAGTGTTTGACCATAATGACCATTGTTATGTTTGGAGGAAAAAGGAGGAGGCTTGCAAGCCGAAGAACACCATCCCAACCATGAAGTATGAAGGTGGCAGCACCATGTTGTGGGGGTGCTTTGCTGCAGGAGGGACTGGTGCACTTCACAAAATAGATGGCATCATGAGGCTGGAAAATTATGTGGATGTATTGAATCAACATTTCAAGACATCAGTCAGAAAGTTAAAGCTTGGTTGCAAATGGGTCTTCCAAATGGACAATGACTCCAAGCATACTTCCAAAGTTGTGGCAAAATGGCTTAAGGACAACAAAGTCAAGGTACTGGAGTGGCCATCACAAAGCCCTGACCTCAATCCCATGAAAAATGTGTGGGTTTGAACTGAAAAAGTGTGTTAGCAAGGAGGCCTACAAACCTGACTCAGTTACACCAGCTCTGTCAGGAGGAATGGGCCAAAATTCACTTATTGTGGGAAGCTTGTGGAAGGCTACCCGAAAAGTTTAACCCATGGCAATGCTACCAAATACTAATTGAATGTACAGTGCCTTGTGAAAGTATTCGGCCCCCTTGAACTTTGTGACCTTTTGCCACATTTCAGGCTTCAACAGCAAGTGGGACACAATCATGAAGTGGAACGACATTTATTGGATATTTCAAACTTTTTTAACAAATCAAAAACTGAAAAATTGGACGTGCAAAATTATTCAGCCCCCTTAAGTTAATACTTTGTAGCGCCACCTTTTGCTGCGATTACAGCTGTAAGTCGCTTGGGGTATGTCTCTATCAGTTTTGCACATCGAGAGACTGAATTTTTTTCCCATTCCTCCTTGCAAAACAGCTTGAGCTCAGTAAGGTTGGATGGAGAGCATTTGTGAACAGCAGTTTTCAGTTCTTTCCACAGATTCGATTGGATTCAGGTCTGGACTTTGACTTGGCCATTCTAACACCTGGATATGTTTATTTTTGAACCATTCCATTGTAGATTTAGCTTTATGTTTTGGATCATTGTCTTGTTGGAAGACAAATCTCCATCCCAGTCTCAGGTCTTTTGCAGACTCCATCACGTTTTCTTCCAGAATGGTCCTGTATTTGGCTCCATCCATCTTCCCATCAATTTTAACCATCTTCCCTGTCCCTGCTGAAGAAAAGCAGGCCCAAACCATGATGCTGCCACCACCATGTTTGACAGTGGGGATGGTGTGTTCAGCTGTGTTGCTTTTACGCCAAACATAACGTTTTGCATTGTTGCCAAAAAGTTCAATTTTGGTTTCATCTGACCAGAGCACCTTCTTCCACATGTTTGGTGTGTCTCCCAGGTGGCTTGTGGCAAACTTTAAACAACACTTTTTATGGATATCTTTAAGAAATGGCTTTCTTCTTGCCACTCTTCCATAAAGGCCAGATTTGTGCAATATACGACTGATTGTTGTCCTATGGACAGAGTCTCCCACCTCAGCTGTAGATCTCTGCAGTTCATCCAGAGTGATCATGGGCCTCTTGGCTGCATCTCTGATCAGTCTTCTCCTTGTATGAGCTGAACGTTTAGAGGGATGGCCAGGTCTTGGTAGATTTGCAGTGGTCTGATACTCCTTCCATTTCAATATTATCGCTTGCACAGTGCTCCTTGGGATGTTTAAAGCTTGGGAAATCTTTTTGTATCCAAATCCGGCTTTAAACTTCTTCACAACTGCATTCAGAGATCCTCACTGAACTTCTGGAGAGAGTTTGCTGCACTGAAAGTAAAGGGGCTGAATAATTTTGCACGCCCAATTTTTCAGTTTTTGATTTGTTAAAAAAGTTTGAAATATCCAATAAATGTCGTTCCACTTCATGATTGTGTCCCACTTGTTGTTGATTCTTCACAAAAAAAATACAGTTTTATAGTTTTATATCTTTATGTTTGAAGCCTAAAATGTGGCAAAAGTCGCAAAGTTCAAGGGGGCCGAATACTTTCGCAAGGCACTGTATGTAAACTTCTGACCCACAGGGAATGTGATGAAAGAAATAAAAGCTGAAATAAATCATTCTCTCTACTATTATTCTGACTTTTCAAATTCTTAAAATAAAGTGGTGATCCTAACCTACCTAAGACAGGGGATTTTTACAAGGATTAAATGTCAGGAATTGTGGAAAACTGAGTTTAAATGTATTTGGCTAAGGTGCATGTAAACTTCTGACTTCAACTGAACATCGAACATACACATTTAAAGGCACTTGCATACCACTGTCTAAAGTCATTGATGCATGCAAAGTGACACGTATTGAAAAAATAAGCAAAGTCCGACTCAAGGACAAGGAGCTGGAGGAGGAAGGGGGAAAGCAGAAGGTGGAGGAGAGGAGGGGGGAGGAGGACAGAAGGAGGAGGTGTAGGTGGAGGAGGACAGTAGGAGTAGGTGGAGGAGGAGGAGGACAGAAGGAGGGTAGTGAGGAGCGGATGAAGGTCGAGGAGAGAGGACAGGAGGAGGAGAGAGGACGACAGGAGGATCGGAGAGAAGCAGGACAAGAGGATGAGGGGGAGGAGGAGGAAAATATATTTTCCTCCTTGCTCTGCTGATTAGTATTTATCTCCACTCATACTTGAATAATAAAGGCCTAGTGCACACTTTAAAAAAAATAGATAGGATAGATAGAAATGTTTAAAACACCCCTATTTCCTGTGGCTATGGGTGAACAAACTGTACATAAGAGAAAATAATCAGGGTTTTAGGAAGAAACTGAAGCTTTGCATGTAGGCCTGTAGTGATATTATGAGAAGATGTAACATTACAAACAATGAAGTACAACAATGAAAAACCAAAGCACAATAGCCTAGTGACCTGGCTCTGAGCCCAGAAAAAAAGGCAACACTCTTTTAAAAGTAATGTCCGATTTCTCAGGGGTGTGAGATCCTTTGTGTCCTGGAGGCCACGCCATTGTTACCGCGGCACAGCCCCCCCCCCCCCCCCCCCCCCGTACGTCATTATGCAGTGCTGCCTATTGCTGTTAAAAGTCAGTGCGGGATGACATACTGCACATCAAAATAACGTTTGCGGTTAAATTCCCATGTACCGAATGAAAAATAACATTTAAATGGGTTTCCATCGCATTTTCAACTCTACTGATGGTTTTGACAGGCACACTTTTTGCGTTATATAGAGAATGTGTCCACTCTAGTCTTGACACATGCTCTAGCCAACTGCTCAACAGATGTGTGCGGGTAGGCGATGAGATTATTATGGATAAGAGCATACTATTTTTATTTGTCAAACGGCAGTCACATCCATTAACATTTCACCAGAATATGACCCTTGATATTTATTGGAAAGGAGTATCAAGCTCATCACGTGCACTTTTATCACACTGTAAAGTTCATCATAATTTATTTCATCTGTAACCTAATAAACTGCATAGTTTCTGGAGTCGTAGAGGGAGGACCAAACAACACATCATCGCGTGATAGGTATAGCCTATTATACTGTATCAATAAATCCGTTTCCACCGCAATTTCACGCATAATTACTTTTGCCGACACAAAAAGATCCCACCACGTCGAACGAACTGTCTGTCGGTATTTTTACAATTCTATCGGCACATCCTGTTTCCATCAGCCCCGCTGTGACTTTTTTCATGGGTCAGATAGCTAATTCATCTGCATCTGCATATTTTAATAATAATAACAATATTAAATCATTAATTGTTTATTTAGTGGCACCACAAATGTGAAATAATATTTACAAAACAATTTACCAAAGAAAACACACTAGAAAATTGCTAGTTTACTAGTTGTTAGTTTACCTATGATTCATTTTTAATGTATGTTTATTTTATTGTACATCATTATTAAAAAACATTTTAAATGTAATGAAAAGCACTATACAAAGTTAATGTATTATTTATTATGGTTGTAGACTTGCTAAATACAGATTGTTTAGCTTTAGTGTGTGTGTGTGTGTGTCTACCAACCACTTGCTCAACAACCACTTAGTTATGTTAGGAAGTTTGTCATCTTTATGACCGGCCCTGGTAACTTCACCCCAAATTGTCTTAACCCAGAACACAGTAACTTAAGAACATAAGTGTTTTTCTGACATTTTTGGGAATTTTAAGGGAAAAAATAAATAAATACAGCCCTAACAGAGCCCCAAGTCCCATGGGGACGTCCTCTAGGGCGTGGATGTTCTCCCCATCAAAGGCCAGCGGGATTTCACTCTCATGGTGAAATGGATTTCCGCCAATGTGCAGTAAAGGAGTGAAGAGCGGTGAAACCTGTGTCAACAAAAGTAAGAAAAGATGAATACACATACAAAGAACATAACAAATGTTCAGCTGTAGTTTTATTTAAAAGCATACACACCTATGTTTATGAAGAAACAGATCATTTGTGCAAAGGCCACTCTGGTCCTCTTTGAAGAAGTAGGGAAAGAGCAGGATCGCTGCTGTGGTCTCAAGTCCTAGTAAGGTAAAGCAATGATCTTACTACACTTGCTAATTTTATTACAAAATACATTAGAGAAATGGAACGAATAAGAGCAAATACCTCTTCTGTATTGTCCTTCAGGAACTGTCAAAATAGCAAGGATGATGTCCTCACCCCTGCCTCGCCTCTCTACCTCTGATAGTCCTTGAATTATCTTTTTGTCTATATCCATTACATGGACTTGATTCATTTCTGCGAAGATCTGAAAAGATCATTTGCACACATTTGTATGCTAATAGAGTTCAGTTTGTATTGACTGCTTTGTGGGTTAAATGTACACTTCAAATGCAGCAGTCCTACAACATATCCATACCTTCTTCTTGATCCCAAATGCATTGTGTCCATGTTCTTTCCTATAATAATTTCAAAGGAAGAGAAAATATGTCAAAGAATAGTCTTACAAGCATAAAAATATATATATATATATTAATTAAATATTGAAAGATAAATTGCATCGACATACAATTGAATGCAAAATAGAATAACATATTGGAGAAAGCACTTGCTAATACAGCACTGCCATACAGTATAACTACTGCCATACAGGTCTAATGCCAAATTTCAAGCTATCTTTGTACACAAATTCTTCAGTATTTTATCAGGCTGACTTGAAAGATTATATGCAACATTTTGCTGCGTGGCAATACTGTGTTTGGATTCAGAAGGGCATGCATGTATACAAAAGAGGTAGTCTAGTCACTGTATTAATACCATTATACATTTGAATCCCAACTACAGCTACCACCTAAGCTATTCATTTTCTCTTCACAAGGGGGCATACATGTAATGTTTCCAAAATGGGATAGTATTGTACATTAAATGTTATGCCTCCTTGTGAGTTAATAGTATTGAATGCTGTACCAGGCTATATAAAGAGGAAGACCTCCATTGACGATCCAGTTCGTTGTAACATATTGTCTGGACATATCACCATCCTTAGCTAGTTGATTAATTAGTTGGTTAGCTAACGTCAACGAAGCTAACGTTAGCTAGTTAATTCTCACAAAAGTGAGAACTGCTCTAGATTGGAAACTTACTTTAAGGAGTGTAAAGCCATCGGAAACGATATACACTATATGGGAGAGAATATACTTCAGGAAATAATACAAATCTAGTTCTGCCTAGTTAGGACATAACATTAGCTAGCTAGCTAAAGTTACTGTACTATAGCTCATACAATGCAAAAGGTCAAACCCGGCTTTCTAATATTTACGTTAATTCTTCTGAACTATAGCTATAGTAACGTTATTGAAGCTATTCACAGAAGACCATAATTGTCTTCGTTATTCATTAGTATTTTATATTATTATATAAATTATTTCAATACATATTCAGAGCCAAACATCAACCGAACTGTTGTCGCATTCAGACGTGGCATGAGCGTTTTCAGTTCCCTGAAGAACTCCAGCAACAATGGGGGTTCCTCGATTAACCCCACCACCTAAGAAGTTCTTTGAATAGCCTTTTGGGGTTGTTATTCATTGTCAAGAACCCTAATGTTCTTCGGGGATCTTTAAGGATCTTAGAAGAACTCCAGTTGAATCCCTAATTTTTAGAGTGTAGTACATTTGGAAATTAAAACGTTTTATGAATGAGTTTTGGGGAGTTACTTACAAAATGATGAAAACGAAATATATAGAGATATCAACCGCAACCACAATTGACTGCTTGGCATCCAACTGCAAGGCGTTACATAGGGTAGTGCATACAGCCCAGTACATCATTGTGGCCGAGCTCCCTGCCATCCAGTACCTCTATACCAGATGGTGTCAGAGGAAGGCCCTAAAAATGGTCAAAGACTCCAGCCACCCAAGTCATAGACTGTTCTCTCTGCTACCGCAAGGCAAGTGGTACCGATGCACCAAGTCTAGAACCAACAGGACCCTGAACAGCTTCTAACCCCAAGCCATAAGACTGTTAGTCCGGAAAGCTATTTGGTTAACTATTTAACTATCTGCATTGACTCTTTTTGCACAAACTTTTTGGACTCATCACATAAACTGCTGCTATTGATTATAATCTGTCACTTTATTTCTAGTTGTACACACTACATTATCAGGTGTATGTGGACACCTTCTCATCAAACATCTCATTTCAAAATCATGGGCATTAATATGGACTTGGTCCCACCTTTGCTGCTATAACAGCCTCCACTCTTCTGGGAAGGCTTTCCACTAGATGTTGGAATATTTCTGCAGGACTTTCTTCCATTCAGCCGGCCACAAGAGCATTAGTGAGGTCGGGCACTGATGTTGGGCAATTAGGACTGGCTCACAGTTGGAGTTCCAATTCATGCCAAAGATGGTCAATGGGGTCAGGGCTCTGTGCAGGCCAGTTCTTCAACACAGAAGTTCTTCAACACCGATCTCGAAAAAAATATTTATGTATGGGCGTTGCTTTGTGCACCGGGGCATTGTCTTGCTGAAACAGGAAAGGGCCTTCCTCAAACTGTTGCCACACAGTTGGAAGCACAGAATCGTCTGCAATGTCATTGTATGCTGTAGCATTAAGATTTCCCTTCACTGGAACTAAGGTGCCTGTACCATGAGAAACAGCCACAGACCATTATTCCTCCATCAAACTTTACAGTTGGCACTATGTATTGGGGCAGGCAGCGTTCTCCTGGCATCCACCAAACCCAGATTCGACCGTCGGACTGCCAGATTCATCACTCCAGAGAATGCGTTTCCGTTGCTCCAGAGTCCAATGGCGGCCAGCTTTACACCACTCCAGCTGACCCTTGGCATTGTGCATGGTATTTTAGGCTTGTGTGCGGCTGCTCGGACATGGAAACCCATTTCATGAAGCTCCTGATGAACCGTTCTTGTGCTGATGTTGCTTCCAGTGGAAGTTTGGAACTCGATAGTGAGTGCTGCAACCGAGGACAAACAATTTTTACACTTCGTGCTTCAACACTCGGCGGTCCCGTTCTGTGAGCTTGTGTGGCCTACCACTTCGCGGCTGAGCCATTGTTGCTCCTAGACGTTTCCACTTCACAATAACAGCACTTACAGTTGCCCAGGACAGCTCTAGCAGGGCAGAAATTTGACGAACTAACTTGTTGGAAAGGTGACATCCTATGACTGAGCCAAGTTGAAAGTCACTGAGCTTCAGTAAGGCCATTCTACTTCCCATGTTTGTATGTGGAGATTGCATGATTGTTTGCTTGATTTTATACACCTGTGAGCATATATACCATGTGTGCGTATCTGCCTCAATTACGTCGTACCCCTGCACACCGACTCGGTACTGGTACCCCGTGTTTCTAAGCATTTCACTGTTAGTCTACACCCATTGTTTGTGAAGCATGTGAGGAATAACCTTCATATGATGATAGGCACATGGGCCCACAAAGCTCGTGGGCCCTCAGCCTGGCAGGGTTGCGGGGGTGTCTGGTATGCCTGTGACAGTATATTTAGGTACAGGGGAACAAATCTCAAAACGGGCGTAGGTTGATATTTGTCAAACCTTTTCTGAATGTTTGTACCATATAGTATCTAGTCTCCCCATTTTACAACCCCTCCAGGGCTTCTCACCGATATTTTGGTGATATCTGTAGGCAGATATCCTTAATTTTGCTGCAGCAATTCTGACTTTTTTTCATGGCAATATGCATGAAAATTTCTCAGGGCCCTTTACACCCGTTGTTTGTGAAGCATGTGAGAAATAACCTTTTGACCTTGAAGTACTTTCTTATTGTTGCTGATGAGACACTGGTATTCATTCGCTGGTCGTCTCGTGTGACATTTCTGCTTGTATGTCTGGTTCACAGTCATCAGTAGCTTCTATAGTTGGGATCATCAACTAGATTCGGCTGTGGGACATTTATTTAAATTTTAGACCGCTACCAGCCCAAACAGATATACCATTTGACTAAAACATAATCACTTCAAACCTTGTTTTATTTGTATACTATTTTTTTTTATTTGACCTTTATTTAACTAGGTACCTTGTCAGCTCGGGGATTTGAACTTGCAACCTTATTAGTCCAATGCTCTAACCACAAGGCTACCCTGCCGCCCCTTTTTGGACTCATCACATAAGAGAATCACATACACTACATTAACAAAGTATGTGGACACCTGCTTGTCGAACATCTAATTCCAAAATCATGGGTATTAATATGTAGTTGGTCACCCCTTTGCTGCTATAACAGCATCCACTCTTCTGGAAAAGCTTTAAACTAGATGTTGGAACATTGCTGCAGGGACTTGCTTCCAGTCAGCCACAATAGCATTAGTGAGGTCGGGCACTGATGTTGGGTGATTAGGCCTGGCTCGCAGTTGGCGTTCCAATTCATCTCAAAATGTGTTTGATGGGGGTGAGGTCAGGGCTCTGTGCAGGCCAGTCAAGTTCTTCCACACAGATCTCTAGTAAACCATTTCTGTACGGACCTCGCTTTGTGCACCGGGCATTGTCATGCTGAAAGAGGAAAGGGCCTTCCCTAAACTGTTGCCACAAAGTTGGAAGCACAGCATTGTATGCTGTAGCGTTAAGATTTCCCTTAACTGGAACTAAGGGGCCTAGCCTGAACCATGAAAAATAGCCCCAGACCATTTTTCCTCCTCCACCGAACTTTACGGTTGCAACTATACATTCGGACAGGTAGCATTCTGATATCCGCCAAACCCAGATTTGTCCGTCGGACTGCCAGATGGTGACGCGTCTGGCAGTACTTTCTTATTGTTGCTGATGAGACACTGGTATTCATTCGCTGGTCGTCTCGTGTGACATTTCTGCTTGTATGTCTGGTTCACGGTCGTCAGTAGCTTCTATAGTTGGGATCATCAACTAGATTCAGCTGTGGGACATTTAAAAAAATAATGTAGACTGCTACCAGCCCAAATAGATATACCATTTGACTAAAACATAATCACTTCAAACCTTGCTTTATTTGTATATGATCACATATATCTCTCTATTGTGTGTGGGAATACTTTGGAACAGATTTCCAAAATTAAAATCACTTGGATCTGATTTGCTGGTGTTTTTACAGTCTTTTATGTCCAACAATAATACATAAAACCAATTCTAACTTATAGAAACTAGTGGAAACCCTGGTTTACAGACAAGGGACAGCCATAGACCACCATGTGATGAACCAGGTCCAGGTGATCGATCGCCAGCTCCATCTAAGATCGACAGAGAGAGAGGGAGGCATAAAAAGAAGGAGCAGAGACAAGGAAGAGACGTCAGAAACCTCTATGGACTCCATTGACAAATGTATGTCATAATTGTAAAATGCTTAGACCATGTAAAGAGAGAGGGGTCATTAACCTGAGTAATAGGGTTTTGAGCTTTGGCACCTTCATGACCTTGCAGTGGTACATACAGTACATGCTCTACAGGAACAGTAATCTGCAATGGAAGAGGAACTACTGTGTTCATTTGTCAGATTGACTGACAGGTTAACACCTTTTGGCTTGGCTAGCTTGTGATTGTTTGAAAAAATGCATCTGAACACAGTGCCATCTGTTTTGTTTCACCTGGCTGCCAATTCCTGATCTTTGAGAACATAATTTGAAGAGTCACCTGAGGCGTGAGAGGAATAGGAGATAGAGGAGAACAGCAGTGCTGAGGGCAGAGGATTCGTAGAGAAGACGACAGGCTACCATTCTGAACTTTGTGTGGTGAGCTTTCTGGCACCCAGAGCTGTTGAGGCATCACCCTGATGGGTGTTACACAGAGAGGAAGAGGAGAAGTCCAGTGGCTATAAGACTCCTGGTTCCCAGACTTACCCTCTACAAGATCATGAACTGGCTCCATCAAAATCATCATCTGTCCAGCTCCCTTCGCTCAAGCCACAAACTTACCCTCTCCATCTTCGTGGGATGCAGCTTTCTAAAGTCTTGACCTCTATTAGTTGACCTGTCATGATATATTGCTTGTTAGTTTTTAATGCTCTTGAAGCGCTTTGAGATTCTGTAAGAAGCGCTATAGAAATGTATTGTTATTATTAATACTGTCTGTGTTGCCAGTCAATTCCCCATATGGAAAAAATAGAGAATAATTTAAGAGTCTTATATGGTCTACCTGGAAGATGTCACTAATACATATGGCAGCGAATACACTGACTTATATGGGTGGTTAACATTTAGCCATAACAGAAATGTTACATGTATTATATAAAAAACATACAAGAGGCATGTAAGCTAAGCCTTCTAAGGTCTCACATACATGGGACAAACACATTTCAAAGCAGTTGCATACCACTGTCTGAAGTTATTGATGCATGCAATGTGACACATTGAATAAGGGAGCAAAGTGTGCCGTGAGGAGGAGCAGGAAGAAGAAGGGGACAAAGCAGAAGAACGGGGAAGAGAGGGGGTGGAAGAGTAGTAGGAGGACAAGAGATCAGGAGGAGGAGGAAAGCAGGAGGACAGGAGGAGAAGGAATGACTGATAGCAGCAGTGAATCTATTTAGTTATTAATTGGAGATCTCTCAACAATAATTATCATGATAGCACGTTAGAAGTAGTCAGTGACAAAATCAAAGATAAGCAGGCGTAACTGTCCAGTATGAGGTGCTGCGCAGCCGGAAGTTTGGAAACTCATACCTGAACATTTACATACAAATATGGTATTTTTTCTTATAATTGTCGTTTTTTTAATATGTTGACTTATAATAAACAACTAGTGGCACCTGTCTAGAGTAAATAATTTAACAATAATAATTTTATTTAATGCAATTTCCCCCTGCTGCAAATCAAAAATGTGTTCATCTGTTCAGCTTTTTGGTCTCTCGATATACCAATATTCTCAACTCAAGTTCTTTCATCTAACATTTCCAAGCAAGAATGCGTGATAAAGATATATTGATATGCTATAGGCCTACCTAAACCAGTAATTGGCAGGGATTTTAGGTTGACAATTAGGTTATTGTTACTATAATCTGACTGTCAAAATTAGTGCTCCAGAATTGCAGACTTATTTTGTTCAATATAAATTAATTTGCTTGCATATTTTTGTGTAAAAATAGGCTATCATATAAGCTAATTCACTTGGGGCTAATCGACGAGTAAGGGGAAACTCGAAACTAAAACCATTACAGTACCCTACTGTTTTTCCCATGATTGCATTTTTCTCTTCCTCTGCTTCTCTCCATCTATGCAGTGGTGTAAAGTACTTTAAGTATCTGCGAGTATCTATCTGTACCTTACTATTTATATTTTTGACAACTTTTACTTCACAACATTCCGTAAGAAAATATTGTATGTTTACTCTATACAATTTCCATGTCACCCAAAAGTACTCATTACATTTGGAATGCTTAGCAGGTCAGGAAAATGGTACAATTCACACACTTATCAATAGAACATCCTTGGTCATCCAGTGGACTCATTACACACACATGCTTCGTTTGTAAATTATGTCTGAATGTTGGAGTGTGCCCCTGGCTATCCGTAAATTAGAAAAATAAGAAAATGGTGCCGTCTGGTTTGCTTAATATTAGGAATTTGAAATTATTTATACTTTTACTTTTTATACTTAAGTGTTTGAAAGGAAATACTTTTAGAATTTTACTCAAGTAGTATTCTACTGGGTGACTTTCACTTTTACTTGAGTCATTTTCTATTAAGGTATTTTTTACTTTTACTCAAGTATGAGAGTTGGGTACTTTTTCCACCACTGCATCTAGGCTATTCTGTGAGCACAGTGGGAAACAGGGGAAGGTTAAATATTTTCTGCAGGAATCAGGATGCTACTGTTTGACTAAATCATGGTTTTAGCTGCTCCAAAAATAAAAAGTTGAGTGAAGTGAACAGTTAGAATTTGTGGCTCGAACGGATGCGACCACATCCACGCGTGGAAGTATAATTTCCACCTCTCCCGTATATCTACCAGCTGAATCTTGTTTCCTATTGTAACGAATACTCAATGAGAAAAGGTGTAGATTCACGCACAGAGCGCGACACGTGTTTATTTTGCCTTCACAGAAGGCAGGAATTGTGGTCACAGGCAGGCAATGGTCATACACAGGTGAGCAAACAGGCAGATGAATTAAATCTAGGACTGAAGGCTATAACTGGTTCTCACAGACGAGCTAGGAAAAGGCTTTGTAGAGTCAAAACGAACAATACCTCACAAAGGCACAAACAGAATGGACTGAACTAAATAAGGAGCTGATGAGACCAGGTGAGTAACTAACACAGGTGAAAATAATGAACAAAAATGAAAGACAGGGCTACGTTCGAGAACACAACAAAACAGAACGCAAGGTTGACCAAGAAAATAAATACAGAACTTTACACCTATATGTTTTAGAGCCCGTGTTTATTTGACTCAGTAGGCCTATATACCTTGCTTTATTTGACAACATTATTTGAAAGAATTTGAGGGTTAGTTTAAGAAAACAGGGCGGGTCATCATGAGAAGCTGTTAAAGATTTTACACAATTTAAAGCGCAGTAGTGCAGTTGATAGGCTACTGTATGCCCACCTTGGATATAATGGATTGCATGTTGCATATTAATATAACTATTGTGATATAGAATTCAGTATCATGGACAGCCAAATATTTAGCTTCCGTTGATTGGACCAAATCGTTTTCATAATTTGGTTGTCACTGTATTAGACTAAGCATAGGTGATTAGATGATGTTGAAATGGTGCAGGAATAGTGGAGGCATCTCGGTTTCCTTTGTGACTTGTGCTAACTCTCCATAGTTCTAAATCAATAGTTGTTTAGTAGTCCGAAAATGTTGGATACATTATCTTGCTTGACCATGCTGTAGGTCATGCAATATGTTTTGTGGACTTCACCAGACCAACACAACAACAGATGTAGCTGGTTTTGTAATGAACAGGGATGTAAACTGGTTAGGGCTCAAAAAGGTGACACTGGAACGTGCCAAAAAATCCCTGCTAGGGGGGATAAAAATAAATAAAAAATATCAGCTTTAAAATGCTAATTTCTAGTGACTTAGGCTGGATCCCAACTTGAAATGCAGGTTCTAACTAATTAAACAACACATCATATGATCTACATGATTGATCTATCGATCAAGTGCACAAGGCTACATGTGTGCAAAAATAAGGTTCACTGAGTACATTTTTTATAATCCCCCCTCACTCACAAGTGTTACTGTATGTCATGTTCAACACAACATGAGACCCTTTGTTGGCATAATTGATCTCTTCCAGGCAGAGTACACCTGGCAAACCCCTTTTATCAACTGTATTGAACAAGTGAGAAAGAGGAAAAGTGTGTGGTGTTACTTTCACCTCTATAGTGCCATCCAGCTTAGGCCAGGCCCTGCTCCAGCAACACTTCATCCCTCTTCCAAAGTGGAAGAGAGATTGACTTCCTCATTACTTGTTTTTTTTAAGAGGTGCTGACAAGCTGAAGGTACCGAGCTGTCTTTTTAAAATACTAGCACACAGCTCGGACACCCATGCATACCCCACAAGACATGCCATCAGAGGTCTCTTCACCCTCCCCAAGTCCAGATCAGAAAATGGGAGGCGCACAGTCCTACGGAACTCTATTCCACATTAGGTAACTGATGCAAGCAGTAGAATCAGATTTTAAAAACAGGTCAAAAATACACCTTGTGGAACAGCGGGGACTGTGAAGTAACACAAACATAGGCACAGACACATGTATACACACATGATAACATATGTACTATACACACACGTACACATGCATTTTGTGTTGCATATATGTGGTGGTATGCTTGTACAAGTATGGGCCTGAGGGCGCACACTTAGTGTGTTGTGAATTCTGTAATGTATGTATTGTAATGTTTTTAAAATTGTATAACTGCCTTAATTTTGCTGGACCCCAGGAAGAGTAGCAGCTAATGGGGATCCATAATAAATACAAATACAAATCCACTTGTTTAACAAGCAATGCCTCATTTTCACCTAATTCTCTCATTCTGAAAATTAACCACATATTGTAAAGGGAAAGTATTAGTTCATAGATAGCAGTTAGTTTGTTAGCTAGTTAACATTTCACACATTTTGCCAGGGTCCAGTAAACAACTAATGTTATCATTTGAGGAACGGCAAGGAGTCGTACGCCAGTCAATACTATAGTGAATTGGTTAGGTTACTAACGTTAGCTCATCTGGCATTATAACATTAGCTTGCTAGCTGTCTGACTTTACTAGCCAGCAAATTTTCACACCATAAACTCAATTATTTGATAAGCTAAGTTGGCTAATGTTGCTCAACATTTCTATGGCTATCTAATGTAGAATTTGATCCAGCTAGCAAGATACTTAACAATGCTAACAATTCTTGTTCCACCACACTTGCTCTCTCACCTCAAACAATCCAAATGCCAGTTGTTTTTCGGTTACAGCTCATGAAGTACGCTTCTTCACCTTCTGACCCCCATCGCCGAGCGACAAGACTTCTCACCTACCTCTTCATTATCGTTCAGGGGACACGCTGATGTAACTGGCAAACTGCCTTTCCACTCTCTGCTGTCTTTCCAAAGCGAATCAGAGGCATCTGTAGTGATGCCTCTAGCACTGCCATGCAGTACCTTAGATCGCTGTGCCACTCTGGATTCCTAAATATAACGTGGACAACACCATGTGGGAGGACAACGTACTTCCTTTGAGAGTAAAATGAAGCAAATGGCGCCAGATGAGTTGCCTGCCGTTTTACGGCCTCCTAACCAATTGTGCTATTGTGTGTGTTTCTTCACGTTATTTTAGTTTATTTTGTACATAATGTTTCTGTCACCATCTCTTATGACCGAAAAGAGCTTCTAGATATCAGGACAGCGATTACTCACCTCGTCCCGGACAAATATTTTTTCTTTAACGAGTCGGACATGAAGGATTTACTTCAGACACCCGACAAGGCCCAAATCCCTGTGATTCGCATGAGAAAGAGACAGAGATATTGAGGATGTAGGTCAGGGTGCCTTGTAAGGATCCAACAACGAGTGGGTAATCTGCCTCTACCATCAGTCCAGTTAGCCAACCTACAATCATTGGATAACAAAATAGACAAGCTATGATCACAAATATTTTACCAACGGGTGATTAAAAACTGTAATATCTTATGTTTCACAGAGTCATGGCTCAACAACGACATGAATAACACACAGCTGGAGGGGTTTACGCTGCTTTGGCAAGATAGAACAGCGGACGGGAGAAGAGGAGAAGGACATGAGGCGGGTAGTGGAGGAGCGGGGGAAGGAGGAGGAGAGGGGGAAGGAGGAGGAGAGGAACATTTATGTCGGGGGAGTTTTTTTTTTTTATATCTGCGCTCTGCTGATTAGTATTTATCTCCACTCATACATGCGGAATAAAGGCATAGTGCACAATTTATATTAAATACAAAATGTTTAAAGAACCCCTGCTTCCTGCGGCTATGGATTGAACTAACTGTTCATAAAAGAAAAGAATCCCGGTTTTAGTAAGAAACTGGAGCTTTGTAATGTAGGCCTGTAGTTATGTTATGAGAAGATTTAACATTACAAACAATGAAGTACAACAATGAAAAACCACAGCACAATAGTGTAGAAACCTGGCCCTGAGCCCAGAGAAAATGTAACACACTTTAAACTAGGAACTGAACCTCAGTAATGTCCTATTTCTCAGGGGTGTGAGCTCATTTGAGTCCTAAAAGCCATGCCATTATTATCGTTGCACTGATGGTCTCCTGAGGAAGAATGTTTTGGCTCACACTTCCTTGAGAAACCAACTGATCTCCAGCTTTGTTTTACAGAATACAGTGCCTTGCAAAAGTATTCATTCCCCTTGGCGTTTTTCCTATTTTGTTGCATTAAACATGTAATTTAAATAGATTTTTATTGGGATTTCATGTAATGGACATACACAAAATAGTCCAGATTGGTGAAGTGAAATGAAAAAAATAACTTGTTTAAAAAATATATATTTAAACTGAAAAGTTATGTGTGCATATGTATTCACCCCCTTTGCTATGAAGCCCCTATAAGATCTGGTGCAACCAATTACCTTCAGAAGTCACATACTTAGTTAAATAAGGTCCACCTGTGTGCAATCTAAGTGTCACATGATCTGTCACATGATCTCAGTAAATATACACCTGTTCTGAAAGGCCCCAGAGTCTGCAACACCACTAAGCAAGGGGCACCACCAACCAAGCGGCACCATGAAGACCAAGGAGCTCTCCAAACAGGTCAGGGACAAAGCTGTAGAGAAGTACAGATCAGGGTTGGGTTATCAAAAAATATCTGAAACTTTAAACATTCCACAGAGAACCATTAAATCCATTATAAAAAATGGAAAGAATATGACACCACAACAAATCTGCCAAGAGAATTCCACCCACCAAAACTCACAGACCAGGCAAGGAGAGCATTAATCAGAGAGGCAACAAAGAGTCCCAATGATAACCCTGAAGGAGCTGCAATGCTCCACAGCGGAGATTGGAGTATCTGTCCATAGGATCACTTTAAGCCGTACACTACACCGAGCTGGGCTTTACGGAAGAGTGGCCAGAAAAAGACATTGCTTAAAGAAACAAATAAGCAAGCACGTTTGGTGTTCACCAAAAGGCATGTGGGAGACTCCCCAAACATTTGGAAGAAGGTACTCTGGTCAGAAGAGACTAAAATGTAGCTTTTTGGCCATCAAGGAAAACACTATGTCTGGCGCAAACCCAACAATACTCATCACCCTGGAACACCATCCCCACAGTGAAGCTTGGTGATGGCAGCATCATGCTGTGGAGATATTTTTCATCGGCAGGGACTTGGAAACTGGTCAGAATTGAAGGAATGATGGTGCTAAATAAAGGGAAATTCTTGAGGGAAACCTGCTTCAGTCTTCCAGAGATTTGAGACTGGGACGGAGGTTCAACATCCAGCAGGACAATGACCCTAAGCATACTGCTGAAGCAACTCTTGAGTGGTTTAAGGGGAGACATTTAAATGTCTTGGAATGGCCTAGTCAAAGCCCAGACCTCATTCCAATTGAGAATCTGTGGTATGACTTAAAGACTGCTGTACACCAGCGGAATCCATCCAACTTGAAGGAGCTGGAGCAGTTATGCCTTGAAGAATTGGCAAAAATCCCAGTGGCTAGACGTGCCAAGCTTATAGAGGCATACCCCAAGAGACTTGCACCTGTAATTGCTGCAAAAGGTGTCTCTACAAAGTATTGTCTTTGGTGGGGTGAATATTTATGCACGAGCTCAAGTTTTCTGTTATTTTTTTCTTATTTCTTGCTTGTTTCACAATAAAAAATATTTTGCATCTTCAAAGTGGTAGACATGTTGTGTACATCAAATGATACAAACACTCCAAAAATCAATTTTAATTCCAGGTTGTAAAGGCAACAAAATAGGAAAATTCCCAAGGGGGGTGAATACTTTTGCACTGTACACTGTGCCACTGTACATACAATATTCATACACTGGCGTAACACAGTTTCTCTGGACCACGACAGGGTCAAAGGTCGACCCAAACAACATATCATCATGTGATTCCAAGTTTACTTAAATATGTATATGTAGGCCTATTATACAGTATCAATATTTGAGCATAAATAATTTATCGCATTATTACTGTTACGACACTAAAATATCCCACTATTGTCTGTGCATTTATAAAATTATACAGACATATACTCTTTCAATGAGCCCAGTCGTGACTTATTTCAGGCGTCAGGTAATCAATCTGCATGAAATGATTGGTTAGAAACCTGGTTAATATGTGTGCTTGTCTCTCTCTCTTTTTCTACATAGAGGGCTATAGTAGCTACAGTATGTTTTCACCTTGCATTTTTGTGTTGACAATCCAGACGGTATTTCCTGGGACATTGTGCATTATACTGTATGTCCATTGGGTTGCACACAATTTCAACTTAGTCTTGAATGATGCATTGCAAGATATACCAGAGATATGAGACTGCTGATATTGCAACCACAGAACTCAAACGCTGGTTCCACAGTATGAACGAAACTGCAAGCTCTTTTTGTTTGTTTTAGCCCTTAAGAACTGTGGTACGCTAAAGATAATAATCTGTATGCATCTGCCAATTTATTGGCTGTCAAGTATCCAGACAACCTGTCCCCAGAGCTTCCCATACAGTCAATCTCTTTCTGTAATGTGTTGAGGCCGGCAATTAAGGAGAATGAGAGGCTCAATTAAATATGTTGCAGAATTGCATTTTTGAAGCACCACTCCCTTCTGCCCAGTTTCCCTGATGTTGCTATCACAATCAAGCTGTTTTTACCATCTCTTCATCTCTCTTTTGTGGAGAGATCATTTTCTAAACCAAAACTAATAAAGAACTACAGTGCATTCGGAAAGTATTCAGACCCCTTGACTTTTTACAGATTTTGTTAAATTACAGCCTTTTTCTAAAATGGATTAAATTGTTTTCCCCCCTCATCAATCTACACAAAATACCCCATAATGAAAAGCAAAAACATATTTTTAGAAATGTTGTAAAATTTATAAAAAATTAAAAACCATGACATTTACATAAGTATTCAGACCCTTTACTCAGTACTTTGTTGAAGCACCTTTGGCAGCGATTACAGTCTTGAGTGTTCTTGTGTATGACGCTACAAGCGTGGCACATCTGGCACCTTCATTAAATACTACCTTGCAAAACACCAGTCTCAACATCAACAGTGAAGAGGCAACTCCGGGATGCTGGCCTTCTAGGCAGAGTTCCTCTGTCCAATGTCTGTGTTCTTCTGCCCATCTTAATCTTTTCTATTTATTTTCCAGTCTGAGATATGGATTTTTCTTTGCAACTCTGCCTAGAAGGCCAGCATCCTCGAGTCGCCTCTTCACTGTTGACGTTGAGACTGGTGTTTTGCGGGTACTATTTAATGAAGCTGCCAGATGAGGACTTGTGAGGTGTCTGTTTCTCAAACTAGACACTCTAATGTACTTGTCCTCTTTCTCAGTTGTGCACCAGGGGCCTCCCACTCCTCTTTCTATTCTGGTTAGAGCCAGTTTGCGCTGTTCTGTGAAGGGAGTAGTACACAGCGTTGTACAAGATCTTCAGTTTCTTGGCAATTTCTTGCATGGAATAGCCTTAATTTCTCAGAACAAGAATAGACTGATGAGTTTCAGAAGAAAGTTCTTTGTTTCTGGCCATTTTGAGCCTGTAATCGAACCCACAAATGCTGATGCTCCAGAGACTCAACTAGTTTAAAGAAGGCCAATTGTATTACTTCTTTACTCAGCACAACAGTTTTCAGCTGTGCTAACATAGTAATTGCAGAAGGGTTTTCTAATGATCAATTAGCCATTTAAAATGATAAACTTGGATTAGCTAACACAACATGCCATTGGAACACAGGAGTGATGGTTGCTGATAATGGCCCTCTGTACGCATATATAGATATTCCATAAAAAAATCAGACGTTTCAAGCTACAAAACTCATTTACAACATTAGCAATGTCTACACTGTATTTCTGATCAATTTGATGTTATTTTAATGGACAAAAAAACAATGACATTTGTGACCCAAAACTTTTGAAGGGTATATACAGAGAGATATAGATATAGAAAGACACCAACTGCAACTGCAAATTGACTGCTTGGCATCCAACTGCAAGGCGCTACATAGAGTAGTGCGTACAGCCCTCTATATCACTGGGGCTGAGCTCACTGCCATCCAGGACCTCCATACCAGACGGTGTCAGAGAAGGCCCTAAAAATGGTAAAAGACTCCAGCCACCCAAGCCATAGACTGTTCTTACTGCTACCGCACGGCAAGTGGCACAGATGCATCAAGTCTGGAACCAACAGGACCCTGTACAGCTTCTAACCCCAAGCCATAAGGCAGCTAAATAGTTAGTAAAATAGTTAACCAAATAGCTACCGGACTATCTGCGTTGACCATCATCACATAAGATGCTGCTACTGTTTATTATATGTCACTTTATTCCTAGTTATATGTACATATGTACCTCAATTACCTCGTACTTCTGCACATTGACTCGGTACTGGTACCACGTGTGTAAAGCCAAGTTATCGTTACTCATTGTGTATTTATTATTACATGTTTTACTTTCTATTATTTCTCTGTTTTTTTCTCTCTCTGTATTGTTGGGAAAGGCCTGTTAGTAAACATTTCAATCTTAGTCTATACCTGTTGTTTACGATGCATGTGAGGAATAAACTTTTCTTTGATGATAGGCACATGAGGCCCCAGAGCTCGTGGGCCCTCAGCCTTGCGGGGTTGCGGGGTGTCTGGTATGCCTATGACAGTATATTTAGGTACAGGGGAACATATCTCAAAACAGGCTTAGGTTGTTTGATATTTGTCAATAAACCTTTTCTGAATGTTTGTACCATATAGTGTCTAGTCTCCCCATTTTACAACCCCTCCAGGATTTCACAATTTTTGGGGGGTGATATCTGAAGGCAGAAATGCTTGATTTTGCTGCAGCAATTCTGACTTTTTCCATGGCATTATGGAATGAATATGTCCAAAATTCACTGACCTGGAAATACTTTCTTATTGTTGCTGACGAAACACTGTTATTCATCCGCTGGTCCTTTCGTGTGACATTTCTGTTTGTACATCTGGTTCACAGTCATCACTAGATAGTATAGCAGGGATCATCAACTAGATTCAGCCGTGTGACAATTTTTTTTTTTATCATAGACTGCAAATTGACCGTAACAAGCCCAAACAGATATAACATTTGACTAAAACATAATCATTTCAAACCTTGCTTTATTTGCATGCGATCACATACTTTTGTTAATGTAGTGTATGTGGACACCTGCTTGTCGAACATCCCATTCCAAAATCATGGGCATTAAGGGCATTAATATGTAGTTGGACACCCCTTTGCTGCTATAACAGCATCCACTCTTCTGGAAAAGCTTTAAACTAGATGTTGGAACATTGCTGCAGGGAATCGCTTTCGTTCAGCCACAATAGCATTAGTGAGGTCAGGCACTGATGTTGGGTGATTAGGCCTGGCTCACAGTTTTTTTTATTTTACTAGGCAAGTAGGTTAAGAACAAATTCTTATTTTCAATGACGGCCTAGGAACAGTGTGTTAACTGCCTGTTAACTGCAGAACGACAGATTTGTACCTTGTCAGCTTGGGGATTTGAACTTGCAACCTTTTGGTTGCCAGGCTACCACTAGGCCACTAGGCTACTCTGCCGCCCCAGTTGTATGCTGTAGCGTTAAGATTTCCCTGAACTGGAACTAAGGGGCCTAGCCTGAACCATGAAGAATAGCCCCAGACCATTTTTCCTCCTCCACCGAACTTTACATTTGCAACTATACATTTGAGAAGGTAGCATTCTGGTATCTGCCAAACCCAAATTTGTCCGTCGGACTGCCAGATGGTGATGCGGGATTCATCACTCCAGAGAACGGGTTGCCACTGCTCTAGAGTCCTTTACACAACTCCAGCCGATGCTTAGCATTGAGCATGATGATCTTATGCTTGTGTGCGGCTGCTCGGCCATGGAAACCCGTTTCATGAAGCTCCCGACAAACAGTTATTGTGCTGACGTTGCTTCCACAGGCAGTTTGGAACTCGGTAGTGAGTGTTGAAACCAAGGACAGTTGATTTTTACACATGATATGCTTCAGCATCGGCGGTCTCGTTCTGTGCGCTTGTCTGGCTTACCGCTTTGCTGCTGAGCCGTTGTTGCTCCTGGATGTTTCCACTTCACAATAACAGCACTTACAGTTGACTAGGGCAGCTCTAGCAGGGCAGAAATTTGACGAACTGACTTGTTGGAAAGGAGGCCTTCGATGACGATGCCATGTTGAAAGTCACTGAGCTCTTCAGTAAGGCCGTTCTACTGCCAATGTTTGTCTATGGAAATTGCTTGGCTGTGTGATAGATTTTATACACCTGTCAGCAACGGGTGTGGCTGAAATAGTTGACTCCACCAATTTGAAAGGGTGTCCGCATACGTTTGTATATATAGTGTATACAAACAGATAGGCTATCTGTCTGTACACAAAGAGATATAGGCCTGAGCAAATTAATCCACAAGTGAAGTTGCTTGTGTTCCTAGCTCCAACAGTGCAGGTGTATCTAACAACAGTGCAGTGGTATTTGGGTCGGCAGGTAGCCTAGTGATTAGAGTGTTGGGTCACTAACCGAAAGGTTGCTGGATCGAATCCCCAAGCTGACAAGGTAAAAAGTCATTCTGCAAGGCAGTTATCCACTTCTCCCCAGTAGGCTGTCATTGTAAATAAGAAAGTGTTCTTATCTGACTTGCCTAGTTTTAGCTGCCCCAAAAATGTAACATTTTGAGTGAAGTGACCAGCTATAATTTGTAGCTCGCACTGATGCGATCACATCCAAGCGTTGGAGTAGGCCTAATTTCCATCTCTCCAGTTTATCTACCAGCTCACGTTTATTTCCTATGTTTTAGGCCTAGTGCTTATTTGACGCATTATACACCTTGCTTTATTTAACAGCATTATTTGATAGGATTTTGAGTGATAATTTAAGAATTGGTGAAAACAGGGCAGCGGGTCATGAGATTTGTTGAAGATTTTATGCACGGGCCCACCATAAACTATAAGCACAGCTGCGCAGTTAATACTACTACTGTATGTGGATTGCTGCATGTTGCACAATTAATATTACTATTGTGAAGCATAATTGCCATGGTAATTTGTAATTTCCAGTCAATGAGCATAGTGAATTAATAGGCCGAGTGACGTCATCATGGTATAAATTATGATGCAATAATTATGACAGTTTGAATTTGAAAAACTCCTGTCTTCAGTCCTTGTAGCCTAGTATTGTCAGGATGATGCAATAGTAACCATGCCATTCCAAACACAAAAACAGGGAAATAAACACAAATGCAAAACACAGCGGAATATAAAGTAGATAATCCCATGTGCGGGGAAGACATGCCTCTTTTGAGCCTAAAATTAAGAAAATCGTCCCAAAATAGTAGGAGATCTTTCAGCAGCTTAGAATTCCTTAGCATATTATAATATATATGTTATGTAAGGCATATAGCTATCTAGTTAAGTTAACACATACAAATACACCACTGACATAAGGAAAAACACACACAATCTTACCAGATCCGATTATTTATTAGATTTCTGTACAAATAATATTCTTCTGCCATACAAGATTCTTATTTCATTTTCATGATTCTTTTCCATATGTGTCTGTTCCACAGTCACCTGTTGTAGGCTAAGGATACAACCTTCCATATAACATGTATCACAATATCAATTCAATTTCATTGAATTCAATCATATTTGACCTGTTCAACGGCAAGAATAAAATAAAAGACGAAGTGCCTGATCCACGTTGGACAATTTGGTTCCTGTTACAGGACATTTGCTTGAGATAACTCTTACATTTGAGCAAGTGCCTTGCTCAAAGGCACATCGCCAGATTTTTCCCCTCGTCGGCACAGGTATTCAAACCGGCGACCTTTCGGTTACTGGCCCAATGCTCTTTAACAGCTAGGCTACCTGCCCCCCTCAACTCATCTCTAACTTTATTCTACAGAATACATCTATTTAGGTAAAAGGGGAACAACTCTCAAAACAGGCTTTAGGTTGCTAAGATATTTGTAAACAAACATGGTTGTCCTCTTCAATCCTTTTAAGACTTCCATTACACATTACTTGTAGTTTGTGTCTCTGTGGGAAAAAGTTGACTCACGGTGATGTGGAAGTCATCCTCATCACATGATTGCATGGATCTCCAGAAGGTTATGGTGGTTTGACCGTCTGCCTCAGTCAGGAACAGGATGGTGCAGCTCAGTTTCTTATCCACCAGGGTAATCCAGTTCTTTGTGATATGATGATCCTGAAGGAGAGACAACAGAGACTGATGTTATCATGAGTATCTATAAAGCCTTCTAGAGTTCTGTGTTAATACACTTCAATGTTGTGGAGATCTCTACTCTAAAACTTGAGGAGGAGCGGCACATTCACATGAACCTTTAAATAGTAATTTGATCTTCCAAAGGTTTTGGAGGTGTTGAGAACCAATACACCTACAACTCCAGACGACTAGACGACTAATAGCACTTTACTGTTACAGTAGCCTAGATCTACAATATAACTACTGCTACTCCTACAATGGTATCATACATTTTCCCATAGGTATAGATCAGCTGGACTGACCTATGAGAGGAGGTGGGATAGAACAAAACAACAGAAATTGACATAAAACACACAAGAGCACAAAATAACAAAAATCTCAGGTTGAGGACTATGTGTGAAGAAAAGGCCTAGTAGGCAGTAGGCACGAAGTGTGGCGTACATAATATTGTAACATTGAAATTATGACACTTGTTATGACACCGTTAATTATTTATTAATGCTCTTTTGTCTGCTTAGATTTCAGAATCCCTGGGAAACATGTAGGGCAGGGCTGCACAACCCTCTTCCTGAAGATCTACTGTCCTGTAGGCTTTTAGTCCAACCCTAATTTCTCATTTCATATCTGATTCAGCTAGTTACGGTCTTGTTGAGCAGCTAATTAGTAGAATCAGGTGTGTTAATTTAGGGTTGGACTGAAAACCCACAGGACAGTAGATCTCCAGGAAGTAGGTTGGGCAGCCCTGATATGGGGTTATGGACAGGTCACTTTTGAAGATATCTGCCTGTCTCCCTGTGTTCAGGCCATTATTCTACTCCCCTGATTGTTTGTGTTGAATTACTCACAGTAGCTGGATGTAAACAAAAGACGACCTCCAGAGAGTTTTCAAAGAGCAGGTATAGTAGATTGAGCACACTGTACAGAAGAGAAAATAATCAGGGTTTTAGGAAGATACCGGAGCCTTCCATGGAGGCATGTAGTGAGAATATGAGAAGAAGATTTAACATTACAAACAATGAAGTACAACAATGAAAAACCAGAGCACAATAGCATAGAAACCTGGCATTGAGCCCAGAGAAAACGGTAACACACTTTCAACTAGGCATTGAAACCCAGGAATGTTAATAGGAGCAGATCCTATTTGTCAGGGTTGTGGTTAAGGATCAGACCTTTTTTTCTGCCTAAAATGACATCTGACTCACAAATCTAACTGCCTCTAGCTCAGGACCTGAAGCAAGGATATAATGTTGACTTGTTTTGGTTAGTGAAGTCTTAGTTGCACCATTTCACATTTAGCTAAGGAGTTGTGTGCTTCAATGAGCCTTATTTTTGAAGTTTGACAATGGGCACGAAAGCTGGCATGAATTTCAAATCCACCACTTTGTTTGTATTTCCCCACAATTACAAGCGATTAAAACAATTTAGCTAGTTATTCTGTTTACTTTGTGTAGAGATATGCGCGAGTGCAGTGATATTATAAACAAGGCAACAGTAAAAATGTCATAGATGATGCAGTGCCCCCCTTGGCCCAATCAGTGTAATTTTGTAAATGCCAGATCTCCATGGCAAGACGCCTCATTCACCCAAGTTTCATCAAAATTGTGCCAATGCTGTCTGAGATATTGTGTGATGAATGAACCAACAAACGTACTAACGTACTAACGGACAGAGACAGATCCAAAGTTCCCTCCCTGATTTCATTGTGGGGGACAATTAGGAACTATGTTTTCATTTTTGAATGGTGGAGGCTCTGGAAAATAAACATTTTCATATACGTTACAAGTCCTACAAGACAGATCGGTTGAGGGATTAGCATCACGTAGGACTGACGCCATCTGATGAAAGACAATATATGACATTATGATACATAGTTGCCATGGCACCCTTATGGCAGCCTTGGCTGATTGCTCCGCTAGCGGGCGGGACACAATTCACCTTTATTTGAATTGGAGGGCGCGTAATTCAAATAAATAATCATAAAAAATATGGATATTAAACATTTAGGTAAATATAGGTGTCTTATATCGTTGAAAGATACAATTCTTGTCAATCTAACGTCATCTGAGACTGGCCAATAAAAAGAAAAGATTAAGATGGGCAAAAGAACACAGACAATGGACAGAGGAAGATTGTGAAAGAGTTATGGACAGATAAATCTAAGTTTGAAGTGTTCGGATCACAAAGAAGAACATTCGTGAGATGCAGAAAAAATGAAAAGATGCCGGAGGAGTGCTTGATGCCGTCTGTCAAGCATGGTGGAGGTAATGTGATTATTTGCGGGTGCTTTGGTGGTGGTAAAGTGAGAGATTTGTACAGGGTAAAAGGGATCTTGAAGAAGGAAGGCTATCTCTCCATTTTGCAATGCTATTCATTGCTTAAATGGAGCCAATTTCCTCCTACAACAGGACAATGACCCAAAGCACAGCTCCAAACTATGCAATAACTATTTAGGGAAGAAGCAGTCTGCTGGTATTCTTTCTATAATGGAGTGGCCATCACAGTCACCGGATCGCAATCCTATTAAGCTGTTGTGGGAGCAGCTTGACCTTATCCAATCCAACTTGTGGGAGGTACTTCAGGAAGCACGGGGTGAAATTTCTTCAGATTATCTCAACAAATTGACAACTAGAATGCCAAAGGTCTGCAAGGCTGTAATTGCTGCAAATAGAGGATTATTTGGCGAAAGGGGGTGAATAGTTGTGCACACTCGTTCTGTTTTTTGTCATATTTCTTGTTTGTTTCACAATAAAACATATTTTGCATCTTCAAACAGGTAGGCACGTTTTGTAAATCAAACGATTACAACCCCCCCCCAAAAATGTAACAAACTTCTAGTAGAAATGATCGGACCAAAATGCAGTGTTGTAAGTTGTAAGAGTCCATGATAATTTATTATATCAGAACACAAAAATACAAAATAACAATGTGAGGGAAAGAAATTAAAATGGAAACAGTTTTGTATGGTGAAAACACAGACACAGAAAAAAACTACCCATAGTGGGAAAACAGGCCTACCTATGTATGGTTCTCAGTCAGAGACAACGATTGACAGCTGCCTCTGATTGGGATCCATACCAGGCCAAACACGTAGAACTATAACACACAGAACAAAACATAGAATGCCCACCCCAACTCACGCCCTGACCAAACTAAAATAGCGACATAAAAAAGGAACTAAGGTCAGGACGTGACAAAAAATCTATTTTAATTCCAGGTTGTAAGGCAACAAAATAGGAAAAATGCCAAGGGGGTGAATAGTTTCGCAAGCCACTGTATACATTTAAAATATATTTGGGGATGCATTTTAAAATACGTGTAATATTTAATCGTGTAAAATGTCATTTGTTATGCATTTTGAAATGTATTTTTTAGTGCCTGACATACATTTGTAAATGTATTTGTAATTCTTCATATTTCACATGTACTTTTGGGGGGTATAAGGTATAAGGTATAAGAAAGCGTTCTGCAACAGGGACAGCACATTTTTTTTGGTTACAATTATTATGAACAAAACAGCGCTACAAGTTGCCGTGCTGCTCTTTTGACAATTGAGTTCATAAACATTTATCAGGAATTAACTTGCCTGTCCAGTCTGCCGTGGCTGCACGCCACTCTAGTCGTGAGGGGCATTTCTTTTTTTACCCCTTTTTTCTCCCCAAATTCGTGGTATCCAATTGGTAGTAGTTACAGTCTTGTCTCATCGCTGGAACTCCCATTCGGACTCGGGAGAGGCGAAGATCGAAAACCATGCGTCCTCCGAAAAACAGCCCAACCTAGCCGCACTGCTTCTTGACACAATGCACATCCAACCCGGAAGCCAGCCGCACCAATGTGTCGGAGGAAACACCGTACAGCTGGCGACCTGGTCAGCGTGCACTGCGCCCAGCCCGCCACAGGAGTCACTAGTGCGCGATGAGACAAGGATATCAATGCCGGCCAAACCCTCCCTAACCCGGACGACGCTGGGCCAATTGTGCATCACCACATGGACCTCCCGGTTGAGCCGGCTGCGACAGGGCCTGGGCTCAAACCCAGAATCTATGGTGGCACAGACCAATGCGCCACCCGGGAGGCCCCGTGAGAGGCATTTCTTTACAAATGCGTATCCAATCACCTTGGTTCCGGACCCTTATGAAACCAATCTCAAGCTTCAAAATGCCACGGATCACAGTGTGGTGGCAGGAAAATGACAGATCTCCTGGGTGAAGCTGCCGGGGTTACAACGCTCATGTTGTAGAATTGCAGGTGCATATGCTCCGATTTCAAAAAGATTTGGTGACACATTTGAAAAGTTAACACAATGAATACACACAGAATTAATAAATTATTATTTGGCACATTATATAATTTGAAGAACAACAATAAACAATACCGTTACGACCTGCTGCGGTCATTCTTTTGTGGGAAGGCAGTGTCAATGTAAGATCTTGTAAGATAATGTTGTTCATCCCCAAACCATCACACTAACACCACCATGCTTGACCGTTGGTATAAGGTTCTTACTGTGGAATGCGGTGTTTGGTTTTCGCCAGGCATAATGGGACCCATCTCATCTTAAAAGTTGACTCAAGTTTGTCAAAAAATCCACTGGAAGCAACTGGATGATCATTATGTCTGGCGAAAAACCAAACACTGCATTCCACAGTAAGAACCTTATACCAATGGTCAAGCATGGTGGTGATGGTTTGTGGATGCTTTGCTGCCTCAGGACCTAGGCGACTAGAATGAACTATGAATTCTGCTCTGTATCAGAGAATGTCAGGCCATCCGTCTGTGAGCTGAAGCTGAAGCGCAGCTGGGTCATCCAGTAAGAAAATGATCCAAAACACACAATGAAGTCTACATGAAAATGGCTAAAAAGCAACACATTTAATGTTTTGGAATGGCCTAGTTGAAGTCCAGAGATAATCCCAATTGAGATGTTGTGGCATAACTTGTTGCAGAACTTGAAACGAGCAGTCCATGTTTGAAAACCCACAAATGTTGCTGAGTTAAAGCAGTTCTTCATAGAAGAGTAGGCCAAAATCCCTCCACAGCAACATGAGAGACTGATCAACAATTACAGGACAACTTTGGTTGGACTCATTGCAGAAAAAGGAGTTATTGAATGTAAGTGGGCAATTACTTTTTTACACAGGGGCATTGGGCATTGCATAGCTTTGTTTATGAAATAAATGAAATAAGTATATAATTGTTGTGTTATTTGTTCACTCAGGTTCCCTTTATCTCATATTAGGTTTTGGTTGAAGATCTGATAACATTCAGTATAAAAAATATGCAAAAGTAGAGAAAATTAGAAACTGGCAAATACTTTACATTTATTTACGCATATGTAAATTACAGATATCTAAAAATATTTTTAACCCTTACATTTACATTAATTAAAAAATATACTGAACGAAAAAAAATTATTACATTTTCATCTATTGAGCTTCTAGTCATGAAATCTATGCAGCCTACTCAATCACTTTTTATAGCTACTGTTTACAGGCCTCCTGGGCTGTATACAGTGTTCCTCACTGAGTTCCCTGAATTCCTATCTGACCTTGTAGTCATAGCAGATAATATTCAAATTTTTGGTGACTTCAATATTCACATGGAAAAGTCCACAGACCCACTCCAAAAGGCTTTCGAAGCCATCATCGACTCAGTGGGTTTTGTTCAACATGTCTCTGGACCTACTCACTGCCACAGTCATACTCTGGACCTAGTTTTGTCCCGTAGAATAAATATTGTGGATCTTAATGTTTTTCCACATAATCCTGGACTATCAGACCACCATTTTATTACGTTTGCAATCACAACAAATAATCTGCTCAGACCCCAACCAAGGATCATCAAAAGCCGTGCTATAAATTTTCGGACAACTTTGCAAATAAATTCATTAAAAATCCTACAATGTTTTCCTCATTTTGTCTGCCATAGTTGAAGTGCACCTATGATGAAAATTACAGGCCTCTCATCTTTTTAAGTGGGAGAACTTGCACAATTGGTGGCTGACTAAATACTTTTTTGCCCGGCTGATCCGTGTAAAGGACACACACCGCCCGGGCAACGAAGGAGTGGCTTCGTAAGAAGCATTTCAAGGTCCTGGAGTGGCCTAGCCAGTCTCCAGATCTCAACCCCATAGAAAATCTTTGGAAGGAGTTGAAAGTCCGTGTTGCCCAGCAACAGCCCCAAACCATCACTGCTCTAGAGGAGATCTGCATGGAGGAATGAGCCAAAATACCAGCAACAGTGTGTGAAAACCTTGTGAACTTACAGAAAACGTTTGACCTCTGTCATTGCCAACAAAGGGTATATAACAAAGTATTGTGATCATTTTTTGTTATTGACCAAATACTTATTTTCCACCATAATTTGCAAATAAATTCATTAAAAATCCTACAATGTGATTTTCTGGATGTTTTTCTAATTTTGTCTGTCATAGTTGAAGTGTACCTATGATGAAAATTACAGGCCTCTCTCATCTTTTTAAGTGGGAGAACTCGCACAATTGGTGGCTGACTAAATACTTTTTTGCCCCACTGTATATCAAAGTGCTGTACAGAAACCCAGCCTAAAACCCCAAACAACAAGCAATGCAGGTGTAGAAGCACTGTGGCTAGGAAAAATTCCCTAGAAAGGCCAAAACCTAGGAAGAAACCTAGAGAGGAACCAGGCTATGAGGGGTGGCCAGTCCTCTTCTGGCTGTGCCAGGTGGATATTATAACAGAACATGGCCAAGATGTTCAAATGTTCCTAAATGACCAGCATGGTCAAATAATAATAATCACAGTAGTTGTCGAGGGTGCAACAAGTCAGCACCTCAGGAATAAATGTCAGTTGGCTTTTCATGGCCGATCAATGAGAGTATCTCTACCGCTCCTGCTGTCTCTAGAGAGTTGAAAACGGCAGGTCTGGGACAGGAATGAACATCCGGTGAACAGGTCAGGGTTCCATAGCCGCAGGCAGAACAGTTGAAACTGGAGCAGCAGCATGGCCAGGTGGACTTGGGACAGCAAGGAGTCATCATGCCAAGTTGTCCTGAGGCATGGTCCTAGGGCTCAGGTCCTCCAAGAGAGAGAAAGAAAGAACGAGAGAAAGAGAGAATTAGAGAGAGCATACTTAAATTCACACAGGACACCGGATAAGACAGGAGAAATGCTCCAGATATAACAGACTGACCCTAGCCCCCCGACACATAAACTACTGCAGCATAAATACTGGAGGCTGAGACAGGAGGGGTTGGGAGACACTGTGTCGGGAGACACTGTGGCCCCATCCGATGATACCCTCGGACAGGGCCAAACAGGCAGGATATAACCCCACCCACTTTGCCAAAGCACAGCCCTCACATTACTAGAGGGATATCTCCGACCACCATCTTACCATCCTGAGACAAGGCCGAGTATAGCCCACAAAGATCTCCGCCACGGCACAACCCAAGGGGGGGCGCCAACCCAGATAGGAACACCACGTCAGCGACTCAACCCACTCAAGTGACGCACCCCTTCTAGAGACGGAAGAGCACCAGTAAGCCAGTGACTCAGCCCCTGTGATAGGGTTAGAGGCAGAGAATCCCAGTGGAGAGAGGGAAACCGGACAGGCAGAGACAGCAAGGGTGGTTCATTGCTCCAGAGCCTTTCCGTTCGCCTTCACACTCCTGGGCCAGACTACACTCAATCACATGACCTACTGAAGAGATGAGTCTTCAGTAAAGACTTAAAGGTTGAGACCGAGTCTGCGTCTCTCACATGGGTAGGCAGTCCAGTGTGCATTCTGAATGCTCCGAATTTACCAATGGACAATCTGACAAGCTCTGAATTTCTGAACACCCAGAGCACACTCTAGCACCTCAGATTGAATTTACAAACACACCCATAGACGTAAAATGTCAAGTTAGTCATTTGTTATGCTAACAAGCTAGCAAGAGGTTGCATAGCAACAGAATCAAATTCCGGTAGACAGGTGAAGCTCTTAGTACGCTCAACTGAAAGAATACTGTTAATTTACACTATACTAAAACGAAGTAATACTAAACTCAGCAAAAAACGAAACGTTCCTTTTTCAGGACCTTGTCTTTCAAAGATAATTCGCAAAATCCAAATAACTTCACAGATCTTCATTGTAAATGGATTAAACACTGTTTCCCATGCTTGTTCAAGGAACCATAAACAATTAATGAACATGCACCTGTGGAATGGTAGTTAAGACACTAACAGCTTACAGACGGTAGGCAATTAAGGTTATAGTTATGAAAACTTAGGACACTAAAGAAGCCTTTCTACTGACTCTGAAAAACACCCAAAGAAAGATGCCCAGGGTCCCTGTTTCCAAGTAATTTCAATGAAATTACATTGAACTGATGTTGAATTGATTTGGGTGCCCAGTGGATATTCTTCTTATATTTCTTGAACCAGTAGCCTAATCCAATAAGTGTCCCAGAAGGGGCAAAGTAGTTTGGTCACAAATTGGAAGCAATTACATTTTTTAAATATTTATTAGATAAAATAAATATCTTGCTATAGCTTGTTGCAAAATAGGCTACAGCGTTTAAATGGCGAGAGCATCTGTTGGGATGTGATTACATTGGCTGGTGGTAAAAATGCAATATATGGTAATCCTCTGCGTTTATGTTTACAATTAAATATATTACGTCAGAATGCTCAATGTTAGAATGTTTACAATCAGATGTATGAATTAAATTAGAACGTTTTCCTATCAGTCTAATTTGCATAAATATTGTGATTGGATGAGGGTTATCGAATCAGCATCAAATCCTCTAGCTCATTAATGATAGAATGTTCATATTTGAAATTCATATTTCATATTTGAGTCATTATTCACATCATAAGAAGGAATTCCCCTCATCCACGCCCACAAATTGGGAAAAACAAACAATCTTTACCATTGACCCTCGTTGTAAAATAGCCAACTTCGTCGTCAATTTTTTGTTATATAGAAATAACAAAACATGCTGAAAAGCTGTTGTGTTTTCAACGCACACTACCGTTCAAAAGTTTGGGGTCACTTAGAAATGTCCTTGATTTTGAATGAAAAGCAATTTTTTTGTCCATTAAAATAACATCAAATTGATCAGAAATACAGTGAAAACATTGTTAAATGTTGTAAATCACTTTTGTAGCAGGAAACAGCAGATTTTTTAATGGAATATCTACATAGGCGTACAGAGGCTCATTATCAGCAACCATCACTCCTGTGTTCAAATGGCATGTTGTGTTAGCTAATCTAAGTTTATAATTTTAAAAGGCTAATTGTTCATTAGAAAACCCTTTTGCAATTATGTTAGCACAGCTGAAAACTGTTGTGCTGATTAAAGAAGCTGTCATGCCCTGATCTGTTTCACCTTTATTTGTGCTTTTCTCCACCCCCCTCCAGGTGTCGCTTATTATCCCCGGTGTATTTATCCCTGTGTTTCCTGTCTCTCTGTGCCAGTTCGTCTTGTTTTGCCAAGTCAACCAGCGGTTTTCCTAGCTCCTACTTTTCCCTAGCCCTCCTGGTTTAGACCCTTGCCTGTCCTGACGCCGAACCCGCCTGCCTGACCACTCTGCCTGATCACTGAACCCCTGCCTGTCCTGACCTCGCGCCTGCCTGGTTTATGGTTTATGAACTCTCGCCTGTCCCCGACCTGCCTTTTGCCTACCCCCTTTGTTATAATGAAAATCGGAGCTCAACCATCTGCCTCCTGTGTCTGCATTTGGGTCTCGCCTTGTGCCCGTATAGAAGCTATAAAACTGGCCTTCTTTAGACTAGTTGAGTCTCTGGAGCATCAGCATTTGTGAGTTCGATTACAGGCTCAAAATATCCAGAAACAAAACTTTCTATTGAAACGCTTCAGTCTATTCTTGTTCTGAGAAATGAAGGCTATTTCATGCGAGAAATTGCCAAGAATCTGAAGATCTCGTACAACGCTGTGTACTACTCCTTTCAAAGAACAACGCAAACTGGCTCTAACCAGAATAGAAAGAGGAGTGGTAGGCCCCGGTGCACAACTGAGCAAGAGGACAAGTACATTAGTGTCTAGTTTGAGAAACAGACACCTCACAAGTCCTCAACTGGCAGCTTCATTAAATAATACACACAAAACACCAGTCTCAGCGTCAACAGTGAAGAGGCGACTCTGGGATGCTGGCCTTCTAGGCAGAGTTGCAAAAAAAAAGCCATATCTCAGACTGGACAATAAATAGAAAAGATTAAGATGGGGAAAAATAACACAGACACTGGACATAGGAACTCTGCCTAGAAGGCCATCATCCCGGAGTCGCCTCTTCACTGTTGATGTTGAGACTGGTGTTGTGCGGGTTCTATTTAAAAAAATAAGCTTCAGGCTATTTGGCGTAAGAGGGTGGAAATTGTGGGGACCCGGTGTCCAAGTAGACATTTAACGTGTTTAGTATAGTCCTTTTGTAATGCCACTCACTACTTGTAGCTGTATAGTCCATTTGTTTGTGTTTTAGTGTTGTTGGTCTTGGCTATCTTAATGTTCAGATCAGTAGCTAGCACTCACGTGGCTGCTAGCACCTTTATGAAAGGGGCACGAGGGAAGCCCTACAATATTGCGTTTTTGTAAGTAGTTAGAACAGGCGATGTTGAAAAGTTATCTTTAGACATGTTGTATTTTTCTTATATGTAGTTTTGTCATTGACTAAAACAAGTCGACAAGAAAAGTTTTTTTCTGTGAGCCAATGGGGTAACCTAGGTAACCAGAGGTTGTTTTCCCCACAGGCAGGTGGGGCCAATACATCTATCTAATACAGACTGGGACTATTGAAAGGCCAGTCTCTTTGGCAAATGGCAGGAGTGGCAAGTAGTGTCATAGCGGAACATACTGTAGAAGACAACCAGACTTACTCTTCAGGGTTTTCGGCTCGGTTTCTGTATAAGCACTTTGTGACAAGTGCTTATGTAAAAAGGGCTTTATAAATACATTTGATTGATTGACTATTTGTCTCACTGCCCAATGTGTAATAGTTGGCAGCCCTGTAATTATAACAAAGTCAAAAACAAACATTTAGCTAGATGTTTAGGCAAGTTTTTGTATTTTGAGACTTAAAATCAAAGCTAAGACATTTTGTGCTTGGAATTGCTGTATGTATTTAGTTTGAGAAATTCAGACATGACTTATCAACTTTTGACAGACTGGTTATCTTCTGAGGCTGGATTCACAAAACATTACTTACGAATAAACTCAAGAAGTGTCTTAAAGAAAAAAATAAGAAGTTCATAAGATAGTTAGTTCGTAAGTGCAATTCCTCTATGTCCTTAGAAATTCATAGTTTTGTTAGGAACTTTGTAAATATATTCTTATGTGCATTGACTTTAGTGACATTCTTGAAACCAATAAATTAGCCTATGTGACAGGGATGATAGGATTTGGTCAACTATAATAAAGTGTTGATATTTCCATTTTATTGCATTTATTTATCTGCTTTATGTCTCGAAATTATACTTTTTTTGTTGGCTCGCGAACCCTTTATGCACAAAAACAAATGTCATTTTTTCACACATTATAGCCATCAGACTAGCTATATCAAAAACAATGATGGATAACCAAGGAAAGCAAAGAAAAAACTTCAGCAAACAAGAGCTTGAAGTGATGGTGGGGGAAATAGCACCCTGGAAAAAGTTGCTTTTGGGGAGACTGGAAAACTGTGGGGTCACTGCAGAGACCAAAAAGAGAGGATGAGCGAGACTGGGCAAATCTGTCTCTGCCGTCGGCGCAATGGCAAGGGACAGTGATGCCACAGTAAAAAATAGTGGTCCAGGGCATCCCGAGTGGCGCAGTGGTCTAAGGCACTGCATTGCAGGGCTAGCTATGCTACTAGTGATTCTGGGTTCGAGTCTGTTGCAACCGGCCGCGACCGAGAGACCCATGGGTTGGAGCACAATTGGTTTGGGCGGCAGAGATGTCCTTGTCCCATTGTGCACTAGTGACTCCTGTGGCGGGCCGGGCACAGTGGGCGTTGACACGATTGCCAGGTGTATGGTGTTTCCTCCGACACATTGGTGCGGCTGGCTTCTGGGTTAAGGGGGCATTGTGTCAAGAAGCAGTGCGGCTTGGTTTGGTTGTGTTTCGGAGGACGCACGGCTCTCGACCTTCGCCTCTCCCGAGACCGTACGGGAGTTGCAGCAATGAGACAATTGGATACCGCGAAATTGAGGAGAAAAAGGGGTACACATTTTTATAAAAAACAAAAAGATATAGTGGTCCGACATCAACTCGACTGCTAAGAAGAAGGGATCTGAGAGACCATTCATGTGGACCAGCTGGAGGAGAAGATGTTGTCCATGATAGGAGAGATGGTGGTAGAGGGACTGCGCGACCGTTAAGTTAGCTAGCTAACGCGTAATGACATTATAGCCAACATAGCTAACGACATTAACGTTAGCTAAGCACGGCTCTCGACCTTCGCCTCTCCCGAGACCGTACGGGAGTTGCAGCAATGAGACAATTGGATACCGCGAAATTGAGGAGAAAAAGGGGTACACATTTTTATAAAAAACAAAAAGATATAGTGGTCCGACATCAACTCGACTGCTAAGAAGAAGGGAGCTGAGAGACCATTCATGTGGACCAGCTGGAGGAGAAGATGTTGTCCATGATAGGAGAGATGGTGGTAGAGGGACTGCGCGACCGTTAAGTTAGCTAGCTAACGCGTAATGACATTATAGCCAACATAGCTAACGACATTAACGTTAGCTAAGTTAGCCAAGTTCTTCTTCGCAAAATGAAGGAAAACCTTCATGGTTACAAAAGTATCCATTCATCACAAGACAATCGTTTAGCTAACCTAAAGTTAAGTACATTTACAAGGAGAAATCCTAGAACATTATTTTCAAGAATCTTATTTTTCTTAGGAAGAAACAAAGGAAAAAAATTTAGAACATTTCCAATAACTTTATTGAGGAATAGCAACTTTGCTTAACTTTCTTCATGTCTATAGTTAAGGAAATAATGTCAGTTAAGAATACATTTATTCTTAAGGTTTTGTGAATCTGGCCCCTGGATTACAAAACATGGTTGCTTGGCAACCAGACACCAATGATCTGTTGAGAAATAAAAGTTAAAGTTATATATTTTTCAATAACAAAGGTGTGCATAACCTTTGTTATTGGAAATGAGCTATGAGCGTTATCAAATCAGGATGAAATCCTTTGATCTGCTCAAGCTCATTAATGATAGAATGTTCATATTTGTAGACACTCCAAGTCAATAGTCAAGTCATAATAAGGAATTCCCCTCGACCACGCCCACAAATTGGGGAAAACATTATTTCCCATTGACCCCAATTGTAAAAGAGCCAACTTCGTCGTCAAGTTTTAATTATACAGAAATAACAAAACATGGCGGAAAGCTGCTGTGTTGTTCAATTTACATGTAACCAGGTAAAAAAAATACCTACCTACTGTTCGCAATGCTCTCATGTAGGGAAAAAGAGCATGGGATTAGAGCCCTGCTTTGGTTTCAGGCTATTCGGCTAAAACAAGCAGACAGCAAGAAAGCAAGAAAATGCAGATTGAAAAAGGTGACGTTTTTTGCTGTGAGCCAATGGGGTAACCTAGGTAACCACAGGTTGTTTTCCCCACTGGCAGGCAGGGCCGTGACGTCCTATCTAATACTGACTGGGACTATTGAAAGACCAGTCTCTTTGGCAAGGAGTGGAATGTAATAGCTGAACAGGGAAGGCAACCATACTATGTGTCTCACGCCCAGTGCGTAAGAGTTGACAGCCCTGTAATTATAACAAAGTCAAAAGCAAACGTTTTGGCAATTTGTTTTATTTTGAAGCTTAAAATTGAAGCTAAGACATCTTGTGGTTGGAATTACAGTATGTATTAAGTTTGAGAATTTAGAAGTGACCTAGCAATTTTTGCCAGACAGGTTTTTGTCTGGACAACAAAAAACGGTTGGTTAGCAACCAGACACCAACTTGATCTGTGGAAAACATTAGATTTGTTCAACCTGTGGTTACCTAGAGCATTGGACTAGTAACTGAAAGGTTGTAAGATTGAATCCCCGAGCTGACAAGGTAAATAAAAATCTGTTGTTCTGCCCCTGAACAAGGCAGTTAACTCACTGTTCCTAGGCTGTCATTGAAAATAAGAATTTGTTCTTAACTGACTTGCCTAGTTAAATAAAGGAAAAATAAACAATTGAAAGGCCAGTCTCTTTGGCAAATGATAGGAGTGGCAAGGATATATATGACATGCACACTTGTGGGGCCCCAGTGTTGAGGGTCAGCGAAGTGAAGATGTTGTTTCCTACCTTCACCACCTGGGTACTATGGTGTTGAAGGCTGAGCTGTATTCAATGAACAGTAATCTTACATAGGTATTCCTTTTGTCAAGATGGAATAGGGCAGTGTAATGGCGATTGCGTCATCTGTGGACCTGTTGGAGCGGTATGTAAACTGAAGTGGGTCTAGGGTGGCCGGTAAGGTGAAGGTGATATGATCCTTGACTATTCTCTCAAAGCACTTCATGATGACAGAAGTGAGTGCTACGGGGCGGTAGTCATTTATTTCAGTTATCTTTGCCTTCTTGGGTACAGGAACAATGGTAGCCACCTTGAAGCATGTGGGGACAACAGACTGGGATAGGGAGTGATTGAATATGTGTGGAAGCGTGACGTCGGTGTCCGTTACGTGGCTGGATTTCTTTTTGTAGTCCTTGATTTCCTGTAGACCCTGCCACATACGTCTCGTGTCTGTGCAGTTGAATTGCGACTCAACCTTGTCCCTGTACTGGCATTTTGCTTGCTTGATTGCGTTGAGAAGGGAATAACTACACTGTTCATATTCAGACATATCCCCAGACCTCTTTCCATGGTTAAATGCGGTGGTTCGCGCTTTCAGTTTTGTGCGAATGCCGCCAACCATCCACTGTTTCTGATTAGGGTAGGTTTTAATAGTCACAGTGGGTTCAACATCTCCAATGCACTTATTTTTAAACACACTCACCAAGTCAGCGTATTGGTCGATGTTGTTCTCAGAGGTTGACTGGAACAAATTCCAGGCCGCGTGATCAAAACAAAATTGAAGCGTGGCTCCGACTGGTCGGACCAGCGTTGAATGGTTCCTGTCACTGGTACGTCCTGTTTGAGTTTCTGCCTATAAGACGGAAGGAGCAAGATGGCGTCCTGGTCGGATTTGCCGAAGGGAGGGCAGGGGAGGACTTTGTGTGCATCTCGGAAGTTAGAGTAGCAGTGGTCGAGGGTATTGCGCATGCGCGTAGCACAATCAATATGCTGGTATAATTTAGGTAGCCTTGTTCTCAAATTTGCTTTGTTAAATTACCCAGCTACAATACATGCAGCCTCAGGATGTAGGGTTTGCATATAGTCCAGTGAAGTTCCTTGATGGCCATCTTGGTGTCTGCTTGAGGGGGAATGTACACAGCTGTGACTATAACTGACGGGAATTCTCTTGGTAGGTAAAATGGCCGGCATTTGATTGTAAGGAATTCTTGATCAGGTGAGCAGAAGGACTTGAGTTCCTGTATGTTGTTATGATTACACCATGAGTCGGTAATCATAAAGCATACACCCCCGCCCTTCCTCTTCCCAGAGAGGTGTGTATCTCTGTCGGCACAATGCATGGAGAAGCCCGGTGACTGGACCGATTCCTATAACATATCCCGAGAGAGTCATGTTTCCTTGAAACAGAGAATGATACAATCTCTGATGTCTCTCTAGAAAGCAAGCCGTGCTAGAATTTCAGCTACCTTATTGTCAAGAGACTGGACATTGTCTAGTAGTAAACTCTGGAGCGGTGGGCAATGTGCATGTCTACGGAGCCTGGCCAGGTGACCGCTTCATCTGCCCCTTCTGCGGCATCGTTGTTTTGGGTCGACTACTGGAATTAAATCCATTGTCTTGGGTGGTAGTCCGAACAGAGAATCCGCTTTGGGAAAGTTGTATTCCTGGTTGTAATGTTGGTAAGTTGACGTTGCTCTTATATCCAATAGTTCTTCGCGGCTGTATATAATAAGACTTAAGATTCCAAGGGGTAACAATGTAAGAAACAATAAATTAAAAAACAAAATAGTGCATAGATTCCTAAGAACTCGAAGCAAGGCGACCATCTCTGTTGGCACCAAGGAGATACATAACTTAGAGTCATATGATCTTCCACAGGTTTTGGAGGTGTTGAAAACCAATATACAGTACCTACAACTCCAGATGACTAAATTAAAATTACAATTACTAATTTCACTCTACAGTTATATAGCCTACTTCTAAGACCAAGGCTGACAATATAACTAATGCTACAATGATGTCATCAGTTTTCCCATAGGCATAGATCAGCTTCACTGGACAGACCTATGAGAGGAGGGGGGGATAGAACAAAACACCACCAATTGACATAAAACATACAGAAGAACATGAATCACAGGTTGAGAACTATGTCTGAAGAAAATACCTAGTAGACAGTAGGCACTAAGTGGGGCCTACATAATGTTGTGACATTGAAGTTACCACACTTGCTATGACACCACTGTCTTTATTAATGCTGTTTTGACTGCTTAGATTTCTGAATCCCTGGGAACCAGGTAGGGTTACTGACAGGTCACTTTTGAAAATGTTTGCGTGCCTCCCTGTTTTTAGGCCATTGTTCTACTCCCCAGATTGTTTGTGGTGAATTACTCTCAAAAGAACCAGTAAGTGGATTTAAACGAAAGACGGCCTCCAGAGAGTTTTCAAAGAGCAGGTACCGTAGATTGAGCACACTGTACAGAAGAGAAAATAATCAGGGTTTTTAGGAAGACACTGGAGCTTTGCATGGAGGCCTGTCGTGATATTATATGAAGAAGATTTAACATTACAAACAATGAAGTACAACAATGAAAAACCAGAGCACAATAGTGTAGAAACCTGACACTGAGCCCAGAAAAAATAAAAACGGTCTGGAACTGAAGTTATTTTCCAATCATTTAATTCTGAACCCAACCATACTTTTTTTTTAATGAGTTTGAACAAAAAAAATAACGGTTTACAGTACCAGTCAAAAGTTTGGACACACCTACTCATTCAAGGGGTTTTCATTATTTTGACTATTTTCTACATTGTAGAATAGTAGTGAATAATTTCAAAACTATGAAATAACACATGGAATCATGTATTAACCAAAGAAAGGTTTAAACAAATATATTTTATATTTGACATTCATCAAAGTGGCCACCCTTTGCCTTGATGACAGCTTTGCACGCTTTTGGCATTCTCTCAACCAGCTTCACCTGGAATGCTTTGCCAACAGCCTTGAAGGAGTTCCCACATATGCTGAGCACTTGTTGACTGATTTTCCTTCACCTTGCGGTCCAACTCATCCCAAACCATCTCAATTGGATTGACGTCGGGTGATTGTGGAGGCCAGGTCATCTGATGCTGCACTAAATCACTCTCCTTCATGGTCAAATAGTGCTTACACAGCCTGGAGGTGTGCTGGGTCATTATCCTTTTGAAAAACAAATGATAGTCCCACTTAGTGCAAACCAGATGGGATGGCGCATCATTGCAGAATGCTGCGATAAGTTTGACTTGAATTCTAACTGGAAACCACATATCCTGAGGTCGCATTAAATGTAGCCGAGATTTTAACAAAGCTAAGAAAACAAAGCTCTGAGAAAACATTGGACCACTGCCCTCTCTTCGGCAAATCTGATCACTACTCCATTTTGCTCCTCCCTTCCTATAGGCAGAAACTCAAACAGGAATTTCTATTCAATACTGGTCTGACCAATCAGAATCCATGCTTCAAGATTGTTTTGATCACACAGACTGGGATATATTCTGGGTAGCCTCTGACAATAATATTGACGAATACATGGGTATTGTGACTGAGTTTGTCAGGAAATGTATAGGAGATGTTGTACCCACTGTGACTATTAAAACCTACCAAACCAGAAACGATGGATAGATGACAACATTCACGCAAAACTGAAAGCACAAACCACCTCATTTAACCAAGGCAAGGTGACTGGGAATAAGGCCGAATATAAGCAGTGTAGTTATTCCCTACGTAAGGCAATCAAACAGGCAAAACATCAGTGCAGAGACAAAGTGGAGTCGTAGTTCAATAGCTCAGACACGAGATGTATGTGGCAGGGTCTACAGACAATCACAGACTACAAAGAGAAAACAAGCCACGTCGCGGACACCGACGTCTTGCTTCCAGATAAGCTAAGCACCGTTATCACACGCTTTGAGGATAACACAGAGCCAACTATGCGGCCCGCTACCAAGGACTGTGGGCTCTCCTTCTCGGTGACCGACGTGAGTAAGACATTTAAGTGTTAAACCTTGCAAGGCTGCCGGCCCAGACGGCATGCGCAGACCAGCTTGCTAGAGTGTTTACGGACATATTCAATCTCCCTATACCAGTCTGCTGTCCCTACATGCTTCAAGATGTCCACCATTGTTCCTGTACCCAAGAAAGCAAGGGTAACTAAATGACTATCGCCCCATAGCACTCACTTCTGTCATCATGAAGTGCTTTGAGAGACTAGTCAAGGATCATATTACCTCTACCTTACCTGACAACCTAGACCCACTTCAATTTGCTTACCACTCCAATACATCCACAGACAATGCAATTGCATCGCACTGCACACTGACCTATCCCATCTGGACAAGAGGAATACCTATGTAACAATAATGTTCATTGACTATAGCTCAGTATTCAACACCATAGTACCCTCCAAGCTCATCATTAAGCTTGGGACCCTGGGTCTGAACCCCGCCCTGTGCAACTGGGTCCTGGACTTCCTGACCTCTCCTAGGTGGTTAAGGTAGGAAACAACACCTCCACTTTGCTGATCCTCAACACAGGGGCCAGTGCTCAACCCCCTCCTGTACTCCCTGTTCACCCATGACTGCATGGCCACGCACGCCTCCAAGACGAGACAGCCTTCAGGGAGGAGGTGAGGGCCCTGGGAGTGTGGTGCCAGAAAAATAACCTCTCCCCCAACGTCAACAAAAACAAAGGAGCTGATCGTGGACTTCAGGAAGCAGCAGAGGGAGCAACCCCCTATTCACATCGATGGGACCAGAGTGGAGAAGGTGGAACGCTTCAAGTTCCTCGGCGTACACATCACTGACAAACTCAAATGGTCCACCCACACAGACAGTGTGGTGAAGAAGGTGCAACAGCGCCTCTTCAAACTAAGGAGGCTGAAGAAATTTGGCTTGGCACCTAAAACCCTCACACACTTTTACAGATGCACAATTGAGAGCATCCTGTCGGGCCGTATCAACGCCTGGTAAGGCAACTGCACCGCGCGCAACCGCAGGGCTCTCCAGAGGGTGGTGCGGTCTGCCCAAAACCACCTGCCTTCCAGGACACCTACAGCACCCGATGTCACAGGAAGAGCAAAAAGATAATCAAGGACAACAAATCAAATCAAAGTTTATTTGTCACGTTTGCCGAATACAACAGGTGTAGGTAGACCTTACAGTGAAATGCTTACTTACAGGCTCTAACCAATAGTGCAAGAAAGGTGTTAGGTGAACAATAGGTAAGTAAAGAAATAAAACAACAGCAAAAAGACAGGCTATATACAGTAGCGAGGCTATAAAATTTGCCAGGCTACATACAGACAGCGGTTAGTCAGGCTGATTGAGGTAGTATGTACATATAGTTATGGTTAAAGTGACTATGCATATATGATGAACAGAGAGTAGTAGTAGCGTAAAAGAGGGGTTGGCGGGTGGTGAGTGGCAGGTGGCGGGACACAATGCAGATAGCCCGGTTAGCCAATGTGCGGCAGCACTGGTTGGTCAGCCCAATTGAGGTAGTATACATGAATGTATAGTTAAAGTGACTATGCATATATGATAAACAGAGAGAAGCCGCAGTGTAAAAAGAGGGTTTGAGGGAGGCACACAACGCAAATCAAATGCAAATAAAAAACAACCACCCGAGCCACTGCCTGTTCACCCTGCTATCATCCAGAAGGCGAGGTCAGTACAGGTTCATCAATGCTGGGACCGAGAGACTGAAGAACAGCTTCCATCTCAAGGCCATCAGACTGTTAAATAGCCGTCACTAGCACCTTAGAGGCTGCTGCCCTATATACTGTACATAGATTTAAAATCACCGTCCACTTTAATAATTAGAACACTAGTCACTAACACACATCATTTTGCACTACATTTGTATATACTGTGTTTTAGTCTATCCCTCTCCGACATTGCTCGTCCAAATATTTATATATTCTTAATTCCATTCCTTTACTTTAAATTTGTGTGTATTGTTGTGAAATTGTTAGATATTACTGCACTGTTGGAGCTAGAAACACAAGCATTTCGCTACACCCGCAATAACATCTGCTAAACACGTTTATGTGACCAATACAATCCGATTTGATTTGAATTTGATTTGTCATGTACGTAGAATGATGTGTCATGCATGCTAGAATGGAGGTTTAAAATGACAGCTGCATATGCATATTAGACAAAACATATGGCTTAAATTGGACATATGGCATATCTTACAATACAATCTTCTCTAAAAACAGTTGTACAATGTGCTCTGCAATAAGATAACTAGAGTTAGATTTCTAAACCAGATGAATTCTCAAATAGCAGCTGCTCAATATCATGGTCAATATGCATAATGTTGGATGCATTGGGATATAAGGTATGGAGAATGATAAATAGCCTCTTGCATTATAGAAAATCAGTTGGGAAATTAATGTTTGAGTTTCAAATATGAAATGTTCAGTGAATGAGAGTATATTAAGGTGGTTTAAATTATTAACCTTCCGACTCACCTTCTACAAGGAGGTCGGAACTAGAAACACAAGCATTTCGCTACAATCGCATTAACATCTGCTAAACATGTGTATGTGACAAATCAAATTTGATTTAAAAGTTGATGCCAAAATATTGCCTATCCGTTCTTATTCTACTAACTATGACTGAGCCGTGGAGGGCACAATCTTAAAACGTTACAGTCCAGAAATGAGAGCTTTAACATCTATGCCAAAAGCCTGTACCTCTGATGGAGACTGTTGAACTGTCATCAACGCATGCTTCAGTATTCCCCCTTCTCTCTAGGAGCATTGGTGTGCCCAGGCCCCATTGGCATATCATAAGGATCCCACCCTGGTCACCAATGTAGCTGACCAATGTAGAGAGCAACAAATCCCTTAGCAGAATTATTGTGTGGTCTAAAGCTTGTGTCGTCCAGAGACGAGAACTACCATCTATGGCAAAAGTCAGTCCTCTTGACGGGGACAATATAATTATTACCACTGTATGTTACAATAGGAAAATAATCTGTTTGTCACCTGTTCAACTGATTCTACATTGAATTTAGTCTGAGATGCTCAAACAAGCATGTTTGTCTGCAGTTGGTGTTCTTCAACTCTAAAATGCACTAGACTGTGTAAGACAGAACCCACAAAAAAAAGACAACAGGCAAATGCATATGTGGTCCCAAAGTCTAAATAGTGACAGCAGGGCGAGCTCAAACTGAAGAAAGATGGTTATCCTCACAGGTGAGTGAATCGGCTCATGCTAGGTGAATAGCACTTGGTTGATCTCTGGAAGCAGGACACAGGAGACCTGAAAGATCATGTGAGACAAAAGTGAGAGACAGGAATGAATAAAATAAATCATCACAGCAAAGTAATGTAGTTTGTGAGCTAGAAAAGGAACATCCTGACAGTCTGAGGCAGGTTGCTCTGCAATCATCCTACTCCAACTATTGACAGGGATATTGTGGCATTTCTTATTTGTCAGTATGAATGAAATTAGTGGGTCCCGCCTTGATGACTATTAGCTTGCACTACTTGTCCTATAGATTTTTGTAGACTTAAATTTTTACTTGGAATTTTATTTTATTTTTATTTTTTATTTCACCTTTATTTAACCAGGTAGGCTAGTTGAGAACAAGTTCTCATTTGCACCTGCGACCTGGCCAAGATAAAGCATAGCAGTGTGAACAGACAACACAGAGGGACACATGGAGTAAACAATTAACAAGTCAATAACACAGTAGAAAAAAAGGAGAGTCTATATACATTGTGTGCAAAAGGCATGAGGGGGTAGGCGATTAACTACAATTTTGCAGATTAACACTGGAGTGATAAATGATCAGATGGTCATGCACAGGTGTGCAAAAGAGCAGAAAAGTAAATAAATAAAAACAGTATGGGGATGAGGTAGGTAAAAATGGGTGGGCTATTTACCGATAGACTATGTACAGCTGCAGCGATCGGTTAGCTGCTCAGATAGCAGATGTTTGAAGTTGGTGAGGGAGATAAAAGTCTCCAACTTCAGCGATTTTTGCAATTCATTCCAGTCACAGGCAGCAGAAAACTGGAACGAAAGACAGCCAAATGAGGTGTTGGCTTTAGGGATGATCAGTGAGATACACCTGCTGGAGCGCGTGTTACGGGTGTTGCCATCGTGACCAGTGAACTGAGATAAGGCGGAGCTTTACCTAGCATGGACTTGTAGATGACCTGGAGCCAGTGGGTCTGGCGACGAATATGTAGCGAGGGCCAGCCAACGTTCCTTGTACCAGAATAACATGCTAGCTAGTGGTTAAAGGTATCTGCTCCTGCTAGCATAACTAAAGTTGCTGCGTTGGGAGTTGGGAGTCATTTTACAGCGTGCATTCATGGTATCACATTTCTGTAACTAAATAGTTTGATTACAAATAAATAAAATACTTGACCTGATAGCAGTTTTTGGACCGAGATCTCTCGAGCTGTCACCTGCTCTGTTTAGTACCTTAGATACGGAGAACATGATTGGCAGACATGATCAACAGAGATGGTACCTGGAAAGTAGAGGTGTGCCGGGTAGTCGGACAAGACGAGTATCATAACGGATATGGGCAATTTTCTGGATACGATTATAATCAGAGTATTTTTTTTGTAACTATCCTTGATCTAAAAATGACATACATTTTGGACCTAGACTTGGCGCTCCTGTATCGCTTGCCATGCGGTAGCAGAGAGTACAGTCTATGACTAGGGTGGCTGGAGTCTTTGACAACGTTTAGGGCCTTCCTCTGACACCGCCTGGTATAGAGGTCCTGGATGGCAGGAAGCTTGGCCCCAATGATGTACTGGGCCATACGCACTACCCTCTGTAGTGCCTTGCGGTCGGAGGCCGAGCAGTTGCCATACCAGGCAGTGATGAAACCAGTGCTCTCGATGGTGCAGCTGTATAACTCTTTGAGGATCTGAGGACCCATGCCAAATCTTTTCAGTCTCCTGAAGGGGAGTAGGCTTTGTCATGCCCTCTTCATGGCTGTTTTGTTGTTTTTGGACTATGATAGTTTGTTGGTGATGTGGACACCAAGGAACTTGAAGCTCTCAACCTGCTCCACTACAGCCCCATCAATGAGAATGGTGCATATCCTGTCCTCCTTTTCCTGTAGTCCACAATCATCTTCTTTGTCTTGATCACGTTGAGGGAGAGGTTGTTCTCCTGGCACCACACTGCCAGGTCTCTGACCTCCTCCCTATAGACTGTCTCATCGTTGTTGGTGATCAGGCCTAACACTGTTGTGTTGTCAGCAAACTCAATGATGGTGTTGTAGTTGTGTTTGGCCACGCAGTCGTGGGTGAACAGGGAGTAAAGAAGGGAACTAAGTACACACTCCTGAGGGGCCCCAGTGTTGAGGATCAGCGTGGCAGAGGTGTTGTTGCCTACCCTTACCACCTGGGGGCGGCCTGTCAGGAAGTCCAGGATCCAGTTGCAGAGGGAGGTGTTTAGTCGCAGGGTCCTTAGCTTAGTGATGAGCTTTGTGGGGCACTATGGTGTTGAATGCTGAGCTGTAGTCAATGAACAGCATTCTCACATAGGTGTTCCTTTTTCCAGGTGGGAAAGGGCATTGTGGAATGCGATTGAAGTGCGTGTATACTGTAGGGGTGCCCATGTTGCTGCGGATCAGAAATGTCAGGTTTGAGAAAGGCAGATTAAGGTTGCCAGGGTCAGTGTTTTATAAAAGGTGTGTTATGCTGAGGCAGTGAAGAAAGTGGAGGAAGATGGGTAAAGGTTGAGGGACACTGAGTGGCTCCCGGTGAGAAGTAGAATTTTGCTAGTACAGAGTGATAGGACTACGAATTAAATGTGCTTCAGTAAGGTAGGCTTTTCAGCATTAATTGCTAATGTATGGTTATTAATTGTACAGCAGGTATGGAATTTAAGTCACAGAAAATAGGTGTTGTAGTGGCAGCAGCAGAGAAGAACTTCAGATTATGACATTTTACTGCTGAAGAGTTACTGGGGGTGTTGAATACTAGTGTCCCCTACTCCCAGGCCGCTGGGGGAGGGTTTGTTAGAAGTAAGTATGGCATTTTTTTGTGTAGTACAGGATTAGATAGGAGGGTTTAGTTTCTCTTAATGTTTGTCTCTTATTCATTTAGTCTGTAAACTGTGATTGACTACACACTCCAGTACAATACGTGGTGGTATGCACCTCTGACGTTTGTTTGTAGACCGCCATAATATTATAGAAGAAGAAGATGGTGGAAGTGGACCCCAGGGTTGAATCAAGCAGTGCTCGGAGCAAAGTTGGTGAAGGTGAATCGACAGTAGTGTCAAAGAATGGAACAAAATGGAAATTATCAAAAATTACAGTGGAAGAGAAAGATAATATTTTGTGATTTAAAAAAAAAGTTATTCAAGTATAAATTACCAAGGTTTTCATAGATTGCCACAGATTACCATAATTAGTGGTTGGGGCCCGGCACCTTACACACTCGGTGAATAGAGTAAAGGTTCTGTCGGTTCTTCTTTATATATAAGATCAACCTACACGTGAAACTTGGTTAAGTAAAATTCGCTGTAAGAGCTTTCATTCCCAAACAATTGCAGTGTAAATCATGTAAAAGATTGGGCCATGCTTCGAGTGTGTGCAGAAGGACAGAGTATACTGAAGAGTATATCGCATTTGTTATGATAATAATCAATGTAAACTACAGTAATTTGTTAAATTAGAGGCATGTCTGAAAGTAAAACCATTGCTGAAATACTGTAAAAGACCGAGATAATAGGAAATTGAATGGCTGATCTTTCTCTGTTGGAAGATTTGGCACATGCTGCTTTTCACAGAGAAACGTTTTTAGAGACAGGTGGGACTTTTTTGCATTAACTCCTATGTTGTCTTAACGGTAAAATATTACCCGCCACTATATTTAATAGCAGAGAAAACCCCCTAAATCATATTTTTTCAACTTTAAACTGGATGACTTTCCCTAGAGTGACCCCAACATTAGAAAAAGTGAAACATCGCCTTTGTTCATATTTCCATGAAAGCTGTACACCACCAGTGTACAAAGATTGTCTTAGGGTCATTTTTGACCTGGCAGTTATAAAATAATTTACACACCACAAAGACACACACACACACAAAGAGAAATTGAGATTATGTGTGCTACTGATTGAACTCAGCCAGCAGATCCTGAAGTGGAAGATCACCATGGTTGGCACAGTTAGAAAGAACAAGCCTGAGCTCCCCCCTGCACTCCTTGCATCAAGGGGGAGAGAGGCCTTCTCATCAAAGTTGTCCTTCACCCCACCACCACTCTAGTTTCTTACCTCCCAAAAATAAACAAGAATGTGGTCCTCCTGAGCACACTGCACAAAACGGCTGAGATCAGTGATCTTGAGGACAGGAAGCCAGCGATCATCCTGGGCTACAACCACAACAAAGGAGGTGTGCACAACCTGGACAAGGTGATTGGAACTTACAGCTGCAGGAGGATGACTACCCACTGGCCTCTGGTCATCTTCCATAACATCATTGATGTGTCCTCATTCAATGCCTTCATGATATGGAACAAGATCAACCCTACCTGGATGCCTGATAAGCAAAACAAGGGGAGCATTTTTCCTACAGCAGCTGGGAAAGGCACTTGTAACCTCACATATTCAAAGAAGGGAGAACCTCCCCCACAAAGCAGCCTCTGCAGCGCTTGTGGAAGCTGTTCTGGGGGCTGAATCGTGTCCTGATCCACCCGAGGCTGCAGCTGGGGCAGACAAGAGGAGGAGATGCCAATTCTGCCCCCCAAAGAAAGACTGTAAAACCAATACTATGTGCTGCACATGTGAGCATCTGCAAAGTCCATCTTCACACACATACTGTCCAACATGTGCTAATTAGAGTTGATTGATTTATGTTCTTCACAGTTTTGTTTTGTATCTATTACCTAATTTTATTCTTATTTATTGTTGTTGTTCATACACCTTGTGGGTGGGGGCAATGGTAAAAAAAAAGACTAGTATTTTGTAGCTGAATTCCTCATTGTATAGTATATAAGAATATATCACTATGTTGCCAAAAAGGTTCAAAAGTGTTATTGTTCCCCCTTCAATAAAATGCATTCAAAACTACTTTCTCCACATTTCTTGGGTTTTTGGCAACGGGCACTTTTCATCAGGGGAGCTTGCTGATCGGCATCTCACATCCCTCAATGAGCTAATGTTTTGGATGCAATCATAAGCAAAAATGAACTGTAACATACAATTTCCCTAGGCTTACAACATCGCATAACCGGTTGAAGTCAAGAGGGGTTTCTTTGCCATCAATGGGTTCCAAAATACGAACGGAGCAATAGACGACACCCCATCACCATAAAAGTGCCATCCCTAAACGAGTTCAACTATGTGAACATAAAATATTTGCACTCTTAATGTGCAGTTGATGTTAGGCACAAAGAAACGCTGCTGAATGTGGTGGCAAAGTGGCCAGGTGGAACGCACGCCTCGTTCATTCTGCCGAACAGCAATGTTGTCGTATACGCCTACAGGAGGGAGCTGTTGGGGACGGATGGCTTATTGGTGAGTGTTGCCTACTCATTTGAAGTATATTTGCCATTGCTAAGGCAACACGAATTGTCCTAATGGTCCTCTTTGTATCTATGTTTTCATTTTTATTGGTCAAACCACAATTGAGCAAGCCAAATAAATCATTTTGCTTGTACTAAATCTCTGACACTAGCACTTCAATTTCAGTTTCAATATTTTGGGGGGTTGTGCAGTATGCTATTTCATGGTACAGCATTGTATATTCCGGAGGCTTTAAAGGGATGATTTTGACCACATATGGTTAATTAGGGGTGTTTCAAAATGCAAATAGCCAAGGTTGTGCAATAGCACTGAGGCTGAGAATAATAGGTATTTATCAATAATTATCTCTTACCTGTGTGCATATGATGCTCATAGGATTGTTTGACAAATCACACTTTTTCTATGGGGATCAACCAGTGGGTGGGCGTAATTCATTGGTGGGTAGATTTGCAGAAATGAACTAACTTCCTGCAACTTTACACATTTTGCCATGGGGCAAAGAGAAAAATGTGCAGTTGTGTAGTTAATCTCATGCTATTCCACACATTTTGCCATAAGGTTGAGTGAAAATGTTGCATTTTTAAAGCTAAAATAGAGGTGTGCTGACTGTGATAAATGCACTGGATTATGAGCAATCTTGTTCGCTAAATTAACAAATGAAATGGGCAGTGGCATGGTACGTATAGCCATATAAGCACAGTGACATATGCCTCAATGCAGTCATATTCGTGGTTTGTTGGGGGTGTTGCTTTCAGTTAGTTATTTTTGGCAACTCATCAAATATGTTATATTTAATCAAATCTTACTAACCCACTGCACTTATTTATATGTATTCTCTCATGGTGTTTCAATGTTCAGGTAAAAAGACAAGTAAAGAGTATGATCAGGAATGATTCCACGCATGGTTTACACACAGATGTGTGCTTATGCATGATTGATATATGAGGCCCCTAGAGTGTCCTGTAAGGGTAAAGGAGATTGGGGTGGCAAAAGTTAGGAGATTCGATTGACCTCTCTATGTGGAGGCGATTAAAAGAGTTAAGAAAATACCCTGTGTGTTAAAAATGTGGATTTTGTGGCTTTCATTGCCACAGTCATAAACTGTATGGCTCAAGTGTCAAACAAGTCAAAGAAACTGGACATTTTTGTCACAACATCAGAAACGTTTTTGGGACTTCTGAGAGTTTATATCGGACGACATGCAAGGCGTACTAGTGTTGAAAGTCACCATGCCCGCCCAGGTTCCCGTTAAGCCTGTGTAGGGATCAGATTCGTTTTCTTTTTAACAGAAAAGTTGATGTCGGAAGTTCACATACACCTTAGCCAAATACATTTAAACTCAGATTTTCACAATTCCTGACATTTAATCCTAGTAAAAATTCCCTGTCTTAGCTCAGTTCGGATCACCAGTTTATTTTAAGAATGTGAAATGTCAGAATAATAGTAGAGAGAATATTTATTTCAGCTTTTATTTCTTTCATCACATTCCCAGTGGGTCAAAAGTTTACATACACTCAATTAGTATTTGGTAGCATTGCCTTTAAATTGATTAACTTGGGTCAAATGTTTCGGGTAGCCTTCCACAAGCTTCCCACAATAGGTTGGGTGAATTTTGGCCCATTCCTCCTGACAGAGCTGGTGTAACTGAGTCAGGTTTGTAGGCCTCCTTGCTCGCACACGCTTTTTTAGTTCCAGACCACACATTTTCCATAGGATTGAGGTCAGGCTTTGTGATGGTCCTTAAGCCATTCTGCCACAACTTTGGAAGTATGCTTGGGGTCATTGGCCATTTGGAAGACCCATTTGCGACCAAGCTTAAATTTCCTGACTAATGTCTTGAGATGTTGCTCCAAAATATCCACATAGTTTTCCAACCTCATGATGCAGTCTATTTTCTGAAGTGCACCAGTCCCCCCTGCAGCAAAGCACCCCCACAACATGATGCTCACAACCCCGTGCAGTCCAGAGGACATTTCTCCAAAAAGTACCATCTTTGTCCCCATATGCAGTAGCAAACCGTAGTCTGGCTTTTTTATGGCGGTTTTGGAGCAGTGGCTTCTTCCTTACTGAGCGGCCTTTCAAGTTATGTCGATATAGGACTCGTTTTTACTGTGGATATAGATTATTTTGTACCTGTTTCCTCCAGCATCTTCACAAGGTCCTTTGCTGTTGTTCTGGGATTGATTTGCACTTTTCGCACCAAAGTACGTTCATCTCTAGGTGACGGAACACGTCTCCATCCTGAGAGGTATGATGGCTGTGTGGTCCAATGCTGTTTATATGTGTGTACTATTGTTTGTACAGATGAACGTGGTACCTTCAGGTGTTTGGAAATTGCTCCCAATGATGAACCAGGTGTGTGGAGGTCTACAATTATTTTCTGAGGTCTTGGCTGATTTCTTTTGATTTTCCTATGATGTCAAGCAAAGAGGCACTTAGTTTGAATGTAGGCCTTGAAATACATCCACAGCTACACCTCCAATTGACCAAATTATGTCAAATAGCCTATCAGAAGCTTCTAATGCCATGACATCATTTTCTGGAATTTTCCAAGCTGTTTAAAGGCACAGTCAACTTAGTGTATGTAAACTTCTGTCCCACTGGAATTGTGATAGAGTGAATTTATAAGTGAAATAATCTGTCTGTAAACAATTGTTGGAAAGACTACTTGTGTCATGCACAAAGTAGATGTCCTAACCAACTTGCCAAAACTATAGTTTGTTAACAAGAAATTTGTGGAGTGGTTGAACAATTTGTTTTAATGACTCCAACCTAAGTGTATGTAAACTTCCGACTTCAACTGTATATCAACTCAACTGATATTACAAAAAATACATCCCATTGAATGAGCCACATCAGTTAACATAATTTGAATTAATATTCTACATTAAAATGGAAATGATTTCAACACAATTCCAGGCAGAGTGGTTCTGACTAGACAAAGTACAGCTACGTATGGAAGTGAGTTTTTCGTAGCAGGTTAGGAAAACATGCAGCAGGTTTGTATTATTAACGTGGCAGGTTAGAAGACTTAGGTTAAGGTTAGGAAAAGGGTTATGTAAAAATGCTCTCCTAACCTGCTACTTCCGGTCGTAGCTGTACTACCTCTAGTCACAACCATTGCGAGTGTACCCATGGGTTTACCAGGCAAATTGCCAGGGTTAGAGGTTCCAAGTAGAGGTCAACCGATTATGATTCTTCAACACCGATACCGATTATTGGAGGACCAAAAAAAGCCGATACTGATTAAATCGGCCGATTTTTATGTATATATTTGTAATAATGACAATTACAACAATACTGAATGAAAAATGAACACTTTTATTTTAACTTACTATAATACATAAATAAAATCTATTTAGCCTCAAATAAAATGAAACATGTTCAATTTGGTTTAAATAATGCAAAACACAGTTTTGGAGAAGAAAGTAAATATGCAATAGGTGCCATGTAAAAAAGCTAGAAATGGGTCCCGAATGGACGGGAGACTCCGGCAGTGCCGGACAGGCGGGAGACTCCGGCAGCGCCGGACAGGCGGGAGACTCCGGCAGCGCCGGACAGGCGGGAGACTCCGGCAGCTCAGGAGTGAAGGGCGATTCTGGCATCGCCTGGCTGACTGACGGCTCTGGCAGCTCCTGGCTGGCTAATGGCTCTGGCAGCTCCTGGCTGACCGACGGCTCTGGCAGCTCCTGGCTGACCGACGGCTCTGGAAGCTCCTGGCTGACCGACGGCTCTGGAAGCTCCTGGCTGGCCGACGGCTCTGGCAGCTCCTGGCTGACCGACGGCTCTGGAAGCTCCTGGCTGACCGACGGCTCTGGAAGCTCCTGGCTGGCCGACGGCTCTGGAGGCTCCTGGCTGACCGACGGCTCTGGCGGCTCCTGGCTGGCCGACGGCTCTGGCGGCTCCTGACTGACCGGCGGCTCTGGCGGCTTAGGACAGACCGGCGGCTCTGGCGGCTTAGGACAGACCGGCGGCTCTGGCGGCTCAGGACAGACCGGCGGCTCCCGGCGGCTCAGGACAGACCGGCGGCTCTGGCGACTCTGGCAGCTCAGGACAGACGGGAGACTCTGGCAGCGCTGGAGAGGGGGAAGGCTCTTGCAGCGCTGGACAGGCGGGAACACCTGTAGGCAGAAGACGGAGAGACAGCCTGGTGCGGGGAGCTGCTACCGGAGGGCTGGTGCGTGGTGGCACTGGGTAGACCGGACCGTGCAGGCGCACTGGAGCTCTTGAGCACCGAGCCTGCCCAACCTTACCTGGTTGAATGCTCCCCGTAGCCAGGCCAGTGCGGCGATGGTGGAATAGCTGTGCTGGCGAACCGGGGACACCATGCGTAAGGCTGGTGCCATGTACGCCGGCCCAAGGAGACGCACTGGAGACCAGATGCATAGAGCCGGCTTCATGGCACCTGGCTCGATGCCCACTCTAGCCCGGCCGATCCCAGGAGCTGGAATGTACCGCACCGGGCTATGCACACGCACTGGGGAAACTGTGCGCTCCACCGCATAACACGGTGCCTGCCCGGTCCCTCTCTCTCTCTCCGGTAAGCACGGGAAATTGGCGCAGGTCTCCCACCTGACTTCGCCACACTCCCCGTGTGCCACCCCCCAATACATTTTTGGGTCTGCCTCTCGGGCTTCCTTCTGCGCCGCCGTGCTGACTCCATTCGCCGGTATCCCTCCTCACACTGCTCCAGAGAATCCCAGGCAGGCTCCGGCACTCTCCCTGGGTCGACCGACCACCTGTCTATCTCCTCCCATGTAATGACATAGTCCAGATCTCGCTCCCATGTCCAGGAGTCCTGCGATCACTGCTGCTGCCCGTTACCCCGCTGCTTGGTCCTTTTGTGGTGGGTGTTTCTGTAACGGCATTCCTCCTCCTCTTCTGAGGAGGAGAGGCGAGAAGGATCGGAGGACCAATGTGCAGCGTGGTAAGTGTCCATAACGTTTATTTAAAGACATAAACTGAACACTACAAAACAATAAATGTGAAACAAACGAAACCAAAACAGTACCGTGTGGCAACAAACACACACACGGAAAACAAACACCCACAACTCAAAAGTGAAACCCAGGCTACCTAAGTTTGATTCTCAATCAGAGACAACTAACGACACCTGCCTCTGATTGAGAACCATACTAGGCTGAACTCAAAAGCCCAACATAGAAAAACACACATAGACTGCCCACCCCAACTCACGCCCTGACCATACTAAATAAAGACAAAACAAAGGAAATAAAGGTCAGAACGTGACAATGGCACCATTCATTTTCCTTCAAAGTATTGTCAGCTGACTTCTCATTCAGTGGAGGGGGAAATGTCTAATCAGAAGAGGAGCTGCTATTACTCTTCAAGAAGAAGATTAAAGGCAACCCCAAGTTTGGAGAATTGAAAGACAAAATTCATTTAGATTTGTAAAGTAGATGCAAAACTTTCACACGTGCATGAATTCCAACATGGTCATTTTAATACCACAACTCACCGTCGTCCTCCATGGTACACGTGTCATTTTTGTAAAGGTAACGTAACCTTTAAGTTAAAGATTAAATAATCTTTAACACCAAATCATGACCCTTTACTGACTCTTGATTGGACACAAATTTTGTCTTGTTTCTTAAAGACTAGGAGGAGTGCAGGCATTAGTTTAACCTGTTTTCCAAATTAGTTAATTTGAATAAAGACCCTTATTTAATGATTGGTGTGGACGGACCTAGTGTTCTGTAAAATCAAGACTGACAAACGGAGGTGGTTTAGAACCACTCCCACATGATAAGAACCCTTGCCTGATGTTGAAAAACGTGTTAACATCCCAAGCTTATTCATCAAAGGGCTTACCAAGAGAAACGTCTAAAAGGAGATGAATTAGTCGAGTTAGTCCTTTTGTACGTATTTCCTGGTAAGCCCTTTGATGGATTTCTGTCATTGTTGTCAAGCACCCCTCCTATTTTCCTTTGTTTGCTGTAGTGTGGAGGCCTACCTGAACTCACCCCAAGCTAATGCTTTAGCTCAGCAGGCATAACACTGTTTTGTGGCAGGCTATGTTTGTTTAATTGTTTGTTCCCTGTTACTTGGGTACAAGAGTAAGAAGAATTGACCAACATTTTTTCATATGACTTAAGGATAATAATGGCAGTGGTGGTAGTGGAGGATACCGCCTCTTTTTGACATTCCCAACCCACAGTACGGCTGGGAAACAGTACTTATCTCTGGGATTGGATGTGGAAGGAGGGGACAAGGGGAGAGGGCACCTGAGGTGAATTTGACTCACACAGGACTGGGTTAATGCACATTTTTGGCTCCTAGAACGGGGTTCACTTGTCCGGGTACACAGAAGCTCCATAGAATCAAAACATTGGTGTCAGCCTCAGGTTAAGTTTGAATGCTCTCTGATTACCACTGTTCGAATGAGCAGCCTGTTACCTACACACACACGCACTCACTGCACAAGACAGGAGGTTGGTGGCACCTTTATTGGGAAGGATGAGCTCATAGTAATGCCTGGAACAGAATAAATGGAATGGTATGGAACTGATCAAACACCTGGTTTCCATGTTTGATACCATTCCAGCCATTATTATGAGCCGTCCTCCCCTCAGCAAACTCCTGTGCGCCGTGGGCACACACACACACACACACACAGTCACTGGGAGATGCTGGAGGAAATCTCCCCAGCTTTATGAGGCTCCTGCTAATCCCGCCGAGTTTAACACTGATTCTCATTCATTGCTGTGCTTACCTATAATTATACATTGCATATTTTTGGTATTAGCAAAGATATTACTCAAGTTTCCAAGTACAGTGTTTTCTGGCCTGTATTAGGGCTCCATTTCATTCTGTTTCAGTGCAGGCCCCACAGAATACTCACCAAAGCAGAAGTGTAATTCCACAAATAGTGTGCCTTTTTGGGTAGTGTAATTTTGTCAAATTCTATTTAACCTAATTTTAACATTATGTCATAAAGAGCACATGTATGACTTCATAACAAACATGTTACCCATAGATACCTCGTGAGATGGGAAAACAGGGTTGACGTGTTGAAAAAGACCAAAAAGAGTAGAACCAGCTCATCTGCTTTTATGCTATGATTTTACTATTACATTTATTTAATGAATAGTTTTACCATATTAAAACGACAGTTCAGTTGATGTTAGAGGGTGGACCTTAAACTTGAGGGGGACATACAATACCAGTCAAAAGTTTGGACACACCTACTCATTCAAGGGTTTTTCTTTATTTTGACTATTTTCTACATTGTAGAATAATAGTGAACGCATCAACACTATGAAATAACAAATACGGGAATGTTTAATTTTTTTAAATTTTAAATTTGTCCTTTATTTAAATGAGGCAAGTCAGTTAAGAACACTTGTATTTACGATGACGGCCTACCCCGGCCAAACCCGGACGACGCTGGGCGAATTGTGCGCCGCCCTATGGGGCTCCCAATCACAGACGGTTGTGATACAGCCTGGATTTGAAACAGGGACTGTAGTGATAACTCTTGCACTGAGATGCAGTGCCTTAGACCGCTGCGCCACTCGGGAGCCCCCAGAATCATGTAGTAACCAAAAAAAAAGTGTTAAAAAATCTAAATATATTTTATATTTGAGATTCTTAAAAGTATCCACCCTTTGCCTTGATGACAGCTTTGGACAAATATGATTACAAATAGGCAATTGCATTGGTTTTCTCTAATAGAGTTAGGGTTATTAATACAATTTAGTGAACTGGCCACCAGAGGCAGCACCTTCAACCCTTTCAAAGGCCCAATGCAGCTGTTTTTATTTCAATATTAAATAATTTCCAGGTAACAATTAAATACCTTCCTCTAATTGTTTTCTATTCAAGTCGTCAAAAGGAAACAAAAAGATATTTTTGGCAAGAAACTTTTTGGCATTTCACAAGCAAAACCTTTGCTAGGACTGTCTGGGAGTGGTCTGAATGGGGAGGGATATGTCATCTGAAAACTAGATGTTATTGGCAGAAAGGTTTGGAAATCTTTGTTATTGGTCTCTATACAGTGCCTTCAGAAAGTATTCAGACCCCTTGACTTATTCAAAATCAAAAATCAAATCAAATTTATTTGTCACATACACATGGTTAGCAGATGTTAATGCGAGTGTAGCAAAATGCTTGTGCTTCTAGTTCTGACAATGCAGTAATAACCAACAAGTAATCTAACCTAACAATTCCAAAACTACTACCTTATACACACAGGTCTAAAGGGATAAAGAATATGTACATAAAGATATATGAATGAGTGATGGTACAGAACGGCATAGGCAAGATGCAGTAGATGGTATCGAGTACAGTATATACATATGAGATGAGTAATGTAGGGTATGTAAACAAAGTGGCATAGTTTAAAGTGGCTAGTGATACATGTATTACATAAAGATGCAGTAGATTATATAGAGTACAGTATATACATATACGAGATGAGTAATGTGGGGTATGTAAACATTTTATTAAATAGCATTGTTTAAAGTGGCTAGTGATATATTTTACACCAATTTCCATCAATTCACAATATTAAAGTGGCTGGAGTTGAGTCAGTGTGTTAGCAGCAGCCACTCAATGTTAGTGGTGGCTGTTTAACAGTCTGATGGCCTTGAGATAGAAGTTGTTTTTCAGTCTCTCGGTCCCTGCTTTGATGCACCTGTACTGACCTCGCCTTCTGGATGATATTCTACATTTTGTTACCTTAGAGTCGTATTCTAAAATTGATTAAATTGTCTTTTTCCCCTCATCAATCTCCACACAATACCCGATAATGACAAAGCAACAACAGGATTTTGATATATTACATAAGTATTGAGACTGTTTACTCAGTACTTTGTTGAGGCACCTTTGGCAGTGATTACAGCATCGAGTCTTCTTGGGTATGACGCTACAAGCTTGGCACACCTGTATTTGGGGAGTGTCTCCCATTCTTCTCTGCAAATCCTCTCAAGCTCTATCAGGTTGGAAGGGAAGTGTTGCTTCACAGCTATTTTCAGGTCTCTCCAGAGATGTTCGATTGGGTTCAAGTCCGGTCTCTGGCTGGGCCACTCAAAGACATTCAGAAGCCACTACTGCGTTGTCTTGGCTTTGTGCTTAAGGTCATTGTCCTTTTGGAAGTTGAACCTTTGCCCCAGTCTGAGGTACTGAGTGCTCTGGAGCAGGTTTTCATCAATGATCTCTCTGCACGTTGCTCCGTTCATCTTTCCCTTGATCCTGACTAGTCTCCCAGTCCCTGCCTCTACAAAAACATCCCCACAGCATGATGATGCCACCACCATGCTTCACCGTAAGGATGGTGCCAGGTTTCCTCCAGACATATTTCGTGGCATTCAAGCCAAAAAGTTCAATCTTGATTTCATCAGACCAGAGAATCTTGTTTCTCATGGTCTGAGAGTCTTAAGGTGCCTTTTGGCAAACTCCAAGTGGGCTGTCATGTGCCTTTTACTGAGGAGTGGCATCCGTCTGGCCACTCTACCATAAAGGCCTGCTTGGTGGAGTGCTGCAGAGATGGTTGTCCTTCTGGAAGGTTCTCCCATCTCCACAGAGGAACTCTACAGCTCTGTCAGAGTGACCATTGGGTTCTTGGTCACCTCCCTGACCATGGCCCTTCTCCCCCGATTGCTCACTTTGGCTGGGCGGCCAGCTCTGAGGAAAGTATTGGTGGTTTCAAACTTCTTCCATTTAAGAATGATTGAGGCCACTGTGTTCTTGGGGACGTTTAATGCTGCAAACATTTTTTGGTACACTTCCCCAGATCTGTGCCTTGACACAATCCTGTCTCAGAGCTCTACGGACAATTACTTAGACCTCATGACTTGGTTTTTCCTCTGACAACTGTGGGACCTTTTATAGACAGGTGTGTGCCTTTTCAAATCATGTCCAAGTAATTGAATTACCACAGGTGGACACCAATCATGTTGTAGAAACACCTCAAGGATGATCAAAGGAAACAGGATGCACTTGTGCTCAATTTTGAGACTCGTAGCAAAGGGTCTGAATACTTATGTAAATAAAGGTATTTTTGTTATTTATTTTTTATAAAATGTCAAAAAAAATAATAATGTTTTCGCTTTGTCATTATGGGGTATTGTGTGTAAATTGTTGAGAATATTATTTTATTTAATCAATTTTGGAATAAGGCTGTAACATAACAAAAGGTGGACAAAGTTATGGGGGCTGAATATTTTCCTAAGGCAAGCCACAACTCCACCCATGCAAAACCTGCTAATTAGAAGGCCCTGTGTACCAGGAAATAACACTGATCAATTTTCTTCACACTTTTACAGTGTTAGTTTAAGGATCTACCTCAATTAGTGTTACAAAATAGCATCTCACAATTACGATACTTTTACTACATTAATGTAAATGTGTGTAAATTTCTTTCTTAGATCTAATTAAGGAAGTAATGTAAACATTTGATTTAAAAAAACGGCACTTAACTGTAAGCCCATATAGATTGCCAAATATTATGTATCTCAACATCAGATGAGGCAAGTTTCAAATTCGTTTCTGATAAGGCCTCAAAAAGCATAATTGATTTCCCTGCAGTCCTATCCCTGATGTATTACACATACAGGGCTGTCATCTGGCATTTGGACAGGATTTAAGTTACTCTGCAGTGTAGCATTCAGGCCAAGTACCCTATAGACCTACATGTAAAAGTATACACAACAGATAATATTGTAGTAATGTATTGCCCAATTATGAGTGCAATGTGCTTGGATAGTCACCTTAGGCAGCCATTTCTGCAGTCTGTCTTTTGGAACTTTCTTCACCTACTTTTCAAAGTCATACCCATTTAGGCATACCCATTTATATTTTCCATTTTAGACTTAGTTCTTTGTCATTTTGTTGCGTAGGATTCATAAATAAGAATATAAGAAAATGTCAATTTTAAAGCATAAGGCACACAGATTAAGTCTATTGCTGGACTAAAAAGCATGCTCAATGGAGAATCCAGGACTAGGCTTAATTTCTGTCATAATTGATCATGTCAAGCTTAATTTATGAGATACTGGCCTAATTATTGCCTGCCTATTTAACACCCTCCCAATTTGGACGTGAGACTCTGGACCTTTAGGTACCTTATCGGCAAGCAAAAGGAAAACTGAAGGCGAAAAAAATAACTAAATATTTATGAACCATGTTGGTCAGGAATTTGTGAATTCTTTAAGTCAGAAGTCAGACACTGTAAAAAAAAATGCATTCTTCATGTTCAGACTGATGGATGGCTCTAATCAAAGATTTTCTAGATTTTCCCCCTCGGTCGTTGCCATCCGGAATCCTTGTGATGTCCCTACCCCATTAACGTTGACATTTTAAATGTTTTAAGGGTTAGGTAATGGTTAAGGTTAAGGTTAGGGCAAGGATAGGAGTTTGGGGTAGGAACGTCCCAAGCATCCCGGATAGCACTGACCTTTCCCCGGCTGTTACATCTGTCGCTATAAAAAAACATCAACAGCAGTCAGCTGTGGCAAGAGCTAACCATGACATATTGGGTAAATCTTTAAGGACATAAGGGTACACATCCTACAAAAATAGGTGCTATTAGAGTGCTGGGAGCATGAACAGGATCTGAATAAAAGTTTTGGGTGGATAGCGATGGCATGGCGAGAGAAATGGGACTGTTTGGTAAGAAGTTCAGCCCCTCCGTGGTTCTTCCTGCTATCCCACCTTGGTTGCTTCCTCAGCCAATGATAGTCCTAGGGTTGCTTTACAGGGTAAGAGCTGGTGAGGAAGGAGTAGATCCAGTAAATATTGTAAGTGAACATTTAAGAACTCAGTACTATGCTGTCTTGAATATATTCACTGATGTATCTATGGACCATAAAACAGGTGGCAGTGACAAAAAGAGCATTGGATAATTTATCCTTATACACAATGGAGTTGCTGGCCATGCCCTTGGCTGCTGAGTGGGTGGATTAGGCAAGGCAAGACAGGGTAGTCATCTGCTCTGACTCATGTGCAGCACTGATGAGCTTAAAGTCCTTTGTGTCTTGGAGCATAAAGGATGAATTGTATGACATTTTGCAGTGCCTGTTTAGGGTGAGACAGATGGGGGTATTTGTGATGTTAAGAACAGCGGTTAAAACAGATGGTAAGAGTTGTAGAACAGGAAGGGAAAGGGAAGACACCTGTATAAGATCAAGGAAAAGGTGGGGGCAGGGAGGTCCTCAGGTTGACAGAGAGGGGAAGCAAGTGTAATTACAAGGCTGAGACTGGGACACACAAGGCACAACAGTACTGAAATTGGTAGGAAAACATCTGACTGGGAGGTGTGATCACTCTCAGGAGGAGATGGAGACAATATGCAGAAAGAGAGGCTTCTGTGCAAGGCAGAGATCAACATGCGAGCTGTATAAGTGAGAGAGAGCAAGCATGTCAAGAGAAAGAGGGACATCGAACAAATCCAGAGAGGGAGGGACAACAAACAGATCCAGAGAGGGAGGGATAACAAACAGATCCAGAGAGGGAGGGACAACAAACAGATCCAGAGAGGGAGGGACAACATACAGATCCAGAGAGGGAGGGACAACGAACAGCAACAAACAGATCCAGAGAGGAAGCAATTTAGGTGAAAGACACTGGGCCCAGACAAGTGAAGCTGAATAGCTACCCACAAGAAAGTTTTGGTACACAGAAAAGGGCATTTCAGCACTACTGGTTTGAGAAATGCAATTGGGCAGAGTACTCTGTCCACAAAAACACAGCTTTCTGCTTTCAATGTAGAGTTTTTTGCAAAAACATTCATTTTGATTGTTTTGTTAGTAACGGAGGCAAAAATTTGAAAAAAGCGTTGTTTATCTTCGGTAAACATGAGATGGCACAAACATACAGAGACAGTGTCGTGGCATGGCAAAGCTACCAGGCAACTAGCAGTCATGGGAACATTGCTCAGATTTTAACATCTGCCTATGCTAGTGACATTGCAGAGAGAAGGGAGTATCTGAGGAGAATTGTTGCGGTCACCTCAGTGTTAGGAAGATAGGGACTCTCTTTTCGTGCCAATGATGAATCTAGTGAAGGTACAATACTCCATCAAATGTGACGTATCTCTCTCTAGAATCTCAGAATGACATGATCGAATGCTGTGCTCAAGAGATTATGGACACCATAGTCTCTAAAATGTCAAAGTCTGGAATGTATACCATTATGGAGGATGAGGCCAGGGATGGGCAGTCTGAACAGTTGGCTCTGTGTGTTAGGTATGTGACAGAGAGGACAGTTAAGGAGCTTAATTTGGCGTTGTGTCATACTTGCAGGGCTATTGTGGAGACTGCTGAGTTTTTCAGTTTCTTGAAGAATGTGTATTCGTTTTTCAGAACATCCCTAGTTACATCCCTGGGCATGCCAGCTGCGTTCCATGAATGCAGTCCTTGACACTTTAACTGCTATTTTTGATTGTCTATCTGCCATTCTATCCACCATGGTTGTTGGTCTGAGAGCAAAACTTCATAAGTTCTCCACTGTGTATTTGCTATTGATGTTTCAGTCCCTTTCTATAACTGAGGGACGACACAAGTTCCTCCAGAAAGAGACTGTAGACCTGGCAGAAGCTTGTTTCGGCAAACAAGCTGTATGTGACACACTGATGGGCAAATGCACAGATGCATTTACCATAGAACTTTATGACAGAACCAAAACACTCTGTGAAATTCACAATATTCCAGAGGCAGATGCAGCAAGAAAGCACAAACAAAAGAAAATGTGAGATTTTGTGGTGGAGACCTCCTGGGTTTAGGGACAGAATTGTCATGTTCCCAAACAATGAAAACAAGGTTGTTGCTCCCCTGCTTGGACAGGATGGTTTGTGAGCTTGACCAGCGATACAGGCATGCAGCCCCAACTCAAATAACTTCCCAGATACATCATGCTTAACTGAGTTTACCAAGCACTACAGTATTGATGTTAAAACAGAAGAGATGTTGGTAGCCAGAAACTTTCTTGGCCGGAAAAGAGAGGCTGGATGTCCTCCAAAAGATATGCTAGCTGTGCATAACCTCCTGGATGATGATATGTTTCCTTCTCAGAAGGAAATCATTCAGGTTGCCCTCACAATTATTGTGAGCATCTGCTCCTGTGAAAGGTCCTTCAGTGCACTACGCCGGCTGTACTCTTGGTTGCGTAAGAAAATAGGTCAAAAAAGTCTTGCAAGTCTTGCAGCCATGTCAATTGAGGGTGAAGTCCTTGGGCCACTAAGCCACAATAGTGTCATTGACCGCTTTGCCACCTTTAAAAATAGGTACACTTTGATGCGTCCACCCACATAATAAGCATTAAAAGAAAGAAGCAGGAGAAGCAGTTCTGTAATATAGGTTGTCAGATTTTATTCCTAATTATTTTTCAGTTTTTTAAAATGTTATTAAGCTCATTAGTTTAATTAATTAGAATTTTTTAAAATGTATTATTATTATTATTATTATTTTGCCCCATTGTGGAAGATACTGTTTAAGATGTTCCATGTGTCTGAATTATTTATTAAATAAATATTTTTTTCTAATGGTATATGTCTTCTCATTTCTCTCTCTTTCAAAATAAAATCACAAAAGTATTTTGGTTACATAGTACAGCCATTTGTGTGCCTTTTGTGGGTGTTGGATGGATGGGGACAGAGTAGACTTTAATTTCTTTATTTTGATAGAATTTAAGTAAGTCATATTAGATCAGTGTCTAACACAAACTATGAGACAGGTATACTTTTAGCCAACCTTGACCAAAAATATCCTTATTTTGATAGATTTTACAACTGTTGTTACTCTAAAAATACATGATGCAAAGATATTTTGGGGGCTTTAAAAAAAAATCTGGGGGAGTATGCCCAGACCCCCCCAAAAGAGGCTTAGCCCCCCTATCCATGAATCTCTAGTGACATTACTGATCAGAAGTATCCGGTGCGAGAGAGGCAGATTTAGGTTGCCAGGGTCAGAGTTGTACAGAAGGTGCTATATGCTGAGGCAGTGAAAAAAGTACAGGAAGATGGGTCAAGGGGGAGGGATCCTGAGAGGCTCCTGGTGAGTAGTATACTTTTTGCCAGTACAGTACAGGGCCTACGAATTAAATGTCCTTCAGTAAGGTTGGCTTTTTAGCGTTCATTGCCATGGTTATCAACTGTACCGTAGGAATGGAATGCAAATCACAGTATTTGTTTTTGCGGCAGCAGCAGAGAAGTACTTTGGTTTACGAGATTTTACTGCTGCATTGCAGGGGGTGTCCCATCGCCTGGTGTAGGATTTAGATGGGGTTAAAATAGTGGAATGTGGTGGTGTTTTTTTAATGAGTGTAGGGTTAATAGTTAGCAGGGTCATTCTTCATTTCGTTTTTCCCATTTTTGTATCACAATGTGTAATGAATTGTATTATCCGGTCCAGTTGGTGGCGATAATGTAACATTATATTAAATGCCAACCGCCGAATAATAAGAAGAAGTCAGTGGACAAGGGACCAGGAAGCTTTAGCCACAGCTAGCCTGACAGTCAGCTAAGACCAACAACCTGATATCAAACATGCTTGCTGATAGTCAATTTTTAAATCTACGAAATAGATTTAAGAAAGACGCTGAACTTCTCATGCAAGGGGTTTCAGCAGGTGACAGCAACGAAAAGAGTAAGTCAACGGTATACTTTAGCCATGAAAATTCCTTCGTTTGCTGCCCTCAGTTGCTAGCACAAAGAACTGAATTTAAAAAAATAGTAAACGTATCAATGAATGAGACGTAAATAACTTATTTGGTCTGTGTCGTTGCTTATCATCCAATTTCTTTTCGCTATTAATATAAAGTAAATTAACTAGCTAGCTTGCTAAAGTTGAGTCTCTACGCCTCTACAGAACTGTAAGGAAAATCCTCTAGTTAACGTCAGCTGACGTTAATGATTGTCTCGAATGTAACGGTAGCTGCCTACATTTATTTTACAGCTGGCACATTAAGTATGGGCTGATATAGCCAACATTGTGCATCAAACAGGAGGTCCAGTAGGCAGATTTGACAACAGAACACGTGTCTTAACTTTTGGGCTTAAACTGGGCAGCATGCCACTGATTCTTGATTGTTGATTGTCTTAAAAGCTGTGTCAGCGCTGCAGCAACACGATAGTTTCAGACTATACTTCTGTACTGGAGACTTAACCCAGTGTCTCCGTAAACTGATATGCCTTAATTGACCGATTTAGGAAATGTACACCTTTCCTAAGCACTTCTCAGTAGTTGGTATTCAGACTTACCTTCTTCTTCTTTAAGATTTTATGTCAGACTACACCTATTGGTGTATTGCTGCCCCCTACTGTACGTGGTATTGAAACCAAAAATATTTCATTGCAGGAAGAGGGGGGTGACCTGACAAGATTTTAAAAAATCATCAAAATCCATCACACCCCTTTAATCACAGTTCACATCACATCCCTAAACAGGCTCTGTTTGCGCTGTGTAGTTGATAACCAATGCAATAAAAGACCACCTTAACATGCAACATGTCAGGATCCCTCTGTTGACAAGGAATATTATCTAATGTCTCTACTCCTACTACCATTAGTTCTTCAACTTCACTCCTTTCTTCCATTCTTCTCACCGCCTCGGCATAGGAGACATGCGGGAAAGCCCTTATACTTACCACCTCAGTCTCCTTCACCCTAACATGTTCCACGACCACAATTGCAGCATTTAGGCTCAGCTGGCATGCGATACCTCTCCCGTCTACATACAGCTGATACATTATCAAATATTTTGCATTTACAACACTGCATGGGTTTGGGCACGAAGGCTCTCACAGGGTATCTCATAAAACTAAAATACATGTGAGAAGGGAGAGACTCTTCATCAAAAAACTATAGAATGCACCATGCGGGTCAGTCGGTGTGCATCAACCACTTGATGCAATTCTTCACGTATATCCTTTGCTTTTACTTCTAGTGCCACCCCAGAGAAAACACCCTTGATAGGCACCCTGCTTCGAAGATTCACACGTGACACATTCCAATCTGATATATTTTCTTGAGGCCCAGAGCACACTCCTTCTGTCTCATAGATACACAAAAAATTAAAATAAGCCCACTTCTCGTTACGCTGAGCAACACTACGTCACCTGTTTATAGAGACTTCAATCAGATCTCCCAGGTAACAACACTTATCCAAAACCCTTATTCTGACTGAAAAATAATCATAACTAGGTTTGGATTTACTAGATTCCACTACCCCTTTACTTCTCTTATTTCCTTTTGCATTCGCCACTGTAATCCAATCCTCACTCTCCACTCGACAAGTCATCGGATTCAAACAAACATCAACTTCTGCCAATTTCCTGCTGCTCCCAGTATGGGTCCCTTCTTCCCTCTTCAGACTTACCTTATGCAAGTGTGTAACGGGATTTGCGGGTGTGGGTCCCTTGCTTGCGCTGAATAAATTGAATTTAACTCTTGTGGAGCTTTTATTCAGTAGTGTTTTAAGTACATTTATGTAAAGCCATCCATTTTAATTTGTACCTTTTTTTTTAATTAGAGTTTTCTCGACATACTCCATAGAATATATGGAGAGAACGGTTCATAATATTAGGGATCAATGAAAGAAAGCCATGTAAATACACAGATTGGTCTCCTTATCAGCACCATTTGGTAGATTGAAAAATACTCTCTTGTATATTTTTTGGAGAGCCTTTACGCACAAAATATATTGGTGAATCAAAAATAGTTGTTTGATTCATCCTGAAAGTTGTCATGTTCAATTGTTTAATCAATTAAATATTGGAAGATGAGAAAAGTGTACAATAGGGGTTGAACAGTAGTCCTATAAAGCTACCCTAACAATCCTCACTAATCACGGAACTGTGATGACAATGATCCAGTCGTCATGAATAGTGCTCCAGGTTTAAACTTCTACATATGGTCTGCGTTCCATAATGTTTCAAATGGTCTAAATGTCCCAAATTATTTGTCAACTTTTAATACATTAGTCTATGATCTACTTTTGCTCGCGATCATCAGGAACAACCACAGGAACGTGACAGGAAAGACAGTTTCCATAATTCCATTACTTAATTTACCTAACACTAAAGTCAGTGACAGTTATAAATGTATGTGGTTATAACTGACGGTGGCTACCGATAGCGGCTAATATTTAACACGGTACAAAAATACAGTGAAAAGTCTGGGCATATAATAAAAAAATTCTACATGTCATAAATCAACTCCATAGGTTTGGCACTATACTGTCATTTGTGCATGGCTAAAGAAACCAAAAAGTTCTCAGAAGAAAAAAAAAGAAAACAGACCTCAACATCACTGTAAAGTCCATGGAGAATAAGAGCACCTCCTCCCAGCTGCTCACTGCACTGAGGCTTGGAAACGCTGTCACCACGGATAAATCTACAATAATCGAGAATTTCAATAAGCATTTTTCTACGGCTGGCCATGCTTTCCACCTGGCTACCCTTACCCCGGTCAACAGCTCTGCACCCCCCACAGCAACTTGCCCAAGCCTCCCCCATTTCTCCTTCACTCAAATCCAGATTGCAGCTCTTTCAGAACATCAGCTAAATCTGGACCCCTACAAATCAGCTGAGCTAGACAATCTGGACCCTCTTTCTAAAATTATCCGTTGCAATTGTTGCAACCCCTATTACTAGCCTGTTCAAGCTCTCTTTCGTATCGTCTGAAATCCCTAAAGATTGGAAAGCTGCCGTGGTCATCCCCCTCTTCAAAGGGTGAGACACTCTAGACTCAAACTGTTATAGGCAGGGCAGGATAGATATAGATCTTTCTAAAATCTTCAAAAGCCAAGTTAACAAACGGATCACCGAGCATTTCGAATCCCACCGTACCTTCTCCGCTATGCAATCTGGTTTCTGAGCTGGTCGTGGGTGCACCTCAGCCACGCTCAAGGTCCTAAATGATATCATAACCGCCATCGATAAAAAAACAATACTGTGCAGCCATCTTCATCGACCTGGCCAAGGCTTTCGACTCTGTCAATCACCGCATTCTTATCGGCAGACTCCACAGCCTTGGTTTCTCAAATGACTGCCTCGCCTGGTTCACCAACTGCTTCTCAGACAGTTCAGTGTGTCAAATTGGAGGGCCTGTTGTCCGAACCTCTGGCAGTCTCTATGGGGGTGCCACAGGGTTCAATTCTCGGGCAGACTCTTTGTATACGTCAATGATGTCGCTCTTGCTGCTGGTGATTCTCTGATCCATCTTTATGCAGATGACACCATTCTGTATATCTCTGGCCCTTCTTTGGACATTGTGTTATCAAACCTCCAGACGAGCTTCAGTGCCATACAACACTCCTTCCGTGGCCTCCAACTGCCCTTAATTGCAAGTAAAACTAAATGCATGCTCTTCAACCGATCGCTGCCCGCATCTGCCCGCACGTCTAGCATCACTACTCTGGATGGTTCTGACCTAGAATATGTGGACAACTACAAATACCTACGTGTCTGGTTAGATTGTAAACTCTCCTTCCAGACTCACATTAAGCATCTCCAATTCAAAATTAAATCTAGAATCGTCTTCTTATTTCGCAACAAAGCATCCTTCACTCATGCTGCCAAACATACCTTTGTAAAACTGACTATCCTACCCATCCTTGACTTTGGCGATGTCATTTACAAAATGGCCTCCAACACTCTACTCAGCAAACTGGATGTAGTCTATCACAGTGCCATCTGTTTTGTCATCAAAGCCCTATATACTACCCACCACTGCGACTTGTATGCTCTCGTTGGCTGGCCCTCGCTTCATATTCGTTGCCAAACCCACTGGCTCCAGGTCATCTATACGTCTTTGCTAGGTGAAGCCCCACCTTATCTCAGCTCACTGGTCACCATAGCAGCACCCACCCGTAGCATGCGCTCCAGCAGGTATATTTCACTGGGTATCTCCAAAGCCAACTCCTCCATTGGCTGCCTTTCCTTCCAGTTCTCTGCTGCCAATGACTGGAACGAATTGCAAAATTCACTGAAGCTGGAGACTCATATCTTCCTCACTAACTTTAAGCATCAGCTGTCAGAGCAGCTTACCGATCATTGCACCTGTACACAGCCCATCTGTAAATAGCCCACCCAACTACCTCACCCCCATATTGTTTTATTGTTGTTTTTCGCTCCTTTGCACCCCAGTATTTCTACTTGCACATTCATCTTCTGCACATCTATCACTCCAGTGTTTCATTGCTAGATTGTAATTATTTCGCCACTATGGCCTATTTATTGCCTTACCTCCCTAATCTTACTAGATTTGCGCACACTGTATATAGATTTTTCTATTGTCTTATTGACTGTATGTTTGTTTATCCAATGTGTAACTCTGTGTTGTTTGTGTCGCACTTCTTTGCTTTATCTTGGCCAGGTCGCAGTTGTAAATGAGAACTTGTTCTCAACTGGCCTACCTGGTTAAATAAATAAAGGTGGGAAAACCTAGCCTAGCCTTATCAATAGTAGTTCTTACCAATTTCTAAATGACAGTGCATAGAGAATGGTATTATTTCCATCATAAAAAAATTAAGTAGATGTTGTTCCACCGACAAGCTCAACCTTTTTCATTGTTTCATCGCATATAAAGGTAGTGGAATTATGAGGGAATTAGGTCAATGTCAGAATATGGCGTGTCTGTAGACATACCTCCACCACACATTAATTTATTTGATCTTCACCCCAAATGAATAGCATGCTATTCTTAAAAAATATATTATTATTATAATTCATTTTTTTGTATTACTTTTTACCCCTTTTTCTCCCCAATTTTGTGATATCCAATTGGTAGGTTCAGTCTTGTCCCATCGCTGCAACTCCCCTACAGACTCGGAAGAAACAGAGTTCGAGAGCCTTGCATCCTCCGAAACACGACCCCGCCAAACCGCACTGTTTCTTGACACACTGCTTGCTTATCCCGGACCAATGTGTCGGAGGAAACACCGTACCCTTGTGACAAGAGTTAGCATGTATGCACCCGGCCGCCACAAGGAGTCGCTAGAAAGCAAAGGGTCAAGGATGAACCCTCCCCTAACCAGGACGATGCTGGGCCAATTGTGTGCCGCCTCATGGGTGTCGCTGCCGGCTGTGACAGAATGGATCGAACCTGGATCTGTAGTGATGCTTCTAGCACTGCGGTGCAGTGCCTTAGACCACTGCGCCACTCGGGAGGCCCGTAGCATGCTATTCTCATTCTTAAGTTCAAGGTCAGAATACGTGTAGGGAGAAAAGAGCATAAAAAGGGAATTACGTTCCATTTACTGTATGTGCGCTTAACTCGTCGGAGTGCCCCCTGTATAAGAAACAGCAGACCCATCATTGGCTGGCTGGATGATCCAGTCCAGGCTATTCTTTTACGCTGACACTATTTTTTTGCTAAATTATTCATTTTAAATATCTACTCCTTTTTTTATACTATTAAATACCTTTTAAATTGCTATTTTAATTGTCTAGTAATCTGACAGCTGCAGCTTGGTGGGTCTGTTTTCAACTAGAGTACATTTTTGTAAATTAGAGATTAATAAATAGGCTTTTCAAAAAGTATGCTTATAGCATGAGGGGCAGTTTAATCCTGAAATGTGTTGAACCTTAAAAGGTGCAGCGGTTTGGGCACCTTCTGTTCTCATATTCTGGTGTAAATTCTATCAGGTTTCATAGCCTCTTTGTAAACTTTTGCCTTGTTGCGTTAGTGGTGACCAGGTCTTTGGCAGGCAGACAATATTCAGTATTTAACTCAAGGATGCTTATTAGTAGGCTGTAGCCTAGGCTATCATCATACATAGGCCTAGCTAGATTGTGTAGTGCCCTTCAACAAATCCCAAAATGTTCAACTGTGTGGGAGCAAAAAATCACACTTTCTCTAGGCCTTTTGTGTTTCTTTTGAAATGAAAAATGATCATTTAGGACCATGCCTACTGCATTCCCAATGACCATGGAATTTTGCCTCAAACTTGCAGGTCAAGAAGAGAAAGATGCCAAACCACTTCCTCGGATCAACCGCCATTCCGTCTTCTGGATTGTGGCTTCTGTCGGCTTGACTTACTATTTCGACTTCCTCCGCGTCATCACGGAGAATGGCGATATCAAAAGGTGTTGTAGTGATGAGAAAAACTTTTGGACTCACACTAATCCAGCTAAATTGAAGATAAAAGGGGACAAGTGTGTGTGTATAGTTATTTGCAGTAGGTCATCTGTGATTAGTAATCAGAAGGGGTCGTCAGCCTGGATCCAAAATGGATAATTTTATCTCTGGATTGTAGTCTTGAATCGCTCCTATTGAAGTGAATTCCACTGGCCAGAAAATAACCAACATTATGTTTGGTCTTAGGTTACTAAAGGGTAGATTGGTCACTGTAATTGGAAAAAGTATTTATGATGGCATTTCATGAAAGAACCAAACCACAAGTTCCTGTCATGTATTTGCTGCTTATGTGTTTTGTATTGTTTTCCAGCTGGTGGTTCAATGTTGGTGTGATACTGCTGGGAATATGCCTAGCTTTGGCCATGTTTTGCATCGTATACCTGGAATGGTTTAAGGGAATACAGCACTATGATCATGAGTACCCTGCGATTCCTCCTATCACCACAGCAGCCTTCCTCGCAGCATCATGCAGGTAATACATGGATACATGCTAACCCATTCATAGACGCTAACTACAGTGCCTTCAGAAAGTATTGACGCCCCTTGACTTTTTCCACATGTTGTTACAGCCTAAATTGAAAATGTATTAAATTGAGATTGTGTCACTGGCCTAGACACAATACCCTATATTGTTAAAGTGGAATTATTTTTTTGGAAATTCTTTACAAATTAATTAAAAATGGAAAGCTGAAATGTCTTTAGTCAATAAGTATTCAACCCATTTTTTATGGCAAGCCTAAATCAATTCAGGAGAAAAATGTATAAGTTAACATGATTTTTGAATGACTACCTCTTCTATGTACCCCACACATACAATTATCTGTAAGATCCCTCAGTCGAGAAGTGAATTTCTAACACAGATTCAACCACAAAGATCAGGGAGGTTTTCCAATGCCTCGGTAAGAAGAGCACCTATTGATAGATGGGTAAAAGTAATAATAAAGCAGACATTGAATATCCCTTTGAGCATGGTAAAGTTATTAATAGAGGTCGACCGAGTATGATTTTTCAACACCGATACCGATTATTGGAGGACCAAAAAAGCCGATACCGATTAATCAGCCAATTTTTAAAATGTATTTGTAATAATGACAATTACAAGAATACTGAATGAACACTTATTAAAACTGAATATAATACATCAATAAAATCAATTTAGCCTCAAATAAATAATGAAACATGTTCAATTTGGTTTAAATAATGCAAAAAAAAAGTGGTGAAGAAAGTAAAAGTGCAATATGTGCCATGTAAGAAGCTAACGTTTAAGATCCTTTCTCAGAACATGAGAACATATGAAAGGTAGTGGTTCCTTTTAACATGAGTCTTCAATATTCCCAGGTAAGAAGTTTGAGGTTGTAGTTATTATAGGAATTATAGGACTATTTCTCTCTATACCATTTGTTTTTCATATACCTTTGACTATTGGATGTTCTTATAAGCACTTTAGTATTGCCAGTGTAACAGTATAGCTTCCGTACTTCTTCTCACTCCTACCTGGGCTCGATCCAGGAACACAATGACAACAGCCACCCTCGAAGCAGCGTTACCCATGCAGAGCAAGGGGAACAACTACTCCAAGTCTTAGAGCAAGTGATGTTTGAAACACTATTAGCGAGCACCCCGCTAACTAGCTAGCCATTTCACATCACATCGTTACACCAGCCTAACCTCGGGAGTTGATAAGCTTGAAGTCATAAACAGCAGAGCTGCTGGCAAAACGCACGAAAGTGCTGTTTGAATATGAATGCTTATGAGCCCGCTGGTGCCTACCATCGCTCAGTCAGACTGCTCTATCAAATCATAGACTTAATTATAACATAATAACACACAGAAATGCGAGCCTTAGGTCATTAATATGGTCGAATCCGGAAACTATCATCATGAAAACGAGACGTTTATTCTTTCAGTGAAAGAACCGTTCCGTATTTTATCTAACGGGTGGCATCCATCAGTCTAAATATTCCTGTTACATTGCACAGCCTTCAATGTTATGTCATAATTACGTAAAATTCTGGCAAAAAAGTTTGCAATGAGCCAGGTGGCCCAAACTGTTGCATATACCCTGATTCTGCGTGCAATGAACGCAAGAGAAGTGACACAATTTCACCTGGTTAATATTGCCTGCTAACCTGGATTTATTTTAGCTAAATATGCAGGTTTAAAAATATATACTTCTGTGTATTGATTTTAAGAAAGGAATCGGTGTTTATGGTTAGGTACACGTTGGCGCAACAACAGTCCTTTTTCGCGAATCCGCACAGCATCGATTATATGCAAAGCAGGACATGCTAGATAAACTAGTAATATCATCAACCATGTGTAGTTATAACTAGTCATTATGATTGATTAAGTTTAATGCTAGCTAGCAACTTACATTGGCTTCTTACTGCATTTGCGTAACAGGTGGGCTCCTCGTGAGGCAGGTGGTTAGAGCGTTGGACTAGTTAATCGTAATCGTTGCAAGATTGAATCCCTGAGCTGACAAGGTAAAAAATGTCGTTCCGCCCCTGAACGAGGCAGTTAACCCACCATTCCTAGGCCGTCATTGAAAATAAGAATGTGTTCTTAACTGACTTGCCTAGTTAAATAAAGCTGTAAAAAAAAAATATATAATAATAATCGCGTCCAAAATGACCAATTTCCGATTATGAAAACTTGAAATCGGCCCTAATTAATTGGCCATTAATCAGCCGATCTCTAGTTATTAATTACACTTTGGATGGTGTATCAATACACCCAGTCACTGTAAAGATACAGGCATCCTTCCTAAATCAGTTGCCAGAGAGGAATGTATCAGGGATTTCACAATGAGGCCAATGGGAATTTTAAAACAGTTAGAGTTTAATGGCTGTGATGGGAGAAAACTGAGGATGGATCAACAACATTGTAGTTACTCCACAATACTATCTTAAATGACTGACTGAAAAGATGGGAGCCTGTACAGAATAAAATATTCCAAAACGTGCATCCTGTTTCCAATAAGCCACTAAAGTAAAACTGTCAAAAATGTGGCAAAGAAATTAGCTTCATGTTCTGAATACAAAGCAAATCCAATACAACACATCACTGAGTACCACTCTTCATATTTTCAAGCATGGTGGTGGCTGCATCATGTTAAGGGTATGCTTTTCATCTGCAAGGACTAGGGAGGGTGAACGAAACGGAATAGTGCTAAGCACAGGCAAATCCTAGAAAACCTGGTTCAGTCTGCTTTCCAAGAGATACTGACAGACATTCACCTTCCAGCAGGGCAACCTAAAACACAAGGCCAAATATTCGCTGGAGTTGCTTACCAAAACGACAATGAATGTTCCTTCGTGGCCTAGTTACATTTTTAAAATATATCAGCTTGAAAATCTAATGCAAGACTTGAAAATGGCTGTCAATAAATGTTAGAATCACTTTTTTCAGCGATTACAGCTGTCTTTCTGGATAAGTCTCTAAGAGCTTGAATAATTTTTTGAAATAATAATGTGCAAATATTGTACAATCCAGGTGTGCAAAGCTCTTAGAGACTTATCCAGGAAGACTCACAGCTGTAATCACTGCCAAAAGTTATTCTAACATTTATTGATTGACTCAGGGGTGTGAACACTTAGGTAAATGAGATATTTCTGTATTTCATTTTCAAAAAATGTCTAAAAACATGTTTTCATTTTGTTATTATAGTAAAATATTTGTCACCTGGTAAAATAAGACATCTTGGGTTTTGCGTGTAGTAGATGGGAGAGAAAAAAATCTATTTAATACATATTTTTATTCCGGCTGTAACATAACTGTAACATAGCGTTTGCTTTTTCACATCAAGTGATGTTTTAATACGCATCACTGCATCCCATATCAAAAGGTTGGCCACTCCTCTTTAAAATCCCGTAGATCACTTCATTGCTGCCTTTTTGTTTACAACGCTCTACAAGCTTCTGACTTACCTAACTTCATTGTTAAATTGTAAGAGCATGAAATACCAAACCCGTTCGTTCACATGGTTGGTTAACTCTTTCTCTAGTCTCCACTGAACTAGGTAAATCTGGTTTTAGTTTAAACACTCCACATTTTTGGAATCACAAGGGCAGTTTAAAACCCTGATGAGAAATGAGTTCACCGAGGTGTGCAATTGTTTTGATTGATTTTAATAATTTGTTTATGATGCCTGTGATGTTTGGTTAACTAATGTAATGTACTTGTTATTTTATTTTATGTCCTCAACACACCATTGAATATAAGTCAAGGGGTATGGATACTTTCTGAAAGCACTGTACCTTTAGCGCCTATTGACAATAGTATCTTCTGGCCGGTGGAGTTTTGTTAAGACCCCGGGGCTCATTCTGAACATGTAAAACACATTGCTTGCGGTACGGTTTTGGAAACATAAGGAACGTAACTTTCATGTCAGTGATAAATCATTTTCAAAAAACAAAAGGTTACGTTACACACCTTTTAATAGGTTGAGGGATAGTGTTCCCGCACGGCAATATCTCCAGGTTACAGCGCTTGTTTACGGAAGACAAACTGAAGACATAGGCGGCTGCCTGTGCTAATGAACTATCTAGGGTGCTCCGAACACCTGTGTGTGTGAGCGTAACTGTGGAGGAAGTGTAGTTCGTCAACTGGAGGCACACACAGCTTGTGGATCTGTGTAAAGCTGCTACAGAAAGTGTATATTTTTTTCTTTGGATATTTATTTATTTTATCTCGTTGATATGAAAGATAAAGGGGCATATGCAAACAATGATTATTGACGCTTCTAAACGTTAAAACAGCACGGGAATTGTAGCTCACACGCAGCCAACTGTGGGTGAAACTAGCCGCTGAAAACTCTACTGATAATAAGGGTTTTAGAGTTAATATCTAGCTAATTACATAATGCTTTCGGTTAGTAAGTTGTAAGCCTATTTTACAATCTCTCCAATGGTAATCACAATGATCTTGGTCTCAAGCACATTTGTTTTTTCTTCTCCCCAGTTTTAATATAGCACTGTGGCCTGTGTGGTCGTTCCTCACCCCCGTCCTCCTGTTTACCCAGTTCATGGGAGTTGTTATGCTCATATCAATGCTTGGGTGAGATGTTAAGGTAAGATGCCAACATTTAAATAAATATGCTCTTATGAACCAACAATATAGATTGTGTAAGAATCGGTATTATAAACAATATTTTTAATTGTTAAATCCAATACCTTCTATCTCTCCATAATTTAAATCCAGATGGAATAAAACATTTTTGAATCCTATGAATCTCAATGTAGTTTTATTGTGTAAGAATTGGTATTGTTAGTATTTGTTAATTCCAATACTTATCCCTAATTTCAAAATTATATTATTATACTGAACAATATAAACTCAACATGTAAAGTGTTGGTTTACTGAGCTGAAATAAAAGATCCCATACATTTTCCATATGCAATAAAAGCTTATTTCTCCAATTTTGTGCACATATTTGGTTACATCTCAGTGAGCATTTCTGCTTTGCCAAGATAATCCATCCATCTGACATCAAGAAGCTGATTAAACAGCATGATCATTACACAGGTGCACCTTGTGCTGGTGACAATAAAAGGCCACTAAAATGTCAAGTTTTGTCACAACACAATGTCTCAAGTTTTGAGGGAGTGTGCAATTGGCATGCTGACTGCAGAAATGTCTACCAGAGCTGTTGCCAGAGAATGTAATGTTAATTTCTTTACTATACTTTATTTTAAAGAATTTGGCAGTACTTCTAACTGGCCTCACCACTGCAGAGCACATGTAACCATGCCAGCCCAGGACCTCCACATTCGGCTTCTTCACCTGCGGGATTGTCTGAGACCAGCCACCTAGACAACTGATGAAACTGTGGATTATTTATTTTTGTAATAAAGCCCTTGTGTGGTGAAAACTCATTCTGATTGGGTGGGAGCTGGCTCCTCAAGTGTGTGGGCCGATGCCCTCCCAGGCCCACCCGTAGCTGCACCCCTGCCCAGTCGTGAAATCCATTGGTTAGGGACACATGTATTTCAATTGAATGATTTCCTTATATGAACTGTAACTCAGTAAAATCGTTGAAATTGTACCATGTTGCGTTCTTATGTTTGTTCAGAGAGCTTAAGCACCAATAATAACTAAGTACCTACTTCGGAATGCAATTATTTTTTGTTTATTTTACAGTACTAAAGCCTCAACATAAAGTGAATGACTACAGTTTGACTGACTTTTAAAATAAAAAATAAAAATGTTTTACATGCATATATTATATTTAAGAAATTAACAAAGCATTAAGTGCTTTAATAGTTTTTGTATATGTTTTAGAATAAATGTTAGTTTTCTTTGTGATTCAGAAAGCTATTGTGCTATTAGCAGTGTAAATGTGTCTGCTTAAATTCTGTAAAATATTTCTACAACTTTTTGTTATATAAGTGCATTGTTGCTAATGTCAACCTTGTTTTCCTCTATTGTTGGCAAAAAGACTAACCTTAAAAGTCATTGATATGAACTTGAGTCTCTTTATTTGGTAACATTGTGTTTATAATGGGTCTGAACAAACGTCTTTCCCACCAGGTATGTTTCCGCCAAACTGATTTATTGTGGATAAAAATCAGTGCGTGTCAAGGTAGTGCACACAAAATGTACTTTAACGCCTAAGTGTTCATATAGGCTTACTGAACAAACCTCTAAAGTTCAATGTGTTTCCATCGAATTTTCAAATCTAGCGATAGTTTTGTCACACAAATTTGTGTTAAATAGCAAATGTGCCTCCTGGCACATGCGATCGAGGCAACAGTTAGCATATACAGTGCGGGTAGGCTAGTCTACATGATTAAATTATTATGGAAAAAAACGATAATATTTTTATTTGTCAAACTGCAGTCATGCGTCGATCATCATGTCACCAGAATAAGACCCTCGAAATGTATTGGAATGGAGCATCACCACCCAGTGAAGTTCAACAGAATTAATTTAATCTGTAGCCTAATAAACTGCATGGTTTTCGGAGTCGTAATGGGACGACCACACACCATATCATCGCGTGACTCCAAGTTTACCCTGATATGATGGTTATTATATCAATAATTAGTTGTAATATATATTTACAGACAAAAATAACCCACTATGTCGAAATAACATCTGTGGCATTTATGAAATTACGTCACAGCTGTCCAGGTTTGTGTATGTTATACGGTATGACTTTACTCGCATAAAAACTGGATGGAAACGTGGTTTGTAATGTACAACTATTGTTGGCCTTCAATCGAAAACACTCAAACGTCAATCCAAGGGAAATTTCAATATATATATCCCTAATATTTGGTTTAATATTTTTGGCATACAATGACGAAAGGGAAGTTGGAACCCCACCATGCATGACCAACAAAATAGTTTGGCAAGATGAACTGAAGGCAAACAATGAGCAAAATGACTGCTTCCAATCGAATCTAAATGTTCAGAGACATTTTCCATATGCACAAAAAGCTTATTTCTCAATTTTTTTGCACATATTTGGTTACAGATGTTGCTCTCTGGTTTTGTGATGAAACAAAGGTGTGGTTGAATTTATTTCTCGGCCTCATGGTGTAAAGGCATATGAACTAACAGGTTATAAAGCAAATGTCACACCTGTTCCAGCTCCCTCTCTCCAGCACTCGTCGCTGGTCTACTAACCACCGGCCCTGGAAACCATTATTACGCACACCTGCTCCCCATCATTACGCACACCTGGACTTCATCACCTTGCCTTACCTTCCCTTTATTTAGCCCTCAGTAGCCTCAGTCATCAGGCAGTATTAGTTTTGTTTTCACGTTCAGTACGCGTCTCCTATTTTGTTTATTTGTCTTTTTATCAATAAATACTCACCTTCTGCACCTGTGAGTGTCTTCGTTACAGCAAACAATGCAATTATCACAACACATAGGTTGTAATATGGCTTTTTTTCCTGGCTTGGCTTCCCCAGTGATTTTACTCATGCACCGCTACTGCAGCAAGCACATTCCCCACACACTAGGAATGTCTTTCCCCCAACGTTATAATGAAAAATGACCCTTAGGACACACTCTTTTTACGCCATTTTCCCCGGTGGGTGTTCACAGTGGTCATAGATTTCAGCGTGTGTTTGAAAATCCATAAATGTATAATTATTGTGCAATTTATAGGCTACATTGAGGTTTTGCTTTCATTATTTTTGGCTATCTGGCATTAGTGTATAAGCCTACATTTTAGGGCCTAACTGTACACTCTAAAAATAAAAGGTTCCTTGAGGATCCTTTAGGATAATATAAGGTTAAAAAAGGAACCTTTAAAGGGAAACCTCACCATTTTTCAACTTCATATTCATCATCTCCAGCACCACCCCAACATCAACATACTGTATGTGAAAATGGTGTCTTTCTATGTTTTGTACTAAAAAAGATAGAGGAAGATCAGTGTTTCCAATTATGTGCATTGTGATTTTGACCAATTGTGAGTAGGCATTACCTACTAATTGTCTACTAATTGGTTGTTGATGTATAAACTCAGCAAAAAAAGAAACGTCCTCTCACTGTCAACTGCGTTTATTTTCAGCAAACTTAACATGTGTAAATATTTATATGAACGTAACAAGATTCAACAACTGAGACATAAACTGAACAAGTTCCACAGACATGTGACTAACAGAAATGGAAAAATGTGTCCCCGAACAAAGGGGAGGGTCAAAATCAAAAGTAACAGTCAGTATCTGGTGTGGCCACCAGCTGCATTAAGTACTGCAGTACATCTCCTCCTCATGGACTACTGTTACGGTGAGTGAATGAGGACCCAAAAGCGAACTAACTTAAACAGAGCTTCTTTAATAACCAAACATAGGTAGGCTCAGATAGACCGGCAGATTCCGACAGGACAGGACAAGGTTACAGCAAACATGACGATAGTCTGGCTCAGGCATGAAACACAACAAACAAGAATCCGACAAGGACAGGAACAAAAACAGAGAGAGATATAGGGGACTAATCAGAGGGAAAAGGGGAACAGGTGGGAGAAGGGGTGACGAGGTAGTCAAGAGGAGACAAGGAACAGCTGGGGGAAAGCGGGGGAGAAAAGGTAACCTAATACGACCAGCAGAGGGAGACAGGGTGAAAGGAAAGGACAGAAAGACACAACATGACAATACATGACAGTACCCCCCCACTCACCGAGCGCCTCCTGGCGCACTCGAGGAGGAAACCTGGCGGCAACGGAGGAAATCCTCGATCAGCGCACGGTCCAACCCAACTCCTCTCCTCAGGACCGTACCCCTCCCAATCAACGAGGTACTGGTGACCACGGCCCCGAGGACGCATGTCCAAAATCCTGCGGACCCTGTAGATGGGTGCGCCCTCGACAAGGATGGGGGGGGGGGGGGGGGAAGACGAGCGGGGGCGCGAAGAACGGGCTTAATACAGGAGACATGGAAGACCGGGTGGACGCGACGAAGGTATCGCGGAAGAAGAAGTCGAACTGCGACAGGATTAATGACCCGAGAAATACGGAACGGACCAATGAACCGCGGGGTCAACTTGCGAGAAGCCGTCTTAAGGGGAAGGTTCTGAGTGGAGAGCCAAACTCTCTGACCGCGACAATATCTAGGACTCTTAGTTCTACGCTTATTAGCAGCCCTCACAGTCTGCGTCCTATAACGGCAAAGTGCAGACCTGACCCTCTTCCAGGTGCGCTCGCAACGTTGGACAAAAGCCTGAGCGGAGGGGACGCTGGACTCGGCGAACTGAGATGAGAACAGCGGAGGCTGGTACCCGAGGCTACTCTGAAAAGGAGATAGCCCGGTCGCAGACGAAGGAAGCGAGTTGTGGGCGTATTCTGCCCAGGGGAGCTGTTCTGACCAAGACGCAGGGTTGCGAAAAGAAAGACTGCGTAAGATGCGACCAATAGTCTGATTGGCCCGTTCTGCTTGACCGTTAGACTGGGGGTGAAAGCCGGAAGAGAGACTGACGGAAGCCCCAATCAAACGGCAAAACTCCCTCCAAAATTGAGACGTGAATTGCGGACCTCTGTCCGAAACGACGTCTGACGGAAGGCCATGAATTCTGAAAACATTCTCGATGATGATTTGTGCCGTCTCTTTAGCAGAAGGAAGCTTAGCAAGGGGAATGAAATGAGCCGCCTTAGAGAACCTATCGACAACCGTAAGAATAACAGTCTTCCCCGCTGACGAAGGCAGTCCGGTGACAAAATCTAAGGCGATGTGAGACCACGGTCGAGAGGGAATGGGAAGCGGCCTGAGACGGCCGGCAGGAGGGGAGTTACCGGACTTAGTCTGCGCGCAGACCGAACAAGCAGCCACGAAACGACGCGTGTCATGCTCCCGGGTGGGCCACCAAAAACGCTGGCGAATGGAAGCAAGCGTACCCCGAACGCCAGGGTGGCCGGCTAACTTGGCAGAGTGAGCCCACTGAAGAACGGCCAGACGAGTAGGAACGGGAACGAAAAGAAGGTTCCTAGGACAAGCGCGCGGCGACGGAGTGTGAGTGAGCGCTTGCTTTACCTGCCTCTCAATTCCCCAGACAGTCAACCCGACAACACGCCCCTCAGGGAGAATCCCCTCGGGGTCAGTGGAGGCTACTGAAGAACTGAAGAGACGAGATAAAGCATCAGGCTTGGTGTTCTTAGAGCCCGGACGATAAGAAATCACGAACTCGAAACGAGCGAAAAACAGCGCCCAACGCGCCTGACGCGCATTAAGTCGTTTGGCAGAACGGATGTACTCAAGGTTCCTATGGTCAGTCCAAACGACAAAAGGAACGGTCGCCCCCTCCAACCACTGTCGCCATTCGCCTAGGGCTAACCGGATGGCGAGCAGTTTGCGGTTTCCCACATCATAGTTACGTTCCGACGGCGACAGGCGATGAGAAAAATACGCGCATGGGTGGACCTTGTCGTCAGAGAGGGAGCGCTGAGAAAGAATGGCTCCCACGCCCACCTCTGACGCGTCAACCTCGACAACGAACTGTCTAGAGACGTCAGGTGTAACAAGGATCGGAGCGGATGTAAAACGATTCTTGAGGAGATCAAAAGCTCCCTGGGCGGAAACGGACCACTTAAAGCACGTCTTGACAGAAGTAAGGGCTGTGAGAGGAGCTGCCACCTGACCGAAATTACGGATGAAACGACGATAGAAGTTCGCGAAGCCGAGAAAGCGCTGCAACTCGACGCGTGACTTAGGGGCGGGCCAATCAATGACAGCTTGGACCTTAGCGGGATCCATCTTAATGCCTTCAGCGGAAATAACAGAACCGAGAAATGTGACGGAGGAGGCATGAAAAGTGCACTTCTCAGCCTTCACAAAAAGACAATTCTCTAAAAGGCGCTGGAGGACACGTCGAACGTGCTGAAGATGAATCTGGAGTGACGGTGAAAAAATCAGGATATCGTCAAGGTAAACGAAAACAAAGATGTTCAGCATGTCTCTCAGGACATCATTGACTAATGCCTGAAAGACAGCTGGAGCGTTAGCGAGGCCGAAAGGAAGAACCCGGTATTCAAAGTGCCCTAACGGAGTGTTAAACGCCGTCTTCCACTCGTCCCCCTCCCTGATGCGCACGAGATGGTAAGCGTTACGAAGGTCCAACTTAGTGAAAAACCTGGCTCCCTGCAGGATCTCGAAGGCTGAAGACATAAGAGGAAGCGGATAACGATTCTTAACTGTTATGTCATTCAGCCCTCGATAATCTATGCAGGGGCGCAGAGACCCGTCCTTCTTCTTGACAAAAAAAAACCCCGCTCCGGCGGGAGAGGAGGAGGGGACTATGGTACCGGCGTCAAGAGCTACAGACAAATAATCCTCGAGAGCCTTACGTTCGGGAGCCGACAGAGAGTATAGTCTACCCCGGGGGGGAGTGGTTCCCGGAAGGAGATCAATACTACAATCATACGACCGGTGTGGAGGAAGAGAGGTGGCCCTGGACCGACTGAACACCGTGCGCAGATCGTGATATTCCTCCGGCACCCCTGTCAAATCACCAGGCTCCTCCTGTGAAGAAGAGACAGAGGAAACAGGAGGGATAGCAGACATTAAACATTTCACATGACAAGAGACGTTCCAGGAGAGGATAGAATTACTAGACCAATTAATGGAAGGATTATGACAAACTAGCCAGGGATGGCCCAAAACAACAGGTGTAAAAGGTGAACGAAAAATCAAAAAAGAAATGGTTTCGCTATGATTACCAGAAACAGTGAGGGTTAAAGGTAGCGTCTCACGCTGAATCCTGGGGAGAGGACTACCATCCAGGGCGAACAAGGCCGTGGACTCCCTTAACTGTCTGAGAGGAATGTCATGTTCCCGAGCCCAGGTCTCGTCCATAAAACAGCCCTCCGCCCCAGAGTCTATTAAGGCACTGCAGGAAGCTGACGAACCGGTCCAGCGTAGATGGACCGACAAGGTAGTGCAGGATCTTGAAGGAGAGACAGGAGTAGTAGCGCTCACCAGTAGCCCTCCGCTTACTGATGAGCTCTGGCTTTTACTGGACATGAAGTGACAAAATGACCAGCAGAACCGCAATAGAGACAGAGGCGGTTGGTGATTCTCCGTTCCCTCTCCTTAGTCGAGATGCGGATACCTCCCAGCTGCATAGGCTCAGCTCCCGAGCCGGCAGAGGAAGATGGTAGTGATGCGGAGAGGGGGGCAACGGAGAACGCGAGCTCCTTTCCACGAGCTCGGTGACGAAGATCAACCCGTCGCTCAATGCGAATAGCGAGTTCAATCAGGGAATCCACGCTGGAAGGGACCTCCCGGGAGAGAATCTCATCCTTTACCTCTGCGCGGAGACCCTCCAGAAAACGAGCGAGCAAAGCCGGCTCGTTCCAGCCACTGGAGGCAGCAAGAGTGCGAAACTCAATAGAGTAGTCTGTTATGGATCGATTACCTTGACATAGGGAAGACAGGGCCCTGGAAGCCTCCTCCCCAAAAACAGATCGATCAAAAACCCGTATCATCTCCTCCTTAAAGTCCTGATACTGGTTAGTACACTCAGCCCTTGCCTCCCAGATTGCCGTGCCCCACTCACGAGCCCGTCCAATAAGGAGAGATATGACGTAGGCGACACGAGCAGTGCTCCTGGAGTAAGTGTTGGGCTGGAGAGAAAACACAATATCACACTGGGTGAGGAACGAGCGGCATTCAGTGGGCTCCCCAGAGTAACACGGCGGGTTATTGATTCTGGGCTCCGGAGATTCGAAAGCCCTGGAAGTGGCCGGTGGATCGAGGCGGAGATGGTGAACCTGTTCTGTGAGGTTGGAGACTTGGGTGGCCAGGGTCTCAACGGCATGTCGAGCAGCAGACAATTCCTGCTCGTGTCTGCCTAGCATCGCTCCCTGGATCTCGACGGCTGAGTGGAGAGGATCCGAAGTTGCTGGGTCCATTCTTGGTCGGATTCTTCTGTTACGGTGAGTGAATGAGGACCCAAAAGCGAACTAACTTAAACAGAGCTTCTTTAATAACCAAACATAGGTAGGCTCAGATAGACCGGCAGATTCCGACAGGACAGGACAAGGTTACAGCAAACATGACGATAGTCTGGCTCAGGCATGAAACACAACAAACAAGAATCCGACAAGGACAGGAACAAAAACAGAGAGAGATATAGGGGACTAATCAGAGGGAAAAGGGGAACAGGTGGGAGAAGGGGTGACGAGGTAGTCAAGAGGAGACAAGGAACAGCTGGGGGAAAGCGGGGGAGAAAAGGTAACCTAATACGACCAGCAGAGGGAGACAGGGTGAAAGGAAAGGACAGAAAGACACAACATGACAATACATGACAACTACACCAGATTTGCCCGTTCTTGCTGTGAGATGTCACCCCGCTCTTCCACCAAGGCACCTGCAAGTTTCCAGACATTTCTGGGAGGAACACTGATATTCCTGCCTTGCAGCAATTCACACACAGAACGAGCCGTATGGCTGGTGGCATTGTCATGTTGGAGGGTCATGTCAGGATGAGCCTGCAGGAAGGGTACCACATGAGGGAGGAGGATGTCTTCCCTGTAACGCACAGCGTTGAGGTTGCCTGCAATAACAACAAGCTCAGTCCGATGATGCTGTGACACACCACCCCAGACCATGACGGACCATCCACCTACAAATCGATCCCGCTCCAGACTACAGGCCTCGGTGTAACGCACATTCCTTAGACGATAAACGCGAATCCGACCATCAGCCCTGGTGAGACAAAACCACGACTCGTCAGTGAAGAGCACTTGTTGCCAGTCCTGTCTGGTCCAGCGACGGTGGGTTTGTGCCCATAGGCGACGTTGTTGCCGGTGATGTCTGGTGAGGACCTGCCTTACAACAGGCCTACAAGCCCTCAGTCCAGCCTTTCAGCCTATTGCGGACAGTCTGAGCACTGATGGAGGGATTGTGCGTTCCTGGTGTAACTCAGGCAGTTTTTGTTGCCATCCTGAGCCAGTCCCGCAGGTGGGATGTTCGGATGTACCGATCCTGTGCAGGTGTTGTTACACATGGTCTGCCACCGTGAGGACAATCAACTGTGCGTCCTGTCTCCCTGTAGCACTGTCTTATGGCGTCTCACAGTACAGACTTTGCAATTTATTTCCCTGGCCACATCTGCAGTCCTCGTGCCTCCTTGCAGCATGTCGAAGGCAAGTTCACGGAGATGAGCATCTCCTTTTACTGTTTTTCAGAGTCAGTAGAAAGGCCTCTTTAGTGTCCTAAATTTTCATAACTGTGACCTTAATTGCCTACCGTCTGTAAGCTGCTAGTGTCTTAACGATCGTTCCACGGGTGCATGTTCATTAATTGTTTATGTTTCATGGAACAAGCATGGGAAACAGTGTTTAAACCCTTTACAATGAAGATCTGTGAAGTTATTTGGATTTTTACGAATTATCTTTGAAAGATAGGGTCCTGAAAAAGGTACATTTATTGTTTTGCTGAGTTTATTTATATAAATCATGTAATGTAGTCTTCGTTTTTCATCTGCTAGCCAAGTTACGTAGCCTGTAATGTTAGCTGATAATTGTTGGTATGATTTAGTTAATGCTAGCTAGTTAAAGTTACTGTAACTTTAGCTAGCTATATTCAATATTGAGAAATGTACAGTATGTCCTCATTTATACTCATGATAAAGTCTCTCGCCATCTCCTTCCAGCCCCCTCTCTTTAAGACTTTAGTCCCTGTCTTATCATGCACCTGTCCAGTTAAGTTGAAGAGAGTGTGGGTGCTGTGAGAAACTCAGCCTCCACAAACAGGTATGACAAACACACACACAATACACACACTCAGCCCACACACTCTAGTTGAATCAACATTGTTTTCACGGAATTTCAATTAAATTACATTGAACCAATGTGGAATAGATATTGAATTGACGTACTGTATGTGCCCAGTGGGACAGATAGAAAGAGAAATGACCTAATCTAGGTTGTTAAACTTGACAAAACATTTTTTTTATTAGATGTTACATTTCATATCAACTACTCATGTTGAATTTGTCTAATTTATGTATTTCAGGCTGGTATGTCGGGGTGGCCTGCTTTCATAGTTTGGGTGCTGTGAGAAACTCAACCTCCACAAACAGGTAAAACACACACACAGATGACCCAATGATACACTCTCACAATCTCTTTCCATCCTCCTCCCTTTAGTCCCTGTCTTTCACGGTCCCGATAAGTGGGTGGGGTGGGTGGTGGGGGGAGACCACCCAATGTAGGTTATTTTAAACGTGACAAAAATATGTCTTTGATGTTTTTCAGGCTGGTGTATTGGGGCGACCTGTTCTGTCCTCAGTATTTCAGACCAAAGCAAGACAATTTTAAAGATATGGATCTACAAACAGGTTAGCCTCTATATAAAGTCTTTGGATGTATTCGCAGTGTGATTATAATGTGTTCTGTGTTATTTCTTTCTTTTCCAATTGTAACTGAATGCTCAATGAATGTATTTACAGTGTGATTATTGTGTTCTTCTATCTCTGTCCTCCATCCTCTATATCTCTCCATACTGTCTTGTCATAATCACAGCAACTGATAGCACATACTCAACTTTTACTTGATGATAATCAACGCCATCAATCAATGTAATTTGTGTTACAAATATAATTGTTAGTAATCCTGTATGTTTCTCTTTTGCTTTAAGTATCACACTACCCGGCAATACATGGATGTGTGCACTGCACTCATTCAAAAGTACTCCTCGTTGAGAGACCAGACAGGGAAGGGATATGTAAGAATTGTTACATTTTCCTACTCACATTAATTCACACACTAGTAACCTTTTTACACCATTGTGCCTACCCAGATCATGATGTGCTGGCTTGGATATATTCTTCTCACATTGTTAAACCATCACATTTTCAGCAGCATAACAAGACCATCTCTAGTTATGTAATTGACTAAGTCTGCTCGTCTGACATCGGTCCTAATATTCCGTCATTACATTTGTCATGTACCCTTTACAGCATGCAGATGTTTTAATTCTATTGATTCTAATCCAGCCTTTTTATTTCACAACCTTTAATTGAAGTTCTCAAAGTCACTGCAGCCATTTTCCCCCTTCACCACCTCAAAGATAATCCAAGTGGTCTGAATGTCACAGACAGTACAACGTTAGTCGTTATAGAGGTGTGCTCAGTTGTTAACTTACGGTTTGAAATATGACTTCAGTAACCTTTATTATATATATTTTTAATTCCATCACCTACCATACCATGAGGATAGAGGGGAATCCCTTTGGAATGAGAACCACGTCCAACTCTTCTGGATGGACAGGAGCTACTAACTGAAGAGCCGGAGGACATTTCCATGGGATTGGGAATGGCAATGGAGATCCATTTCCTTTTTAACTACAGCTAATGTCAGGGTTACTTCAACAAAAGAAAAGCTGCTAAATAGATAGTTGAAAATAAAAAGAAGAGAGATGTAATGTTTGGGAAAGATTTGGTGAAATGCTAACAGAGCAGTGCAAGAAATGCTTAATTCTGCAGGAGTTATTATTAAGGCTATGTGAAATGATATAGGCCTATAGTCAGTGTCCAGACTTCAGTTATCATTTAACCCATCTGAACAGTACGTTACAGTTCCCTTGACGTGCCATAGGACTATTTGAAGTCCCAGTCAGTTGACTGTTGAATTTCTATAGCGCAGGAGCTCTTCGGAGCACTCTAAATTGTTAAAAAAATTGTGCGGCGCATTGCGAAATAGTACAGAGCTCAATTTGGCCTCTGCATGCCTCCAGAGGCTCCGCAATTGCATCAAACCCTCCATATGAAGCCTCCGAACACATTTTCGGATCAAGCATTGATTGGCTTTTAGTCGAAAGTACAGTAATGGATGTTACCCATATGTGCTGAGTCCATAAAATATGCTACATGGTCAATCCAACGTCTGCATTTGACTTGCAGCATTTACGGTGATATGGCCTCTCCAGAAGTCAGGGCATTTATACTCCTTGCCTTCACGGAGCAGCGCAGAGCTGTTGTAAAGGAAGTGAGCTTTTGTTTATACAGGACCTTCCTTCCCCACATAACGTCACCCAATCATGTCAATGTGGAGCTATACGGTTTAGATAAATGTCATATTATATTTGTGTATAATTTGACTATGGACAAAGTTGTTTTTATTGATCCATATTTATTCGACAAAAGCAATGTCAAAAACAAATCATTGTGACATGTTTAATTAAAACATGTATAGGATAACTTTTTTAAAGTTCGGCAACATTTTTATCTGTTCGACAGGGGTGGATTTTTCTTTTGTCGAACTTTCTTCATTGTGACATATGTTAATGGTGTTTATTTTATATAAATGTCGATTGCCGAATGTACGTGGTGACATGATGTCATGATGTCACGAGTAACTATAAAACCCAATTTCATATTTATTTCTAAATGCCTACCGCTTGCAACATAAAACATTTTCAACTATAAAAAATTATGTTTCTGCAGGACAAGGATTGTCCTGACTTTCAAGAATGCCTGAATTGCTTCGCCTTGCTTTTTCTGGTTGGCTGGCAAGTTTCACAATCCAATTTCAGATCTGAAGGAGAATGGAGAGGAGAGGAACCTGGCTCTGAGGGGTGGCCATTTCCATTTACCTTTCTGTGTTTTATCATTTTCCTTCAATTCACAAGAAGCTGAATGTCTCACCCGAGAAAGCAGCCGAGTGAGCGAAACGGCGCCTCTATTTTCTCTGTATGTGTAGGCCATCTATCTGATGCTCTCTGGTCAAAAAGTATGACATTTTTGCTGCCCATAGAAGTGAATGCAAGGGAAGACAGCAAGAATTTGGCCTCCCTTGATTAAAAAAAAATGAATAAAATAATAGCCAACCAGCGTAGAGCTAAACTTAATGAGGTCAACTGTGAATGGTCCTGACTCACCAAAAAAATGTGTCAACAGAAGCCAGTTTGTATTTAGCTTCCGTCTATTCATATAACAAGAGAGCAATACACAATTGACAAAAACAACTTGAATTGTTGCATCTCGTTGTGTTGTTGTCCTCCGGTGGTAAGCTAGCTTGCTAAAAATGGCCTTTTCCTAAATTAGCCATGGATGAAGATAGCGATTTGGACTTGTGTTTTTACTTTATTCTCAGTACTGGCCAATGATTATAATGGCGATTCTGATCCAATCATAAATTCATACATTGTGCCACTGGCCTGAGAGGATGGTAGTTCAATATGTAGCTAGATCTAGAAGGCTAATGTTAAGTAGCTAAAGTTGCCCATGAAAGGAAGTTAGGCTAGCGAGCATGCATTTTAGCCAGGTAGCCTAGGACAACAAAACATAAAAGGGTGTATATTGTGACAGAGTCATAGACCGTTTCATCAACATGAGAGAGAGGAGGATGGCATTGAAGTTTCTCTACAAGTAGGGTGAGTCAACATGTTTTTCTACTTGCATGAACCTACAGCAAGCACATAAACAGAAATCAGAACTATGAACAGCCACATATTTATCTTACATCGACTGGACTAAATTGTTTTTGGTATCTTTTAGATGTCACTGTATTAGACTAAGAATAGGTGATTTTATGATGTCGAAATATTGAAATTGAAATGGTGCTGGATTTTTGGAGTCAGCTCCTGATTTCTTTGACTTGTGGAAACTCTGTGATTCTAAATCATTCGTTTTTTGTAGTCCAAAACATTAACTTGCTTGACCTTGCTGTTGGTCATGTAACATGCAATGTGCTTTGTGGGCACATGCAGAGAAACCTGGTTGCAGTCTCCTGTTCAGCAATTTTATTCCACTCGTTGTACACCATGTCATTTGCCAAAGACACGGTAAATGACCAGGACAAACTTTTTGGCAAATGACAGGAGTGGCAAGGAGTGTAATGTTAGCTAAAACGATTTGTAATCATACTACTGGAGGAGGGTTATGTGTTGAACGTGGACGTGTGTCGCACTTTGAAACCCACGCCCACATTGACATAGTACCTCCCACCAGGCAAAATACTGTGAAAAGAGTGTCCCATAATAAAAGGGAAGGTGCCTCTCGCTCCCATAGCACACGTTTTCTGGAGACTTGTGGGCAGAGATCTGATGAAATCGCGCACTGTATGCGCTTTCGGTTGCCTGATTGCGTCCAGACTGAGGAGAAATACGCAGACTATCCACTCACGTCCTGTGGTCAACCAGATCTGATCACAATCAGAACACAATGGGGACTTTTGTGCATCTAGACTTGTCTTTTCTATGCGATCTTAGTATTCTGATAGCGAGAAGTCGCATGTAGACACTTCCAGATAGATGAAGTAGATTATGTGAATGATTGGCACTTTTAGGTCACCAATTTCTCAAAAAAATTAAACTGTATGGCGGGTTCAACTGGACCACTGATGTGCGTCGCCGATGGCTGGAATTCAATCTATTCCTCTGAATTCACCCAGCAAGCGGTTATATAAGGTGATATAAAGTAATTTAATCTAAATGGTCCAGGATTACAATAATAGGTCAAACACACCATGTTAGTAAAGCTGGACACTGAATGAAAGCATGAAACAAGTGAGACCGTCTTTGGACTGAATCAACTTGCAGTTGGCAACGTTCGTATCCAATTGCGTCCCCACCTTATTGCTACAGGTTGAGCACTTGGCCTTTCACAAATGTACTTGTAGCACACAGTGTTGACATTGCTCTTCCTTTCGGACTCGAATGTTACATATTTAGGCGCCATGGCTGAGCACGATGGCCCTCATAGTATGTGTTTAAATAAGGTAGACTGTCACAGTTCCTCCACCTTGTCCTCCAGCTCAGAGCAAGAAAGTGAAATATTCACCAAGTTGAAAGTCAGTTTGACTGAGGACTATCCGCAGAAGAATGCGGAGATTCTGAGCGGCCAGTATGGGACTAATTTACTTTTGATCGGCGTGTCCTTGATGCTGGCTATTGGGAACAATGGAGCATCCGTGAAGGAAGAGCACCTGCTGTCGTTTATCACGACCCTCATAATCGTCCAGCTGCTATGGATGATGTGGTACATCGTGAGGAGAGGCATGCAGAGTAATTTACAGGCAGAAAAGGATGTGCATGCTACTACCTCTTGGATAAAAGGTACAGATATTTGGAAGATTAGGTTTCCAGTATATAAAATGGTATTGTGAACGTAAATCTCGAGGCTGGATTTTCAATATAGTTAAATGCTTCTCAAGTAGCTGATGGAACTTTTCCAAATAGATTTGTTTTTGATTTATAAAACTTTGGCGGAGAAACAAGCAAACATTGAATTGACATCAAAAGCAATTAAAGGATATTTTTGCATACTTTTTCGTTTCAATGCAGCCTCTTAACAACGAACGTTTCATTGATTATAGGGGGTTTAACTCTTCTTGCACTCCTCTCGTTGATCATGGATGCCTTCAATATTGGATATTTTGTGGGCTATCGATCATGCCTGTCGGCTGTTCTAGTGGTATACCCCATCATCCACGCAACTCACACAATAGCACAGGTAAGATACAACCCCCATTCTATGTTGATTTGATAACGCTTTTCATTATGGTATGGCCTATACTTACAAGGATTTATAAAGTGGTTTGTAATTTCTAAACGGATTATTCCATAAATAGATGGTTTATAAATCTGTAATAAACAGTTATAACACATAAGTAAAACATGTGCTATTTTTGGGCTTGCTTAATAATGTGCTTATTATATATGAATGTACTGTTATTGATATTACTGTTATTATTGACAGTGCAGCCATAACCTCAGAATTTGGCAAGCAGCTAAATGACAAGCACACAGTTTAAACAAATGTATTATTAGAGCGTTCAATTATAATGTACTATGTGTAACTATTTATTTTAGATTTATAAAGTAATAACTAACAACTTATTTACCATGTATAACCCCCTTTTATACATTTGCTTAAATATGTAAAGTGTTAACATTATAGGTAAGCTGGCAGCTCTGTTCAAAAATTTTTTCCAGTAAAGGTATCTAAATACCACTTAAGCAGGTAATGTATAGATCTTTATCTTGAAGTGGAATAATTTGTTTCTCAGGCAAGAAAAAGAGTTGTCTGTACAAAATAATCCTGTCATTATCCATGTTATTGGAGTAAAACGTAGTGCAGGCGGAGGTAATCCTTCAGTTGAGAGGTCATTTGATATGTTCTCACATTCTGGTGATTCATTTTCACAGTCCAAATGAAAGCCTTCACCAGAAATGTTTTTTAGACTGATATAGTGAGTGTCTTGTCAGTGCTAGTTTGGTACAAATGTTAATTTGAGTTTTGTTTTAGGTGCATTTCCTTTGGTTTCACATCAAAGACGTCATCAAGTCCTTTGAGACCTTTGAAAGGTATTGTGAAATATAATAAATCTGTATTTTGAGATTGTCACAAGCCATGCGAGCCTCTCAGGCCTATGGTATGTTTAGGTTATCCTCATGTACATTTTTCAGTTTAATAAAACAGTTGATGAGTTTATTTATCCTGTTATAACTATTGTACTCACAAAGGTGAATCTACAGCCTATAATTTATCTACCCAGAAACGACTATTGTGACAATCAATTTCTATTTTGATTAATGGATGTTTCCCGTCAGGTTTGGCGTCATCCATGCAGTCTTCACTAACCTGCTGCTGTGGTGCAGCGGTGTGATGTCTGAGGCCAATCACTTGCTAAACCACCACAACACAAGGCTGACTGCCCTGGGCTTTGAAAACCTCACCATGGGTAAGGGGACCAGGGTCGAGTGGCTGCTTGAAAAAAGGACAATAGTTCACTTGAGAAGCTCACTTAATTGGATGAAAGACAGGTGAAGGGGGGTTGAAGGGGAGGGGATGGATTAGGCAGTCCAGCAGGTCTTTTTTTGTGTTGAACGTCTACTCTTTTAGGTTTCAAGACACACGCACGGTTACTGGCCCCGAACACCCGCCCCCAGCTTGCGTTACCTCAGACGCCATTGTCCCAGGCCAGGCTGCTCCCAAGGGCATTGCAATTACAGTGACTGAAACATCTTAAGCCTCTATGGAGGAGAACCACCGTAGTGGTACCTTTTTGGGAGGAGTGGGGGTAGTGAGTACAGTAGGTAGAGGTACAGGGTTGAGTTAAGAAGCTGTCTTTAGAGGGCAGCACTAGGAAATGGTAGGGCTTCAACAAGTACATGGAAAGCATTATTTTGAGGAAACGGAAAGTAATTTTAGTCCAATGTGCTGAATTGTGTATATTGGTGTTGAGAAAGTTGGTTGATACACTTGATCCACCAATCTGATATTCTCAGCACACGTGTGAAGAGCAGTTTGTGGTGATATTGATCACACCACCCACTGCTACATGAAGATTTCCATAGCTGAAATGACTAGGACATTGAGCTGTGAGGCCCAAACAGCACAAGGTCAGTTCATTTGGTAAATAACTAGACTCTAAATTCCCTTCCTACCACCCTTGTTGCTTTAGACTGATGGCAAAGGATTGTTTAATTCTGTTACATAAGACCCAAAGAAAACAACTGGCCTCATGCAAAAAACATTGAAATAAACCTTATTGCCATAAATATTTGAATAACTTGAGAGTTTCTAACCTCTGTGTATTATACTTGTATACACAAATTGGAGGTCACTGTTTTGTAAAGTACATAAAGGTACATATGGTGGCAGAAGTGGGAATGCACTGGGCTTGAAATTGACACAATATTTTGTTTTTTTAATGTGACTTTCAGTGGCTATGGAACCTCATTGTAATTGCACTATCAGTGCCTGCTCCATGTTCGTCAACGGCCTCTACTACCTTTATCCCTTCAACATCGAGTACCACATCTTTGTCTCGGTAATGCTCTTTGTCATGTGGAAGAACATAGGGCGCACCATTGACCTCGAGCACAACCGGAAAAGGCTGGCTACCAAGACCCAGGGACTGGTAGTCGGCCCCATCCTGGGTCTCGCCGCTCTGGCCAGCACCATCGGCGTACTGGTGGTCTACATCATCCACGTGAAAGAGTCGCTGGACATCCGGGAGTCAACCATTGCAATTTTCTACTACTACGGCATCGTCATGCTGGTGGTCATGTGCTCGGCCGGGGTCACGGGTCTGCTCATCTACCGTGCCGACCCCATGCCCATGGACACCACCAAGAACCCCTCGCGGAAGCTGGACACAGAGCTCCTGTTTGGTTCGTCGGTGGGTTCCTGGCTCGTTTCCTGGTGCAGCGTGGTGGCCGTGTCAGCCTCACGCAGCAGCCCGAGCTACCGCTGGACCAACCTGATGTACTCGCTGCTCAGCATCCTGGAAAAGTACATCCAGAACCTGTTCATCATTGAGTCCCTCTACCGCCAGCGGGAGGACCGTGAGAGGGAGGACGCTGAGGTGGCGGGGCCTGCACCAGAGATATTCTCCGTGACCTCCTCCTTGTCTCCACCCTACAACGGAATCATCAACCAGGCGTACGAGAATCCGGACAACGGCTGCGTCACGCTGGAGAATGTGCAGAAGGAGAGTGGACAGGTGAATGGGTGCCCACAGAAACATTTGGAAGTGCCCCGTCAGGTGGAGAACAACGTGGCGGTGACCCCGAGCAAGAAGAGTCAGATCCTAAAGAACATCGCTGTCTTCCTTTTCATGTGCAACATCTCAGTAAGCTTGCTGTTCTTTACTTATTATTTATTATGATTTATTTATTGATAATAGTCAGCAGTGGTGTTATTGTCATAGGATATAGCTAGCTCTCAAGCACACATACTGTATGATTCTCCCCCATTTCTTACCCTTCTAGCTACTTTTACTATCTACCTTTTATTCAATGTCCCAGTTGGGAAGTTTATGAAATACAGCATGCATTTACCACACAAAAATACAATACCAAGTTAAGTTTAACCTTATTGGTGTCTCGTTACTGCAGCTCTGGATCCTTCCTGCCTTTGGCTGTAGACCCCAGTATGACAACGGCCTAGAGGAGGAGACGTTTGGCTTCACCACATGGACCACAGTTCTCAATTTCGCCATGCCGATTACCCTCTTCTACCGCATGCACTCTGTGGCCTGCCTTTTCGAAGTGTTCCGGAGAGTGTGACAAGACGAAGAGGGACCAATGAGACAAGGCAACATGCACAAGAACATTCAGGAGGCCATCTTGTCATGTACTTTGACTTCCAAACAAGCATGGAAACACATTTGTCACTTTAGGGGGCTTATAAGATGTCCCTTGTAGTGATGCATCTTCAGAAGCATTTTATAGCACCTGGTCTAAACAACAAATGACATTGATATGAGACCTTGGGTTCAAATAGTATTTAGGAATCTTTCAAATACTTTAGTTTTACATGATTGAGCTGGCCAGGCACAATGTAACCAATGGATTAGCCCTAAACGTGCAAAGTATTTGAAAGATTTCAAATCATATTTATACCCAGGTCTAATATCACTTTGTTGTGTTGTTACTGCACTAAAAAGATAAAATGACATTTAGATTTAGGTCTATCGTAAGTGTTTGGGTTTGTCTTTTGATTTTCATCCAAGTGTCGTTGAAGTCAAGTGTTATTCGACGCATATGTAAATAGTTACATGTTTTGATCTAGAACAGATGTAAGCCAGGCTATATGGGAATGCGTTATGAGGGCATAACATGATTATACCAAGCAAAGTGCCATACCACATTCATATCAAATCAACCACCGTGTTCACAGCAGAACTGTACTATGATTTGAAAAGCCATAAACATTTTTTTTTGTTCTGCCATTTTTAGGATGTTCTTATTGGTCAGAAGAAAACACAGGAAACTCAAAACACTGCTGTGTCAGACACTTGAACTACTTGGCTGGTGACTGTCTAGAGTCCTACATGTACTGTAGTACACAGTAAGCCAGCACTAGACTTTGAATGCTCTTCTGTGTAGTATTGGACTGTAGTTCTCACAATCTCTCGCCAACGTTCATTGGACTGTTGGCAATAATTTCCCTTTAGATGTTATACTACTGTACCTAAACAATACAGATGTGGTTTTATAAAATATATTTAAATATTTTAATTATGGAACAATATTTGTGTAAAAAACCAAACAGCGTGGTGTATGTGGAGCTTCCCCCAATCCACACTGATCCTTCCCCTGGACCCATATTAAGCTTAGCCTGGTGGAACCAGCCTATTTTCTGCGTTCACACAAAGCAGACACCACTTTTTTGGTAGACAGCTGAAGGATGGGCCTGTTGTTATGTTATTGAAAAGGGAAACAATACAATATTTGCACAGATGTACAGTATATACAGCATTGACTGGCATTCATTTTCCAAAAAGCAAATATGTTTGTTCAAACTGAAACAATTCTGAAACTGAACCATTTATCTTGATTGATGTCGTTTTGAAAAGTGAGCATTGAAAATAATCATATCCTGTGAAGTTGTTGATTGATTTTGTGAGGAATTACTTAAATGTAGCGCTACTGCATAGTTAAATGTAGAACAACATATTGAGGCTGTGGTGGAATATCAAAAAACAGAGTTCTACATTGGTGGTAACTACTGTACACTGTTCTCAGATGTATGTGCCAATCTTTGGTCAATGCTTATTGATAAACCTGCAGCAATACTACATCCTCTGTGGACATATCTGAATGTACTAGATTAAAGCTACTGTAGCCTACATAGCCTCTGTGATAAAAATGATTGTGAAATTATTACAAATATTTTAAGTTAACTTAAATTCATACTGTAGGTCAGGGGTCAATCATGGTTTATTCAGCCCGGCACAATTTATTTTCTTAAGCGGATGGTCAGGGGGTCAGAACATAATTATACAGTGCCTTCAAAGTATTCACACATCTTGACTTTTTGCACATTTTGTTGTGTTACAGCCTGAGTTTAAAACAATGTCAAGTGGAATTATGTTTGTTGACATTTTAACTAATTAATAAAAAATGAAAATCTTGAGTCAATAAGTATTCAACCCCTATGTTATGGCAAGTCTCAATAAGGTAAGGAGTAAAAATGTGCTTCACAAGTTGCATGGTGTTTAATAGTGTTTAACCTTATTTTTGAATGACTACCTTGTCTCTGTACCCCACACATACAATCATCTGTAAGGTCCCTCATTTGAGCAGTGAATTTCAAACACAAGTTCAACCACAAAGACCAGGGAGGTTTTCCAATGCCTCGCAAAGAAGGGCACCTATTGGTATAAGGGTAAAAAATAAAAAAGCAGATATTGAATATCCCTTTGAGCATGGTGAAGTTATCAATTACACTTTGGATGGTGATTCAATACACCCAGTCACTACAAAGATACAGGAGTCCTTCCTAACTCAGTAGCCGGGGAGGAAGGATTTCACCATGAGGCCAATGTTGACTTTAAAACAGTTACAGAGTTTAATGACTGGTAGGAAACAACTGAGGATAAATCAAAACAGATTGTAGTTGCTCCACAATACTAACCTAATTGACAGAGTGAAAAGAAGGAAGCCTATAAAGAGTAAAAATATTCCTAAACATGCATCCTGTTTGCAACAAGGCAATAAAGTAATACTGGAAAACAAATGTGGCAAATCAATTCACATTTTGTCCTGAATTAGTTTGGGGCAAATCCAATACAACACATTACTGAGTACTGCTCTTCCATATTTACAAGCATAGTGGTGGTTGCATCATGTTATGGGTATGCTTGCAATCGGTAAGCACTGGGGAGTTTTTCAGGATAAACAATAAATGCAATGGAGCTAAGCACAGGCAAAATCCTAGAGGAAAACATGGTTCAGTCTGCTTTCCACCAGACACTGGGAGATAAATTCACCTTTCAGTAATACAATAATATAAAATATAAGGCCAAATACAATGGAGTTGCTTACCAAGATGACATTGAATGTTCCTGAGTGGCCTAGTAAAAATGTTGATTTAAATCGGATTGAAAATCTCATAAATACAGAGCGTACGCCTATATCAGTTCAAATGATCTTCTTTCACCACACGTGCCTAGAGTTGAAAGCATATTTTTGACAAGAAGAATCAATTTGTCTAGAATATATGTCAGACAATATACAGCTCTCACCCCTAGTCTCAGTTTATCCTGCTAATTATCTGAATTTACTTACCATTCCTTAATTGTAGTTGCTGAAATACCGTCTTGATGCATTAACTCGCCACAATGGCCACCTGGTGGCGACAAATGTTGCCTTTCTAGCAGGCTATGCGTTAGTGCATAAAACCCCCATCAGAATGAGACAAAGGTTGTTGCCCAATTCAGAGCTTGCTATATTCAACTCTTCAATAAAGGTCAGCCAAAGTCAACTTTACGCATTTTTTTCATTTAGCCTAGTCCCATCTTTTGTTGAAATGGAATTCCCAAATGATTCCAAACCATATGTGACTATATTCCCTAAATATTTGACAAATGATATGCATATAGCCTATTAATTATCGGAATTATGAAGTCTATCAATTTCAAATGCAGGCTATTATCTGAATGTATTTCATGCTTTATATTAGACTATTCGCATATGCTATATATTAGACTATTCGCATGTGCTAGCCTATTATAAATAGTAGACATTTTAATTTACAATTTGTATAAATCTTTGTCACTGATGACTTTATATGCCTACAGGTAGGGGATAGGGTCTAACAAATACATTTGTATATATAGGCTATATAAACGCTTACTCACTATTCAGGGAAGGTGCTAGTCAGTCAAAAAGAAAGATGACCATAGACACGATATTTCATGAATAAAATCAGTAAATAATGCCAGAATTTAACATAACATAACATAGCCTAGATTGTACTCGATTGAATTTGGCAGGACACAGATATTATTTTGATGGCGCGTCAAAACGATTTGACAGGCATGTTGTCGACGCATCTAAAAATAAATGTGACGTTTAAATGCCGGAAACTGCCAAGAGGATATACTGCACATGCAGATGTTAAAGCGAATTTTGTTATTGTGCCTATACTTATACGTAAAGATTGTGAGAGTGACTCACCTAGGATGTTAGTCTGGCCTACCTGCTGCATTCTGCAGAAACGTGAAATTGAAATTAAACTGAAAACATTCCACGCTCATTCCAAACGCGTGCATAATTTGAGCGCTTGCTCAATTGCTCACAACGTAGGCTAGTGATGACCTTTATAAATGCAGAACCTCCTCACGTGCAAAGTTTATTTTAACACAGAAAAAGTCTAATATAATTTCAGCCACAAAAGAAGACTTCATTCTCAAACATAGTGTCGTGCATAAAATTCGCATTCCTGAGGGAGAGTTGTTCCGAGCGCAATATCAGCACCACGGACAGCACCACTTGATATGCAGTAGTGATTCATTTCCCCACAGCAATAAAATGCTCTATAATTTGTTCACTGTTTATAGAAAAGTGTAGATTATATAAAACATTAATAAAAAAATTGCAATCAGGCTTAATGTTTGCTAATTAAATTGTTGCTTTTGAAGGACCTGTGACTGTTTTTTTTATATAGAATAGAAGTCCACAACTGGAGTAGGCTATGAGGGTGCAAACTATAAATCAAATAGAATGCTCATTGTTAGCTTTCTACCAAGACAAATAGATCCTCCATCCTTGAATGAGGTTATAGTTTGTAATTTAACACAGTCATTTTTTTTCACATCACTGTGATGGGGGTGCAAGTGCGTGTTTCCACAACCGATGTATGTGTGTGGGTACAAGTGCGTGTGTGCACGTTGGCTCAGGGGACTCCCTCCCTTCTCAAAACACTCACGAACTCAAAATATCTCCGACCAACAATTTCAGTGCGGCTGCCTTACTTTGGCCAGGGAGGTCAGACGACACGAGAGGTAATAACATCCCGTCGCCAATGAGCGACGCGCTTCAATTTTGGCGATTTCGCGCACCGAACGCCCAGTTCTGCTCAGCGTGGACGCAACACATTTGTTGCAAATTCACTAAGCAATCTCAAATCTTTCGTTTGTATATTATTTCAAATAGAATGGCAGTTGAGGAGACGACAGAGCCCCGTGAGTTGATTACTACTGTGTCCCCTGACGCGCATGAAGCCATGGACTGGCTTTCCACTTGAGAGGAGGACACATGGAGAACCCCGCGAAATACCTCTCAGTGCACGAGAGCCACTCCGTCCCGTTACCTCTTGGGGAGATTATGTGGAACTCGACCGAATCGGAGGCAACATCCAACGGTGGAAAGGAATTGGTCATCCGGACAGTGACGGGCTGTTTGCTCTCCCTGCTCATCCTGTGGACACTACTGGGAAACATTATGGTGTGCTCCGCCGTACTCCGAATTCGGCACTTACGAAGTAAAGTGACCAACATTTTCATCGTTTCTTTGGCTGTGTCGGATTTATTCGTTGCAGTTCTGGTGATGCCATGGAAAGCTGTGGCCGAGGTGGCGGGGTATTGGCCCTTTGGTACTTTTTGTAATTACTGGGTGGCTTTTGATATCATGTGCTCAACTGCGTCCATCCTCAACCTCTGCATTATCAGCGTGGATAGATATTGGGCCATATCAAGTCCGTTCCGGTACGAGAGAAAAATGACCCAACGAGTTGCCTTCGTTATGATAAGCGTCACGTGGACGTTGTCTGTACTTATTTCATTCATACCAGTCCAACTGAACTGGCACAAAGCCAGCGAAGACGAAACAGTTGGAGTCCATAACGCCTCCTTGGGTGAAGTAGAAGAAAACTGTGACTCTAGCCTCAACAGAGAATACGCCATATCTTCATCTTTAATAAGTTTCTACATACCCGTAGCAATTATGATTGTGACATACACGAGAATATATCGGATTGCTCAGATCCAAATCAGGAGGATAGCTTCCCTAGAGCGCGCGGCGGAGCACGCGACAAGTTGCAGGGCCAACAACAGACTCGAGTGCCAACACCACAATACCTTGAAAACATCTATTAAAAGGGAAACCAAAGTTTTAAAAACGTTATCGATCATTATGGGCGTCTTTGTGTGTTGTTGGTTACCTTTCTTTATTTTGAACTGCATAGTTCCATTTTGTGATAAACCACCGACTGACAAAGACGCAGGTCTCCCTTGCGTGAGCGAGACAACTTTTGACGTTTTTGTTTGGTTCGGCTGGACTAATTCATCCATGAATCCTATTATTTACGCTTTTAACGCAGAGTTCAGAAAAGCATTTGCCAGTCTGCTGGGTTGTCGTAATTTCTGCTCCAGAACACCCGTTGAAACTGTAAACATTAGCAACGAGCTGGTCTCTTACAACCAGGACACCCTTGTCCACAAAGAAATCGTGAATGCCTACGTCAATATGATCCCCAACGTAGTGGAATGCATTGAGCACGAGGACACGTTTGACAGGATATCACAGTTATCTCACAACAATGAAAATGCCACCGACTCTGTTTGTGACTTGGAAGACTGTGAGGCAGATATTAGCCTCGACAGGATGACACCATTCACCCCTAATGGTTTACATTGAATACACCTCGACAGGATGACACCATTCACCTCCAATGGTTTACATTGAATACACCTCAACAGGATGACACCATTCACCTCCAATGGTTTACATTGAATACACTTGTAACACCTCGTGCGTAAAATGATGTATTGCTTCAATCAGATATTTGAGATGTTGTGTTGTTGTCCCATGCTGAAAAGTGACGTAAATTGGTGTCTTATTACATAAGAAAAGTCTATGTTTATTAATTTATACTAAGGTTATGGCTTCTAAGTTCTATGTATTCGGAGCAGCAGATGTAATGCAACCAGTTGCTCTTATTGACCAAGTGGGTTCTATTTGCGGTGAGGTACCCATTATTGAGTTCAGATATTATACTGCTTATCATTTTCACGCTCAATGACAGCGTGCCGGACTTTTACAGACTATGGAAAAGGAGCAAAGCCTTACAAGGCAGTGTAACCACGCACGTTCATCACATGCAGTTGTTTAAAACGCCTTATTTATTCTGGGAAAGAGTGCAATATAGTTTTGAAACAAGGGAAATGTTACAGGATTGTAATATGTTTAATTTAAACGAGGCCAAAATATTTAAAGTGCTCCTCTCTCTCTCTCTCTCTCTCTCTCTCTCTCTCTCTCTCTATCTATCTATCTATCTATCCTGCTCTCTATGTGTCTGTCTCTCTGTCGTACACAGACATAACTGCACAGCAAATTTGCCCACGCACACATTAGACAAAGCATTCTCAATCGAATTATGCACATAGAGCAGGCTTGCTTGACTTTATCCATAATAAATCCACACCGATTCAAATCGACTTAGGAACTGTTGGAAACCTTAACTTGACTGATTTTGGTGAACACCTGCTAAGTACGATAAGCTTAATTATTACTTAGTGGATGTTCTATTCTCTGTGTGATATTCTACCTCTCTATTTGGTGATACAAATGGCCAAGATGCACAAATCCAACCGTCTCCATGCGCCAAAGTATGGCATCCATATTAGGAAGTCCACCAGACAACATACATTAAGTTAATTGACTTGATGCATCTCCCTCATAGCCAGTTAATGATAAACTTTTAAGATCACATATGTCTACAAATTAATCAACAATTCAGATGATGTGCAATGAGGTAATACAGAAACTTGGTGTGAAACTCCACAGTGGGACCATGGTCGGCTGGATGTAGCCTACATTTCACCTCAGCTAATGTCCATCTTTTGATAATGTACAAATGGCAATGATATTGAATGTATACTGTCATTCAAACAGTGAAGTGTGTCATCATTTTGTAATAAAATGCTATCTAGCAGAGATTCCAGTTTATTTGAATGGTTCTTGTAGAATGAAAAGGGACACATCTACAGTGTCCATATTAGGACAGCCTCAGAGTCACGAGCAGTTAGTCAAGGAACTGCTTCCTGTTTTTGTCCCTAGCGAGAAAACAATGCTGTACTTGATATTTGCAATATCTAATTTCATACATTCTTAGTTAATAAGGAGAATACCATTAAATCATTTCATATGATACTGCTAATAGACATACACAGATGTAGATGGATAATTATCTTAAGTTTAGTGCTTAAATACTCTTTTGGTATTTAGGAATAAAGAAAGTTGCACCTTTATGTTGTTCAAGGTCTCAAAATGGTTGGACATGCCACCATCACAGGCCAACCAACCATTAATGTCTTAACTGTCAGAAGTACATTTCCAATCTAAAAAAGACAGACTTTGCTCAGACAAAATCACCCAGAGGGAAATCTTCCAGACTTTTGTCTCAGTGTGCATCTGTAGAGTTTCTGAGTCCTCAGCTGTCCCCTTTTCCTTCCTATAAAACAGAGTTTAGTTATGCTGTGAATTGTCCTCATTTTGTCTCTGAAGTGCGCCATACTCTCGCCTTGATGAAACCATATGGGCTTAGCACTGTGCTGGAGCTCATCCTTCCCTCCCCGTGCTGAGGAGATGTGAAAGGTAGTTGGTCTTGATGTTCTGCAATGACAGGTTTGGAGAAGAAGCGGAGGCAGGCTCAAGGGGGTTTCTCTATCCGTCACTACAAATCCGTCAAAAGCATCTCTCTATTCCCACAGAGATGCATATCTCTCTCTCTCTCAGACCTGGGATAACTATAGTTTTCTGTGTAGAAATTAACAATTTTTCCAGGGGAACAAATAGTTACTTTGAGGTGACTACAACTATTTGAATACAGATCCCGAAAAAGGAATACTTTTAAAAACTATTTGAATATAGATCTCAGAAAGTGACTACTTGAATACAGATCTCAGAAAGTAATTACTTTTTTTAACCTATTTTTAGTAATACAGATCTTTGTATTATTGGAAGCTATTGGATTGTTGCCTTTAATTAATGGCAGGGTTGTATATTATAGTAAGTAACTGCATGTTGAAGATAGAAATAGAATTAATAGATCACACGTAATATCATGTACTGTTCCAATCTATCTGACAGGCATATTTGATCTACACAATACATTTCTCAGAACATTTTGTAAATGTCCATTCTCCTGAATGTCCATTGCCCCATGTGTACATAATCAAGTCAAACCATTTAACCAATTATGTTTTGCACAGATAAGTATAAGTTGTGATGCTCAACTACTGCATGACTCTTTCAACATGCCAATGAAAAGGTTGAAAGCTTAATATAATTGATGATATCTGAGCATACTGCAAGTTAAATCAAAGCCATTTGCAAACATTGCAAACAGAAAGTTGGATGCAAAAACAATTTCAAACCTCTCTGTCCATCTGAGGGTTAGGGCTCTATTCAATCCACATCTCGGAATTTCAGCTTTACAGCGTGCATGAAATTTAAAGGCAATGTTCCCGCTTTAGCTGTATATGTTGGCTTTAGCTGTATATGTTGGCTCAATCACCATATGTTGGCTGTCACCACCGATAAATCCATGATTATCGAAAACTTCAACAAGCATTTCTCAATGGCTGGCCATGCCTTCCTCCTGGCTACTCCAACCTCGGCCAACAGCTCTGCCCCCCCCGCAGCTACTCGCCCAAGCCTCTACAGGTTCTCCTCTACCCAAATCCAGATAGCAGATGTTCTGAAAGAGCTGCAAAACCTGGACCCGTACAAATCAGCTGGACTTGACAATCTGGACCCTCTATTTCTGAAACTATCCGCCGCCATTGTCGCAACCCCTATTACCAGCCTGTTCAACCTCTCTTTCATATCGTCTGAGATCCCCTAGGATTGGAAAGCTGCCACAGTCATCCCCCTCTTCAAAGGGGGAGACACCCTGAACCCAAACTGTTACAGACCTATATCCATCCTGCCCTGCCTATCTAAGGTCTTCGAAAGCCAAGTCAACAAACAGGTCACTGACCATCTCGAATCCCACCGTACCTTCTTCGCTGTGCAATCTGGTTTCCGAGCCGGTCACGGGTGCACCTCAGCCACGCTCAAGGTACTAAACAATATCATAACCGCCATCGATAAAAGACAGTACTGTGCAGCCGTCTTCATCGACCTTGCCAAGGCTTTCGATTCTGTCAATCACCATATTCTTATCGCCAGACTCAGTAGCCTCGGTTTTTCTAATGACTGCCTTGCCTGGTTCACCAACTACTTTGCAGACAGAGTTTAGTGTGTCAAATCGGAGGGCATGCTGTCCGGTCCTCTGGCAGTCTCTATGATGTTGCTCTTGCTGTGGGAAATTCCCTGATCCACCTCTACGCAGACGACACCATTCTGTATACTTCCGGCCCGTCCTTGGACACTGTGCTATCTAACCTCCAAACGGGCTTCAATGCCATACAACACTCCTTCCGTGGCCTCCAACTGCTCTTAAACGCTAGTAAAACCAAATGCGTGCTTTTCAACCGTTCGCTGCCTGCACCCGCACGCCCGACTAGCATCACCACCCTGGATGGTTCCGACCTAGAATATGTGGACATTTATAAGTACCTAGGTGTCTGGCTAGACTGTAAACTCTCCTTCCAGACTCATATCAAACATCTCCAATCTAAAATCAAATCTAGAGTCGGCTTTCTATTCCGCAACAAAGCCTCCTTCACTCACGCCGCCAAACTTACCCTAGTAAAACTGACTATCCTACCGATCCTCGACTTCGGCGATGTCATCTACAAAATAGCTTCCAATACTCTACTCAGCAAACTGGATGCAGTTTATCACAGTGCCATCCGTTTTGTTACTAAAGCACTTTATACCACCCACCACTGCGACCTGTATGCTCTAGTCGGCTGGCCCTCACTACATATTCATCGCCAGACTCACTGGCTCCAGGTCATCTACAAGTCCATGCTAGGTAAAGCTCCGCCTTATCTCAGTTTACTGGTCACGATGGCAACACCCACCCGTAGCACGCACTCCAGCAGGTGTATCTCACTAATCATCCCTAAAGCCAACACCTCATTTGGCCGCCTTTCGTTCCAGTTCTCTGCTGCCTGTGACTGGAACGAATTGCAAAAATCGCTGAAGTTGGAGACTTTTATCTCCCTCACCAACTTCAAACATCTGCTATCTGAGCAGCTAACCGATCGCTGCAGCTGTACGTAGTCTATCGGTAAATAGCCCACCCAATTTTATCTACCTCATCCCCATACTCTTTATATTTATTTACTTCTCTGCTCTTTTGCACACCAATATCTCTACCTGTACATGACCATCTGATCATTTATCCCTCCAGTGTTAATCTGCAGAATTGTAATTATTCGCCTACCTCCTCATGCCTTTTGCACACAATGTATATAGACTTTTTTTCTACTGTGTTATTGACTTGTTAATTGTTTACTCCATGTGTAACTCTGTGTCTGTTCACACTGCTATGCTTTATCTTGGCCAGGTCGCAGTTGCAAATGAGAACTTGTTCTCAACTAGCCTACCTGGTTAAATAAAGGTGGGGAAAAAAATAAGAAAAGAAAAAATCAGAAATTAGTGCGGAATCTGTAACGGTTCAGCTTTACGAATTGAATACAGCCCCAGGTGTTCTTGTTTCAAACACATACTATATCATATTTAAAGGGATAGTTTACTCAGAATGTAAAACAACATGATTTTCTACCTAGCTTGGATGTAGATTCAGAAGGCAGTTTGGGGATATGTAGTTTCCTTTCAACACTTAATAGCCATAATTTGTTACTGTTAGCATTATCAGCATTCTCAGTGACACCAGTGATGTACTGGGCCATACGCACTACCCTCTGTAGCGCCTTACGGTCAGATTCCAAGCAGTTGCCATACCAGGCGGTGGGTGAACAGGGAGTACAGGAGTACAGGAGGGGACTAAGCACTACACATGTATAAAAACTTGATGTCAAGTGTTACTGTATTACTTTGTGTCACTCATTATAAAAACATTTTTTTTAGTTATTTTGAAGCTGCGAAAGTGGTCTACTCTAAGGTGATTCCATGTCTCTCATGTATTTAATTCTAGGCTATAGGATTTTTTTTCTTATCGTGATGTGTGTTTTGTCCTAATCCTGTCATGATGTGTGTTTTGTCCTGTATTTTAATTTAATTTGAATGTTATTTTTAATCCCAGCCCCTGTCCCTGCAGGAGGCCTTTTTTCTTGTAAATAAGAATTTGTTCTAACTGACTTGCCTAGTTAAATAAAGGTTAAATTAATGTTAAAATTAAAAAAAATTAAAAATATATATTAATATCTAGGAGCCCAACAAACCATGTGCTTATCATCATATATTTAGACTAATTCAACTAACTGTTGCTTCTTCAACAAATATTTGTCAGCCACCCCCCCCCAACAAAATATGTATTTTTCAAATAACTTGCATATACTTAAATATCTTCAAATATGATTTGTTTTCCTGACATGTATTCAAAATACTTTTGAATATTATTTATTTTTCTAAGACCAGTATTTGAATATAAAAAAAATAGTTGCCTTTTAGTTGAAATTATATAAACTACATTCTACTACCATCACCATGCGCAATGCAAAGCATCGGCTGGAGTGGTGTACAGCTAGCTGACATTGGACTGGGTTTGGCGCGTGCCAGGAGAACGTTACCTGCCTGAATGCATAGTGCCAAATGGAAAGTTTGGTAGAGGAGGAATTATGGTCTGGGATTTTTTTTAATGGTTTGGGCTAGGCCCCTTAGTTCCAGTGAAGGGAATCTTAATACTACAGCATACAATGACATTCTAGAAGATTCTGTACTTCCAACTTTGTGGCAACAGTTTGGGGAAGGCCCTTTCCTGTTTCAGCATGACAAAAGAAAAGTGCACAAAGAAAGTTCCATACAGACATTTTCGTTGAGATCAGTGTGGAAGAACTTGACTGGCCTGCACAGAGTCCACAGAGTCCCTTTGGGATGAATTGGATCTAATCACCCAACATCATCAGTGCCAGACCTCACTAATGCTAAATGGATGCAGCAATTTTCAACATCTAGTGGAAAGCCTTTCCAGAAGAGTAGAGGCTGTTATAGCACCAACTCCATATTAATGCCCATGATTTTGGAATGAGATGTTCAACGAGCAGGTGACCACATATTTAATTTTTTTAATATATTTTTTAAATGTACCCCTTTTTCTCCCCAATTTCGTGGTATCCAATTGTTCAGTAGCTACTATCTTGTCTCATCGCTACAACTCCCATACGGCTCGGGAGAGACGAAGGTTGAAAGTCATGCGTCCTCCGATACACAACCCAACCAAGCCGCACTGCTTCTTAACACAGCGCCATCCAACCCGGAAGCCAGCCTCACCAATGTGTCGGAGGAAACACTGTGCACCTGGCAGCCTTGGTTAGCGCGCACTGCGCCCGGCCCGCCACAGAAGTTGCTGGTGCTCGAAGAGACAAGGATTTTCCTACCGGCCAAACCCTCTCTAACCCGGACAACGCTAGGCCAATTGTGCGTCGCCCCACGGACCTCCCTGTTGCGGCCGGTTACGACAAAGCCTGGGTGCAAACCCAGAGTCTCTGGTGGCACAGCTGGCGCTGCAGTACAGCGCCCTTAACCACTGCACCACCTGGGAGGCCCTTGGTGACCACATACTTTTGGTCATGTAGAGTGTATATATATATATATACATACAAAGATTTATGTAGTCACTGTATTGGCTTATTATTTGGATAACATTTCTAATTATTTGGACAAAAGGGTTATTATATTTTGTTTAGTTACTCAGGGTAAGTATTTACCTGTTGAAATTCAATGGTGCTGGATTGAACATGACAGTTAAAAGTTAGACCTGCAGCACAACGAATGAAGGCTGTAGTCAGTTTCCTCACTTTCTTATTCCTTCATCTTCTCTCTCTCTCCTTCATTCAAGTGTTTATGCCTCACCGTGTGTCTCTCCTCTCCGTCTCTACCAGCCTTGTGATTCACTCAAGCATTCCCAGTGGTCATGAAAGGTATGAAATTGCTGTCCACTTTCCCAGAGGCAGTTAGACCACTCCATTACATCTCTTCTACCTCTAGGCTTTGTTGTGAGTAGGAACTGGGAAGCCCAAGAAAATAATAATAATAATAATAATTGAAAGTCTCACACAGTGAATTTTTTAATAGGTTCCTTCGCCAAAGTTTTGGCTCAGAAATCAGCATGAGAGTTTGGAAGCCATCCTCACAAACCTGATACATGCTGTGGATGAACTCCACTACGAAAAATCATTTTTTTGCAAATGACAGAATTCAATGCAAAGTTAACTCATAGGCCTTCAAAGACACTTTATTACATTTCAAAAGGAATATTCTATTGTTGTTGGTCGTGCACTTTAAACATCCTCAAAGAAGCTGTATACTTTGAGATTGAAAACATTTGCAAATTGTTGTACATCCCATGGTCCACATAACGGTTTTGGACAGATGAACATATCACCAATGAGTTGTCATATCCTCAATACATCTGATTGCTTACATTTTTAACCTCAACCCAGCAAGGTGTCTAAATAAATGGCTCAGCCTCTAGCGTCTCCAACAACACCATCATTCAACTAACATGTTTTTAAATGCTTGAATGGATTGAGCAATGTCTAATCAACAATGAAAACATTTGCGACCATACACATTCACAACCATTGTACACTACCTCCTGGATGTGGTGTCACAATACAAACAGCATGTTGCTCCCTCAAAAGGTCAAGGGTCAGCGACCACCTTTAAGGAAGAAATTAAGGATGCCCCTTATTTCTTATAGTTGTAATGGAAGGTTCTTGTTTTACATTTATCATGAGTTGTCACAGGCCTATATTCTAAATTCCAATATATGGTGTCATATGTGGTGTCATTTCCTCCTGCAAGGTGCACACTGATCTTAAGCCTTTTAGGGCAAGGGTGGGCAACTCCAGTTCTCAAGGGCCTGATTGGTGTCACACTTTTTCTCCATCTCTAGCAAACACAGCTGATTAATCAAATTGCATTCTAAACTGAAGATCATGATTAGGTGATTATTGGAGTCAGGTGTGAATAGCTGGGGCTCGGGCAAAACTGTGACACCAAACAAGCCCTCGAGGACTGGAATTGTCCACCCCTGTTTTAAGGGATCATCGTGCTTCTGGGGAATGCTGACCATTAACCACGATACACTCCATTCACAACAGTCATATTAATTAGACACCAACTGGAAGGAAATGACAGGAAACTGGGAGGGACTTATATATATATATATATATATAGCATTACAAAATACTTTTACTTTTACTTTTATCAATTTTCAGAAATATTGGTAAATTATATTTTATTGTTTAAAGTAATTATGAAAGAGACTGGTGGTTTTCTTCTTCTAGTCATGGCATGGGGTTGTTCAATGACACACATTGCACACATTTAAGAGAGACAAATAATAATGTATTTTTTTACAAAATACTATACTTCTGCCTCACTAAAATAAGTAGTACTGCTAGGTTTTACACAGTCACATGTAACAACTAACTACATTTTAATAAAGAACTGTACAAATGATTTCTGACATCAATATAACAAATACATTTACATTTTACATTTTAGTCACTTAGCAGATGCTCTTATCCAGAGCGACTTACAGTAAGTGCATTCATTTTAAGATCTTTAGGTGCATTCATTTTAAGATCGCTAGGTGAGACAACCACATATCAGAAAAAAATATACAGGAGTGTTTTGCAAAATTCACATTTTCATACACATCTAAACGCTATTAATGAAAAATCTGAGAACAGTAATATTTTATGACAGTACTCATAAACAATCATTTCGGATGAATAAAACATGTAAGAAATGTACAGATAAAGCATTTTGGAAATAAACTCTTCAAATGCTCGTTTTAGTTTTTCGTTGCAAAACCTTTTGCTATGGTATGCCCTAATGAATACAACCCAAGTCAAGTTAAAATAGTATGTCCAATATGAATATGATCAATTCAGTTGCTTATACAGTAAAATTTCTCAGAGATATGGAATAATTAACTTGTTTTGGATAGGGGGCAGTATTTTGATGTCCGGATGAAAAGCGTGCCCAAAGTAAACTGCCTGTTACTCAGGCCCAGAAGCTAGGATATGCATATCATTGGTAGAGTTGAATAGAAACCACTCTAAATTTTCTAAAGCTGTTAAAATGATGTCTGTGAGTGCAACGTAACTGATATGGTAGGCGGAATCCTGAGGACAAACCACCCCCCCCCCAAAAAATCCAGCCTACCACTATTTTCAATGGCTATCACTTTTATTAAAAGGCCAAGTCCTCTCAGATTGCAGTTCCTAGGACTTCCACTAGATGACAACAGTCTTTAGAAAGAGTTTCAGGCTGGTTTTTGGAAAAATGAGCCAGAAATTGTAGTTTTTCTTGGTGGCTCCTATTTTGGCTGTTGTGTTTCCAAGCGCCTGAATGAGAGCGCATTCTTTGGTATTTTCCTTCGGTAAAGACAATAATTATTCTCAGTCTTAAATTGTATCATTTATTTACGTATTAGGTTACCTAAGGTTTGATTATAAACGTTGTTTGACTAATTTGGAAAAGTTTATTAGTAACGTTTGGGATTTATTTTGTATGCATTTTGATGGAGGCAAACTGGGTGGATTATTGACTGAAGCATGCCAGCTAAACTGAGTTTTTATGGAAATAAAGAAGGACATTATTGAACAAAAGGACCATTTGTGATGTATCTGGGACCTTTTGGAGTGCCGCCAGAAGAAGATCAAAGGTAGGGCATATATTATATCGCTATTTCTGACTTTCATGTCGCACCTGCCTAGTTGAAATATGTTTTTCATGGTTTTGTATGTGGGGTGCTGTCCTCAGATAATCGCATAGTGTGCTTTCGCCGTAAACCCTTTTTGCAATCTGACACAGCGGCTGGGTTAACAAGAAGTTAACCTTTATATTGATGTATTACACTTGTGATTTTATGAAAGTTAAATATTTATAATACTGTAGTTTGAATTTCGCGCTCTGCAATTTCACCGGATGTTGTCGAGGTGTCCCCGCTAGCGGCACGTCTTTCTCAAAGAGGTTTTAAGCAGAAAAGTAAAAAAGTCAGAACATGGCTGGCAGTTTTTTTTATGTTGTTTTACATCATACTCTTGTGCCATAATTGAAAATAAAATATTCTCATGTCAGTGTCACATTGACATAAATGTGGTGATTAGTATATTTTCAGCCTTGTACGCCACACCACTCAACAATAGATGTCCATCCATTTAAGGTCATATTCAGATGTCACTCTTATTGACATGCATCTCTAACTGATGCACATGAACTGAAGGCCACTGTTAAACGAATTCTTAGTGATTTTAAATATAATTCTAATGCATAAGTTAGGGATGCCATCAGGATGCATAATGCTTTGTTGCTGGCACTGTTTCAGTTCCCTTTTGATTCCGTTTGAACCCCTGACTCAGGCAGCGTAGCCTAGTGGGTAGAGCATTGGACTAGTAACCGAAAGGTTGCAGGTACAAATCTGTCGTTCTTCCCCTGAACAAGGCAGTTAACCCACTGTTCCTAGGCAGTCATTGAAAATAAGAATTTGTTCTTAATTAACTGACTTGTCTAGTTAAATAATAGGTATAAAAATACATATTTATCCAACTCAACTGTCAACAATAAAGAACACACTTTTACTTTTTTATATATGGTGTATGTGGACACCACTTCAAATTAGTGGATTTGGCAATTTCAGCCACACTCGTTGCTGAAATGTGTTTAAAATCGAGCACACCGCCATGCAATCTCCATAGACAAACTTTATAGTAGAATGGCCTTACTGAAGAGCTCAGTGATTTTCAATGTGGCACCATCATAGGATGCCACCTTTCCAACAAGTCAGTAGAGCTGCCCCGGTCAACTGTAAGTGCTATTACTGTGAAGTTAAAACATCCAGGAGAAACAACGGCTTAGTTGCGAAGTGGTAGGCCACACAGAACGGGACCGCCAAGTGCTGAAGCGTAGTGTAGCGGATAGTCCTGACACACATTCTGTAAATTCACCAAAGTTACAGTAATTGTCTGTAATTTTGGTAAATAGCAGGTAATCAATGTCAATGTATGGTAATTTTGGTAATTTATACTTGAATATCTTTAAAAAATATATTAATATAAAGTATTCATTTTTTAATATCTGTGTCCATATTTCCATGAGTTTTTAGTGGATAAACCATATGGTTCAATATAAAATAGCCTAATTAATGTACAAAAACATCTAATCCACAAAGCCATTATTTTCTATAAACTCTGCAACTATTGACTTTTTTTCTTAACTGCCGCCAGCTTGGTGCAGAAACATTTACAACAAAGACATGTTGTGACAGTAAAATAAGTTAAAAGTGTGTAAAATATAAAGGACATTTCATGCTGAAACCCTCATATTAAACACCAATGATGTTCACTAAGTTGATGGGTTAAATTTGGGATAATGCTTATAGCGTTGTCATTCTATTTTGTATTTTATATACATTTATTTATTTACATGTGACAAAAATTTCATGTAGATATTAGGCAGAATCTACCGCACACCAAAAAACGATTAGTGAAGGTGCTGGAGGCAAAAGGCAAAACTAGAGAAATACACTTTGCTACCCTATATGCATCAAATCACATTGAAAACCCTGTTCAATCACGGAGCACACTTTAATGAATAGCCTGTCAAACTTTCATCAAAGCCACTTGGCAACTGGCATTGATGGCAAAGACAAGCGTCCTCTCTCATTTCAACAAGGACACTATTGAAGTCTAAGGAGCTGAGAGATGTTTAGAAGAAGATGCTTGGCTGAAGCAGAAAGTATTGGTTTAGATTGTGCCTTTGTCTTTGCCATAGGTAACTTCTCAAGCTCATAATTAGTTTAAGCCTTGGTTATTAGGATGCGTTCTATACTACTAATCCCTCAGGGGTAAAACAAAAACGTAGTGGATGACCACTTATCCTTAGCGCATCAGTTTAAGTATATTCTTGCAGGACAATTACAGAAATAGGGCAGTATTCAGGACTCGAACTGTGAATTATTTCATGGCATCAATTATTATGTTCTTTATGTTCATCAATTATGTTCTTATCTCTTGAAGAAGACATGTTCTAAATATAGGAATTCTCAATAGGCTACAACCAGCCTACTGCTAGCCTAATTAGCACTGAGAGCAATCATGAACAACACTACCATACATCTACATAAAAGTGTATACATTGTTGTAAATTGCTTGTATGCCACATGTACACATCGATTTAGAAGATATAGCAATACTAGTGGCAGCACATAAATGGCATGGGTCCCTAGATCCTCAAAAAGTTCTACAGCTGCACCATCGAGAGCATGGTTGCATCACCGCCTGGTATGGCAACTGCTTGGCATCTGACTGTAAGGCGCTACAGAGGGTAGTGCGTAAGGCCCAGTACATCACTGGGGCCAAGCTTCCTGCCATCCAGGACCTATGTACTAGGCGTGTCAGAGGAAGGCTCCAGTCACCCAAGTCATAGACTGTTCTCTCAGCTACCGCATGGCAAGTCTAGATCCAAAAAGCTCCTTAACAGCTTCTACCCCAATCCATAAGACTATTGAACAATTAATCAAATGGCCATTCAGATTATTTACATTGACCCCCCCTTTGTTTTTACACTGCTGCTACTTGCAGTTTTATTATCGATGCATAGTCACTTTACCTCTACCTACATGTACAAATTACCTCGACAAACCTGTATCCCCGCACACACTGGCTATTGTTATTTTATTGTGTTACTTTTAATTGTATTTTTTTTACTTTAGTTTACTTAGTAAATCTTTTCGGAACTCTATTTCTTGAACGGCAATGTTGGTTGAGGGCTTGTATATAAGCATTTCACCGTAAGGTCTACCTACACCTGTTGTTTTCGGTGCATGTAACAAATACAATTTAATTTGATTTGAAATACCTTCCACCTCAATTATGTTTCCCTAATGATCCTAAAAATTAGTATATGCCTTTTAACTAGCTTCATTCACTGGGGAAGCGGGAAACCATTCATCTATAGTGATTGAATAACATAATTGTCACACCCTGATCAGTTTCACCTGTCTTTGTGATTGTCTCCACCCCCTTCCAGGTGTCCCCCATCTTCCCCATTATCCCCAGTGTCTTTATACCTGTGTTTTCTGTCTGTCTGTGCCAGTTTGTATTGTTTGTCAAGTCAGCCATTGTTTTGTTTCTCAGCTCCTGTAGTTTCCCAGGCTCTCTTTTCTCAAACTTTTGTTATTTCGACGTGGTCTGCATCTGGGTCTTACCTTCCTACCTGATAATAACGGTTGCAGTGGAATGTAAATGATGTCAGAAATCACCTTTTTTAATAAATGTTATGGTGAAATAATTGGATATACAGTCATTACTTATGAATCTCAGTCCATTCAAGGACAGCTCTGATTTTCACTTTCAGCTTTTTTCTCTCCATAAAGTCACCACATCCAACATCTAAGCTTTGAATGTTGCAATTGCTGGAAAACTAAAACAGACATTAGTCAACTAGTCAATCTTGGGATGTCACATTCATCATAACGAGGAGACCAAGGCGCAGCATGATATGAATACATTCCTCTTTAATGAAAGAGAACACTGAACAAATTATACAAAGAACAAAATGAATGTGAAGCTATATATAACGAGGGCTGACATTCAAATAACCATAGACTCCCGGCCGCAAACCTAAACCTATATGGGAAGGTCTGGGTGGGCATCTAACCTCGGTGGCGGCTCTGGTTCTGGACCCCGCCCCCATTCTTTACACTATCACTGTATCGCTCTTGTATCACTGACCCGTGGATCATCGTCGGAGGCTCTGGACTGCGGATCCTCGCCGTAGGCCCTGGGCTGGGGACCCTCACTGCATGGATAATCGCCGGATGTTCTGGACTGGGGATCGTCGCTGGAGACCCCGGACTGTGGAAGGTAAGACCCAGATGCAGACCACGTCGAAATAACAAAAGTCATTGAAGGCCCCGGACTGTGGCCCGTCGTTGGAGGTTCCGGACTGTGGCCCGTTGTTGGAGGTTCCGGACTGTGGCCCGTCGTTGGAGGTTCCGGTCTGGGTACTGTCGCCGGACGCTCTGGACTGGGTACTGTCGCCAGACGCTCTGGACTGGGTACTGTCGCCAGACGCTCTGGACTGGGTACTGTCGCCAGACGCTCTGGACTGGGTACTGTCGCCAGACGCTCTGGACTGGGTAGTGTCGCCGGACGCTCTGGACTGGGTACTGTCGCCGGACGCTCTGGACTGGGTACTGTCGCCGGACGCTCTGGACTGGGTACTGTCGCCGGACGCTCTGGACTGGGTACTGTCGCCGGACGCTCTGGACTGGGTACTGTCGCCGGACACTCTGGAATTGGCACTGTCGCCGGACGCTCTGGACTGCTGTAGGCCTGGTGCCTGGTGCCGTCACTGGTTGTACCGGGATGGGGACACGCACCTCAGTGCGAGGAGCAGGAACAGGGCATACTGGACTGCCGAGGCGCACTATAGGCCTGGTGCGTGGTGCCGGCACTGGTGGTACCGGGCTGGGGACACGCACCTCAGGGTGAGTGCGGGGAGGAGGAACAGGGCATACTGGACCCTGGAGGCGCACTGTAGGCCTGGTGTGTGGTGCCGGAACTGGTGCTACCGGATTGGGGACACGCACCTCAGGGCGAGTGCGGGGAGGAGGCACAGGATACACTGGAGCGTGGAGACGCATTGGAGATCCAGAACATAGAGCTGGCTCAATACGTCCTGGCTGGATGCCCATTCTAGCCCGGCAAATGCGAGGAGCTGGAATAGAGCACACCGTGCTAGAATAGCACCGTGGGCATCTCTGCATAACACGGTGCCTGACCAGTTACACGCTCCCCACAGTAAGCACGAGGAGTTGGCTCAGGTCTCCTACCTGACTCAGCCAATCTCCTCGTGTGCCCCGCCCCAAAAAAATATTGGGGATGCCTCTCGGGCTTCCGTGCTAGCCGTGTACCCTAATATCGTTGCCGTTCCTCCATTCTCCGGTATTTCTCCTCATAGTATCACCGTTCTGCTTTCGCTGCCTCTTAGGACAACGATACTCCCCCGGCTGTGTCCAGGGTCCTGCTCCATCTAATATCTCCTCCCAGGTCCATCTCCCCATTAAGCGCTGTTCCTCCTTTTCACGCTGCTTGGTCCTTGTTTGGTGGGTTATTCTGTCACGTTCGTCATAACGAGGAGACCAAGGCGCAGCGTGATATGAATACGTTCCTCTTTAATGAAAGAAAACACTGAACAAATGATACAAAACGAAAGTGACGCTATATATAATGAGTGCTGACATGCAACTACACATAGACAATAACCCACAAAACCAAAATGGAAATGGCAACCTAAATAGAATCCCCGATCAGAGACAACAATAAACAGCTGTCTCTGATTGGGAACCAATTTAGGCCACCATAGACCTACATATACCTAGACATACAAAACCCAATAGATATACAAAAACCCTAGACAGGACAAAAACACCTAGACAATACAAAACTAAACCAACCACCCTTGTCACACCCTGACCTAACCAAAATAATAAAGAAAACAAAGATAACTAAGGTCAGGGCGTGACATGGGAGAAGCTCATGTTTCCTGTCCTTTATGTCCTGAAAAAGCAAGATAGTGGATCTTGGTACGTGTGTGTGTGTGTATATATATATATATATTTAAAAAAAGTTATGATGTAGCTTTCATCTATCCATCTCATATCAGTGAAGACTATATCATGTATATTGGATGCAACTGGAGAATATTGGACTTGAGTTTAGAAAGAGCCCTTGAGTTTAGAATGTCTTTAGTCTTCCCCACTTTTACATTGATCTTAACCATATGTGAACAGTGATCAACTAAGTGGGAAACCCTAAGAGGACATGGTCTCCTATAATCTTGGTCTGGGTCACTGATCGACCATTTTTAAATTAAATTCAGTTTGATCTTAATATAGTGAGATGACACATCTAATTTCAATTGGCGAATTCCAATACTTTTAATTCGCATTTCGACTCTGTGACTCGCTTAGATGGTTTGAGGATCACACATCTATGCGTTCATCGGAAGCTGCAACTACAATGAACATTTATCTCAGCACTCGTTATATATAGCTTCAAGTTCGTTTTGTTCTTTGTATAATTTGTTCAGTGTTCTCTTTCATTAAAGAGGAATGTATTCATATCACGCTGCGCCTTGGTCTCCTCGTTATGATGAACGTGACATCCCAAGATTGACTAGTTGACTGAAACTAAGACCTGTGGCAGTCGTAGTGGAATCCCACTGCAACAGTCCCTTAGAGGGAAAATAAAAAGAAATAAATACTTACCCACAGAAAGGATAGGGAAATAGCACATATCACAAACCAAGCCTACCGGTAAAGTTTCAATAAGACATCACTGACTGCCTATAATGTGTGAAGCTTTGAGTATACTCTTTAAAAAAGGTTGCATCTAGAACCTAAAAGGGTTCTTCGGCTGTCCCCATAGGAAAACCCCTTTTGGATCCAGATAGAACCCTTATTGGTTTCAGGTAATACGCTTTTGGGTTCCATGTAGAACCCTTTCCACAGAAGGTTCTACGTGAAACCAAAAAGGGTTCTCCTATGGGGACAGCTGAAGAACACTTTTGGAACCCTTTTTTTCTAAGAGTCTAGCCTATCCTTTCTCAAAGGAAAATTGTCAGGCTCTCTTTCCCATCGCCTCACAGTGCAAGTGTCTGTAATTGGATATGTGGGATGTCAGTGCTGTCCTCTGTGTTGATCTGTGTCGATTCCCGTGGCTGTGACTCGTTATGGTAGAGCAGGGATGACAATTCGGGGGTGACAGTTAGCGGTTCAATAGTTTCTGCATGGGAGAATCACATTGCAAGATGTGTCTACTGACACAGTGGCAAAAATGAGTTCCTATGTACTGTTTGTTCAGACAGAGAGAACCAATTGGTCAACATATTAGGCAAGGTCAGACAAAGGTGTCACTGCTGTCTAAATGGGAAGTAAGCAGTTGCTTGGATCAGTACAGCTGTGTAAAATAAAAATGATTGAAATGAACAAATTGTTAATAAACATTTAAAAAAGCAACAACAGCTAAACAGTATTTAATGAAATAGACATACAGTATCAGTCAAAGGTTTGGACACACCTAGTCATTTCTGGGTTTTTACTTTATTTTTACTATTTTCTACATTGTAGAATAATAGTGAAGACCTCCAAACTATGGAATCATGTAGTAACCAAAAAAGTGTTAAACAAATCAAAATATATTTTATATTTGAGATTCTTCAAAGTAGCCACCCTTTGCCTTGATGACACTCTTGTCACTCTCTCAAACAGCTTCACGAGGAATGCTTTCCCAACAAGGAGTTCCCACATATTCTGAGCACTTGGCTGCTTTTCCTTCACTCTGCGGTCCAACTGATCCCAAACCATCTCAATTGGGTTGAGGTCGGGTGATTGTGGAGGCCAGGTCATCTGATGCAGCACTCCATCACTCTCCTTGGTCAAATAGCCCTTATACAGCCTGGAGGTGCATTTTGGGTCATTGTCCTGTTGAAAAACAAATTATAGTCCCACTAAGCAAAAATTATATGGGATGGCATATCGGTGCACAATGCTGTGGTAGCCATGCTGGTTAAGTGTGCCTTGAATTATAAATAAATCACAGACAGTGTCACCAGCAAAGCACCCCCACACCATCACACCTCCTCCTCCATGCTTCACGGGGGGAACCACACATGTGGAGATCATCCGTTCATCTACTCTGCGTTTCACAAAGACACAGCGGTTGGTCATCAGACCAAAATACAGATTTCCACCAGTCTAATGTCCATTGCTCGTGTTTCTTGGAACCAGCAAGTCTCTTCCACCACCCGAGCCACTGCCTGTTCACCCCGCTATCATCCAGAAGGCGAGGTCAGTACAGGTGCATCAAAGCTGGGACCGAGAGACTGAAAAACAGCTTCTATCTCAAGGCCATCAGACTGTTAAACAGCCACCACTAACATTGAGTGGCTGCTGCCAACACACTGACTCAACTCCAGCCACTTTAATAATGGGAATTGATGTAAAATATATCACTAGCGACTTTAAACAATGCTACTTAATATAATGTTTACATACCCTACATTATTCATCTCATATGTCTACGTATATACTGTACTCCATATCATCTACTGCATCTTTATGTAATACATGTATCACTAGCCACTTTAAACTATGCCACTTTGTTTACATACTCATCTCATATGTATATACTGTACTCGATACCATCTACTGCATCTTGCCTATGCCGTTCTGTACCATCACTCATTCACATATCTTTATGTACATATTCTTTATCCCTTTACACTTGTGTGTATAAGGTAGTAGTTTTGGAATTGTTAGTTAGATTACTCGTTGGTTATTACTGCATTGTCGGAACTAGAAGCACAAGCATTTCGCTTATTTTCGCGCATTTGGATCTTATTGGTGTCCTTTAGTAGTGGTTTCTTTGCAGCAATTCAACAATGAAGGCCTGATTCACACAGTCTCTTCTGAACAGTTGATGTTGAGATGTGTCCATTCCTTCAACTCTGTGAAGCATTTTTTGGGGCTGCAATCTGAGGTGCATTTATTCAGATGAATTTACCCTCAGCAGCAGAGGTAACTATGGGTCTTCCTTTCCTGTGGCGGTCCTCATGAGAGCCAGTTTCATGATAGCGCTTAATGGGGTTTGCGACTGCACTTGAACTTTAAATGTCCTTGACATTTTACGGATTGACTGACCTTCATGTTTTAAAGTAATGATTGACTGTAATTTCTCTTTGCTTATTTGAGCTGTTCTTTCCATAATATGGACTTGGTCTTTAACCAAATAGGGCTATCTTCTGTATACCACCCCTACCTGGTCACAACACAATTGATTGGCTCAAACCCATTAAGACAAATTAGCTTTTAACAAGGCACACCTGTTAATTGAAATATATTCCAGGTGACTACTTCATGAAGCTGGTTGAGAGAATGCCAAGTGTGCAAATCAGTCATCATGGCAAAGGGTGGTTGCTTTGAAGAATCTCAAAGATAAAATATAACTTTTTTGGTTGCTACATGATTCCATGTTTTAGTTCATAGTTTTGATGTCTTCACTATTTGTCAGGACTTCCGCCGAAGTTGGTCCCTCTCCTTGTTTGGGTGGTGTTCGGCGGTCGACGTCACTGACCTTCTAGCCATCGCTGATCCATTTTTCATTTTCCATTGGTTTGGTCTTGTCTTCCATCATACCTGGTTTCAATCCCATCAATTACACGTTGTGTATTTAACCCTCTGTTTCCCCTCATGTCTTTGTCAGGGATTGTTTGCTGTGTGGTTTGTGCAAGTTATGTTCTGGTGTGCAACAGGTTTTGTACCCTTTTATATTATTTTTGTTTATATTGGTTTTCTGAGTATTCTAGCATTCATTGAACTGCTCTGTTTATACCAAGTTCACTCTCCTGTGCCTGACTTCCCTGCCACCAGCACGCACTCATTACACTATTATTCTACAATGAAGAAAATAGTAAAAATATAGAATAACCCTGGTATGAGTAGGTGTGTCCAAACTTTGACTAGTTCTGTATGTCTGAAGTAGTTCTGACGCTGTCAGCAAAACATCTCTGTTAAATTTCACTGTCTGGCTACTCTATGGATTTATGAGTTCTTTCATGTTCCCTAGAGTTGGAGTTTTGTTATCTCCTCAGCTCTTATTTTGTTCTCCTTGGAAGGATCCTCAGAATAGTTTTTATTGTCACAGAACAGACTGAAGAGATTGATGAGGCTCTCAAAACACACTGTGTACTTGCTAACATCCAATAAAATAAAACAGCTCAATGAAACGTAAAGAGAGAGGGTTTGGAGTTCTTGACCTGTCAATTATATTAACCAACTTGACACCAGTGGCAGGCCTGTGTTGAGTATTATTTTTAGAATGTATCTCTAAAAGCATTGATGAATGCTATTGATCGAAATAAGTGAAATCTATTTCAGTATGATTTGTAAAAATGCTTTAGGGATTGTGACAATGCAAGGTGTTGTCCAAAGAACTGTGTATTACGTGTTTCCTGAGGAAATCCAATATGTTAGGGTGATGCTCGAACCCAACTCCCCAGGATTCTTAACCACTAACTGGCATCCAGCTGGCATCTGGCTGCCTGAGGTCAATACTTTCCTGTCCTGATTTAGATATTTTGGTAATGTGTGTAACAAAGTTATCATTTTAGATATAATGTGGATTTTTGTTTCATTATTTTTATTTCCCCCTTTAAAGCATGGTTAAAACTATACTTTTGATATCATGGTCAGTCTTTGCATCCATAACAATGTCTATGAATTTGAGAAAGATTACATTTCCCTTAGCTTTTTACCTTAACAGTTGCTGGGAGAACACTTTGTTTCAACTGTGGATTGTCCTTTAAATTAGGACTGTCCTGGCTACTGTGTTGCAATGCCTCTCTGCCCTTTACTGCCCCCCTACCCTTCTCTTCCTCCGAAAATGCCTTGTCTTGTTCTAGGTTGTCTGTGCAGTTGATCCGATCTCACAACACCTGGATGCCAAGCGCGACTGCAGTAAAAACAACCTGCAACCTAACCCTTGTCTGACTATTTTGGTGGGTCTCTACTGGGCTGGCCATTCTTTGGCTTCCCTTTAACTGTCTGATCTTGATTGTATTCATGTTACTCTGCAAGTTGGAGTTCTAAAGATACTTTTTCGTGTTGATCTAAATTGAGGTAAGGAACAAACTTTTTAAGGCTTGTGGGACTGTCTGTGTACAATAGAGGCCTCTCTCCCTTCTGATGTCTCCCTTGTTTTGCTTCTCACATCACACAATATCAGTTGAAAGGGTAGAGCTGTGACATCAAGCACTCAGCTAAATCTGACGCCACAGAGGAAAAAGGGAATCCAAATGTCTGTCCCAGAAACACTTTGGTGCTTGATCAGCAGCAGTGTACACAGTCAAACGCCATAATGGAGCCAATCAGAAAACACCAGAGACATCTTCACAAGAACAGCCTCTTCAAACTCTTCAAGCTTCACTTGCGCTCTCGTTCTATTCTCGTTCCCTTCTATTTCTTCTTGTTCTATACCTCTAACCCTTCTTATTTTATCCTTGGCCCTCTATCTCTTTCTCGATATTTCTATCTCTTTGATATCCTTTCCAGCCGTTCTTTCTGCCTAGTTTAAAGTGCTCTCTATGTTGAGCAGTAGATCCTGTTCTCCAGTCCAGTGTCTTGGGTTTTACTAAAGCTCCCTCTATAGTTTTGACTGAGGCATATACATTCCTCTCTCCATACTCAGCTGTACACATTGTCTCGTATAAATCTTGCTGAGAGAGTTGCCTTCCTAATAGGGACACCGTTCAGGCCGCAAAATGCTAATATTCACTCAACGCTAATATTCTGAAGGCAGTGCTAAGGAAAAGTGATATTCTGTCAGAAGAGGTTTTGATTGATTACAGTAATTTGAGTGTAAGTTCGAAATTATGACTTGGCTTTTCATCAAGGGCCCAATTTAGAAATGATGCCTTACCTATGCACTTCTCAGTAGTTGATATTCAGATTTACCTTATGCAGGTGCATAACAGGCTTTTCAGCATACCTCCCTGCACCCCACTGCTGTCTTACCTCTGAAGCTAAGCAAGGTTGGTACTGATGGGAGACCAGATGCTGCTGGAAGTGGTGTTGGAGGGCCAGTAGGAGGCACTTTTTCCTCTGGTCTAATTGTTTTTCCCATAGCAGTGATTGGGGACATTGCTCTGTGTAAGGTGAAGTCTTTCGGATGGGATGTTAAATGGGTGTTCTGACTCTCTGTGATCACTAAAGATCCCATGGCACTTATTGTAAGAGTAGGGGTGTCCTGGTGTCCTGGGTAAATTCCTAATCTGGCTCTCATAACATCATGGCCACCTAAACATCCCCAGCTTCCAATTGGCACGTTCATCTCCCTTCCTCTCCCCTGTAAAATAAGGGTTAAATACATAAAAAATAGCTCTTGTGCCGAATAAATGTAATTCAACAGCTGAAAACCCTCCCACTTGCTGGCTAACATATTTTCTCCTGGAGTTTTCATTCAATAGGCGTTTCAGTACATTTACTCCTCCCAAAATCTATGTTTTGGTATTTGTTCCATTAGTTCATTGTTGACATATTCTCAAAATGTTTGGCTTGACAGCAATCAAGTTTTCAAGATATGTAACTTTCAAAATACAGAAATCATCCCTGTATGATGCATTTAGCATCATATGATGTAAAACCCAGCATCATATGATGTAAAACCCAGCATCATATGATGCAAAATACAGCACCAAATTATGCAAAATACATCACTACATCTCAGTCCCTGGTTTGAATCCAGGCTGTATCACATCCGGCCGTGATTGGGAGTCCCATAGGGCAGCACACAATTGGCCCAGTGTCGTTCAGGTATGCCGTGATTTTAAATAAGAATTTGTTCTAAACTGACTTGCCTAGTTAAATGTAAAAACATGTAAATATGGGATGATTTCTGTATTTTGAAAGTCACATATCTTGAAAACTTGATTGCCGACAAGCCAAACATTTGGAACTGCTGTATGTCAACAATGGACTAATGAAATAAATACCAAAATATAGTTTTTGGGTGGAGTTTTCTTTTAAGCCACCCATTTAAATAATGTGGACCTTTAATTAGAATTCTGTCGACAGACAAGAATACATCAAGAGAAGGGGTTAAGAAAATAGGGATCAAGGAAAGAAAGGCATATTCGTCTCCATTTCAACACCAACTGGTAGATTGAAAAATACTCAGACTTTATAGATTATTTGGGCACATTCTTGGGTTAGAAATGTATATATCAATCAGTTTAAAAAAAACAGGTTTGGAGAGCCTTTACACACTAAATATATTGATGAATAAAAAATAGTGGTTTTATTCATTCTGAAAATTGCCACATTCAGTTCTTTAACCCATGGTAATGTTGGAAGATTAGAGTACATACAGTGGGGAGAACAAGTATTTGATACACTGCTGATTTTGCAGGTTTTCCTACTTACAAAGCATGTAGAGGGTAGCCTAGTGGTTAGAGTGTTGGACTAGTAACCGGAAGGTTGCGAGTTCAAACCCCCGAGCTGACAAGGTACAAATCTGTCGTTCTGCCCCTGAACAGGCAGTTAACCCACTGTTCCCAGGCCGTCATTGAAAATAAGAATTTGTTCTTAACTGACTTGCCTGGTAAAATAAAAAAAATAGAGGCCTGTCATTTTTTTTAAATCATAGGTACACTTCAACGGTGAGAGACGGAATCTAAAACAAAAATCCAGAAAATCACATTGTATGATTTTTAAGTAATTAATTTGACATTTTATTGCATGACATAAGTATTTGATCACCTACCAACCAGTAAGAATTCTGGTTCTCACAGACCTGTTAGGTTTTCTTTAAGAAGCTCTCCTGTTCTCCACTCATTACCTGTATTAACTGCACCTGTTTGAACTCGTTACCTGTATAAAAGACACCTGTCCACACACTCAATCAAACAGACGCCAACCTCTCTACAATGGCCAAGACCAGAGAGCTGTGTAAGGACATCAGGGATAAAATTGTAGACCTGCACAAGGCTGGGATGGGCTACAGGACAATAGGCAAGCAGCTTGGTGAGAAGGCAACAACTGTTGGCGCAATTATTAGAAAATGGAAGAAGTTCAAGATGACGGTCAATCACCCTCGGTCTGGGGCTCCATGCAAGATCTCACCTCGTGGGGCATCAATGATCATGGGGAAGGTGAGGGATCAGCCCAGAACTACACGGCAGGACCTGGTCAATGACCTGAAGAGAGCTGGGACCACAGTCTCAAAGAAAACCATTACTAACACACTATGCCGTCATGGATTAAAATCCTGCAGCGCACGCAAGGTCCCCCTGCTCAAGCCAGCGCATGTCCGCATGCCCGTCTGAAGTTTGCCAATGACCATTTGGATGATCCAGAGGAGGAATGGGAGAAGGTCATGTGGTCTGATGAGACAAAAATAGAGCTTTTTGGACTAAACTCCACTCGTTGTGTTTGGAGGAAGAAGAAGGATGAGTACAACCCCAATAACACCATCCCAATCGTGAAGCACGGAGGTGGAAACATCATTCTTTGGGGATGCTTTTCTGCAAAGGGGACAGGACGACTGCACCGTATTGAGGGGAGGATGTATTGCGAGATCTTGGCCAACAACCTCCTTCCCTCAGTAAGAGCATTGAAGATGGGTCGTGGCTGGGTCTTCCTGCATGACAATGACCCGAAACACACAGCCAGGGCAACTAAGGAGTGGCTCCGTAAAGAAGCATCTCAAGGTCCTGGAGTGGCCTAGCCAGTCTCCAGACCTGAACCCAATAGAAAATCTTTGGAGGGAGCTCATAGTCCGTATTGCCCAGCGACACCCCTGAAACCTGAAGGATCTGGAGAAGGTCTGTATGGAGGAGTGGGCCAAAATCCCTGCTGCAGTGTGTGCAAACCTGGTCAAGAACTACATGAAACGTATGATCTCTGTAATTGCAAACAAACATTTCTGTACCAAATATTAAGTTCTTTTCTGATGTATCAAATACTTATGTCATGCAATAAAATGCAAATTAATTACTTAAAAATCATACAATGTGATTTTCTGGATTTTTGTTTTAGATTCCGTCTCTCACAGTTGATGTTTACCTATGATAAAAATGACATACCTCTACATGCTTTGTATGTAGGAAAACCTGCAAAATCGGCAGGGTATCAAATACTTGTTCTCCCCATTGTAGAATGATAATTGGTAGAATATTGTTCTATATTGTGCTATTTCCTGGTCTAATGCCTGCACTAACAATGGAACTGTGTGATACAGACAAGTATTGCGCCATGCGTCGGGTTCAAACTGTTACAGATTGGTCTGCGCCCCACTGCATAACGATTTAATTAGCCTAAATGTATTTTTTTATATGATAAACCGTTACTAATAATCCTCAGTAACACCCACATGGACGTGACAGTGTTTCCAGAGGAAGCAAATGAAGGTAAACAAAACAATGTAAACAAATTGAATAATATTATAGTCTATACCAACTGAAGGGAGCTAACGGTAAATTGGCAGTAAAATATCTGTTATTATTAGGCCTACTTGATAGAAATAGAAAACAGAGAAAGTCAGGGTAGTCTATCATTAAGACATTCGAGAGTGCCAATCCCTGCTAGTTAAAAGGCCTGCATAATGGAACAGCATTTTATAAACTTTACTTTGTGAAAGTTAATATGTTGATATGCTTCAGTTTGCTGCTATATGACTGGTTTCACATTTGTCTCCAGCGATTATAAGGTAAAACAACTGTCATTTTTATTGACAATTCCCTTATCCAACCGGATTACTCATTTACCTACTGTAGCTCTTATCAATAGCTCTCATCAAGTTATAAATTACAGTGCATGGAGAATGGTGTTATTTCTATCTGAAAACCGGTAGGTTCAATAGACCTTATTCATGGTTTTCTCATGCATACATATGGTGGAATTATGAGGGAATTAAGTCGAGGTCAGAATATGGCGTATCTGTAGACACACCTCTGCCACACCTTCATTTATTCAATCTCCACCCAAAATGAATAAAAGGTAAATAGAACGCTATTTCCATGCTTAAATTCAAGGTCAAAATATGCATAGACAGAAGAGTGCATAAAAATACAATAAAATACGTCAAGCTAATGAAATGCATTTCATGTGACCATACAGTATATATTGTGTTGGGTGAGGACCATATATATTGTGTTGGGTGAGGACCATATATATTGTGTTGGGTGAGGACCATATATATTGTGTTGGGTGAGGACCATATATATTGTGTTGGGTGAGGACCATATATATTGTGTTGGGTGAGGACCATATATATTGTGTTGGGTGAGGACCATATATATTGTGTTGGGTGAGGACCATATATGTTGTGTTGGGTGAGGACCATATATATTGTGTTGGGTGAGGACCATATATATTGTGTTGGGTGAGGACCATATATGTTGTGTTGGGTGAGGACCATATATATTGTGTTGGGTGAGGACCATATATATTGTGTTGGGTGAGGACCATATATGTTGTGTTGGGTGAGGACCATATATATTGTGTTGGGTGAGGACCATATATATTGTGTTGGGTGAGGACCATATATGTTGTGTTGGGTGAGGACCATATATATTGTGTTGGGTGAGGACCATATATGTTGTGTTGGGTGAGGACCATATATATTGTGTTGGGTGAGGACCATATATATTGTGTTGGGTGAGGACCATATATATTGTGTTGGGTGAGGACCATATATATTGTGTTGGGTGAGGACCATATATATTGTGTTGGGTGAGGACCATATATATTGTGTTGGGTGAGGACCATATATATTGTGTTGGGTGAGGACCATATATATTGTGTTGGGTGAGGACCATATATATTGTGTTGGGTGAGGACCATATATATTGTGTTGGGTGAGGACCATATATATTGTGTTGGGTGAGGACCATATATATTGTGTTGGGTGAGGACCATATATATTGTGTTGGGTGAGGACCATATATGTTGTGTTGGGTGAGGACCATATATATTGTGTTGGGTGAGGACCATATATATTGTGTTGGGTGAGGACCATATATATTGTGTTGGGTGAGGACCATATATATTGTGTTGGGTGAGGACCATATATATTGTGTTGGGTGAGGACCATATATATTGTGTTGGGTGAGGACCATATATATTGTGTTGGGTGAGGACCATATATATTGTGTTGGGTGAGGACCATATATGTTGTGTTGGGTGAGGACCATATATATTGTGTTGGGTGAGGACCATATATATTGTGTTGGGTGAGGACCATATATATTGTGTTGGGTGAGGACCATATATATTGTGTTGGGTGAGGACCATATATGTTGTGTTGGGTGAGGACCATATATATTGTGTTGGGTGAGGACCATATATATTGTGTTGCGACAAGATATGTATTCCTGGCTCAATGATGCACAGTAGTAGTAGTAGACTATTGATGTCTGGGATGAAAACTGCAGAGTTAACACAATTTCAATAGGTGAAAACAACCTCGAGAGCAGTCTCCAGTGTTGAAAAAAAAACATGTATTAATTTTGAACAGGGAGGGGAGGGGATCCTACAGTGTTCCTGAGTTTCTCATTACAGACAGCACTCACACTACAGTAGAAGTGAAATGTTCCTATAAGGCCACGGATCATTTCCTAACCAGCCAAATGAACCCAGTGTGAATCCTTGACCTATATGTGTCAGACAATAAAATGAGATAAGTGAGCATTCCAGTAGTTCAGTGGATGGATTAAGTCTCTGAGTTAAATAGAAAATGAGCAAATCCATATTTTTGCTCACAGGACCTCTCTCTCTCTTACACCATGACAGTCATCATTATTTAAGGTAGTTTTCGAAAGTTACTTGTAAAATTGTATTAAAAGTGGAAATGAGGTAAAAGTGTCTACTAGCTATGAAAATGTAACTAGTTTGAATAGGAGGTTTTTTTCACACTAGGAAGTTAACTATTGTAGCTCTGGCTGTTTTTGACACTGAGCCAAAATGTTTTTGTAAAGATTTTGTTGTACAGTGCATACCTTCCGTATGCACTGTACAACAAAATCTTTACAAAAACATTACAGTATTCAGACCGCTTGACTTTTTCCGCATTTTGTTACATTACAGCTGTATTCTAAAATTGATTAAATAGTTTTTTTTCCCTCATCAATCTACACACAATACCCCATAATGACAAATGTTTTAAAAATAAAAACTGAAATATCACATTTACATAAATATTCAGACCCTTTACCCAGTACTTTGTTGAAGCACCTTTGGCAGTGATTACAGCCTTTTAAGTCTTCTTGGGTATGATGCTGCAAGCTTGGCACATCTGTAGCTGGGGAGTTTCTCCCATTCTTCTCTGCAGATCATCTCAAGCTCTGTCAGGTTGGATGGGGATCGTCGCTGCACAGCTATTTTCAGGTCTCTGCAGAGAGTGTTTGATTGGGTTCAAGTCTTGGCTCTAGCTGGGTAACTCAAGGACATTCAGAGAGTTGTCCCGAAGTCACTCCTGCGTTGTGTTGGCTGTGTGCATAGGGTTGTTGTCCTGTTGGAAGGTGAACCTTCACCACAGTCTGAGGTCCTGAGCACTCTGGAGCAGGTTTTCATCAAGGATCTCTCTGTCTTTGCTCCGTTCATCTTTCCCTCGATCCTGACCAGTCTCCCAGTCCCTGCCACTGAAAAACATCCCCACAACATGATGCTGCCACCACCATGCTTCACCGTAGGGATGGTGCCAAGTTTTCTGCAGATGTGACGCTTGGCATTCAGGCCAAAGAGTTTAATCTTGGTTTATAAGACCAGAGTATCCTGTTTCTTATTGTCTGAGAGTCCTTTAGGTACCATTTGGCAACTCCAAGTGGGCTGTTATGTGCCTTTTACTGAGGAGTGGCTTCCGTCTGGCCATTCTACCGTAAAGGCCTGATTGGCAGAGTTCTGCAGAGATGGTTGGAACTCTGGAGCTCTGCCATCGGGTTCTTGGTCACCTCCCTGAACAAGACCCTGATTTCTCAGTTTGGCCAGGCAGACAGCTCTAGGAAGAGTCTTGGTGGTTCCAAACTTCTTCTATTTAAGAATGATGGACAATTCTTGGTTAGCTTCAACGCTTTAGACATTATTTGGTACACTTCCCCAGATCTTTCCATGACACAATCCTGCCTCGGAGCTCTACGGACAATTCCTTTGACTTCATCGCTTGGTTTTTGCTCTGACATGCACTGTCAACTGTGGGACCTTATATAGACAGGTGTGTGCCTTTCCAAATCATGTCCAATCAATTGAATTTACCACAGGTGGACTGCAATCAAGTCATAGAAACATCTCAAGGATGATCAATGGAAACAGAATTCACCTCAATTTCGAGTCTCATATCAAAGGGTCTGAATACTTATATAAATAAGGTCAGTATGTTTTTATTTTTAATACATTCGTAAACAATTCTAAAAACCTGTTTTTGCTTTGTCATAATGGGGTATTGTTTGTAGATTCATGAGGGGAAATGTAATATAATCCATTTTAGAACAAGCCTGTAACGTAACAAAATGTGGAAAAAGGGAAGGGGTCTGAATACTTTCCAAATGCACTGTTTATCCTATTGACAGCTACAACCTGAACAGGAACTTGAACAACAAATATTTATCTGGGGTGCCATTAAAATTGTCTCATTGTTCAGATATGTCACAGAATATGAACTATGATGTTGTGTAGTACATTTTACTGCCAGATGAAGCCATATTATTAGCATAGTATACATTCTGTTGATGGCATACAGTATGCTTCTCAGTCCTCATGGGCCGATGGGCCTAATTGAGTAAGTTCTATCTTTCATCTGTCATGGCAGCCCTCCAATACACCAACACGTATTTTGTTTCAATTTGCCTCCAATTGTATGATCTCTCCATCTAGGCTAATGTGTATGTGGTCATTTTCTATCCACATGTGAAAAGGTTTGACAGCTTGAATCTGTGAAATGCTTCTCCACATGATTTTTAAAAGCTTGAGATCTAGTGACCTAGATTCAATAAGATCAAGCGATAGCCAACACACACATACAGTGGCTGATGTTTTGGCGGTGTTGGCGGTGGAAGTAACTGTGTTGGAGCTGTCAAATCAGTGAGCAGTGGCTCTTGATAATTGTCACGCATCCACACCCGTCTCAATCTCACTAGAAGTTCAGAACGAGAAATTATAGAAATAATGACACTCAAATTGAAAATCATTAAACTAAATAATGAATATTTCTATCAGCATCTCACATTCCAGTGTTCAAACTTGTAAACACAGCAGTGACTCTGTGCAGCCAATGGCAATGTCCGCTTTAGGTATAATGCTGCTTGTGGATTTGACAGCACTAACACAGTTCCACCTCCGATACCATTCAAAACATCAGGTATGGTGATGTCGGGTACGGCAGATCTGATGACGCCCCTTCCAAGTCATGTGAAATCCATGGATTAGGGCCTAATGAATTCATTTCAATTGACTGATTTCCTTATATGTACTATAACTCAGTAAAATTGTTGAAATTGTTGCATTTGTGTTTATATATTTGTTCAGTATACATGGAACCCAAAAGGGTTCTCTGTGGAACCAAAAAGGGTTCTTCAAATGGTCCCACCTATATTGACAGCAGAAGAACATTTTTAGGTTAAAATATTGCACCATTTTTTTTCTAAGAGTACCATTGGAATACTCTAAATGAGTAACGTAATCTGATTACTTCCTTGGATTACTTCATTGATTAGCCAGCATCTTCCACCTCAGTTTGTTGTGCAAAGTTTGATGTGGAAACAACTTTGATTCAACCAGTGTTTGCCCAGTGGGAGGGTAGCCATTATTTTCCCCAGCTGGTGTGAAGGTAAGTTGGTGAAATGGAGAGGTCTCCCATATTGTGTGTCTTCTTGTATAAGAAAACATGTGAACAAACATATTTGAAGAACTGTGATGATTTGAAGGTCAAATCCATCTATCATTGCTAGTCTCCACTGTAATGATGTGACGTGCTATTTTAGCAACACCAAGTCGCTTTGTCTCATGTATGGTGATAGAGCCCCAAGTACTGCACACATTAATTGGCTTGGCCAAGAGATTTGATAGGGTGCTGAATTCTGATTGTTAACTGGTGTAATGGTGACATTGATGCCAGCAGCATCATCTGAGAGAAAATTGAAGAAATCCATACACTGTCAAACACCATTATAGTGAAACTGGTGGGAAAATCAAGTAAACATATCCTTGCATCCTGACAATGTAGTTTATTCTATTCTAACCCAAGTGGCTGAAAAGCAGAAAAACATTACTTTTACAGCTTGCTCTAGTCTGCCTGGAGTGCCAGATGGGTGGGGTTTTCACAACTGTTCTATCAGTTCAATTGCAAAAGGCAAGCTCAATCAAACTCAGATAAAGTATTTTTAATTATTTTAAATAGTATGTAAACCCAGGTCTGGTTAATATACAGTGCCTTGCGAAAGTATTAGGCCCCCTTGAACTTTGCGACCTTTTGCCACATTTCAGGCTTCAAACATAAAGATATAAAACTGTATTTTTTTGTGAAGAATCAACAACAAGTGGGACACAATCATGAAGTGGAACGACATTTATTGGATATTTCAAACTTTTTTAACAAATCAAAAACTGAAAAATTGGGCGTGCAAAATTATTCAGCCCCTTTACTTTCAGTGCAGCAAACTCTCTCCAGAAGTTCAGTGAGGATCTCTGAATGATCCAATGTTGACCTAAATGACTAATGATGATAAATACAATCCACCTGTGTGTAATCAAGTCTCCGTATAAATGCACCTGCACTGTGATAGTCTCAGAGGTCCGTTAAAAGCGCAGAGAGCATCATGAAGAACAAGGAACACACCAGGCAGGTCCGAGATACTGTTGTGAAGAAGTTTAAAGCCGGATTTGGATACAAAAAGATTTCCCAAGCTTTAAACATCCCAAGGAGCACTGTGCAAGCGATAATATTGAAATGGAAGGAGTATCAGACCACTGCAAATCTACCAAGACCTGGCCGTCCCTCTAAACTTTCAGCTCATACAAGGAGAAGACTGATCAGAGATGCAGCCAAGAGGCCCATGATCACTCTGGATGAACTGCAGAGATCTACAGCTGAGGTGGGAGACTCTGTCCATAGGACAACAATCAGTTGTATATTGCACAAATCTGGCCTTTATGGAAGAGTGGCAAGAAAGCCATTTCTTAAAGATATCCATAAAAAGTGTCGTTTAAAGTTTGCCACAAGCCACCTGGGAGACACACCAAACATGTGGAAGAAGGTGCTCTGGTCAGATGAAACCAAAATTGAACTTTTTGGCAACAATGCAAAACATTTTGTTTGGCGTAAAAGCAACACACCATCCCCACTGTCAAACATGGTGGTGGCAGCATCATGGTTTGGGCCTGCTTTTCTTCAGCAGGGACAGGGAAGATGGTTAAAATTGATGGGAAGATGGATGGAGCCAAATACAGGACCATTCTGGAAGAAAACCTGATGGAGTCTGCAAAAGACCTGAGACTGGGACGGAGATTTGTTTTCCAACAAGAGAATGATCCAAAACATAAAGCAAAATCTACAATGGAATGGTTCAAAAATAAACATATCCAGGTGTTAGAATGGCCAAGTCAAAGTCCAGACCTGAATCCAATCGAGAATCTGTGGAAAGAACTGAAAACTGCTGTTCACAAATGCTCTCCATCCAACCTCACTGAGCTCGAGCTGTTTTGCAAGGAGGAATGGGGAAAAAATTCAGTCTCTCGATGTGCAAAACTGATAGAGACATACCCCAAGCGACTTACAGCTGTAATCGCAGCAAAAGGTGGCGCTACAAAGTATTAACTTAAGGGGGCTGAATAATTTTGCATGCCCAATTTTTCAGTTTTTGATTTGTTAAAAAAGTTTGAAATATCCAATAAATGTCGTTCCACTTCATGATTGTGTCCCACTTGTTGTTGATTCTTCACAAAAAATACAGTTTTATATCTTTATGTTTGAAGCCTGAAATGTGGCAAAAGGTCGCAAAGTTCAATGGGGCCGAATACTTTCGCAAGGCACTGTATCTGTCTGGTTGTAGGACATTTATATTCAAATGAATATACCGGTATAGCTTATGCAATGAATTAATCTAATAGCAGTTAATGTAATTGTTGCTGAAACTATCAAGCATGTTTAATACCTTTTAAATAGAGGCCAAGTCCTCAGAGATCAAGAGCAAACAGGTTCTTTGCCATGGGGCCAAGAGAGGTCAATAGTCATAGATTTTATTACTCTCTTTATTAAACAAAATGTCCCTAAGCCCATAAGCAAAGAGAGAGTGGACTAGGTACAAGGTCATGGAAATCTCCATGAATTAAAATACACAGGGGAAGAATTAAGTTTGCCGACTGTATGTATCCAATGTGTCGTCTTGTTGAGTGCAAAAACCAACATTCAGGTGAAAAGACCATCCTTCTGATGAGTCTGAACTTCAGTGCAGATGTCATGTACTGAGACTGCACAATGTGATGTAATTAGATGGTGTGTTTCTGTCCCATTCATTTGGGATTGGAGCGCGTAGTTACACAACAGATGGCATGGGGGCATGAACTCGACATTAGACCTTTTTTGAGATGTGAAAACATCAGACACACTTTAATTTCTTTAGTGAATGTTCACTGGAGCAGATACAGGATCTCATCCCTTTCTGCCCCATGCTAGCCTAGATCCCCTGTGAAAATGTGACAACAGCCTCAAACCATTGCTTACTCAACCATTGTCACTACTGAACACTGATCCACAGTAGACCATCAAACGGACTGAATACTCTAAATGGATTTATGGCCCGCTGAAGTTCTCACCAGTTCAGTGCAGGGAAACTGGAGCAGTCTGAGAATTGTTAGTGGTCTGAACATTGCGTCGGTGCACAGTCCATCACCGTGACAAGAGCCTCAGGATGCTGGAGGCCTATTAATCTCTCCTTCTCTTCCCACTTTGGTTCAACTTGGTTGAATTTGTACTTTACATGAAACAGCCATTTACTGACGTTTGTTCTACGACTTTTATTCTCACTTCATGAGAAGATACAAATGTAAGTGAAAGCTCTTGAATCCATCATATGACCAAGTCAAGTTAACTTTATTTTGTGCATAGCTTGTGGTCTAGTAGCAACACACCTGGTTCAAACACAAATGTATGACACTGGAGACCAGTGTTCACCAGAGGACGCTCGTGGGAGGAGCAAAAGAGGACAGGCTCCTTGTGATTGTTGTTCCATTCCAGTCTTTAAAATTAGCCTGTCCCCCTTTCCTCCTCCACTTCCAAAAGGAGAACCTTTTCTTTTTACTTTACCATCCGAAGTGTGAGGAATTCAAATGAGCTTTTCATGGGTATGCTGCCTATGCAATACATACAGCATGCATCCTGTGCTATTGATGGATTTTCCGGCATCCTCCCGAAATTTAAATCAGTCCCAGAGCATTATGTAGATTTTGCTGTCTCATCTATCTCTCCAGTGTGCTTGCATTCTAAATATGTAATCTAGAAAATAAACATGATTTACCTAGCTTTCCCCCAGGGCATCTCAACCAGAAAGGGATTCATAATATACTATCCTGTCCTGGTTATTTCAGCAATTGCATTTACAGTTCCTAACAAGTGTAATACGGTGACTCATTCCGCAGTAGATATAATCACAATGTCTGATTTTATTACACCATACCTGCATGATTGCCTGCACAGCACACCACTGTGGAGAAAAACAAAGAAAACAGTTGGCCATTACAACAAAAATGGTATTTGCTTAGCAACAGAGTAAACAAAACCATCTTGCGTACTCTCGAGTCAAGTTACATTGGCATGCAGTACATCCGTTAGTTTATTTTAAAAGGCCAATCCTGTAGCGGCTGCGTAATTGGCGGCAGAGAAGTCAGGCGCAGGAGAGCAGAACTGGGTGATAACCTGAGATTTATTATGCAAAACCAACGGCATCCAGAACAACAAGATAAATGGGCACAAAAATAACCCGTCGTGCGCTCTCGGGGAACGTGCATAAGCACTACAATAAACATTCCCACACAAAGACATGGGGGGAACAGAGGGTTAAATATACAACAAGTAACTGAGGGAATTGAAACCAGGTGTGAGGAAAAACAAGACAAAACACATGGAAAATGAAAAGTGGATTGATGATGGCTAGAAGACCGGTGATGCCGAACGCCGAGCGCCTCCCGAACAAGAAGAGGACCCGACTTTGGCGGAAGTCGTGACAAATCCACAGTTGCTATAAACATTGTTTGACTTTTAAATTAAAGAAATATACAAATATTTTCTTGAAGAATGTAACTTAGAAATGCTTCATGAACTTAGTTTGCCTGTCGTACCCCATCAGAACCCAAAAGACATGCCTGTTTTATTTCATGGATGGTTTGTCCTTCCAATAGCTCCGTCTATGAATCCAAGAGTAGTTGCATTTCTCCAGGCCCATCCTTCAGCTTTTTACCAAAAGCAGAGGCAGGTTGTCTGTTTTGTTATTGTTTCAACTGTCGATTGTCCCTTTAAAGCAATGGGATTTTTTCCAGACACATTAATGAAAGATGGAAAGTACAGTGGGGCAAAAAAGTATTTAGTCAGCCACCAATTGTGCAAGTTCTCCTACTTAAAAAGATGAGAGAGGCCTGTAATTCTCATTATAGGTACTCTTCAACTATGACAGACAAAATTAGAAAAAAAAAATCCAGAAAATCACATTGTAGGATTTTTAGTGAATTTATTTGCAAAAGGTTTTCACACAGTCTGCTTAGGCAGTGGCATGTGTGTTGAGGCATGTGTGTTGAGGCAGTGGCATGTGTATTGAGGCAGTGGCATGTGTATTGAGGCAGTGGCATGTGTATTGAGGCAGTGGCATGTGTGTTGAGGCAGTGGCATGTGTATTGAGGCAGTGGCATGTGTATTGAGGCAGTGGCATGTGTGTTGAGGCAGTGGCATGTGTGTTGAGGCAGTGGCATGTGTGTTGAGGCAGTGGCATGTGTATTGAGGCAGTGGCATGTGTATTGACGCAGTGGCATGTGTATTGAGGCAGTGGCATGTGTATTGAGGCAGTGGCATGTGTATTGAGGCAGTGGCCTGTGTATTGAGGCAGTAGCATGTGTGTTGAGGCATGTCTGTTGAGGCAGTGGCATGTGTGTTGAGGCAGTAGCATGTGTGTTGAGGCATGTGTGTTGAGGCAGTGGCATGTGTGTTGAGGCATGTGTGTTGAGTCAGTTTGTTAACAGGTATTCCACGTCTACAGTATGTATATATCTTGGTTCCACAAAGCTATTGAAATGTAGGTGGAGCCAGAGTTATTATTAGTTGTCAGTTTATTGAAGATATTTTTATTTGAAAAGGAAATTAATAGAAAAGTGGAAGATTTGGATGTGGTCAGTCTCAACTTACTGTTACTTTGGTACTGCATCAGCAGTTAATGAGTGGAGAACAGGAGAGCTTCTTAAAGAAAAACTAACAGGTCTGTGAGAACCAGAATTCTTACTGGTTGGTAGGTGATCAAATACTTATGTCATGCAATAAAATGCTAATTAATTACTTAAAAATCATACAATGTGATTTTCTGGATTTTTGTTTTAGATTCCGTCTCTCACAGTTGAAGTGTACCTATGATAAAAATTACAGACCTCTACATGCTTTGTAAGTAGGAAAACCTGCAAAATCGGCAGTGTGTCAAATACTGTACTTGTTCTCCCCACTGTATATAAAAAATCCATAGGCCTGATGGACACATGCTCGAACTCACACACTTTTGATAGACTTAAAGGGGCAATCTGTAGTTGCTACATTCATTTTCGGACTCATAACTTTTTTCTCAAATGTTTGTAAACATTGTAAATGTAAACAAACACTGTATAGCCTCATAACATGTTTAAAAATGATTTTGTCTGAGCGTCATTACATTTCTCCAGGCCCATCCCTCAAATTTTTACCAAAACAGAGCCGGGGCAACCGTTTTGTTATCATTTCATCTGTGGATGTGCCCTTTAATCAGCTGAATATTATCAAGATATCAAAGTGTCTCAAATAAAAAGGTAAACAATATGCCTATAGCAAATGCAGCATATGTAAATAGCACTTTTCAGTAGTGCTCAAAGCATGCCATTCCATGAGCGCAGCATTCATTTTTCAACTCAAATCAGTGAGCCCAATCAGTCCTCCATGACAACAAAATCATAAACAGAGTAAGGCTGGCTAATAAGTCTTTAGTTTTGGGGTTATGCTCAGGTAGAAAAATGTGACTAATCTATATTTCCAAGTTCTAAACTTGAAAATCAAGGAGTATAACATTTATTGGAATGACTGGAATTCTATTAGGGTTTGGTTTTTAATGTAAAGATATACTTTAATCATATTTTTATATGTAGTAGAAAGTGATGGGTTAGAAGCCTACATAACCAACCCATAAAGTAACATTTAACATCCATAAATGGCCAGTTGTGTTAACTTTAACATTGATTTATCCTGCAATAGATGTCGTTCAATTGGTAACATACATTTTTGTCTTCTTCTAATACCTCGTAAGGGGAAAGTAATCTAAATGTAATCAGATTACGTTACTGAGTTTGTGTAATCCCAAAATTACGTTACTGATTACAATTTTGGACAGGTAACTGTAACGGATTATATTTAGAAAGTAACCTACCCAACCCTGTCAAGGACACAAGGTAGAGTTTGTATCTAATGTAAGCAACAAGGAGGGTTATCGTTAGGGTGGTCTTCTGACCAATATTATTCTTTCAAAGCTATCATTGAGCAAAAACAAACATTTGAAAGAGCTAATATTTGAAAGAGCTTTATATGGCCTGCATAATGCTTCACATATCATTTATACGCAAATGTCATACTATATAACAATAGCAGTCTACAACAACTTTAATGTTACACCACTCACACATGATCTCTTCTGCCACAGGTTGTTTTTCTTAGTCACTGTTCACTATGCATCCTTTAGCAAGCTTAGCGGGAATGTCACTGTCTGAAGTATGAGTCATCCTTTAGCCCAAAACAAGCTTAGCGGGGATGTCGCTGCACTGGAGTATGAGTCATCTTTTAGCCCTGAACCAAGCTTAGCGGGGATTTCTCTGTTTTCTCACTTGGGTCCAGTACACAGGTATATGAGTGATCCTGTCTACTCAGAATCAAAATACAAGCCATTCCAAAGTCTCATCTTATTCATTATTCATGAGCATAGTAAGATACACTTTATCCAGGCAGACTCAGGCCAGGATGAAAACAAGATCACAATGCGCTGAAAGACCACAGTTTACTTTAAATAAAGGCAATTTCACTGATGTTTGCAGAAATCACATTTGTTGTAAACCCACAGGCTCAAACGAGAATGACCATGAGTCAAATGCAATGTGATGTCGGAACATTGCGATTTGAATTCTGGCCTCTTGATTCTAAAAGAACAGCTAGAACTTATTGTGGTGAAAGTTCTGGCTGTTCCTGTATTTCTAAATTTAGACAGGAATAATAGCTGAGATATTTTATCGTTCACTGGGAAGTTTGTGTTCCAGGGGAACGAAGAAAACAAATATTTAAAATCATGTGATTTATACAATGTTTTACAGTCATTTGCATGTCCATTTTCATTATGTGTTACCCCAATCAACTATACATTCACAGAAGATGAGGGGTCTATACTTGCAAAGATTACAAAAGTTTAAAGTTAAACTTTTTATCTGTCTCAAAATCCACATCAGCCAATTAAAATCATAGATATAATTGCATGTGATAGAATGTTACATTTAGCTATTCCCATCAGATAACCTGGCACACTTAGCCTTATGCGAACAACACCAGCTGGACTTGATTATTTCCTGTAACAAATTACGCCTCAGCGAATCAAGACTTTATATCCACCAACCAATGACATTTTATAAAATAGTTATTTATAACACTTTGGATGGTGTATCTATATACCCAGTCACTACAAATAGATAGTTAATAATAGTTAATAATAGTAGTTGCCGGAGAGGAAGGAAACCACTCAGGGATTTTATCATGAGGCCAATGGTGACTTTAAAACAGTTAGAGTTTAATAGGGGCAGCAGGTAGCGGAGCCCATGCTGACACCTTGCAGCAGGATAATAACCAAAAATACAAGGCCAAATATACACTGGAATTGCTTACCAAGAAGACAGCAAATCTTCCTGTGTGGCCGAGTTACAGTTTTCACTTAAATCAATGGCAAGTCTTGAAAACGGTTGTCTAGCAATGATCAACAACCAATTTGACAGCGCTTGAAGAATTTTGAAAATAATAATGTTGCACAATCCAGGTGTGGAAAGCTCTTAGAGTCTTACCCAGAAAGACTCACAGCTGTAATTGCTGCCAAAGGTGCTCCTACAAAGTATTTACTCATGGGTGTGAATAGTTATGTCAATGAGATATTCTTGTATTTCATTTTCAATACATTTGCAAAAATGTCTAAAAGCATGTATTCACTTTGTCATTACGAGATATTTGTTTTAAGATGCAAACTGAACGTTGTAACAGCTTGCTTAGTTCAAATTGAAAGCCTAATTTCTTCAACATAAATAGTGAGGCGATTTCGATGTAATACATTGTGTGGCCAAAATGGTCTGCTGGAATAACTTAGTGAGAATGGAGATGTATTTGAATCACTGAATCATGAACTGAATGTACTGTATGCTTGTAAACAATTGCAAGTGTTTTTTTGTATTTTTTTGTAGCCTACTTAGAAGAGACAGTTGCCGAAATCTAATGCATTCTAATAATAGCAGATAGGCAATTGTGATAGAGCTGTGACCATGATTATGATAAAACAAGGCTACAACAACAATGGATCAAAGTTTTGGGTGGTAAGAGGCAGTAGTATTGTGCCCACCGAAATGTGTTTTTTCCTGAAGAATTGCCTGATGTATTTTCTACATTTGGTATTCTAGTAAAGAGAGAATAATCCTGGTTTGTACAAGGTTAAATTATGAGTAGAGAGATTGAGCCTTGAGATTGTCAAAAAAATATTAGCTGCAGTTGAAAGCGAGCAGGCAGTGGGATATTTGAAGTAGAGGTATAAGAAATATTCTTTGACAGTTTCTGGTTATTGTTGCGTGGTTATATAGTTTAGGTAACACCAGTGAATTGAGCAGGAAGTTCATGTATTCTAAAATTGTCATCTGTTTCCATTACGTGGAACAGTGTCCAGTAACTAAAGTAGATTGACATAAGTATTGAATATTAAGCTGATAAGACAACACCAACATTTTGAAGGTTCTACATTTGTTAAACAACAGGTTTATATTTTTATCAATTTAATGCATCAGGTTGCAATGTTTAGATTAGCGGAAAGGGGTTATGTTTTTACATTTTTGAGATGGTGTCGATTCCACTTAATGAAACATGGTATTAGGGCTCCCCGAGAGGCACAGCGGTTTGCACTGCATCTCAGTGCAAGATACATCACTATAGTCCCTGGCTCGAGTCCAGGCTGAATCACATCCAGCCGTGATTGAGAGTCCCATAGGGTGGCGCACAATTGGCCCAGTGTCGTCCGGGTTTGGCCGGGGTAGGCCGTCTTTGTAAATAAGTATTTGTTCTTAACTGACTTATCAGGAACAATCTAAGGTGAAACAGTTATTACATATGTCGTTGGACATTGGTAAGTAACGATACCAGGATAATTTTACATGGTTATGGAAAAGAGAGACCAGTCATATAATACGATATGGGAGTAAATTGTTAGACTCGGTGGCAAGATACATGTTGCCGTGTCTAAGGGTAGAGCATGCTAAATTAAGAGCACATAAACGCATCAAAACAAACAATTAATGATTTGAGGGAGTACAATGGACTTATCATTATCATATTTTGTTTGTAGTTAACAGATAGGACTGTTAAAAAACTCCAGGCCCCAGGGAGTAAAAATTGCCCCCCCCCCCCCCCCCACTCTGCTTGCAGTTGTCAGTTATCGTCAGTAATGTGGATGGCCAGGGCTTTATTCAGGATAATATCTTGGGCTACTTTGATGTGTCAAATCAAGTTAAATGTTATTGGTCAAATACGCATATTTAGCAGATGTTATTGCAGGTGTAGCGAAATGCTTGTGTTCCTAGCTCCAACAGTGCAGTATTATCTAACAATTCACAACAGTACACAAATCTAAAAGTAAAAGTATATATAAATATTAGGACGAGCAATGTCGGATTGGCATTGACTAAATACAGTAGAATAGAATGTAGTATATATGAGATGAGTAAAGCAGTATGTAAATATTATTAATGTGACTAGTCTTCCAGTATTTTGAGTTGCTAGTGATTACATGTCTATGTATATAGGGTAGCAGTCTCTAAGGTGCAGATTAGTTAAGACACATTTTATTTGTCACATACACATGGTTAGCAGATGTAAGGATATGGCAGACATACGCCCCCTTTGGAGAGATTGGGTACCCCTAGTAAACTGAAAAAAAAATCTGTCAAAAATTGCTAATATATGCAAATAAAAATTATTATTGGATAGAAAACACTCTAAAGATTCTAAAACCGTTGGAATTATGTCTGTAAGTATAGCAGAACTCACAGGGCAGGCATTCTTCCAAACTAGTTTTTGTGGCCATGAAAGTTGGAGCAACTTTGACGTCATGGCCCCCACCCTTCCCAACCAGTTATGATTCTGGGGACACTTTCTATCTCTTCCGCTAGATGTCCTCTTTCAGTAGAGCTTTGAATCGTTCAAATCCCGCGAGAATTGACCCTATGGGAGTGAAATTAGTGCGTGCCACGAGAGAATAGGCTGTGCGCAGGGGCGCGAATTGGTCCCAGCCATTCCTTTGTTCCAGCACTCAAGAGAAGGGCAGACGATGGCCGATTGAATTGAAGTTTGTTTTGCGTGTCTAAAACATCATAAAGCTTGCTTCTGCACTTAGTTTGACCTGTTTAGTCGACATATAATATGTAATTTTGAAGTTTTGATGCGCAACTTTTCCGGACCAGAGGACGTTTTGGGTGCATTTCAGCTGATGTTATTAGCAGTAGCTAATACAAAGACGCAAGACTTGAAACCAAACGATGTATTGGGTAAGTATGAAGCCTTCCAGAACATTCTGAACGAAGACCATCGAAGGTAAGGGAATATTTATGCTTAAATCTGTGTTTCTGTTGACTCCAACATTACGTAGAAATGTAGCTTGGAACTGAGCGCCGTCTCAGCATATAGAATAGTGTGCGATTTCTGTAACGTTAAAAATAAATCTAACAAAGCGGTTGCATAAAGAAGCAGTGTATCTTTCTAACTATATGTAGAACATGTATATTTAGTCAAAGTTTATGATGTCTATTTACGTTATCTTGCCGCGCTACATAGATTTCCTGCGGGCATTTTTGAGTAATTTCTGAACGTGAACTCACTGTAAATGGACATTTATGGATATAAATGGCATATCATTGAAAAAAAAAATATGTACTGTGTAACATGTCATATTACTGTCATCTGATGAAGATTTTCAAAAGGTTAGTGAGCGATTTATTTTTTAATCCTGCGTTTGTTGATTGCATGTTTTGGCTATTCAAATGAGCTGTGTCTGGTGGTGGTTTTACATATATATGTGCTATGTTTTCGCCGTAAAACATTTTAGAAATCTGACTTGCTGGCTAGATGAACAAGGTGTTTATCTTTCATTTGAGCTATTGGACTTGTTAATGTGTGGAGGTTAAATATTTTTAAGAATATTTTTGCGTTCCATGCGCCACCGTTTCAGCTGAACGTGGGAGGGTTGATTCCCAATTGGGAACCAGTATCGTAGACAGGTTAATGCAAGTGTAACGAAATGCTTGTGCTAGTTCTGACAATGCAGTAATATCTAACAAGTAATCTAACCTAACAATTTCACAACAACTACCTTATACACACAAGTGTAAAGGAATGAATAAGAATATGTACATAAAAATATATGAATGAGTGATGGCCGAACGGCATAGGCAAGATGCAGTAGATGGTATAGAGTACAGTTGTTACGTTCCCCAGTTTCTGTTGTAGTTTGTGTATTTGAGTGTGTTTCAGCAGATGGCTTCCTGAAATCCCCCAGCAGCTGATTGGTCGACTCCACGATTAATTGGAGAGCTGACCCAGCCCCCTCGTCAGGACGCAGCTGTCTCCAATTTCCAATGCCTTCTGAAGCTATAAAAGCCAGTGTTCTGTTGCTCAGGGGAGAGATTGATTGTGATATAGATCATTGCTGAGAGAGGAGGTTGGTTAGCTTTTTCTCAGTTTTGTTGTGAAGTGGATTGTTTAATATTCCGTTTCATTTGATCTCAGGGAGGAAGGGGAAGGCACCTCGGGAGTGCTTAGGTAAGAAGCCTGTGGGCATGCATATACCCGTAGTATATTCGCTGTCTAGGCACACTAGGTAAGACCTGGGCGGACCACCCCCTGTATTTTGGTTAGCGCATCAGGTGGTGCTAAATTAGGTAAGTAGTAGGTAGACAGGTAAGGTAGGAGAGGGGGCTTTGAGATTTACTTTATTTTCTTCCAGCCCCTCCAGCCACTTTAGTTTCATCCAGCCCCTTTTTCCCATATTACTGTGAAGGAATAAATTCCTAGTTAATGGTAAATTCTCTGCCTTTTGTCATCCTTACTCACACCTACAGTCCATACCTCTTTCACTTTACGGAGAGTTGAGTTGTAGCAGGGTGTTGCGTTCCCTCTTCATGGAGGCGTGCGTAACACAGTATATACCCTACATTACTCGTCTTATATGTATGTAAACATTATATAAAGTGGCTAGTGATACATTTATTATATAAATGTTCCATTATTAAAGTGGCTAAAGTTGAGTCAGCATGTTGGTAGCGGCCCCTCAATGTTAGTGGTGGCTGATGGCCTTGAGAGAGAGAAGCTGTTTTTCAGTCTCTCGGTTCCCGCTTTGATGCACCTGTACTGACTTCGCCTTATGGGTGATAGCGGGGTGAACAGGCAGTGGCTCGGGTGGTTGTTGTCCTTGATGATCTTTTTGGCCTTCCTGTGACATTGGGTGGTGTAGGTGTTTGGGGGCAGGTAGTTTGCTCCCGGTGATGCGTTGTGCAGTCCTCACTACCCTCTGGAGTGCCTTGCGGTTGTGGGCAGAGCAGTTGCCGTACCAGGCGGTGATACAGCCCGACAGGATGCTCTCGATTGTGCATCTGTAAAGGTTTGTGAGTGTTTTTGGTGACAAGCCAAATTTCTTCAGCCTCCTGAGGTTGAAGAGTCGCTGCTGCGCCTTCTTCACCACGCTGTCTGTGTAGGTGGACCATTTCAGTTTGTCCGTGATGTGTACGCCAAGGAACTTAAAACTTCCCACCTTCTCCACTACTGTCCTGACGATGTGGATAGGGGGCTGCTCCCTCTGCTGTTTCCTGAAGTCCACAATCATCTCCTTTGTTTTGTTGACATTGAGTGTGAGGTTATTTTCCTGACACCACAATAGGCTGTCTCGTTGTTGGTAATCTGTAGTGTTGTCTGCAAACTTGATGATTGAGTTGGAGGTGTGCATGGCCACGCAGTCATGGGTGAATCGGGAGAACAGGAGAGGGCTGAGAACGCACCCTTGTGGTGCCCCAGTGTTGAGGATCAGCGGGTGGCGATGTTACTACCCTAACCACCTGGGGGCGGCCCGTCAGGAAGTCCTGGACTCAGTTGCATACAGCGAGGTCGATACCCAGGGTCTCGAGCTTAATGACGAGTTTGGAGGGTACTAGGGTGTTAAATGCTGAGCTGTAGTCGATGAACAGCATTCTTACATAGGTATTCCTCTTGTCCAGATGGGTTAGGGCAGTGCGATTGTCTGTGGACCTATTGGAGTGGGTCTAGGGTGTCAGGTAGGGTGGAGGTGATATGGTCCTTGACTAGTGTCTCAAAGCACTTCATGATGACAGAAGTGAGTGCTACGGGGGGATGGTCATTTAGCTCAGTTACCTTAGCTTTCTTGGGAACAGGAACAAAGGTGGCCCTCTTGAAGCATGTGAGAACAGCAGACTGGGATAAGGATTGATTGAATAAGTCCGTAAACACACCAGCCAGCTGGTCTGCGCATGCTCTGAGGATGCGGCGGGGGATAGGCCTGCAGCCTTGCAAGGGTTAACACGTTTAAATGTTTTACTCACGTTGGCTGTAGTGAAGAAGAGCCCGCAGGTTTTTTCGTTAGCCGTCCGTTTCAGTGGCACTGAAGTTAGAATAACAATGATCCAGAGTTTTGCCAGCCCGGGTCGCGCAATCGATATGTTGATAAAATTTAGGGAGCCTTGTTTTCAGATTAGCCTTGTTAAAATCCCCAGCTGCAATAAATGCAGCCTCAGGATATATGGTTTCCAGTTTACATAGATGTCTGCTTGGGGGGGGGGAATATACACGGCTGTGATTATGATCGAAGTGAACTCTCTTGGTAGATAATGCGGTCATCTGTCGGCGCCGGAAGATAATGGTACCCGGCTAGTGATGCCCATTTAACACGGATGGCCTTGAGATAGAGGCTGTTTTTCAGTCTCTCGGTCCCAGCTTTGATGCACCTGTACTGACCTCGCCTTCTGGATGATAGCGGCGTGAACAGGCCCCGGCTCGAGTGGTTGTTATTGATGACCTTTTTCACCTTCCTGTGATATCGGGTGGTGTAGGTGTCCTGGAGGGCAGGCAGTGTGCCCCTGGTGATGCGTTGGGCAGGCCGTACCACCCTCTGGAGAGCCTTGCGGTTGTGGGCAGTGCAGTTGCCGTACTGGGCGGTGATACAGCCCAACAGGTTGCTGTCAATTGTGCATCTGTAAAAGTTTCTAATGGTCTTAAGGGCCAAGCCAAATTTCTTCACCCTCCTGAGGTTGAAGATGCGCTGTTCCGCCTTTTTCACTACTTCACTGTCTGTGTGGGTGGACCATTCCAGATTGTCAGTGATGTGTACGCAGAGGAACTTGAACCTTTCCACCTTCTCCACTGCAGTCCTGTCAATGTGGATAGGGACGTGCTCCCTCTGTTGTTTCACGATTGTCTCCTTTGTTTTGTTGACATTGAGTGAGAGGTTATTTTCCTGGCACCACCCTGCCAGGGCCCTCACCTTCTCGCTGTAGGCTGTCTCGTCATTGTTGATAATCAGGCCTACTATTGTTGTCATCTGCGAATTTGATGATTGAGTTGAAGGCTTGTGTGGCCACGGTCATGGGTGAACAGGGAGTACAGGAGGGGGCTGAGCACGAACCCTTGTAGGGCCTAAGGGTTGAGGATCAGAGAAGTGGAGGTGTTATTTCCTGCCTTCACCACCTGGGGGCGGCCCGTCAGGAAGTCCAAGACCCAGTTGCACAGGGCGGGGTTCAGACCCAGGGCTCGAGCTTAATGATGAGTTTGGAGGATACTATGGTGTAGGCTGAGCTATGGTCAATGAACAGCATTCAGACGTAGGTATTTCTCTTGTCCAGATGGGGATAGGGACGTGTTCAGTGCAATGTCGATTACATTGTCTGTGGCTCTATTTGGGCGGTAAGACAATTGAGTGGGTCTAGGGTGTCAGGTAAGGTGGAGGTGACATGATCCTTAATTAACTTCTTGATGCTACCCATCCCTGTCGCGGGATCATTTTTGTCAGCAACCGCTGAATAGCATAGCGCCACAGTCAAACAATATTACAAAAAAATATTAATATTCATGAAATCAGAAGTGCAATATTGCAAAACAGAGCTTAGTCTTTTGTTAATCCACCTGTCTCAGATTTTAAAATTATGCTTTACAGTTAAAGCAATCCAAGCGGTTGTAAGTTTATTGATAGCCTAGCATAGCATTATGTACACTTAGCATCAGGAAGCCTGGTCATGAAAATCAGAAAAGCAATCAAATTAACCCTTTACCTTTGCTCTTCGGATGTTTTCACTCACGAGACTCCCAGTTACACAACAAATGTTCCTTTTGTTCCATAAAGATTATTTTTATACCCAAAATACCTCAGTTTTGTTTGTTGCGTTATGTTCAGAAATCCACAGAAAAGAGTGGTCACGACAACGCAGACGGAAATTCCAAATAGTCTCCATAATGTCCACAGAAACATGTCAAACGTTGTTTATAATCATTCCTCAGGTTGATTTAAAATATAAACTGCTCAAAAAAATAAAGGGAACACTTAAACAACACAATGTAACTCCAAGTCAATCACACTTCTGTGAAATCAAACTGTGCACTTAGGAAGCAACACTGATTGACAATACATTTCACATGCTGTTGTGCAAATGGAATAGACAGCAAGTGGAAATTATAGGCAATTAGAAAGACACCCCCAATAAAGGAGTGGTTCTGCAGGTGATAACCACAGACCACTTCTCAGTTCCTGTGCTTTCACTCTAGTGGTAGCATGAGACGGAGTCTACAACCCACACAAGTGGCTCAGGTAGTGCAGCTCATCCAGGATGGCACATCAATGTGAGCTGTGGCAAGAAGGTTTGCTGTGTTTGTCAGCGTAGTGTCCAGAGCATGGAGGCGCTACCAGGAGACAGGCCAGTACATCAGGAGACGTGGAGGAGGCCGTAGGAAGGCAACAACCCAGCAGCAGGACCGCTACCTCCGCCTTTATGCAAGGAGGAGCAGGAGGAGCACTGCCAGAGCCCTGCAAAATGACCTCCAGCAGGCCACAAATGTGCATGTGTCTGCTCAAACGGTCAGAAACAGACTCCATGAGGGTGGTATGAGGGCCCGACGTCCACAGGTGGGGGTTGTGCTTACAGCCCAACACCGTGCAGGATGTTTGGCATTTGCCAAAGAACACCAAGATTGGCAAATTCGCCACTGGCGTCCTGTGCTCTTCACAGATGAAACAGGTTCCACTGAGCACATGTGACAGATGTGACAGTCTGGAGACGCCGTGGAGAACGTTCTGCTGCCTGCAACATCCTCCAGCATGACCGGTTTGGCGGTGGGTCAGTCATGGTGTGGGGTGGCATTTCTTTGGGGGGCCGCACAGCCCTCCATGTGCTCGCCAGAGGTAGCCTGACTGCCATTAGGTACCGAGATGAGATCCTCAGACCCCTTGTGAGATCATATGCTGGTGCGGTTGGCCCTTGGTTCCTCCTAATGCAAGACAATTTTTTGCATTTTTTTGCACCAGGTATGGTTGTTAAACATTTGCCAGATGTAAGTTTAATTTTAAAAGTTTAAAAGTTTAATAACCTCATGTGGCTGGAGTGTGTCAGCAGTTCCTGCAAGAGGAAGGCATTGATGCTATGGACTGGCCCGCCCGTTCCCCAGACTTGAATCCAATTGAGCACATCTGGGATGTCTCGCTCCATCCACCAACGCCACATTGCACCACAGACTGTCCAGGAGTTGGCGGATGCTTTAGTCCAGGTCTGGGAGGAGATCCCTCAGGAGACCATCCGCCACCTCATCAGGAGCATGCCCAGGCATTGTAGGGAGGTCATACAGGCACGTGGAGGCCACACACACTACTGAGCCTCATTTTGACTTGTTTTAAGAACATTACATCAAAGTTGGATCAGCCTGTAGTGTGGTTTTCCACTTTAATTTTGAGTATGACTCCAAATCCAGACCTCCATGGGTTGATAAATTTGATTTCCATTGATAATTTTTTGTGTGATTTTGTTGTCAGCACATTCAACTATGTAAAGAAAAAAGCCTGCAATATCAGTTCTGTTATACTCACAGACAATATTTTGACAGTTTTGGAAACTTTAGAGTTTTCTATCCTAATCTGTCAATTATATGCATACTCTAACATCTGGTCCTGAGAAATAGGTTGTTTACTTTGAGAATGTTATTTATCCAAACTTAAAAATTGTGCCCCCTAGCTTCAAGAGGTTAACTAGCCTCTCAAAGCACTTCATCATGCCAGAAGTGAGTGCTACGGGGAGATAGTAATTTAGTTCAGTTACCTTTGCTTTCTTGTGTACTGGAACAATGATGGCAATCTTGAAGCATGTGGGGACAGCAGACTGGGATAGGCAGAGATTGAATATGTCCATAAACACTCCAGCCAGCTGATCTGCGCATGCTCTGAGGACGCGCCAAAGGATGCCGTCTGGGCGAGGTTTAACATGCTTAAATGTTAGACTCACGTTGGCCATGGAGAACGAGAGTCCTCAGTCCTTGGTAGCGGGCTGCGTTGGTGGCACAGTGTGCAAGATGAGCAGTCTGTGTTTAACTTCATGGAGAAACTTGTTGATCAAACATACGATGGCGCAGTAGTAATGGAATGTACCTGCCATTTGTATTTCCAGTCCCCTTCTGTTCCTTGATTAAGAGGTGATGACAGCTTCACTCCACTACTACTGTCAACTCTCTCCTGACATGAACTGAAGCCATGTTTCATGTGCCCTCTCATCCACTGGCAAATTTAATGTTTCCTCTCCAAGCACTGTGAGAATTCATAAATGTGACCTTAATTGCCTACCGTCTGTAAGCTGTTAGTGTCTTAATGACCTTTCCACAGGTGCATGTTCATAATTTTTTTATGGTTCATTGAACATGTATGGGAAACAGTGTTTTACAATGAAGATCTGTTAGGTTAAATGGATTTTTACTAATTATCTTTTATATCAATTTTCTCTTATTACTGTATGTAGTAAAGTCAATCACGTACACAAACACAATCACATTATTACACATCAATGATTTTACTCATTACTAATTTTTTGTCTTCCCAGTCAAATCCTGTTCTGCACTGAAGTCAAGCCTCTGAACACGTCAAATCATGCCTCGTACCCTCATTCAATCCCAGCTGTGATCCCTTCCTAACACTGTGTAAGTAGCCCTCTCATTCCCATTCCCCATAATATTGTACAATAAATGTCTTTATTAAATACTTTAGGTTAAAATAATCAGTATTTCACAATTTATGAAACACACTTTGACGTCTCCGTGGGTTCCGCGCCTATACCGTGGGTCTACCCATCCTCCTAAAGCTTCCACTGGTGACATCCTATCATCTCCATGTTGACAAGTCCTGACTGTGTACATTGCATATCTGTGTTTTCTCAGCACATTCAAGATATGAAGCTATATTGATTCCAGATGCTTCTCTTGGCTGATGTCCATCTCTGGATCTTGACATGCTTTTTGATACGCTGAAAATAAGGATGAGTTTTCAGCACATGCTCCATAATTTGACAAATATGAAATCCATATTTCTTTCATGCAAAAAACCCTTATTTTTGGATTCCCTCATGATATCATACATGGCATGGCCGGATATTGACTCATTAGATGTCCAAATAGGCCTACCTTGATGTCTTATTTTCTCTATGATTACGACTGACAGTAGGCCTACATAGAATATTTTCTCAGCACATTCAATGTACAGAATAGGCTCTCTGAGGGCCATATCAGGATCTTGGTGTGCATTTTGATATGCCAAATAAGGACAATTTCTGATGTTTATCTGAGTTTTGAAGACATGCTCAAATTTGACAAATATAAAAAACATTATTTCAGACACAAGCTATAATTTCTGAATTTCCTCTGGATAAAGGTATGCTCAAACCGCTAGCTAAAAGCACTAACTGGTAGCCTAGTAACAAAAAGCAAAGAAGTGAAATGCTATTCAGAAACTGTCAAACATGTAAATGCTAAAATGACCTGCTAATTTGAGATGTTTTATTTATCTTAGTAACTAGAATCAAGAAAGTTAACTAATTTGTCCAGCAGCTAGTAGCTAGCTAGCTATGCTTGAAAGGAGAGCAATGTTAAAAGCTAACTGGTAGCCTAGCTAGCTAACAAATAACAATGTTTTTACCCCTTATCAAGCCTCAAGGTGACAGCTAATGTTTTAAAACGTTTAGCCGTGTTCTGTATTATGGGTTAATATAAGATGGTTGGTTAGCTAACTAACTTAGCTAGCTAGCTAGCTAGCTTGTTCCAGTTAATTTTCCCATGAATGAAGCAGGTAGAGTAGTTACCTTGTGGTATGGTTATGTGAAATGACAATATTTTCTTGCAATATCGACACAATTTGTATTCATGATGTATGCATTTACAGTTTGGAGTGGATCACAGACCAACACTAACACCACGTTGGGTCTGGACTGAAAGGGACCACCCCTGATGACCCAATCTGCATTCATCGCATCCGTCGTCTATAACAAACAGGGCAGGCAGGGGAATTGAGGGTGTGCAACTTTTATTTTCTGGTAAATATATAAAATACATTTTAATCAAAAATTGGCTTATGTTTGCATCTTTACAGAAAACATGTGTTGCGATTGGAGCTCTGAATTTACTATGCTGCATTTTGAAACTGAAATAGCTGAGATGTGCTTTGGAAATAGGAACTTAGATTCAATTTTTTCCCTTTCCGTACCATATATAGCCTACTACTAAATATGGTGCAAATGCATGCTCAGATGTCACCTTTATGTGAAGAAGCACAATGATTTTCTACCCCTGAACAGGTAAAATAATTTGGGCGGTGGAAATTTCATTTGAGTCTGATTTAGCCCATTTTTCTATCAGACATACGAGGATGAACATTACATTTGTAAGGGTATCTATTGAAATACGATACATCAACGATCAGGTAATGACTACAGATATGATTTTAAAAAGTAATACGTGGATTCGTTCATGCCTAAGTATAAAGGCTTAGATATGTTGGTATGATGACTCATAGCCTTTCTAGAGTTAGAATAGTTTTCAAATCAGGTGCGTGTCTTGAACATACGTATCTCACCCAAGATATCTCCCTGGACTCTGACGGTAGCAGGGGGATTTCTGAGGTCCGGATTGGATGCATGTAGAAACTGTCTCATTATGGAGAACATCCTAGCTCCATATGTGAAATTAAGGACATGCGTATCTGGAGCACGTCTACTCCTTATATCTAATAAAATGTAAAATATCCGGAAATATATAGATAAAGGTATCTCCTGACATTAACCCTTTTCACCCAGTGACACCAGCCCCTTTCCACTAACTCACGTCTACAGAGTTATGGCCCAGGCCACTTCCTACAGGAGATTCCCAATTTCCGTTAATACTGCAAAAGCAATAGGAAAAATGGATCCTGTTGGATCCATAACTGATTTCAGGACCCTGTCGTTCAAAGATAATTAGTAAAAATCCATTTAACCTAACAGATCTTCATTGTAAAGTGTTTAAACACTGTTTCCCATACATGTTCAATGAACCATAAAAAATTATGAACATGCACCTGTGGAAAGGTCATTAAGACACTAACAGCTTACAGACGGTAGGCAATTAAGGTCACATTTATGAAAATGTAGAACACTAAAGAGGCCTTTCTACTGACTCTGAAAAACAGCAAAAGAAAGATGCCCAGGGTCCCTGCTCATCTGCGTGAACGTGCCTTAGGCATGCTGCAAGGAGGCATGAGGACTGCAGATGTGGCCAGGGCAATAAATGCAATGTCTGTACTGTGAGACGCCTAAGACAGCGCTACAGGGAGACAGGACGGACAGCTGATAATCCTCGCAGTGGCAGACCACGTGTCACAACACCTGCACAGGATCGGTACATCCGAACATCACACCTGCGAGACAGGCAAAGGATGGCAACAACAACTGCCCGAGTTACACCAGGAACGCACAATCCCTCCATCAGTGCTCAGACTGTAAGCAGTAGGCTGAGAGAGGCTGGACTGAGGGCTTGTAGGCCTGTTGTAAGGCAGGTCCTCACCAGACATCACCGGCAACAACATCGCCGATGGGCACAACCCCCCCCCCCCCCCCCCCCCCCCCCCATTGCTGGACCAGACAGGACTGGCAACAAGAGCTCTTCACTGACAAGTCTCGGTTTTGTCTCACCAGGGGTGATGTTCGGATTCACGTTTATCGTCAAAGGAATGAGCGTTACACCGAGGCTTGTACTCTGGAGCAGGATTGATTTGGAGGTGGAGGGTCCGACATGGTCTGGGGCGGTGTGTCACAGCAGCATCGGACTGATCTTGTTGTCATTGCAGGCAATCTCAACGTTGTGCGTTGCAGGGAAGACATCTTCCTCCCTCATGTGATACCCTTCCTGCAGGCTCATCCTAACATGACCCTCCAACATGATAATGCCACCAGCCATGCTGCTCGTTCTGTGCGTGAATTCCTGCAAGACAGGAATGTCAGTGTTCTGTCACGGCCAGCCGAAGAGCCCAGATCTATATCCCATTGAGAACATCTGGGACCTGTTGCATCAGAGGGTGAGGGGCTGGGGCAATTCTCCCCAGAAATGTCCGGGAACTTGCAGGTGCCTTGGTGGAAGAGTGGGGTAACATCTCACAGCAAGAACTGGCAAATCTGGTGCAGTCCATGAGGAGGAAATGTACTGCAGTACCAGATACTGACTGTTACTTTTGATTTTGACCCTCCCCTTTGTTCAGGGACACATTATTCAATTTCTGTTAGTCACATGTCTGTAGAACATGTGCAGTTTATGGCTCAGTTGTTGAATCTTGTTACGTTCATATAAATATTTATACATGTTAAGTTTGCTGAAAATAAACGCAGTTGACAGTGAGAGGACATTTCTTTTTTTGCTGAGTTTATATACATGGTCAATCAGTAACAGTATCAAATGTATAATGTGCAGGGATACTCTTGTCCTCACTACTCATGGGGTAAAACTACACTGCTCAAAAAAATAAAGGGAACACTAAAATAACACATCCTAGATCTAAATGAATGAAATATTCTTATTAAATACTTTTTTCTTTACATAGTTGAATGTGCTGACAACAAAATCACACAAAAATTATCAATGGAAATCAAATTTATCAACCCATGGAGGTCTGGATTTGGAGTCATACTCAAAATTAAAGTGAAAAACCACACTACAGGCTGATCCAACTTTGATGTAATGTTCTTAAAACAAGTCAAAATGAGGCTCAGTAGTGTGTGTGGCCTCCATGTGCCTGTATGACCTCCCTACAATGCCTGGGCATGCTCCTGATGAGGTGGTGGATGGTCTCCTGAGGGATCTCCTCCCAGACCTGGACTAAAGCATCCGCCAACTCCTGGACAGTCTGTGGTGCAACGTGGCGTTGGTGGATGGAGCGAGACATGATGTCCCAGATGTGTTCAATTGGATTCAGGTCTGGGGAACGGGCGGGCCAGTCCATAGCATCAATGCCTTCCTCTTGCAGGAACTGCTGACACACTCCAGCCACATGAGGTCTAGCATTATCTTGCATTAGCAGGAACCCGGGGCCAACCGGACCAGCATATGGTCTCACAAGGGGTCTGAGGATCTCATCTCGGTACCTAATGGCAGTCAGGCTACCTCTGGCGAGCACATGGAGGGCTGTGCGGCCCCCCAAAGAAATGCCACCCCACACCATGACTGACCCACCGCCAAACCGGTCATGCTGGAGGATGTTGCAGGCAGCAGAACGTTCTCCACAGCGTCTCCAGACTCACGTCTGTCACATGTCACGTCTGTCACATGTGCTCAGTGTGAACCTGTTTAATCTGTGAAGAGCACAGGGCGCCAGTGGCGAATTTGCCAATCTTGGTGTTCTCTGGCAAATGCCAAACGGCCTGCACGGTGTTGGGCTGTAAGCACAACCCCCACCTGTGGACGTCGGGCCCTCATACCACCCTCATGGAGTCTGTTTCTGACCGTTTGAGCAGACACGTCCACATTTGTGGCCTGCTGGAGGTCATTTTGCAGGGCTCTGGCAGTGCTCCTCCTGCTCCTCCTTGCACAAAGGCGGAGGTAGCGGTCCTGCTGCTGGGTTGTTGCCCTCCTACGGCCTCCTCCAAGTCTCCTGATGTACTGGCCTGTCTCCTGGTAGCGCCTCCATGCTCTGGACACTACGCTGACAGACACAGCAAACCTTCTTGATGTGCCATCCTGGATGAGCTGCACTACCTGAGCCACTTGTGTGGGTTGTAGTCTCCGTCTCATGCTACCACTAGAGTGAAAGCACCGCCAACATTCAAAAGTGACCAAAACATCAGCAAGGAAGCATAGGAACTGAGAAGTGGTCTCTGGTCACCACCTGCAGAACCACTCCTTTATTGGGGGTGTCTTGCTAATTGCCTATAATTTCCACCTGTTGTCTATTCCATTTGCACAACATCATGTGAAATGTATTGTCAATCAGTGTTGCTTCCTAAGTGCACAGTTTGATTTCACAGAAGTGTGATTGACTTGGAGTTACATTGTGTTGTTTAAGTGTTCACTTTATTTTTTGAGCAGTGTATAAACCATCAAGCTGCTCATTTTCCGGTATAGTGATTTTGCCAGCGACCAAGGTGAGGTACATGTCATTACACAGGAGAATGCTGTCTGACCTTTGCCTGAGGTGTAGGGAGACAGAGCAATAGAAAACGTGCAGGGTGTAAGTGTGTCGCCCATGCACATCACAAGCTCAACCCCGCAGCGGTTACAGTTTAGATTAGGATCTGAGTGAGGTTTAGCCATGTCATATGCAAGTTGCAATTCAACAGAGTTTTTTATAAGGTGTATGTAACGGCCGTTGGCGGTGGAAGAAGGTGAGGACCAATGTGCAGCGTGGTAATTGTCCATATTTTTTATAAAGCAATAGAACACTGAACAAAAACAACAAAGTGAACGAATGAAACCGAAACAGTTCTTTCTGGTTGCAGATACAAACACTCAACAGAAAATAAAAAAGGCTACCTAAGTATGATTCTCCATCAGAGAAAACAAACGACACCTGCCTCTGATTGAGAACCATACCAGGCCAAACACAAAACTACAACATAGAAAGTAGAACATAGACTACCCACCCAACTCACGCCCTGACCATACTAAAACAAAGACATAACAAAAGAACTAAGGTCAGAACGTGACAGTGTAACTGGGCCCAAACCAAACGAGTGCATCTCAACTACAACTACCTTTTCAACTGGTTTCCTACCCTGGACTGATGCTGTAAACAAACCACGAAAGTGCAATGGAAATCAGTCGGTGGGCAAAACAGTGAGTTTAAAGTCAAGAGGAAACCTTTCCCATCCTCTACGATTGAAACGTTTTGCCTCATTTGTTTGCATGGTGACAGCAAGGTCTGGAGAGGTCACAGCACTTTGCTAGTGTTTCCATCCCAGAATCCATCACCATATGCCACACACCTCATCTCACCGAATCTGTCACGCCCTGACCTTAGAGAGCCTTTAATTCTCTAAGTTGGTTAGGTCGGGGTGTGACTTTGGTGTATTTTACTTTTTGTATTTCTATGTTGGCATGATATGGTTCCTAATCAGAGACAGCTATCTATCGTTGTCTCTGATTTGGGATCATACTTAGGCAGCCTTTTCCCACTGGGTTTTTGTGGGATCTTGTTTTTGTTTTGATGCCTGTGAGCAGAACGTCACATTTCCTTGCTCTTTATTGTTTTTATTGCTCCTTATTGTTTTTGTGAGTTTCATTTAATAAACATGTGGACCTCTACGTACGCTGCGCCTTGGTCCGAGTATGATTACCACGGCGATCGTGACAGAATCACTCCGTCGACACAGAGTGACAGTTTCCACTCCCTGCTCTTTATGAACCTAGCACCCTGGTTCTGGTGCTGTCAGTCCTCCAGCTCAGCCAAATGTGATTGATTGACATTGTTGGAGCTGCAGAGTTGTGGAGAGTGATGAAGAGAATCATTCCGGGACTGAAGGCAAATAAAGACTGGTCAGAGGGTTACAAAAATCTCCTCTACTGCTATAATAATACTTTATAATGAGGACAGAAACACAGTTGTATGCTATACTATGCAAACACATTAGCTGGTTAGATTGGACAGCAGCTGGTTAGTTTGAACATCAGCTGGTTAGATTGGATGGCAGTTTTACCTGAAATTGAAAGGAAAATGGCATGAAACTAAATTAAATATATATTTTTAGAATTGTGTACTTTTGTTTCTTTGATATGCACTGCAAATGCAAGTATTTTATTTTGAGGTATACCTGATATGAGCTAGTGGTTTGAAAACCTGGACTCCTGCACTCCATGAGCTAGCCATCGGAGTTGAGCTAGCCATCGAGTTGGTGGATATTAAAAACAAATATAACACTTTACATTAAGTTGTTTTTGTATCTGTCTAATAATGACACTAGGGGAAATTGTATCATTGCTTAATAATAATGGTTTGAGCATTTATATTTGTTGTTGACAAAAGCCACTCAACCCCAGGCATGAAACACTAACATTAATATAAGAATTACTCAACTTTTTAATGAGGGACAATACATATGGGTATACTTTGGCTGCATATTACCCTCTGACACTTTTGTCCATGTGACATGTTCATGAGAACTTTAATCAGCATTCTGACGTTGATTCCTTTGACCTGTCTTTCTGACATAACTTATCATTATTTTCTCTGTCTTCCCACACATATGGAAGTTGGATTACAGAGGTGACACCTTTACAATATTTTTTTTGCCAGAGCTACGCCAGCAGTCATAAAGATTTTTCATAACTCAATCTCAAAGGATATTTTTTTCAAAGCAGCAGATAAAAAGTTAGATGTAAGGATGAAATTGAGCTGCCACAACTTTGGCAGCATATACAGTACCAGTCAAAAGTTTGGACACCTACTCATTCAAGGAATTTTCTTTATTTGTACTATTTTCTACATTGTAGAATAATAGTGAAGACATCAAAGCTATAAAATAACAGATATGGAATCATGTAGTAACCAAAAAAGTGTAAAACAAATCAAAATATAATTTAGATTTTAGATTCTTCAAAGTAGCCACACGTTGCCTAGATGAGAGCTTTGCACACTCGTGACATTCTGTCAACCAGCTTCACCAGGAATGCTTTCCTCTGCGGACCAACTCATCCCAAACCGTCTCAATTGCGTTGAGGTCAGGGGATTGTGGAGGCCATGTCATCTGATGCAGCCCTCCATCACTCTCCTTCTTGGTCAAATAGCCCTTACACAGCATGGAGGTGCGTTCTGGGTCATTGTCCTGTTGAAAAACAAATGATAGTCCCACTAAACGCAAACCAGATGGGATAGTTTATCGCTGCAGAATGCTGTGGTAGCCATGCTGGTTAAGTGTACCTTGAATTCTAAATAAATCACTGACAGTGTCACCAGCAAAGTGCCCCACACCATCACACCTCCTCCACCATGTTTCACGGTGGGAACCACACATGCAGAGATCATCCATACTCTGCGTCTCACAAAGACACAGAGGTTGGAACCAAAAATATCACATTTTAACTCATCAGACCAAAATACATATTTCCACCGGTCTAATGTCCATTGCTCGTGTTTCTTGGCCCAAGCAAGTCTCTTCTTATTATTGGTGTCCTTCAGTAGTGGTTTCTTTGCAGCAATTTGACCTTGAAGGCCAGATTCACATTTTCTCCTCTGAAGAGTTGATGTTGAGATGTGTCTGTTACCTGAATTATGTGAAGCATTTATTTGGGCTGCAATTTCTGAGGCTGTTAACTCTAATGAACTTATCTTCTGCAGCAGAGGTAACTCTGGGTCTTCCTTTCCTGTGGTGGTCTACATGAGAGCCAGTTTCATCATAGTGCTTGATGGTTTTTGCGACTGTACTTGAAAAAACTTTCAAAGTTCTTGAAATGTTCCGTATTGACTGACCTTCATGTCTTAAAGTAATGATGGACTGTTGTTTATTTTTGCTTATTTGAGCTGTTCTTGCCATAATATGGACTTGGTCTTTTACCAAATAGGGCTATCTTCTGTATACCACCCCTACCTTGTCACAACACAACCGATTGACTCAAAAGCATTAAGAAGGAAAATAAATTCCACAAATTAACTTTTAACAACCCACACCTGTTAATTGAAATTAATTCCAAGTGACTACCTCATGAAGCTGGTTGACAGAATGCCAAGAGTGTGCAAAGCTGTCATCAAGGCAAAGGGTGGCTACTTTGAAGAATCTACAAGTTTAACACTTTTTGGTTACTACATGATTCCATATGTATTGTTTTACAGTTTTGATGCCTTCACTATTATTCTACAATGTAGAACATAGTAAACATAAAGAAAACCCTTGACTGAGTAGGTGTGTCCAAACCTTTGACTGCTACTGTAAGTAATTTATGTCATCACCATATTTATCACGTCAGCTTCTTTACCTGGTTATAGATTTGTTTAAAAGTCTTGTCATAGAAAGTCTTTCACTCTTTTAAAAGTTTTCTATAGATTGCTAAATTTGTGTGAGGTTAAACCTTGTTTAATGCATCTCTGACATAGCTTAAGTGGTAATGGGATCCCTTATGGTTCCAACTGACATAACCAAATACCTCAACTATAGGTCAAATCTTGTCAATTATATCAACTTTCATGTTAGTAATAATTATATTTTTTATTTTTCTAACAGTGAAACGTAAATATATAGACTTTAGTCAGTTCTATAGCACGGCAGAATGTTCTTTATAAAAATCACATAATATTTGTGTATTCCATTTAGCAGAAGCTTTTTTCCAACGCGACTTATAGTCATGCGTGCATACAGAGGAATACTTGATGAGGCTCAAAGGGCAGTACTCTGGCATGAGATCACTGCACTTAACACACTTTTCTCCCATAACGTCAATGAGTGAATTACATGCAAGTCCGAGTTGTGTGCCCTAATCTCAAATGAATTGCGTCAAATGTAATTAGCTCATCATAACACATCAGATGAGTCAGTGTGAACTAAAATACCTGTTATCACAAGAGGTTTAATGTAAACTGGGACTCGAAAGCCCAAACTCATCTTCCAAGCAATATGCATTCTTCTAAGGCCAGCTTAATGAGTCTAAGGCCAGCCCTAATCACATTCTGCATATCGATATTTCAACCCTTTCTTCCTCACATCCACTATCTCTTTCTCTCTACCTTCTACACACACACACACACACACACACACACACACACACACACACACACACACACACACACACACTCTCACCAGCTCTCTAGGGTCTTTAAAGTACTCCTGCCCATTCACCACAAGTGTGTTGCCTGGACTGGCAAAGAGTGCAACTGCATCTTCAGGGGCTGGCTGAATTCTTAATGAGGCTGTCGATAGAATCTCAAGTATTTTCACCATTAATGTTGTTATAATTATGACAGTATTTCATTGTCAAGAACAAGTCCTCCGGGTGTTTGACTTCGATTGCACTGAACTCCATCTACTGTGAAGCGATTGATTCTCAGGACAAAGTGTTTTTTTCCTAACACAATGGAGTGTGAGCTTTTGGTCTGAAGACCTTGGGCCAATTTCCTTCCATTTGAGCATTTATCTGTAATATACTGTAGTTTATTTAATCAGGATGTCTCAATGAGGTCAGAAGACCTTCTCCTACCTAGCCAATGTATGAAATATATAATATTCTGCCATGGCTCTGTACTACAGTGCCTTGCGAAAGTATTCGGCCCCCTTGAACTTTGCGACCTTTTGCCACATTTCAGGCTTCAAACATAAAGATATAAAACTGTATTTTTTTGTGAAGAATCAACAACAAGTGGGACACAATCATGAAGTGGAACGACATTTATTGGATATTTCAAACTTTTTTAACAAATCAAAAACTGAAAAATTGGGCGTGCAAAATTATTCAGCCCCTTTACTTTCAGTGCAGCAAACTCTCTCCAGAAGTTCAGTGAGGATCTCTGAATGATCCAATGTTGACCTAAATGACTAATGATGATAAATACAATCCACCTGTGTGTAATCAAGTCTCCGTATAAATGCACCTGCACTGTGATAGTCTCAGAGGTCCGTTAAAAGCGCAGAGAGCATCATGAAGAACAAAGAACACACCAGGCAGGTCCGAGATACTGTTGTGAAGAAGTTTAAAGCCGGATTTGGATACAAAAAGATTTCCCAAGCTTTAAACATCCCAAGGAGCACTGTGCAAGCGATAATATTGAAATGGAAGGAGTATCAGACCACTGCAAATCTACCAAGACCTGGCCGTTCCTCTAAACTTTCAGCTCATACAAGGAGAAGACTGATCAGAGATGCAGCCAAGAGGCCCATGATCACTCTGGATGAACTGCAGAGATCTACAGCTGAGGTGGGAGACTCTGTCCATAGGACAACAATCAGTCGGATATTGCACAAATCTGGCCTTTATGGAAGAATGGCAAGAAGAAAGCCATTTCTTAAAGATATCCATAAAAAGTGTCGTTTAAAGTTTGCCACAAGCCACCTGGGAGACACACCAAACATGTGGAAGAAGGTGCTCTGGTCAGATGAAACCAAAATTGAACTTTTTGGCAACAATGCAAAACGTTATGTTTGGCGTAAAAGCAACACAGCTGAACACACCATCCCCACTGTCAAACATGGTGGTGGCAGCATCATGGTTTGGGCCTGCTTTTCTTCAGCAGGGACAGGGAAGATGGTTAAAATTGATGGGAAGATGGATGGAGCCAAATACAGGACCATTCTGGAAGAAAACCTGATGGAGTCTGCAAAAGACCTGAGACTGGGATGGAGATTTGTCTTCCAACAAGACAATGATCCAAAACATAAAGCAAAATCTACAATGGAATGGTTCAAAAATAAACATATCCATGTGTTAGAATGGCCAAGTCAAAGTCCAGACCTGAATCCAATCGAGAATCTGTGGAAAGAACTGAAAAATGCTCTCCATCCAACCTCACTGAGCTCGAGCTGTTTTGCAAGGAGGAATGGGAAAAAATGTCAGTCTCTCGATGTGCAAAACTGATAGAGACATACCCCAAGCGACTTACAGCTGTAATCGCAGCAAAAGGTGGCGCTACAAAGTATTAACTTAAGGGGGCTGAATAATTTTGCACGCCCAATTTTTCAGTTTTTGATTTGTTAAAAAAGTTTGAAATATCCAATAAATGTCGTTCCACTTCATGATTGTGTCCCACTTGTTGTTGATTCTTCACAAAAAAATACAGTTTTATATCTTTATGTTTGAAGCCTGAAATGTGGCAAAAGGTCGCAAAGTTCAAGGGGGACGAATACTTTCGCAAGGCACTGTAAATCCAGACACTTGGTTGTTGATTGTCAGAGCTTGTCTAATTTATTCATTGTTTATCCAACTTTCTTTTAAAGGCCCAGTCAAAATTTCAGTCAAAATTCCCTTTGTCTTGTGTCTTTTATCAAAATGTACAGCAGCTGATTAACCTAACACTGTAAAAGTCAGAATTTTTTATCAGTGTTGGTTGAAAATAAATCAAATAAAATCTAACATACACGGGTTTAGCAGATGTTATTGCGGGTGTAGCGAAATGCTTGTGCTTTTAGCTCCGACAGTGCAGTAATATCTAACAAGTGATATCTAACAGTTTCACAGCAAATACCCAAAATACACGTAAATCTATGTAAGGAATGGATTAAGAATATACATATACTGTATGTCAGAGCGTCATTGGACTAAGATACCATAGAATTGTATAGAGTACAGTTTACACATATGGGATGAGTAATGCAAGATACGGACACATTATTCAAATTGCTAGTGTTTCATTTCCTTAAGTGGCCAGAGATTCCTGATCTATGTCTATAGGCAGCAGTCTCTGATGTGCTGGAAATGGCTGTTTAACAGTCAGTGGTGTAGTCTAGAATACAATACAGTATGTACATATGAAATAGGTGATGCAATATGTAAACACAATTTAAAAGTGACTAAAATACCATAGAATAGTATGGAGTGCGGTTTATACATATGAGATGAGTAATGCTAGATACAGAACATTATTACAGTGGCTAGTGATCCATTTCTAAAAGTGGCCAGTGATTCCTAATCTATGTCTATAGGCAGCCACCTCTGACGTGCTAGTGATGGCTGTTTAGCACTGATGGCCTTGAGATAGAAGCTGTTTTTCAGTCTCTTGGTCCCAGCTTTGATGTACCTATACTGACCTCGCCTTCTGGATGATAGTGGGGTGAACAGGCAGTGGCTCAAGTGGTTGATGACCGTGATGATCTTTTTGGCCTTCATATGGCATCAGGTGCTGTAGGTGTCCAGTAGGGCGGGAAGTTTGCCCCCGGTAATGCGTTGGGCAGACCGCACCACCCTCTGGACACCTACAGCAGCAATCTACACAGGACAGCATGTTTTCATGGGCGGGAGCTTCTGCTTCCCATGGTGACAGCATGTGGTAAATTGGGTAATAGACCAATAACAAAAAGAGGTCCAATGCTCTCTGTCAAGTACAGCTAGTTTTCAGTTTTCCCATCCCCACTCAGGCCACTCCCAGAGAGTCCTAGCTAAATTCTTGCTTGAGAAACATTTTTTTGCAAAAAATCTATTTTTGCACAATTTAATGGCAGTCTATTATTGTGAGGTACTTAATTGTTACCCAAAAATGATTTCATACTGATATAAATATGGCTGGATTGGGCCTTTAATGAGAAACATTATATATGCAGAAAAGGGGACAAACAAATTCAAATCAAATTGTATTTGTCAAATGCGCCGAATACAACGTTACCGTGAAATGCTTAATTACAAGCCCTAAACCAACAATGCAGTTCAAGACATAGAGTTAAGAAAATATTTACTAAATATACGAAAGCAAAAAATGTAATATAAAGTTACACAATAAACAGCAATAACGAGTTGAAGTCGGAAGTTCACATACACCTTAGCCAAATACATTTAAACTCAGTTTTTCACAATTCCTGACAATTAATCCTAGTAAACATTCCTGTTTTAGGTCAGTTAGGATCACCACTTTATTTTAAGAATGTGAATAATAGTAGAGAGAATGATTTATTTCAGCTTTTATTTCTTTCATCACATTCCCAGTAGGTCAAACGTTTCCATACACTCAATTAATATTTGGTAGCATTGCCTCTAAATTGTTTAACTTGGGTCAAACATTTCAGGTAGCCTTCCACAAGCTTCCAACAATAAGTTGGGTGCATTTTGGCGCATTCCTCCGGACAGAGCTGGTGTATCTGAGTCAGGTTTGTAGGCCTCCTTGCTCACACACGCTTTTTTAGTTCTGCCCACAAATTTTCTATGGGATTGAGGTCAGGGCTTTGTGATGGCCAATGCAATACCTTGACTTTGTTGTCCTTAAGCCATTTTGCCACAACTTTGGAAGTATGTTTGGGGTCATTGTCCATTTGGAAGACTCATTTGCGACCAAGTTTTAACTTTAACTAACTGATGTCTTGAGATGTTCAATATATCCACATAACTTTCCATCCTCATGAAGCCATCTATTTTGTGAAGTGCACCAGCCCCTCCTGCAGAAAAGCACCCCCACAACATGATGCTGCAACCCCCGTGATTCACGGTTGGGATGGGTTCTTCGGCTTGCAAGCCTCCCCCTTTTTCCACCAAACATAATGATGGTCATTATGGCAAAACAGTTCTATTTTTGTTTCATCAGACCAGAGGACATTTCTCCAAAAAGTCCGATCTTTGTCCCCACGTGCAGTTGCAAACCGTAGTCTGGCTTTTTTATGGCCGTTTTGGAGCAGTGCTTCCTTACTGAGCAGCCTTTCAGGTTATGTCGATATAGGACTCATTTTACTGTGGATATAGATACTTTTGTGCCTGTTTCCTCCAGCATCTTCACAAGGTCCTATGCTGTTGTTCTGGGATTGATTTGCACTTTTTGCACAAAAGTACGTTCATCTCTAGGAGACAACGTGTATCCTTCCTGAACGGTATGATGGCTGCATGGTCCCATGGTATTTATACTTGCGTACTATTGTTTTTAAAGATGAACGTGGTACCATCAGGCATTTGGAAATTGCTCCCAAGGATAAACCAGGCTTGTGGAGGTCTACAATTTTTTTATGGAGGTCTACAATTTTTGTCTGAGGTCTTGCCTGATTTCTTTTGATTTTCCCATGATGTCAAGCAAACAGGCACTGAGTTTGAAGGTAGGCCTTGAAATACATCCACAGGTACACCTCAAATTCACTCAAATTATGTCAATTAGCCTATCAGAAGCTTCTAAAGCCATGACATAATTTCCCGGAATTTCCCAAGCTGTTTAAAGGCACAGTCAGCTTAGTGTATGTAAACTTCTGACCCACTGGAATTGTGATACAGTGAATTATAAGTGAAATAATCTTTCTGTAAACAATTGTTGGAAAAATTACTTGTGTCGTGCACAAAGTTGATCCTAACCGACTTGCCAAAACTATAGTTTGTTAACAAGGAATTTGTAGAGTATGTAACGCACTTAGGCGTAGTGGGTGCAGAGTCAGGCGCAGGAAGCAGAAGGTAAAGAACAATGTTTTATTCCGACACTAAGAAAAATGGTCACGCAAATACCTGCGCACATACAAGACCGGCCGAAAACCCAACTAGTCCGGAGGAAAAACAAAGGGAAACGCACCACAAACATATACAAAGGAAAATTAAGCCTGCGCAAAGAGCAGGTGGGCCTTACCGACTTAAATAGCTCAACTAAAAACCTAAACAAGAAACAGGTGTAACCAATAAGACAAAACCAACAGAAAAGGGAAAAGGGAATGGTGGCAGCTAGTAGATCGGTGACGACGACCGCCGAGCGCCGCCCGAACAGGAAGAGGAGCCACCTTTGGTGGGAGTCGTGACAGAGTAGTTGAGTTTTAATGACTCCAACCTAAGTATATGTAAACTTCCGACTTCAAATGTATATGCAGGGGGTATCGGTACCGAGTCAATAAGCAGGGGTTAGACGTGGTAATTTGTACATGTAGGTAGGGGTAAAGTGACAGTGCATAGATCATAAACAGCAAGTAGCAGCAGTGTAAAAACAAAGAGCGGGGGTCAGTGTAATAGTCTGGGTGGCCATTTTATTAATTGTTCAGCAGTCTTATGGCTTGGGGGTAGAAGCTGTTCAGGAGCCTTTTAGACCTAGACTTGGCGCTCCGGTACTGCTTGCTGTGTGGTATCAGAGAGAACAATCTATGACCTGAGTGACTGGAGTCTATGACACATTTTTGGTCCTTCCTCTGATACCGCCAGCTACCACCCAGATGTGTGTGTTTGTGTGCTTGAGGGGACAGGGAGGGCAGTGGCGGGGGGAAACAGGCCAGACGGGGAGCAGACCAGTGTGGGGAGCCAAACAGCAGTGCAGCATGCAACGTGAGTAGGTGTCACACCTGCTTCTTGTTTGGTCGGGAGTTTGAAGAGGAGAAGATGCTTTCATCCAGACAGGTGCATAGTAGAGCTTTAATGTTGGATTCACGTCTCCATCTCAATCTAAAATCTAAGTTATTGAATAGGACTAAATAAAATCACACTTTATTTGAAGTGCATTTAAAGTTTGATTTGATTTAGTCCTATTCATTAACTTTTGGTTGAGATATTTGCTTGAGATGGAGACGAGAATCCAATATGAAAAATGTATTTGTAGAAAAACTGGAATTAAAGCCAGATACATCAGTGACAGAGGAGCTATCCGAGCAGAAGGTACATCTCCTTCAAATGTTGATATTTGGTTGCGTTGACAGCCACACACAATTCAACATCACTTTTCAAATATAATACAGAGCCTATTAAATTAACAAATTATATGTTGGATTAACGTCTCCAACTCAACCCAAAATAAAAGTAAAAAAATAGGATTAGGGCAGTGGCTCAGATGGAAGCAGAAAATGCTGATATTTGGTTGCGTTGTCAATGAAACACAATTAAATTTTACATTTGTAATAAAGCAAATGGCCAAAAGTAATATTCAACCTTAAAATGAGCAACACATCCATGGCCACATTTTGAGGTTACTGTAACTATAAATGTCTCCTTATGCAGTCATATAAGGTGTGCATATATCATGATAGCATGTATAGGTTATCACAGGGCTGTGTAGATCTTCACAATTTCTGTAATAATCATTGCAGAATGAACGGCATTGAACACTTGCACTATTTAATTTTAATGTAATCTCAACTGCAATCCAGGTAATTTGGTTCTACTATTGCATCAAGATCACTTTCTAAGTCAAAATGCAAGCCAAGATCAACTGCTCAGAAAAATGGCTATGCTTGAATTGCCATGCCAATGTAATTTTTCTCTGACCATTTTGAAATTATATTTAAACATGTTAGGTATATTATCACACTGGTAATAGATCATTTGTTGTCTTACTTGTGAGGCACAACAGAGTGAGCATAATCATTTGCTTTTATTTTATTTTACTGGACTGATGTCCTGCATCTGATAGTCAGCCTGAGGGGAGGGAGAGAGCAGCGGTGAGGCTGCCTCTCACCTGACTCACCGTCCCTCTGCTCTCTGCTGAGAAAAGGGGATAGTCACACTGAATTAGTTCTGCCTCATGCACCAATTCATGTTGTTAATCCGGGTTCCAGATCAAAAATTGATCCGGGAACTATTTACCCCTTTTTCTCCCCAATTTCGTGATATCCATTTGGTAGTTCTAATCTTGTCCCAGCGGTGCAACTCCCGTGCGTACATGGGAGCGAGGAAAATAGAGAGCTATGTGTCCTTCGAAACAGGAGCCTGCCAAGCCGCACTGTTTCTTGACACTGCTCGCTTAACCCGGAAACCAGTTGTACCAACGTGTTGGAGGAAACACAGTACAGCTAGTCGACCGAAGTCAGCTTGCATGCGCCCGGCCCGCCACAAGGAGTTGCTAGAGCGCGATGGGACAAGGACATCCAAGCCTGCCAAACCCTCCCCTAACCCAAACGACACTGGGCCAATTGCGCGCAGCCTCGTGTGTCTCCCAGTCACAGGTGGCTGCGACACAGCCCAGGATCGAACCCGGATCTGTATTGAGGCCTCTAGCACTGCGATGCAGTACTTTAAACCGCTGTGCCACTCGGAAGGCCGGATCCAGAATTATAAATAATATATCGGGTCTGGGCCGGGTCTGACATGATTGTTTCGGGTATGTGTAATTTTAACTGATTTGTCTTGAAGGACCCACACAGATCCAAACTGCTGCAGTAGAGAGAGAAAGGGAGAGAAATTGTATGATTTACAGTGCATTCTGAAAGTATTCAGACCACTTGACTTTTTACACATTTTGTTACATCACAGCCCTATTCTAAAATGAATTAAACAGGTTTTTAGACATTTTTGCAAATAAAAAAATAGAAATATCTTATTTACATAAGTATGCAGACCCTTTGCTATGAGACTCGAAATTAAGCTCAGGCGTATCCCGTTTCCATTAATTATCCTTGCGATGTTTCTACAACTTGATTGGAGTCCACCTGAGGTAAAATAGATTGATTGGACATGATTTGGAAAGTACACACTTGTCTCTATATGGTTCCACAGTTGACAGTGCGCGTCTGAGCAAAAACCAAGTCATGAGGTCAAAGAAATTGTCCGTAAAGCTCAGAGACAGGATTTTGTCGAGGCACAAATCTGGGGAAGGGTACCAAAACATTTCTGCAGCATTGAAGTTCTCCAAGAATACAGTGTCCTCCTTCATTCTTAAATGGAAGAAGTTTGGGACCACCAAGACTCTTCCTAGAGCTGGGCGCCTGGCCAAACTGAACAATCGGGGGAGAAGCGCCTTGGTCAGGGAGGTGACCAAGATCCCGATGGTCACTCTGACAGAGCCCCAGAGTTCTTCATTGGAGATGGGAGTACCTTCTAGAAGGACAGCCATCTCTTCAGCACTCCACCAATCAGGTCTTTATGGTAGAGTGGCCAGGCGGAAGCCATTCCTCAGTAAAAGGCACATGACAGCTAGCTTGGAGTTTTCCAAAAGGCACCTAAACGACCCTCATACCATGAGAAACAAGATTCTCTGGTTTGCTGAAACCAAGATTGAACTCTTCGGCCTGAATTTTTTTTTATTTTTTATTTTTTATTTTTACTTGTTGAGAACAAGTTCTCATTTACAACTGCGACCTGGCCAAGATAAAGCAAAGCAGTGCGACACAAACAACAACACAGATTTACACATGGAATGAACAAACACAGTCAATAACACAATAGAGAAAATCTATATACAGTGTGTGCAAATAAGGTAAGACAAGGGAGGTATGGCAATAAAAAGGCAAATTTGGTGAATTAATTACAATTTAGCTGCTAAACACTGGAGTGATAGATGTGCGGACCATGAATGTGCAAGTAGAGATACTGGGGTGCAAAAGAGCAAAAAAATAAATAACAGTATGGGGATGAGGTAGTTGGATGGGCAATTTACAGATGGGCTATGTACAAGTGCAATGTTCTGTGAGCTGCTCTGATAGCTGGAGCTTAAAGTTAGTGAGGGAGATATGGGTCTCCAGCTTCAGCGATTTTTGCAATTCGTTCCAGTCATTGGCAGCAGAGAACTGGAAGGAAAGGCGACCAAAGGAGGAATTGGCTTTGGGGGTGACCAGTGAAATATTCCTGCTGGAGCGCGTGCTACAGGTGGGTGCTGCTATGGTGACCAGTGAGCTGCGATAAGGCGGGGCTTTACCTAGCAAAGACTTATAGATGACCTAGAGCCAGTGGGTTTGGCGACGAATATGAAGCCAATGAGAGCATACAGGTCGTAGTGGTGAGTAGTTTATGGGGCTTTGGTGACAAAATGGATGACACTGTGATAGACTACACCCAATTTACTGAGTAGAGTGTTGGAGGCTATTTTGTAAATGACATTGCCAAAGTCAAGGATCGGCAGGATAGTCAGTTTTAGGAGGGTATGTTTGGCAGGATGAGTGAAGGATGCTTTGTTGCGAAATAGGAAGCCGATTCTAGATTTAATTTTGGATTGGAGATGCTTAATGTGAGTCTGGAAGGAGAGTTTACAGTCTAACCAGACACCTAGGTATTTGTAGTTGTCTACATATTCTAAGTCAGAACCGTCCAGAGTAGTGATGCTGGGCGGACAGGCAAGTGCGGGCAGCAAATAGGTTGAAGAGCATACATTTCATTTTATTTGCTTTTAAGAGCAGTTGGAGGCCACAGAAGGAGAGTTGTATGGCATTGAAGCTTGTCGAGGCAGTCATTTAAGGAACCAAGGCTATTGAGTCCGTGGTGATTGATCGAGTCAAAAGCCTTTGTCAGGTCGATGAATACAGCTGCACAGTATTGTCTCTTATCAGTGGTGGTTATGATATTGTTTAGGACCTTGAGCGTGGCTGAGGTGCACCCATGACCAGCTCGGAGACCAGATTGCATAGTGAAGAAGGTACGGATTCGAAATGCTCGGTGATCTGTTTGCTGACTTGTCTTTCGAAGACTTTAGAAAGGCAGGGTAGGATAGATATAGGTCTGTAGCAGTTTGGGTCTAGAGTGTCTCCCCCTTTGAAGAGGGGGATGACTGTGGCAGTTTTCCAATCTTTGGGGATCTCAGACGATACGTAAGAGAGGTTGAACAGGCTAGTAATAGGAGTTGCAACAATGTAAGCTGATAATTTTAGAAAGAGAGGGTCCAGATTGTCTAGCCCTGCTGATTTGTAGGGGTTCAGATTTTGCAGCTCTTTCAGAACATCAGCTATCTGGATTTGGGTGAAGAAGACATGGGGAGGCTTGGGCAAGTTGCTGTGGGTTGCAGGGCTGTTGACCGGGGTATGGGTAGCCAGGTGGAAAGCATGGCCAGCTGTAGAAAAATGCTTATTGAAATGCTCAATTATTATGGATTTATCGGTGGTGACAGTGTTTCCTAGCCTCACTGCAGTGGGCAAATGTCTGTTTGAAAAGCTAGCCTTTCCTTTCCTAACTGCCTGTATATATTGGTTCCTAACTTCCCTGAGAAGTTGCATATTGCAGGGGCTATTCGATGCTAATGCCGTATGCCACAGGATGTTTTTCTGCTGTTCAAGGGGAGTCAGGTCCGGAGTGAACCATGGGCTATATCTGTTCCTGGTTCTAAATTTTTTGAATGGGGCATGCTTATTTAAGATTGTTAGGAAAGCACTTTTAAAGAATAACCAGGCATCTTCTACTGATGGAATGAGGTCAATATCCTTCCAGAATACCCGCGCCAGGTCGATTAGAAACGCCTGCACGCTGAAGTGTTTTAGGGAGCGTTTGACAGTGATGAGGGGTGGTCGTTTGACCGCAGACCCATTACGGACACAGGCAATGAGTCGGTGATCGCTGAGATCCTGTTTGAAGACAGCAGAGGTGTGTTTGGAGGGCAGGTTGGCTAGGATGATATTAATGAGGTTGCCTGTGTTTACGGATTTGGGGTTGTACATGGTAGATTCATTGATCATTTGTGTGAGATTGAGGGCATCAAGCTTAGATTGTAGGATGGCCGGGGTGTTAAGCATGTCCCAGTTTAGGTCACCTAACAGCACAAGCTCTGAAGATGGATGGGGGGTAATCAATTCACATATGGTGACCAGGGCACAGCTGGGGGCGGTAGGTCATCTATAGCAAGCGACAACGGTGAGAGACTTGTTTCTGGAATGGTGGATTTTTAAAAGTAGAAGCTAAAATTGTATTGGCACATACCTGGATAGTAAGACAGAACTCTGCAGGCTTTCTCTGCAGTAGATTGCAACTCCGCCCCCTTTGGCAGTTCTATCTTGTCGGAAAATGTTATAGTTAGGGATGGAAATTTCAGGGTTTTTGGTGGCCTTCCTAAGACAGGATTCAGACATGGCTAGGACATCCGGGTTGCAGAGTTTGCTAAAGCAGTGAACAAAACAAACTTAGGGAGGAGGCTTCTAATGTTAACATGCATGAAACCAAGGCTTTTATGTTACAGAAGTCAACAAATGAGCGCCTAGGGAATGGGAGTAGAGCTAGGCACTGCAAGGCCTGGATTAACCTCTACATCAGGATAAGGGTACGGCTAAGGGCTATAAGAACTGGTCGTCTAGTACATTCGGAACAGAGTGTAAAAAGGAGCAGGTTACAGGGCGCAGTAGAATAGATTCAAGGCATAATATACAGACAAGGATATGGTATGATGTGAATACAGTTGAGGTAAACCTAGGCATTGAGTGACGATGAGAGAGGTATTGTCTCTAGAGACATCAATTAAACCAGGTGAGGTCACATCATGTGTGGGAGGTGGGCCAAGAGGGTTAGCTGAGCCATATTGAGCAGGGCTGGAGTCTCTACACTGAAATAAGACAATAATCACTAACCCAAACAGCAATGGACAAGGCATATTGGCATTAGGGAGAGGCATGTGTAGCTGAGTGATCATAGGGTCCAATGAGTAGCTGGATGGGCTGGAGACTCGGCGATTCAGACAGCTAGCGGGCCGGGGTTAGCAGGCTAGCAGAAAGGCCTTAGAGGGACGTCGCGACAGAAGAAGACTGTTGTAGCCCCCTTGTGTGGTTACATTGGCAGACCAGTCGTGATGAATTAGTAGCGGTCCGTGTAGTAAAAGGATCCAGGCCAATTGGAAAAATACATTTAGTAGCCCAAGAAATTGCTCTAGACAGCAATCGGGCTGCGGCTAGCAGATGGGCATTCAGGGGACGTCGCAACAATGGAGTCTGTTGAAAAAAACCCTCGGGCCGATTACGTCGGTAGTCCAGTCGTGAGGGATCGTCGGGGCTCCATATCGTCAATAAAATGGGTCCAGGCCAATTGGCAAAATAGGTATTGTAGCCCAAGGAGTGGCTGATGGACCTCTTCAGCTAGCCGGGAGATGGGCCTAGTATAGGCTAGCTCCAGGCTAATTGGTGCTTGCTTCGGGACAGAGATGTTAGCCAGGAGAAGCTAATCGGATAGCAGCTAGCTAGCTGCGATGATCCAGGTGAAGAGGTTCAGAGCTTGCGGTAGGAATCCGGTAATATGGAGAAAATTGCGTCCGGTAAGCTCTGGGTTGAATCAAGCTGAGCAGAATGGCAGGAGTTGTCCGGTCTAAAGGTTAGCTGATGACAGCTAGCAGTGGCTAGCTGACTACTAGCTAGTAGCTAGTTAGCTGGCTAGCTTCTGTTGGGGGTTCCGGTTCTAAAGTAAAGAAAATAGCCGATCCATACCACATTGGGTGAGACGGGTTGCAGGAGAGTATGTTGAAGTTGGGGTTAAGAGAAATATTTAAAAAATATATGTGAAGAAAAAAGATGTAAAAAGATATATACACGGGACACGACAAGACAAAGACAAAAGACTGCTATACCGTCGTGGAAAAACAATGCCAAGTGTCACTGCTGAAGGAAACCTCGCACCATCCGTATGGTGAAGCATGGTGGTGGCAACATCATGCTGTGGGAATGTTTTTCAGCGGCAGAGACTGGGAGACTAGTCAGGATCAAGGGAAAGATGAACAGAGCAAAGTACAGAGAGGTCATTGATGAAAACCTTCTCCAGAGCGCTCAGGACCTCAGACTGGGGCAAAAGTTCAACGTCCAACAACCCGAAGTACACAGCCAAGACAATGCAGGAGTGGCATTGGATCAAGTATCTGAATGTCCTTGAGTGGCCCAGCTAGACCCCGGACATGAACCTGATCCATCATCTCTGGAAAGATGTGCAGCGACGCTCCCCATCCAACCTGACAGAGCGTGAGAGGATCTGCAGTGAAGAATGGGAGAATCTTCCCAAATACATGTGTACCAAGCTTGTAGCATCATACCCAAGAAGACTTGAGACTGCAATCATTGCCAAAGGTGCTTCAACAAAGTACTGAGTAAAGGGTCTGAATTCTTCTGTAAATATGATATTTAAGTGTTTTATTTTTTATACATTTGCAAAAGTCTCACTTTTTTTTTTATTTGTTTTCTCATTATGGGGTATTGTGTGTTGATTGATGAGGAAAAAAAAGATTTAATACATTTTAGAATAAGGCTGTAACATAACAAAATGTGGAAAAAGTCAAGTGGTCTGATTACTTTCCAAATGCGCTGTATACTGCTGCTCTTTGCTTTTCACAGTATAGTATAGTATAGTAGAGTATAGTAGTGTAGCTTGTTGTTGGCCAATCATAAGTAATCAAATTGGCAATAGGCTACAGTGGCAAAGTTAGGAGATATCTATCATTGGAATCAATGGAGATGGAATTAAAATTATGGATTAAAAGTTAAAAGTACAATGACCAAGAGCCAACAGCTAGGCTGCACTTTATATCCTGAAAGGGGCTTTGGTGTATGTAACTTTGCACGGCGAGAAAGTGCATGCCGCCTCAATTAGCCTAGCTAGCTTAACTAGCTTCTCCCGGTTTGATGCAGTCAAGACAGGTACGATGATAAATAACCTAGCTATGGCAGGTAATAAAGTAGCTTAAAAATTGAATTTTCTGCTGCTTCCCTCACTTAGATCGAATCGGACAGGGTCTGGATCCGACCAGGTCAATACGGAACGATCCATTTGGAACAGACCTCTATATTTAAAAAATAATATTAATGCATATCGGGTCCGGATGGGAAAGCCCCAGGTCCATTTCAGAATGGGTCCAACCTTTTGGACCCGCGAAGGCCTCTAGTCTGCTGTCCTAGCTTCAGGGTGAAGCTCAGTCCACCATTGGGGTGCCAGGGAAGAGAAGACCTTTGACTGGGCCGAATGGGAGCTGATCCCCATAGGGGTGGGATGGCCAAGATACCAGAGGTGGCAGAATGGAGTGCTCGGATTAGGGTATAGTGTTTGAGCATAGCCTCAAGGCAGGGAGGGGCAGTTCCCGTAGGGAGGGGCAGTTCCCCTTGCTGCTCCATAAGCAAGCACCCTGGTCTTGTGGTGGATGCGAGCTTAGACTGGAAGCCAGTGGAGTGTGAGGAGGAGCCGGTTGACATGGTGTGACATGGGAGAACACCAGGCGGGCTGCGTTCTGAATAAGTTGCAAGTGTTTGATGGCACAAGCAGGGAGCCCAGCCAACAACTAGTTGCAGTAGCCCAGAGGGGAGATGACAAGTGCCTGGACTAGGACCTGCGCTGCATCCTGTGTGACATAGGGTCGTACTCTACAGAATGCTTTGCAGAGAATGACAGGGTGTTGTCCAGGGTCACGCCAAGGTTCTTTGCACTCTGGGAGGGGGACACCGTGGAGGTGTCAATTTGATGGAAAGGTCTTAGAGAGGGCAGACTTCCTTGTGCACAAACACTTGATCTGAGAATGTACTTCGATGCAATTATTAATGAGCCTGTGACTGATGTAGTAAACTCCTCAATGTTATCAGATGAATCCCTGGACATATTCCAGTCTGCGCTAGCGAAACAGTCCTGTCGCTTGGCATCCACTTCATCGGATCACTTCCATATTGAGTTCATCACTGGTTCTTCCTCTTTGAGTTTTTGCTTGTAAGCAGGAATCAGAAGAATATAGTTATGGTCAGATTTGTCAAATAGAGGGCGAGGGAGAACTTTGTATGCATTTCTGTGTGTAGAATTTTGTCGCCTCTAGTTACAAAGATGACATTCACAGATTTCAGTTTCTCTGCATTAAAATCGCCTGCAACTAGGAGATTGCCTCTGGATGTGCATTTTTTTGTTTGCTTATGGCCCTATAAAACTCATTGACTGCCGTCTTAGCTAGCATCAGTTTGTGTTAGTAAATAGACAGCTACAAAATATATAGCTGAAAACTCTACTGGTAAATAGCATGGTATGCAGCTTATCATGAGGTATTCTAACTCATGCGAGCAAAACCTCCAGACTTCCTTAACATTAGAGATCGCGCACCAGCTGTTGTTAACAAAGAGACACACACCTCCCCCTTAACCTTACCCAAAGCTGCCGTTCAGTCTTGACAATGCATAGAAAAACCAGCTAGATGTGTATTATCCATGTCATTGTTCAGCCACGACCTCAAGAAACATGGGATATTACAGTTCTTCAGGTCCCGTTGATAGGATAGTCTCGAATGGAGCTTGTCCAGCTTGTTCTCCAGTGATTGTATGTTTGCCCATAGAACGGAAGATCTAGGCTGTTTTTGCGGTAACTCTTTTGACTCATCATATACTCTGCTGTTACTGTTTATTATATTTCCTGTTTCCTAATCACTTTATCCCTAACTATATGTACATATCTACCTCAATTACCTCATTCCCCTGCACATCATCTCCTGTGTATACAGCCAAATTATCGTTAATCATTGAGTATTTATTCCTTATGTTATTATTTTTCTATTATTATTTCCCTATTTTTCTCTCTGCGTTGTTGGGAAGGGCCCGTAAGTAAGCAGTTCCCTGTTAGTCTACACCTGTTGTTTATGAAACATGTGACAAATAAAATGTGATTTGTATTGCTAAGCTTATATCTCAAATTGGTTCATGAAGCACATATGTGAGCTTACTCCTGCACAGCGCTTTCCCATCAACAATGGTGGACGTGCATAAAGATGACTTTCTCCATGCGCTTACCACAAATATCTTGTTTGGTAAGTTTGTTGTGTTGTACATTGCTATCCATTACCCTTTTTTTTATATCGGCATTAGCACAGTATACACGATCCCAATTCTAGCTCCATGATGCTGTCAATTATTGAAACCAAGAAAGTAGTTTGTGCTGATTTATTGGTGAACCATGTCGCACCCCGTAGTTTAAAAACTGCTAAAACAATGACGTTATGTGTGTACTCTGCCATCTTTATGCACAATCGCCATTAGAGAAAGCTGTTTACGTTGTAATAAGTTATTAATTCTTGACTGCTATTCTGGTACATCACAAGTGTCTAAATTGAAAACAGGCAGAAAGTCTTGTAATGAGATTAGTAAACGTCTGTTCCTTTTCCCCGGCCTTTTGATATAATTAACTACAAGAAACCCCGTCGCTTGCATTTTTACAATGCACGCTCCTTTGCTTTCACTTTGCATAATGACAAAGTAATTAAAACTTCACTCCCATTCTTGCTAAATATGAGAGAGAGGCCATAATATTTCACATACAGCATTGCCCTCTACCTTGTTATTATAATATTTATGGATTTTGGCTGTTGGATCAATGTAATTACAAATACAGCAACCACCTTATCTGTCGTTTGTCTGTTGATTCACACTGTACTATGGAAAGTAATTCCTTACAACAAACCCACTGAATTGGAGCTACTATAGAGCTAACAGCCCTTCCAATTATGTGTCTGCTCACCCCCCAGCTTTGTAACCAATGAAACAAATGTGTTTGTCTGGGGGCTGATTCATTGAGCCTGATCAGAATTGAGAGCTAGTCTCAAGTTCAAGCTGTTTCCTCAGCGTTTGGATACACGATGCAGTCAAAGCTGGCTCGCTGCGTACTGACAGATTGTCTCAGTGTCCTCTGCATGTCCCTGGGTCCCCAGGCAATGATTCAGTTGACATGTTGAGCCTATTTTACTGTTTCTCCACAGTCCCCTGTTTCTTAGCACCGGTCACCGTTCTTTCTCCATTCAGTTCAGATTTTCCCACCTACAATGCCTTCAGAAAGTATTCACACCCCTTGACTTTTTCCACATTTTGTTGTGTTACAGCCTGAATTTAAAATGGATTAAATTGAGATTGCTTTTGTCACTGGCCTACACACAATAACCCATAATGTCAAAGTGGAATTATGATTTTTTTTTTATGTTTACAAATGAATTAAAAACGAAAAGCTGAAATGTATTGAGTCAATAACTATTCAACTCATTTGTTATGGCAAGCCTAAATACGTTCAGGAGTAAAAATGTGCTGAGCAAGTCACATAATAAGTTGCATGGACTCACTCTGTGTGCAATAAGAGTGTTTAACATGATTTTTAAATGACTACACCATCTCTGTACCACACACACACAATTATCTTTACGGTCCCTCAGTCAAACAGTGAATTTGAAGCACAAATTCAACCACAAAGACAAGGGAGGTTTTCCAATGGTTCGCAAAGATAGGCACTCATTGGTAGATGGATAAAAAAAGAAGACATTGCATATCCCTTCGAGCATGGTGCAGTGACTAACTAAACTTTCGATGGTGTATCAATACACCGACTCATTACAAAGACACAGAATCAAATCAAATTTATTTATATAGCCCAACGTACATCAGCTGATATCTCAAAGTGCTGTACAGAAACCCAGCCTAAAACCCCAAACAGCAAGGAATGCAGCTGTAGAAGCACGGTGGCTAGGAAAAACTCCCTAGAAAGGCCAAAACCTAGGAAGAAACCTAGAGAGGAACCAGGCTATGAGGGGTGGCCAGTCCTCTTCTGGATGTGCCGGGTGGAGATTATAACAGAACATGGCCAAGATGTTCAAATGTTCATAAATGACCAGCATGGTAAAATAATAATAATCACAGAAGTTGTCAAGGGTGCAACAGGTCAGCATCTCAGGAGTAAATGTCAGTTGGCTTTTCATAGTCGATCATTGAGAGTATCTCTACCGCTCCTGCTGTCTCTAGAGAGTTGAAAACAGCAGGTCTGGGACAGGTAGCACATCCGGTGAACAGGCCAGGGTTCCATAGCCGCAGGCAGAACAGTTAAAACTGGTGCAGCAGTACGGCCAGGTGGACTGGGGACAGCAAGGAGTCATCATGCCAGGTAGTCCTGAGGCATGGTCCTAGGGCTCAGGTCCTCTGAGAGAAAAAGGAAGAGAGAAAGCGAGAATTAGAGAGAGCATACTTAAGCTCTCTTGGGTAGGGGGCAGTATTTTGACGTCCGGATGAAAAGCGTGCCCAAAGTAAACTGCCTGTTACTCAGGCCCAGAAGTTAGGATATGAATATAATTATATTAGGATAGAAAACACTCTAAAGTTTCTGAAACTGTTAAAATTATGTCTGTGAATATAACAGAACTGATATGGCAGGCGAAACCCCGAGGACAAGCCCCAACCCCCCAAAATAAAATCTGCCTACCACTAATGGCTATCACTTTTCTTATAAGGCCAAGTCCTCCCAGATTGCAGTTCCTAGGGCTTCTACTAGATGTCAACAGTCTTTAGAACGTGTTTCAGGCTGGGTTTGAAAAAATTTGCCAGAAATGGTAGTTTTTCTAGGTGGCTCCCATTTTGGCTGTAGTGTTTCCATGCTCATGGAAGAGAGCGTGTTCGTATTTTTCTCCGGTTAAGACAATAACGATTCTCTGTCTTAAATGTTATTGTTTATTTACGTATTAGGGTACCTAAGGTTAGGCCAGGTGGGACGGTATCGCCTGAAATTCAAACGACAATATTATAAATATTTAACTTTCATAAAATCACAAGTGTAATACATCAAAATGAAGCTTAACTTCATGTTAATCCAGTCACTGTGTCATATTTCAAAAAGGCTTTACAGTGAAAGCAAACTATGCGATTATCTGAGGACAGCTCCCCGCATACAAACACATGTAAATCATATTTTGACCAGGCAGGTGCGCCACAAAAGTCAGAAATAGCAATATAATTAATGCCTTACCTTTGAAGATCTTCTTCTGTTGGCAATCCAAAATGTCCCAGAAACATCACAAATGGTCCTTTTGTTCAATAATGTCCTTCTTTATGTCCCAAAAATGTCAATTTATTTGGCATGTTTGATTCAGAAATACACTGGTTTCAATTCGCCCAACATGCCTACAACGTATCTAATAAATTACCTGTAAACATGGTCCAAACATTTCAAACAACGTTCCTAATCCAACCTCAGGCACCCTAAAACGCAAATAATCACAAAAATTTAAGACGGAATAAACTGTTTCTAATACCGGATAAAAACAACATGAAGCACGCTCCAGTTCACACGAACCAAAACAGTAGAGTCCACCTGGAGTGACACTTACAATGAATAGGACTATTTCTTCATTTCTCAAAAGAAAAACATCCAACAATTTCTAAAGACTGTTGACATCTTGTGGAAGCCAAAGGAACTGCAACTAGATTCCTAATAATAATAAATCCCATGACCTCAGTTTTTTTCTTCCCCTGGATGGTTTGTCCTCAGGGTTTCGCCTGCCATATCAGTTCTGTTATACTCACAGACAATATTGTAACAGTTTCAGAACCTTTAGAGTGTTTTCTATCCAAATCTACCAATTATATGCATATCCCAGCTTCTGCGCCTGAGTAACAGGCAGTTTACTTTGGGCACGCTTTTCATCCGGACGTCAAAATACTGCCCCCTACCCAAGAGAGGTTAATGTTACTACTTAGCTTCGGCTGGTGGAGGTCCTGACGAACCACGTCCAGATAAAGCGTCCGGAGTGAAAAAGTTGAATGAAAGTTGAGTCAGGAAGATTATGGTCATCACAAAAGAATATCTTTCTCATGTGATGTTTACTGTAGAAATCCTCCAGGGGAAAGAGGGATGCGTGAATAATGAAAGGAATTTTAAAAATGTCTCTTTGGCACCCTTCCTAACTCAGTAACCAGAGAGGAAGGAAACCACTCAGGGATTTCACCATGAGGTCAATGGTGATATTAAAACAGAGTTTAATTGTATACTGCTGCTACTCGCTGTTTGTTATCTATGCATAGTCACTTCACCCCTACCTACATGTAAAAATTACCTCAACTAACCTGTACCCCGGCACACTGAGAACAAGAGCATGGAGAACAAGAGCACCTCCTCCCAGCTGCCCACTGCACTGAGGCTAGGTAACACGGTCACCACCGATAAATCCATGATTATCGAAAACTTCAACAAGCATTTCTCAACGGCTGGCCATGCCTTCCGCCTGGCTACTCCAACCTCGTCCAACAGCTCCCCCCCCCCCGCAGCTACTCGCCCAAGCCTCTCCAGGTTCTCCTTTACCCAAATCCAGATAGCAGATGTTCTGAAAGAGCTGCAAAACCTGGACCCGTACAAATCAGCTGGGCTTGACAATCTGGACCCTCTATTCCTGAAACTATCCGCCGCCATTGTCGCAACCCCTATTACCAGCCTGTTCAACCTCTCTTTCATATCGTCTGAGATCCCCAAGGATTGGAAAGCTGCCGCAGTCATCCCCCTCTTCAAAGGGGGCGACACCCTGGACCCAAACTGTTACAGACCAATATCCATCCTGCCCTGCCTATCTAAGGTCTTCGAAAGCCAAGTCAACAAACAGATCACTGACCATCTTGAATCCCACCGTACCTTCTCCGCTGTGCAATCTGGTTTCCAAGCCGGTCACGGGTGTACCTCAGCCACGCTCAAGGTACTAAACGATATCATAACCGCCATCGATAAAAGACAGTACTGTGCAGCCGTCTTCATAGACCTTGCCAAGGCTTTCGACTCTGTCAATCACCGTATTCTTATCGGCAGACTCAGTAGCCTCGGTTTTTCGGATGACTGCCTTGCCTGGTTCACCAATTACTTTGCAGACAGAGTTCAGTGTGTCAAATCGGAGGGCATGCTGTCCGGTCCTCTGGCAGTCTCTATGGGGGTGCCACAGGGTTCAATTCTCGGGCCGACTCTTTTCTCTGTATATATCAATGATGTTTCTCATGCTGCGGGCGATTCCCTGATCCACCTCTACGCAGACGACACCATTCTATATACTTCCGGCCCGTCCTTGGACACTGTGCTATCTAACCTCCAAACGAGCTTCAATGCCATACAGCACTCCTTCCGTGGCCTCCAACTGCTCTTAAACGCTAGTAAAACCAAATGCATGCTTTTCAACCGTTCGCTGCCTGCACCCGCACGCCTGACCAGCATCACCACCCTGGATGGTTCCGACCTTGAATATGTGGACATCTATAAGTACCTAGGTGTCTGGCTAGACTCTAAACTCTCCTTCCAGACCCATATCAAACATCTCCAATCGAAAATAGAGTCGGCTTTCTATTCCGCAACAAAGCCTCCTTCACTCACGCCGCCAAACTTACCCTAGTAAAACTGACTATCCTACCGATCCTCGACTTCGGCGATGTCATCTACAAAATTGCTTCCAACACTCTACTCAGCAAACTGGATGCAGTTTATCACAGTGCCATCCGTTTTGTCACTAAAGCACCTTATACCACCCACCACTGCGACTTGTATGCTCTAGTCGGCTGGCCCTCGCTACATATTCGTCGCCAGACCCACTGGCTCCAGGTCATCTACAAGTCCATGCTAGGTAAAGCTCCGCCTTATCTCAGTTCACTGGTTACGATGGCAACACCCATCCGTAGCACGCGCTCCAGCAGGTGTATCTCACTGATCATCCCTAAAGCCAACACCTCATTTGGCCGCCTTTCGTTCCAGTTCTCTGCTGCCTGTGATTGGAACGAATTGCAAAAATCGCTGAAGTTGGAGACTTTTATCTCCCTCACCAACTTCAAACATCTGCTATCTGAGCAGCTAACCGATCGCTGCAGCTGTACATAGTCTATTGGTAAATAGCCCACCCATTTTCACCTACCTCATCCCCATACTGTTTTTATTTATTTATTTTTCTGCTCTTTTGCACACCAATATCTCTATCTCTACCTTTACATAACCATCTGATCATTTATCACTCCAGTGTTAATCTGCATAATTGTAATTATTTGCCTACCTTCTCATGCCTTTTGCACACAATGTATATATAGACTCCCCTTTTTTCTACTGTGTTATTGATTTGTTAATTGTTTACTCCATGTGTAACTCTGTGTTGTCTGTTCACACTGCTATGCCTTATCTTGGCCAGGTCGCAGTTGCAAATGAGAACTTGTTCTCAACTAGCCTACCTGGTTAAATAAAGGTGAAATAAAAAAATTAAATAAAACTGACTCGGTACCAGCACCCCCTGTATATAGCCCCATTATTGTTATTTTATTCTGTTACTTTTTATTATTTTTTACTTTAGTTTATTTGGTAAATGTAACTCTTCTTGGACTGCACAGTTAGTTAAGGGCTTGTAAGTAAGCATTTCACGGTAAGGTCTAGACTTGTATTTGGCGTATGTGACAAAGAAAGTTTGATTTGATTTGACATAGCTTTACGATAAAAATATAATGTGCAAATATTGCACAATCCATGTGTGCGATGCTCTTAGAGACTCACATCTGTAATCACTGCCAAAAGGGGATTCTAACATGTATTTACTCTGGTGGTAGAATAAAAGTAGAGTCTACTTTTTCTGGTGGTAGATACTGTTTATTAGTTTTAATTAATTATATACATTTTTCTTCCACATTGACCGAGATCATTGACAAAAATTACAATTAAATCCATTTTAATCCCACTTTGTAACACAACAAATTGTGGAAAAAGTCAAGGGGTGTGAATACTTTCTGAAGGCACTGTATATTATGGCCATCTGGTGGGGAGTTGAGCTGCTTTAAATTTGGATAAGGGCCAAAAAAACTCCCGTGTACCTGTCAGTTTTCTGAGCCCTTAACTCCCTTTCTTCTCTCCCTGTAAGGGATATAACAAAGATATCTGTTCCAGTACTAGCCCTTAAATCCTCCCGAATAAGTTGGTCCTTTGATCCAGGTCTGCCCCACTCTGTTTCTCCCCTCCTGTGGCTCTAAAAATGTCTTTAGACAAGGACAAGAACAAATCTGCATCCTACAAAAAATGGGTCATAGTCTTGCATGTTTAGTTTTATGTTTTTAACCCTAAATTTGATTGTATTTACACAGCTCTTTCCTGGGTATTGTTGACCCTGTTATACAATCTGGTCTAGTACTTTTTTCACATAGAAATGCATTTTCTTTGAGTATTAAAACCTCTTAACCTAGAGTATTTGGGTTATACTTGAGGACGTTTACAGGATTAAAAGGTCTATTGGAAATATACAATACGAATGACGACTTTAAAAATGTACTGAAGAATAAATTCATTCAAAATAGCTATGACACTAAGCCAGCAAGAAAACACATCTTAAAAATTACATTCCATTTCAGTACCACAAAATACAATATGTACAGTACAACTTAAAAATTACATTCCATTTCAGTACCACAAAATACAATATGTACAGTACAACTTAAAAATTACATTCCATTTCAGTACCACAAAATACAATATGTACAGTACAACAGTAAACTTACGCCTAGCGCTTTTCTTTGATTCAAAACAAACTCTCCATCTCAACATCAATTACTTTTCCATGTACTTCCAGTTTTATTGACCCAGGCTTGATGGCAAGTATGTCCTGCATTTCCTGGTCAGGGAACTGGGCCTTGTTGATTTTGAAAAGCTCTGGCTAATGTCCAAAAAGGTCTTGCTTTTGGGCAGAATGAGGTAAAGGTACACAGCACCCAGCACACACACCACCATGAACACCAGGAAGGCATACGTCTGCAGGGACTCCTGTAGAGAAACACAAACTCACACCAACATGTTTTATGACATCATCATACATAATGGAGTGACTTCCTGTTACCGCTTAGACATGTCAACAACAAAACATTTAAAGAATGTCCAAGACCTGCAATCATTTCAAACAGCTTTATTTCCAGCAACAGAGTGTGGCTGGACATAGTGCTTTCATACTGAAGAGCTGAAGTCTTGCAGGCATTTAATGTGGTGTGTTCTATAATCTATAATGTATTTCGCAGTGAGGAGAAAGTGTATTTTAAATTACTTCTACAGTATGAAGAGTCTAGATTAAAAAGGCTATGTCACGCACTGTATTTGGTCTGAAGCCCACTGGGACTATGGCCTGCTGGGAATTCAATTGCTCTGACCTGAAATACCGTAGCTTAAAAAACTGCCAAACTCATTGCACTGAAATTAACCAAATACATTCAGGGCAAAAGGAATATTGGATTGCTTTGTAGAAACATTTCAGAATACAAAAAAAAATATCTAAGAAATGTAGAATTAAAAAAAAGCTTTTACAAGAATGAGCCTGTGAAATAATTGGGATGACCTTTTCCTGAAAAACATCAAGATCCAATGTTGAGGAGTCCCAGAGAAATAATAACAAAAAAACGAGTAACCACAAATAACGCCCAAATCGTTTAAATATGACCTTGCACTGTCAATCATTCGGCATAATGAGGGATTTTAAACCCGGCCAGGCAGATTACCAGAGGGAGACTGCCTGGGATACTTGACTGACCCAGACTGTGAGTTTTAATCCGTTGTTCATGAGGATATGATGCAACTAAAAGCCATTCTCCATACAGTCTAATATACCTGTAATAAAACATAGTATCTATACAGTGGTGACCTCAAAGCCAGAACTGCTTCCATTTGAAATTCTTCCTCCCAAAGGTTTTGTGGGTTCCTACCGTGTCACATTGAGACACACGGTTTTTCCTCTTTCGAATATTTCATAAGAGGATCAACAGGGCTGTATTTGGAAGCCTGACCCAGATACTCTGAAAAAACTGCTTCTGTGTTTGCAAAAATCCCTTAGTCCTGTGAGTTTACACCGATAGACGAGTTATGCTAATTACAAACTCATTTCCTGTAACATTTTGAACCTTCATTTCATCGATCAGATGTTTTTCACAGGCCTATTGATTTCTGCAAGCAAGGAGGTGGCTTCTGTTTTAGGAAGCTTAGTTGTCTGTAGTGCTGGTTCAGTGCATCTAGCCTCCATGAGCCACACACCACACACAAACACACACACACCTAGAGAGAGGTTTATCCTCGGCAGCGGAAATCTGTGCGGGTTGTGCGATGAGGACACAAGGATAATTAAATATCCCTAATGGAGGAGATGAAGGGGATATAAAATATAATAAATGATCAGAAGGTAAAAGTGTCCCCAGCGCAATAATGGAGCTGGGTTTCAGGAGCATCTTTTTTATCATGGTCACTGCATCTCCCTCACACAGAAAATAATAATATTTAATTAGAAATGGGCAGGATCAGCAGCCCAGCCTAGTCTAGTCAGGAACAATCCTACATTTGTCTAATAGTTTGTCACAGCCACCACATTCGGGTATCGGGGTGTCTCCACAGTTCAATAAAATCTGAAATTATAGTTTGACTAAAGTCTGCATGAATGATTTCTTCCAGTTACCACATTAACCACTCAATACGTCATCACAACACCCCCAGTTTAGAAATCTCTCATGTCTATACTGCAGTAGTGTGGTGGGTTTGCAGTTTAACCTGGTCATGTATTGTTTTGGCATTGTCTATCGTAGCCACTTCGGTTATACTGTGATCCTCCTCCATTTACACCGAACGACCAATCCTTGAGGAGGTCAGCGGCTAAACAGTGAGAGGAAAGGGGAGCACTACCGTTTTAAGGTAAGATCAAAGCTGAAACAATCCCTTTACTTTCCTCTGTAATGAGCTTTGGGAGAGCCAGAAGTAATAGCAATTTAGAGTCACCACAGCTATAATACAAGCCTCACCACAGCTATAATACAAGCTTCACAACAGCTGTAATACAAGCTTCACCACAACTATAATACAAGCCTCACCACAGATATAATACAAGCCTCAGCACAGCTATAATACAATCCTCACCACAGATATAATACAAGCCTCACCACAGATATAATACAAGCCTCACCACAGCTATTATACAATCCACACCACAGATATAATACACCCAACACAGCTGCAAAGGGGAAGACAGATGTGGAATATAAAGGTTCCCGCACAGGAAGCAGGGAGGGAGTTAGAGCAGCTTTACAACATGACCACCCTTCTCAATGTGTTTCCCAGTGCCAGTCATGATGATTTGTCAACGAGAGTTTGTCAATGAAAGTTTGAAATATTATCTTGCTATGGAAATGAAAATGGGACTGTCTGTCACTTTGATTGTTTTAACAGGTCCTTAAAACCTTGTGCTTCCTCAGTGAGGGAATAATTCAAAGATGAATACATGGCTTAGCCTGTTTGGTTCTTTATTTTCAAGTTTTAGGGCTTCATGTCAATCATAATTATCCATTCATAGCTATTGTCAAATTCAGTGTAATTATCCAATGTCACAAGCATCCCACTGGGCACAGACGTCAGTTCAACGACATCTAGTCTTGATTTACAATTGGATGGGTTTTCAACTAACATGAATTCAACGTGAAATCAACAAACACTGTCACCATGTCATTGAATTTAGATTAAAAGTGGAGTGAAAAAAATATGAAATTCCCTTACGTTGATGACTTTTTGCAAATCCAATCAGTTATCCACATTGATTCAGTATCATCACATAGATTTTATGTTTATGAAATGACGATTCAACCAGTTTTTCAACCAATGTTGATTCAACCAGTTTTTCCCAGTGGGATGTCACCTTTTCCAAATATAATTCTGCAAAAGAAAAGGAATAGAATCTCCGGTCATTGCGGAAATTACATAAGATAGACATCTCAATATCCATCCAATGCACGTCAAATTGTAACGGCCTTGCCATTGTTTCCAGGAAGAATGAGCCAACCGAACTCAGTATTCAACACAACGATGCTGTGATGTCCAGATAGGGATCTGCTTGAGTTAACTGAGGTCTGTTGCGTTAGCTGTCATTGGACAAATGACATCCGTTTCACTTGCAGAAAAAACGACAAAAGGCAGCATGGCAGAGGTTGTGAGCGGTTGTGACACACAAGAGAATATTAGAACAATGTTCTGCCCTTTTCACAGCCCTAAAAATGTTTGACAGTAACCAGGCTTAAGCCCTCTCTGACATAGTCGGGAAAACTCTCTGATTGAATTAAATGAGGAATTTAATTGTCTCTTTCTGCATGGCACATCACATCACTGTTGCTTCCTTTTAATTTGGTTAACTTGAATGGATATTTTGGTCCTCATCTCTGCCTGTATTGTCACACCAGGCCAATGAGTCACCTCGTCCGAACATCGCTGCAGCAAGACAGCATCCACTTGACAGCCTGCTGACATTTCTCAGTGAAGCCACAGTCCTGTCCAGGTTTCAGAGTTTGGGAATTGTTTCAATCTCCCACAACCTGGAGCAGAATGGACGATGAATGTTGTAGCCACGTTTCACACCACCAAAGCACTGCGTTTTCAGATTAGCAATTTAATTGACTGAGCCAAATTTTCATCACCTTCCAAAAGCCTTCAGACAAACTTATGATGGACAATGTAGCTACGGTGCCTTCAGAAAGTATTCATACCCCTTAATTTATTTTAAAAAATTGTGTTACAGCCTGAATTTAAAATGGATTATACAGATTTTTTTTCTCACACATCTACAAACAAGTCAATACAATGCAGCTATTACAACCTGAGAGTCTTTCTGGGTAAGTCTCTAAGAGCTTTGCACACCTGGATTTTACAATATTTGCACATTATTACTTTTAAAAGTCTACAAGCTTTGTCAAGTTGGTTGTTGATCATTGCTAGACCATTTTCAAGTCTTGCCAAAGATATTCAAGCCTATTTAAGAGCAAACTGTTACTAGGACCACTCAGGAACATTCAATGTTGTCTTGGTAAGCAACTCCATTGTAAATTTGGCCTTGTGTTTTAGGTTATTGTCCTGCAGAAAGGTGCATTTGTCTCCCAGTCTCTGTTGGAAAGCATACTGAACCAGGTTTTCGTCTAGGATTTTGCTTGTACTGAGCTCTATTCCATTTGTTTTATCAAAATAAAACTCCCTATTCCTTAACGATTACAATCATACCCACAACATGATGCAGCCACCACCCTGCTTGAAAATATGAAGGTACTCAGTGATGTGCTGTGTTGGATTTGCCCCAAATATAACACTTCGTATTCAGGACATAAAGTTAATTTCTTTCTCAGAATTATTTGTTGTTTTACTTTAGTGACTTATTGCAAACAGCATTCATGTTTTGGAATATTTTTATTCTGTACAGTCTCCCTTCATTTCACTATGTCATTTAGGTTATTATTGTGGAGTAAGTACAAGGTTGATGATCCATCCTCAGTTTTCTCCTTTCACAGCCATTAAACTCTGTAACTGTTTTAAAGTAATCGTGGTGAAATCTCTGAGCTGTTTCCTTCCTCTCCGGCAACTGAGTTAGGAAGGATGAATGTATCTTTGTAGTGACTAGGTGTATTGATACATCATCCAAAGTGTATATTCAATGTCTGCTTTTACATTTTTTTTTTACCTATCTACCAATAGATGCCCTTCTTTGTGAGGCAATAGATAACTTCCCTGTTTTTTGTGGTTGAATTTGTGTTTGAAATTAACTGCTCGACTCGGGGACCTTACTGATAATTGTATGTGTGGGGTACAGAGATGAGGTAGTCATTCGAAAATCATGTTAAACACTATTATTGCACACATAGTGATCCATGCAACTTATTACGTGACTTGTTAACTTCTTTGGGACTGGGGGGCAGTATTGAGTAGCTTGGATAAATAAGGTGCCCAGAGTAAACTGCCTTCTACTCAGGCCCAGTTGCTAATATATGCATATTATTAGCGGATTTGGATAGAACTCACTCTGAAGTTTCTGAAACTGTTTGAATGATGTCTGTGAGTATAACATAACTCATATGGCAGGCAAAAACATGAGAAAATATCCAACCAGGAAGTGGGAAATCTGAGGTTTGTCGTTTTTCAAGTCATTGCCTATCGAATATACAGTGTCTATGGGGTCAAATTGCACTTCCTAAGGCTTCCTCTAGATGTCAACAGTCGTTAGAACCTTGTTTGATGCTTCTACTGTGAAGGAGGGGGGAATGGGAGCTGAATGAGTCAAAGGTCTGCCAGAGTGAGAGTTAGCTTGCGTTCCATTGCATTTCTACAGACAATTAATTCTCCGGTTGAAACATTATTGAAATGTATGATTAAAACATCCTAAAGATTGATTCTATACATCGTTGACATGTTTCTATGGACTGTAACGGAACTTTTTGACTTTTCATCTGCTCGCGGCTCATGAATTTGGATTACTGGGCTAAAAGCGCAAACAAAAAAGAGGTATTTGGACATAAATTATGGACTTTATCAAACAAATCAAACATTTATTGTGGAACTGGGATTCCTGGGACTGCATTCTGAAGAAGATCATCAAAGGTAAGTGAATATTTATAATGCTATTTCTGACTTTGATGACTCCACAACATGGCGGATATCTGTATGGCTCGTTTTGTTTTCTGAGCGCCATACTCAGATTATTGCATGGTGTGCTTTTTAGAAATCTGACACGGCGGTTGCGTTAAGGAGAAGTGGATCGAAAATTCCATGCATAACACTTGTATCTTTTAGCAATGTTTATTATGAGTACTTCTGTAAATTGATGTGGCTCTCTGCAAAATCACGGGATGTTTTGGAACTACTGAATGTAAAGCGCCAATGTAAACTGAGATTTTTGGATATAAATATGAACTTTATCGAACAAAACATACATGTATTGTGTAACATGAAGTCCTATGAGTGTCAACTGATGAAGATCATCAAAGGTTAGTGATTAATTTCATCTCTATTTCTGCTTTTTGTGACTCCTCTCTTTGGCTGGAAAAATGGCTGTGTTTTTCTGTGACTAGGTACTGACCTAACATAATAATTTGGTGTGCTTTCGTCGTAAAGCCTTTTTGAAATTGGACACTGTGGCTGGATTTACAACAAGTTTATCTTTAAAATGGTGAGAAATACTTGTATGTTTGAGGAATTTTTATTATGGGATTTGTTACGTTCCCCAGTTTATGTGTTGTAGTTTGTGTATTTGCATGTGTTTTATTTCAGGAAATGGCTTCCTGAAATCCCTCAAGCAGCTGATTGGTCGACTCCAGGGCTAATTGGAGAGCTGACCCCGCCCCCTTGTCAAGACACAGCTGTCTCCAATTACCCATTCCTTCTGAAGCTATATAAAAGCCAGTGTTCTGTTCAGGAGAGAGATTTTGGAGGTAGGGATTGCTGAGAGAGTTTTTTGCTAGAGATTTTTTTTTCTTCTGGGAGGTCATTGCAGAGCGATTGTTTGTGATAGAGAGTTTTTTGCTAGAGGTTGATTTTGATGGGAGTTCATTGCTGGGAAGTTGGTATGTTCTGTGAGTTTGTTGCTCAGGTAGAGCTTATTTGATGTCCTTTGTTTTTTAGTTTGTTTGTGAAATTGTTATTCCCAGGGGAGAAGGGGAAGGCACCTTGGGAGTGCTTAGGCAAGAGGCCCGCGGGCATACATATACCCGTAGTATATTCATTGTCTAGGCACACTAGGTAAGACCTGGGCGGACCACTCCCTGGATTTTGGTTAGGGCACCAGGTGGTGCTAAATTAGGTAAGTAGTGGGTAGGCAGGTAAGATAGGAGAGGGGGGGGCTTTGAGATTTACTTTCTTTGCTTTGGTTCCGTCCAGCCCCTTTTCCCCATATTACCGTGTAAAGGAATAAAGTCCTTGTAAACGGTACCACATTCTGCCTGTTGTCATCCTTACTCGCACCTACAGTCCATACCTTTTTCGCTTCATGGAGAGTTTAGTTGTAGCAGGGTGTTGCTTTCCCTCTTCATAGAGGCGTGCGTAACAGATTTCTGTTTTGAATTTGGCGCCCTGCACTTTCTGAGGTGGGACGCTACCGTCCCGAATATCCCAGAGAGGTTAAGCACATTTTTACGCCTGAACTTATTTAGGCTTGCCATAACAGATGGGTTGAATACTTTTTGACTCAAGACATTGCATCTTTTAATTTCTTATTAATTTGAAAATATTTCTAAAAACATATTTCCACTTTGACGTTGTGGTTTTGTGTGTAGGGCAGTGACACCAAATCTTAATTTAATCCATTTTAAATTCAGGCTGTAACACAACAAAACGTGGAAAAAGTCAAGAGGTGTGAATACTTTCTGAACGCACTGTAGATAATGTAGCTGGATAATGTACCTAGATAACGCATTCTGGTTTTGACGGTTTGTGTGAATGAGCTCCTGTTCAGGTTTGAATTTCAGTATTTTTTTGAAAGCCTTCATGTTTGTATGATGAATTGCTCAATAAAGAAGCGAACCAAAGAACACAGGGAGGGTTAGAAGAGGCCGACTGACCCTGTTAGAAGTGACCTGTCACGGGGGGCATGGGGTGTTGATGTGACTGGTGTTATCCTGACAGACAGCAGGTCGCTGGGTGCTGGGTCCAGGTGCCAGCGAGTGCCCGGTGAGTCAGCGTGAGGGCCTGGCAGCCCACTCCTAACCCCAGGCTGATATAACTAGCCGTATTTTGGTGTCCGCTGCTAAAAATGAACCTCTGTTATTTTCCCTCATCTGCCCCACCTCACCCAGTGTATTGTATTATCTCATTCTCTTCCTTTCTCCTCTCTATCTCTCTATATATAATGAAAAAAATGTAAACGCAACATATAAAGTGTTGGTCCCATGTTTCATGAGCTGAAAATAAAGATCCTAGAAATGTTCCATACCCATAAAAATCGTATTTATCTCAATATCTTTGAACAAATGTGTTTACATCCCTGTTAGTGAGCATTTCTCCTTTGCCAAGATAATCCATCCACCTGACAGGTGTGGCATATCAAGAAGCTGATTAAACAGCATGATCATTACATAGGCGCACCTTGTGCTGGGGACAATAAAAGACCAATCTGAAATGTGCAGTTTTGTCACACAACACAATGCCACAGATGTCTCAAGTTTAGAGGGAGTGTGCAATTAGCATACTGACTGCATGCACGTCCACCAGAGCTATTTCCAGAGATTTGAATGTTCATTTATCTACGATAAGCTGCCTCCAATGTCGTTTAAAAGAATTTGGCAGTACGTCCAATCGGTCTCACAACCGCAGACCATGTGTATCCACGTCAGCCCAGGACCTCCACATCTGGCTTCTTCACGTCCGGGATCGTCAAAGACCAAAACAAATCAAATCAATATGTATTTGTCACATGCGCCGAATACATCAGGTTCACCTTACTGTGAAATGCTTACTTACAAGCCCTTAATTAACAATGCAGTTCAAGAAAGAGATGAAAAAAACATTTACCAAATAAACTAAAGTAAAAAATAATTAAAAGTAACACAATAAAATAACAACAACAACAAAGCCTATATACAGGGGGTACCAGTACTGAGTCAATGTGTACGGGTACAGGTTAGTCAAGGTCATTTGAACATGTAGGTAGGGGTAACGTGACTATGCATAGATAATAAACAGCAAGTAGCAGCAGTGTAAAAACAAATGGGGGGGTTGTCAATTTAAATAGTCCAGGTCGCCATTTGATTAATTGTTCAGCAGTCCTATGGCTTGTCAGTAGAAGCTGTTAAGGAGCCTTTTGGTCCGAGACTTGGTGGTCCGGTACCGCTTGCCTTGCGGTAGCAGAGAGAACAGTCTATGGCTTGGGTGACTAGAGTCTATTAAACATTTTTGGGCTTTCCTGTGACACCGCCAAGTATATAGGTCCTGGATGGCAGGAAGCTTGGCCCCAGTGATGTACTGGGCCGTACGCACTACCCCTTGTAGCGACTTAAGGTCAGATGCCGAGCAGTTGCCATACCAGGCAGTGATGCAAAAGCGTCATGATGCTCTCGATGGTGCAGCTGTAGAACTTTTTGAGGATCTGCGGCTCCATGTCAAATATTTTCAGTCTCCTGAGGGGGAAAAGGTGTTGTCGTGCCCTCTTCATGACTGTCTTATTGTGTTTGGACCATGATAGCTCGTTAGTGATGTGGACACCAAGGAACTTGAAACTCTCGACCCGCTCCACTACAGCCCCGGTGATGTTAATGGGGGCCTGTTCTGCCCACCTTTTCCTGTAGTCCATGATTAGCTCCTTTGTCTTGCTCACATTGAGGGAGAGATGGTTGTCCTGGCACCACATTGCCAGGTCTCTGACTTCCTCCCTATAGGTTGCCTCTTCATTGTCGGTAATCAGGCCTACCACTGTTGTGTCATCAGCAAACTTAATGATGGTGTTGGAGTTGTGTTTGGCAATGCAGTCGTGGGTGAACACAGAGTTCAGGAAGGGACTAAGCACACACCCCTGAGGGGCCCCAGTGTTGAGGATCAGCGTGGCAGATGTGTTGTTGCCTACCCTTACCACCTGGGGGGCGGTCCTTCAGGAGGTCCAGGTTCCAGTTGCAGAGGGAGGTGTTTAGTCCCAGTTTCCTTATCTTAGTGATGAGCTTTATCGGAATGAGGCTGTTGATATGAGCCATGACCAGCCTTTCAAAGCACTTCATGGTTACTGACGTGAGTGCTACGGGGTGGTAATCATTTAGGCAGGTTACCTTCACTTCCTTGGGCACTGGGACTATGGTGGTCTGCTTGAAACATGTAGGTATTACAGACTCTGTCAGTAAAAGGTTGAAAATGTCAGTGAAGACACTTGCCAGGTTGTCCGCACATGCTTTGAGTACACGTCCTGGTAGTCCATCTGGCCCCTCGGCTTTGTGAATATTGACCTGTTTAAAAGCCTTGTTCACATCAGCTACCAAGTGCATTATCACACAGTCGTCCGGAACAGCTGGTGCTGTCATGCATGCTTCAGTGTTGCTTGCCTCGAAGCAAGCATAAAAGGCATTTAGCTCATCTGGCAGGCTCGCGTCACTGGGCAGCTCGCAGCTGGGTTTCCTTTTGTAGTTCGAAAATAATTTTTCAAGCCCTGCCACATCCGAAAAGGGTCAGAGCCGGGGTAGTAGGATTCAATCTTATTCCTGTATTGATGCTTTGCCTGTTTGATAGTTTGTCTGAGGGAGTAGCGGGATTTCTTATAAGCGTCACGATTAGTGTCCCACTCCTTGAAAGCGGAAGCTCTAGCCTTTAGCTCGATGCGGATGTTTTCTGTAATCCAAGGCTTCTGGATGGGATATGTGTCATGACTTCCACCGAGGGTGGCTCCTCTCCCTGTTCAGGAGGTGCTCGGTGGTCGTCGTTGCTGGCCTACTAGCTACCACCGATCCATTTTTCTTTTTCGTTTGGTTCGGTCTGTTTCTTACACCTGTGTTCTATTGAGTTAATTTCTGTGGGTTTATTTACCTCGTTGCCTGCTAATATTTTGTGCGGGATTATTTCTGTGTTTGTTTGGTGCGTGTGCTAGATTGCGCCACAGACTATTCTCACAGTCGTTTAAGCCGTTGTGATTTATTTAGGAGTAGATTGTTTTTTCCTCCTGTTGTCACTTCGAATTCCTGTTTTGTTGGACCGCCTTCGTTGGGTTTGTTTCCCGACCAGTTTTGTTGTGTTTTGGGACTTCCAAATAAATTATTTTCTCTTTGGACCTCAGTGCTTTCCTGCACCTGACTCTTGCACCCACCTCGTCCTAGTGAGACATCTTACAATATGTACTGTATGTATGGTCACTGTGGGGACGACGTCATCAATGCACTTATTGATGAAGCCGATGACTAAAGTGATATACTCCTCAATGCCATTGGATGATTCCTGGAACATATTCCAGTCTGTGCTAGCAAAACAGTCCTGTAGCGTAGCATCCGTGTCATCTGACCACTTCTGAATTGAGTGTGTCACTGGTACTTCCTGCTTTAGTTTTTGCTTGTAAGCAGGAATTAGGAGGATAGAATTATGATCAGATTTGCCAAATGGAGTGTGAGGGAGCGCTTTGAATGCATCTCTTTGTGTGGTCTAGAATTGTTTTTTCTCTGGTTGCACATGTGACACGCTGGTAGAAATGAGGTAAATGATTTGAGTTAGGAGCTAGGAGTGTCACTTCTGGATGAGCATTTTCTTGTTTGCTTATGGCCTTATACAGCTCGTTGAGTGAGTTCTTAGTGCCAGCATTGGTATGTGGTGGTAAATAGACGGCTACAAATAATATAGATGGGAGCTCTCTTGGTAGATAGTGTAGTCTACAGCTTATCATAAGGTACTCTACCTCAGGTGAGCAATACCTTGAGACTTCTTTAATATTAGACATTGCGCACCAGCTATTGACAAATAGACACACAACCTCACCCCTCATCGTATATCATCCATTTTATTTTCCAATGATTGCACGTTGGCCAGTAGAACGGATGGTAGAGAAGGTTTACTCACTCGCCTATGAATTTTCAGAAGGCAGCTCGACCTCCGCCCCGCTTTTCTCTGTCTTTTATTCACACAAGGACAGAGATTTGGGTTTGTTCCCAAGAAAGCAGTATATCCTTCATGTCATACTCGTTAAAGAAAAAAATCTTCATCCAGTTCGAGGTGAGTAATTGCTGTTCTGATGTCCAGAAGTTATTTTCGGTCATAAGAGACTGTAGCAGCAACATTATGTACAAAATTGGTTAAAAAATAAGTTACAAACAATGCGAAAAAACATAAAATAGCACAGTTGGTTAGCAGCCGGTAAAACGGCAGCCATCCCCTCCAACCAGCCACACGAACAGCTGATGAAACTGTGGGTTTCCACAACCGAAGAATTTCTGCAAAAACTCCCAGAAACCGTCTTAGGAAGCTCATCTGCATGCTCGTTGTCCTCACCAGGGTCTTAATCTGACTGCAGTTCGGCGTCATAACCGACTTCAATGGGCAAATGCTCACCTTCGATGGCTACTGGAACGCTGGAGAAGTGTACTCTTCACGGATTAATCCCAGGTTCAACTATACAGGGCAGATGGCAGACAGTAGTATGGCGTCGTGTGGGCGAGCGGTTTGATGATGTCAACATTGTGAACAGAGTGCCCCATGGTGGTGGTGGGGTTATGGTATGGGCAGGCATACAGACAACGAACACAATTACATTTTATTGATGGCATTTTGAATGCACAGTGATACCGTGACGAGATCCTGAGGCCCATTGTCGTGCCATTCATTCGCCGCCATCACCTCATGTTTCAGAATGATAATGCACAACCCCATGTCGCAAGGATCTGTACACAATTCTTGGAAGCTGAAAATGTCCCAGTTCTACAATGGCCTGTATACTTCCCAGACATGTATGTTTGGACATGAGCATGTTTGGATCCTCTGGATCAACGCAAATTCCAGTTCCCCCCAATATCCAGCAACTTCGCAAAGCCATTGAAAGGGAGTGGGACAACATTCCACAGGCAATAATCAGCATTCTGTGTGAAGGAGGTGTCCCGCTGCATGAGACAAAAGGTGTTCACACCAGATACTGACTGGTTTTCTGATCCAGGCCACTACCTTTTTTTAAGGTATATGTGACCAACAGAGGCATATTTGTATTCACAGTCATGTGAAATCCATAGATTGGGGTCTAATGAATTCATTTCAATTGACTGATTTCCATATATGAGCTGTAAAAATGTACAAATTGACTGTAAAAATTGTTATGTTTTTGTTCAGTGTATATCTCTCCTTCTCTAACATGTCTATACCACTTTCATTCCTTCCATCGCTGGCTCCTCAACTCTCCCCATTCCTCTCTACAGAACATGATCTAGCTGTGTAGTCCCCTATATCTCACTGTGCTCTACAAGAAATCACACGGAGGACCTCACAGTATTTCAATTTTTTTCACCTACTCATCATCTCTTTCTCTCCCAGTCTGCCTGTCTTGCTCTGTCTCTGGTTCCAAATCACCTATGGACTCTGAAGTGACACTGTATCAGAGGTGTCTGGGGAGAGAGGAGAAGTGTATAGAAACTAGTGTATACAGTGGAACCCTTGACATCCTTCAAATTAGGTTACTTTGCTAGGCTGAGTTTGCTGAGAGAATGGTCCCCAGGTCATTCTCCTGTATGGCAAAATGACAGCTGATAATGGAAATGAATGGCTATTTATTTCCATCAGGATTTTCTTCCAGGCAAAATGTGTAGAAATGATTTTATTTGTCTGCTTTTATGTTTTTTTATCGACTAAAAGTCGGCAATTAGAGACTAATGGAAATGCTGGGCTTTAGCTCGGAGTTAGCCTTTCACCTCCATTATGCAGTGTGTCAATGGTGTTGACTGCAACAGTGGAGTTTGGTGAACTCAAGGGGCTGCGGCGAGAACAGGGTGCACGTTTGACGGAAGGTCACTTCACATCATCGGTACGTTGAACATGTCGCCGTTGGCAGCTCTTTGTGCTCAAAATTTGGGCGGAAGTTATTGTCCAAAACTTTACATTTTGCTCTCTGAGTCATCCTTCCAGGGCCCATCTGAATTATTCAGTTCAATATCCTCCATGATTAAAAATCCCAGGTGAAGACCTTTCTACTTCTACCCTCTGTGTCACTATGACATTAGTATAAATCCAAAATCCACTCACACATGCAAACACACATTGACAAAGTTGACAATACCCATTCACACAGAGATACAAGCATTCAAACATGCTCAGACAGAACAATACACACATTATTTTTATTTTTATTTGACCTTTATTTAACAAGGCAAGTCATTTAAGAACAAATTCTTATTTTCAATGCCGGCCTAGGAACAGTGGGTTAACTGCCTTGTTCAGGAGCAGAACGACTGATTTTTACCTTGTCAGCCCGGGGATTCAATCTTGCAACCTTTCGGTTACTAGTCCAACTAGGCTACTTGCCGCCCCAAAGCTAAATAAGATTACAACAATAGAATCTTACAATCTTGTCAAATTTGTACATTATAGTAATTGCTTCGGCCGGTGATTCTATTGTACTCCATGCAACACAATGGTGTCGAGAGCTGCCGGCATCTCAGTGTTTTCTGAACCACTCATCACTCATACTGCGAGCCATCTTTCTCTAGCTTCTCCTCCCTGTAACTGATTACCTAATAATGAAATGTGGCTCAATATTGAAGATGGAGTCTTGCACAGAGGTCATGTTTGGATCTGAGAATGAGTCATAAATAAAGAGGTGATTTATTCCAGTGCACGCACGCACACACACACACTCACACATACACACTGCATACACACACACTTCCCATAAGCCTGGCAACAACTACATATCACAGAGTTTGAATGACCCTAATTATTTTAGCAGTAGGGTTGCTTGCTGATAACCCCCTTTTCAAAGGAATCAAACCATATCGAGAGGTCATACGATTCAAGTGAAGGCGGTGATGGAGAGAGAAATATGCAATTGTGTCTTGAATTGAAGTGAAGGTATTCATGCTAGAGCTTTGCCGGGCTTTTCAAGTGCAAATGGATTGATATAGAATAATGATAGACCAGACTAGAATTCTTCTCCTTGCAACAGCGCCGATGGAATTCGGGCCTTCAAATGTTCCGTCAAAGTCAACTGGTCCCTCTTTCTACATTTACATTTGAGTCATTTAACAGATGCTCTTATCCAGAGCGGCTTACAGGTAATTGTTAGATTACTGTACTGTATCATCTTGCGCTCTTGCGACCACATATTTCAGCATAGCATATTTAATTTTGGCACCTTCCATGTCCTTCAGAGAGAGAGAGAGAGAGAGATAGTAAGAGTTATGTGTTTGTGGGTGAGTGTAGAGTATTAATCTGCCACTTGAAAAATATTCATGTATTTTACATGTGAGAGAGAGGGGAGGGGACAGAGAAAAAAAGAGACATTTTGATGGATACTTTGCAAATAATTTCGCAAAGGTCCTTTAGAGACTGCTTGTTGTGAATGCACGCCAGAAAGAGAGGAAAAGAGGAGAGAATGAGAAAGGGAAGAGAAAAGGAGTGGAACGTGGAGTGGAACCTTAAGGGGCTGCAGGCGAGAGCAGAGTGCACAGAAGGTTACTTCACATCATATGTATTGAAAATGGAAGCTCTAGCCATAGCATATATATTGTATCTACTTAACAATGTTGTATTCATTGAGATCCTATTCATTTATTAGAGGGGCTATGGCATAAACCCCTCAATGTTCCAGAATGGTATGAACATAGCAGCCATTGTGATCCAAGAGAAATTCAAAACGGTCTAATTGGAATTAATGGTAGTAATGGTAGTAAAGGCATCGGTGATGCATTTCCTGCTTTTACTAATGTAGGAAAATAAAAGTCAGGCATGGGATATATCAGAAATTGTGTAATATAATTATTGCCAACCTATAATATTGTCATATAATTATAAATCCATTTTCTACAGGTTTTATACAAATTGTCTGTAAAATAGGAAAAGTTAGGAAAGCAAAGGCTAGCTTTTTCAAACATAAATTTGCATCCTGCAACACAAACTCAAAAAAGTTCTGGGACAGTTCTGTAAAGTCCATGGAGAATAAGAGCACCTCCTCCGAGCTGCCCACTGCACTGAGACTAGGAAACAATGTCACCACCGATAAATCCACAACAATTGAGACACAACATTTTTCTACGGCTGGCCATGCTTTCCACCTGGCTACCCCTACCCCGGTCAACAGCCCTGCACCCCACAGCAACTTATCCAAGCCTCCCCATTTCTTCTTCACCCAAATCCAGATAGCTGATGTTCTGAAAGAGTTGCAAAATCTGGACCCCTACAAATCAGCTGGGTTAGACAATCTGGACCCTCTCTTTCTAAAATTATTCACCGCAATTGTTGCAAACCCTATTACTAGCCTGTTCAAACTCTCTTTCGTATCGTCTGAGATCCCCAAAGATTTGAAAGCTGCTGCGGTCATCCCCAGATCACTGTTAGTCTCTATGGGGGTGCCACAGGGTTCAATTCTCGGGCCGACTCTTTTCTCTGTATACAGCAATGATGTATACTTGCTGCTGGTGATTCTCTGATCCACCTCTACACAGACAACACCATTCTGTATACTTCTGGCCCTCCTTTGGACACTGTGTTAACCTACCTCCAGACTAGCTTAAATGCCATATAACTCTCCTTCCGTGGCCTCCAACTGCTCTTAAATGCAAGTAAAACTAAATGCATGCTCTTCAACCAATCACTGCCCTAACCTGCCTGCCCGTCCAGCATCACTACTCTGGACGGTTCTGACTTATGTGGTGGTTCATTTCTTTACTATCAAATGAGGAGAGACAAACTTATCACACAAGTCAGAGTTATACTTAAACTAAATCTTTAATTGTGAGAGCTTTACAATAGCGATGGCTGGTCAATGAATCACCGTCTCTGATGATTCGTTGAGAACACAGAGACAAAATTACAAAGGGCTTTTATAGCCAAGATACACCCCTTTCAACCTATATGACGAACAACAGATATGTAGAATGGGTTACAAGGTTAAGATTTGTATGAAAGATGCCTATCATACATAGCCGACAGTCTCTTTTGTGTCAACAGTTTTCATTGTATAGACCAGTGTCTGGCCCTCCGACTCCAAACTGGAGCCATCTCTCCCTGGTACGGTGTAGAACAGAAACATAAATTCATGCTCTGGAATGCTCTTTAGGTTTTATCACCCAAAATACGTTATAAATCTCTTGTCAGTGTTATCTCCCAGAGGCCCATCCACAGTAGACCACACACACAATAGTTAAGAATACTCTATTCTGTTGAATAAAACAACCATTTGATGCAATAAAACTATTATAACATAATCTTGCAATTTTGCCCCCATACATACAGAATATGTGGACAACTACAAATACCTACGTGTCTGGTTAGATTGTAAACTCTCCTTCCAGACTCACATTAAGCTTCTCCAATCCAAAATAAAATCTAGAATCGACTTCCTATTTCGCAAGAAAGCATTCTTCACTCATGCTGCCAAACATATCATTGTAAAACTGACTATCCTACCGGTCCTTGACTTCGGCGATGTCATTTACAAAATAGCCTCCAACACTCTACTCAGCAAATTGGATGCAGTCTATCACAGTGCCATCCATTTTGTCACCAAAGCCCCGTATACTGCCCACCACTGAAACCTGTATGCTCTCGTTGGCTGGCCCTCGCTTCATATTCGTCACCAAACCCACTGGCTCCAGATCATCTATAAGTCTTTGCTAGGTAAATCCCCGCCTTATCTCAGCTCACTGGTCAACATAGCAGCACCTACCCATAGCACGCACTCCAGCAGGAGTGGTCACCCCCAAAGCCAATTCCTCCTTTGTCCGCCTTTCCTTACAGTCGTCTGCTGCCAATGACTAGAACGAATTGCAAAAATCACTGAAGCTGGAGACTCATATCTCCTTCACTAACTTTAAGCATCAGCTGTCAGAGCAGCTCAGAGAACATTGCACCTGTACGTTGCCGATCCATCTACCTCATCCCATTATTTTTTACTTTTTTTTTCTCATTGCACCCCAGTATCTCTACTTGCACATTCATCTTCTGCACATCTATCACTCCAGTGTTTAATTGCTAAATTGTAATTACTTCGCCACTATTGCCTATTTATTGCCTTACCCCCCTAATCTTACCTCATTTGCACACACTGTATATAGATTTTCTATTGTGTATTAACACAACTGTACGTTTGTTTATTCCATGTGTAACTCTGTGTTGTTGTTTGTGTCGCACTGCTTTGCTTTCTCTTGGCCAGGTCACAGTTGTAAATGACAACCTTTTCCCAACAGGCCTACCTGGTTAAATAAAGGTGAAATAAAAAAATGTTTTTTTTTTTTTTTTTTTTTTTTTTAACTCTAAAGTACATGTAAACAGATGTCACGTCCACTCCCCCATTCCGGCGCTCGACGTCACCGGTCTACTAACCACTGGTCCTGGCAACCCATCTTTACGCAAACCTGGCAACCATTATTATGCACACCTGCATCTCACCATCAGTCACACCTGGACTTCATTACTCCCTTCATTACCTACCCTTTATTTAGCACTCAGTCATCATAATTGGCAGAAACTCAAGGAAGAGTTCTCCTGACCAAGGAAGAGTTCTCCTGATCACGGCCATCTATTGATCTGGAGCCTATGAACAGTCAGGAAGAAGAGCTTGGATTGAAGCGGAACTGAGGATGGAAGATGGCGGAAAGTGAGGTTTTGTCTATCTCAAGGCCATCTGACTGTTAAATAGCCATCACTAGCACATTAGAGGCTGCTGCCCTATTTACATAGACATGAAATCACTGGCCACTTTAATAATGGAGCACAAGTCACTTTAATAATGTTTACATATTTTTCATTACTCATCTCATATGTATATACTGTATTCTATTCTATTTTACTGTATCTTAGTCTATGACGCTCTGCACTGTTGGAGATAGAAACACAAGAATTTCCAACACAATCAATAACATCTGCCAAACACGTGTATGTGACAAATTAAAAAAGCCTGTGTATACCCTCGTTATTGTTATTTTGTGTTATTTTATTCTGTCAGTATTTTAACGGCATTGTTGGGAAAGGGCTTGTAAGTAAGCATTTTAAATGTAAAGTCTACAATTGTATTCGGCGCACGTGACAAATCAAATTTGATTTGATTATGACAATATAAAAGGTCAGACATTTTGGTCAGGTAGAGTAGGTCAGTCATGGACAGCTAGGGGTGTGATAAGATGTTGTGTAAAACAATGAACTTGATGATTATCTTCACAGTATGTTTGTTAGCTAGTTTAGTGTAACATTTGTTTCATTAACTGCCAATATGGCAACATTCCATACAAACAATGCAATAAATCAGTCGCTGAAATCAGTTGATAGAACTTAGACAAGTTGTAAATGCAACAAGTACTGATATTGTATCATATAGTAGCACTGAGTTTAATAACATTGAACATGGACCGATACAAAACAAGAGAAGCGTCTGACATGGAAACACAAACGATACTACATGCTGACTGTTCTTCTTCGGTCCCGTCGATGTGGATAGGGGGGTGCTCCCTCTGCTGTTTACTGAAGTCCACGATCAGATACTTTGTTTTGTTGACGTTGGGTGAGAGGTAATTTTCCTCGCACCACAAACCTAGGGCCCTCACCTCCTCCCTGTCATGATGAGCTTGGAGGGTACTATGGTGTTGGATGCTGAGCTATAGTCAATTAACAGCATTCTTACATAGGTATCCCTCTTGTACCAATGGGATAGGGCAGTGTGCAGTGCGATGGCGATTGCATCGTCTGTTTATCTACTGGGGTGGTAAGCAAATTGAAGTGGGTCTAGGGTAGCAGGTAAGGTAAAGGTGATATGATTCTTGACAAGTCTTTCAAAGCACTTCATGATGACATACAGTGGGGCAAACAAGTATTTGATACAGTGCCGATTTTGCAGGTTTTCCTACTTACAAAGCATGTAGAGGTCTGTAATTTTTATCATAGGTACACTTCACCTGTGAGAGACGGAATCTAAAACAAAAATCCAGAAAATCACATTGTATGATTTTAAGTAAATAATTTGCATTTTATTGCATGACATAAGTATTCTTCGTTGAATGAACAAAAGGACTTCATACAGGAACAAAAGGAGTTCCTGTATGTTATCACAATCCCACCATGAGTAGTTAATCATAAAACATACACCCCCGCCCTTATTCCCGGAGAGATATATATGCATGTATGCGCGATGAACTGAGAACCCTGGCTGTACGGAATCAGACAGTATATACCAAGAGAGCCATGTTTCCGTGAAACAGAGTATGTTACAATCCCTGATGTCTCTCTGGAAGGAACTCCTCGCCCTGAGCTCATCAACTTTATTATCCAGAGACTGAACATTAGCGAGTAATATACTCGGAAGTGGTGGGTGGTGTGCGTGCCTCCTGGGTCAGACTAAAAGTCCACTCAGAGTACCTCTCCTCCGCCGGCTGTGTTTTGGGTCACAATCCCTGATGTCTCTCTGGAAGGAACTCCTCGCCCTGAGCTCATCAACTTTATTATCCAGAGACTGAACATTAGCGAGTAATATACTCGGAAGCGGTGGGTGGTGTGCGTGCCTCCTGGGTCGGACTAGAAGTCCACTCCGAGTACCTCTCCTCCGCCGGCTGTGTTTTGGGTCAGCCTCTGGAATCAGTTCAATTGCAAAATACTGCAAAGTTTCCTAAGAGCTAGAAGCACGGCAGCCCTATCAGTTGGTGTCATTTTAGGTCTCAAACCAGTACCGAGTCAGTGGACTGGGGTACGATGTAGAAGGGGTGATTGATTGAGGTAATATCTACATGCAAGTTTGGTTAGGTGATTGATTAACCTCTTGGAACTTCCTGTAACAGTATAACTTCAGACCGTCCCCTCGCCCATACCCGGGCGTGAACCAGGGACCCTCTGCACACATCAACAACAGTCACCCATGAAGCATCGTTACCCATCGCTCCACAAAAGCTGCGGCCCTTGCAGAGCAAGGGGAACCACTACTTCAATGTCTCAGAGCAAGTGACGTCACCGATTGAAATGCTATTTAGCGCGCACCACCGCTAACTAGCTAGCCGTTTCACATCCGTTACATACCCATCCCGAATTTTCATCAACTACACTAATTAGCATAGCGCAACGGCCAAATAATCTTACTAGAAAATATTCATATCCATGAAATCACAAGTGAAATTTATCGAAACACAGCTTAGCCTTTTGTTAATCACCCTGTCGTCTCAGATTTTGAAATTATGCTTTACAGCCTAAGAAAGACAAGTGTTTGTGTAAGTTTATCGATAGCCTAGCATAGCATTATGTCTAGCTAGGTCACGAAAATCAGAAAAGCAATCAAATTAATTGTTTACCTTTGATGATCTTCGGATGTTTTCACTGACGAGACTCCCAGTTAGACAGCAAATGTTCCTTTTGCTCCATAAAGATTATTTTTATGCCCAAAATACCTCCGTTTGTTTGTCACGTTATGTTGAGAAATCCACCGGAAATAGCGATCACGACAATGCCGGAAAAAAAATCCAAATTATATCCATAATATCGACAGAAACATGGCAAACATTTGTTTTTCAAATATCTATTCGATAATACATCAACCGGGACAATTGGCTTTTTCAGTAGGACCGAGAGGAAAAATGGCTACCTCTGTCTTTTACGCAAGAATCACTCTAAGAGCCCTCAGCTGGCCACTTACGCAATGTGGTCCTTTACGCTCATTCTTCAACATAAAGGCGTGAAACTACGTCTAAAGGCTGTAGAGAGGGAATTAGGGAATACGTAGAAAAAGGAATCTGGTTGATATCCCTTTCAATGGCCAATAGGGATGCATAGGAACACAACGGTTTCAAAATATGATTCACTTCCTGATTGGATTTTTCTTAGGCTTTCGCCTGCAATATCAGTTCTGTTATAATCACAGACAATATTTTCACAGTTTTGGAAACTTTAGAGTGTTTTCTATCCTAAGATGTCAATTATATGCATATTCTAGCATCTGGTCCTGAGAAATAGGCTGTTTACTTTGGGAACGTTATTTTTCCAAAAATAAAAAATAGTGCCCCCTAGCTTCAAGAGGTTAAAAACCTATCTAGGATAGGCGGGACGCAAATGTCCCACCTGGCCAATTGCCAGGGAAAATGCAGTGCGCCAAATTCAAATAAAATACTATAAAATTCTAACTTTCATTAAATCACACATGTAAGATACCAAATTAAAGCTACACTCGTCGGCAATCCAGCCAACAAGTCAGATTTCAAAAAGGCTTTTCGGCGAAAGCATAAGAAGCTATTATCTGATGATAGCACAACAGTAAACAAAGAGAGAGTAGCATATTTAAACCCTGCAGTCAACACACAAAACGCAGAAATAAAATATAAATCAGTTCTTACCTTTGACAAGCTTCTTTTGTTGGCACTCCAATATGTCCCATAAACATCACAAATGGTCCTTTTGTTCGATTAATTCCGTCGATATATATCCAAAATGTCAATTTATTTGGCGCGTTTGATCCAGAAAAAAACAGCTTCCAATTTGCACAACGTCACTACAAAATATCTCAAAATGTATCTGTAAACTTTGCCAAAACATTTCAAACTACTTTTGTAATACAACTTTAGGTATTTTTAAACGTCAATCAAATTGAAGACGGGACAATCTGTGTTCAAAACAGGAAAACAACAAACTCACTCTACTTTTCCAGTCATGCGCCTTCTTAAAAATAAAATTTTAAATGACACAAATTCAAGATGGCCGTACTTCTTCATTACACAAAGGAATAACCTCAACCAATATAACCTGTCACCAAGACTGGTGACATCCAGTGGAAGCGGTAGGAACTGCAAACAAGTGCCTTAGAAATCTCGTTTCCCAATGAAAACTCATTGGATAGACAGTGACCTCAAAAAACAAATCTGAATGGGTAGTCCCCGGGGTTTTGCCTGCAACATAAGTTATGTTATACTCACAGACATGATTCAAACAGTTTTAGAAACTTCAGAGTGTTTTCTATCCAAATCTAATATATAATGATATAATATGCATATCTTATATTCTTGGCATGAGTAGCAGGAAGTTGAAATTGGGCACGCTATTTATCCAAAAGTGAAAATGCTGCCCCCTATCCCAAAGAGGTTCTGACTTGCCTAGATAAATAAAGGTAAAATAAATATATATTTTTTAATATCTCAGCCAATCATGGCTAGCGGGAATGTTGCTGCCTTTTTCTATCGCTAAACCAACTAGGCTTGTTATTTAACCATTTTATTCGTATTTACAGATGGCATACAAGTTTCGTATTATGGCACATGCAAGTTCACATGTTCCAGAAGGCATTTTTGCCAAAAAATGCATTTTGATCCTCCAAAAAATGTAAGTTCAAATAGCGCTCCTGTGAAGTAGGGACACGCAATATACACCTAGATTCCAGAAACGAGTCACATTTTGTTAGATTGAAGAATTCATTCTATCGATTTATTTAATTATTCGGGTGAGCAGGGATTTATTTAGTCTTCTAGGGCAACATATGACAGAAGAGAAGCTGCATATATCTTATTATAGACAAGTTGACTGAAAAATATACCCTATCAATATGTCGAAAAACCTGCACCCCTGTCAAAAAATCATTCCACTGTCTCTGACTGTAGCCTACAGCATATTTTATATTAGTGGGTTGGGTGCAGGCCTGAGATTTTCACTTCATCACACATAGTTGGGAGGTTGGTGATGGGTTATTAACTATTGTGGGCGGGCGCGGGTGAATCTGCTCACCACTAGGGAGCATGGTTCATGTGGTGCCGCCATGATTTAATGACTTCACATAGTAGCCAACTTTTGATCTCTTTCATTTTGTCCGAACAGGACTGTGGCTCTTGATGTACCTCATTTCTTCAGAGGATATCGCGTTGATGTTGCTTAGCTTTGAAGCCAAAATTTAAATAAATGTTTATTTACATTAAATACTCAGACAAGCATGTCATGACGTTCTTGTGTAGCTCTTATTGGGACAAATTCCATATTGAGATCTCTATGTGTTTTTAATGATCTGTCATGCACTGATGCTCATGACTGATTTTCAGGGAAAAAGACCAGCACTGATTTAAAGGTAGACAAGTTTGGTCCATTGAGGGTAACTGTCCATTTTTACTGAAAGTGGTTTGGTAGTATGGCAACACATCACTTGGCCTTATCTTGCAGTTTATGGGTGTTTCAAAGCTAGCTTGAGAGACCTTCACTATCCAGATTGAATACACCCCTGCAGTGTCATCAATCATTTTCATATTTGCACTGGGCAAAGTTCTCAATACCATGGCTCTCATCACTCCTCAAGCCTTGTTCGCATTGCTAATGGTTGCATCAGTCCTCAAGCCTTGTTCGCATTGCTAATGGTTGCATCACTCCTCAAGCCTTGTTCGCATTGCTAATGGTTGCATCACTCCTCAAGCCTTGTTCGCATTGCTAATGGTTGCATCACTCAAGGCTCCTCATGTTGTAAGGATTTTCGTCCTCGTCTGATGAGGAATAGGAAGGATCAGACCAAAACGCAGCGTGGTAAGTGTCCATGTTAATTTTAATAAATAAACTGAACACTGCAATAACAAAAAAAACAAAAAAAGTTCTGTAAGGTGAAGACACACAAAACAGAAAACATAGAATGCCCACCCCAACTCACACCCTGACCAAACCAAAAATAGAGATAAAAAAGGAACTAAGGTCAGGACGTGACACATGTTGACTCCTTCCATTGAAAATGTTTTAGTTCCGGTATGTAGTTGTCTCCTGTCTGAATTGATGGAAAATGGCCAAGTCAGCAAATACACTGACTTATATGGGTGGTTATCATTTAGACATAACAGAAATGTTGCATGTATTATATAAAAAACATACAGAAGACATGTAAGCTAAACCTTCTAAGGTCTCACATACAGAGGACAAGGGGGAGGACATGAGGAGGGGGAGGAGGAGAGAAGAGAGGAGGAGGGGTAAGAGGAGGAAGAGGAGGAGAAGGAGGAATAACTTTGATAGCAGCAGTGAGTCTATTTTGTTATTAACTGGAGATCTCTCAACAATAATTCTCAAAATAGCACATTGGTAGTAATCCGTGACAAATATCAAAGCAAAGCAGGGATTAGTTACAAACCAAGAAAGCCATAACTGTAGATTTATCAAATGCCCAGCCTTAACCATGGAAACTCATACCTGAAAAGGAAAATGTATATACAAATATTGTATTTTTGTGATTGTTTTTTATGAGTCAACATGACAATTACTATGTGAAACTTATAAGGAAGCATTTATTTCGTAGAGGTTACATTCTCAGAACATCAACTTTTCTTATGATAATCATAAATGACTCATAATTATTATATTTTGTCTCAAAAATGTATTATCAATGCACCACAATCATGTATTCAATTGTCAATAAGTAATATAGGTCAACACATAAAACTACACCAATGACATAAGAAAAAAAAATACTTATTAGAAATTTGTACAAATATTCTTCTGGTGTTCAAGATTGTTATTTGTTTTTCATTATTATTTTCCATATTAGAGCAATACTATTATACGTTTTGTTTTGAGTGCGTGTTTGTTTTGTAGATGGGATGGGGGGATTACGTTCTGCTGCTGTTTCTCTATCTTTATTATGTAATTAGTTTTTTTTATAGTGTCTGTGTTCGTGGTTAGATAATATCTCTAGCCTTCACCTGAAACCCACTGAAGCTGGAGCGATTGCAGTACAGCATTACGCGATGCTCACTAGATGATAAGTAGGTAGGACGTACTGGAAATTCCACAGAGTTATGGAAACCATGTCTGAATTCAAATCCCTTGACATTTTCCACATTTTGTTACGTTACAGCATTATTCTAAAATGGATTAAATAAAACATGTTCCTCATCAATCTACCTATACACAATACCCCATAATGACAAAGCAAAAACAGGTTTTTAGAAATGCTTGTAAATTTATATATATATATATATAAAAATACAGAAATACCTTATTTGCATAACTATTCAGACCATTTTCCATGAGACTCGAAGTTGAGCACAGGTGCATCCTATTTCCATTGATCATCCTTGAAATGTTTCTACAACTTGATTGGATTCCCCTGTGGTAAATTCAATTGATTGGACATGATTTGGAAAGGTACACAACAGACTATAAAAGGTCCCACAGCTGACAGTGCATTTCAGAACAAAAACCAAGTCATTAGGTCGAAGGAATTGTCCGTAGAGCTCCGAGACAGGATTGTGTCGAGGCACAGATCTGGGGAAGGGTGCCAAAAAATGTTTGCAGCACTGAAGGTCCCCAAGAACACAGCGGCCTCCATCATTCTTAAATTGAAGTAGTTTGGAACCATCAAAACTCTTCCGAGAGCTGGCCTGCTGTGCAAACTGAGAAATCGGTGGAGAAGGGCCTTTGTCAGGGAGGTGAACCCGATGGTCACTGCTGACAAGGTAAAAATCTGTCGTTCTGCCCTTGAGCAAGGCAGTTAACCCACTGTTCACCGGCGTCAAAGACGTGGATGTCGATTAAGGCAGCCCTCCGCACGTCTCTGAGTCAGAGGGGTTTGGTTAAATGCGGAAGAAACTTTTCAGTTGAATGCATTCAGTTCTACAACTGACTTGGTATCCCCCTTTTGCTTTACTATGACAGAGCTCCAATGTTCCTCTGTGGAGATGGGATAACCTTCCAGAAGGACGGCCATCTCTGCAGCACTCCACCAATCAGGCCTTTATGGAAGAGTGGCCAGACAGAAACCAGTCCTCAGTAAAAAGCACATGACAGCCCGCTTGGAGTTTGCCAAAAGGCACCCAAAGGACTCTCAGACCATGAAAAACAACATCTTTGGCCTGAATGCCAAGAGTCACGTCTGGAGGGAAACAGGAAACATCCCTAAGGTGAACCATGGTGGTGGCAAGATCATGCTGTGGGGATGTTTTTCAGCGGCAGCAACTGGGAGAATAGTCAGGATCGAGAGAAAGATGAACGGAGCAAAGTGCAGAGAGATTCTTGATGAAAACCTGCTCCAGAGTGCTCAGGACCTCAGACTGGGGAAAAGGTTTACCTTCCAACAGGACAACGACCCTAAGAATACAGCCAAGACAATGCAGGAGTGGCTTCGGGATAGGTCTCTGAATGTCTTTGAGTGGCCCAACCAGAGCCCTGAAACCAGAACCAGAACCAGAAATTGAACCCGATCTAACATCTCTAGAGAGCCCTGAAAATAGCTGTGCAGCGACCCTCCCCATTCAACCTGACAGAACGTGAGAGGATCTGCGGAGAAGAATGGGAGAAACTCCCTAAATACAGGTGTGCTAAGCTTGTAGCATCATACCCAAGAAGATGCAATGCTGTAATCGCTGCCAAAGGTGCTTCCTAACTCAGTTGCCGGAGAGGAAGGTCAATGGTGACTTTAACGGTTACAAAATAATAGAGTGAAAAGAAGGAAGCCTGTACAGAATTAAACCTATTTCAAAACATGCAATCCTGTTTGTAATAAGGCACTAAAGTAAAGCTACTAAAAATGTGGCAAAGAAATTCACTTTAAGTCCTGAATACAAAGTGTTATGTTTGGGACAAATCCAGCACAACACGTCACTGAGTACCACTCTTCATTTTGTCAAGCATGGTGGTGGCTGCATCATGTTATGTGTATACTTGTCATCGGTAAGGACTAGGGAGTTTTTTTAGGATAAAAAGAAACAGAATCACAGAAGGCAAAATCCAAGAGGAAAACCTGGTTCAGTCTGCCTTCCAACAGACACTGGGAGACAAAATCACCTTTCAGCAGGACAATAACCTAAAACACACATTGTAATTCTGTAGCAATTCTAAAAGGAGTGAGCTGCGGATACAACACTTGTATAGCAAATAACAACAGTTTAATAAGGACCACTCTGTGTGTGCTAACTAATGAAGTAGTTAGGTATTCTACATTCATTTACTATAGACTGTATTGACCCAGGCCCTTGTTGTATGAGCGACAGCACCAACAATTCTGTTGATTATTTAGGCTATAGTGTAATGGAATGTTCTGCCTTGTGTGGTAAGTCTTGTGGGTTTTGACACTCTTATGTAGGCGTCATCACCAGCCATAAAATAACGCAATACGTGTCACAAAAGGTCTAAACATGTTTCATGACAGTGTTATTGGAGTGTTATGACAAGTTATGTCAGCTGTAATAACATATTATGGCACGTGCTATGAGGCTGGGTGACAGGTAAAGTGTTTCCCAAAATTCTAACTTGAGAAATTTTTGCTAAAAAGTTATTTTTTTGTTTTGTTTTTACTATTTTGATGGAAAACAATCAGAGTAAGGTACTTAATTGTTACCCAGAAATGACTTAATATGGAGATAAAAACGGCTGCATTGGAACTTTAAAACCAAAATATGACTGTGCATTAATGAATCAAACGAGTATTCTCCAGCATAGTCTGGAGAATTTAACAGGATTGTAAGACAGCTGTTGTCCTCTCCCAGTTTTACATACACTATATGACCAAAAGTATGAGGACACATGCTCATCTAACATCTCCTGCCATAAATCATGGCATAAACCTTCGCTGCCATAACAGCCTCCACTCTTCTGGGAAGGCTTTCCATTAGATGTTTTTTTCCCTCTGACAGAACGGCACAATATGTACTGCAATTTGTTTTACCGTGCTGCGTGACGTTCCTCAGCTGTGCAACAAAAACAATAACAGCAGTGGCGCTGTTTCGCCCCAAACTGCAGATTCCATCTTTAACAGTCACACCTTTCAGCTCTATCCATCCCTCATCACTCAGTGGTCAGCCAAGAGAGTGGCTTAGCAGAGGGGAAACCAGAGTTTTTCTCACCCTCTCCCCGCAACAGCTGCCACCTCATGCCACCTCCTCAGAGGCCCTGCAGAAACATCTGTTAGTGGTACAGATGACACACACTACCTAGTTACTGGCCGGTATTCCAACGTCACCGGGAGGAAACCGCCAAGCTGTGACAACCAGCTGTGAACTCTCTCTGACCTCTTATCAGTTTGCCATCATCCAATAGGAATAGTTTACAGTTTCATTTTAGACAAGCTCTTATCCAGAGCGACATACAGTAGAGAGTGCATATATTTTTATACATTTTTATACTGGTCCCCCGTGGGAATCAAACCCGAAAACCCTTGCATTGCGAGCACCATGCTCTATAAACTGAGCCACACTGGACCCTATTAAATTAAACGGCACCTGAACAAGAATTTAACCTACTGTATGAGATGGAATATTCTGGATGTATTTTTTTGTGATTATGTGAATTGGACAGATGAAGTTGAATGTACAACATGAAAACATCTAGTTTAATGATGATTGCAACAATTATTTGAAAGGCTGGAAGAAAACAGACCACATCCATAAATTGAAAAGTTAAAACCCTGGATTGTATAAGCAAACCCAGCTGTGGACATGTCATAAATGCAAAAAAAATTATAACAACTTTGCTGAGAAGACGGTTCAAAGGCACCTCTGTGGTTTATATGTTTACCGATTAACTTTTCTGTTCCAGTAATTAATGATGGCCCTGGAGGGTAGGGCTGCCATCTTATCGGCTCTCAACCAATCATGCTATTTTGTTAGTTTTTTTGTTGTTTGTAACTATTTTTGTACATAATGCTGCTGCTACAATCTCTTATGACCGAAAAGAGCTTCTGGACATCAGAACCGGGATTACTCACATCAAATTGGACGAGGTGCCGGACACGAGGCATATAGTGCAGACACCCGACCAGGCCTCGATCCCCGTAATTCACTGGAGAAGGAAACAAAGATTTTGAGGCAAAAGATCTGGGTGCCTTGTGAGGATCAGGCAACGAGTGGCTAATCAGCTTACAGAATGGAAGGCAAGGGAAAACGTTCAATCGTTGGAAAATAAATGGGATGAACTGAAAGCACGTACAGTGGGGCAAAAAAGTATTTAGTCAGCCACCAATTGTGCAAGTTCTCCCACTTAAAAAGATGAGAGAGGCCTGTAATTTTCATCATAGGTACACTTCAACTATGACAGACAAAATGAGAAAAAAAATCCAGAAAATCACATTGTAGGATTTTTTATGAATTTATTTGCATATTATGGTGGAAAATAATTATTAGGTCAATAACAAAAGTTTATCTCAATACTTTGTTATATACCCTTTGGCAATGACAGAGGTCAAATGTTTTCTGTAAGTCTTCACAAGGTTTTCACACACTGTTGCTGGTATTTTGGCCCATTCCTCCATGCAGATCTCCTCTAGAGCAGTGATGTTTTGGGGCTGTTGCTGGGCAACACGGACTTTCAACTCCCTCAAAAGATGTTCTATGGGGTTGAGATTTGGAGACTGGCTAGGCCACTCCAGGACCTTGAAATGCTTTTTACGAAGCCACTCCTTTGTTGCCCGGGCGATGTGTTTGGGATCATTGCTATAAGCAAACAGGAAAACTCTCAACCAGAGGCGGCGCTCCTGGTGGCCAGTGAATTAATGCAAGTAAACCTCAATCAGTTTTACTGAATTTCTGTCAGCATGTTAAATGTGCAACCAGAGGGAAAACAATTCTAGACCAGCTTTAACCCACACACACAGACACGTACAAAGCTCTCCCTCACCCTTCACTTGGAAAATCTGACCATAACTCTATCTTCCTGATTCCTGCTTACAAGCAAAAATTAAAGCAGGAAGCACCAGTTACTCAGTCTATAAAAATGTGGTCAGATGAAGCAGATGCTAAACTACAGGACTGTTTTGCTAGCACAGACTGGAATATGTTCCGGGATACTTCCGATGACATTGTGGAGTACACCTCATCAGTCACTGGCTTTATCAATAAGTGCATTGAGTACGTCGTCCCCGCAGTGACTGTACGTCCATACATCTAGAAGCCATGCATTACAGGTAACATTCACACCAAGATCAAGGGTAGAGCTGCCGCTTTCAAGGAGTGGGACTCTAACCCAGAAGCTTATAAGAAATCCCGCTATGACCTCCGATGACCCATCAAACATGAAAAGCATCAATAGAGGACTAAGATCGAATCGTACCACACCGGCTCCGACGCTCGTCGGATGTGGCAGGGCTTGCAAACTATTACAGACAACAAAGGGAAGCACAACCGAGAGCTGCCCAGTGACACAAGCCTACCAGACAAGCTAAATAAATGTTATGCTCGCTTCGAGGCAAGCAACACTGAAACATGAATGAAAGCATCAGCTGGTCCGGATGACTGTGTGATCATGCTCTTCGCAGCCGATGTGAGTAAGACCTTTAAACAGGTCAACATTCACAAGGCTGCAGGGCCAGACGGATTACCAGGACATGCACTCCGAGCATTTGCTGACAAGCTGGCAAGTGTCTTCACTGACATTTTCAACCTCTCCCTGTCTGAGTCTCTAATTCCAACATGTTTCAAGCAGACCACAATTGTCCCTGTGCCCAAGAACACTAAGGTAATGTTTGGGGAGTCTTCCACATGCATTTTGGCTAACACCGAACGTGTTTGCTTATTTTCTTCTGTAAGCAATGGCTTTTTTCTGGCCACTCTTCCATAAAGCCCAGCTCTGTGGAGTGTGCGGCTTAAAGTGGTCCTATGGACAGATACTTCAATCTCTGCTGTGGAGCTTTTCAGCTCCTTCGGGGTTATCTTTGGTCTCTTTGTTGCCTCTCTGATTAATGCCCTCCTTTCCTGGTCCATGAGTTTTGGTGGGCGGCCCTCACTTGGCAGGTTTGTTGTGGTGCCATATTCTTTCATTTTTTAATAATTGATTTAAGGGTGCTCTGTGGGATGTTCAAAGTTTCCAAACCTGGATCTGTACTTCTCCACAACTTTTCCCTGTCCTGTTTGGAGAGCTCCTTCGGCTTCATGGTGCCGCTTGCTTGATGGTGCCCCTTGCTTAGTGGTGTAAATTTACTAAGATCATGTGACACTTAGATTGCACACAGGTGGACTTTATTGAACTAATTATGTGACTTCTGAAGGTAATTGGTTGCACCAGATCTTATTTAGGGGCTTCATAGCAAAGGGGGTGAATACATATGCACGTACCACTTTTCAGTAGTTTAAATTAAATTACAGGTTGTAATGCAACATAATAGGAAAAACGGCAAGGGGGGTCAATACTTTTGCAAGGCACTGTAGAGGGAGGAGGTCAGAGACCTTACCATGTGGGGCAAGGACAATAACCTCTCCCTCAACGTAATCAAGACAAAGGAGATGATTGTGCACTACAGGAAAAGGAGGACCAAGCACACTCCCATTCTCATTGACAGGGCTGTAGTGGAGCAGGTTGAGAGCTTCAAGTTGCTTGGCATCCACATCACTAACAAACTAACATGGTCCAAGCACATCAAGACAGTCGTGAAGAGGGCAAGACAAAACCTATGGACAAAACCTCAGGAGACTGAAAAGATTTGGCATGGGTCCTCAGATCCTCAAAAGGTTTTACAGCAGCACCATCAAGAGCATCCTAAATGGTTCCATCACTGCCTGGTATGGCAACTGCTCAGGCTCCGACCACAAGGCGCTACAGAGGGTAGTGTGAATGGCCCAGTACATCACCAAGCTTCCTGCCAAGCCAAGCTTCCTGCCATCCAGGACCTCTATACCAGGAGGTGTCAGAGGAAGGCCATAAATATTGTCAATGACTCTAGCCACCCTAGTCATAGACTGTTCTCTCTTCTACCGCACAGCGGGCAGTACCGGGGCACCAAGTCTAGGTGCAAGAGGCTTCTAAACAGCTTCTACCCCCAAGCCATAAGACTCCTGAACAGCTAATCAAATGGCTACCCAGACTATTTGCACCCCCTGTCCTACACTGCTGCTACTCTCTGTTATTATCTATGCATACCCACTTTAATAACCCTACCTGCATGTACATAATTACCTCAATTACATCGACACCGGTGCCCCAGCACATTAACACATTGACTCTGAACCGGTACCCCCTGTATATAGCCCTGCTTTTGTTCTTTACTGCTGCTCCTTAATTAATTGTTTTTCTTATCTCTTACTTTTTGGGGGGTATTTTCTTAACTGCATTGTTGGTTAGGGGTTTGTAAGTAAGCATTTCAAAGTAAGGTCTACATGTATTTTTTTCGGCGCATGTGACAAATAACATTTGATTTGATATGACGTACTGTACTGCTATAGTATATCAATACTGTATTCCCCACAAGGGACTTGATTAAATCAGCAACTCATTCACTTGGCAATTTCCCAAAGAGCACAACCATACTGCTGACTCTTTAGTATGACTGGGAGAAGGTTGTAGCTGCCACCATGTTAAAGGAGGGGAGGCCTCAGATAAAGCACAAAATAAAAACTCAACATGAGCAAAACACATGTTCTAAACATCAGGGGTGGAGGTGATTTTGTATCCCAGTGTCTGCTGGAAAGCAGACTGAACCAGGTTTTCCTCTAGGATTTTTCCTGTGCCTGACTCTAGTCCATGTATTTTTATCCCCCCCAAAACTCCCTAGGCCTTTCTGATGACAAGCATTCCCTTATAAAAATAAGAAGAGTGGTAGTCAGTTATATGTTGCGTTGGATTTGGCCAAAACATAACGCTTTGTATTCAGGACAAAGCTAATTCTTTGCCCATTGTTTTTGCAGTATTACTTTAGTGCCTTATATCAAACAGGATGGATGTTTTTGTTTTAAAGTCACCTCATGTTGTAATCATTGTGTGGTTTCCTGAGTTTTGAAGGACGCCTGTATCTTTGTAGTGACTGGGTGTATTAATACACCATCCAAAGTTTAATGAATTACACCATGCTCAAAGAGATATTCAATGTCTGCTTTTAAATTTTTACCCATCTACACATAGGTGCCCTTCACTGCTCGACTGAGGGACCTTACAGATAATTGTATGTGTATGGTACAGAGATGACTTAGCAAAAATTGTTAAACACTATTATCGGGGTAATCATTCAACAATCGAGATGGGATAATCATAAAACAATTGTTAACCACTATTATTGCACACAGAGTGAGTCAATACATCTTATGTGACTTATGAAGCACATTTTTTATCCTGAACTTCTTTAGGCTTGCCATAAAAATGGGGTTGATTACTAATTGACTCAAGACATTTCATTTTTTCATATTTATTTAATTTGTAAAAATGTCTAAAAACATAATTCCACTTTGACATTATGGGGTATTGTGTTAAAGCCGGTGACACAAAATCTCAATTTAATCCATTATAAATTGTAACAGAACAAAATGTGGAAAAAGTTTTTGGAATGTGAATACTTTCTGAAGGTACTGTATTTGTTGGCATTCATTATTAATATGCATCTATTAATATGCAAATTATGTTGATGGTAAGGTCTAGAAGGGTGCAACTTGACATGATGTTTTACCCTTTCTGGTCTCCCCATCCCGGATCCGGGATCGTGAATACAGACTCAAGCTCATTACCATAACGCAACGTTAACTATTCATGAAAATCGCAAATTAAATGAAATAAATATGCTAGCTCTCAAGCTTAGCCTTTTGTTAACAACACTGTCATCTCAGATTTTCAAAATATGCTTCCCAACCATTGCAAAACAAGCATTTGTGTAACAGTATTGATGGCTAACGTAGCATTTAGCATTAGCATTCAGCTGGCAACATTTACACAAAAAAACAGAAAAGCATTCAAATAAAATCATTTACCTTTGAAGAACTTCAGATGTTTTCAATGAGGAGACTCTCAGATAGCAAATGTTCAGTTTTTCCTGAAAGATTATTTGTTTAGGACAAATCGCTCCGTTTTCTGCGTCACGTTTTGCTATGAAAAAACCCCTGTATCCAGGATTGTGTAAATCTATCAGCAAGCTCATTAGCATAACACAACGTTAACTATTCATGAAAATCGCAAATGAAATGAAATAAATATGCCATCTCTCAAGCTTAGCCTTTTGTAAACAACACTGTCATCTCAGATTTTCAAAATATGCTTCTCAACCATAGGAAAACAATCATTTGTGTAAAAGTAGCTAGCTAGCGTTAGCATTTAGCGTTAGCATTTAGCATTAGCATTAGCGTTAGCATCCAGCACGCAACATTTCAACAAAAACATAAAAGCCTTCAAATAAAATCATTTACCTTTGAAGAACTTCTGATGTTTTCAATGAGGATACTCTCAGTTAGATAGCAGATGCTCAGTTTTTCCAAAAAGATTCTTTGTGTATTAGAAATAGCTCCGTTTTATACATCACATTTGGCTACCAAAAAAAATCTGAAAATTCAGTCCTCAAAACGCAAACTTTTTTCCAAATTAACTCCATAATATCGACTGAAAACATGGCAAACGTTGTTTAGAATCAATCATCAAGGTGTTTTTCACATATCTCTTCATTGATACATCGTTCTTGGACACATGGTTTCTCCCCTATATCAAATGGAAAAGTACGAGCAGCTGGCAATTGCGCACCGAATTCCACGCAGGACACCAGGCGGACACTTGGAAAATGTAGTCTCTTATGGTCAATCTTCCAATGATATGCCTACAAATACGTCACAATGCTGCTAAGACCTTGGGCGAACGACAGAAAGTGTAGGCTCATTCCTTGCGCAATCACAGCCATATAAGGAGACAATGGAAAACAGAGCTTCAGAAATTCTGCTAATTCCTGGTTGATGCATCATCTTGGTTTCGCCTGTAGAATGAGTTCTGGGGCACTTACAGACAAAATCTTTGCAGATTCTGAAACTTCAGAGTGTTTTCTTTCCAAAACTGTCAAGAATATGCATAGTCGAGCATCTTTTCGTGACAAAATATCGAGCTTAAAACGGGAACGTTTTTTATCCAAAAATGAAATAGCGCCCCTAGAGATCTAACAGGTTAAAGGCCCATAGTCCACACCCTCTCATGCATTGCCATGCCATGCCAGATGATGATGCTGTAACAAGCGATTAAACATGTAAAATGTTCAGCTATTTTGAATTTTGTGAAAAACACTGACAGTGACATCGGAAGCCATCATACTTATTCCACATTTTGATGTGTTACAGCCTAAATTTAAAATGTATTTATATATTTTTTCTCACCCATGTACACACAATACCCCATAATGACAAAGTAAAAACCTGTTTTAAGAAATGTTCTCAAATGTATTGAATATGAAATACAGAAATAGCTCCTTTACATAAACATTCAAACCCCTGAGTCAATAGTTTGTAGAAAGACCCTTGGCAGTGATTAAAGCTGTGAATCTTTCTGGGTAAGTCTCTAAGAGCTTTCCACACCTGGATTGTGCAACATTTTCCCATTCTTCTTCTCAAAATTCTTCAAGGTCTGTCAAATTGGTTGTTGATCATTGCTAGACAACCATTTTCAGGACTTAGATTTTCAAGTATATTTAAGTCAAAACTGTAACTAGGCTGCTCAGGAACATTCATTGTCCTCTTGGTAAGCAACTCCAGCGTATATTTGGCCTTATGTTGGAGGTTATTGTCCTGCTGCAAGGTAAATTCATCTCCCAGTGTCTGGTGAAAAGCAAACTGAACAGGGTTTTCCTCTAGGATTTTGCCTGTGATTAGCTCCATTCCGTTTATTTTTTTATCCTGAAAAGAACTGAGGAGTTTAATGATTAAATCAATTCAAATCAAAGTTTATTTGTCATGTGTGTCGAAAACAACAGGTGTAGACCTTAAAGTGAAATGCTTACTTACAGGCCCTAATCAACAGTGCAATTTTTAAGTAAAAAATAGTTATTAGCTGAACAAATAAATAGGCTGTGTATCTAATCTTCTGACCCACTGGGAATGTGATGAAAGAAATAAAAGCTGAAATAAATAATTCTCTCCATTATTATTCTGACATTTCACATTCTTAAAATCAAGTGGTGATCCTAACTGACCTAAGACAGGAGATTTTTACTAGGATTAAATGTTAGGAAGTGTGAAAAACTGAGTTTAAATGTATTTGGTTAAAGTGTATGTAAACTTCCGACTTCAACTGTAGGTGTTCCTTTTGTCCAGGTAGGGAAGGGCAGTGTGGAGTACAATAGAAATTGTATCATCTATGGATCTGTTTGAGCGGTATGCAAATTGGAGTGGGTCTAGGGTTTCTGAGATAATGGTGTTGATGTGAGCCATTACCAGCCTTTCAAAGCACTGGCTACGGATGTGAGTGCTATGGGTCATTTAGGCAGGTTGCCATCATGTTCTTGGGCACCGGGACTATGTTGGTCTGCTTGAAACATGTTGGGATTACAGACTCAGAGACATGTTGAAAATGTCAGTGAAGACTTGCCAGTTGGTCAGCACATGCCCGGAGCACACGTCCTGGTAATCAGTCTGGCCCCATGGCCTTGTGAATTGTTTAATTGCTTGTGAAAAATGTGGCATGTGTTAATACTCAATATGCCTTAATGTGCCATAAAAAAGTAAGTGTAATGTGTGTGTGTGTGTCCATGCATGCCTAGCCCTGGCCTAACTCAACCACACCTTGATGTCTAATATCACGGCTCTCCTTATCTCAGCCAGGACCGAATCGAAAATATCCCACTCTAGTTTGTAGTTACTGATTATGGATTCTGCAGGCACACACCTGAGTATGGAAATGAGCAATTACATTTATCTTGGACTCATTCAAGAATGGCAAATATTAGTTTCACTTCCCTACCAATTCCAGCTCAGACTCTAAACATACACATTTCTGCATGCATAACAATCACAAATGAAATCCAATTCCAATACAAATGAAGTGTGCGTGGCTAATGATTAGCTATTAAGCAGGACACTTTATGACACAGCATGGAGAACATACCTTCTGGGACCATTTTTGGACTAAACCCATAGCCTATACAGTATGTACAAGTAACTTCCAAAATAAGTGAAACGCCTACATATCTTAATAGGGCATTGGAGCACCACAAGCCACCCAAACAGCTTTAATGCGCCTTGGTACAGATTCTACAAGTGTCTGGTTGTCACACCCTGATCTGTTTCACCTGTCTCCACCCCCAACCAGGTGTCTCCCAATTGTTCTCATTATCTCCTGTGTATTTACACCGGTGTTTTCTGTTTGTCTGTTGCCAGTTCGTCTTGTCTCGTCAAGACTGCCAGCTTGTTTTTCCGTACGCCTGTTGTTCTAGTCCCTGTTTTCTACTTCTCCCAATACTGAAAATTGCCGCCTGCCATCCTGTACCTACCTGACTCTGACCCGGTTTATGAATTTATGCATGTCCTCGACCTACCTCTTGCCTGCCACTTGTCTATTAATAAATATCAGAGACTCGAACCATCTGCCTCCTGTTTCTGCATCTGGGTCTCATCCTGTGTCGTTATACTGGGACTCTATTGGAGGTATGCAACACCATTCTTTCATGAGACATTCCATCAATTTCATCACTCTGAGTCAAACAGATCAAGATGTGCCTGTTATAGCACCACCATGTGAACACGTGTGTCAAGTTTTGTTACAATACGAAATATGTGTCTGATGAATATGCATTTACAAATCAGAACACACCCACTTGAATGTTTATTGGTCCATAGCAGCCATGCTTGAGATACTGGCCTGGAAAATATTGCGTTGAGAGGCATTATGCTACATATCAAGTTTTATCAAGATCGGCCCAGTGGTTCCGGAGGAGATGTTATCACAGTGCATTCTGAAATTATTCAAACCCCTTTTTCCACATTTTGTTTTGTTACAGCCTGAATTTAAAATATACAAAAATTATGTTTTGTGGAATTATGTTTTTATTTTTTTTACAAATTACTGAAAATGAAAAGCTGAAATGTCTTGAGTCAATAAGTATTCAACCTCTTTGTTATGACAAGCCTAAATACGTTTAGGACTACAAATTTGCTTAACAAATCACATAATACAATACGTTGCATGGACTCACTATGTGTGCAATAATATTGTTTAACATGATTTTTGAATGACTACCTCATCTCTGTACCCCACACACAGTTATCTGTAAGGTCCCTCAATCGAGCGATGAATTTCAAACACAGATTCAACCACAAAGACTAGGGAGGTTTTCCAATGCCTCGCAAAGAAGGACCTATTGGTAGATGGGTAAAAAAGCAGACACTGAATATCACTTTGAGCATAGTGAAATTATAAATTACCGGAGAGGAAGGAAACCACTCAGGGGTTTCACCATGAGGCCAATGATGACTTACCAGTTTAATGGCTGTGATAGGAGAAAACTGAGGATGGATCAACAACATTGTAGTTACTCCACAATCTTAACCTGATTGACAGAGTGAAAAGAAGGAAGCCTGTACAGAATAAAAATATTCCAAACATACATCCTTTTTGCAACAAGGCACTAAAGTAATACTGTAAAACATTTGGCAAAGCAATTCACTTTTCGTTCTGAATACAAAGTGTTATGTTTGGAGAAATTCCTATACAAAACATTAGCATTGCCAATTATAGTGGTGGCCGCATTTTCTTATGGGTATCCTTGTAAAGCTAAAATAGAGCTAAAATGGCGGCGGAAGAAATGACAGGAGTTTTACAGGCGTCTAACCAATTATGCTATTATGTGGGGTTTTTTTGCGTTATTTTCTTATTTTGTACAGAATGTTTCTGCCACCATATCTTATGGCAAAAAATAGCTTCTCGATATCAGGACAGCGATCACTCACCTCGGATTAGACAAAGATTTTTCTTCAACAAGCAGGAAGCACAGGATATACTGCGAGCACTCTACAGGGCTGACATCCCTGTTATTGGCAAGAGAATGAGATGCAGGCACAGAGGACACAGAGCGGGGTGTCTCCGACGGATCCGGAGAAGGTGGGTGGGAAAGCTGCCGTTACCGTCAATATTACTCGCCAACGTACAATAAATTAGACGAGGTATGATCACGAATATCCTTGTGTTTCATGGAATCATGGCTGAATGATTACATGGATATTCAGCTAGCAGGATATATGCTGCCCCGGCTAGAAATAACAGCACACTCCAGTAAGACTAGGGGGGATGGTCTGTACATATTTGTAGACAACAGCTGGTGCACGAAATCTAAGGAAGTCTCTAGATTTTGCTCGCCTGAATTAGAGTATCGCATGATAAACTGTAGACCACACTATTTTTCAAGAGAATTTTCATCTATACTTTCGTGGCTGTTTATTTACCACCACAGACGGACGCTGGCACTAAGATCGTACTCAGTCAGCTGTATAAGGAAATACGCAAACAGGAAATTGCTCACCCAGAGGCGGCGCTCCTAGTGGCCGGGAACATTAATGCAGGGAAACTTAAATCAGTTTTACCTCATTTCTATCAACATGTTAAATGCGCAACCAGAGTGAAAAACATTCTAGATCACCTGTACTCCACACACAGAGACGGATACAAAGCTATCCCTCGCCCTCCATTTGGTAAATCTGACCACAATTCGGTCCTCCTGATTCCTGCTTACAAGCAAAAATTAAAGCAGGAAGCACCAGTGACTCGGCCTATAAAAAAGTGGTCAGATGAAGCAGATGCTAAACTACAGGACTGTTTGCAATCACAGATTGGAACATGTTCCGGAATTCTTACGATTGCATTGAGGAGTACACCACATCAGTCACTGGCTTTATCAATAAGTGCATCGAGGACGTCTTCCCCACAGTGACTGTACGTACATACCCCAACCAGAAGCTATGGATTACAGGCAACATTCACACTGAGCTAGAGAGTAGAGCTGACGCTTTCAAGGTGCGGAACTCTAACCCAGAAGCTTAAAATAAATCCTGCTATGCCCTCCTACGAACCATCAAACAGGCAAAGCGACAATGCAGGGTTAAGATTGAATCGTACTACATTGTCTCTGACGCTCGTCTTATGTGGCAGGGCTTGCAAACTATTACACACTACAAAGGGAAGCACAGCCGCGAGCTGCCCAGTGATACAAGCCTACCAGACAAGCTAAATCACTTCTATGCTCGCTTCTAGGCAAGCAACAATGAAGCATGCATGAGATCATCAGCTGTTCCGGATGACTGTGTGATCACGCTCTCTGTAGCCAATGTGAGTAAGACCTTTAACACTTTTTCTGCTTACTACATGTTTCCATATGTGTTATTCCATCATTTTTATGTCTTCACTATTATTCTACAATGTAGAAAATAGTAAAAATAAAGAAAGACCCTTGGATGAGTAGGTGTCTTAAAAATGTTGACAGGTACTGTATATTGACCAATAACAATATGACTTCCATTTTTGTCTTTCATATTACATGATCATTAGTATGACAAGTAATATACTGTAGCTGGGTTCATGAACAAGATCCACTTGTCAATAATAAAGTTCCTCTTGCTCTGTTTGAGCTTTTGACTTTGCACAGTCCTGAAATATTCATCCACACACATTAAAACTTCTCCTGGGCTAGACAACCTGGACCCTCTCTAAAATTATCCGGCGCTATTGTTGGAACCCCTATTACCAGTCTGTTCTACCTCTCTTTCGTATCATCTGAGATCCCTAAAGATTGGAAAGCTGCCCCGGTCATCCCCCTCTTCAAAGGGGGTGACACTCTAGACACAAACTGTTATATACCAATATCCATCCTGCCCTACCTTTCTAAAGTCTTCGCAAGCCAAGTTAATAAAAAGATCACCGATCATTTCGAATCCCACCGTACCTTCTCCGCTGTGCAATCCGGTTTCCAAACTGGTCATGGGTGCACCTCAGCCAAGCTCAAGGTACTAAACGATATCATAACCACCATCGATAAAAGACAGTACTATGCAGCCGTCTTCATCGACCTGGCCAAGGCTTTTGACTCTGTCAATCCCTGTATTCTTATAGGCAGACTCAACAGCCTTGGTTTCTCAAATGACTGCTTCGCCTGGTTCACCAACTACTTCTCAGACAGAGTTCAGTGTGTCAAATCGGAGGACCTATTGTACGGACCTCTGGCAGTCTCTATGGGCGTGCCACAGGGTTCAGTTCCCGGGCCGACTATTTTCCCTGTATACAGTGGGGAGAACAAGTATTTGATACACTGCCGATTTTACAGGTTTTCCTACTTACAAAGCATGTAGAGGTCTGTAATTTTTTCATAGGTACACTTCAACTGTGAGAGACGGAATCTAAAACAAAAATCCTGAAAATGAAATTGTAGGATTTTTAAGTAATTAATTTGCATTTTATTGCATGACATAAGTAAAAGCAGAACTTCATATTTGGTACAGAAACCTTTGTTTGCAATTACAGAGATCATATTTCCTGTAGTTCTTGGCCAGGTATGCACACAGGGATTTTGGCCCACTCCTCCATACAGACCTTCTCCAGATCCTTCAGGTTTCGGGGCTGTCGCTAGGCAATACGGACTTTCAGAACCCTCCAAATATTTTCAATTGGGTTCAGGTCTGGAGACTGGTTAGGCCACTCCAGGACCTTGAGATGCTTCTTACGGAGCCACTCCTTAGTTGCCCTGGCTGTGTGTTTCGGGTCATTGTCATGCTGGAAGACCCAGCCACGACCCATCTTCAATGCTCTTACTGAGGAAAGGAGGTTGTTGGCCAAGATCTCGCAATACATGGCCCCATCCATCCTCCCGTCAATACGGTGGAATCGTCCTGTCCCCTTTGCAGAAAAGCATCCCCAAAGAATGATGTTTCCACCTCCATGCTTCACGGTTGGGATGGTGTTCTTGGAATTGTACTCATCCTTCTTCTTCCTCCAAACACGGCAAGTGGAGTTTAGACCAAAAATCTCTATTTTTGTCTCATCAGACCACATGACCTTCTTCCATTCCTCCTCTGGATCATCCAGATGGTCATTGGCAAACTCAAGCGCTGGCTTGAGCAGGGGGACCTTGGGTGCGCTGCAGGATTTTAATCCATGACGGTGTTGGGGGTTACTAATGGTTTTCTTTGAGACTGTGGTCCCAGCTCTCTTCAGATCATTGACCAGGTCCTGCCGTGTAGTTCTGGGCTGATCCCTCACCTTCCTCATGATCATTGATGCCCCACGAGGTAAAGATCTTGCATGGAGCCCCAGACCGAGGGTGATTGACCGTTATCTTGAACTTCTTCCATTTTCTAATAATTGCGCCAACAGTTGTTGCCTTCTCACCAAGCTGCTTGCCTATTGTCCTGTAGCCCATCCCAGCCTTGTGCAGGTCTACAATTTTATCCCTGATGTCCTTACACAGCTCTCTGGTCTTGGCCATTGTGGAGAGGTTGGAGTCTGTTTGATTGAGTGTGTGGACAGGTGTCTTTTATACAGGTAACGAGTTCAAACAGGTGCAGTTAATACAGGTAATGAGTGGAGAACAAGAGGGATTCTTAAAGAAAAACTAACAGGTCTGTGAGAGCCGGAATTCTTACTGGTTGGTAGGTGATGAAATACTTATGTCATGCAATAAAATGCAAATGACTTACTTAAAAATCATACAATGTGATTTTCTGGATTTTTGTTTTAGATTCCGTCTCTCACAGTTGAAGTGTACCTATGATAAAAATTACAGACCTCTACATGCTTTGTAAGTAGGAAAACCTGCAAAATCGGCAGTGTATCAAATACTTGTTCTCCCCACTGTATATCAACGATGTCGCTCTTGCTGCGTGTGATTCCCTGATCCACCTCTACGCAGACGATCCCATTCTGTATACATCTGGCCCTTTTTTGGACACTGTGTTAACTGACCTCCAAACGAGCTTCAATGCCATACAACATTCCTTCCGTGGCCTCCAACTGTTCTTAAACGCTAGTAAAACTAAATGCATGCTTTTCAACCGTTCGCTGCCCGCACCCGCCCGCCTGACTAGCATCACTACTCTGGACAGTTTTGACTTAGAATATGTGGACAACTATAAATACCTAGGTGTCTGGCTAGACTGTAAACTCTCCTTCCAGACTCATATTAAACATCTCCAATCCAAATTAAAATCTAGAATTGGCTTCCTATTTCGCAACAAAGTCTCCTTTACTCACGTCGCCAAACTTACCCTCGTAAAACTGACTATCCTACCGATCCTCAACTTTGGCGATGTCATTTACAAAATAGCCTCCAACACTCTACTTAGATGCGGTCTATCACAGTGCCATCCGTTTTATCGCCAAAGCCCATCTACCACCCATCACTGCGACCTGTATGCTCTAATCGGCTGGCCCTCGCTACATATTCGTCGCCAGACCCACTGGCTCCAGGTCATCTATAAGTCTATGCTAGGTAAAGCTATCTCAGTTCACTGGTCACGATAACAACACCCACCTGTAGCACGCGCTCCAGCAGGTACAGCATATCTCACTGGTCATCCCCAAAGCCAAAACCTTGTTTGGCCGCCTTTCTTTCCAGTTCTCTGCTGCCAATAACTGGAAAGAATTGCAAAAATCTCTGAAGTTGTAGACTTATATTTACCTCACTAACTTTAAACATCAGCTATCTGAGCAGCAAACTGATCGCTGCAGCTGTACATAGCCCATCTGTAAATAGCACATCCAATCTACCTACCTCATCCCCATATTGTTTTTATTTACTTTTCTGCTCTTTGCACACCAGTATATCTACTTGCACATTGTCATCTTCACATCTATCACTCCAGTGTTAATTTGCTAAATTGTATTTACTTCGCTACAAAGGGCCTATTCATTGCCGTACCTCCTCATGCACACACTGTATATAGACTTTTTTCTATTGTGTGATTGACTGTACGCTTGTTTATTCCATGTGTAACTCTGTGTTGTTGTTTGTGTCGCACTGCTTTGCTTTATCTTGGCCAGGTCGCAGTTGTAAATGTTGTAAATGAGAACTTGTTCTCAACTAGCCTACCTGGTTAAATAAAGGTGAAATAAAAAATAAATAAATAAAAATGCGAGGTTGTACGCTGTCGCCTATGCCTTTTGCTCGAGCCATTGAACCTCTCTCTCAAGCGATCAGATTTCTCGCAACAGTACACAATAATACTCAAGATACTCTATATAAGATTTCTCTATATGCAGATTAAATTATCTTCTACGTAACGGAACCCCAATCTATTCCAGCTATTTTTTATTTGATTAACCTGTTTGGTACCTTCTTGGGATATAGAATACATTGGAATAAGAGCGAATTAAGGCCCATAAAGATGCAAAAACCCTCTAGATTAGAACTTCTTCCATTTAAGCTAAATTCTTTCATAAACAACTGGACTCAATTATCAATCCATTCACCTGGGATCATAAAACACACAGGAGAGGTTAAAAAACACCTCTGTAAAATGCAAGGAGGATTGTCTCTCCCAAATTGTATATTTTACTAATGGGCCGCTAACCTCCATGCTGTTATGTTTTGGCTGGATGACGCACCTCCATCATCCAGCTGGTTTAGTATGGAGTGTGAGGATTGCCACCCCTTCTCTATTGGCACTGTGATTTTGTTCCCTGTCAATTTGGGAGATGACACTTCATAGCACAGTCCGTATCTAAAAGCAATTTAAATTGAATTTTGACCTTAGACTAATATCATTCCTGCACCCATTTGCAAGGAATCCCTCCTTTGCCTCCTCTAACCTTGATAACACCTTTTGAGCGATGGGGAGAGCTAGGGATCAATGTCATAGGGGATCTACAATATATGTAGAAGGGACCTTTGCCTCCTTTGATTTGCTGAGGGAAACCTATAATCTTTCCAGAAGTAAGTTTTTCAGATACCTACATATTACAGACTGTTAGAAAACATCCTCCTACAGTTGGAAATGCTAAACCTTCCATGTTTGACGGATGCATCAAAATTTGTCCCACCTCATGCAAACTGATATCTTATCTATATGACGCTTTTTAATCTTTTAGCACACGTTCTACAGATGCCATTAAGGCAACATGGGAGGATAAGCTAGGCACTGACATTTCCATAGCAGCATGGGAAGATAGCTTGGAGTATATCCACTCCTGCTCCATTAACTCCAGACATTCTCTCATACAATTCAACATATAATACAGATTACACTATTTCAAAACTAAGCTGCATAGGATATTTCCAGATTCCTCCCATAGGTGTGATGAATGTCATGCTGCGGAGGGTACACTGCTCCATTGTTTTGCCCTATGATCTAACTTGCATGGATACCGGTGTGGAATTATTAGGATCCTCTCTGAAGTTCTGGACAGTTTAATTGACCCAGACCCGCTTCTGATCATCCTGGGAATGTCAGAAACCCTAAACAGATTAGTTGTTTTGGGGGGTTGGTTAATCTCTTACAGTCTCATTTCGGCCAAAAAATATTGGTGTTTTGGAAAAGGAAGGAAGTTTCTGATACCAAATTATGGCTCAGCGATTTGGCAAACACTCAACCTCTCCTATCTTATTTGGACCATTCGGTCACTGTGCATTTGTACACCTCAATGCACTCTCAATTGTGAACTTTCAATCTACCCTTAGGCGGCATGTGCTTACCCCGTCACCCGAGAAGTTGATGGATGATGAAGGGAGGGTTGATGGAAGGATGGATATGCCCTCTTATCTCTGTTTACCTGTCCTTGTTCTGTATATCTTATTAAGTATTATTTATTTTTTACCTATAACTCTTGGATCTTTTTGTATCTCTCTGCTCTTTTATGTTTATATAAGAATTGCATACTTGTATTTTCTACAAAGTACCTATACACCGTTCTTGTGTGCGTGTTCAATAAAAAATATTTGAGCAAAAAGAGTCACTTGACTATCTTGTCAATATTATACACAGTCGTTTGTACAGTGCATTCAGAAAGTATTCAGACCACTTCACTTTTTCCACATTTTGTTACATTACAGCCTTATTCTAAAAGGGATTCCCCCCTTAATCTACACACAATACCCCATAATGACAAATCCAAAATAGGTTTTTAGAAATTTTTGCAAATGTATTCAAAATCAAAAACTTAAATCACATTTACATAAGTATTCACAACCTTTACTCAGTGATTACAGCCTCTATTCTTCTTGGGTATGATGCTACAAGCTTGGCACACCTGTATTTGGGGAGTTTCTTCCATTCTTCTCTGCAGATCCTCTCAAGCTCTGTCAGGTTGGATGGGAGCGTTGCTGCACAGCTATTGTCAGGTATCTCCAGAGATATTTGATTGGGTTCAAGTCCAGGTTCTGGCTGAGCCACTCAAGGACATTTAGAGACTTGTCCCGAAGCCACTACAGCGTTGTCTTCAAAACAAATCATATCAAATTGTATTGGTCCCATACACGTTGTTAGCAAATGTTAATGCAAGAGTAGCGAAATGCTTGTGCTTATAGTTCCGACCATGCATAAATATCGAACAATCTAACAATTTCACAACAACAAAGGAATGAATAAGAATACATACCGTAATTTCCGGGCTATAAGCCTTTACTTTTTTCCCACGCTTTGAACCTCGCGGCTTATACAATAACGCAGCTAATTTATGGATTTTTCCCGCTTTCACAAGATTCATGCCGCCAAAAAAACTGAGCACCATCACATAATGTGACGTAAATCGAGCGCCCTCAAACTTCCCATCATTCTGATTACGGTAGTAATCCTGCTGCACAGGAGCTTGGCGATGATAAGACGTTGGAAACAGCAGCGTGAGGAACTGACTCAGTGCAAAAAGACAACAAAAGCTTTCAGAGGGAAGAAAAGCAGATGGCCTGAACTAGAAAATGAGCTTGAAGACTGGGTCAACACACTGAGAGCAGACGGCCGAGGTGTTTCAACTGTGCAGATCCGACTGAAAGCCAAAACAATCGCCACCGCAATGAAGTTTGAGGATTTTAGAGGTGGACCATCGTGGTGTCTAAGATTTATGATACGTAAAGGCCTGTCCATCAGGGTACGGTCGAGTCTGTGTCAGCAGCTCCCTCCCGACTACGAGGAAAAAGTTTCAAACTTACTCAAATTCACTGAAAATCCACTATCAGCAACGGGTTTCGAAAGGCTGGACTGCTGCGTGTTGAAGAGGGCAGCATGAGCTCAGCGGGGTATTTGCCTCTGGATGAAAGTGAGGAGAGCCACAATGAAAACGATCCAACATCGGATGAAGCAATTCTGAGGCTATTCTTTCCGACACCGAATGAGATGACTTCAGTGGTTTCAGTGCACAGGAGGAGGAAGATAGTGACCAATGACTTGCTTGGTAGGCTACTGTTTACTGCTATTTTTATTTATTTTTGTTACAAATCGTGATTCGTTAAAGCCTATTTTATTTTTGTTACAAGCCGTGTTTTGTTTAAAAGCCTAATTATTTTTGTTACAAGCCGTGTTTCGTTTAAAAGCCTATTTATTTTTGTTACAAGCCGTGTTTCGTTTAAAAGCCTAATTATTTTTGTTACAAGCCGTGTTTCGTTTAAAAGCCTATTTATTTTTGTTACAAGCCGTGTTTCGTTTAAAGGCTGTGTAAAGTTCATTTGTTTCAATGTACCGGTAGGCACCTTCGGCTTATTTATGTACAAAATACATATTTTGTTAAGTCAGTGGGTGCGGCTTATATTCAGGTGCGCTTAATAGTCCAGAAATTACGGTACATATAAATATATGGAAGAGCGATGGCCGAACAGCATAGGCAAGATGCAGTAGATGGTATAGAGTACAGTATATACATATGAGATGAGTAATGTAGGGTATGTAAACATTATATAAAGTGGCATTATGTTGGCAGCAGCCACTCAATGTTAGCGATGGCTGTTTAGCAGTCCGATGGCCTTGATAGAAGCTGTTTTTCAGTCTCTCGGTCCCTGCTTTGATGCACCTGTACTGACCTCGCCTTCTCGATGATAGCGGGGTGAACAGGCAGTGGCTCGGGTGGTTGTTGTCCTTGATGATCTTTTTGGCCTTCCTGAATAATTGGGTGGTGTAGGTGTCCTGGAGGGCAGGTAGTTTGCCCCCAGTGATGCGTTGTGCAGACCTCACTACCCTCTAGAGAGTCTTACGGTTGTGGGCAGAGCAGTTGCCGTACAAGGCGGTGATACAGCCCGACAGGATGCACTCGATTGTTCATCGGTAAAAGGTTGTGAGTGTTTTTGGTGACATGCCGAATTTCTTCAGCCTCCTGAGGTTGAAGAGACGTTGTTGCGCCAAGGAACTTAAAACTTTCCACCTTCTCTACTGCTGTCCCTACGATGTGGATAGGGGGGTGCTCCCTCTGCTGTTTACTGAAGTCCACGATCATCTCCTTTGTTTTGTTGACGTTGTGTGTGAGGTTATTTTCCTGACACCACACTCTGAGGGCCCTCACCCTGTAGGCCGTCTCGTCGTTCTTGGTAAGCAAGCCTACCACTGTAGTGTCGTCTGCAAACTTGATGATTGAGTTGGAGGAGTGCATGGCTACGCAGTCATGGGTGAACAGGGAGTACAGGAGAGGGCTGTGAACGCACCCTTCTGGGGTGTTGAGGATCAACGGGGTGGAGATGTTGTTTCCTATTCTCACCTCCTTGGGGCGTCCTCCCGGGGGGGGGGGGGGGGGGGGGGGGGTTGGAGGGTACTATGGTGTTAAATGCTGAGCTGTAGTTGATGAACAGCATTCTTACATAGGTATTCCTCTTGTCCAGATGGGTTAGGGCAGTGTGCAGTGTGCAGTGTGATTGCGATTGCGTCGTCTGTGGATCTATTGGGGCGGTAAGCAAATTGGAGTGGGTCTAGGGTTTCAGGTAGGGTGGAGGTGATGTGATCCTTGACTAGTCTCTCAAAGCACTTCATGATGACGGAGGTGAGTGCTATGGGGCGATAGTCATTTAGCTCAGTTACCTTAGCTTTCTTGGAAACAGGAACAATAGTGGCCCTCTTGAAGCATGTGAGAACAGCAGACTGGGATAGAGATTGATTGAATATGTCTGTAAACACACCAGCCAGCTGGTCTGCTCATGCTCTGAGGACACGGCTAGGGATGCCGTCTGGGCCGGCAGCCTTGCGAGGGTTAACACGTTTAAATGTTTTACTCATGTTGGCTGCGATGAAGGAGAGCCTGCAGGTTTTGGTAGCGGGCCGTGTCGGTGGTACTGTATTGTCCTCAAATCGAGCAAAGAAGTTGTTTAGTTTGTCTGGGAGGAAGACATTGGGTTCCGCGACGGGTCTTGTCTGTGTGCTTAGTGCCGTTGTCCTGTTGGAAGGTGAACCTTCATCCCATTCTGAGGTCCTGAGCGCTCTGGAGCAGGTTTTCATCAAGGATCTCTCTGTACTTTGCTCTGTTCATCTTTCCCTTGATCCTGCCTAGTCTTCCTGCCACTGAAAAACATCCCAGGAGCATGATGCTGCCACCACTATTATTCAACGTAGGGATGGTATTGGCCAAGTGATGACTGGTGCCTGGTTTTCTCCAGAGGTGACACTTGGCATTCAGGCCAAAGAGTTCAATGTTGGTTTCATCAGATCAGAGAATCTTGTGTCTCATGGTCTGAGAGTTCTTTTGGCGAACTCCAAGCGGGTTGTCATGTTCCTTTTACTGAGGAGTGGCTTCTGTCTGGCAACTCTACAATAAAGGCCTTAATGGTGGAGTGCTGCATAGGAGAACCTTCCAGAAGGATAACCATCTATCTCAACAGAGGAACTCTGGAGCTCTGTCAGAGTGGCCATCGGGTTCTTGGTCACCCCTCTGATCAAGGCCCTTCTCCCCGATTGCTCAGTTTGGCCGGGCAGCCAGCTCTAGAAAGAGTCTTGCTGGTCATGCTGGTCATTTATGAACATTTGAACATCTTGGCCATGTTCTGTTATAATCTCCACCCGGCACAGCCAGAAGAGGACTGGCCACCCCTCATAGCCTGGTTCCTCTCTAGGTTTCTTCCTAGGTTTAGGCCTTTCTAGGGAGTTTTTCCTAACCACTGTGCTTCTACACCTGCATTGCTTGCTGTTTGGTGTTTTAGGCTGAGTTTCTGTACAGCACTTTGAGATATCAGCTGATGAAGGGCTATATAAATACATTTGATTTGATTTGGTGGTCCCAAACTTCTTCCATTTAAGAATGATGGAGGCCACTGTGTTTTTGGGGACTTTCACAATTTCTGGTACCTTTTTTGGTACCTTTCCCCTCAATCCTGTCTCTGAGCTCTATGAACAATTCCTTTGACCTCATGGCTTGGTTTTTGCTCTGACATGCGCTGCCAACAGTGGGACGTTATATAGACAGGTGTCTGCCTTTTCAAATCATGTCCAATCAATTGAATTTACCACAGGTGGACTCTTATCAAGTTGTAGAAACATCAAGGATAGTCAATGGAAACTTTGAGCTCAATTTCAAGTCTCATAGCAAAAGTTCTGAATACTTATGTAAATAAGGTCTAAAAACATGTCTCAAACATATCTAAAACATGTCTAAAACCTGTTTTTGCTTTGTTTTTATTATGGGGTATTGTGTGTAGATAAGGATTTTTTTAATTTAATACATTTTAGAATAACGCTTTAACGTAACAAAATGTGAAAAAATATATAGGGTCTGAATACTTTCCAAATGCACTGTATAGGTCTACAAAGGCCCTAAAATATCCACTTCCATCATGATGTTTTCAAAATGGTTTGTGATACAAAGCATGTCAAACATGTTTCCTCCCAATTAAGTCTCTAAATCTGAGATACCCAAATGTTTTCAGGCTAGGCTGGTGTGGAATTGCTCTCATCTTAATTGAAATAAGCATACGCCAATTAAAACACTTGGATTCCTGAGCAATCTTTTGAATAATTAGAACATATAAACACCTTAATCCGAGTTTTAGCATTGTATTTGATCTGCGCATGTGCTAGCATCAGCTGCGCGACATACCTTTTTTCATCGAAAAACTGAAAGTACACATTTTAGAAATAGTTTACACATACAAACTTCACAGTTTATGTCCATACTCGGAATCAAATAGGTTTCCCACAAATAACATGGTCTCAGCGGTAGAACGATTATTATGATAGACTATTTTTTGCATTTATCCAATCAGGTAGACTGATTTCATATGTGTCTATGTAAACAGGATTATTATGGACATTTGTCTTCTTGCAAAGCATATAAACATTTTAATCAAACTTTTATATTGATAATAATTGTACTATAAAGGTGCCCATTGATCGCTCTGTGTCCTATTTTCCTACCTCTTTATCCCAATCTCTCTCTCTCCTTTGTCGCTAATCACTTTCTCACCAACTTCACAGTATATGTCCAAACTCAGAATCAAATAGGTTTCCCAGAAATAACATGGTCGCAGTGGTAGAACATTTATTTTGATAGACGATTTTTGCCATTTATCGAAGTCCAATCAGGTAGACTGATTTCATATGTGTCTATGTAAACAAGATTATTATGGACATTTGACTTCTTGCAAAGCATGTAAACACTTTAATCAAACTATTATATTGATAATAATTGTACTATGTGCATGTAAATGTGCCCATTGATCGCTCTGTGTCCTATTTACCTACCTCTTTATCCCATCTCTCTCTCTCCTTTGTCGCTAATCACTTTCTCACTCATCTGTCCTCTCTACCTCCACATTCAAGGACATTACTTTATAGATTGGCCTGGATCGCTCTCTCATTATCTTTGATCGCTATTCACAAAGCAGTGCACAGATACACCTCCATTAGCTAAAGGCTGCTTTGTGTGTTACAAATCTCCTCCTTGGTACAGTGCACTATCACAAAGCAGTCTTTGGTCCTTATTAACCGGAAGAGCCGAGTTCATTAATAATACTTTCACCTACAGCACTTGCCTACCTTTTCTAGTGATCCCAGAGGAATCTCTTTGGCTTTGCTCTCTTGGAATAGGCTTTTATCACAGTTTACAGAGATCTTGGCACATTTGGCAAACACCAAGTTGTGTTTTGTCCTGATTAACCCCGGGGATGTGTTGGTATCAACAACAGATTTGTTGAGGTGGATGTTGGGGAATTTGGACTATATAGACGTTTGATAACACGTTCATGTTGCGTAATAATATATTCCAACACCAGTGATAAGATACAGGCATGATAATATAAATATGCCATTTAGCAGAAACTTTTATCTAGTGACAGTTATTTTTGCATTATACATTACGTGTGGGTGGCCCCAGCGGGAATCGAACCCACGATCCTGACATTGCAAACACCATTCACCAACAGATTTCTGCACCTGTACATAGCCATCTATAATTTAGCTCAATCAATTACTTCTTCCCTTACTGTATTTATTTATTTTGCTCCTTTGCACCCCATTATTTCTATCTCTACTTTGCATGTTCTTCCACTGCAAATCTACCATTCCAGTGTTTTACTTGCTATATTGTATTTACTTCGCCACCATGGCCTTTTTTGCCTTTACCTCCCTTATCTCACCTCATTTGCTCACATTGTATATATAGACTTATTTTTCTACTGTATTATTGACTGTATGTTTGTTTTACTCCATGTGTAACTCTGTGTTGTTGTATGTGTCAAACTGCTTTGCTTTATCTTGGCCAGGTCACAATTGTAAATGAGAACTTGTTCTCAACTTGCCTACCTGGTTAAATAAATATGAAAAAAAAATCTATACCAACTGATTCACAGAGGACCACAGAATGCATGATCTACAGTACATGTAATATGAGGAAGGAGGCATGTTATATGCAAGAGATGAAACCAAGAGAATATTCATGAACAACTTATTGAACATTTATCATCTTTCTAAAATAGCATTTATAATTTATGATCAATTGTGTCTTTCTGACCAACCAGAGAGAATACTGAGAATTCTAATGTAGAGAAACACACCCCACATTATTAACACACTCCACATTATTAACACACTCCACATTAACAACACACTCCACATTAACAACACACTCCACATTAACAACACACTCCAAATTAACAACACACTCCACATTATTAACACACTCCACATTATTAACACACTCCACATTAACAACACACTCCACATTATTAACACACTCCACATTATTAACACACTCCACATGAGCACACGTACACACATGCATATTACACCATGCACACCTTGGAAACGGATACTTGGATGATTGTCTCCCATGATGAAATGGGAGAGGGGACTATGGATCTGTCTCCGTATGTTTGTTAGTACATTAGTCACACGCAATATTACAGCACGGACCTGATTTTGATGAAACTTGGGTGAATGATGCATCTTGCCATAGAGACCCGGCATTTACAAAATTACACTGATTGGCCCAAGGAGTTATAGTAATTAATATAAATGTATTAATCACACACTATACCTCAATTGCCCCAAGGGGGGGATGCTGCATCATGGGGAACGACATATTTACTGTTGTTCCAATGTGTAACGGCTTCCGCCGAAGTTGGTCCCTCTCCTTGTTCGGGCGGCGGTCGAAGTCACCGACGTTCTAGCCATCGCTGATCCTCTTTTCATTTCCCTTTGGTTTTGTCTTGTCTTCCATCACATCTAGTTCCAAACCCATCAATTACATGTTGTGTATTTAACCCTCTGTTCCCCCTCATGTCCTTGTCGGTGACTGTTTATTGTAAGTGCTTGTGCACGTCTGTCCTGGTGTGCGTTGGGTTATGTACCCATTTATTTTATTATTCTGTTTTCCGGTGGATTTTTGTTACTAAACTGCGACGTTGGAAACACAGTTATTTCTCTCCTGCGTCTGACTTCTCTGCCGCCAGTTCGCACCCCTTACACAATGTGATTTCTGTTGTCACCTTGCCTGAGTTGGCTTTATAACTGCCCAGTAATATCTGTGGTGACCACCTCATTACTACAAAGCACTATCTATGGTGACCTTCACCTACTGCACAGCACTATCTGTGGTACGCTCCATCTCTGGTGACCTTCACCTCATTAATTGACACTATATCATATGAAGTCCCATGAAAGTGTGATGTGTCATGTCTAGACTGATTTCGTCCAGGCGCACCCCCATTATTGGGGGGTGTATACTTACAGATTACTTGGCAACCTGGCTGCCACCACTGGAATTTGAGCTAAGCCACATTCACCACTGTCGTCTTACCAAGGCATGCCAACCTTCATCAGTAAAGGGAATCTGCTGGGCACAAGAAAACACCTGCATTTTATATGGAAAACCCCACCCCCCAATAACGAGATGCACCTGGGCAAATTTAGTCTAGACTTGACGCATGTCACAAAAGCAAAGAGGAAGTGATAACTTAATGACCAAAGCATTTTCTTGTCTAGAAATATCCTTGAGTTGGTCCTGATGGCGCTGTACAATCCCCACCACCACCACTCCTATCCATTGTTTGGGGAAAACCTGTCATAGGGCCCTACCCTGCCCTTGCCCCTCTCATTCTCTGCACTCAAGTGGGGGGAACGTAATGCTACGTGTTGGGGGGAAGCATGACTTGGCCCCACATCCGAGCCCTGCGGCAGCAGGACTCCATCTCAGAGGAACAGAGGAATATCCCCGGGGCCCATTACTGAAACAAGAGGCACAGAGCTATTTGTGACTGCTGTGCAGGGAGGGGTGGGGGGGGTGCTTTACTGTAAACCTCAGCGATATACAGTAGTGACTGAGTACCACAGTAGTCATAATTATAATACCTAGCAGTCAAACAAGGAAAGGGTTCCAATCATTTTTCCAACTCAAATTTTTCCCATGGGGGATTTTAGAAACACTTAAAATAAGCGTTGTGTTTTGTGTAGGCTTACCCTGACGTGAAGATTTGATAACCATGTAGATCTCTCTAGGACAAGTTGACTTTTATCAATATATTTGACTGTACTTAATCCCCCCCCCCCAAAAAAAAAAAAATGAAATGGTAATTAGATGCTAATGTGGCTATCATAAAGAACTACAAATGATCTGGATGAGACTGCCAAATTGAGGGAAAGGATCTCTGGATTAACTATCTGATGTTAGATTCATTTAGTAATTAATACATTTGGCTACATTTCTTTAAATGTACAATTATGTGAAATATCTTGTGCAAGTTTTAAATTGACACAATACCTGTTAGCAAAGGTGTCAGCTAGAGATGATGGGCAGGAGCTTGCAGGGCTTTGTAGTCTTGTGTGATGGCTAATTTGATGAAAATTAGCATTTTCAAATCAGAGAGTAAATAGAGCAGAATATATTGATGAACGTCATCTTGTCCTAGAGAGATTTACATGGTCATAAAAACGGTCACTAGAAAATAAAAGAGAGCCGTACACTCTAGGAGCTCAGATGAAAAAATGTCATTATCAACGTTTCGACAGCCAAGCTGTCTTCATCAGGGTAAAAATCATAAAAAAGGTCACGCCAGGGTAAGCCTACACGAAACACAGCCCTTATTTTAAGTGAAACTAAAATTACTTATGGGAAAAATGAAGGGTGGGAAAACGATTGGAACCATTCAGGCTGTATCACAACCGGCCGTGATTGGGAGTCCCATAGGGCAGCGCACAATTGGCCCAGCGTCATCCAGGTTTGGCCGGTGTATTATGACACCTCCACTGTGGGGCTCTATAGCCATGACAAACAACCTCAGCAGTATATAGTATAGCTGTGACAAACAAAATAAATTACCTTGACAAATAGTAGAAGGAACAGAGGAGCGAGAGCTTGCTGATATGAAATCGAAGTATTAGTCACCCATGGGGCGTGTGATTGTGTGTGATATGTGTATGTGTGTGTCTCTGTGTCCTTGCGCATGGTGGCTGTACACCATAAGTTCCAGTAGGATATTCATGTAAAAATACTGTCCTCCAATACTGTTTGATCAATTAGAACCCATATGTTGGTAACATAAAGGTTCAAGTAAATGATTACCTTCAGTATCTGCAAAAATACAATCATAGAATTAGAATACTAGAATGGACATGATTGATCTTAAATGGCTACCCGGACATTCTACTTTTCACCCCCTACCTACATGTACGTAGTACTTTAAGAACAAATAATAATTTACAATGACGGCCAACCAAAAGGCAAAAGGCCTTCTGCAGGGACGGGGCTGGGTTAAAAAATATATATATATAAAGACAAAACACACATCACGACAAAAGACAACACAACACCCCATAAAGAGAGACCTAAGACAACAACATAGCTGTCACGCCCTGTTCGAAGTATTTTGTGTTTATCTTCATTTATTTGGTCAGGCCAGGGTGTGGCATGTTTTTTTTTATGTGGGGTGTTTTGTCTTGGGAAGTTGGGAAGTTTTGTAGGTAAGTCTATGGCTGTCTGAATTGGTTCTCAATTAGAGGCAGCAGGTGCTTATCGTTGTCTCTGATTGGGAACCATATTTAGGCAGCCATATTCTTTGAGTGTTTCGTGGGTGATTGTTCCTGTCTCTGTGTTTGTTGTCACCAGATAGGCTGTATAGGTTTTCGTTTGTTGTTTTTGTATTGTTCATTTTTTGTCTTCATTAAACATGTTTCAAAAATACCACGCTGCATTTTGGTCCGACTCTCCTTCACCCGAAGAAAGCCGTAACAATAGCATGCTAGCAACACAACATGACAACAAAATGGTAGCAACACAACATGGCAGCAGTACAACATGGTAGCAGTACAAAACAGGGTACAAACATTATTGGGCACAGACAACAGCATATAGGACAAGAAGGTAGAGACAACAATACATCACGCAAAGCAGCCACACCTGTCAGTAAGAGTGTCCATGATTGAGTCTTTGAATGAAGAAATTGAGAGAAACTGTCCAGTTTGAATGTTTGTTGCAGCTCGTTCAAGTTGCTAGATGCAGCGAACTGAAAATGTGTGCTTTTGGGACCTTTAACAGAATGTGACCGGCAGAACAGGTGTTATATGTGGAGGATGAGGGCTGCAGTAGATATCTCAGATAGGGGGGAGAGAGGCCTAAGAGGATTTTATAAATAAGCATCAAACAGTGGGTCTTGTGACGGGTATGCGGAGATGATCATTTTACTGAAGAGTGAAGTGATGTGTCCTATAAGGAGCATTGGTGGCAAATCTGATGGCCGAATGGTAAAGAACATCTAGCCGCTCGAGAGCACCCTTACCTGCCAATCTATAAACGTCTCCGTAATCTAGCATGGGCAGGATGGTCATCTGAATCAGGGTTAGTTTGGCAGCTGGGGTGAAAGAGGAGTAATTACAATTGAGGAAAGTCTAGATTTAATTTTAGCCTGCAGCTTTGATATGTCCTAAGAGAAGGACAGTGTACCATCTAGCCATACTCCCAAGTACTTGTATGAGGTGACTACTTCAAGCTCTAAACCCTCACATGCTGACCAGACCGGACACGTCACATGCGCAAGGGTTGCAAAATAAATTTAGAAATCCATGTTATTCAATTTTTCCACCCACACTGCTCGATGGTGCCAATGAGCTTCTGCATTACCAAAGGCTAAAATACAAGTCATTCCTATTTCTGACGTAGATCGTGCTGCAAGCCCTGTCTCTCCTATCTCCTCATTGGTTTATAGAAGTAGGTACTCAAGTGCCATCTCCTCATTGGTTATATCCACGTGGTGACTGAAAGATGAAGTATGAAAGTTTAGATGCCAATCACCATATAAGTTCAAAGATGAAAAAGCCTGGAAGGAGGAGAGATGACTAGAAATGATTCGGTTGACCGTTTTTATGTGTGGATTAATTGTCAGAGTAGAGGACCTTGTGCATTTCAGGTAAAATAACAACTCAATGTTTATATCCTAGGACAAATTAGCTAGCAACAGCAAGCTAGCTAAATAGGACAAATTGCTAGCATGTGCAAGCTAGCTAGTTAAATTGCCATACATGTTTAATGTTTTTTGACCTGTCCCCAAATTAATGCAATTGGTTGCTGAAAAGGCAGTGCGCGAAATTCAAAAATATTTTTTCATAGCCAAGTTGAAGTCGCCAAGTCGAAAAAACACACAGCCATTTTTTCCAGACAAAAACCAGAAATATAGAAAAAATGAATCACTAACCTTTGATGATCTTCATCAGATGACACTCATAGGACATCATGTTACACAATACATGTATGTTTTGTTCGATAATGTGCATATTTATATCCAAAAATCTCAGTTTACATTGGCGCCTTGTTTTGATTCCAAAACATCCGGTGATTTTGCAGAAATACTCATATAATAAACATTGATAAAAGAGTGTAATTCACATAATTAAAGATAGACTTCTCCTTAATGCAACCGCTGTGTCAGATTTCAAAAAAACTTTACGGAAAAGCATAATCTGAGAACGGCGCTCAGAACCCAAAACAGCCAGAGGAATATCTGCCATTTTGGAGTCAACAAAGTTAGAAACACCATAAATATTCACTTACCTTTGATGATCTTCATCAGAAGGCACTCCCAGTAGTCCAGTTCGACAATAAATGACTGATTTGTTCCATAAAGTTCCATAAAGTCCATAATTTATGTCCAAATAGCCACTTGTTGTTAGCGTGTTCAGCCCAGTAATCCATCTTCATTAGGCGCAGGCACTTCATCCAGACAAAAACTCAAAATGTTATGTTACAGTCCTTTAGAAACATGTCAAACTATGTATGGAATCAATCTTTAGGATGTTTTTAACATAAAACATCAACAATGTTCAAACCGGAGAATTCCTTTGTCCTCCGAAAGCACTGGAGCGAGAAGTAACTCTGTCGGGAGCGCCCGCCATGAGACCAAGGCACTCTGCCAGACCACTGACTCAAACAGGTCTCATGAGCCCCTCCTTTATAGTAGAATCCTCATTCAAGTTTCTAAAGACGTTTGACATCTAGTGGAAGCCGTAGAAAGTGCAACTTTATCCATATCTCAATGTGTTTTCGGTAGCCCAAGCTTTGAAAAACTACAAACCTCAGATGTCCCACTTCCTGGTTGGATTTTTCTCAGGTTTTCGCCAGCCATATGAGTTCTGTTATACACACAGACATCATTCAAACAGTTTTATAAACTTCAGAGTGATTTCTATCCAATACTAATAATAATATGCATATATTAGCATCTGGGACAGAGTAGGAGGCAGTTCACTCTGGGCACGCTATTCATCCAAAAGTGAAAATTCTGCCCCCTATCCCAAAAAGGTTAAGGGCAGAGAAAGCTTGTTGGACATGAAGAAAGCTTTGTTGTAGAGCGTTTAACACAAAATCTGGGGAGAGGCTGGCTTCCTACTGCCTGATCCATGTTGTTGATGTAAATTGAGAAGAGCGTGGGGCCTAGGGGCACACCCTCAGTGTATAAAGTCAGATGGTCTGACTTTATACACTGCACTCGTTGAGGTCGTTATTAAACCAGTTCAAAGACCCCTCAGCGACACCAATACAAGAATGGAATGGTCTACCATATCAAAAGCTTTGGCCAAGTCAATAAAAATATCAGCACAACATTTCTTAGAATCAAGGGCAATGATGACATCGTTGAGGACCTTTAAGGTTGCAGTGACACTTCCATAACATAAGTGGAAACCAGATTACATACAGAGAGAATACTATAGACATCTAGAAAGACAGTCAGTTGAATATTGACAACTTTTCAAACACTTTTGATAAACAGGACAAAGTAGAAATAGGCCTATAAAAGCTAGGATCAGCTTGATCTACCCCTAAATAAAGGACAAACTGTGGCTGCCTTCAAACCAATGGGAACCTCCCCAGAGAGGAGAGACCGGTTAAAAGGGTCAGAGATATGCTTGGCGATGATAGGGGCAGCTACCTTAAAGATGAAAGGGTCTAAACAATCTGACCAAGATGTTTTTTGGGGGTCAAGTTTATGGAGCTCCATTAGCACCCCGGACTCAGTGACCGCCTGCAGGGAGAAACTTTGTAGCGGGGCAGAGGAAAAATAGGAAGGAGCATCAGAGCTAGTCGCATTAGAAGGGGTAGGAGATGAGGAAATGTTGGACGGGCAAGGAGGCATGGCTAAGTCAAATAGGAATCCTGACTTAACCTGTCTAGGACTGGGGAACCCCGTTCCACTAGCGGAACCCCCCCGCAACAGCCAGTGAAAGTGCAGGGCGCCAAATTTTAAAACGACAAAATCTCATAATTAAAAGTATTTTACATAATTTTAAAGATATAATTTTCGTTAATCCAGCCACAGTGTCTGATATCAAAAAGGATTTACAGCGAAAGCACCACAAATGATTATGTTAGGTCACCACCAAGCCACAGAAAAACACAGCCATTTTTACCAGCCAAAGAGAGGAGTCACAAAAAGCAGAAATAGAGATAAAATGAATCACTAACCTTTGATGATCTTCATCAGATGACACTCACAGGACTTCATGTTACACAATACATGTATGTTTTGTTTGATAAAGTTCATATTTATATAAAAAAATCTGAGTTTACATTGGCGCGTTAACGTTCAGTAGTTCTTAAAACTGCGGTGATATCGCAGAGAGCCACATCAATTTACAGAAATACTCATAATAACCATTGATAAAGACACAACTTGTCACGTCCTGACCTTAGTTCCTTTGTTATGTTTCTTGTTTAGGTTGGTCAGGGCGTGAGTTGGGGTAGGCATTCTATGTGTTGTTCTAGTTTTGGTTTTCTATGTGTTTGGCCTGGTATGGTTCTCAATCAGGGGCAGCTGTCAATCGTTGTCTCTGATTGAGAACCATACTTAGGTAGCCTGTTTTTCCCACTTGATTTGTGGGTAGTTGTTTTCTGTTTTGTGTGTTTGCACATTACAGGACTGTTTCATTCACTCTCTTTGTTGTTTTGTTATTCAGTGTTCAGTTGATTTATTAAATATTAACATGGACACATAACACGCTGCGCATTGGTCCGATCTTGACTACACTTCCCCAGATGACGAGGAGAATCGTTACACAACTATTATACAGGGAACTTTAGATAAACTTCTTCTTAATGCAACCGCTGTGTCAGATTTCAAAAAAACTTTACGGAGAAAGCAAACCATGCAATAATCTGAGTACAGCCTTTAGACAACAAAGCAGCCAAAAAAGATACCCGCCATATTGGGTAGTCAATGTTACTCAGAAATAGCATTCTAAAGATATTACTTTCCTTTGATGATCTTCATCAGAATGCACTCCCAGGAATCCCAGTTCCACCATAAATGTTCGATAATGTCCATCAGTTATGTCCAAATATCTTCTTTTGTTAGGGCGTTTGGTAAACAAATCCAAAAGCGCATTCAGGTCGCGCCTAACGTAGGATGAAAAGTTAAAAAAATTCCATTACAGCCCATAGAAACATGCCAAACTAAGTATGTAATCAATCTTTAGGATGTTTTTAACATAAAACTTAATTAATGTTCCAACCGGACAATTCCTTCACGTGAGCGCGACCGAGGCTGTGGCACTCTTATCAAACCACTCACTCAAAGAGCCCTTATGAGCCCCTCCTTTAGAGTATAATCATAAAAACAGCTTCTAAATACTGTTGACATCTAGTGGAAGCCTTGGGAATGAAACATAACTAATATCACCCTGTATCTTCAATGGGGGCTGAGTTGAAAAACTACAAACCTTAGATTTCCCACTTCCTGGTTGGATCTTTTCTCAGGTTTTTGCCTGCCATATGAGTTCTGTTATACTCACAGACATCATTCAAACAGTTTTAGAAACTTCAGAGTGTTTTCTATCCAAATGTACTAATTACATGCATATTCTAGCTTTTACGGCTGAGTAGCAGGCAGCTTAATTTGGGCATGTTTTTCATCCAAGCTACCCAATACTGCCCCCTACCCCAAAGAAGTTAACTTCTTGGTGACACGGGGCAGTATTTTCACATCCGGAAGAAATGCATGCCCAAATTCAACTGCCTGCTACTCATCCCCAGAAGATAAGATATGCATACTATTAGTAGATTTGGATAGGAAACACTCTTAAGTTTCTAAAACTGTTTGAATCATGTACGTGAGTATAACAGAACTTATGTAGCAGGCAAAACCCAGAGGAAAAAACATTCAGATTTTGTTTTTTTTGAAGTCACTCTCTTTTCAATGGGTTTCATTGGGAATCCAGATTTGTAAGGGACCTTCTTGCAGTTCCTACCGCTTCCAATGGATGTCACCAGTCTTTAGAAATTGGTGTGGGTTTTTCCTTTGTGTAATGAAGAAGTAGCCCTGTTCAAAACGAGGGTCACTTCAAGTGTATTGTTTGTTAGAGGCGTTGTCACCAGAAAGGTAGCGTCAGTTTGTTTTCTTCCTGTATTGAACACAGATCATCCCGTCTTCCATTTGATCGATTATTTACTTTCAAAAATACCTAAAGTTGCATTACAAAAGTAGTTTGAAATGTTTTGGCAAAGTTTACAGGTAACTTTTGAGATATTTTGTAGTCACGTTGGAACCGGTGTTTTTCTGGATCAAACGCAACAAATAAATGGACATTTTGGATGTATAATGACGGAATTAATTGAACAAAAGGACCATTTGTGATGTTTAATGGACATATTGGAGTGCAAACAGAAGAAGCTCGTCAAAGGTAAGACATGATTTATATTTTTATTTCTGCGTTTTGTGTCACGCCTGCAGGGTTGAAATATGCTTCTCTCGCTTTGTTTACGGAGATGCTATCCTCAGATAATAGCATTGTTTGCTTTTGCCCGAAAAGCCTTTTTGAAATCTGACATGTTGGCTGGATTCACAACACGTGTAGCTTTAATTTGGTATCTTACATGTGTGATTTCATGGAAGTTTGATATTTATAGTAATTTATTTGAATTTGGCACTCTGCATTTTCTCTGGCTTTTGGCCAGGTGGGACAGTAGCGTCCCACATATCCTAAAAAGGTTAATTAAAGTGGTGATTAAAGAGCTCAGCCATGTGCTTTTTGTCAGTAACAACCACATCATCAATCATTTGCATTGCTAATTATAGCCTAATGTTAGCTAGCTAAAATTGAACCTGGTTGGTTAGCTACCAGCAGATTTATGCAGGGTAGTAACGTTATGATTTGGGATTATTGTTCATTGTTTCGCTCTAAACTAAAGACTCCACTATGCAAGTAACTATTTCAATATAATGTTTACGATGTCACTGTGACAACTGTGGCAATTCTAGAGCTAATACATGCCAACGAGCACTAACCATTGGGGATGCGTGCATTTATCAGACCCAAAACCCATGCGGGGTGCTCTCGGGTGCTTTGGTGACTCCAGATAACCTTGAGCCGATTGCGCTACCTTTGTGGCGGTGACAACACATTAGAATGTCTGCCCTATCAACTTTCGATGGTACTTTCTGTGCCTAACATGGGGACCATGGGTAACAGGGAATCAGGGTTCAATTCCGGAGAGGGAGTCTGAGAAATTGCTACAATATCAAAGGAAGGTAGCAGGTGTACAAATTACCCACACCCAAATTACCCACACCCACACCCAAAATAATGATACAGGACACTTTCGAGGTCCTGTAATTGGAATGAGTACACTTTAAATCTGTGTAGGTATGTACGGCAGGACCAAATCAGAGAGATAGGTAGGAGCAAGCCCATGTAATGCTTTGTAGGTTAGCAGTAAAACCTTGAAATCAGCCCTTGCTTTGACAGGAAGCCAGTGTAGGGAGGCCATCACTGGAGTAATATGATCAAATTGTGGGGTTCTAGTCAGGATTCTAGCAGCCGTATTTAGCACTAACTGAAGTTTATTTAGTGCTTTATCCGGGTAGCCGGAAAGTAGAGCATTGCAGTAGTCTAACCTAGAAGTGACAAAAGCATGGAGACATTTTTCTGCATCGTTTTTGGACAGAAAGTTTCTCATTTTTGCAATGTTACGTAGATGGAAAAAAGCTGTCCTTGAAATGGTCTTGATATGTTCTTCAAAAGAGAGATTAGGGTCCAGAGTAACGCCAAGGTCCTTCACAGTTTTATTTGAGATGACTGTACAACCATTAAGATTAATTGTCAGATTCAACAGAAGATCTCTTTGTTTCTTGGGACCTAGAACAAGCATCTCTGTTTTGTCCGAGTTTAAAAGTAGAAAGTTTGCAGCCATCCACTTCCTTATGTCTGAAACACATGCTTCTAGAGAGGGCAAATTTGGGCTTCACCATGTTTCATTGAAATGTACAGCAGTGTGTCATCCACATAGCAGTGAAAGTTAACATTATGTTTTCGAATGACATCCCCAAGAGGTAAAATATATAGTGAAAACAATAGTGGTCCTAAAACGGAACCTTGAGGAACACCGAAATTTACAGTTGATTTGTCAGAGGACAAACCATTCACAGAGACAAACTGATATCTTTCCGACAGATAAGATCTAAACCAGGCCAGAACTTGTCCGTGTAGACCAATTTGGGTTTCCAATCTCTCCAAAAGAATGTGGTGATCGATGGCATCAAAAGCAGCACTAAGGTCTAGGAGCACGAGAACAGATGCAGAGCCTCGGTCTGATGCCATTAAAAGGTCATTTACCACCTTCACAAGTGCAGTCTCAGTGCTATGATGGGGTCTAAAACCAGACTGAAGCATTTCGTATACATTGTTTGTCTTCAGGAAGGCAGACAGCCTTTTCTAAAAATGTTGAGAGGAATGGAAGATTCGATATAGGCCGATAGTTTTTTATATTTTCTGGGTCAAGGTTTGGCTTTTTCAAGAGAGGCTTTATTACTGCCACTTTTAGTGAGTTTGGTACACATCCGGTGGATAGAGAGCCGTTTATTATGTTCAACATAGGAGGGCCAAGCACAGGAAGCAGCTCTTTCAGTAGTTTAGTTGGAATAGGGTCCAGTATGCAGCTTGAAGGTTTAAAGGCCATGATTACGCTAGCGTTGATTAAATCCCTGCCCTTTCTACACACCGCCCGTCACTACGACCGATTGGATGGTTATGTGAGGTCCTCGGATCAGCCCTGCTGAGGTCGGTCACAGCCCTGGCAGAGCGCCGAGAGGACGACCAAACTTGACTATCTAGAGAAAGTAAAAGTTGTAACAAGGATTCCGAAGGTTCACGCCCCCCACCTCTCCCTTCCCTCTGCGCAGGGTTCTTGGCCGGGAGGGTGGCTTCGGCCCCAGCCCGAGCCCGGTTTCCCGCATCTCCATGTCATCTGGGTTGCGCCCGACTGGCTCCACCCTTTTCCCCGTAAGGCATGGCCGCATGGCACACCTGTGGGCAGGTGCGTCAGCCACGTCCCAAAGGGGATTGAGGGTTGCCGGTGAATGGGGTCTTCCCGCCTCGTTCTCCAACATTAAGCTGCTTGGGTGTCTCCCAGGACCCTCACACGGCTCCGGGAACCTAGCCAACCACTATGTGCCCCGGCGCAGGTGGGGCTTTAATGTCTCCCCTCCCATCGATTTGGAGAAGGTGGAGCACCTGGACACTTTTCGTTCAACCGTAATCCTTTTTGCTCTCACTCTGGCGAAGGACAGGCAGGGGAAAGTAGGGCAACCTCCCCAACCCCGCCTAGCCACTAGCCTCTGCATAAAACAAAAAAACAAAGAGTACAACTCTTAGCGGTGGATCACTCGTTGATGAAGAACGCAGCTAACTGCGAGAACTGAATTGCAGGACACATTGATCATCGACACTTTGAACGCACTTTGCCGCCAAAGGTTCCTACTGGAGGTATACCTGTACCTGTCTGCTTTGTATATAATACAGATGTAAAAATTAATACCATATATGGATACTTTTAAAAAAAGTTATTCAACTCTAAATTACCAAAGTTACCATAGATTGCCAAAGATTACCTGGTAATGTCCTACATTAGTACATTTGATTTGCAACAGTAGAAACATGTATGTTTACCACAAATAAATAACCAAAGATCTCACATCTCTTAAAAATGTATTCCTTCATAGTCAGTCAGGGTACAGAAAGATTAAGTGCATTGGGTTGTTTCCTTTTGGTATGAGAAAGGCCTTATTTTCATAAAATGTATATAATTGCTGTTGTACTCCCAAGGTCGAAGGCTCGACCAAAACCTGTGAAACAAATGGGACCATAAACTGATAATAAAACTAACTGAGCCTCTATTCTACTTTTCATCTCTTTCTCACCTAACTCCCCCAGTAATTTACTCTATAACTCTGCATATATATTGTGTTTCACTAGGTAATGCACAGTAACACAGGGCTAGTAAATTATCTTTCTGGATGCTGGATGCTCCGGCTGAAAAGTGACTTCAAGCACAGAAGCTAGCTAGCTACTAGCCGGATCAAATGAGAGAACACCTCACTCTGACCATTTTACTCACCCTAGCTAAGAGGGTTAGACTGGTTGGCAACAACACAGGCACTCAGGACAGAGGCACAGGTCAGTGTTCCAACTTAAATCAGGTTTCCATTTTCCATGACTATCCAGGACAAAAAGTGGGTTCTTCAAAGACTCTTTTCAATGAAGAAACTTTAGACTTTTTGCCTAGTGTGTGGTACTGCTCACCTATTTAACCCTTTGTAATGATAAAAGGACAATTGTACAGAATGGATTTGACCTCCACACTCATATCTTTGAACCCTAGCCAAGGGGGTCTCAAGCCTTTGACACAGGACTAGTTCTGAAGGCCACAGCAGTCACCGCCTCAATTACAGTCCCATTTCCCCAAGGCCAAAAGCCAAGAGACACTAACCTGAATGACCCCTTTGATGCATTAAAAAGTAACTCTCTCAGAGGATGTAGCCTAGCATTGTGGATGGTCAACTCATTTTCAAAGGGATTTTACTTTCTGCTCCGTCAGGTTGAGCTATCAAGCTCTTTAACTCCCTGTACACAGCAACTGGCATTTATATTATGAAAAGGCCCTTTCTCCCAGTCTCCAGTCTGTTGCCACTAATCCAATACGCCCATTAGAAGTGATGCATTATAAACGATGGAGCTCAAAAGCTCTCTCCTCATATCCTATTTTGTTCTGAGAGTGACACATCAATGACTGATCAAATGAGATCAGGTGTGTATTGTGGTTATGGACGGTCTGCTGCCACCAGACCACTTACTGTATCCGTACTGACAGCAGAGGAGAAGAAGCCATCCAGCAAATGTCCAATAAAATCAAAGAGACCAGCTGCCACTAAATAATAGCACAATAGATCAGTACAATCGCATGAGATGATGGGAAGTGGAGAGAAAGAATCCGTCACAATGTCAATAACCCATTGCATAGACGACACACATGGCGTACTACAACAAAATTATGTTTTTAATCCTTTGGGTTTTAATAGCTATTTCCCATTTGGGACCATGTTTTAATTTATTTTACCAGCAAAGTGTAGGTTTCTCATCCATCCATTCATATTCAAAGTATTTCAATATGAGACAAAACCTTTAGAACTATGTTAAGTTCTAATATTGTAAACTGCAAGTCTCCAAATTCTCCACTGGGCAAACCCTTGTATTAATGTGTTGTAGACACTGTTATTGTCTGACAACCTAAACCTTTCTTTTGGTCTTGTTGCCTCAATGTATAAAAAAGCATAAAATAACTTAGAAAAATCTCATTACTGAGTGCAGACCTTCCACTAATGAAGCCAATAAACAACAGCCATAACCACCCTACTGCTCCAGGACACTTTTAATTTAAAAAAGCCATTCTGCAGCGTGGATTTAATGCGAGATTATTGATATGGTCAAAACATAGTGTCCTTTGCATAAAATTCAGTTTTCCGCCAATTTATTTCCGTCCATTTCCAGTCCCTTGCGCATGCTCGGGTTGCCCAACAGCCCCCTCGCCCACTTCGCTTATTTTCCATTAAAAATTAATGACTACCGTAGTTTTAGCGTCTTCAGCGAGCAAACCTCATCACAACAGGGTGAGCACGGCTGTCTACTTCGGTCTGGCAAAAGTCTAAACCGAATCCTTAGGATGTCCCAACTCTGACCTCACCCCATTTGAAATTGGCAATTAAAAGGTTAAGGGTTAAGGTTAGAGTTAAGGTAGGGGTTAGGGTTTAGGGTATGGACAACCAAAGGATCCCAGGTAGCACTAACCATTATGTCTGCTACCTCCATTGTGTGCATATCGCCAACAAAAAGCTGTATAATTTTGCATTTCAAGCCAATAAATGTCTTAGCAACTAATATACAAGTCATATGGTAGTATATTGCTGGAGGGGAGCACTATTGTTACGCACCTGAAAGCTGGCACTTTCTTTGATTAGCTTTTTGAAAAATAAATATGATAAAGGGGTGATGCAATGCAATGGCAAATCCGTGTTGGAGAGTAGTGAATTACATGTCGTTCAAATGATCATTTTAAAGATTCACTATGCAGAAATCGCTTCGCCATTTCCTGGTTGTTAAAATTCTAATACTTAACCTAATTTCAGTTTATGTGAAAGCTTTAACAAGCAAGTATAGTGTAGAGAATCATTGTACCATCTAAACCGCTGTGAAATATATTTTACATAACCAAAAATGTTGTATTTTCAAATGCAAAAACAAAACTTAAAAACAGGAACCATAGAAATTGTGCAAATAGATCTACAGCTTCTTAGACTTGCTTTCAATGAGAATTACTATCACGACAGGATTTGACCCAGATGCAGACAGAGGAGGCGGATAGTTTGATTATAACAAAGGGGCAGGCAAGGGCAGGTCGACTGCAGGCAGAGGTTCATAATTCAAGGCAGATTCAATCAGGGACAGAACGTCAGGCAGAATCAGGGTCAGGACAGGCAGAAAGGTGAGAACCGGGAAGACTAGGAAACAAAAACTTGAGAACAGGAAACACGCTGGTAAGACCTGACAAAACAACACGAAATGGCAACATACAAACAGAAAACGCAAGTATAAATAGACAGGGGATACAGGGGATAATAGGGAATAATAGGAGACACCTGGTGGGGTGTGGAAACAAGCACAAGACAGGTGAAACAGATCAGGGTGTGACATATTTCTATGTCGTACAAAAAGTTACATATTGCAGCAGTAATTACATTTTGCAGTAGCTTGGTGGTAAATAAATAAAAATCTTGGTAGTGCTTTCCGTACTTTGTGTAGTGGTTCAGCTAACTACTGGAAGTACAAGCTACTTTTTTGGCAAAAATAAAATAAAATGTGGGTGAAGTCTCTACTGTCTCTATTATATTATGACAGAGAAGCTAGATCTACTGTCTCTATTATATTATGGCAGACCAGCTAGATCTACTGTTTCTTTGTCTCTATTATATTACGACAGACCAGCTAGATCTACTGTCTCTATTATATTATGACAGACCAGCTAGATCTACTGTCTCTATTATAATATGACAGGTAATAATTTCCTTTCTTTTTCAGTGTCAAACCTGCCTAATTCTCACTTTTTGTGTTCAATAGGCTAAATTACACATTCTGTTAACATCTGACTCCAGAGTGATGTCTTGCAATTTGTAGTCTGACCATTCAGATTTAGATATAATTTTTCACTAAGTAGTTTAGATGTGGTAACTGTTTTTTAAAAGTTTTAAGGTAAACTAAAGGGTAGCTTAAAGCTTTAAAGTATTGTAGTTTAAGTATTGAAGTTTAACTTCTTCCAGTGTGAAGTAATTGGTATCTTCGTAAACTGTATATTCAGAGTAGCTTCCCCAACATTAAAATACAGCCTCTGAAGTGTTTACCCGTGACGTTTTTACTATTATATGTATATACAGCCATATCAGATCAAAATAATACCCCCAATATTAATTAATATGTTTGATGATTTTGAACATATAAATGGTATATCTGCATATCAAATATATCAAGTGACCTAATAACACAGTTAGATTAAATTGATGCATAATGCAAGGGGAAAATCTACTGCAGTATATGAACAGCAGAACCCATTGCCGGACAGTGTAATATTTTGTAATGTGTCCGATGTCATATAATGTGTACATGGCACATTAGATGAGGAAAAGCCATCAATTTCAACTGTTTGGATGCACATGTGGCACATAGTACTTTCGTAAAATATTCAGATTCCTTCCCTTTTTCCACATTTTGTTACTTTACAGCCTTGTTCTAAAATGGAATAAATAATTTTTTCCCTAATCAATCTACCCCATAATGACGAAGCAAAAACAGGCTTTTATAAATGTGTGTTCATTTATTTAAAAAACAACTAAATACCTTATTTACAAAAGTATTTAGACCCTTTGCTATGAGACTTGAAATTGACCTCAGGTGCATCCTGTTTGAATTATTCATCCTTGAGATGTTTCTACAACTTGATTGGAGTCCAACTGCGATAAATTCAACTGATTGGAAATTATTTGTAAAGGCCCATACCTGTCTATACAAGGTCCCACAGCTGACAGTGAATGTCAGAGCAAAAACCTAGCCAAGATGTCGAAGGAATTGTCCGTAGAGCTACGAGACAGGATTGTGTCAAGGAATAGATCTGTGGAAATTGTCTGCAGCATTGAAGGTCCCCAAGAACACAGTGGTCTCCATAATTATTAAATGGAAGAAGTTTGGAACAACCAAGACTCTTCCTAGCGATTGCCAACTGGCCAAATTGAGAAATTGGGGGAGAAAGGCCAAGGTCAGGGAAATTACCAAGAACCCGATGGTTACTCTGACATAGTTCCTAATCTCCACAGAGGAAATCTAGAGCTATCTCTGCAGCACTCCACCAATCAGGACTTCATAGTCAACTGGCCAGATGGAAGCCACTCCTCAGTAAAAAGCACATGACATCCTGCTTGGAGTTTGCCAAAAGGCACCTAAAGGACTGTCAGACCCTGAGAAACAAGATTATCTGGTCTGATGACACCAAGATTAAACTCTTTGGCCTGAATGTCAAGCGTCACATCTGAAGGAAGCCTGGCACCATCCCTACGGTGAAGCATTGTGGTGGCAGCATCATGCTGCTGGGATGTTTTTCAGCGGCAGGGACTGGGAGACTTGTCAGAATCGTGGCAAAGGTGAACGGGTCAGAGAGATCCTTGATGAAAACCTGCTCCAGAGAGCTCAGGACCTCGGAAGGAGAACATTCGCCCAAGTCTAACAGGACCATGATCCTAAGCACACAGCCAAGACAACGCAGGATTGGCCTTGAGTGGCTCAACCAGAATGTCCTTCAGTGGCCCAACCAGCGCCCAGACTTGAACCCGATCGAACATCTCTGGAGAGACCTGAAAATAGCTGTGCAGCGACGCTCCCCATCCAACCTGACAGAGCTTGAAAGGATCAACAGAGAAGAAAGGGATAAACTCCCCAAATATACAGTACCAGTCAAACTTTTGGACAGTCCTCCTCATTCATTCATGTTTAAAAAAAATGTATTACTATTTTCTACATATGAAATAACACATGTATTAATGTATTAACCAAAAAAAATTAAACACCCTTTTCCTTAAAGACAGCTTTGCATACTCTTGGCATTCTCTCAAGCAGCGTCATGAGGTAGTCACCTGGAATGCATTTCAATTAACAGGTGTGTCTTGTAAAAAGTTCATTTGTGGAATATCTTTCCCTCTTAATACATTTGAGACAATCAGTTGTGTTGTGATAAGGTATGGGCGGTATATAGAAGGGAGCCCTATTTGGTAAAAGACCAAGTCGATAAAATGACAAGAACAGCTCAAATAAGCAAAGAGAAATGACAGTCCATCATTAGTTTAAGACATGAAGGTCAGTCAATCCGGAAAATTTCAGTACAGTCGCAAAAACCATCATGCTCTATGATGAAACTGTCTCTCATGAGGACCCCCACAGGAAAGGAAGACCTGGAGATACCTCTGCTGCAGAGTGTAAGTTCATTAGTTACCAGCCTCAGAAATTGCAGCCCAAATAAATGCTTCACTGAGTTCAAGTAAGACACACCTCAACATCCACTCTTCAGAAGAGACTGTGTGAATCAGGACATCATGGTAAAATTGCTGCAAAGAAACCACTACTAAAGGACACCAATAAGAAGAAGAGACTTGCTTGGGCCAAGAAACACGAGCAATGGACATTAGTCTGTACTTTTTTCCCAATGAGTCCACATTTAAGATTTTTGGTTCCAACCGCCGTGAGTTGGAACAGTTGAGATGCACAGTTGAGAAACACAGTTGAGATGGTTTGGGATGAGTTGAACTGCAGAGTGAAGGAAAAGCAGCCAACAAGTGCTCAGCATATGTGGGAACTCTTTCAAGACTTGAAAAGCATTCCAGGTGAAGCTGGTTGTGCAGAGCTGTCATCAAGGCAAAGGGTTGCTACTTCAAAGAGTCTCAAATATAAAATATATGTTGTTTTGTTTAAGACTTTTTTGGTTACTACATGATTCCATATTTGTTATTTCATAGTGTTGATGTCTTCACTATTATTCTACAATGTAGAAAATAGTCAAATTTAAGGAAAACCATTGAATGAGTAGATCTGTCCAAACTTTTGACTGGTATTGTGGCGTCCTACCCAATAAGACTTGAGGCTGTAAACGCTGTCAAAGGTGCATCCACAAAGTGGTGAGTAAATGTTCTGAATACTTACAGCATGTAAATGTGTTTTTCTGCATTTGCAAAAACATCTCAAAACCTGTTTTTGCTTTGCCATTATGGAGTATTGTGTGTAGATTGGTGAAGAAGAAAAAACAAATGAATACATTTTAGAATAAGGCTGTAATGTAACAAAATGTGGAACAAGTCAAGGGGCCTGAATACTTTCCAAATGCGTTGTTCATCTGTGAGCATGAATGTTTGCGGGTGTGTGTGAGGACTAAATTGCATACTATGTCAGAAGATACAAACTGAGCCTGGCAGTTGTGCATGAGGGCCATTATTTTATTTTAATGAGAAACTGATTGCAAATAGAGAAGCAATCCCAAGGCTTTGTTACCTTTACTGCTCAAAGCTTGGAAAGGGGACAATTTTCTGCACAAGACCAGTAATGTAAAAAAGGTCCATTAACCAATGTTTCCAAAAGGCAAAATGAGAAATAGAGTTTTGATCATTTGTAACTACCCAAACTGTATATTAGTTGATCACATCGGACAGCCTACACCCCAGCACTACATTTAAAACAAAGGTGCGTGGCCACGTGTGCGCACAATTTCTTCACGTTAGTTGTGATTTGTGTCTTTCTTTTTCAGTGTGAGCACAAATTCCTCTAATAAATTCCTTCCCATGTGTTACCACCGTTTCAGTATGCTTTCTCAGTATGCTAGCTGTTATATATAACTTTCCTACTGAGCCCTGAGATTGAGGGGTCACGAGTATGACATAGATGGTAGTAGTCTCAATGGAGTCACACATTTCAACATTAGAATCCCTTTGGAAATGCTTTACCTCGCCTTGGGCAGTGATTGAAAAAAAGTCAAGTAAAATAGTATTTTAACCTTTACAAAAATTGAATGGCCTGCAGCCACAAGTCACCAACTTGGAATCCCAATGGGTTCACCCCCTTTGTGCGATCAGATTCCCTGAGCAATGACAAATCTCTTACATACATCACACAGATCTCATTATCACCAGTCTCCACAACCTTATGGGGCACCTTTACAGTATCATGTTGAAACAACGCTTTCACTAAAAAACCTCTATGATGACAGCAAAATAAAACCCAACCCGTTCAGTGTGCTAAGCCCTCAATGCAAATGGGCTTTTTTCTCCACAGGTGTCCTGAACAAAATGGTTAACACCAGGCTTGAGGCTAACATGGCCATTGGTCTCAATTATAGTATCCGGCAGCACAACATCAATTAACCTTGACCGTGCCTCTCTCGCTCTGTGTCAAGGGCATTCTACATTGGTTAAGGGGGAGGGACAGTGGAGTGGATTATATCTCCCTTTAGAAAGGTTGCTATGACTGTTGCCACTGGTCTGCAGAGTGCAGACCCATGCCTGCATGTGAGGGATGTAGTTGTATTCAATTTTCTATCAGTGGTTAATCCTTTTCTCATGCTTGGCATATCAATCTACAGTATTTATTGGCTATATCTGTCTGCATTCTCAATTTAGTCTAGGTCTGTTTTTCTGTGTCTGCTGTCACACAGACCAAATTGAGGCTCAATAAGCATGCGCCCCACATATCCCATCTATTTTTCAGCCATCCAATTATTGTTGCATTTCATTACATTTTTCACTTAACTTATGTTTGCTCCATCACAGAAAAAAATAATATACCACAAGTATTGAAATTATGATGCTCACGAGGCATCTCATTATACTCTCAGCTCACCCCTGTCTTGGTTATCTTCAAGTGTGTTGAGGGAAGAATTAACATCCTCCTATACAGTGGTCTTCCTATTTAATCTTGGTTCGGTTATTGTTAATTCCGCCACCTGTTCTTAAATCACCACTCTAACTGCACTAACAAACATGTTTACTGGGTCAATAAACATACATAAAATAAGAAACGTCTAATAAGTTTTTTGAAAAGTAGAATCATATCTTTAATACTATTTGAACTGAGGTATGATGCAGACTCCTAACACTGTACACTGAATTTAATTTAGGGGGAATCTTAGGGCTTTAGTCCAGTCGGCCTGTATAACGGAACTTGACAAGATGGCATATAATGATACTTTTTATGGCATGATTGCTAATGAGCAGAGACCATTGAAATGAATAACATCCATGGGGTCTTTGTATTGTTATTATAGAAGCCTAAATTATTTTTAAAAAGCGTTATGATGATAGCTCTCAATCTTGAATGCAACCAAAAAAATGGCAATGCCTGCAGCAGTGTTTCCCAACTCCGATCCTCGAGTACCCCCAACAGTACATATTTTCATTGTGGCCCTGACCCTCCACCTCCAAATCAATCCTGCACCAGAGTACAGGCCTCGGTGTAACGCTCATTCCTTCGACGATAAACACAAATCCGACTATTTACCCCTGGTGAGACAAAACTACGACTCATCAGTGAAGAGCACTTCTTGCCAGTCTTGTTTGTGCCCATAGGCGGCGTTGTTGCAGGCCTACAATCCCTCAGTCCAGCCTCTCTTAGCCTATTGCGGACAGTCTGATTACTGATGGAGGGATTGTGCGTTCCTGGTGTAACTCGGGCAGTTGTTGTTGCCATCCTGTACCTGTCCCGCAGGTGTGATGTTCGGATGTACCGATCCTGTGCAGGTGTTGTTACATGTGGTCCGTTCTGTCTCCCTGTAGCGCGGTCTTAGGCGTCTCACAGTATGGACATTGCAATTTATTGCCCTGGCCACATCTGCAGTCCTCATGCCTCCTTGCAGCGTGCCGACCGTTTCACGGGTGCATGTTCATAATTGTTTATGGTTCATTGAACAAGCATGGGAAACAGTGTTTAAACCCTTTATACAATAAAGATCTGTGAAATTATTTGGATTTTACTAATTATCTTTGAAAGACAGGGTCCTGAAAAAGGGACGTTTATTTATGAAGCCCTTTTACATCAGCCTAAAACCCCAAACGGCAAGCAATGCAGATGTAGAAGCACGGCGGCTAGGAAAAACTCCATAGAAAGGCCAGAACCTGGAGAGGAACCAGGCTATGAAGGGTGGCAAGTCCTATTCTGGCTGTGCCGGGTGGAGATTATAACAGAACATGGCCAAGATGTTCAAATGTTTATAGATGACCTGCAGGGTCAGATAATAATAATCACAGTGGTTGTAGAGGGTGCAACATGTCAGCACCTTTGGAGTAAATGTCAGTTGGCTTTTCATAGCCGATCATTCAGAATTAGAGACAGCGGGTGCGGTAGAGAGAGGGTCCAAAACAGCAGGTCCAGGACAAGGTAACACGTCCAGTGAACATGTCAGGGATCCATAGCCACAGGCAGAACAGTTGAAACTGGAGCAGCAGCATGACCAGGTGGACTGGGGACATCAATGAGTCATCAGGTCAGGTAGTCTTGAGGCATGGTCCTAGGGCTCAGGTCTTCCGTGCGAAGAGAGAGAATACTTAAATTCACACAGGACACCAGATGAGACAGGATAATTACTCCAGATATAACAGACTGACCCTAGCCCCCCGACACAAACTATTTCAGTATAAATACTGGAGGCTGAGACAGGAGGGGTCGGGAGACACTGTTTCCCTATCCGACGATACCCCCAGACAGGGCCAAACAGACAGGATATAACCCCACCCACTTTGCCAAAGCACAGCGCCCACACCCCTAGATTAATATCTTCAAACACCAACCTACTACCCTGAGACAAGGCCGAGTATAGCCCACGAAGATCTCCCACACGGCATGAACCCGAGGGGGGCACCAACCCGGACTGGAAGATCCCGACAGTGACTCAAACCACTCAAGTGACACACCCCTCCTAGGGACAGCATGGAAGAGCACCAGTAAGCCAGTGACTCAGGCTCCATAATATGATTAGAGCCAGAGAATTCCAGTGGAAGGGCACCGGCCAGGCAGAGACAGCAAGGGCGGTTTGTCACTCCAGTGACTTTCCATTCACCTTCACACCCCTGGGCCAGACTACACTCAATCATAGGACCTACAGAAGAGATGAGTCTTCAATAAAGACTTAAAGGTTGAGACCGAGTCTGCGTCTCTCACATGGATAGGCAGACCATTCCATTAAAATTAAGCTCTACATGAAAAGCCCTGCCTCCAGCTACATGTCCTGGTAATCTGTCTGGCACTGAGGCCTTGTGAATGTTGACCCGTTTAAAGGTCTTGCACACATCGTCTACGGAGAGCGTGATCACACAGTCATCCGGAACAGCTGGTGCTCTCATGCATGTTTCAGTGTTACTTGCCTTGAAGTGAGCATAGAGGTAATTTAGCTCGCCTGGTAGGTTTGTGTCACTGAGCAGCTCGTGGCTGTGCTTCCCTTTGTAGTCTGTAATAGTTTGCAAGCCCTGCCACATCCGACGATCGTCGGAGACGGTGTAGTACAATTCAATCTTAGTCCTGTATTGACTGCATTGGTGTGCAGAATGGCTTCTCGGAATGCACAACTCGTTGGTCCTAGTCACAGATGAGCTATTGCAGTAGATGACAACACCGGGTTCCACTCCTATCAGCTAAAAACAAGAAGAAGCAGCTCCAGTGGGAACGCGATCACCAACATTGGACAATTGATGAGTGGAAAACATCACCTGGACCAAGGTATCCCAGTTCCTGTTGAGACAAACAAAAAACATCTAGTCAGCGGCTGTCCTGTGGTCGAAAAAACAGCTTGTTGATGAGAGAAGTCTGAGGAGAATGGCAAGAATCGTGCAAGCTAACAGGCGGTCCACAAACAGGAAAATATCTGTGCGGTGGTGTGTAGAACGGCATCTCGGAGCACACAGCTCGTTGGTCCTTGTCACACATGAGCTATTGCAGCAGACGACCCCACCGGGTTCCACTCCTATCAACTAAAAACAAGAGGAAGTAGCTCCAGTGGGAAAGCGATCACCAACACTGGACAATTGAGGAGTGGAAAAACATCACCTGGTCTGAAGAATCCCAGTTCCTATTGAGTCATGCTGATGGCAGAGTCATAATTTGGCATAAGCAGCTTGAGTCCATTAATCCACCATGCATGGCGTCAATGGTACAGGCTGGGGGCAGTGGTGTAATGGTGTAGGGAATGTTTTCCTGGCACACGTTAGGTCCCTTGGTACCCATTGACCAAAACCTTGAAGAATCAACACCCCAAATAATTCAGGGTGTTCTTAAAGCAAATGGAGGCCCAACCCGGTACTAGATGGGTGTACCTAATAAACCGGCCCAAGTGTGAATATATATACACACAGTACAGAGTCAAAAGTTTGGACACACCAAAGTTTTTCTATATTTGTACTATTTTCTACATTGTAGAATAATAGTGAATAGATCAAAACGATTAAAAACACAAATGGAATCATGTACTAACCAAAACAGTGTTGAACAAATGTTACATTCTTCAAAGTAGCCACCCGTTGCATTGAGTACAGCTTTGCACACTCTTGGCATTCTCTCAACCAGCTTCATGAGGCAGTCATAGGGCTATCTTCTGTATACCACCCCTACCTTGTCACAACACAACTGATTGGCTTAACAAGGAAAGAAATTCCACAAATTAACTTTTAACAAGGCACACTTGTTAATTAAATGCATTCCAGGTGACTACCTCATAAAGCTGGTTGAGTCTAGCGGGGATGGCAACGAGACCCGTAACATTACATGCAAATAACAGTAAAAAAGTAACAGTGAGAACAAAAACCACAGGCAACTTAAATCTACCGTCAAACACTCAGGGTTTATTTTTAAACACACGGTAAAGGGGGGCGGGAAGAGGGGCAGAGCTGGACCCAAGGAAAGAAATAATAAATATCCAAAAACACCCCTAGCTAGACTAGCCTGCTTTAAGAATAGCTAGCTAACAAACCAAAAATACAGTGGGTGACCGCCCAGTTCTAACTAGGGTATTTAGACAAAGTTTACCTACTCCCACAAACAAACAAACAGTCATGAAGCACAACAATACATACTCACATAATTCCAGACAAATGTGACATGTAGGAACAAAAACCAAGAGAGAGCGAGAGAGACACAGAGAGAGATTGAGACACAGAGAGATCAAGCTCCAGAGAAAACAACTAACTGGGATTTTAAACCAAGAGAAAGGGGATGTGATAGGGTAAAGGAAAGGGAGCAGGTGTCTTCTGATTAGCGAGTGATTGTTGACTGATAATTGCCACCTGTGAGGGGAGAAGGAGAGAAAAGAAATGCACACAGAGGATACACATTTGTTTTTCAACAGGACAATGACCCAACACACCTCCAGGTTGTGTGAGGGCTATTTGATCAAGAAGGAGAGTGATGGTGTGCTGGATGAGTTGGACCGCAGAGTGGAGGAAAAGCAGCCAACAAGTGCTCAGCATATGTGGGAACTCCTTCAAGACTGTTGGAAAAGCATTCCAGGTGAAGCTGGTTGAGAGAATGCCAAGAGTGTGCAAAGCTGTCATCAAGGCAAAGGGTGGCAACTTTGAAAAATCTCAAATATAACTACATGATTCCATATGTGTTATTTCATCGTTTTGATTTCATCTCAATGTTTTCTACAATGTTGAAAATAGTATAAAGCAAAACCCTTGAATGAGTAAGTTTGTCTAAACTTTTGACTGGTACTTTATATATATGAGAGAGAGAGAGAGAGAGAGAGAGAGAGAGAGAGAGAGAGAGAGAGAGAGAGAGAGAGAGAGAGAGAGAGAGAGAGAGAGAGAGAGAGAGAGAGAGAGAGAGAGAGAGAGAGAGAGAGAGAGAGAGAGAGAGAGAGAGAGAGAGAGAGAGAGAGAGAGAGAGAGAGAGAGAGAGAGAGAGAGAGAGAGAGAGAGAGAGAGAGAGAGAGAGAGAGAGAGAGAGAGAGAGAGAGAGAGAGAGAGAGAGAGAGAGAGAGGAAAAAAAAAACTCTTTATTGGGTCTGGGCGCCCACCACACAATAAATACTCATACAAAACCACAGTTACACATCAATTAAAAACACAACTCCAATTCCTCCTCCACAGTAACAAAACACAACAGCCTCTGAATACCCAAAAACAGATCAATATTGTTGACAAGTTTATAATAGGCAAACTCAACCCTTAGTCTCGCTGCCAACATTCCCACCACATCCACAGACCCCTGTCCCCGAATGCTGTTCTTTCGGGTCTTCCATATCGCTAATTTTGCTGCCCCTAACACAAAATTAAGCAACACAACTACACCATTTTGACTGAACCTGTACTTTGGCCCAAATATATACAGTTGGGAAGAGAAAACCTCTCCCAACGTTGAGAACCAATCAGTTCAATCATGCCAACCAACCTGGGACACAGTAAAAACAGATGTGCCAGAGATTCATCCTCAGCACAGAATGGACACCCCTCCCCAACAGTAGGGTCCAGGTGTACCAGATGCATGTTGGTGGCTATAGCTCCATGTATTATCCTCCATTGGAGGTCAGCTGTCCTCTTATCAATAGGCAGTTTATATAATGATCGCCAACAGCCTTTTGGAGAAGCACCTGGACCAAGCACATCCGCCCACCTCGTCGATTTTACCCCGTCCAGGGAAGAGGCATGGGACACCTTCACACATGTTCTGTACATGGCCTTCTTTCCCACCTCCTTGAACTCCCCCAGCTCCGGGGTATCGAAGGAAAGCAGCATCCCGCGTCCTCCTCAAATGCCCCCATCGCAGCACTAACAATCAGTGCAGGGAACACATAATCCAGACCCTCCTTCCACCAATCAGAATTGGAAATGTCAGTCACATACTGCAGATGAAGCACTGGCAAAGAGTCGCAGACCTCATCGACGACTTTCCTCAGTAGGCGAGATGATCGGATCCCCGCTCTTTCTCTCAGCTCCTCCAATCTGCTCCTGCTCCGCATCAGATGACCCAGCTTGGTACACCCCACGCCTAATAGGCATGAACGTAGGCTAGCTGAACCCAGAACACGGGACTGGATGGCAGTGTTGTGAAAAAGAGGCTCTTCAAAAAGTCTCATCCCTGGTGATGTGCCGGTCTTACGGGACTTGACAAAGACTCCCCAAGCCTGCATAACAGACTCATAAAATGGAGTCAGGCCAGTCAAATCACCCCCCTCCAGCTTTAAGAGGAACATATGTTTGTCTAAGCCCAAACAGCCCGCTCTCCTCATCAATATGTAGGCTGTTTCGACCCAGCTAGAACAGTCTCTGTACAACAATCTCTGGGCTGCTTGGAGCCGGAAAGCCGTGATCCTAGAGGAAATTTCCACCAGGCCTTGCCTACCCTCGTGCAGTGGCAGATACAGGGCTGCAGCTTTGATCCAGTGTTGTCCAGACCAGAAGAAATTGACAAGGGTCCTCTGAAGCTCTTGTATCAGACCCTTTGGTGGCTGTAAAATCATTAGTCTGTGCCACAGGGTAGAAGCAGCAAGATTATTAGCTACCAGGACCCGTCCCCTATAGGACAGCTGGGGCAACACCCATTTCCACCTTGACAGTCTGGCACACACTTTCTCCACTACACGCTCCCAGTTCTTTTTCTGAAAGACATCGGAGCCTAGAAAAAAACCCAAAGTCTTCATTCCATCTCTGCCCCACTGAAGCCCCCCTGGTAACCGTGGAGCGGACCCCATCTGAAGCTGACCTGCCCACAGCGCTTCACTCTTTCCCCAATTGACTCTAGCTGAGGAGGCCCCCTCATACACCTTTAAAGTGTTTGAGAGAACCTTAACATCCTCACCCCCTGTAATAAAAACGATCACGTCATCTGCATACGCAGACAGTGCTATCGTGGGACCCTTCATTACACCTGGCACAGAGAAACCAGTAAGCTTCGCTCTTAAAAAACAAAGCATTGGTTCAATCGCCAGACTATATAACTGCCCTGAAATTGGGCATCCCTGCCTGATGCCCCTTTCGACAGGGATGGGGCAACTCAAACCACCACCAACCTTCACCATACACGAGGCTCCAGCATACAGTAAATTCACCCAAGACAGAAAAACATCCCCAAACCCAAAGGCTTTCATTGTTTTAAACAAGTACTGGTGGTCCACACGATCAAAAGCCTTCTCCTGATCCAACGAAAGTAAACCCACATTTACATCAGACAGTTTACAAATGTCTAAAACATCTCTTATCAGAAACAAGTTGTCAACAATAGAGCAATCAGGTACACAGTAGGACTGGTCCTTGTGGATCAACAATCCCAGATACTCTTTCAACCTGTTTGAGAGACATTTAGAAACAATTTTGTATTCTGCGCACAGCAAGGCAACAGGTCTCAAATTTTTTATGAGAGCCAAATCCCCCTTTTTTGGCAACAGTGAAAGCACCGCACGTTGACAGGATACAGGAAGAGAACCCTCATGAAAAGATTCACACAGCACTTCATAAAAGTCCTCCCCAATAGACCCCCAAAAGTGCTTATAAAACTCAGATGGTAAACCATCGATGCCAGGGGCTCGGCCTGTTGAGAGCTGCATAACTGCTGTGGACAGCTCTTGCAGTGTAATATCAGCGTCCAATGCGACTCTCTGCTCAGGTCCCAATTGAGGAAGACCGTGTAACAACTGTTCAGTACATAAAGAGTCACAATCCTCCGCCTTATAAAGGGATGAGTAAAACTCCACGGCATGTTGACGCATTTCAATATCATTCGTGGTCACCTTCCCATCAGGGAGACGAAGGCAGACCATCTGTTTGCGTTGAAATTTCGACTGTCCTAGGTTGAAAAAAAAAGCGCTAGGAGCATCCATATCATTGAGGGAAGCGAAACGAGACCTAATCAAGGCACCCTTCACTCTTTCATGCAGAAACGACGTCAGTTCATGTCTCTTGTCCTGTAAGTTCATGACTAGTCCAGGGTCGTTCTGAGTGAGCAGCTTCAATTCAGTAGATTTGATGTCCTGTTCAAGGGCCTTGATAGTCTCTTTAACCTCAATTTGAGACAGAGCAGTATACTGTTGACAAAAAACTCGTATTTGGGCCTTCCCAACCTCCCACCATTGTCTCAAGGACTCAAAATTCCCTTTTATACCCCTCCATTTTTCCCAAAACAACAAAAACCTGTCACAAAACATGACATCATGTAACAATTTAACATTAAAATACCAGTAAGGCGATGACCGTCGTGGACAGGACAAGTGAATATCAACAGTAACAATATGATGATCAGAGAAACCCACAGGAGTAATGGCACACTTTCCAACCCTACTACAGTAGTGATCAGATACATACAACCTGTCTAACCTTGCTGCACTGACACGACCTTCATTAATTTTTAGCCATGTGTACTGCCTAACTTTTGCATTCCTTACTCTCCACACATCAGAAAGCTCAAACTTAGTTAATAGGCCAGACAGGCAAGTGGCTGACCGCAGGTGAGGTTCTTCAGCGGTGCGATCAACAGTAAAATCCACTGTACAGTTCCAGTCACCCCCTAAAACCATACACCCCTCTTGATCACACTGTCTTAAGGTTTCCTTTATTTGATCAAATATAGCAATACGCTCTGTACCCTCATTCGGAGCATAAACATTCAAAAAAACAAACAGAAACCCCATAACATCCACCTTGACCAATAAAACCCGACCCTTGACAATCTCTGTTGTAGATACCACAGTCACCCCTAAGCCTGAGGAAAACAAGATTGCCACCCCAGCACTGAAATTAGTACCATGACTGAGTACATGCTGCCCCTCCCACCACATACCCGTCAACCTCATTTTCCTCATCACTGTGTGTCTCCTGTAGGAAAACTACATTAAGCCTTTTCTGTTTTATTACTTCTAATACCCAAGCCCTCTTATTCCTGTCCCTTCCCCCATTAATATTGAGAGAACCTACCCTTAGTACCTCCATATAGAAAAGAGAAAAGAAAAGCAGAAGAAACCACAGAGAAACCAACGAGAAAAAAGACACCCTATGAAGCATGATCATCATCATTATTTTTCTTTCTTCTCTTAACCTGAACACGTTTCCCACCACCTTTTGCTGCTGAAACAGCAGTAATACATTTCCTTCTTCTCACTCAATTGGTCTAACCCCACCGTCTTCTGTAACATCACAGCTGACCTCACAAACTTATCAACATCAAAATAATCTGCCAATTTGACAGATTTCCCAAAAGTCTGATCCAAAAACTAATTTACCTCCTCTAGATCATAAACTGAGTCCTCGCCAGCAGTTGTAATATCTAAAGAGATATCCATATCATTCTCCTGATCCTCAGCTGAGACCACAGACAACTGACTCCCCTCTACCACATCCCTTTCAACACTCCCCACTTGCACCTCATCACTCGTACCAGGCATCTCCTCCACTACCTGGGAGACTAGCCCCACCTGAACATCACTACTCATAGTGGGCATCTCCTCCACTAACTGGGAGCCTAGCTCCACATGAACCCCAGCACTCGTAGTGGGCATCTCCTCTACTACCTTGGAGCTTAGCTCCACATGAAGCCTAGCTCCACATGAACCCCAGCACTCGTAGTGGGCATCTCCTCTACTACCTTGGAGCTTAGCTCCACATGAAAACCCTCCTGTACCTCATTACTCGTAGTGGGCATCTCCTCCACTACCTGGGAGCCTAGCTCCACATGAAAACCCTCCTGAACCTCATTACTCGTAGTGGGCATCTCCTCCACTACCTGGGAGCCTAGCTCCACATGAATCCCCTCCTGTACCCCGTTACTCACAATGGGCATCTCCTCCACTACCTGGGAGCCTAGCTCCACATGAACCCCCTCCTTTACCCCAGCACTCATACTGGGCACCTGCTCACCAGTCTGAGGAACTGTCTCTTCAGATACATCCTTACCTTCTACAACAATACTTTTCTGTAGCATAACATTTCCCTCTAATACAAGTTGCAACCCCGTGCCCTCAACACGGATAACTTGTTCCTCAGCACCAGGTGCTTGTGGCTGCTTTGCCGCTGTCGGCCCACCTCTCCCTACATCAGTGGGCCCAGTCGTTACGATGACCACCTGCGCCCCTCCCTCGGCCTTCTCCCTTTTCGGGCAAGCATGTTGCTTATGACCAACATCCCCACACTCAAAACACCGTTGACTACCTGTACTAGCATAAGCCATATACAATCTATTGTCATACTTGACTTTAAACGATAATTCTAAAGTCTGCTCCGGTGAATCCAAAAACATAAACACCTGTCGCCGAAATGACATTACCTGTTTCAACCCCACGGAATAACCTTAATTGAACTGGCGAACTTCCTAAAGCGCAGTAACTCGCGCTCCAACAGGTCATTTGGAATAAACGGTGGTACATTTGAAATCGTTACCCTTGTTGACGGAGAAAAAAGCGGCGTAACTTGAATAAACATTCCTTTAAGAATTACACCATGCTCAACCATCCGATCAACCAGACACTCTTCTTTAAGAAATACCACCACAGCTTTATTCATCAAGGGATGCATAAGCAATATTCTCATAGCCTACCTTCTCTCCTACGGCGACCAGAAACTCCTCCACCGTGACAGTAGCTTCAGTAACACACCTAAAGCCGTGCCGAAGTGACAGGGACGGCATCCCCATTCGGGCTGCCATCCCCGCCAAAATCAGGGTAATTTCGATACGAAAAACAAAAAACTTAATTCTACCACAAGAAAAAAAGTCAAAAATAATAATAATAATCATGCACAGAAGAAAACCAAAAAAATGCCACCAAGAAATAGCAAACCGAAAGAAAGTTGTGAATATCTAACTCTCCACAACACACGCACTCCTTCACTCAAACAATTCCCAGCATGCACCAATCACTCCCAGCATGCAGAGAGAGAGAGAGAGTTTGTTTTCTTTGTACAAAGTGCAATCGATAAGGCAGTCAATCCACTAACTGACTGTCCCGCCAGTTCATTAACCACATAGGCTAGTCATTACCAAGAGTTCAACCACATGTGAACAAGGAGGTGGGAGCTCTCTAAATGCAATCTCTTCACTCAAGTAGCCTAATTATTATTGTGAGTGCGGGCAGTGGCCAAACAAATTTGCTAACACCTCTCTTTCACAAACACACAGTTTTTCCACCCACTGAAACACAAGATACTCCCGTGGACACACACCGAATTATGCAGACACACAAAGCTTCAAAGTGACAAAAGTGAGCCTGTGACATTCATTCTTCTAAAGTCAGTCTGTGACATTCATTCTTCTAAAGTCAGCCTGTGACGTGGATTCTTCTAAAGTCAGCCTGTGACGTGGATTCTTCTAAAGTCAGTCTGTGACGTGGATTCTTCTAAAGTCAGTCTGTGACATTCATTCTTCTAAAGTCAGTCTGTGACGTGGATTCTTCTAAAGTCAGTCTGTGACGTGGATTCTTCTAAAGTCAGTCTGTGACATTCTTTCTTCTAAAGTCAGTCTGTGACGTGGATTCTTCTAAAGTCAGTCTGTGACGTGGATTCTTCTAAAGTCAGTCTGTGACATTCATTCTTCTAAAGTCAGTCTGTGACGTGGATTCTTCTAAAGTCAGTCTGTGACGTGGATTCTTCTAAAGTCAGTCTGTGACGTGGATTCTTCTAAAGTCAGTCTGTGACGTGGATTCTTCTAAAGTCAGTCTGTGACGTGGATTCTTCTAAAGTCAGTCTGTGACGTGGATTCTTCTAAAGTCAGCCTGTGACGTAGATTCATCTTTTCTCTCATTATTACTATATGGTGAGGGGGACAACGTATGAGTCACTCCATCTATGGCTTCAATAACAGCTCCTTCTGAATTTAGAGAAATACAGTGGGGCAAAAAAGTATTTAGAAAAAAAAACAGTTATCCCACTTAAAAAGATGAGATGAGGCCTGAAATGTTCATCATAGGTACACTTCGACTATGAAAGACAAAATGAGGAAAACAATCCAGAAAATCACATTATAGGATTTTTTATGAATTTATTTGCAAATTATAGTGGAAAATAAGTATTTGGTCACCTACAAACAAGCAAGATTTCTGTCTCTCACAGACCTGTAACTTCTTCTTTAAGAGGCTCCTCTGTCCTCCACTCATTACCTGTATTAATGGCACCTGTTTGAACTTGTTATCAGTATAAAAGACACCTGTCCACAACCTCAAACAGTCACACTCCAAACTTCACTATGGCCAAGACCAAAGAGCTGTCAAAGGACACCAGAATCAAAATTGTAGACCTGCACCAGGCTGGGAAGACTGAATCTGCAATAGGTAAGCAGCTTGGTTTGAAGAAATCAACTGTGGGAGCAATTATTAGGAAATGGAAGACATACAAGACCACTGATAATCTCCCTCGATCTGGGGCTCCACGCAAGATCTCACCCCATGGGGTCAAAATGATCACAAGAACGGTGAGCAAAAATCCCAGAACCACACAGGGGGAGCTAGTGAATGACCTGCAGAGAGTTGGGACCAAAGTAACAAAGCCTACCATCAGTAACACACTACGCCGCCAGGGACTCAAATCCTGCAGTGCCAGACGTGTCTCCCTGCTTAAGCCAGTACATGTCCAGGCACGTCTGAAGTTTGCTAGAGAGCATTTGGATGATCCAGAAGAAGATTGGGAGAATGTCATATGGTCAGATGAAACCAAAATAAAACTTTTTGGTAAAAACTCAACTCGTCGTGTTTGGAGGACAAAGAATGCTGAGTTGCATCCAAAGAACACCATACCTATTGTGAAGCATGGGGGTGGAAACATCATGCTTAGGGGCTGTTTCTCTGCAAAGGGACCAGGACGACTGATCTGTGTAAAGGAAAGAATGAATTGGGCCATGTATCGTGAGATTTTGAGTGAAAACCTCCTTCCATCAGCAAGGGCATTGAAGATGAAACGTGGCTGGCTCTTTCAGCATGACAATGATCCCAAACACACCGCCCGGGCAACGAAGGAGTGGCTTCGTAAGAAGCATTTCAAGGTCCTGGAGTGGCCTAGCCAGTCTCCAGATCTCATCCCCATAGAAAATCTTTGGAGAGAGTTGAAAGTCCGTGTTGCCCAGCAACAGCCCCAAAACATCACTGCTCTAATGGAGATCTGCATGGAGGAATGGGCCAAAATACCAGCAACAGTGTGTGAAATCCTTGTGCAGGCTTACAGAAAACGTTTGACCTCTGTCATTGCCAACAAAGGGTATATAACAAAGTATAAAAAGCAGTGAAGGCACATGCAATAATGAATAAAGTCATAATGTATTATACCCTGCTTGCTCTTACAGAGCGTTACAGAACTGTCTATTTGTATTTCTTGTTGAGTGCATTGATTTACTTAAAGCAATAAATTGTTTTTGCAGTTCTTATGAACATCCAACAGCACCTCACTGAAGCACCTGATGGAATGTGCTCTGTATATGTCAACTTGCACAATCATAAACTCTCTCTCTCTCTATCCACTCATCCCTCTCCTACTCCACTCTTCCTTTCATCTCTTCCATATCCCCTAATTTTCCTTGTCGGTAAAACTTTAAATAACCACTGAATAACTCTGTAATCTCTCAGATCTTGAATGGCAAATAACTGACTTCATTGCATCATCTGGGGCATCATCATCATTCCTTACTATGACAGCCAGTAGCTATACTTCGCAACCATCAATACATGTGAAAGCAACTATTATCAATGTCATTTTATGCTTGCAACATAGCAATTGCTTGCATCTGCGCATTACGTTTATGCTGTTATTGCTGTGTATTGTATGTTAACATTGGACTATATTACCATGATTACACAATTAACAACCCTTCAAGACATCCTGTATGATTCTAGTGCTACGGGAAAACTCATGAGGACAAAACACACTTCTGAATGTCTTCACTTCATCTGTCAACCTCACATTCTCTACTCCGCTCTCTGTTGTCAATGAGCAGTTGTATCAAGGCACTACAAAGCAAATTGAATATGTTTTGCTTTTGTTCTTAATGAGATTCTCCAACTCTCTGGGGTTAAACATGTCAACAGAGTTCACCTGGTGTGTTGCAAGATGCATAACTGGGTGAGAATATCATTGCCATGAAACACTGGGCAGAAGTAAACTAGCACACATGCAATTGCTCATTCAAAGTGTTTGTGTGTGGTCCATTATGAATATTCAAATGTGGTCGGTCCAAGGGGAGTCTGTGCATAATGAGATTTGCCAGTCACCCAGAATGTGATGCAAAACATCTGCTGGGTGTTCTGACATTGCCAATTTTGCTGGAATGTTCCTTAATCGTAATTTCCTAGACAGACATTAGGGATTCAGTCAAAATCAGACCTGACCTGACACAATTGTTCCGAACATGACACTGCAGAAATTGCCCAGGTTGTTTTTAATGTATGTTATAGTGCTTGTTTCCGAATGTAAGATGAGAGAAGCCCATTAATTTTCCCTTTCACTCATTGTCACTGTACTGCCATTATGAAATTGAAATGAGGATTGGGATGACAATAATATATTCCATTTAGCAGATGCTTTTATCCAAAGCAACTCAGTCATGCGTGCATACATTTCACATACCGGTGGTCCCGGGAATAGAACCCACTTTTCTGGCGTTACAATCTAACACTAAGAAATACAAACAAAAAAAACATTACTTTTATTCTTAACAAAGTTAGGAACTATGTATTGAGCGATAGCCTGCACCTGACTGGCTTAGCTGAAAGCAAGACATTAGTCAAATTAATGCAATGTTCTAGTTCTGGTGAGAATTAAGTCCCTTAAAAGGAATTAACTTCCATTGCAATGCATCATGGTAAAAAAAATACATTAGTGTGCCTCTGACGGCAACCCATGTCATACTTTTTTATTTTTGTCCAACTTTTAAATATCTGGGCTATGGCATCTATGGTTTCTATGGTGAAGTGGATTCTTCACGGCAATTGTGACTCCTCGTTTTCACACAAAGCAGTCTCGAGGTCATACCTTGTGGATGTTTTCTTCGCCACCCTTTGCCATCTCTTAAGTGACAAAAGGGCTCATTTGATGTGCTATGCCATGGATTATATCAGGACCAATCATGTGGAAGTCGCTGCAGGTGGGTGGTAAGGTGATTCCCAGATCCCACTGCTCCGAGTCTACTCGCCTTTCTGAGACGGATGGATGGGAGAGGGCACATGGATTAAGCATCCCAGCTGGTGTTGCTATTCCAATGGGATAATGCTGAGAGAGAGAGAGAGAGAGAGAGAGAGAGAGAGAGAGAGAGAGAGAGAGAGAGAGAGAGAGAGAGAGAGAGAGAGAGAGAGAGAGAGAGAGAGAGAGAGAGAGAGAGAGAGAGAGAGAGAGAGAGAGAGAGAGAGAGAGAGAGAGAGAGAGAGAGAGAGAGAGAGAGAGAGAGAGAGAGAGAGAGAGAGAGAGAGAGAGAGAGAGAGAGAGAGAGAGAAACACAGAGAGAGAGAGAGAGAGAGAAACACAGAGAGAGAAACAGAGACACACAGACACACAGAGAGAGAGACAGAGACACACAGACACACAGAGAGAGAGACAGAGACACACAGAGAGAGAGACAGAGACACACAGAGAGAGAGACAGAGACACACAGAGAGAGAGACAGAGACACACAGACACACAGAGAGAGAGACACACAGAGAGAGACAGACTTTGGCAATGTTAACATATGTTTGCCATGCCAATAAAACCCTTAAATTGAAATTGCATTGAGAATGAGAGAGACCGAGAGTTTTTGGAGTTTTTATAAAACCTTTATTTTATACTCAAGTATTAACATAAATAATGGCACACTGTGCCTTTTCAGAAATTAAAAAACACGTGTCATTCTTAAATAAACATAAAGAAAAACATGTTAAAATATTTTCTTAAAGCATGTTTCCATGTTTTGCCACAAAACATACCGCTCCTTCGCAAGCCCCCTTCTCCTCAAACAATGGGAGATCTTTTACAGCTGAGAAGAACTCTTTGACTAATCCCTTAAAACACATTATACATCCTGCCCATATCCTGTGTCTATCTTATGTTCCCTACTCAGAAAAATTTACATCTTAGCTTGTCCCAAAATAAAATTTAACAGTTGACATTTTCTTTTCTTTTGCTTACTATATTGAAACCCCAAAATTAAATCAATGTTATTGAAAATCTCCCCTACAGCTGTAAAAAGTCTCTAGTATTTCAGAGTGGCTTTATCCTCTCACAATTGTTTCTCTTATATTACAAAAAGAACATCCATCTTCAACATTTGAGCTAATGACAGATACAGTGCCTTGCGAAAGAATTCGGCCACCTTGAACTTTGCAACCTTTTGCCACATTTCAGTCTTCAAACATAAAGATATAAAACTGTATTTTTTTGTGAAGAATCAACAACAAGTGGGACACAATCATGAAGTGGAACGACATTTATTGGATATTTCAAACTTTTTTAACAAATCAAAAACTGAAAAATTGGGCGTGCAAAATTATTCAGCCCCCTTAAGTTAATACTTTGTAGCGCCACCTTTTGCTGCGATTACAGCTGTAAGTCGCTTGGGGTATGTCTCTATCAGTTTTGCACATCGAGAGACTGAAATTTTTTCCCATTCCTCCTTGCAAAACAGCTCGAACTCAGTGAGGTTGGATGGGGAGCATTTGTGAACAGCAGTTTTCAGTTCTTTCCACAGATTCTCGATTGGATTCAGGTCTGGACTTTGACTTGTCCATTCTAACACCTGGATATGTTTATTTTTGAACCATTCCATTGTAGATTTTGCTTTATGTTTTGGATCATTTTCTTGTTGGAAGACAAATCTCCGTCCCAGTCTCAGGTCTTTTGCAGACTCCATCAGGTTTTCTTCCAGAATGGTCCTGTATTTGGCTCCATCCATCTTCCCATCAATTTTAACAATCTTCCCTGTCCCAGCTGAAGATAAGCAGGCCCAAACCATGATGCTGCCACCAACCATGTTTGACAGTGGGGATGGTGTGTTCAGTGTGATGAGCTGTGTTGCTTTTACGCCAAACATAACGTTTTGCATTGTTGCCAAAAAGTTCAAAAGTCCAAAACTTTAAACGACACTTTTTATGGATATCTTTAAGAAATGGCTTTCTTCTTGCCACTCTTCCATAAAGGCCAGATTTGTGCAATATACGACTGATTGTTGTCCTATGGACAGAGTCTCCCACCTCAGCTGTAGATCTCTGCAGTTCATCCAGAGTGATCATGGGCCTCTTGGCTGCATCTCTGATCAGTCTTCTCCTTGTATGAGCTGAAAGTTTAGAGGGACGGCCAGGTCTTGGTAGATTTGCAGTGGTCTGATACTCCTTCCATTTCAATATTATCGCTTGCACAGTGCTCCTTGGGATGTTTAAAGCTTGGGAAATCTTTTTGTATCCAAATCCGGCTTTAAACTTCTTCACAACAGTATCTCGGACCTGCCTGGTGTGTTCCTTGTTCTTCATGATGCTCTCTGCGCTTTTAACGGACCTCTGAGACTATCACACTATCACAGTGCAGGTGCATTTATACGGAGACTTGATTACACACAGGTGGATTGTATTTATCATCATTAGTCATTTAGGTCAACATTGGATCATTCAGAGATCCTCACTGAACTTCTGGAGAGAGTTTGCTGCACTGAAAGTAAAGGGGCTGAATAATTTTGCACGCCCAATTTTTCAGTTTTTGATTTGTTAAAAAAGTTTGAAATATCCAATAAATGTCGTTCCACTTCATGATTGTGTCCCACTTGTTGTTGATTCTTCACAAAAAAATACAGTTTTATATCTTTATGTTTGAAGCCTGAAATGTGGCAAAAGGTCGCAAAGTTCAATGGGGCCGAATACTTTCGCAAGGCACTGTATAAAAGCATTAACTGCATTGATGCCATGCAAAACCCTCCATTGCATATCACCCTTTTGTAACGGTGGCTTGTACAATGCTCTCTATGCTGGCTTTACCTTGTCATCAAGGCCGAGTTTCACCCTCCAAGGAGTGTATTTTCTATTTTTCAATTAATCTTTTTTCAAAACCTTGACACACCCCCTATATAAGTCCTTTACGTTCACCTCATCCAAACCCACCTCTTCCAATCCTCTCAAATCCAGTAATAACGCCTTTCTTTATTACTCTGAGATATTGGGTGTAATCCCTAGTCTTTGAAATTGGACGTTTTCATCTTGTACCTTTTTCTTGTGACTGTTGAGCATAATCCACTCTTCTGCTGATAGTCTTCCTGCAGCTTCCCAGCAGTTGTCAGACAATCCTTTCCGATCTCACCCCCAGATGTTCAGCCACCCGTCCTGTGTCCATTAGCTGTTTTAGGGTGATGATTTTGCCATTCACCAGAATCTTGGCGAAATGTGGAACAGCTGCAGTTGTACAATCCAGTCTTGCCCCATACACCAGAGGTTCCTCCAGCAGTCAATGCACTGACTCCATTGTAGTGTTTCTTGACACCTTCATTATACTCCAAACCCTAAGATGGCCTCTGTAAAATGGAGGTGCTCCCTCCCTGGAAATGTAGCTACTATCAACCAAAAATAAAACCTTCTTTAAACCTAATCCCTCTACCTGCTGTAATACAAGACCTGCCACCCCTCTCCAAACCACATTTTCTGGTCCATAAAGCAACCATTGAATAAACTGGAACCGCAAAGCAGCACCACTGCTAGCCAGATGTACAAGACCTTGTCCCCCCTCCTCTTTTGACAAACACAGAACACTTTGTGGAACCCAATGATATTTATACCAAAATAAATCTACAATAATTTCCTGTATCTTAGCCAGAAGGCCAGCCAGTGGCTCTAAACATGCCAACCGATGCCACAGTGCAGAAGCAACCACATTGTTAACAATAATAGTGTGCCTCCTATATGACATACGAGATAACAACCAACGCCATCTCCTCATCCTCCGTTCCACCATTTCATCCACCCCATTCCATTTTTTTTCCATAGTCCCCTCATCCTCTTGGTTCCCTCCAATATACTTAAAACGTTCCTTACACCATTCCAGCCACCCTGGCAAAGCCATGATCCCGCCAGACCATTTCCCAATCTGTAAAGCACAACTTTTTCCCAATTTACCTTTGCAGAAGAATATCCTCTGAAAGGTACACCCCTTCAATGCGACGTCTAATGTTATTTAGTAGTGGTTCTATAGCGATGGCATATAACATTCCCGACAACGTACACCCCTGCCTAATACCTCTACACACTTTAAAAGGAGCGCTTATATCATGGATATAAAACCAGAGCTGAAACCAAATGCCTACAAAAGTGCACTATAAGTATTGATGTTCAACTCGGTCAAATGCCTTTTCCTGATAAATTGAAATTAGACCAGCATCCAACCCAATTGCCCTAGAGACATCCCAAAAAAATCCAGAATCAGGGAAATGTTATCCCCTATCTGCCTGCAGGGAACACAGTAGGACTGGTCTGTGTGTATGATTTGCCCCATCACCTCCCTCAGCCTGTTGGACAATGCCTTGGACAGGATCTTACAATCAATGCACAATAAGGCCACCGGCCTCCAGTTCTTCACCTCCCTAGGGTCACCCTTATTTGGCAGTAGGGTGAGGACAGCCCTCCTGCAGCTTATCGGTAGTAATACCTCCAGTCAAACTATCATTAACTACTGCTAGCAAATCCTCTCCCAACATAGCCCCAAAATACTTTAAAAAGTAAACATGGAAGCCCATCAATGCCAGGTGCCCTTCCATTTTCCATGCCTTTCAATGCAGTGTATAGCTCCTGCAAACACAATGGTTGTTCTAGCTCAACCTGAGCTTCTGCTGCCACCTGTGGGAGCCCATTAAAGAACTGTTGTGTTACTGTTTTATCCTCTTTATACCCACACTTGTAGAGCTCAGCATAGAACTCTACTGCCCTCTTTCTAATTTCACTAGGGCTAGTGAGCTCCTGTCCAGCAGCTAATTTGAGGCAATGAGTACTTCTTCTTTGTCCATTCTTTTTCTCTAAACCAAAGAAAAATTTGGATTTTTTTTTATTTCACCTTTATTTAACCAGGTAGGCAAGTTGAGAACAAGTTCTCATTTACAATTGCGACCTGGCCAAGATAAAGCAAAGCAGTTCGACACAGACAACAACACAGAGTTACACATGGATTAAAACAAACATACAGTCAATAATACATTAGAAAAATAAGTCTATATAAAAAAAAAGAGAAAAAAAGGCCATGGTGGCGAAGTAAATAGAATGTGGCAAGTAAAACATGATAGATTTGCAGTGGAAGAATGTACAAGGTAGAGATAGATATAATGGGGTACAAAGAAGCAAAATAAATAAATAAATACAGTAGGGGGAGAGGTAGTTGTTTGGGCTAAATTATAGATGGGCTATGTACAGGTGCAGTAATCTGTGAGCTGCTCTGACAGCTGGTGAAGGAGATAAGTGTTTCCAGTTTCAGAGATCTGTATTTCATTCCAGTCATTGGCAGCAGAGAACTGGAAGGAGAGGCGGCCAAAGGAAGAATTGGTTTTGGGGGTGACCAGAGAGATATACCTGCTGGAGCGCAGCCTACAGGTGGGTGCTGCTATGGTGACCAGCGAGCTGAGATAAGGGGGCACTTTACCTAGCAGGGTCTTGTAGATGACCTGGAGCCAGTGGGTTTGGCGACGAGTATGAAGCAAGGGCCAGCCAACGAGAGTGTACAGGTCGCAGTGGTGGGTAGTATATGGGGCTTTGATGACAAAACGGGTGGCACTGTGATAGACTTCATCCAATTTATTGAGTAGGGTATTGGAGGCTATTTTGTAAATTACATCGCCAAAGTTGAGGATCGGTAGGATGGTCAGTTTTACAAGGGTATGTTTGGCAGCATGAGTGAAGGATGCTTTGTTGCGAAATAGGAAGCCAATTCTAAATTTAACTTTGGATTGGAGATGTTTGATGTGAGTCTGGAAGGAGAGTTTATAGTCTAACCAGACACCTAGGTATTTGTAGTTGTCCACATATTCTAAGTCAGAACTGTCCAGAGTAGTGATGTTGGACAGGCGGGCAGGTGCAGGCAGCGATCGGTTGAAGAGCATGCATTTAGTTTTATTTGTATTTAAGAGCAATTGGAGGCCATGGAAGGAGAGTTGTATAGCATTGCAGCTCGCCTGGAGGGTTGTTAACATGGTGTCCAAAGAAGGGACAGAAGTATACAGAATGGTGTCATCTGCGTAGAGATGGATCAGAGACTCACCAGCAGCAAGAGTGACATCATTGATGTATACAGAGAAGAGACTTCTCACCAATGCCCCCTGTGTTCTGATACCCAGCAGGTCTGCCAATGGGGCTTTTTTCTCTTGAGGGCCTGAGTATGACCTCCATCTCCTGTGGTCTCAACCAACGTCAGGAGTTCGACTATCTCATACTGTAGGACGTTCATTGATCTGGTAATATCTCTGGTGACATTCATTGTGTATTGATTACAGAATTGTTGAATCTGAATTTTCCCAATATCCCACCACTGTTGAAGGGATTCAAAACTGGCCTTTTGAGACCTCCACCTCTCCCAGAAAAAGCTACAACATTTCCTGAAGTGAGCATCACTCAATGAAGTTATATTAAAATGCCAGTATGCACTTTTGGGTTTTACAACGTTAATGTACATCACCTGTTATTAAACAATGATCAGAAAATCCCACTGGGGTTATTACACTAGATTTACAGACCTGAGATTGATGCTCAAAACAATAAAATCTATCTAGCCTGGCCAGCGAGATGGTGTTTTTACTCACTTGGGCCAATGTGTACTGTCTCGTGCCTCCATGCTGGCTCCGCCACATATCACACAGTTTATGTGTTACAATAAGGTGTTTTTAAAAAGTCATTGAGGCTATATGAGGTTCTTTCTATTTATATCTAAATCACTGACTGTGCAGTTAAAATCCCCAGCAATAAATAAATCGTCCTCAGTATTACATTTCTCAATGGTATTTGATAATGTCTCAAAAAAACAGACTCTCACTTGCCACTACTGGAAAAAACTTTTGCAATTATGTTAGCACAGCTGAAAACTGTTGTCCTGATTAAAGAAACAATAAAACTGGCCTTCTTTAGACTATTTGAGTATCTGGAGCATCAGCATTTGTGGGTTCGATTACAGGTTTAAATGGCCGAACAAAGAAATGTATTCTGAAACTCGTCAGTCTATTCTTGTTCTGAGAAATGAAGGCTATTCCATGCAAGAAATTGCCAAGAAACTGAAGATCTCGTACAACTCTGTGTATATTCCCTTCACAGAACAAGGCAAACTATCTTTAACAAGAATAGAAAGTGGAGTGGGAGGCCCCGGTAAACATCTGAGTTTGAACGGTAGGGTACATTTTTCAGACATATCGTGATGTTTTCATATCTCGCTCTAACTTTTAATAATGTCTCATATTACAAAGGCAAAACCCTCTTGAGAACAGGATGGCCACACCCCCACTTTTTGTGACTACACACCACTGTCCCCCCCACTCCTGTTGCCACATATCTTAATTTTCCATATTACTATACTATGCGTTTCTTATAGAGAACTTACAGTATGTCACTTCCCTTTCCCTTTATTAACTCATACACTACGGCTCTATTTTTTTACGTCTCTTGCCCCATTTATGTTTAAAGAATAAATCTTAAAACTGCTCATGTCTTGGGAAAAAATTCAGAGTTAAGGCTGCGACTGAACTCTTTCATTTTCTTTAGAATTTAAATCACTTTCTTGAGTCTAGCGATTTCAGGGCTTGTCAAACCTCCCCCATTATTTTTGACATCAAAAACTTTGCTGATTCTATAAACAATTCATTTTCCGGAAAAAAATCTGTTACATTATAATCCTGCATATATTTCTTCCCTTTTGTCAAATTCAGACATTTTCATACCTCCCTTGCACCCCCTTTCTCTCGCAATATATTGTGACGCATCAGATGGTTCGCTATCGTCCCTAGAAGAAAATTCCACCATCTCTACAACCTGTTTACCCTCAACTGATTTATCAATCTCTACCTTCCTCTCGGAATTAGAACCTTCGCCACTCCTTAAATTCTTACTCTTACTGTTCAGTACTTTGAAAACAGCTGCTTCATTTTCCATTGTTTCACTCTCCTTTTGAACTCCCATTTCATTTTCCAGCACCCCCACAGCGACCTCAATCACAGTCTCACCGATTGTCCCCCCAACCCCCCTCTTTTTCGTGATCTACCACAATTGCCCCGTAGCCACACTGCTTTCCTTTCCTACTTTTCCCACTACATCTGCCCACCTTCTCCCTTCCTCTGAACCCAGTTTAGCCTGTTCATCCCTTCTCAGTGGTGCTTTAGCTGTACCAGCGCTAGAGCTGCCACCGGGCTCTGCACGCTCGTTATCTGGACAATAACGTACCAAACGCTCCTCTCTTCCACAACCAAAACATTTCATTGATACAGTAGAAGCGTAGAACACATAATCAAATCGATATATCTTAAAACTGAACGCTAAATTCAGTTTGTCAGTATCCTTCTTTAAAATCATGTGCACTTATCTCCTATGAGACACATGTTTCAGCAATGGAGATTTGCATTCAAAAATAACTTTCTTTATTGTAGATAGAAGTTGACCATGACGAGATAACTCTTGCTCCAACACTTCATCTCTAACAAATGGTGGCACATTAGAAAGTATAACTTTCTTCGGTGGATTCATGAGAGGAAATACTGACGTCTGTGTCTCCTGCAACACAACACCACTCTCAACTATCATATTCACCTTTTCAATGGAATCTAAGAATACCACCACAGCGCAATTTTTTCTTGAGGCTGATTTTATGCTATCATTCCCAATGATATGATAGTGCCCTCTGCTAAGCCACATTCTTCCAAGGAACACCCTGCAGCAGCAGGAATCTTTACCCCATGCTGCCGACTAAGTATTTCAAACTCCAAACCTCCACGAGTGGCCATTGCAACCAGCCCCTCCCGCTGGTTATGCCCTCGAGAAAAACAACCTCAACTATCCCACCACCCCTATACATGCTTAGTGACAATGAGACAAATATAACCGTAAACAACTAAACTAATCAATATACACAGCGAGTCAAAAGTTTTATAACACATACTCATTCAAGGGGTGTTCTTTATTTTTACTATTTTCTACATTGTAGAATACTAGTGAAGACATCAAAACTATGAAATAACAAATATGGAATCATGTAGTAACCAAAAAAAGTCTTCAACAAAACAAAATATATTTTATATTTGAGATTCTTCGAAGTAGCAACCCTTTGCCTTGATGACAGCTCTGCACAAGCAGCTTCACCTGGAATGCTTTTCCAAAAGTCTTGAAGGAGTTCCCACATATGCTGAGCACTTGTTGGCTGCTTTTCCTTCACTCTGCAGTCCAACTCATCCCAAACCATCTCAACTGGTTTGAGTTTGGGTGATTGTGGAGGCCAAGTTATTTGATGTAGCCATGCTGGTTAAGTGTGCCTTATGACACGTTGTAGGTGAACGGATGATCTCCGCATGTGTATTTCCCTCAGTAACGCATGGAGGAGGAAGTGTTATGGTGTGGGTGTGCTTTGCTGGTGATACTGTCAGTGATTTATTTAGAATTCAAGGCACACTTAACCATCATGGCTACCACAGCATTCTGCAGTGATAAGCCGTCCCGTATGGTTTGGTTTAGTGCGACTATCATTTGTTTTCCAACAGGATAATGACCCAACACACCTCCAGGCTATGTAAGGGCTATATGACCAAGAAGGAGAGTGATGGATTGCTCCATAGATGACCTGGACTCGACAATCCCCCGACCTCAACCAATTGAGATGGTTTGGGATGGGTCTGACCGCAGAGTGAAGGAAAAGCAGCCAACAAGTGCTCAGCATATGTGGGAACTCCAAGACTGTTGGAAAAGCGTTTCAGGTGAAGCTGGTTGAAAGAATTCCAAGAGTGTTCAAAGCTGTCATCAAGGCAAACAGTGGCTATTTGAAGAATCTCAAATATATTTTGATTTGTTTAACACTTTTTTTTGGTTACTACGTGATTCCATATGTGTTATGTCATAGGCTCGATGTCTTCACTATTATTCTACAATGTAGAAAAACCCTTGAATGAGTTGGTGTTCTAAAACTTTTGACCGGTAGTGTATATATATTTATAGACATTGAAACCCAATAGAGTGAAAAGAATTCCAGTCGCTCCCACAATCATTCCTGCTTCCCGACTCACTCCCAGCATGCACTCCAATGAGAGAGAGAGAAAGGGAGAGAGACCGAGACCAAGAGAGACAGAGACCAAGAGAGAGAGAATGTGACCTAGAGAGAGAGACCGACCAAGAGAGACCGAGACAGAGACCGAGAGAGGGACCAAGAGAGAGAGGGAGGGACTCAAGGAGAATGCTAATTTGGTATAGAGCAGACCTAACTCACTTTATTAAATTAATCAAAACTGGAACATTTGGCTAGAAATTCTAAAGGAAATCATCTTTTAACAGAGAACAATGTCCTCCTGTGTGCTACCTATATCCCCCCACTAGAAATCCCATACTTTAATGAAGACAGCTTCTCCATCCTGGAGGGGGAAATCAATCATTTCCAGGCCCAGGGACATGTACTTGTCTGTGGTGACCTAAATGCCAGAACTGGAGAAGAACCTGACACCCTCAGCACACAGGGGGAGAAAGACCTATCTGGAGGTGACAGCATTCCCTACCCCATATGCCCCCTTAGGCACAACTATGACAACATAACCAACACAAAAACAACTCCTGCAGCTCTGTTGCACGCTGGGTATGTACATAGTCAATGGTAGGCTTCAAGGGGACTCCTATTGTAGGTACACCTATAACTAATCTCTTGGCAGTAGTACTGTAGACTACTTTACTACTTTAGACTACTTTATCACTCAACCTCAACGTAGAGTCTGTCTGAGCGTTCACAGTCAGCCCACTGACACAGCAACATTCACAGTCAAACCAGATCACAGCAAAATCACAGTCTACTTGAACAGAGCAATACTCAATCATGAGGCATCAAAGCCAAAGGAACTAAATAATATTAAGAAATGTTATAGACGGGAGGAAAGTAGTGGAAACCTACAAAAAAACAATTAGGGAACAACAAATTCAATCCCGTTAAGACAACTGCCTGGCCAAAACGTTCCACTGTAATAGTGAAGGTGTAAACTTGGCAGTAGAAAACCTAAACACTATATTTCTACCTCTCAGCTTCCCTATCAAATAAAACAAATTCAAACAGAAAACCAAAGGAAATGAACAACAATGACAAATGATTTGATGAAGAACGCAGAAACCTAAGAAAGAAATTGAGAAACCTATCCAACCAAAACATAGAGACACAGAAAACCTGAGCATACACTTTCACTACGGTGAATCACTAAAACAATCCAGAAATACACTACGAAAAAAGAAGGAACAACACATCAGAAATCAACTGAATGTAATTGAAGAATCCATAGACTCTAACCACTTCTGGGAAAATTGGAAAACACTAAACAACCAACAACACTGTAACGTCCGTCGTTATATGAAGACCAAGGTGCAGCGTCGTAGACGTACATTTTCTTTCATTTTAAATGTTCCACCAAAAAACAATAAACAACTCAATGAATGTAAAGCTAGGAGTGCAATACATGCAACACACAAATACAAGATCCCACAACTGAAGGTGGGGAAAAGAGCTGCCTATGATTGGGAACCTTACTCGGCCAACAAAGAAATATAAACATAGATTTCCCACCCTAGTCACACCCTGACCTACCAAATAGAGTAAATAGATGTAAAGGATCTCTAAGGTCAGGGCGTGACAAACATAAATAATTATCTATCCAAAACAGAGATGTATGGGTAAACCACTTCTCCAATCTTTTTGGCCCTATACCAAAGAACAAACAGCAAAAACATGATCAAATACAAATCTTAGAATCTACTACTAAAGACCATCAGAACCCACTGGATTCTCCAATTACATTGAATGAACTACAGTACAAAATGCAAAACCTCCAACCATCCATGCCAAATGAAATGATAAAATATACAGACCATACATTTTAATTGGCTATACTTAAACTCTTTAACATCATCCTTAGCTCTGGCATCTTCTGCAATATTTGGATCCTAGGACTGATCACCCCAATACACAGAAGTGGAGAAAAAGTTGACCCCAATAACTACCGTGGGATATGCGTTAACAGCAACGTTGGGAAAATGCTCTGCATTATCATTAACAGCAGACTCGTACATTTCCTCAGTGAAAACAATGTACTGAGGGAATGTCAAATTGGCATTTTACCAAACTACTGTACGACAGACCACATATTCACGCTGCACACCTTAACTGGCAAACAAACAAACCAAAATAAAGGCAGTCCTCTCATGCTTTGTATTTGGCATGAGGGTCTGCTATAAAAATTGATGGAAAGTGGTGTTGGGTGAAAAACATTCGACATTATAAAATCCATGTACACAAACAAGTGCCAGTTGAAATTTGCAAAAAACACACACATTACTTTTCACAGGGCCGTGGGGTGAGCTTCAAGATCCTTGGCATCCACATCGCGATCAAACTAACATGGTCCACACACACCAAGGCAGTTGTGAAGAGGGCACAACAAAACCTATTCCCCCTCAGGAGACTGAAAAGATTTGCCATGGGTCCTCAGATCCTCAAAAGGTACTACTCTCTGTTATCATCTATGCATAGTCACTTTAATAACTCTACCTACATCTACATATTACCTCTACTAAACGGTGCCCCCATACATTGACTCCGTACCGGTATCCCCTCTATATAACCTCGTTATTGTTATTTTACTGCTGCTCTGTAATTATTTGTTACTTTTCATAATTTTTATTTTTTAGGTATTTTTCTTAAAGCTGCAATGTTGGTAAAGGGCTTGTATGTAAGCATTTCACTGGAAGGTCTACACTTGTTGTATTCGGCGCATGTGACAAATACAATTTGAATTGATTTGAATCCATTTGGCAACTCCAGATAGGCTATACAAGTGAAACAAATTGATTTGCTATGATTCCAGGGTCATCGTAATTTCAACATATTTATTATATCAAATGGTAGGCTACAGTAGCCCACAATAGCACATTAATTAATAATTGATTAATTGATGGCCAACAGATGCAAATGTAACATTCTCCACATGTAATGTCAATTTCATTGCCGACTTTCCACATAACAGAAGCATGCGAGGGAGTTGCATAAATTACATTTCAAATTTCCACTCGCGCAGTGCTCAAGACCCATCAACTGAGCATGCTTAAAAGGTTAGTGCTATCCGGACTCCTTGGTGTGTCCCTACCCTCAATCCTAACCTTAACCTCTACCCTTACCCTATCCTTAACCATAACCCTTACCTGACCCCTTACCTTAACCATTTTACATTTCAACTTCAATGGGGTAGGGACGTCCCAAGGATCCCAGACTATGTGTAAAACCTTCAACTCACTTGATACGGTTTTCCATAAGCAAAGTCGACATTAGTTAAAACCATCTCTTCCGTACAAATTTATATTTTATTTAACCAGGCAAGTCAGTTATTAAGAACAAATTGTTATTTACAATGACAGCCTACCCCAGCCAAACCCTAACCTGGATGACACTGGGCTTATTGTGCGCCGCCCTGTGGGACTCCCAATCACGGACAGTTGTGATCGAACCAGGCTCTGTAGTGACGCCTCTAACAGTACATGCAGTACATTAGACCGCTGCGCCACTTGGGAGCATGCTATCTAATGCCCTCTACTGCGCCTAAAGCCAACTTAAATGGTTTTCCAGTGCCTTTGTTGCTATTATTTCTCAACATGTATCAGTTGGAGAGCATTAATATTTAGTATTTTTATATAATGCCAGGCACGTGCACAGTTCAGGACTCTCAGTTTCATGTGTATCAGATGAAGGAGTCTTCTGTACAGGGTGGTTTAAGAGCCACAATGCTCAAAATAAAGTAAAATATTTATTTGTCGTATGTTTTGTAAACAACAGGTTTAGACTAACAGAGAAATGCTTACTTATGGACCCTTCCCAACAATGCAAAGACAAAAAATATATAAATAATAAAACATTTAAAAATAATAACACAATGAGTATCAATAACTTCACTATGTACACAGGGTTCCAGTACTGAGTCAATGTGCAGGGTTGCGAGGTAGTTGAGGTAGATATGTATAGTACATATAGGGATAAAGTGACTAGGCAACAGGCTAGATAATAAGCAGTAACAGCAGTGTATGTGAGTCAAAACAGTTGGTGCAAAAAGAGTCAATGCAGATTGTCCGGGTAGCTATTGGTTAACTACTTAACTAACTATTTAGCAGTCTTTTGGCTTTGGAGTAGAAGCTGTTCAAGTCCTGTTGGTTCCAGACTTGTTGAATTGGTACCGCTTGCCGTGCGGTAGCAGAGAGAACAGTCTATGACTTGGGAGTCTTCGACAATTTTTAGGGCCTTCCTATGACACCGCCTGGTATAGAGGTCCTGGATAGCAGGCAGCGATATACTGGGCTGTACGCCCTCTGTAGCGCCTTGCGGATGGATGCTAAGCAGTTGCCATACCAAGAGGTAATGCAGCCAGTCAAGATGCTGTCAATGGTGCAGCTGTAAAACTTTATGAGACTCTGAGGGCCCACCCTGAATCTTTTCAGGGTCCTTTTTATTTTATTTAATTACAACAAATTCTTATTGACCATGATGGTCTAGGAACAGTGAGTTAACTGCCTTGTTCAGGGGCAGAATGACATATTGTTACCTTGTCAGCTCGGGATTCAATCTAGCAACCTTTCGGTTACTGGACCAATGCTCTAACCACTAGGCTACCTGCCTCCCCAGCAGCCTTCCAACGGGGGAAAAGGTGTTGTTGAGGGGGAAGAGGCGTTGTTGTGCCCTCTTCACGATTGTGTTGGTGTGTGTGGACAATTGTTATTCCTTATTGATGTGGACACCTAAGAACATGAAGCTCTTGACCCGCTCCACTACAGCCCCATTGATGTGGATGGGGGTGTGCTCGGCCCTCCGTTTCCTGCAGTCCACAATCAACTCCTTTGTCTTGCTGACGTTGAGAAAGAGGTTGGTGTCATGGCACCACACTGCCAGGTCTCTGTCCTCCTCCCTATAGGCTGTCTCATCACCGTTGTGTGGTCGGCAAACTTAATGATGGTGTTGGAGTCGTGTGCAGTCATGGGTGAACAGGGAGTATAGGACAGAACTACGCACACATCACACTCTGTACTGTTTTTCATAAGAAACAATGATCAAAAAACAAAACGTTAAATGGATATACACCTTTATAGGGTTTAGTGTTCCCACACGGCCATATCTCAATTTTACAGCGCATGTCTACAGATGACAGTTGGAAGAAGGAGCGACCATCTGCGCTAATTGGCTATCGGGCATGCTCCGAACACCTGTGTGTAACGGAGGAAGGCTGCCAGAAATGTGTTGTCCTTGAAAAATAGTCAGCTGCAACTGTGATAAAGCCGGTTTTAAAAGAGTGGTACAGTAAGTGTGTATTTTGCATTTGTGATATTATTTTGATGTGATATGAAAGTAAAGTGATGTATGTTTCTAGAACAATACCGCAACTTAGAAACTATTCACATTTAGGTTGAGTATTTGGCTGTTATGGCTGCCAAATCCAGTCTACCTCTGAAAATAGCATATGGACCTTAAGGACACTAACGACACAGTTACTCCTTAAGAGTACATCAAATAAAATGTTATTGGTCACATGCACGTGTTTAGCAGATGTTATTGCGAGTGTAGTGAAATGCTTGTGCTTCTAGTTCCGTCAGTGCAGCAATATCTAAAAAGTCATATATAACCATTTCACAAGAAATAATGAATACACACAAATCTAAGTAAAGGAATGGAATAAGAGTATATAAATATATGGAAGAGCAATTTCAGAGCGGCATAGGCTAAGATGCAATAGATAGTATAGTATAGAATAGAATAGAGATGAGTAATGCAAGATATGTAAACATTATTAAAGTGACATTATTAAAGTGACTAGTGCTCCATTTATTAAAGTGACTAATGATTTCAAGTCTGCATGTAGGCAGCAGCCTCTCTGTGCTAGTGATGGGTATTTAACAGTCTGATGGCTTTGAGATAGAAGCTGTTTTTCAGTCTCTCGGTTACATCTTGGGCTAATGCTGAGATAGGAGGGCAAAAGGGCAAGTGCAGAGACACCTCTATCAGAAAAGTGTCCATTTAGATTGGTGGTGTTTTTTAATTATTAAAGTTGTATTTCAGTTTTGATTTCTTGTAACTAATTTTAGAAATTTGGAAAATCAGGCATACCATTGGCATTCTAGAATTAGAACAGGGTATAGACAACAGGTTTTTTTCCCGGTGAATACATTTTTTACTGGTTAATGAGTGCGTTAATATTGTGTTCTATGGCAATAGCTGTGGAAAAGGGGATAATAAACTGTGTACTGTTCAAGGAATATACGACTTTCCTAGTTTATTTTCAGCTAGAAACCTTGGAGGCTGTATCACACCACTTGCATGTCTTCATAGAGCTGTGCAGAGTTTCTCTTAAAGGCTATACATTCATGATTCATTCCAAACAGGTCTGTGGTGGTGAGTAACAGCATACAGTTTATGTGCATTGACTGTAGGTCCATACATTTTTAAATTACCTTTAGTCAACCCGGAAGTCCCAAAATAGACCTGCATTACATTATGCATAGCACACCCACACACACTTCATAAATTATGAAGAAAAACGTATTCTCCCTCTCTCCATCCAGGTGTTCTGCTCTAGGGGTCGAGACCAGAGTGTGCGACCGGATATTGAAACCCTCTGCCGAAAGCTTAGCCAAAGCCCAGTGTTTTCCCATCCACAGCAGGGGCGAGCATCTGAGCCTGAAAGTATTCATAGCACCACCACCATCTATCCTATCCCATGCAGTGGGATTCTGCAAGGTTGTTCAAGGGTCACTGGGTATTTTAAAGCCCCACTTCAGGGGTGGAAGGAGAGAGAGAGAGAGGAGCAAGAGAGGAGCTTTACCTTTGCCTTTCTTGTGGTCTTGTTTTGTGGATGAGATAGCATTGTCAATGCTGAACTAAGGCAACTAATGAAAGACCGTGTGGGCAGATCAAGTCCAGGCTTTTTGGAAAATGATTTTGTCATGTTTTTATTTTGTTTGTATTGTTCTTTTTCAAGTTGTATATTTTAAGATGATCCATCTGGTAGCACTTTAGCACCCGTAGGAAATGTGCTTTAAACTGTTTTTGTGTATGGTGGTGTGTCTTTGTATGTGTACATATATTTAATGTGTGAGCGGACGTATATTTGTTAAAAAGCAGATTTTGTATGTATTCTTGCGTGTGTGTGTGTGTGGTTTGTAGAACAGCAGTGTGTTGGTCCTGCACCAGCAGTGGCTTAGTGATCCCAGTCCATATTGTAGTAGCATGAGGATATTCACACTTCTGTTCATATTCAATTCTGCCCTATGTTTATACAAGAGACCACAGGAAACTTCTTTGATCAGAGGTTAGTTTGTTTAATAAGGATTGCAAGCCGGATTGCAACCCGGAGTATACACTTACAGTAAATTGCAAGTGACACACTCGGGAACAAAAGATGGTGTTTTCCCTTTTTATCCCCTACTGAGGATCACCCCACCCAGGGTGATGTCCCTTAACTTTAATACCATATAGCTCATAATTAATAGTTGCTAATACAAAGATGTTTCTGCTAGGCAGAGTTCAGCTTATTGCTATTTGCAGTTAGTTTCCCAATACTTCTTCCTCATATTGCTATCATGTGCTAGCAGAAGTAAGACTGGTACATAGTATCAACAAGAACTGAAAGTATAGTTTCAACAAACAGGCATATGACTTTGACCTCTTCATACACTTTCAAAGTCTACCACTGATTCTTAATCTCAAACTGAAGCAATATATTAATCATTGTACTTTTGTAATCACAGGTAGAATTGTAATGTACAGATATTATAAAATTCCTTTCACTCCCCCCTTTGGAGGTAAAATCTCCAACACAAACATTACAATCAATTGTTTTGGTTCACAAGGGAATGTAGCACAAATACAACAATCACCTCTTTGGCACATGGCACAATTAAATGATTCCATATGATGATCATGTCTGGGTATGGTAGGATCAGCATGTGAAATCCAAAGGGCATCGCACCACTTGCAACGTCCCCTAAATGGACATGGACAATGAAACATGGTGTTTTTTTTGTTGTTTTTTTAAAACTTTTATTTAACTAGGCAAGTCAGTTAAGAACAAATTCTTATTTTACCGAAAGGCAAAAGACCTCCTGCGGGGACGGAGGCTGGGATTAAAATAAAAAAATAACATATAAATATAGGACAAAACACACATCACGACAAGAGAGACAACACAACACTACATAAAGAGAGACCTAAGACAACAACATAGCAAGGAAGCAACACAACATGGTTACAACATAACATAGTAACAGCACAAAACATGGTACAAACATTATTGGGCACAGACAACAGCACAAAGGGCAAGAAAGTAGAGCAGAACTGTGGACCTTTGTCTAATGCTCCTGATAATGGTAACTCATGTAATTAACTATAAAAAAAAATATTTCACCTTTATTTAACCAGGTAGGCTAGTTGAGAACAAGTTCTCATTTACAACTGCGACCTGGCCAAGATAAAGCAAATCAGTGACACAGACAACAACAGAGTTACACATGGAGTAAACAATAAACAAGCCAATAACACAATAAACAAGTCAATGACACAATAGAAAAAATAAAGTCTAGGGCTTCACCCCCTTTGAAGAGGGGGATGACCGTGGCAGATTTCCAATCTGTAGGGATCTCGGACGGTACGAAAAAGAGGTTGAACAGACTGGTAAATAGGGGTTGCAATGTCGGTGGATAGTTTTAGAAAGAGAGGGTCCAGATTGTCTAGCCCAGCTGATTTGTACGGGTCCAGGTTTTTCAGCTCTTTCAGAACATCTGCTGTCTGGATTTGGGTGAAGGAGAAGCTGGGGAGGCTTGGGCGTGTAGCTGCGGGGGTGGGGGGGGGGGGGGGCTGTTGACCGGGGTTGGAGTTTAATCATAAAACACAGCATTATTAAAGCAATATTTCTCTCATATCTGTAAAGAGTTCATTAGAGGTCCATTGTCGCTGAACAGCATGGCACTCAACCATAGTCATATATCCTTCCAACAATGTTGATGGCATTTTCATTCGTATTTCCTGTATGTCAGACAACACTAAAGTCAGAGTTTGTTGTGCTTTTTTAGATCTGATGAGCTTCCCCAGGACTTATTTTCATCTGGAATAGATTGACCGTTACCCAACAGTCTCCCCCTTCCCCTTTGGAACAAAGCTGCCCCGTATCACACAGACACTGTGTAATTCATCAGGTACTTTAACAGAGTCTATGAAACCTTTATTCTTTTATTCTATTCTATTCTATTCTATTCTGAAAGTTAAAACTACCAGCAAGGTCAGTGTAACCCACTTCAAGTTTATGTTGGGTTGGCGATCTTCCTGCAGTGAGATGCGTGTGTCCAGGTTCCTCTTTCAGCTACTTTGAGAGCGGTGGATGTCACCAGCAACACCTGGAATGGTCCGTTCCACCGTGGTTGGTGCCCGTTCTTCCTTTTCAGGTCCTTTATCACCACCCAGTTACCTGGTTGCACGTCATGCAGAGGTCCCTCCTTCGGGACAGGTAGGGCGCCTTTACCTGAGGGAATATAGTCTTCAAAACCCTGTTAAGTGCTTACCAATATCATCGTTATTCTGTTCTCCGGAAAAGGAGTGTTAGTCATTCTCATAGGTCGACCTATAAGTACCTCATGTGGGGCCAGTCCCGTCAGAGGTCCTTCCTCTCATGTACTTCAGAGCCAGAGGCAAGCATTGCACCAAGGACAGGTTCATTTCATTCATTAATTCATTTTGCTTCCCCTTTCTCACCCACAATCAAATTAAAAAGTTTGGAATGGTATGGCAAACCCAGACATGGTTAAATAGTCATCCTTTGGTTTAGAGCAACTATGACTGATTCTGCATCCTGACTCCAAATAACAGGATCCTGTGCGGTCATTTGGTGACGCTTGAAGGGGAGCGACTGTTTCAGCATAGTCAGGCATCCAGGCTCTGCAGTAGCCAGCCATGCCCAGTAATAACATAATGTGTTCTTTGGTAAGAGGTTTAGGCACTGGCCAATACAGGCTCCACTCTCTCAGTACCCAATTTTCTCCCTTCAGGAGTGACATTGTGACCCAAATACTTTACGGATTGTCTAACACACCAAAATGTTGATTTAGACACCGTGTGACCATTTTCAGCCAGGAAGTTCAATAACGCGACAATAACAACCTCACATGCAGCCTTCGATGGAGAGCAGAGCAACAGATCATCCACATACCGAATCAGAGTGATACCCTGGGGCATCACAAAACCCTCTAAATCTTCAGATAAAGCTGCTCGAAAATGAGGCGGGTAGCAAAACAAAACCTTGGGGGATTACCACCCCGCAGGTCTTGTTCAGATCTCCAATCTCCATTCCCTTTTCTTACAGGAAGAATGGGTGGGTTACTGGGTGCATCAGGACATGGAACAATTGCTCCCCTCTTAACCAAAGCCGCATGTACTGGAGCAATACCCTCTTGGGCTTGTTTGCTCAAGGGATACTGTGCTCGCAATGGTCTAAAAGTAGTCTTTGGTGCAACCACAAGAAGAACCGCCCCCTTCATTTTACCAATGTCATACTTATCAACTGCCCACAGACAATCTGGCACTTGTGATAGTAAGTGCTCATCAGTATCTAAGAGAAAAAACGTCCTCTGTTTCCAATACTGGCTCTATTGGAGTTGCGGTTCTCACTACAGGGGTTACATCAAATAAACACGTTATTTCAACAATATTGTGTCTTTACTATCATTAAATTGAAGACATAGTTTTTTATCAAAGATTCTCTGTAATTAGTATTACGCGATCAACTGATTAATCATGTAACTGTAATTAACTTGTTATCCACGTCGGCACCAACGATGTTAGGATGAAACAGTCAGAGATCACCAAGCGCAACATAGCTTCTGCGTGTAAATCAGCTAGAAAGATGTGTCGGCATCGAGTAATTGTCTCTGGCCCCCTCCCAGTTAGGGGGAGTGATGAGCTCTACAGCAGAGTCTCACAACTCAATCGCTGGTTGAAAACTGTTTTCTGCCCCTCCCAAAAGATAGAATTTGTAGATAATTGGCCCTCTTTCTGGGACTCGCCCACAAACAGGACCAAGCCTGACCTGCTGAGGAGTGACGGACTCCATCCTAGCTGGAGGGGTGCTCTCATTTTATCTACCAACATAGACAGGGCTCTAACTCCTCTAGCTCCACAATGAAATAGGGTGCAGGCCAGGCAGCAGGCTGTTAGCCAGCCTGCCAGCATAGTGGAGTCTGCCACTAGCACAGTCAGTGTAGTCAGCTCAGCTATCACCATTGAGACCGTGTCTGTGCCTCGACCTAGGTTGGGCAAAACTAAACATGGCGGTGTTCGCCTTAGCAATCTCACTAGGATAAAGACCACCTCCATTCCTGTCATTATTGAAAGAGATCATGATACCTCACATCTCAAAATAGGGCTACTTAATGTTAGATCCCTTACTTCAAAGGCAATTATAGTCAATGAACTAATCACTGATCATAATCTTGATGTGATTGGCCTGACTGAAACATGGCTTAAGCCTGATGAATTTACTGTGTTAAATGAGGCCTCACCTCCTGGCTACACTAGTGACCATATCCCCCGTGCATCCCGCAAAGGCGGAGGTGTTGCTAACATTTACGATAGCAAATTTCAATTTACAAAAAAAAAAATGACGTTTTCGTCTTTTGAGCTTCTAGTCATGAAATCTATGCAGCCTACTCAATCACTTTTTATAGCTACTGTTTACAGGCCTCCTGGGCCATATACAGCGTTCCTCACTGAGTTCCCTGAATTCCTATCGGACCTTGTAGTCATAGCGGATAATATTGTAATCTTTGGTGACTTTAATATTCACATGGAAAAGTCCACAGACCCACTCCAAAAGGCTTTCGGAGCCATCATCGACTCAGTGGGTTTTGTCCAACATGTCTCTGGACCCACTCACTGTCACAGTCATACGCTGGACCTAGTTTTGTCCCATGGAATAAATGTTGTGGATCTTAATGTTTTTCCTCATAATCCTGGACTATCGGACCACCATTTTATTACGTTTGCAATTGCAACAAATAATCTGCTCAGACCCCAACCAAGGATCATCAAAAGTCGTGCTATAAATTCACAGACAACACAAAGATTCCTTGATGTCCTTCCAGACTCCTTCTGCCTACCCAAGGACGCCAGAGGACAAAAATCAGTTAACCACCTAACTGAGGAACTCAACTTAACCTTGCGCAATACCCTAGATGCAGTTGCACCCCTAAAAACTAAAAACATTTCTCATAAGAAACTAGCTCCCTGGTACACAGAAAATACCCGAGCTCTGAAGCAAGCTTCCAGAAAATTGGAACGGAAATGGCGCCACACCAAACTGGAAGTCTTCCGACTAGCTTGGAAAGACAGTACTGTGCAGTACCGAAGAGCCCTTACTGCTGCTCGATCATCCTATTTTTCTAACTTAATTGAGGAAAATAAGAACAATCCGAAATTCCTTTTTGATACTGTCACAAAGCTAACTAAAAAGCAGCATTCCCCAAGAGAGGATGACTTTCACTTTAGCAGTGATAAATTCATGAACTTCTTTGAGGAAAAGATTATGATTATTAGAAAGCAAATTACGGACTCTTCCTTAAATCTGCGTATTCCTTCAAAGCTCAGTTGTCCTGAGTCTGCACAACTCTGCCAGGACCTAGGATCAAGAGAGACACTCAAGTGTTTTAGTACTTTATCTCTTGACACAATGATGAAAATAATCATGGCCTCTAAACCTTCAAGCTGCATACTGGACCCTATTCCAACTAAACTACTGAAAGAGCTGCTTCCTGTGCTTGGCCCTACTATGTTGAACATAATAAACGGCTCTCTATCCACCGGATGTGTACCAAACTCACTAAAAGTGGCAGTAATAAAGCCTCTCTTGAAAAAGCCAAACCTTGACCCAGAAAATATAAAAAACTATCGGCCTATATCGAATCTTCCATTCCTCTCAAAAATTTTAGAAAAGGCTGTTGCGCAACAACTCACTGCCTTCCTGAAGACAAACAATGTATACGAAATGCTTCAGTCTGGTTTTAGACCCCATCATAGCACTGAGACGGCACTTGTGAAGGTGGTAAATGACATTTTAATGGCATCGGACCGAGGCTCTGCATCTGTCCTCGTGCTCCTAGACCTTAGTGCTGCTTTTGATACCATCGATCACCACATTCTTTTGGAGAGATTGGAAACCCAAATTGGTCTACACGGACAAGTTCTGGCCTGGTTTAGATCTTATCTGTCGGAAAGATATCAGTTTGTCTCTGTGAATGGTCTGTCCTCTGACAAATCAACTGTAAATTTCGGTGTTCCTCAAGGTTCCGTTTTAGGACCACTATTGTTTTCACTATATATTTTACCTCTTGGGGATGTTATTCGAAAACATAATGTTAACTTTCACTGCTATGCAGATGACACACAGCTGTACATTTCAATTAAACATGGTGAAGCCCCAAAATTGCCCTTGCTAGAAGAATGTGTTTCAGACATAAGGAAGTGGATGGCTGCAAACTTTCTACTTTTAAACTCGGACAAAACAGAGATGCTTGTTCTAGGTCCCAAGAAACAAAGAGATCTTCTGTTGAATCTGACAATTAATCTTAATGGTTGTACAGTCGTCTCAAATAAAACTGTGAAGGACCTCGGCGTTACTCTGGACCCTGATCTCTCTTTTGAAGAACATATCAAGACCATTTCAAGGACAGCTTTTTTCCATCTACGTAACATTGCAAAAATCAGGAACTTTCTGTCCAAAAATGATGCAGAAAAATTAATCCATGCTTTTGTCACTTCCAGGTTAGACTACTGCAATGCTCTACTTTCCGGCTACCCGGATAAAGCACTAAATAAACTTCAGTTAGTGCTAAATACGGCTGCTAGAATCCTGACTAGAACCAAAAAATTTGATCATATTACTCCAGTGCTAGCCTCTCTACACTGGCTTCCTGTCAAAGCAAGGGCTGATTTCAAGGTTTTACTGCTAACCTACAAAGCATTACATGGGCTTGCTCCTATCTATCTCTCTGATTTGGTCCTGCCGTACATACCTACACGTACGCTACGGTCACAAGACGCAGGCCTCCTAATTGTCCCTAGAATTTTTAAGCAAACAGCTGGAGGCAGGGCTTTCTCCTATAGAGCTCCATTTTTATGGAACGGTCTGCCTACCCATGTCAGAGACGCAAACTCGGTCTCAACCTTTAAGTCTCTACTGAAGACTCATCTCTTCAGTGGGTCATATGATTGAGTGTAGTCTGGCCCAGGAGTGGGAGGGTGAACGGAAAGGCTCTGGAGCAACGAACCACCCTTGCTGTCTCTGCCTGGCCGGTTCCCCTCTTTCCACTGGGATTCTCTGCCTCTAACCCTATTACAGGGGCTGAGTCACTGGCTTTACTGGGGCTCTCTCATGCCGTCCCTGGAGGAGGTGCGTCACCTGAGTGGGTTGAGTCACTGATGTGGTCATCCTGTCTGGGTTGGCGCCCCCCCCCCCCCCCTTAAGTTGTGCCGTGGCGGAGGTCTTTGTGGGCTATACTCAGCCTTGTCTCAGGATGGTAAGTTGGTGGTTGAAGATATCCCTCTAGTGGTGTGGGGGCTGTGCTTTGGCAAAGTGGGTGGGGTTATATCCTTCCTGTTTGGCCCTGTCCGGGGGTGTCCTCGGAGTGGGCCACAGTGTCTCCTGACCCCTCCTGTCTCAGCCTCCAGTATTTATGCTGCAGTAGTTTATGTGTCGGGGGGCTAGGGTCAGTTTGTTATATCTGGAGTACTTCTCCTGTCCTATTCGGTGTCCTGTGTGAATCTAAGTGTGCGTTCTCTAATTCTCTCCTTCTCTCTTTCTCTCTCTCGGAGGACCTGAGCCCTAGGACCATGCCCCAGGACTACCTGACATGATGACTCCTTGCTGTCCCCAGTCCACCTGGCTGTGCTGCTGCTCCAGTTTCAACTGTTCTGCCTTATTATTATTCGACCATGCTGATCATTTATGAACATTTGAACATCTTGGCCATGTTCTGTTATAATCTCCACCCGGCACAGCCAGAAGAGGACTGGCCATCCCACATATGCTCTCTCTAATTCTATCTTTCTTTCTCTCTCTCGGAGGACCTGAGCCCTAGGACCATGCCCCAGGAATACCTGACATGATGACTCCTTGCTGTCCCCAGTCCACCTGACTGTGCTGCTGCTCCAGTTTCAACTATTCTGCCTTATTATTATTCGACCATGCTGGTCATTTATGAACATTTGAACATCTTGACCATGTTTTGTTATAATCTCCACCCGGCACAGCCAGAAGAGGACTGGCCACCCCACATAGCCTGGTTCCTCTCTAGGTTTCTTCCTAGGTTTTGGCCTTTCTAGGGAGTTTTTCCTAGCCACCGTGCTTCTTCACCTGCATTGCTTGCTGTTTGGGGTTTTAAGCTGGGTTTCTGTACAGCACTTTGAGATATCAGCTGATGTACGAAGGGCTATATAAAATAAATTTGATTGATTGATTGATTGATTAACTAGGAAGTCGGGGCACCAAGGAAAAATATTCAGATTACAAGGTTATAATTTCCTAATATAACATTTTTTAAAAGATTTTTTAAAAAGATTCAGCAATGGTCTACAACCTTTGTCCTCTGCTAATGGAGAAAAACATGGTCTGGTGATAATTTCTCAAAGTTGGGTTTTATTCGGAATTGCAGAAAAGGGGCTGTCCCAGGAGGCCTGACCCTAACTGGGCTCAGGGGCAGTCCTCTGATTTAGTTCAAATCAAACGGGAATTGTATTTTCCTTCATTAAACAGTAATTTTACAAACAGTATCATACACACTCATTCATCTTATACAACAATTAGATGTAAACCTCATATCTGAGGCTATTATATAAACAGCGTTATGGTAACGTGGCCACACCGTCTCCCATGAGCTTCCCCAAGTTGTAACAAACGGGCCATTTCTTAGCTGGCTTCTTCGCCGATCTTTTATACTTTCTCCAGAACATGAAATTTGTTCGTACCTCAAGTTCTGTGAGGTGGAAGAAATTCCTTTGTGCTCATTGAAAATTTACTCTGCCTCTTATACTATGTGGCCATGTGGCAGGGTCTTCTCAGGAATTTACGACCTCTCTCTGAAGACAGCAGCCTAGTTGAAGGAGGCAAGGGGGAGGCAGGGAGAGAGGGATGGGGCTTGCCATACCCAAAGAGGGCAACGTCATGACAACAATTTGTAATGATGGCGACACTCTGTTCCCATCATGATCCATTACCCAATCATCATCCTGCTCAACAGCGGCTAAAGCTAGTCCTAAGTCCTTCCATTCTAGTGTCAATTTTAGCTACAGATAAATGCGGAACAGCCCCATTTCCTCTGAAAAACCCTTTCTGAGTCGCACTAAGTGTCACAGTAATCCCCACAAAATCTTTATGTACTCTACATACATATTAAGGAGTTGTAAATCATCAGGCTTATCAATACCCCCGTCTATTTCAAACCCCTCATCTCAGCAGTGTTTTGAATAATATGCGGTACAATGCAAATCATCGGGTTCTTTTACTTCCCCCCAGTTACCCACCAATGTTTAACCAAATTCACAATATCTTTGGTCATCTCCCGTCAACTAAGTTGTCAGAGTCTAAAGAATCAAAATGGACCTGTACCAATTGTTCACAACTCAGAGGAGTAGAAATGTTCACTCCACTAGTATCACAGTGAACCTCAATCCCAAATTTGCATAGTAGGTCTCTGGCCAACAAATATTTAGGACAATGTGGAGATGCCAGGAAAGTGTGCGGTAAAGGCATGTCTCCCAACTTCGTCATGAGTGGTTTAGTTATGTGGTCAGTCATGGGCACTCCCGATGCCCCAACCAAAATAACAGTAGCTTCAGACAGAGGGTCTGGGTATGATTTTGCATTAAAAACCGATATTTTTGCCCCCGTATCGCATAGAAATTCAATCAACTTACCTTCTATCTGAACTTGCACCATGGGCGACTGATGAGAAGAGGAAAACAGTTTCACCAACTGTGGCACTAGATTAGCACTATCTTCTGTCTTTGTCTCAACTTCCTCTTCTCCTTCGTCTCGTCAGAACCCTGGGTTGTGCACCGCTGTGTGTGGAGGAGGGGCAGTCAGCCAGGGTCCACGATCTGTTGGTTCTGGGTTGCCCTGAGCGTTTGGGCAATCTCTCTGAGAATGACCAGGTTGGCTGAATACAAAGGAGCCTTTCTGGGGACAGAAGCGGGAAGTGTGGCCAGGTTGTTGGTATAGCAGATGAAAGTCTTTGAGTTTCCTCTTCCATGGCCTCTTCCCCGGGCTTGTTCTCTATCACCACTCCGCGGGTGACCTGCTCCTTTTCCTCTTGGCGGCCCTCTGGTTGCATATGGTTGTGGATGTGGGGATTAGAAAACCAGCTGGGCCATCTGTAGTTTGGTGTCTTTCTTTGTCTTCTCCTTTTCTTTTATGTCTGAGAGTTGTCTTTCGGCAAGATGTATGTGTTCCCAGACCTCATCTGGCTCTTTGTACTCCCATCCCGCACAGTTCATACACACAACTCCGTGCACTTCCCATTTTCTAAATAACCCCCAGTTCACTCCTGGCTTTCCCTTTTAATTTGGTCTTTTATAGTTCTCAAGTCTCCGTCGTATTTCTTCCACTTTCTTCATGCTCAATGTCCTTCCTTGTGCCACAGTGGGATCTCACATGTTGCCCACTCTCCCTATAGTCTCATCATGGTTCGGTCCGGTGTCCTCAGGAACCACCGGTTTTCTTTTTTTGTTTTCCATTTTCCTCTGTAAAATACAGAAAAACAATATTGATCAGTATAACAAGTTACAGTACAAACAAGCAATATTTTTACATATGCTCACAAATGGAAAGAAAAACCTGATCTTAATTAAGCCTGATCGTTGTAATAATAATCCCGAGCTCTTTTGCCCCCAAAAGGGAAAGAACTGCAAAGTATATCTTCTCCCAAATGCACTTTTATCACTTTCCCAGTATATGTCTGATGAGTACTATAACAGCCCCTTTTACACTTTCAAACCACTATCTCCCAATAAGTTTTCAATTTAACATTAATGACACCATCTTTTATAAATGTTCTTCTTCAAGAGGCTCAGAATTAGGCTAGACTAATTCTGTTTTACTAGGCTCGACTAGTTCTTAGAATTGGGCTCGAACAATTCTATTTTCTTAAAACTAAGCTCATTAACCCATGATCAAAGTTTGTTTGGGATAGAGTAGACAGTCTCCCTTGCTCCAGTGATTTCAGGCGGGTTTCATCTGCTCCAACCTCTATGTGGAGTGAAAATTCCCTGGGTCACTTGTGACCCCCGTGCACGTTCGACCTCTCGTCTCTCTGGAATCAGTTGAAGACTGCCGTTATCTATCCCATCCTCGTCATCAAGGATTGTAAGGGAATTCTGCCCTATGTTTATACAAGAGACCACAGGAAACTTCTTTGATCAGAGGTTAGTTTGTTTAATAAGGATTGCAAGCCGGATTGCAACCCGGAGTATACACTTACAGTCATTTGCAAGTGACACACTCAGTACAACAGATGGTGTTTTCCCTTTTTATCCCCTACTGAGGATCACCCCACCCAGGGTGATGTCCCTTAACTTTAATATATATAAACTCATGATTAATAGTTGCTAATACAAAGATGTCTCTGCTAGGCAGAGTTCAGCTTATTGCTATTTGCAGTTAGTTTCCCAATACTTCTTCCTCCTATTGCTATCATGTGCTAGCAGAAGTAAGACTGGAACATAGCATCAACAGAAACTGAAAGTATAGTTTCAACAAAACAGGCATATGACTTTGTACAGTTGACCTCTTCATGCACTTACAAAGTCTACCACTGATTCTTAATCTCAAGCTGAAGCAAAACATGAATCATTGTACTTTTGTAATCACAGGTAGAAATGTAATGTACATATATTATACAATTCCTTTCAGTCTTTGTGTGTGATGCTAATTAATCATTTGGGGGTGATTATATTTGTCCTGTTACACATTTGTACAAGAGTGTAATGGAAATGTGTTTCTTGCATACCCCAACTCCCCCGGAGACACCTGCCGGGAGAGGGCCACCGTTGTCCAGCTCCCCAAATTGTGTGTGTGTGCGCACACCACTGATGGTTGTGTCACAGCACTCAGACATGGGCCTTTGGACATTCAAGGGGACGTGTGTGCTTGTGTGGAAAAGGGGGGCTGACACCGTCTCTAAGGCCCACTGTCTGATTTTAGACACTTCAGGGCAATAGTCATCTACACTAGAGGAATGTGAGGACACAGAATTACTGGCCTCTAATAATTTAATCTCTTTACCACTTTGCCATATCGGCATTTCCCAATAACAAATCCTTTGGAAGACATGCACAGTACATTTAAATACATAACAGCTTCATTGACCTGATCAGTTTTCTCTCAGCGTCAACTGGCATAACCTTCTAGTCCTAGCAGAATGGTTTTAAAAATAAACCAGTATACATTCAAACTGCCCAGGCCCTCATAGACGGTCAGTTATTATTAACACATATCTGAGCAATGTTTTGCTTTTCAGGCTCTGGAGGCCATGTGGAGCGATATTAACCCTTATGTGATGTGCCAGCGCACACTCTACGTGAAATCACCGCTCTGACATGTTAATCATCAGGTGTTTCCCTAACAACAGAGACAAACAGCAAAAAGACAATGGCACACTGCATGACAATGGATCTGTCCGTACATCTGTGTGTGTGTGTGTGTGAGAAATGCAGTTAACAATGAAAACCCTCAACTTTATGCTTTAAATTTAATGAATGTCCAATATAGTTGCAACAACAGCAACCTAGACAAGATTTTCTTCTGTAACTAGGGGTGTTAATTATGCTTAGCTGTGTATTAATGGAAATTGACGTTTGAATAAATTCAAATTTATCATCCTTTAGTCTAGGGAGAATGTAAACTAGCTGTTATAGGCTATAGGTTATGAGCTTGGAACTCTCTTTGCTATGGGTCCATTAATCAATTTACAGCGTGGAGATGTCACCATGGAAAGCCGAAACTCCAACCCATGAAAACCAACCTATTGATTAGAAAGTCCTGTGTAGATTATATTTTCAACCAGCAACTGTCAGGAAATAACACTGACAACATGTTTTCACACTTTATCACTGTTAGTTTCATCAGCTGATACAAAACACAGGAAAAACAGTGGCGCAGCGGCATTGCATCTCAGTGCTAGAGGTGTCACTACAGACCCTGGTTCGATTCCAGGCTGTATCACAACCGGCTGTGATTGGGAGTCCCATAATGCGACGCACAATTGGCCCAGCGTTGTTGGGGTTAGGATTTGGACAGGATAGGCCGTCATTGTAAATTAGAATTTGTTCTTAACTGACTTGCTTAGTTAAAAAACATTTTTTTTAATTAAACGACAATCAACAATCAAAACAATAACAAAGCGTTCTCCCCACCCCTGTTCTGGTAAAAAGCTGAGGGATGGGGCTAAAGAACCCCTCTCAAAATTCAAACCTCTCAAATTCAAGGACAGAACTTTGGATGCAAACACTTATATTTTGAGTTCTGATGGGGTACGACAGTTGAACTGAGCTCATGAGTCAATTATAAGTTCTATTCTTCAAGAATCAAGGGGTACATATAATTAATTCACAAGTCTGAAAATGGATGTACTAACTGCAGATTGCCCCTTTAAGACTGTATTCCAGCCTTATTTAACAGTGACAATGACTCGCTGTTGTGGCCTTCTGGCCTGTGCAGATCTGCTGGGATATGACAGTGGCATCAGGATATAAATAAATCAGTGGATAAGACACAAACACACACACACACACAAACACACCCTGCAAGTACAATTAGAAGCAAAAAAGTCAGCGGGGGTTTTCTAAAACTCAGTACATCAAAGCAGCGATGCAGAAGTGGGCATGGAGCGTGTGAAGACACATCAACTTCCACGCCAAGTCCAGTTACTGCTCTCTTAGAGAGTACAGTAAATAATGAGTTGGTTCCTCTATCCTCTCACTCAAATCAAATAATTTTATTTGTCACATACACAGTAGGATATACAGTATAAATAATGAAATAAGCGAGGCTTGAGAACTAAATCTTAACCCAATCTACTGGAGTACACGGAGATGGACATTTTCATGTATGAGTGTGGAATTAAAATTTAAACTTGAAAAAATATTATTAAAACGAACAATGTGTTGATCTCCTATTAAAAGAGAGTGGCTGATGCTTCACAAACCTCGCAGTGGAGTGACAGGCCAAGATGAAAGGGTTCCCAGTGTTATTTTTGCATAAGAAAAACACACTCAGCTGTCAATTATTTTCTTCTCCTTAAAGCTTTTTTGCAGTGGACCTCTTACACAACACAGAAGCTTCAAACTTTTTTCACTGTATTGCTAGCGAGCTAGAAGTGGCTACAGAGCCTAGAGTATCTACCTCAATTACCTCGTACTCCTGCACATCGACTCGGTACTTGTACCTGTGTATAAAGCCAAGTTATCGTTACTCATTGTGTATTTCTTATTACATGTTTTACTTTTCTATTATTTCTCTGTTTTCTTTCTCTTTGCATTGTTAGGATGGGCCTGTAGGTAAGCATTTCACTGTTAGTCTACACCTATTGTTTACGAAGCATGTGACAAATAACATTTGATTTGGATTTGAATTTAGAAACGGTCCTTAAAAGCTGACACTTTGAAGAGTAAATAATGAAGGGGGTGAGCTTCATGCTGATTGGATGACATATGGAACTAGCTAACATATTAGTTTAGCTACTAACAACTGGCATATTTTATGATCATCATGACTAGGAAAACAACATACAGTTGTTACCGTCATTCGCTATCTCTTCCACTATGATAGAAAGACAGAAACCATTTACAAATCTCTTTGTGAGTGTTTAATGCTGCATCATGTTGTGTACCTCCTTGCCACAACTATTCATCACACGGCAGAATGGAGATAAAGTCAAGTGTTTTTTTTATTTCATGGACGAGCAATGAGATGTATACCAAGAGAGATTTACATAAACCCAGCGTTTTCATTTTTATTCGTATCCAATGTATCAACCAGATGTACCAAATACTTATCCCCTATGGAGGAAAATATAATTAGATTTGTATCTACTGTATTATCCCAAAGTAAATTATTTTTGTGGGGGAGAAAACTTTACACATAACTACTTGTGAAATAGCGTAACACTTTACTTGACACCGTCAGAACCATGTTATAATTTCATAACCTATCATAATAGGGCCATAACACTGTCATGACCCATTTACACCTGTTGTGACATATATTGCATAGTGTCAAAACCCACATATAATGTCAAAACCCACATTTATTCAAATGTGTTTTTTCCCTTTGTAGTTGTTGTTTTCATCATATTTTAAATAACTTGTAGAAAATACCCTTTATGACCGTCATAATCATATAAGTCAGATAGGCCTATCACGTACATGCCCTGATATCAGTCATCAGTCAAAAATAGGGTGTCCTGCTCCTGAAATCTGCTCCTGCATTCATCCCAGTCATCAGAAACAGACCATCGTGGTAGGTGCTTGTCTGGCGTCCATGTGTGCGCAATTATTCAGAACATTTTATATAACACAAACAGACTGTTGACAAGTAAGTTATGGTGTAATGGAATGTTTTGACTTGTGTGGTAGGTTTTTTAGGTTTTGAAACTCTTGTGTAGGTGTCATAACCAGCCATAAAATAATGCAATATATGTCACAAGAGATCTATATATACAGCTCTGGGAAACATTAAATGATCAGTTTTACTATTTATAGGTATGTGTTTGGATAAAATGAACATTTTGTTTTATTCTTTAAACTACTGACAACATTTCTCCCAAATTCCAAACTGGTCAAAATAAAACAAAAAAGATTCAGTGTTGTCAGACGTCGAATAATGCAAAGAAAATAAGTTCATATTAATTTTTAAACAACACAATACTAATGTTTTAACTTAGGAAGAGTTCAGAAATCAATATTTGGTGGAATAACCCTGATTTTCAATCCCAGCTTTCATGCATCTTGGCATGCTCTCCGTCTTTCACATTGATGTTGGGTGACTTGATACCACTCCTGGCGCAAAAATTCAAGCAGCTTGGCTTTGTTTGATGGCTTTGTGACCATCCATCTTCCTCTTGATCACATTCCAGAGGTTTTCAATGGGGTTCATGCACCTAAAGCACCTTATACCACCCACCACTGCGACCTGTATGCTCTAGTCGGCTGGCCCTCGCTACATATTCGTCGCCAGACCCACTGGCTCCAGGTCATCTACAAGTCCATGCTAGGTAAAACTCCGCCTTATCTCAGTTCACTGGTCACGATGGCAACACCCACCCGTAGCACGCGCTCCAGCAGGTGTATCTCACTGATCATCCCTAAAGCCAACTCCTCATTTGGCCGCCTTTCGTTCCAGTTCTCTGCTGCCTGTGACTGGAACGAATTGCAAAAATCGCTGAAGTTGGAGTCTTTTATCTCCCTCACCAATTTCAAACATCTGCTATTTGAGCAGCTAACCGATCGCTGCAGCTGTACATAGTCTATCGGTAAATAGCCCACCCAATTTTACCTACCTCATCCCCATACTGTTTTTATTTATTTACTTTTCTGCTCTTTTGCACACCAATATCTCTACATGACCATCTGATCATTTATCACTCCAGTGTTAATCTGCAAAATTGTAATTATTCGCCTACCCCCTCATGCCTTTTGCACACAATGTACATAGACTCAAAAAATGTTCTGTGTTATTGACTTGTTAATTGTTTACTCCATGTGTCCCTCTGTGTTGTCTGTTCACACTGCTATGCTTTATCTTGGCCTGGTCGCAGTTGAAAATGAGAACTTGTTCTCAACTAGCCTACCTGGTTAAATAAAGGTGAAATTAAAAATAAAAAATGTCTGGAGATTGGGCTGGTGGTCCTCCATCCACACCTTGATTGACCTGGCTGTGTGGCATGGAGCATTGTCCTGCTGGAAAAAACATACCTCAGAGTAACCTTGTACGTGGCTTGATTCATGCGTACTTCACAAAGACAAATCTGCCCAATTCCAGCCTTGCTGAAGCACCCCCAGATCATCACGGATCCTCCACCAAATTTCAATGTGTGTATGAGACACTGTGGCTTGTAGGCCTCTCCACTTCTCGCAACCACTGTGAAATGTGGTGGGGGTGCTTAATAAAACAAAATGTTCATTTTACCCAAAACACATACCTATAAATAGTCAAACCAGAGAAACAGATCATTTTGCAGTGGTCTCTTCGTTTTGAATAGGTCAGTAGAGTACACAGCAATATGAGTACGCAATTGCTGACTTTATTTAAATATTCTAAACAAAGTTTTTTGATAACTTTCAAAATTTGAAAATGTAGTAACAGGTCCATGTAGAATAAACAACCCTTTACATTCTGCTAATATAACAATGTGCACTTTCATCTTTCATTGTCATTCCCAGCCGATACAGATATGGTGCCTATCGGCATTTTGTCTGGTGTTAATGTGTAAGGTGTATGTAAACTTCTGACTTCAACTGTAACTACCCAATGTTAACTGACTTGATTATTCCCATCATTCTTAGCTTAGCTAAATGGTATAGTCAATGTGCGCCTTTTCAGTGGACATTCAGGTGCTTTTGTAAATTCGCTCTGGCTATCTATTCCGATTTCAGAGCACTCTCGTCTGAGTGTACCAGAGCGCAGAATAAGGAATTTACGAGCGCTCAACACGTTGAATATAGCCGGTGTCAGTAAATGTTGGCAAAATAATGTAATTAAATTATTTCCAGCAGCACAGTTACAGTCACCAGCACTCTGCTTGACTACCGTTGTAAGGCCAGAACGCTCAAATCAACCCTACTCCTTGGCCTGAATATCCAGTGTGCTCTCCGAGAGTGAAACGGTCTGAATTTACAAACTGACATTTTTAAGCTCTAGATTGAATATAAGAACACACCCAAAGTCGAAAAATGTTGCATGGCAACAGCATCAACTTCTGGTAGAGAAGTAGAAAGGAAAAGAGCAAGTACGCTCAACTGAAAGTTCGGGTGCACTACAATTAGGGTGTGGAAATGTTATGCCCCTTAGATATTCATTTAGAATCCTCCAATCCTCTTACGCTGTAGCCTACTGTCATGTTGTACAGCGCCATATTTTCCGTTCCATCCCTGAGGGTTTCATTTTTAGTTTTTCTCGGAATAGAAACACCATAATATTAATCAAATAAATGAAGCGAAATGTCTTAACTTATTTTGGATGAAATCCCGTTAGCGGGATCGATTTGACAACATCCGGGGAAATGGCAGAGCGACAAATTCAAATGAAATTATTTGAAATATTTGACTTTCATACAATCACAAGTGCAATACACCAAAATCCAGCCACTGTGTCAGATATCAAAAAGGCTTTACGGCGAAAGCAAACCATGCTATTATCTGAGGACAGCCCCCCATTCAACCACCCCAGGCGCGAGACAAAACTCAGAAATAACGATATAATTTGTGCCTTACCTTTGAAGATCTTCTTCTGTTGGCACTCCAATATGTCCCATAAACATCACAAATGGTCATTTTGTTCAATTAATTCCGTCATTATATCCCCAAAATGTCAATTTATTTGGCGCATTTGATTCAGAAAAACACCGGTTCCAACTCGCCCAACATGACTACAAAATATCTAATAAATAACCTGTAATCTTGGTCCAAATATTTCAAGCAACTTTCCTAATCCAACTTTAGGTATTTAAGACAGGATAAACTGTGTTCAATAGCGGATAAAATGAAATTGGAGCGAGCTCCAGGTCACGCGACCCAAACAAAAGAGTCCACTTGGCTATACACCTAGAAATAGAAAGGGCTACTTCTTCATTACTCAAAGGAAAAACATCAACCAATTTTTAAAGACTGTTGACATCTAGTGGAAGCCATAGGAACTGCAAGCATGTTTCTATTAAAACGGGCTTGCCATAGAGACCTCCCAGAGAGGTTTCAAGATCAATCCCATATATTATGTATTAGAAAAAAGGTTTTAAATTCTCTGGTAATGCCAATCTGGAAGACTATTAAATGCTTCTCAAAGATTCCCTCTTGCGGTCAAACTAGCGTTAACTCGCAGAAACAGAAAAAAAATGGCTTACAAATACATAACATGCCACAGAATGTTGCAGCAGCCTGCCAGGTGTGACTTAACTTTTAAAGGAGTAATGACTAACTATCAGAGGCCTCATGATGGTGAGTCCTTTTCACAGGAGTCAAGGGAGCCTTTGGAAACAACTGAGGAGGTGTCACGAGTACTTGTCAGGTCTAGCAAGTCAACAGTGAATGAAAAGATTTGTGGAGGTCGCTAAACCATTGCAATCACATTGCTGGACCCACCTTTGCTCCTTCTGGTAGGTATCCATTCATGACCTTGGGGATTAGTCTGGCACCAAACTGTGCACTTTGCCTAACAGAAAAACAGGATCAACGATTGTCATCATCCCTCATTTATTTATAGCTCGAGAAATAACGTAATCTCGTTTGGAAGCTGATTCTATGCTTGACAGATGTAGACTGAAAGGCTCCAGATTGGATTAGATTCAGGCCGGTGACGAGTTACACTACACAACAAACTGTTACATGTTTTGCTATGGCCATAGGTTGGTTTGAGATTGTTGCTACTAGTGACTACACTGTTGTAGTCAAACATGAATTAGCTAGAACCACCATAGCTGCATAAATTATTTGTTTGTGCCGTAGACATGGGTTGCACCTGAGAGGCTAATGTGAAGTTTACTCTAAAGTACACTAACTTAGGGTCGTAGAAATACGCTTACATTTCTAAAGTAGGCAAATAATTCATAGGAAACAACTTTGATATATTATGATGTTGTCAAATTTACTTTTGTGAGATGGCAATGTTGTCATTACTGTTACTAGCAAAGTTTGTCAAATATAGCTAGCAATGCTAATGTTAGCTAGCTAAATACAGTGATCCCCCTCAATCTTAGTTACCTGGCTAAAGTTATACTGCATCGAAAGTCAATCTGTGACATCACAATCACAACAAATTTTTTCCTACTAATTTTTTGCCTTCATTTGAAATGTTATCGTGTTTCCAAGCCAAATCCGTGTTGTGTTTTCAGGAAGGTTAACATTAACCAGCTAGCTAGCAAATTTTATTGGTTCCATATACATTTAGTATTTTGCAGATGTTATCACTGTAACGGATCTGTAATCACTGTAACGGAGTAGCGATAAGGATCGGAGGAACAATTTGCAGGGTGGTAAGTGTTCATGATGTAATATTTAATGAATCCAACTGAACACTGAAATACAAGAAACAATAAAGTGAACGAACGAAAACCGAAACAGTCCTGTTTGTGGCGAAATACTTATTTTCCACCATAATTTGGAAATAAATTCATTAAAAATCCTACAATGTGATTTTCTGGATTTTTTTTCCTCATTTTGTCTGTCATAGTTGAAGTGTACCTACGATGAAAATTACAGGCCTCTCTCATCTTTTTAAGTGGTAGAACTTGCACAATTGGTGGCTGACTAAATACTTTTTTGCCCCACTGTATGTCACTCCCGTTGGTTGCTTCACCAGGCATCATTGTTTCTGTGTCATGTCTGTGCGTTCATCCTTGTTTGTATTATGTTACGTTTATTTATTAAAACACTCACTCCCTGAACTTGCTTCCCAACTCCCAGTGCACTCGTTAAAGAATGACGCCTCACCTAAGGGAAGCATCAGGGAGTGTTTTTTTTTTGGTTAGGTGGGAATGACGTTGTGTCCAGAGCCGATACAGGCTTCCCTGCCTCAGCTGGATCGCCAGGCTTCCCTGCTTCCACTGGCACGTCAGTCTCTCATGCCTCAACCGGATCGCCAGACTCCCCTGCCTCAGCCGGTCTGTCAGGTCCACGCCTCCTAGCCGGCGACAGGTTCGCTCCTGGATCGTCCCTTGGGTTGGCGTCCTGCGGCTGGAGCCGAACGCGCCGGGTAGGGGCTACCGTCAGTTATACACACTAGGTCACCATGTTCCTGCATCTCAGCCAGATTTACGGGTTTCCTGCTCCTCTGCAGAGGTGACCGGTCCGCACTTGATCCGTCGGTGTACTGCGGCTGGGGCTGGTACTGTCACGTGTGCTCCCTCTCCGGGCTCTTGGTTACAAGGCTGCTCGTGGTGGTGCACACCTGTCACCATCATTACGCACACCTGCGCGTCAGACTCACCTGGACTCAATCACTTTCTTGATTACCTTTGGTTACTTCCCCATTGTTTCTGTATTATGTTTGTGCGTTGTTCGTGGTTTCTTGTTTTGTATTATGTTATCTTTATTTATTAACACACTCCCTGAACTTGCTTCCCGACTCTCAGCGCACTCGTTAAACCGGCCATGATTGGGAGTCCCATAGGGTGTTTCACAATTGGCCCAGCGTCGTCCAGGTTTAGACGATGTAGGCCGTCATTGTAAATAAGAATATCTTCTTAACTGACTTGCCTAGTTTAAAAAAAGACTGGAATTCATACCAATCCAACCGCCAAGGTCAGGAGCAAGGGGAATCAACCCAGATTTGCACCATTCTGTTTTTAAATCTTGCCCAAATGCAGGATGGAAATTATTATTTATCCTACAAAACAATCATTTGTCGGATAAATAATATTTGTCATACAAAAAGGACTGAGCAGCACCCCCAATAACGTAAATCCAAATCAAATTTTTCGGCATGGTGCTATCCTCTTTTTTTGGAAGAACAGTTATTTCCGGCTATGTTCACCACATTCCGACAAAAGCGACTGGTGGCAATGGCATATTTATAACTTAAAGTAAATAAAATTACTTTTGACACTAGCTGCTGCTTTTTAAACAAGGTCCAGAGTCACAGTATACATCCACAGAATTAAATAGAACACTTAAATATTGTATCTCTAAGGATACATCCCTGTCCTTTAAATGGCAAGCCCAATCTCCTGTCTGTCTAACGGGCCGGAAAGAAAGGCCAATTTAATGCCAATTACAGTGTAAAGGTCGATTAGTGATTTAATGAAGCACTAAGGTCCTTTTTGTTCTTGGTCAACTGTGTCCTTGGATTGATCCAAATCTAGCCTTTTCATTGTGAGCCCTCATACACTATCATTAGCATATAATTTATTCTCTGTCGTATTTCTATCACCCAGCAAAGCCACTGGTAGCACATTCATAATGCTGGAAGTTCCTAGGGAAAAGGTTCCATTACTGTATGGCAATAGATCTGAGGAGTGGTAAATGAATGTGCGGAATACGCACTGCCTTCAGAAAGTATTCCTACCTCTTGACTTATTCCACATTTTGTTGTGTTACAGCCTGAATTCAAAATGGATTAAATATGTTTTGTTACCCACCTTCACACAATACCCTATAATGACCAAATGTTTTTAGATTAAAAAAAAATGTTATTATACCTTTATTTAACTACGCAAGTCAGTTAAGAACAAATTCTTATTTTCAATGACGGCCTAGGAACAGTGGGCTAACTGCCTTGTTCAGGGGCAGAATAAAAATTCAGAAAATATATTTATTGAAAATGAAATGTTACGTGCCTCCTAACGGAGGGAGGTGCAGGAATCAGGAGCAGGAGAGCAAGGAAATCCCAGTGGCAAAATAGTTTATTGAGCAGTCCCAACTCAACTACAACATGGGACTGAAACACACCCAAACGAGGTTGCCACACACGGAGGAGAAACCTCTACTCCTAAACTCAATACCAAACGGCACAACTACCGTGAGAAAAGAAACCCCTTGGTGCAGACACGCACCCCTAATTACGTAACCACAGAGAACAATCCCCACAAAGACTAGCAGGCAGCGTAGGTAAATATACCCACCGAAATCAACTAATAAGACACAGGTGTGAACAATACAGACATACGCAAACGAAAAGGAAAAAATGGATCGGTGGCAGCTAGTAGGCCGGCGACGACGACCGCCGAGCACCGCCCGAACAGGGAGAGGAGCCACCTTCGGTGGAAATCGTGACATTAAATACAGATACATCAAATTTACATAAGCAGTCACACCCCTGAGTCAATACTTTGTAGAAAGACCTTTTTCCTGTCTTGCTGTCTTGATTTTTAAGTCGATTTAAATCAAAATTGTAACTCGGCCACTCAGGAACATTCACTTTCTTCTTGGTAAGCAACTTGGTAAGCAATAGTCCTGCTGAAAGGTGAATTCATCTCCCAGTGTCTGGTGGAAAGCAGACTGAAACAGGTTTTCCTCTAGGATTTTGCCTGTGCTTAGCTCCATTCCATCTCTTTTTTTATCCTGAAAAACTCACCAGTCCATATCAATTACAAGCATACTCATAACATGATGCAGCCACCACTATGCTTAAAAATATGGATAGTGATACTCAGTAATGTGTTGTATTGGATTTGCCCAAAACATAACAGTTTGTCTTCAGGACAAAAAGTGAATTGCTTTGCCACATTGTTTGCAGTATTACTTTAGTTCTTTGAAAACACAATGAATGTTATAGAATATTTGTATTTAAAACAAAATGTTTTACCTATTTAACTAGGCAAGTCAGAATTCTTATTTTCAATGACAGCCTAGGAACAGTGGGTTAACTGCCTGTTCAGGGGCAGAACAACAGAGAAACTACAATGTTTTTCATCCATCCTCAGTTTTCTCCTATCACAGACATTAAACCCTGTAACTGTTTAAAAGTCACCATTGGCCTAATGGTGATATCCCTGAGCTGTTTCCTTCCTCTCCGGCAACTAAATTAGGAAGTATGCCTATATCTTTGTAGTGACTAGGTGTATTGACACACCATCTAAAGTGTAATTAATAACTTAACCATACTCAAATGGATATTCAATGTCTACTTTTTTTTTCTCACATCTACCAATAGGTGCCCTTCTTTGTGAGTCATTGGAAAACCTTCTTGGTCTTCGCAGTTGAATCCATGTTTGAAATTCACTGCTCTACTGAGGGACCTTACAGATAATTATGTGTGGGGTACAGAGATGAGGTAGTCAATCAAAAATCATGTTAAACACTATTATCGCACACACTGGTGAGCCCATGCAACATATTAATGGTAGGCAACAACACATCTGCCATGCTGATTCGCAACATGCATGCTTAGTTCCCTCCTGTACTACCTGTTCACGCATATCTGCGTGGACAAGCACGAGTCCAACGCCATCATTAAGTTTGCTAATGAACACCGACAACAATGAGACAGCATATAGGGAGGAGGTCTGAGTCTGCAATACCAACAAGTTTCAATCAGACCACCATAGTCCCTGTGACCAAGAACACTAAGGTAACCTGCCTAAATGACTACCAACCCATAGCACTCACGTCTGTAGCCATGAAGTGCTTTGAAAGAATGGTCATGGATCACATCAACACCATTATCCCAGAAACCCTAGACCCACCCCAATTTGCATACCGCAAAAACAGATCCACAGATAATGCCAATCTCCATTGCACTCCACACTGCCCTAACCCCCCTGGACAAAAGGAACACCTATGTGAGAATGCTATTCATTGACTACAGCTCACCGTTCAACATAATAGTGCCCTCAAAGCTAATCACTAAGCCAAAGGACCCTGGGACTAAACACCTACCTCTGCAACTGGATCCTGGACTTCCTGACAGGCTGCCCCCAGGTGGTAAGGGAAGGTAACAACACATCCGCCATGCTGATCCTCAACATGCGGGCCCCTCAGGGGTGCGGGCTCAGTCCCCTTCTGTACTCCCTGTTCACTCATGACTGCATGGCCAGACACGACTCCAACACCATCATCACGTTTGCCGATGACACAACAGTGGTAGGTCTGATCACTATAGGGAGGAGGTCAGAGACCTGGCAGTGTGGTGCCAGGACAACAACCTCTCCCTCAACATGATCAAGAAAAAGGAGATGATTGTGGACTACAGGAAAAGGAGGACAACGCACGCCTCCATTCTCATCGATGGGGCTGTAGTGGAGCAGGTTGTTCCTTGGTGTCCACATCACTAACAAACTATCATGGTCCAAACACACTAAGACAGTCGCGAAGAGGGCACAACAAAACATATATTCCCCCTCGGGAGACTGAAAAGATTTGGCATGGGTCCTCAGATCCTCAAAAGGTTCTACAGCTGCACCATCGAGAGCATCCTGACTGGTTGCATCACTGCCTGGAAACTTCTTGGCCTCCGACCGCAAGGCACTACTGAGGGTAGTGTGTATGGCCCAGTAGATCACTGGAGCCAAGCTTCCTGCCATCCAGGACCTCTATACCAGACGGTGTCAGAGGGAGGCCCTAAAAATGGTCAATGACTCCAGCCACCCTAGTCATAGACTGTTCTCTCTGCTACTGTACAGCAAGCGGTAACGGAGTGCCAAGTCTAGGTCCAAAAGGCTTCTTAACAGCTTCTAATCAAAGGGCTACCCAGACCCCTATTTCCACGCTGCTGCTACTCTCTGTTTATTATCTATGCATAGTCACTTTAACACTACCTACATGTACGCAATACCTCAATTACCTTGACTAACCGGTGCCCCACTCTCTCTCTGTATTCTCGGAGATGAGAGAGCTGGCACTTATGGCATTCATGTCACACAGCTGGTAGCAGGCCATGGTGACGACGACGGTGATGACCTGTCAGCGCACGGTGGAGTTCAGCAGGAACTCAGCATAGGGTGTTCTGGACAAGATTCTCAGCGTGCATTTCCTCCAACTCCGTGGACACATTCTCCTTGACTAATAATGATCTGAAGGCTGAGACACGCACGTACCCACCCACGCACAGTAGCAAACACACACACACACACTACTCAGCACACAATAACTCCCAGAGTGCTTATTTTATTCAACAACCCAGTTGTAGTTTGAGCTGTTAAATTGAACAGAAAATAATTGGTAACATCCGTACATTGTGCAGAATTTTTACAGATGTGTGTTTTCTTTTAACTGTTTGTTCAACCCATCACCTTGACTAACCAACCTTGGAACATCTCACTGGTAAAAGTCTTTACTGCTAAAAGAAAAAAACTGGTGTTGTAAACACTGTGTGTGACAGAAAACATCTTCAACTATAAGACTTTAACTGAACATGTTTCCCACATCATCACCTGCTCTTTAATTTCATACCAAATTTGCAAAATCTCTCTATATATATAGTGTGACAGCAAAGAAGTTTGAACAACGCTCGCTGTTGAACTTTGTTTAACTGCACATGTTCCTCACAGCATTGCCCTACCTGTGCTTTAATTACATGCCAAATTTGCATTGGTGTGCTGGATTGCGACATTCTCTCCCCAGCAATCGAGCAGATTAAAAGCTGCTATAATCTAGTTTCACGCTGGGTCTGTCGGAGTGAGTGTCACTGCTTGATATTGCTAGTTACATGCACGTGGCAGGGCATGGGGCTTTTCTTTCTTTAGGGGAGATTATAAACAGTGACATTATCCCCGTGGACGGCCTATTTTGGTTTCAGTTGGATGACAGTGTGTTGCTACTGTGCCGTGAAAAAGTATTTGACCCATTTCTGATTTTCTTTAGTTTTACATATTTTTCACACTGAATGTTATCAGATCTTCAACCAAAACCTAATATTAGATAAAGGGAACCTGAGAACAAATAAACACAAACATCTGATACTTATTTCACTTATATAATGAATAAAATAATGCATCAAAGTTATGCAACACCCAATCCTCGTGTGAAAAAGTTATTGCCCCCTTACACTCAATAACTGGTTGCATAACTTTGATGCATTGTCACAGAGCACTCGACAAAATGCCACGGCTAAAAGCACAGACAAAAAGCACTATTGACAAGGAAAGAAAAGTTTATTAGCAGCAACTTGAGGTATTTGAGAACATTTCTCCCAAAAGTACGATCTTCCCCATGTGCAGTTGAAAACAGTAGCCTTTTTTTGGCGGTTTTGGAGCAGTGGAGTAGTGGAGCAGTGGAGCAGTGGAGCAGTGGCTTCTTCTTCCTTGCTGAGCGGCCTTTCAGGTTATGTCGATATAGGACTCATTTTACTGTGGATATAGATACTATCAAGGCACAAGAGACAAATGCAGACACAGGAGGCAGATGGTTGTAGTCTTACAATGTTTATTAATCCAAAGGAGTAGTCAAGAGAATGGTCGTGGACAGGCAAAAGGTCAAAACCAGATCAGAGTCCAGGAGGTACAGAGTGGCAGACAGGCTCGTGGTCAAGGCAGGCAGAATAATCAGGCAGGCAGGTACAGAGTCCAGAAACAGGCAAGGGTCTTAACTGGGAGGACTAGAAAAAGGAGAATGCAAAAAGCAGGAGACCGGGAAAAACGCTGCTTGACTTGGAAACATACCAGACGAACTGGCACAGAGAGACAGGAAACACAGGGATAAATACACTGGGGAAAACAAGTGACACCTGGAGGGGGTGGAGACAATAACGAGGACAGGTGAAACTGATCAGGGTGTGACAGATGCTTTTGTACCTGTTTCCTCCAGCATATTCACATGGTCCTTTGCTGTTGTTATGGGATTGATTTGCACTTTTCGCACCAAAGTACGTTCATCTCCAGGGGACAGAACGCATCTCCTTCCTGAGCGGTATGACGGCTGCGTGGTCCCATGGTGTTTATACTTGCATACTGTTGTTTGTACATATTAACGTGGTACCTTCAGTTATTTGGAAATTGTTCACAAGGATGAACCAGACTTTCTGACCAGCTGGAATTGTGACAGAGTGAATTATAAGTTTAAAAAATCTGTCTGTAAACAGTTGTTGGAAAAATTACTTGTGTCATGCACAAAGTAGATGTCCTAACCGACTTGCCAAAACTATAGTTTGTTAACAAGAAATTTGTGGAGTGGTTGAAAAATGCGTTTTAATGACTCCAACCTATGTGTATGTAAACTTCCAACTTCATCTGTATATACAGTCGTGGCCAAAAGTTTTTTGAATGACTCAAATATTCATTTCCACAAAGTTTGCTGCTTCAGTGTCTAGATATTTTTGTCAAATGTTACTTTGGAATATTGAAGTATAATAACAAGCATTTCATAAGTGTCAAATGGTGCAAAGAGTCAATATTTGCAGTGTTGACCCTTCTTTTTCAAGACTTCTACAATCGCCCCGGCATGCTGTCAATTATTAGCCACTGATGGCAGCCCATTCTTGCATAATCAATGCTTGGAGTTTGTCAGAATTTGTGGGTTTTTGTTTGTTCACCCGCTTCTTGAGGATTCAAATCAAATCAAAATCAAATGTATTTATATAGCCCTTCGTACATCAGCTGATATCTCAAAGTGCTGTACAGAAACCCAGCCTAAAACCCCAAACAGCAAGCAATGCAGGTGTAGAAGCACGGTGGCTAGGAAAAACTCCCTAGAAAGGCTAGGAAGAAAACCTAGAGAGGAACCAGGCTATGTGGGATGGCCAGTCCTCTTCTAGCTGTGCCTGGTGGAGATTATAACAGAACATGGCCAAGATGTTCAAATGTTCATAAATGACCAGCATGGTCCAATAATAATAAGGCAGAACAGTTGAAACTGGAGCGGCAGCATGGCTAGGTGGACTGGGGACAGGATTGACCACAAGTTCTCAATGGGATTAAGGTCTGGGGAGTTTCCTGACCATGGACACAAAATATTGATGTTTTGTTCCCCGAACCACTTAGTTATCACTTTTGACTTGTGGCAAGGTACTCCATCATGCTGGAAAAGGCATTGTTCGTCACCAAACTGTTCCTGGATGGTTGGGAGAAGTTGCTCTCGGAGGATGTGTTGGTACCATTCTTTTTCATGGCTGTGTTCTTAGGCAAAATTGTGAGTGAGCCCACTCCCTTGGCTGAGAAGCAACCCCACACATGAATGGTCTCAGGATGCTTTACTTTTGGCATGACACAGGACTGATGGTAGCGCTCACCTTGTCTTCTCCGGACAAGCTTTTTTCCGAATGCCCCAAACAATCGGAAAGGGGATTCATCAGAGAAAATGACTTTACCCCAGTCCTCAGCAGTCCAATCCCTGTACCCTTTGCAGAATATCAGTCTGTCCCTGGTGTTTTGCAGAATATCAATCTGTCCCTGGTGTTGTTTCTGGAGAGAAGTGGCTTCTTTGCTGCCCTTCTTGACACCAGGCCATCCTCCAAAAGTCTTCGCCTCACTGTGCGTGCAGATGAACTCCCACCTGCCTGCTGCCATTCCTGAGTAAGCTCTGTACTCTGTACAAACAGCTGAATCAACTTTAGGAGACGGTCCTGGCGCTTGCTGGACTTTCTTGGGCGCCCTGAAACCTTCTTCACAACAATTGAACCGCTCTCCTTGAAGTTCTTGATTATCCGATAAATGGTTGATTTGGGTGCAATCTTACTGGCAGCAATATCCTGTGAAGCCCTTTTTGTGCAAAGCAATGATGACGGCACATGTTTCCATGCAGGTAACCATGGTTGACAGAGGAATAACAATGATTCCAAGCACAACCCTCGTTTTGAAGCTTCCAGTCTGTTATTCGAACTCAAGCAGCATGACAGAGTGATCTCCAGCCTTGTCGTCGTCAACACTCACACCTGTGTTAACGAGAGAATCACTGACATGATGTCAGCTGGTCTTTTTGTGGCAGGGCTGAAATGCAGTGGAAATGTTTTTTGGGGATTCAGTTAATTTGCATGGCAAAGAGGGACTTTGCAATTAATTGCAATTCATATGATCACTCATCATAACATTCAGGAGTATATGCAAATTGCCATCATACAAAGCAGACTTTGTGAATATTCATATTTACGGACATATTCAATCAATCCTTATCCCAGTCTGCTGTTCCCACATGCTTCAAGAGGGCCACCATTGTTCCTGTTCCCAAAAAAGCTAAGGTAACTGAGCTAAACGACTACCGCCCCCTAGCACTTCCGTCATCATGAAGTGCTTTGAGAGACTAGTCAAGGACCATATCACCTCCACCCTACCTGAGACCCTAGACCCACTCCAATTTGCTTACTGATGACGCAATCGCAAGCACACTGCGCACTGCCCTAACCTATCTGGACAAGAGGAATACCTATGTGAGAATGCTGTTCATCGACTGCAGCTCAGCATTTAACACCATGTACCCTCCAAACTCGCAATCAATGGGTCTGAGACACCGCCCTATGCAAATGGGTACTGGACTTCCTGACGGGCCGCCCCCACGTGGTGAGGGTAGGTAACAACATCTCCACCCCGCTAATCCTCAACACTGCGGCTCCACAAGGGTGCATTCTGAGCCCTCTCCTGTATGCCCTGTTCACCCACGACAGTGTGCCCATGCACGCCTCCAACTCAATCATCAAGTTTGCAGACGACACTTACCAACAACGATGAGACGGCCTACAGGGAGGAGGTAAGGGCCCTCGGAGTGTGGTGTCAGGAAAATAACCTCACACTCAACGTCAACAAAACAAAGGAGTTGATCGTGGACTTCAGGAAACAGCAGAGGGAGCACCGCCCCAATCCACATCGACGGGACAGTAGCGAGAGGGTATTACGTTTTAAGTTCCTCGGCGTACACATCACGGACCAACTGAATTAGTCCACCCACACAGACAGCGTGGTGAGGAAGGCGCAGCAGCGCCTCTTCAACCTCAGGAGGCTGAAGAAATTTGGCTTGTCACCAAAAGCACTCACAAACTTTTACAGATGCACAATCGTGAGCATCCTGTCGGGCTGTATCACCGCCTGGTACGGCAACTGCTCCGCCCACAACCGTAAGGCTCTCCAGAGGGTAGTGAGGTCTGCACAATGCATCACCGTGGACAAACTACCTGCCCTCCAGGAAACCCACATCACCCGATGTCACAGAAGGCCATAAAGATCATCAAGGACAACAACCCCCCGAGCCACTGCCTGTTCACCCCGTTATCATCCAGACGGCGAGGTCAGTGCAGGTGCATCAAAGCAGGGACCGAGAGACTGAAAAACAGCTTGTATCTCAAGACTGTTAAACAGCCACCACTAACATTGAGAGGCTGCTGCCAACATACTGACTCAACTCCAGCCACTTTAAAAATTGAAAAATGTATGTAAAAATGTATCACTAGCCACTTTAAGCAATGCCACTAAATATAATGTTTACATACCCTACATTACTCATCTCATATGTATATACTGTACTCTATACCATCTACTGCATCTTACCTATGCCGTTCTGTACCATCCCTCATTCATATATTTTTATGTACATATTCTTCATCCATTTACACTTGTGTGTATAAGGTAGTTGTTGTGAAATTGTTAGGTTAGATTACTCGTTGGTTATTACTGCATTGTCGGAACTAGAAGCACAAATATTTCGCTACACGCACATTAACATCTGCTAACCATGTGTATGTGACAAATAAAATTTGATTTGATATTTGTGTCATTCTCTAAACTTTTGGCCACGACTGTACACACTCTACTCTTGATTCAACTCAGAGGCATTCCCTATAGTTACATTAGGTTGTGTTAGTTTACAATATTAATTTTTCTATGTTTCCAGCTATTAGAATTATGAAACGGTCGTCGGTGGAAGAAGACTGCCCACCCAACTCACGCCCTGACCATATGATATAAATATGATATAGATATACATTTGATAAAATACTACAAATATAAACTATTAATGTTATGGTAACTAATGATTACTGTAAGGATCGACGCTGGTAAACGAGAAGCAAGTTCAGGGAGTGAACATTTAAATAACAACGGACATGGAACAGGACAGGACAGCGTTTGGACATGAAAACATAAAAACATTAATTCTGACAGGAAACCAATGGAGCAACATACATATATAGATATGGGCAATCAACAAAGTGAAGGAATCCAGGTGAGTCCAGTGAGCGCTGATGCGCGTAATGATGCTGACAGGTGTGCATAATGAAGGGCAGCCTGGCGCCCTCGAGTGCCAGAGAGCAAGAGCAGGCATAACAGTACCCCCTCCCTCTAGGGGCGCCACACGGCGTCCCACCTGGGCGAGCCTGACGGGCCGGCCGAGGCATCGGCGTTGGACAAGCCGGCAGGTGCGTAGAAGCCCGACGGCCGGCAGATAGGTGGAACGTCTGAGGTGTGAAAGCCTGACGATCCCGCTGAGGCATGTGAGCTTGGCAAGCCGGCTGAGGAGTGGGAGCCCGATGAACCGGCTGAGGCAGGACGTGGGATGGGTGCCGGCCGAGCCAACTGAGGCAAGAAAACCTCTCAAGCCAGCTAAGGTGTAGAAGCCCGACGAGTCAGCTGAGGCACCCCCGGTTCCATCGGTGAGGGCACCCAGACCCAACGTCACCAATAAAAACAAAAGAACAAAAACTCCCTGATGCTTCACCTATTGGTGTAAGCATTCTGTAAGGATTGACGCTGGTAGACGAGAAGCAAGTACAGGGAGTGAATATTTAATTAACAACAGACATGGAACAGGGCAGTGTCTGGACATGAAAACATAACGACATTAATGCTGGCACGGGGAACCAATGGAAGAACAGACAGATATAGATGGGGCAATCAACAAAGTGAAGGAGTCCAGGTGAGTCCAGTGAGCGCTGATGCGCGTAATGATGCTGACAGGCATGCATAATTATGGGCAGCCTGGCACCCTCGAGCGCTAGAGAGGGAGAGCAGGATCAGGCGTGACAATTACAGTTGAGGATTCTTTGTAACAATCAAAGGATGAGTGAATATTGCAATGACTCATGTATGATGTTGAGCAAAGTGCATCTCTACAGTGTTGCTAATTGGTCAACAACAAAAAGATCATAGAATTCAGCAGCAGGAAAAAGGCCCTTGCAATTCAATTGTCTTGAAGAAGAACAAAAGTCTAAATTAAAATCTACTTTAGCGCTAGAAAAAAGCCAAAAATGACTTTTTGCTAAAACACAACGATCAAATGACATAAGGCATTACCCATTCAATACGAACTGGAAATGTAAAATTGCACTTAAGTTTTCAAATAAAATAATATAACAATTGATGTATTTAATTCCTGAATGTTACAAGAGCTGTCTTCATCAAAATGTTGTTGTGTTTATTTTTCATCCTGTTGCATTGTGTTGGGTGTCTGAGTAGTTTGGCTATAGACTTTTGCAGTTTTGTTGCTGTTTGTTGGTATGATGCTTTTCAAATATCCAGGATTCTTTATCCAGATCCAGGGACATTTTGTTTATTCAAAAACTAGCTTCAGTAGATCAACAGGACTCTCGTTCTGGGTAGTTTGGTGTAAGTAGGGTCGGCCATTTTGTGAAGCCGGGAGTAGTTAAAGAACCCTCTGACGAACAGCATGACGCCTAAAGCCAGGAACACCCACCACAGCCAGTACTGCCCACAGAACGAAATACAATACTTGCGGTGCCATCTGGGGGCACCGCGTAGAGGTCACCAGTGTTGATCACAGTGCCGTTTTTTTTAGATGATAACAGTGCTTGGAAAGTATGATGTCTGCTTGAAAGAACATCTCAATGAATGCACTGAGAAAAGCAGAAAACTACATCAGTCTAGGTCAAGAGGCAGAGGTTCTCTCATCACTGCTCTCTAAAAATACTGTCATTACAGTCATTAACACAATTCAGAGCATATCCAGTATACCTTGTCAAGTGAAATTGAGGAAGTTGGAATGTTCTCTGTTTAGATTGATACAACTCAGGACATAACCTCTCAAGACCAATGCTCTGTCATCTGTGATGGACGTCATACATGTGAGGCTTGTGGCCATTGCAAGGCAAATATATGCAAGGCAAATATAAAGGCTTCTCTGCTCTGTTGTCCTCAAAGTCCCCCAATCAAGTGAATGTTTGGTGCTAGACACACATCCTTAATCTGGTTTTGGCTGACACAACTGAAATTTACATAGCAAGTGTGCTAGTGTTTGCTCTCCTAAACAACATTGCTGTGTTACTCTGTGAATCCTACCAAATAACGAATGTGTGGGAGAAGCAGAGCCAGGACAAGCAACACAGGTTGGCTAAGGATAGTGCTTTAAAGAAGTTCTTTGGATTCTTCGGAAGTACTCCTCACACTATCAGCCATACAAGGACAGGCAAACATGAATAAAACTGTACTAGTCAAGGCAAGAGGATTTACTGACGGCTCAAATCTTTCTCTGGATATTTGAGAACACGTCTCTACTGTCCAAATACCTGCTGAAAAGTGGGATGGACATCCTGTCTGCCCACTGAATGGTTGTGTCTAGACAGGAAACCCTGAAAGGCATGGCAAGAGACTTTGACACCATTAAGGCAGCTGCAAACACATTTTAGACCGACTGCCTTGATTAGGTCTTATGTAGCAAAATTTGAAGTTGTATTTTTTACATTGGTTAAAAGTAGAGACTCAGAGCTAGAAATTTGTATATCATACACTGGAGTTGAGGAACAAATGGGAAAGTAATTCTACTTTGAAAATTGATAAACCCCACTTTTGAGAAAAAGGCCCTTGAATGTTTTGGGAAATCTACTAGAGATCTCTTCTTTGTCTACACCCATTCAGCATCACCCTCTTAAACCTTAGCCCCACTCATCTCTTTAAGGTATTCACATGAGGCCATGTGCTAAACAACTAAAGATTTCACGACCAAAGGCTGGTTTATACTTTTGGTTTATACTCGACATGTCTGTACACAGTTGTCGCAGCATCAAATTTCGTTCAGTGGGAAATTAAGAAGATCAAAGAACAGGAGGAGGAGACCGAGCTGGAGGAGGTGGAGCTGCTGCAGAATAGGGCAAGAAATAAGAAAAAAATGCCTGGAGAGATGGCTCAAGATGAGGCTTTGTCAGAGGCAGAGAGCGCCAATAAAGTTGAAGTCCAGAATCAAATCAGGGATAGATGGAGGTGGAAATAATGAATTAAAGCTGCTCCTCCTGCAAAGAGTGTCCGCTGTGTTGTTACCAGATACTGAGATGGTACAACTTGCTGACTGATGCATAACATATCCTTGTCCTTGGATACAAGTTTCTAGTCACCTTCTCAGTCACCCAGGTAGCTTGAGGGACATTTCTCTACTTTGAAGTATTTCGAGAGACAAATCAGGAGCAAACGCTCACAAGAACACCTAGAGGCTTCTTGCTGATGGCCACTGAGAAGGACATCCTAATGGCCCTGGATACTGACATGATAATTGATAGAGTTGGAGAGAAAAGTGAGCTTTCTCCTCCATTAGGGTAGTCAGGACATAGTCAGGACATATTTTTCTATAACTTTCTTACTTACCATTCTCTTTAATCCCCAAATTCTGGTGTCTCTTCTCCTGGTTCACTGTGTTGTCTGTAGTAGTGCTGGCTACTACTTTACTGTGTTACTTAGCAATGTCTTCTACTTTGACAGAGTGAAGCCAGCCAGCCCTCCTTTAGCAGCAGCCAGGCAGTGATCTACGTGTCAGTGAGTATTCTAGCCATTATGCCATCTCTGTTTTATTCTTGGCTTCAGATTATGGGATGTTGTACAATCATGACTCATGATGGCTTGTGTTGTCTCTCTCTTACAAGGTGCTTTATATTGTTGGAGGTGTTCAGCCATCTTTTGCAGGCTGTGTAGTCCCTTTACTTAAAGCCAGTCAGCCCTCCCTGAGAAGCAGCCAAACAGTGTTCTATATCAGTGAGTATTCTAGCTATTAAACCTTCTTTGTTTTATTCTAGGTGATGGAATGTTGTTCAATCATTACAATTCAGTATGTGTTCTGTATAAGTCTTATAACGGTGTACAGAGTGTGTGTGTGTTCTGTGGGAAAATAGCACGGCATTCAAATCAAATCAAATTGTATTGGACGCGTACACATTTTGCAGATGTTATTGCAGTTCCTATGTCCAACAGTGCAGTAATACCTAACAATACAAAACAATACATGCAAATCCCCCCTCGACCCCAAAAAAGGAATTAAGAAATATATAAATATTTGAATGAGCAATGTCAGAGTCTGGAATATACATATATATGTTTTTGATGGTGTGTATTGACATTATGGACAGTATATTATTGTAAAAATCTGTATTTAAATAGGATGAGCTTTGACTCGAATACAGTACATGCAGTACATATGAAGTGCATTACATACACATTATGTAAACATTACTAAAGTGACCAGTGTTCCATTTTTTATTTAAATTTAACCAGGCAAGTCGGTTACTTACAAGGACGGCCTACACCAGCCAAACCCTCCTCTAACCCGGAAGATGCTGGGCCAATTATGTGCTGCCCTATGGGACTCCTGATCCCGGCCGGTTGTGATACAGCCCAGGATCAACCCAGGGTCAGTAGTGACACCTCTAGCACTGAGATGCAGTGCCTTAGACCACTGCGCCTCTCGGAAGACTATAGGGCAGCAGTCTCTAAGGTGCAGGGTTGAGTACCGTGTGGTAGCCGGCTAGTAACAGTGACTAAAGTTTAGGGCAGGGTACTGGGCGGAGGCTGGCTAGTGGTGACTATTTACCAGTCAGCTGGCCTGGAGCTAAAAACTATCTTTCAGTCTCTCGGTCCCAGGTTTTATGCACCTGTAATGTCTCCGCCTTCTAAATGGACAGTCTGTGGCTGACGTTCTTGATGTTCTTCTTGGTCTTCCTGTGACACCGAGTGCTGTAGATGTCCTTGAGGGCAGGCAGTGTGCCCCCGGTGATGCATTGGGCTGACCGCACCACCCTCTGGAGAGCCTTGCTGTTGTGGACAGTGCAGTTGCCGAACCAGGTGGTGATACAGCCTGACAGGATGCTTTAAGTTTGAGGGTCTTAGGGGCCAAGCTGATTTTCTTCAACCTCCTTCACCACACTGTCTGTGTGGATGGACCATTTCAGGTTGTCAGTGATGTGCAAGCAGAGGAAGTTTAAGCTTTTCACTCATTCCAGAGGCTTTGTCGATGTGGATGATGGAGTATTTGGTATTTAGTATTTGGTATTTTATTAGGATCCCCATTAGCGGTTGCGAAAGCTGCAGCTATCTTCCTGGGGTCCACACAGAACATGAAAAATAAAATGATACAGAACATAAATAGACAAAAACAGCTCAAGGACAGAACTACATACAGTCGTAACCAAAGGTCTTGAGAATGACACAAATATTAATTTTCACAAAGTCTGCTGCCTCAGTTTGTATGATGGCAATTTGCATATACTCCAGAATGTTATGATGAGTGATCATATGAATTGCAATTAATTGCAAAGTCCCTCTTTGCCATGCAAATGAACTGAATCCCAAAAACACATTTTCATTGCATTTCAGCCCTGCCACAAAAAGACCAGCTGACATCATATCAGTCATTCTCTCGTTAACACAGGTGTGAGTGTTGACGAGGACAAGGCTGGAGATCACTCTGTCATGCTGATTGAGTTCGAATAACAGACTGGAAGTTTCAAAACGAGGGTTGTACTTGGAATCATTGTTCTTCCTCTGTCAACTATGGTTACCTGTAAGGAAACACGTGCCATCATCATTGCTTTGCACAAAAAGGGCTTCACAGGCAAGGATATTGCTGCCAGTAAGATTGCACCTAAATCAACCACTTATCGGATCATCAAGAACCTCAAGGAGAGCGGTTCAATTGTTGGGAAGAAGGCTTCAGGGCGCCCAAGAAAGTCCAGCAAGCGCCAGGACCGTCTCCTAAAGTTGATTCAGCTGTGGGATCGAGGCACCACCAGTACAGAGCTTGCTCAGGAATGGCAGCAGGCAGGTGGGAGTTCATCTGCACACACAGTGAGGTGAAGACTTTTGGAGGATGGCCTGGTGTCATGAAGTGCAGCAAAGAAGCCACTTCTCTCCAGGAAAAACGTCAGGGACAGACTGATATTCTGCCAAGTGTACAGGGATTGGACTGCTGAGGACTGGGGTAAAGTCATTTTCTCTAATGAATATCCTTTCCGATTGTTTGGGGCATCCGGAAAAAAGTTTGTCCGGAGAAGACAAGGTGAGCGCTACCATCAGTTCTGTGTCATGCCAAAAGTAAAGCATCCTGAGACCATTCATGTGTGGGGTTGCTTCTCAGCCAAGGGAGTGGGCTCACTCACAATTTTGCCTAAGAACACAGCCATGAAAAAGAATGGTACCAACACATCCTCCGAGAGCAACTTCTCCCAATCATCCAGGAATAGTTTGGTGACGAACAATGCCTTTTCCAGCATGATGGAGGGGAACAAAATATCAATATTTTGGGTCCATGGACAGGAAATTCCCCAGACCTTAATCCCATTGAGAACTTGTGGTCAATCCTCAAGAGGCGGGTGGACAAACAAAAACCCACAAATTCTGACAAATTCCAAGCATTGATTACGCAAGAATGGGCTGCCATCAGTCAGAATGTGGCCCAGAAGTTAATTGACAGCATGCCAGGGCGGAATGTAGAGGTCTTGAAAAAGAAGGGTCAACACTGCAAATATTGACTCTTTGCATCAACTTCATATAATTGTCAATAAAAGCCTTTGACACTCATGACATTCTTGTAATTATACTTCAGTATTCCATAGTAACATCTGACAAGAATATCTAAAGACACTGAAGCAGCGAACTTTGTGGAAATTAATATTTGTGTCATTCTCAAAACCTTTGGCCACGACTGTACATTTAAAAATGTCACACATAGCCTACATATCAATAATTCAGGCACGGATTTAGGTATGGGTGTCATGGGCAGCCACCCAAGGTGGCAATATTGCCGGGGGCGGCACAGGGCGCACGCACAAAAAAAATGGAATGGTGACATTTGCGGGATCGGTTTTCTATTTCTCATTTGCAGGTCACATCAATGATATCATGTCACCGTGTGGGACTGTGGGTCAATTAACCTTGTCAGAGTGTGCACGCTGATTCTAGTTTGTGAGCTATGCCTGGGAAGGTCTCCCACTCAGAAGTACGAGTTGGGGAGGGGGGTGGGGGTAGGTTGACCTCAGGTCTCCCCACTGGAAGCCCAAGGAAGGGGGAGCGGGGGAATCTATCAAATAGCAAACCTCTAACTTTGTACAGAACTAATGCAATTAGTAAAATCAGTCACACTACAAAATTCTACCAAATAAACCACAATTAATTCATAATAGTGTGAATATATAATTTCACAGACATATTGTTGCATTTTTTTCTGGTTTGTGCAAAATCGTTAAGCCATTAGGTTCCCAGTTTAGGAAAAAGAGGAAAGAAGATGAGAAGAAACACGCAAAAGATGAAGGTATGCAGCTATATCATCTCTTTATGAGTATAATATTATGCATGTAATGAAATAGGCTAGTATAACACTTATGTTTGTTAGCCTATGCTGCTATGTTGCTTGCTATGCTATTACACATAGGGCGACAATATTCAGTTAGCTTACTAGCTTACATAACATTGGATATAATTTCACATAGTTCACTCATCATGATAATGTGTGTAGCCTGCAGCAAAATGATTACAACCTAACTAGCACATTATTGATTTGGTTAACTTTCATTGAGATGATATCATAAAGATTTTCTGTGATTGTATTCACTAGGTCCTGAGCTCAGTAAGGGGAATTTCCAATGCTGTAGGCTAACTTAAAAGACATCTATGTTATGCTGATCTTCTGTGATATATTGAGTATTTGGGGTGTCTTATGCCTAGAATTAGCCAAGGAGGTTGTATGGTTAATTTGGTTCCTATTCTGAAAGTTTGATAAATTATTGACATGTATATTTAATTGTGCAACAAATGTGTTTAGGGTGTTAGACTCATATACTGTATTTCAACACAAATTCAGGGGCATTTCTGAAATATTTTGGAGCACCCTCTGGCGCTGGCCAGGATGAGGAGCCATCTCCCTCCTCAGCCACACAGGCCTCTTCAGAAGTTGTCTCGGAGCCTCAGGATAAGGTGCCATCCACCTCCTCAGCCACACAGGTGTCTTCACAAATATTGTCTGAGCCTGAGGATGAAGACCCATTTGCTTCCACTTCTCCCCAGCAGGATTCTTCAGGTGTGTTTGTGTGCATGCGCACGTGTGTGTGGGGGTACACTCACATGTGTTTATGTGTGCATCCCTGCTTAACATAAACAAAATAAAGAATTTCCCTTTTGCAAAGTTTTAAGTTTCCATATTGCAGGTAACAATGATGATTTTATTATTACGGGGTATGTATGTGGGATGTTCCACTACTATAAATGCTGTGAATAACGTCTATAAACGAATGCCCATGTGCTCTCTGTTAGAAATGCCTGTAGCAGTGTCCCCACCAAATCCTGCTGCTAAGGATGAACCACTGTCTACAGACCCTGCTGCTGAGGATGAACCACTGTCTACAGACCCTGCTGCTGAGGATGAACCACTGTCTACAGACCCTGCTGACTGGCCTTCAGTTCTGACAGAATTCGGACACAACTAGTTTGCAGAGGGCCAAGTGAGGTGCCACTTAACTTTGTTTTCCCGAGAAATTAGATTGATGGAAGAAGTTGCCACCACCAGTATTTCAGGAAGACCTTTGTGAGTGGTTAAAAAAAATCCCTAGAAGTTATTTGGTGTATTCTGAAAGAAACAACAGCCCCTTCTGCTTCTGCTGCAAACTCTTTTCTAAGAAGAAAATTCATTTAGAAAGCTCAGGACTGACAGAATGGAAACATGCAAGTTCTTTGCTGACTTCACAAGACAGCAGTCCAGAACACCAAAACTGCATGAAAACATGGAAATAACTGGCAATGAGGATCAAAAAAAGGGGAAACAATTGATAGGCATGAGTTGGCACATATGGAGGCTGAGAGGATAAGATGGAGAGAGGTGTTGACAAGTCTGACTGCAGTCTCTGGCAATTAGAAAGCTGGCACTAAAGGGACACACAGAAACTCTGTATTTAATTTTACTAGGCAAGTCAGTAAAGAACAAATTCTTATTTAGAATGATAGACTACCAAGTAACAGTGGGTTAACTGCCTTGTTTAGGGGCAGAACAATAGATTTTTGCCTTGTCAGTTCATGGATTCAAGCAACCTTTTGGTTACTAGCCCAATGCTCTAACCACTAGGCTACCTGCCACCCCTGTACTCACCAGCAATTGGACATTCCCTCAGAGGTTGAACAGATGGCACAATTTGATCCAGTCATGAAGGAGCACCTTAACCATGTCCAAAAAGGGACCTTGAGTCACACCACCAGCTACCGTGGCCACCAAATACAGAATGAACTCATTGATATGTTGAGCAGCAAAGTCATTTCAATAATGATGAGTGACATCAAGCCTGCAAAATTCTTCTCGATCATTCTAGATTGCACCTCAGATGTCAGCCACACTGAAAAGTGCTCAGTTGTGATTAGAATTGTGTCACTGAAGGAGGAGCCCCACATAAAGGAACATAATTTTATGGGGGTTTTGGAGGTGGTAGAGTCTACGGGCATCCCTGATTCTCTAAAGACTAGAGGAGCTAAAAATTCCCTTTAAGGACTGCAGAGGACAGTCTTATGATAATGGGGCCAACATGAGAGGCAAAAACAATGGTGTACAAACAAGACTCCTGGAAATGAATCCAAGAGCTCTATTTGTGCCATGTGAGGCTCACACATTGAACCTGGTTGTAGCTGATGCTGCTAAAAGTTCTGTCGATGCCACAGGTTACTTTGGCATCATACACAAACTGTACACCTTGTTCTCAGCCTCTACACAGTGATGGGCCATCCTGAAAAAACATGTGGACATCACTTTGAAGATGTGGTCTGAGACAAGGTGGGAGAATAAAGTTAAGAGTGTCGAGCCACTGAGGTATCAGGCAGCAGCGGTGAGAGAGGCACTGATTGAGGTGAGGGTACAGTGGTGTGGTATGACATCTTGAGCCAGATCCAGTCAGTCTTCTCAGAAAGATAGAGGTCTCAGCAACTACAGGGCAACAGGCTTTATGACTGCATAAACGTCAACCAAGGACATTTGCGAGGGTATGAATGTAGAGGCAACAAAAAAGGCTGAGGTCCACAAAGCAGCACTTTTCATACTGATGAGCCTTTGAGTGATGCCCTGAATAAGCTGGAGGTGACATTTTTCAATGTCGTTGATGCTGCAACCTCAGCCCTTCAGGAAAGATTTTCCACATTGGAAAATTGGGGAGAGAAGATTGGAGTGCTGTCAACCATCCAAAGTCTCTCAAATGAGGAGCTGACAGAACAATGTGAGGCACTGGCTCTATATAATGCTGCACACTTTATTGAATATGTTCTGGAATTGGGGACTATGAAAAGACCACTGGTGGCATGTCTGGTGGGGTAAGTGTGTGTGTTAGAGCTGTGCGTAAATTTACTATGCAAACAATTTGACATTTACATCACATGAATGTCTCTTATGAAATGAAGAAATGATGCAGTCAGTCTGTCCTCAACTTTTAGCCAAGAGTGATGCATGCATAGTATTTATATTAGCCCTCTGATTACAATGAAGAGCATGACGTGTCACTCTCTTCTGGTCCCACTGCAGCTTAATTTAGGGTTAGGGGGCAGCATTTTCACTTTGGATGAATTGCGTGCCCATAGTGAACTGCCTCCTACTCTGTCCCACATGCTAATATATGCATATTATTATTACTACTGGATAGAAAACACTCTGAAGTTTCTAAAACTGTTTGAATTATGTCTGTGAGTATAACAGAACTCATGGGGCAGGCAAACTTCCAAACAGGAAGTGGAAATTCTGGGGCTGGTTGATTTTCAACTCATCGCCTATTCACATGCAAGTAATATATGGATCGGTTCGCACTTCCTACGCCTTCCACTAGATGTCAACAGTCAGTAGAACGTGGAATGAAGCCTCTAGTGGGACGTAGGATAGGATGGGAGGGAAATTAGTCACTGGTCTGGCAGAATGCCAGTTCCTGGTTATGCGCAGTACTCATTTTATCGTCATGCGTTCCACTACTCTGTAGACAAAAACGAATGCTCCGGTCGGAACGTTATTGGATATATATGATAATAACATCCTGAAGATTATCAAAGGTTAGTGATTCATTTTATCTCTAATTCTGCTTTTTTGACTCTATCTTTGGCTGGGAAAAAAGGCTGTGTGTTTTTTGGATTTGGTGGTGATCTAACTTAAATATAGAGTGGGGAGAACAAGTATTTGATACACTGCCGATTTTGTAGGTTTTCCAACTTACAAAGCATGTAGAGGTCTGTATTTTTATCATAGGTACACTTCAACTATGAGAGACGGAATCTAAAACAAAAATCCAAAAAATCACATTGTATGATTTTTGAGTAATTAATTAGCATTTTATTGCATGACATAAGTATTTGATCACCTACCAACCAGTAAGAATTCCAACTCTCACAGATCTGTTAGTTTTCCTTTAATTAAGAAGCCCTCCTGTTCTCCACTCATTGCCTGTATTAACTGCACCTGTTTTAACTCGTTACCTGTATAAAAGACACCTGTCCACACACTCAATCAAACAGACTCCAACCTCTCCACAATGGCCAAGACCAGAAGGCTGTGTAAGGACATCAGGGATAAAATTGTAGACCTGCAGAAGGCTGGGATGGGCTACAGGATCAGCCCAGAACTACACGGCAGGACCTGGTCAATGACCTGAAGAGAGCTGGGACCACAGTCTCAAAGAAAACCATTAGTAACACACTACGCCGTCATGGATTAAAATCCTGCAGCGCACGCAAGGTCTCCCTGCCCAAGCCAGCGCATGGCCAGGCCCGTCTGAAGTTTGCCAATGACCATCTGGATGATCCAGAGGAGGAATGGGAGAAGGTCATGATGAGACAAAAATAGAGCCTTTTGGTCTAAACTAAACTCGCCGTGTTTGGAGGAAGAAGAAGGATGACTACAACCCCAAGAACACCATCCCAACCGTGAAGCATGGAGATGGAAACATCATTCTTTGGGGATGCTTTTCTGCAAAGGGGTACAGGACGACTGCAACGTATTGAGGGGAGGATGGATGGGGCCATGTATCGCGAGATCTTGGCCAACAACCTCCTTCCCTCAGTAAGAGCATTGAAGATGGGTCATGGCTGGGTCTTCCAGCATGTCAACGACCCGAAACACACAGCCAGGGCAACTAAGGAGTGGCTCCGTAAGAAGCATCTCAAGGTCCTGGAGTGGCCTAGCCAGTCTCCAGAACGGAACTCAATAGAAAATCTTTGGAAGGAGCCGAAAGTCTGTATTGCCCAGCGACAGCCCCGAAACCTGAAGGTTCTGGAGAAGGTCTGCATGGAGGAGTGGGCCAAAATCCCTGCTGCAGTGTGTGCAAACCTGGTCAAGAACTACAGGAAACTTATGATCTCTGTAATTGCTTCTGTTCCAAATATTAAGTTCTGCTTTTCTGATGTATCAAATACTTATGTCATGCAATAAAATGCTAATTAATAACTTAAAAATCATACAATGTGATTTTCTGGATTTTTGTTTTAGATTCCGTCTCTCGCAGTTGAAGTGTACCTAAGACAATAAATTACAGACCTCTACATGCTTTGTAAGTAGGAATACCTGCAAAATCGGCAGTGTATCAAATACTTGTTCTCCCCACTGTATGTTATGTTTTCGCTGTAAAACATTTTAAAAATCGAACACAATGGGTAGATTAACAAGATGTTTATCTTTCATTTGCTGTATTGAACTTGTTAATGTGTGAAAGTTAAATATTTCTAAAAAATATTTTTGAATTTCCCGCGATACCTTTTCAGCGGAATGTTGGGGTGGTCCCGTTAGCGGAACCTGTGTCCTAGACAGGTTAACTACTGTAGGTCTTTCTTAGCAGCACTTGACCACAAGGCTGGACAATAATCAAGATAAGACTAAACTAAAGCCTGCCGGTGTCACGCCCTGACCTTAGAGCTATTAATGTCTCTCTTTTGGGTTTGGTCAGGGTGTGATTTGGGTGGGCATTCTATGTTCTATTTTCTATGTTTTTGTATTTCTTTGTTTTGGCCGGGTATGGTTCTCAATCAGGGACTGCTGTCTATCAATGTCTCTGATTGGGAACCATACATAGGTAGCCCTTTTCCCTCCTTGCTGTGTGGGAAGTTGTCTTTGTTTGTGGCACTATAGCCTTTAAGCTTCAGGGTTGTGTTGTTTATTGTTTTTGTCTGCGTCATCCTAAATAAAAGGAATAGTACGCTCACAACGCTGCGCATTGGTCCAGTTCTTTCGATGGCCGTGACAGAACTTCCCACCCTCAAAGGACCAAGCAGTGTGGTGAAAGGGACTCCTGGACATGGGAGGAGATCCTGGACGTTAAGGGACCCTGGACGCAGGCTGGGGAGTATCGCTGTCCAAGGGAGGAACTGGAGGCAGCTAAAGCAGAGCGGCGGCAAGTCAGCAAAGCAGGCACGAGAGGCAGCCCCCCCAAAAAATGGGGGCGGCACACGGGGAGATTGGCGGAGTCAGGCTATAGACCTGAGCCAACTCCCCGTGCTTACCGTGGGGAGAGAGTGACTAGTCAGGCACTAGGTTATGTGGCTCTGTGCCGTGTGTCTCCAGTGCGCTCTCATAGCCCGGTGCGCTCTCTGCAAGCTCCCCGCAGTTGCCGTGCTAGAATTGGCATTCAGCCAGGAGGGATTGTGCCGGCTCAGCGCTCCTGGTCTCCGGTGCGTCTCTTCGGCCCGGGTTATCCTGCGCCAGCTCTACGCACGGTATCCCCAGTTCGCCAGGAGAACCCAGTGCGGCCTGTTCCAGCTTCACGCACATGCCGGGCGAAAGTGGGCATGCAGCCAAAAGGAGAGGTGCACGTGGTAAGCACCAGATCTCCAGTACTCCCCCACAGCCCGGTTCGACCTGTGCCTGCGCTCGGGAGGTGCTGGGCTAAAGTGGGCATTCAGCCTGGAGGAGTGGTGCCAAGGCTACGCACCAGATCTCCAGTGCTCCCACATAGCCCGGTTCATCCTGTGCCTCCTCTAAGGACCAGGCCTCCTGTATGTCTCCTCTGGTAACGAGTTCAAACAGGTGCAGTTAATACAGGTAATGAGTGGAGAACAGGGGGGCTTCTTAAAGGAAAACTAACAGATCTGTGAGAGCCGGAATTCTTACTGGTTGGTAGGTCATCACTTACTGGAATTCTTACTGGTTGGTAGGTAATACTTATGTCATGCAATAAAATGCTAATTAATTACTTAAAAATCATACAATGTGATTTTCTGGATTTGTGTTTTAGATTCCGTCTCTCGCAGTTGAAGTGTACCTATGATAAAAATTACAGACCTCTACATGCTTTGTAAGTTGGAAAACCTGCAAAATCGGCAATGTATCAAATACTTGTTCTCTCCACTGTGTGTCTATCATTGTCTCTGATTGGGAACCATACTTAGGTAGCCCTTTTCCCGCCTTTCTGTGTGGGAAGTTGTCTTTGTTTGTGGCACTATAGCCCTTAAGCTTCAAGGTTGTGTTGTATTGTTTATTGTTTTTGTCGACATCATGCTAAATTAAAGCAATATGTACGCTCACCACGCTGCGATTGGTCCAGTTCTTTCGACGGCCGTGACAGCCGGACTTGCTTTGTAGAGTGGGATGTCAAATAAAGCACAAAATCTCTTTATTATGGACAGACCTCTACCCATCTTTACAACCATTAAATCTATATGTTTTGACCATGACAATGTAAAAAAAATGTATTTATTTATTCTTTATTTAACTAGGCAAGTCAGTTGAGAACAAATTCTTATTTACAATGACGACCTACCTCGGCCAAACCCGGACGATGCTGGGCCATTTGTGTGCCACCCTATGGGACTCCCAATCCCAGCTGGATGTGATTCAGCCTGGATTCAAACCAGGGACTGTAGTGACGCCTCTTGCACTGAGATGCAGTGCCTTAGAACGCTGTGCCCCTCGGGAGCCCAATCTAAGTTATCACAAAGTAATGTAGTCTCCATAACTTGTTCAACGGCCACACCGTTCAGTACTAGATTCAGCTGAGGTCTAGATCTTAGGAAATGATTTGTACCAAATACAATGCTCTTGGTTTTAGAGATGTTCAGGACCAGTTTATTACTGGCCAAACAAAACCTTCTGAAACTCCTCAAGGATTTCAGTGACTCCTTTAGCTGTGGTTGCTGACACTTATATGGTTGAATCATCAGCATACATGGACACACGGGCATTGTTTAATGCCAGTGGCATGTTATTGGTAAAAATTGAAAAATGTAAAGGGTCTAGAGAACTACCCTGCAGTACACCACACCCTACATGTTTGACATTAAAGAAGCTTCCATTTAAGAAAACCCTCTGAGTTCTATTAGATAGATATCTCTGAATCCACAATATGGCAGAGGTTGAAAAACCATAAATTAGAAGTTTCTCTCAACAACAAGTTATGGTCAAAAATATCAAAGGCTGCAATGAAATCGAGCAGTACAGCTCCCACAATCTTCTTATTATCAAGTTCTTTCAATCAATCATCAGTCATTTGTGTCAGAGCAGGACATGCTGTGTGCCCTTGCTGAAAGTCTGTTGTCAATTTGTTTACAGAGAAATAGCATTGTATTTGGTCAAACATTATTTTTTCCAACAGTTTGCTAAGATCTGGCAGCAAGCTGATTGGTCTGCTGTTAAAACCATTAAAGACCTCTTTACCACTTTGACTTCCCTCCAGGCCTCAGGACGAACATCTTCCTCTAGACTAAGATTAAAGATATGACAGATATGAGTGGGCATAGAGTCAGCTACCATCCTCAGTAGCCTTCCATCTCAGTTGTGAATGCCAGGAGGTTTGTCATTATTGATTTATAACAATCATTTTCCCACCTGGCCCACACTAACTTTACAAAATTCAAACTTACAATGCTTTTCTTTCATTATTTGAATTTGTATTAATTGTCGTGACGTGACTTTCATTAATCTGATAACTTATGTATCGTATCAACTGTGTTTAATTGTTAGTCAATTAAATGAATTAGGTAACAATTAGCTCATTAGGTTTTTGGAGCACCACGGAAGAAGTTGTTTAACTAGTTACCATCTCCTTGATTAAACTAGATGATATATAAGATATATATCAATAACATTAATTTATTAATCAATACCTCATATCAGACGTATAATTCTGAAAGTGGCATACTCCTTGTATCTGCACACACCCCAGCTTTACTGATCATTCCGTACCACAAAAAAATTGATTTAATTGTTTATTTACCAACTAACTAAATGATCACACAGGATACACACACACGGTATAGGTTATTGATTAGAAACTTAATACGATGAAAACAGGTCCCTAGTGGACTAATTACAACATGACTGCTTGTTTATCTAAAGAGGGAGGATGGAAGAAAGTGAGAAAGAAAGTGAGACAACACTTATGCTCATAGTAATCCTAGTACTTTCCCCCGAACCGCTGCCTGTTTGGGTAAGAAATAATGAATGTATTTACTTGTTGAATGTCTTCCTTTGTCATGTATCTCTGTTGGATACAGGCCTTCATGAAAAGGGGCAGTTGGGCCTTCTACCGAGCTCTCAAGTGTAAGGCTCTGATTGATTGCCACAAGAGGTCACAATGTCTTTCTTTTAAGTTGTCCATGGCTTTACTTTCACTTGTTCTGGAAGAGTGATCCTCTGAAGACAGCTAATAAGCCGTGTTGGTGATCCCCAGTGGGGTAATGAGAGCAGTGTAGTTGACAATGGTTTGAAGAGAGTAACAAGATAGTCCTACTTAAATTCACTTTCTTAGAAACAGTAGTTAGGGCAGCTACTCAGTCATAACATTGATTGTTAGAGAGGCTACTTTCATCTTCACCTCGTGTTGATTTTCAGGGTCGTAACCAATGGAGACCTAAACTGCAGCTTGAGTCCTTTTGGTCTGGTATGTTAATTCTCAACTCATCCTGTATACACTATCGCAAAAAAAAGGGTGTTTCCATCATGCTGACACACTCTCTGAGCTCCCTTAGGCATGGCTACTTACTGGGCAAAGTATGATCAAAACCATGATATCGTTAGAAAACTAAAATCACATTCCTATGTTAACAAAAACCTACTCTTCATCCTTGATATTTCCTACACAAATTAAAGGATTACAGCTCTTCAAGTTATAATATTTTCGTTTTATCACTTTTATACCATTTTTAATCCCAAAATATACATTAAATTCCCATATTCCATCTCTCATCATTTCCCACATCCGGATGTTAGAAATATTGTCACAGTGTTCACTTTTGGACGTTAGAGTTTTTTGGGCGACAATCACCACTACTGACTCACTGTTCGTTGTTGGCATTTCCTGCTGAAGTTTGCCCACTTTCCCAATGAAGAAATCATTAAGATAATTATAATTAATTAACTCTTCTGGTGCACAGCTTCAGGATAGTCCTCATTGAGAAATATGTACGTTCCCTTCAAGTTCTTGGCTTTTTCCAGATCCACTACCTTGTCCTTGAACCTCAGGAACTTGACGATTATCGGCCTGGGCCTGGTACCTGTGCCGGTGGTGGGTTTTCCAGTCCGATAGGCACGCTCCAACTCAGTCTTCCCGTAGTCCATTTTCAGTTTATCCAAGATCCTTTCCCTCACTTTGCCCTCAGACTCCATCTAGGTGTCATGTTGAGATTCTGTAATTCCATCTACAACAATGTTGTTCCACCTTAAATGTCCCTCGAGATAATCTGATTTCTCTGTCATTGTTATCATGGATTCACATACAGAACTAATGTCCTCCCTGAATGACTTACAGATAGTTGTCATCTTGCCGTTTTCCTGTTTAAACTCATCGAGCTGAGCTTGGGAGAACAGCAAACTGTTCTTCAGGTCCTGGTCCTCTCTGGTCAGGTCGTCTAAAAGCATTTCACTACACCCGCAATAACATCTGCTAAAAAAGAGTATGTGACAAATAAAATTTGATTTGATTTAAGCGCATCGCGAGCTGCATTCAGGCCCTCAAGGAAACCCCACTAGCTTGATAGGCAGCTAACAGTGGCAGCTAGGCTAGCTGCTACACCAAGCAGCTCATCATCAGACCCTTGGTCTGCAGGATCCTTGGACAGATAGCAGTGGCCCCAGCAACTGATGCCAACCGGGTCGCAGGATCCAAAATCAAAACATAGCAAGCTATTAACCAAACTTTTCTAATGGAACACTTTTTCAGACACTTTCAAAACTTTCCAAACCAATAAAACAGGTATGCTCCCACTCCTGTTTCCTGAAGTCCACAATCAGCTCCTTTGTTTTCTTGACATTGAGGAATATGTTAGTTTCCTGTCACCAATCTGCCAGGGTCCTCCTCCGTGTAGGCTGTCTCGTCATTGTTGGTAATCAGGCCTACCACTGTTGTGTTGTCTGCAAACTTGAGGATTGAGTTGGAGACGTGCGTGGCCATGCAGTCATGGGTGAACAGTGAGTACATGAGTGTGCAAAGCTGTCATCAAGGCAAAGGGTGGCTACTTTAAAGAATCTCAAATATAAAGTATATTTTGATTTGTTTAACACTTTTGGTTACTACATGATTACATATTTGTTATTTCATAGTTTTGATGACTTCGCTACTATTCTACAATGTAGAAAATAGTAACAATTAAGAAACACCTGCTCATTTCAGGGTTTTTCTTAAATTATACTATTTTCTACATTGTTGAATAATAGTGAAGACATCAAAACTATGAAATAACACATTCGGAATCAGGTAGTCACCAAAAAAGTGTTAAACAAATCAAAATATATTTTATATTGGAGATTCTTTAACCTCTCTGATCTCCCAAACCCGGATCCGGTATCGTGACTACAGCCTCAAGCTCATTACCATAACGCAACGTTAACTATTCATGAAAATCGCAAATGAAATTAAATAAATATGCCATCTCTCAAGCTTAGCCTTTTGTAAACAACACTGTCATCTCAGATTTTCAAAATATGCTTCTCAACCATAGGAAAACAATAATCTGTGTAAAAGTAGCTAGCTAGCGTAGCATTTAGCGTTAGCATTAGCGTTAGCATCCAGCACGCAACATTTCAACAAAAACATAAAAGCCTTCAAATAAAATAATTTACCTTTGAAGAACTTCTGATGTTTTCAATGAGGATACTCTCAGTTAGATGGCAGATGCTCAGTTTTTCCAAAAAGATTCTTTGTGTATTAGAAATAGCTCCGTTTTATACATCACATTTGGCTATCAAAAAAACCCGAAAATTCAGTCCTCAAAACGCGAACTTTTTTCCAAATTAACTCCATAATATCGACTGAAAACATGGCAAACGTTGTTTAGAATCAATCATCAAGGTGTTTTTCACATATCTCTTCATTGATATATCGTTCTTGGACGCATGGTTTCTCCCCTATATCAAATGGAAAAGTACAAGCAGCTGGCAATTGCGCACCGAATTCCACGCAGGACACCAGGCGGACACTTGGAAAATGTAGTCTCTTATGGTCAATCTTCCAATGATATGCCTACAAATACGTCACAATGCTGCTAAGACCTTGGGGGAACGACAGAAAGTGTAGGCTCATTCCTTGCGCAATCACAGCCATATAAGGAGACAATGGAAAATAGAGCTTCAGAAATTCTGCTAATTTCCTGGTTGACGCATCATCTTGGTTTCGCCTGTAGAATGAGTTCTGGGGCACTTACAGACAATATCTTTGCAGATTCTGAAACTTCAGAGTGTTTTCTTTCAAAAACTGTCAAGAATATGCATAGTTGAGCATCTTTTCGTGACAAAATATCGCGCTTAAAACGGGAACGTTTTTTATCCAAAAATGAAATAGCGCCCCTAGAGATCCAACAGGTTAAAGTAGCTACCCTTTGCCTTGAAGACAGCTTTGCACACTCCGAACCTACCGAGTTGATGTGTGCACTCCAGAATGTCCCGATTTTTCAGTGTTTCTTTTTTTTTTTTACAATTTCTATCATATTTAACATTAGCCACTACCTGTAGCCACCGTCAGTAATACCCACATACATAATAGCTGTCAGGTCAGTACAGTGACTGTTAGTTTCCTTCAATAGTATCATACATTTTGCATTATTCCATACCATTGTTAGTTTACCTTTCTATTCTCTGTCCATAGGGTTGTTCCTGGAAGTCGCGAGCCATAGGGGCGGCAGGGTAGCCTAGTGGTTAGAGCGTTGGACTAGTAACCGGAAGGTTGCGAGTTCAAACCCCCGAGCTGACATGGTACAAATCTGTCGTTCTGCCCCTGAATAGGCAGTTAACCCACTGTTCCCAGGCTGTCATTGAAAATAAGAATTTGTTCTTAACTGACTTGCCTGGTTAAATAAAGGTAAAAAAAAAAAAAAAAAAATTGTGGATCATATTAAGCTAAAGTTGTGCAATAGTTTGGGACATTTGAATCATTATGGAACGCAGACCATACATTGCAGTTTAAACCTGGATCCTGGCGCACAGTTCACGACGACTGCATCTTTGTCATCACAATGAGGATTAGAGTAGATTTATAGGACAACCTCTATTATACACTTTTCTCACCTTACGATGATTTGAACAATTGTATATGGCAACTTTCTGGATTAATCAACCCACTGTAGTTTTGATTCACTAATATATTTTGTGCCTAAATGCTCTCCAACCCTGTTTGTGTGTGATTCATACATACTTTCCTAACTCTAAATAATCTACATTGATTCCTATTCTGAACCCATTCCATCGATATACTTTACAATGCTCTTTCCATGACATAAAGTGACCAGGTGAATCCGGGTGAAAGCTATGATCCATTATTGATGTCACTTGTTAAATCCACTTCAATCAGTGTAGATAAAGGGGAGAACAGATTAAAGAAGGATTTTTAAGCCTTGAGACAATTCAGACATGGATTGTGTATATGTGCCATTCAGATGATGAATGAGCAAGACAAAAGATTTAAGTTCCTTTGAATGAGGTATATTAGTTAATGCCAAGTGCACCGGTTTCAGTGTGTCAAGAACTGCAACGCTGGTCAGTTTTTCACGCTCAACAGTCCCCGTGTGTATCAAGACTGGTCCACCACCCAAAGGACATCCAGCCAACTTGACACAACTGTGGGAAGAATTAGAGTCAACACGGGCTAGCATCTCTGTGGAATACTTTTGTCACCTTGTAGTCCATGCCCCGACGAATTGAGGCTGTTCTGAGGGGGAAATGGGGTGCAACTCAATATTAGGAAGGTGTACCTAATGTTTTGTACACTCAGTGAATGAGGAGTGCTGCATGCTGCGTTAAGGTTCAGTCCTTAACCAGTAAAGAATAACAATAATGGTCTCTGAGACAAATACAGTAGCCAGTGTTGTAAAATGAGACGGCTGGCTACTGGGGGTACTAATCAGTCAATCTTACAGAACAAAAAATGATTCTATGTCCAGGACACGACTGAACTTGGAACTTTGAGGCATGGGTAAAATGAACAATGGAGAGCAAATGTCACAGTATCGGATGAACAGAAATAAATAAATAAATGCACTCCTTTGGACTTCAAGTTAACGTGATGTTCTTAGCCCCATTCTGTCAAGAGTAAAACTTCCTCAAAAAGCACATTCAAGTTTTAACTCTCAACCGACCTAACTGTTCCCGGGAAACAGGGCGGGGGGATGTTCCTGTGTACAAAAGCAGAAGGCAGTCCATTCAAGGGTATCCATGGATAATTTATAGCATGACTACAAAGACCAGGGATCAATATTTCTCCATAGACTTGATAAAACAATCCTTTAGGGATATCTGACATTACAGTATTTTTAAAAAAAAAGTGGTTTGTACTGTGCCTTGCTAGCACATGCTGTTATTTTACAATAAAGCTTAAAGAGCAAATCCGTATTAGGGGAACTGTTCACTCCAGCGCCTTGGTTATTGTTTTTTGTTTAGTTGATGAAAAGGAGGAGAGGAGCATTCGACTGTCAGGTAAAAAATAAAACAGCGCTGCATATTCTGCTGTACTATCCCTTGAGCAATAAGTAAACAAACAGTGTTCCTCGTTTGCAGTAACTTCTTTGTTGTTGTAATAAACGGACATGGCCGTTCCACCAATTTAAGGAGTCCAGCTTTAAAAGAAGATACAAAATATTTATACTGATTTTGTTATGTAAGACAGTTCGGCTAAAGTGATTGTGTCAACACTAGAATCATTTGCATTCAACATACTCTTTCAAGCAGATGTATATAAGCACTTCTGCAATTCAGCACTCTGCAGGAGTTTCTGGCAAGATTTCTGCAAGTAGGTTAGTTCAGCCGCATGATATCACATCATTTATTGAAGTGTTATATCAACATATTGTTCCCCTTACAGGTAATCTATTCCAATGTGTGATGAGTATAATCATACGGTAAGTACATATCACAGTGAGACCTCGTCCACAAACCAAAACTAATTCACTGCAGCATCCTTTTGGCAAGTCATTATCTTATCTATCATTAGGCCACATGTGCAAAGGCAATGTAAACACTTGTAGAGTATGCGCATGTGCTTATTTAAGAGAATTTCCCTTTCTCTGCACTGGCCTCATCCTTCTTCTCCATCAGAAGGAAGTCTGGGTGTCCGGGGACGTAGGGCAGCACACAGAGCTGTAACAAAGTAGGTAAGGCCAGGAAGACAAAGAGGAAGTTCCACCTGGACTCCTGTGGGAAACCCAAGAGATAAAAGAACATCAGAAGGAGGGAAAAAAGGATAACCAGCATAGAATTACAATGGATAGAACAGACAATGCAATGCTGGTTTCAATAGTATGTGGCTCTACAGCCGCATTGGTGGGTTGGATGAATTGATGTTTAATGCACCACATTTATTTCTAATATTTTTTTTCAAAATTTGGTATGCTACAATGTCGAATTCTGTTGCACCTGTGAGTCAACATGAAGTGAGTCACTGCGGACTACAGTATGATGTGACAGAACTATTCAAAACTATGCCTTCTTTCAGAGCAGTTTTTTAAGAGAACTGGACTACAGAATAAACAGAGCTATGCCTTCTTTCAGAGCAGTTTATTAAAAGAACTGGACTACAGAATAAACAGAGCTATGCCTTCTTTCAGAGCAGATTATTTCAAGGGCATTGAGCTGTTGTTGTGAGTTACCTTAAGCATCTAAATGACTTGAATGGTAGCTACAGTATATCTGCCTAGTGGTGTACAGCTGAATAAAATGTTTATGATTCAAGTAAAGCCTGCGATAAGGCCTTGGAAGTAAAGCTGTGCAGTAATTGTAATAACTAGTGAAGTGGTTTGAGACACACTCCAATTAGCTCACAACACAAGCATTAAACAAACAAACGCTGACTGTACGAAACAGTAGGAACACCTGCTCTTTCCATTATAAACTGACCAGGTGAATCCAAGGGAAAGCTTTGAACCCGTACTGATGTCACCTGTTAAATCCACTTCAATCAGTGTAGCTGAAGGAGAGGGGACAGGTTAAAAAAAAATGTAAGCCTTGAGATAATTGAGACATGAATATGTGTTCCATTCAGTGGGTGAACGGGCAAGACAAAAGATGTAAGTGCCTTTGAACGTGTTATGGTAGTAGGTGTCACGCTCAACAGTTTCCCGTGTGTATCAAGAATGGTCCACCACCCAAAGGACATCCAGCCAAATTGACACAACTGTGGGAAGCATTAGAGTCAACACGGGCTAGCATCTATGTGGAATACTTTCGACACCTTGTAGTCCATGCCCCGACGAATTGAGGTTGTTCTGAAGGCAAAAAGGGGTGCAACTCAATATTAGGAAGGTGTACCTAATGTTTTGTACACTCAGTGTATATTTCCATTTTTGTAATCTCTGCATGAAAAAAGAAACAAAGTTATGCACAGTAAAGAACTCAACCATTTGCTAAACATTTAATTTGATCCCTCTCTGCTCATGGGAAGTGACCTGGAACTGAGGGGCCCTTTGTTTAACAGCTGTACCTATCCCAAGTAATTGAGTTGGCCATGCTCCCAAGATTGCAGTTGGGGGTAACGGACAACAGCAGGGAGTTGTTCAAGAGCGTACAAGATTTAAAAGGTTGCAGATATAAGTATGATATACAGATCTGAAAATGTTATACATCAAAAATACACTGAGTGTCATGTTGGCTGGATGTCCTTTGGGTGGTGGACCATTCTTGATACACAAGGAATCTGTTGAGCGTGAAAAACCCAGCAGCGTTGCGGTTCTTGACACAAACCGGTGTGCCTGGCACCTACTACCATACCCCGTTCAAAGGCACTTAAATTTTTTGTCTTGCCCATTCACCCTCTGAACGGCACACATACACAATCCATGTTTCAATTGTCTCACAGTTTAAAAATCCTTATTTAACCTGTCTCTTGTCTTTCATCTACACTGATTGAAGTGGATTTAACACGTGACATCAATAAGGGATCATTGCTTTCACCTGGTTGGATCTTCCAGCAGGACAATGATCCAAAGCCTCCCACAAAATCAACACAGAAATGGTTTGCTGACCACAGAATCAATGTTTTGTCATGGCCATCCCAGTCCCAGTCCCCTGACCTAAACCCCATAGTTTAGGGATAAGCTGAAGAGGAGAGTCCACAAGCATGCACCTCAGAATCTGAAGGATCTGGAGAGATTCTATATGGAGGAATGGTCTCAGATCCCTTTGCCATTTGTTCTCCAACCTCATCACAAATTGTAGGAACAGACTCTCAGAGCTGTTATCTTGGCAAAGGGATGTTACACAAAGTATCGAATTAAGGGGTGCCAATAATTGTGGCACACATATATTTGAGGAAAATATTTGTTTTATGATGAGAATTTATTTTTGTTCAATTATTTTACTTTAGTTAAAGGTTCGATTTTTCTGAATATTTTGAATGAAAGACCAAGAGGATAAACAATAAAGAAAAACATTTCACAGCATGCTTTGCTCATATTTACCAAGGGTGCCAATATTAGTGGAGGGCACTGTATGTAATCATAAAGTGTGCATGTTCAAGATTGCATGCATACAGTGCATTCGGAAAGTATTAAGACCCCTCGACTTTTCACATTTTGTTACATTACAGCCTTATTCAAAAATAGATTAAAAAAATAATTGAATCAATCCACACACAATACACCATAATGACAAAACAAAAACAGGGTTTTAGAAATTTTGAAAAAAATTAAATTAAATATGAAATATATATAAGTATTCAGACTGTTTACTCAGTACTTTGTTGAAGCACCTTTGGCAGCGATTACAGCCTCAAGTCTTCTTGTGTATGACGCTACAAGCTTAGCACACCTGTATTTGGGGAGTTTCTCCCATTCTTCTCTGCAGATCCTCTCAAGCTCTGTCAGGGTGGATGGGGAGCATTGCTGCACAGCTATTTTCAGGTCTCTCCAGAGGTGTTTGATCAGGTTCAAGTCCGGGCTCTGGCTGGCCCACTCAAGGACATTCAGAGACTTGTCTCAAAGCCACTCTAGCATTGTCTTGGCTATGTGCTTAGGGTCATTCTCCTGTTAGAAGGTTAACCTCGCCCCAGTCTGTGGTCCTGTGTACTCTGGAGCAGGTTTTCATCAAGAATCTCTCTGTTCTTTGCTCCTTTCATCTTTCTCTCGATCTTGACTATGCTCTCAGTCCCTGCCACTGAAAAACATCCCCACAGAAATATGCTGCCACTACCATGCTTCACCTTAGGGGTGGTGCCAGGTTTCCTCCAGACTGTCAAGGCTCAGGAGAAGACCCAGATGCAGACAGTTTCGAAGTAACAAAAGTTTATTACAAAAACAGGGGGGCAGGTAAACAACAGGTCAAGGGCAGGTAGGGGTCAGTAATCCAGAGCAGAGTCCAAAAGGTACAGAACAGCAGGCAGGCTCAGGGTCATGGCAGGCAGAATGGTCTAAACTGGGACAACTAGAAAACAGGAACTAGAGAAAAAACAGGAACAAGGGAAAAATGCTGGTATGCTTGACGAAACAATACGAACTGGCATCAGACAAACAGAACACAGGTATAAATACACTGGGGATAATGGGGAAGATGGGTGACACCTGGAGGGGGGTGGAGACAATCACAAAGACATGTGAAACAGATCAGGGTGTGACACAGATGTGACGCTTGGCCTTCAGGCCAAAGAGATCAATCTTGGTTTCATCAGACCAGAGAATCTTGTTTCTGATGGTCTGAGTCCTTTAGGTGACTTTTGGCAAACTCCAAGTGGGCTGTCATGTGCCTTTTACTAAGGAGTGGCTTCCGTCTGGCCAATATACCATAAAGGCCTGATTGGTGGAGTGCTGCAGAGATTCTTGTCCTTCTGGAAGGTTCTCCCATCTCCACAGAGGAACTCTGGTTCTTGGTCACCTCCCTGACCAAGGCCCTTCTCCCCCGATTGCTCAGTTTGGCTGGGTGGCCAGCTCTAGGAAGAGTCTTGGTGGTTCCTAAGTCTTTAATTTAAGGATGATGGAAGCCACTGTGTTCTTTGGGACCTTCAATGCTACCAAAAATGTTTTGTACCTTTCCCCAGATCTGTGCCTCGACACAATCCTGTCTCGGAGCTCTAAAGAAAATTAATTCAAACTCATGGCTTGGTTTTTGCACTGACATGCCCTGTCAACTGTGGGACCTTATATAGACATGTGTTTGCTTTTCCAAATCATGTCCAACCAATTGAATTTATCACAGGTGGATTCCAATCTAGTTGGAGAAATTTCTCAAGGATGATCAATGGAGACAGGATGCACCTGAGCTCCATTTAGAGTCTCATAGCAAAAAGTCTGAATACTTATGTAAATAAGGTATTTATTTATTATTTTTATTTGAAAACATTTCCTCAAACCTGTTTTTGCTTTGTCATTATGTGGTATTGTGTGTAGATTGATGAGGAAAATGTTTTGTTTATTCCATTTTAGAATAAGACTAAATTAACAAAATGTGAAAAAAATAAAGGGGTCTGAATACTTTCCAAATGCACTGTATATCTGTAACAAATCATAGATTGTTGCAGGTCTTTGGAGATCTTCACAATTGCTGTAATAATCAGCACCGAATCTCAAACAGCATTGACCACTTGCCCCTTGTACTTTTAATGTAATATCAACTGCAATCCAGATAATTTGGTTCTGCTATTAGATGAAGCACAGTGAGAACACACAAGTTGTTTTATAAATCAACAATATATCTAACATTGTTTTCACATTTGAACTTTGCTGTGCTTTCAAATGTTTGAAAGCTTTGAAAGCACAGTAATATGCATTTTGGTGACAACTAAACCAAAAATCAGACATTGTTTTTCCTCTGGAATTTTGATGAGCTTAGTGATAACACATTGGAAATTCAACTCACTTTTGGCTGTCTTTTTGATTGGGGGAATATAGGTTGTAATCTCATTGATCAAGGTCTCAACCAAATATTACCCAATTATCCATGTTGAAATGGCGTGGTGTATCCTGTGGGTAGCTACTCATAAGGAGCCTGGGAGGGCCTCAGCTCCCTAACCAGCTCCTTTGGTATGTGTTAGCCAAACAGATAAGTCAGTACATGCTGTCGCTTGTCTAGGATAGTAATCAACTTGAACTAGGAGAGGCATTTTTCTCTACAGATTGACCCTTGATGAGCATTACTAAAGCAATACATTTAAGTAGCCTTGTTGAAACATTTAACTAAAGTAATAAATTAAAGTAGCCTAGCTGTCTACTTCTTGATACAAAATGGAGCTGTGCTCTATTTCTGTTTCAGCATACACACCAAGGTAGTGAGTGGCTGGGAAAAGAGTGAAAGGATGAAGCTCAATTATTTTTAATAGGGATTGCAGTAGTTGTGAAATGTGCGGAGATAGCCTAGTAAATCCCAACACTATTTTAAAATACTTCATTTTTTTCAGTTGAGGAGAAGTCCACTCAGCTATCTTTAAAGCTACAATCTGGGATTAGTTCTTCAGCAAACTGTTAGACAGCTTCAATTAAACAACAACACACATATGCGTCTCTAAAACATAAATGCTCAGTCAACATATTTTCCACAACCAAAATATATGTTGCTACATTACTAAAGACCTGAGACCAGACTGTGTCAGTCTGTAGCAAGACTAGGGCAGTGTTGGATTGGGCCAGGTGTTGTCCTACATTATCTCAATGTCATACACAGGAAAGTTGGGGTTCTCTAATGGAGCCGGGCATACTTGCTCACCTGACAGAGATAAGGTTCTATTATTGACTGCAAGAGAGCTCACCGATCTGTGTTAGCGTTCAACAACACACAAGGGACTTTCGTTAATAGCATGGTAAATGCATTAGAGGGACATTAGTAAAGATACATTTTTATTTTATAAACTTCCTTTATATTATCATGTCAACTGAATATGGCCATTTAGAAAATCATTAAATGTTCAAGTCAGCAAAAACCTGTTTTGTTCTTCTCTGTGTGCTGGCCTGTTTTATGTAAAAAATAAACTAGGAATTGATATTGGAAATGAACTGTCAGTCTCCTTCTCTTTGCTGTAGTACAGTCCAGATGTAACGTTCAGAGACACTGGAATTTCGCTGGCTGTTCAAATGTTCTGCTCCAATGTGTCCTCTTAGCCAGAATGCCAAAACCTTCAATCACACACACATACGCTATTCACATATCAACATAAACACGGACCAGGCAACACACACCAATTTCACTTTCATAAACTTGAAAATAGTCTGTGAGCCATGTTCAGTGTATGGGCTATAGCTAACAGGGATATAGCTTTAACTGGAGCGAATCAACTAAGCTCCCTTCTGGGCCCTGATCTCAGCTCCACATGGAGCCCCTGATAATAGACACTTCAGTTTGGAAATTAGGCCGCTGACTTGGATCATTTCTCAACTAAACAAAACAAAAAAATGGCCAACTATAGTACCGAGCTAGAAGAGGACTCACCTGGCTGAGGCTGGGAAGAAAAATAACTCCAAAGTCAGTATAAACCAGACATGATGTGTAATAGGACATCTATATTCTAAGCGTATTTTTCCTGCCGGCAACTCTTTATTTTCAGTGAGAACGTGGGGGCTTGATGCCATCTCATTACAGAGAAGCAGGAGGATATAGATCTCAAGGGCTTTGAGGGTTGGATGAACAGATCAGAGGGTTTGTGCATTTGTGGGGTTGCTGCAGTGCAGCCACAGCCACTGTCCTCTGAAAGTCACCTCAAAGTTTCGGCTTTCTGCCCCTTTCTGATGGCAGGATATAAACCAAAACAGGAAATAGAAAGAAGAGTGGGCCAAGAAATGTATGTTTGAGCCATGTTCCAATCATAAAAAAAATTAAATGTGCCTTATTTTCCATTGCATGCACATGACCTGTAAGCATTCAGTCTTCTCCCAACCAATTGTGCTATTTTTTTTTAACTTATTGTGTACATAATGTAGCTGCTACCATCTCTTATGACCGAAAATAACTTCTGGACATCAGAAAAGCGATTACTCACAGAGGAAGGTTGTGGCCGTGGCTTTACAAATCAACTATAAAACCATATAGGGCCTGCTGCTGGTTCAACTATATTACCATACAGGTCCTGCTGCTGGTTCAACTATACTACCATATAGGGCCTGCTGCTGGTTCAACTATATTACCATATAGGGCCTGCTGCTGGTTCAACTATACTATCATATAGGGCCTGCTGCTGGTTCAACTATACTACCATATAGGGCCTGCTGCTGGTTCAACTATACTACCATCTAGGGCCTTCTGCTGGTTCAACTATACAACCGTATAGGGCCTGCTGCTGGTTCAACTATATTACCATATAGGGCCTGCTGCTGGTTCAACTATACAACCGTATAGGGCCTGCTGCTGGTTCAACTATATTACCATATAGGGCCTGCTGCTGGTTCAACTATATTACCACATAGGGCCTGCTGCTGGTTCAACTATATTACCATATAGGGCCTGCCGCTGGTTCAACTATACAACCGTATAGGGCCTGCTGCTGGTTCAACTATATTACCATACAGGGCCTGCTGCTGGTTCAACTATATTACCATATAGGGCTTGCTGCTGGTTCAACTATACAACCGTATAGGGCCTGCTGCTGGTTCAACTATACAACCATATAGGGCTTGCTGCTAGTTCAACTATACAACCGTATAGGGCCTGCTGCTGGTTTAACTATATTACCATACAGGGCCTGCTGCTGGTTCAACTATATTACCATACAGGGCCTGCTGCTGGTTCAACTATATTACCATCTAGGGCCTGCTGCTGGTTCAACTATATTACCATACAGGGCCTGCTGCTGGTTCAACTATATTACCATACAGGGCCTGCTGCTGGTTCAACTATATTACCATCTAGGGCCTGCTGCTGGTTCAACTATATTACCATACAGGGCCTGCTGCTGGTTCAACTATATTACCATACAGGGCCTGCTGCTGGTTCAACTATATTACCATCTAGGGCCTGCTGCTGGTTCAACTATATTATCATACAGGGCCTGCTGCTGGTTCAACTATATTACCATACAGGGCCTGCTGCTGGTTCAACTATATTACCATTCAGGGCCTGCTGCTGGTTCAACTATATTACCATACAGGGCCTGCTGCTGGTTCAACTATATTACCATTCAGGGCCTGCTGCTGGTTCAACTATATTACCATTCAGGGCCTGCTGCTGGTTCAACTATACAACCGTCTAGGGCCTGCTGCTGGTTCAACTATACAACCGTATAGGGCCTGCTGCTGGTTCAACTATACAACCGTATAGGGCCTGCTGCTGGTTCAACTATACTACCATACAGGGCCTGCTGCTGGTTCAACTATATTACCATTCAGGGCCTGCTGCTGGTTCAACTATACTACCATACAGGGCCTGCTGCTGGTTCAACTATATTACCATACAGGGCCTGCAGCTGGTTCAACTATACTACCATACAGGGCCTGCAGCTGGTAAGAGTAAAGGGAAAACCCATTCGTTGTGCCCAAAAAGTCTACTCCAATTATTCAAAAAAAAACATCAGCTACAATATCTGTTCATATCTACTGTAAAACATCTGAGGGCATTATAGGTCATTTATGTGGATTTCAGAGCTTGTGATGAGCTTTCGGTCCAGGGTACGCTTTTGGTCCAGGGAAGCTTAAATTAGCTAGAGGCTGCTCAAAGTATCACAATAACAAAAGTAATCTCTGACGACCCAGGGACAGCACATCTATATCAACCTTGTTTCTTCCCTTCGGAAAATAAATAGCGCCTCCCAAACTAGATCAATGTCTGTGAGATAAAACTCCCCAGACGGGTGTCGTTTGTAGCGCCGTAGAAACCCCCTGACCCCTTTCCTCAAACCCCCATTTGAGGACAAACTGATTGGTAAAAAAGTAATGTGTCCACAATCTCACCGTTTATAATGCTACAGGGGGAGATTCGCCAGGGTAGAGAGAAAACCCATCATTGCACCATCACCTGGCTGTAACAATTTTTTTGCCAATCTATTTCTCGCCCTGCTCCTTTGGAGGAAGAAATTGACAGTTGACTCAAGGTAGCAAAGTCCTATTTTTTCCCTGTTGAGGCAAACCCTGCAGTATTAACCTTGTGCATTCCTATGGGATGTAGAGCCCTAAGAGGGAGGTTCATGTAATTTTGTGTTTCTCCTATTCCTGGAGAATTCTCACTATTCCTGGAGAATCCCTGGGTGTGCCATTTTTATTCCAGCCCAGTAGTAAAACACCGCCATTCATTACAAGTACCATGAGAGCATTTAAAAAAAAAAAAAAAAGGTTTAACCTTCATTTAACTAGGCAAGACAGTTAAGAACAAATTCTTATTTACAATGATGGCCAAGAAATAGTGGGTTAACTGCCTTGTTCAGGGGCAGAAAAATAGATTTTTACGCTGTCGGCTCAGGGATTCGATCTAGCAACCTTTCAGTCACTAGCCCAACACTCTAACCACAAGGCTACCTGCATGCATTAAATATCTTCCGATCACTGTCTACCTTCAACCTTTCATCTCCACTGCAGTCAAAACAACACATAGTCATGTCTCATCTGCCATAATATCACCCTAGGAAGTGTGCAACAACTGAATAATTAAACAAGCAGTTAAGACAGCTTAAAGTGTTTAATTTGATTAGTAAGTATACCCATCCCTCTGGTCTGTGTGTGTGTGTGTGTGTGTGTGCCTGCGTGCGTGTGAGTGAGAGTGAGAGTGTCAAGTGAAAACAGCCTCGAGTAAGGCTCCTTGTTATTTCTATTGCAATTATTTCCCACTGGGCCCCCACGTCAGTTCAACATCTAGTTTTGATTTACGTTCTGTTGAGTTGTTCATTAACATAAATTCTAAGTGAAATCAACAACAAAAAAGTAATCCTGTCGTTGGCTTTACGTTAAAAGTTAGGTGAAAAGACTAAATTATCTTACGTTGCAAATTCTATCAGTTTTCCATGTTGATTCAACGTCATCACATGAAACATTTTTTGTTGAAATTACTTGGATTCAACCAGGTCTTGCCCAGTGGGTTATACTTTCAGTGGCCTGAGCAAAAGCTACAGCCTTGCAGTAGCTAGAGACCCCTTATCACTCTCCCCCTCACTCTCTCTCTCCAGTATCCCCTCACTCTCTTCTGTATCCCCTCACTCTCTCTTCTGTATCCCCTCACTCTCTCTTCTGTATCCCCTCACTCTCTCTCCTGAACCCCTCACTCTCTCTCCTGTATCCCCTCACTCGCTCTTTCAATCTGTTCATCTCCGAACAGTGGTAGATGCTTGAGCTCCTTCTGCTCCGGCTGTCCGTGGCAGGATGTGCCTTGAGGGATCAGCATCCATCACTCAATATTATCTGTCTCCACCCAGTGTTCTCATAGGGGGGATTTGGGTTGCGGGAGCAAGGGAACAGTGGTTCAGAATCTAAACACTACAGGCATGTCACGCCCTGACCATGGAGAGCCCTTGGTTCTCTATGGTGCAGTAGGTCAGGGCGTGACTAGGGGGTGTTCTAGTTCTATATTTCTATGTTGGTGTTCCCAATTAGAGGCAGCTGGTAATCGTTGCCTCTAATTGGGTATCATATTTAGGTAGCCATTTTTCCCACCTGTGTTTGTGGGATAGTGTTTTGTGTTTGTGCACCACTACTTTCACGTTTCGTTATTGGTTTATTGTTTTTGTTTAAAGTTTCACCACAATAAAAAATCTAATCAAATCAAATTTATTTATATAGCCCTTCGTACATCAGCTGATATCTCAAAGTGTTGTACAGAAACCCAGCCTAAAACCCCAAAGCAATGCAGGTGTAGAAGCACGGTGGCTAGGAAAAACTCCCTAGAAAGGCCAAAACCTAGGAAGAAACCTATAGAGAGGAACCAGGCTATGTGGGGTGGCCAGTCCTCTTCTGGCTGTGCCGGGTGGAGATTATAACAGAACATGGCCAAGATGTTCAAATGTTCATAAATGACCAGCATGGTCGAATAATAATAAGGCAGAACAGTTGAAACTGGAGCAGCAGCACGGCCAGGTGGACTGGGGACAGTAAGGACTCATCATGTCAGGTTGTCCTGAGGCATGGTCCTAGGGCTCAGGTCCTCCGAGAGAGAGAGAGAAAGAAAGAGAGAAAGAGAGAATTAGAGAGAGCATACTTAAATTCACACAGGACACTGGATAGGACAGGAGAAGTACTCCAGATATAACAAACTGACCCTAGCTCCCCGACATATAAACTACTGCAGCATAAATACTGGAGGCTGAGATAAAGATGTGGAACTTCAATCACGCTGCGCCTTGGTCCGCTCATTACGACGATCTTGACAGAACATCCCACCAAGCAAGGACCAAGCAGCGTGTGACAGAGGTGTAGGAGTTTTGGACCTGGGAAGAAATTATGGGAGGTTGTGAGACCCTTCCTTGGAAGGAGACAACAAGGAAGGTGGAAGGACAGCGACGACGCCAGGGACCGCGGCCACAGAAACCCCAAGATTTTTTGGGGGGGTGGTCGGCGGAGCAGCGGAGAGTGGAAGAGCGGGTCATCAGTCCGGTGCCACCTGTGCCAGCTCCCCGTACTCACCCTGAAGAACCAGAGACCGTCAGGGAGGTGATGAAGTTGGGAGAGAGAGAGATGAGAGAAATGTTATGTAGGTGTGTTCTACACGGCATCCGACCTGAAGAGCCTGTCAGCAGTCTGATGAGTTCTGTGCAAGCTCCCCGCACTCGCCCTGAAGTGCGTGTCACCAGTCCGGTGCCACCTGTGCCGGCTCCACGCACCAGGCTTCCAGTGCGTCACCCCAGCCCGGTACTTCCGGTGCCAGCTCCAAGGCCGGAGCCTTTCTCTGCACCGGTGCCCAGTCCAGGCACGCCGTCCAACCAAGCCACTAGTCACCCCCCCTAACCCCCCCATTTGTTTTCAGGTTTTGTGGCCGGAGTCCACACCTGGGGGAGTGTGGTGACTAGGGGGGGGTCACCGTAATGAAGATGTGGAACTTCAATCACGCTGCGCCTTGGTCTGCTCATTACGACGATCGTGACAAGGGATTTATTGATTCACACATACAAGTTCCAAATGTGCACACTTCATTCACACACACTCCAGATGTAATATCCAAGCATACTGGGATTTTTCTGGCTGCTCAAATACCCTCTATACCATGAAAGCTAAAACCTCAGAGCACCCACCCATGCAGACACACCCACACAACACACACATGCACACATGCGCACACATAGCATACACATTGCGTACAACGAAGCACGTACATGAAACACTTTAATTCAGGAATTCACTGCTATTCTGTCATGCACATAGTGTACAGTGCATTCTGAAAATATTTTCACATTTTGTTACATTACAGCCTTATTCTAAAATGTAAGAAATACCTTTTTTTCTCATCAATCTACACACAATAACCCAAATGACAAAGCGAAAACATATTTTATTTACATAAGTATTCAGACCCTTTACTGTGAGACTTGAAATTGAGCTCAGGTGCATCCTGTTTCCATTGATCATTTTTAAGATGTTTCTACAACTTGGTTGGAGTCCACCTGTGGTAAATTCAATTGACTGGACATGATTTGGAAAGGCACACATCTCTCTATATAAGGTCTCACAGTTGACAGTGCATGTCAGAGCAAAAACCAAGCCATGAGGTCGAAGGAATTTTTGGTAGAGCTCCTGGACAGGATTGTGTCGAGGCACAGATCTGGGGACCTTCAAATCTTGGGGACCTTCAATGCTATCTCTGAATGTCCTTGAATGGGCCAGCCAGAGCCCGGACTTGAACCCAATCGAACATCTCTGGAGAGACCTGAAAATAACTGTGTGGCGACGCTCCCCATCCAACCTGACAGAGCTTGAGAGGATCTGTAGAGAAGAACGGGGAAAAACTCCCCAGATACAGGTGTGCCAAGCTTGTAGCATCATACCCAAGAAGACTCGAGGCTGTAATCGCTGTCAACGGTGCTTCACTAACGTACTGAGTAAAGGGTCTGAATACTTATGGAAATGTGATATTTCTGTTGTTGTTGTTTTATACATTTGCTAAATTAATAAAAACCTGTTTTTGATTTGTAATTAATAATTATGTGTGGATTAATAATTTAATCCATTTTAGAATAAGGCTGTCACGTAACAAAATGTGGAAAAAGCAAAGGGGTCTGAATTATTTCCGAATGCACTACACACACACACACATCTGGGGAATTCAGGTGAAAGCTATGATCCCTTATTGATGTCACTTGTTAAATCCACTTCAATCAGTGTAGATGAAGGGGAGGAGACTGGTAAAAAAAAGAAAAATGTATCCTTGAGACATGGATTGTATATTTGTGCCATTCAGAGGGGGAATGGGAAAGACACAAGATTTAAGTGCCTTTGAACAGGGTATGGTGTTAGGTGCCAAGCACACCGGTTTGAGTGTGTCAAGAATTGCAACACTGCTGGGTTTTTCAAGCTCAACAGTTTCCCGTGTGTATCAAGAATGGTCCACCACCCAAAAGACATGGGACATGGGGGGGGGGGTTTATTTGATTGAACTGAAGTGTCCAGACAATATTGATGCGCCCGTCTCACTGAAGGGAATTCAATTAAATGCTTGTTTACAGTTGTAAAGCTGACATAAACATGTTTCCATGCTGGGAGAAGGTCAGCGAACAGACATAAAGGTTACCGTGATAGCAATTAATCAAAGCCTATCACAGCACTGCACACAGAAAGACATTGACATTAGAGTCCACCTCCCGTCGAATGGGTCTCAGAGTACCATCTGCCTGGTTGGATATCTTATGGAAGTCGTGCTGAAATGCTAGCAAACAAGATGGAGCAGTCCAAAAATGACGAGAACCTACTATTTTGGCAAAGGATTAAAAAAAGTTCTGTGGGACATTGACTGTGTTTTACATACAGGTATGCATGTAACTTGATAGTTGTGATGTAGTTACGATACCCCACGGTTGACAACTGAGCTGTCTAGTCTCAGTTGTCAACCGTGTAGAGCACCACAATACGTCTTTATGGGAAATAGGGAGTTTGGCTGGGAAATGTTTGTGCAGACTAGCTCAGATATTAGAGCACTGAACGATACTGATGTGGGGTGTTTTCACCTACAGCATATTCTTGGATGCTGGAAATGTGTGAAGGTAATACAAGGATACACCCATTCACTGTATAGTAGCCAACTAGAAATAACTAAAAGCCCATTCCAGATAGAAAGCACCACAACACAAGCCAATAGCTTATGCAACTGAGACGTGCCAGCTGTCATTGGCCATGGACAGTATCAGTACACTATTTTGGGTTGTTAGACACACATCCTGAGGAGGTGTCTGTTGTTCAGTCCTACAGATAACCCGGCAGAATTTGGCAGATAAATATCCCCTTGGGGCAAAGCATCACAACAGTCGTGAAAATAGCTAAGAAGTGAATCACAATAGTGAATCAGGCTCAACTGAGATATGTTGAGAGGCCATGACCATCTTACCCATGCTAGATTAAGCAGACGTAATTTATAGATCAGCAGTTCAGGATGCTCCTGAGAGGCTAGATGTTCTTTACCATTCAGCCATCAGATTTGCCACCAATTCTCCTTTTAGGACACATCACAGAACTCTATACTCCTCTGTAAACTGGTCATCTCTATATACCCATCACAAGACCCACTGGTTGATGCTTATTTATAAAACCCTCTTAGCCCCCCCCCCCCCCCCCCCTGCAGCCCTCATCCTGCAGCCCTCATCCTGCAGCCCTCATCCTCCACATACAACACCTGTTCTGCCAGTCACATTCTGTTAAAGGTCCCCAAAGCACACACATCCCTGGGTCGCTCTTCTTTTCACTTTGCTGCAGCTAGTGACTGGAACGAGCTGCAAAAAAACACTGATACTGGACAGTTTAATCTCCATCTCTTCATTCAAATACTCAGTCATGGACACTTTTACTGACAGTTGTGGCTGCTACGCTTGATGTATTGTTGTCTCTACCTTCTTGCCTTTGTGCTGTTGTCTGTGTCCAATAATGTTTGTACCATGTTTTGTGCTGGTACCATGTTGTGCTGCTGTCATGTGGTGTTGCTACCATGCTGTGTTGTCATGTGTTGCTGCTATGCTATGTTGTTGTCTTAGGTCTCTCTTTATGGGGTGTTGTGGTGTCTCACCTTGTCCTAAAGAGATTTACATGGTTATCAAGATGTCATGCCAGTGTGAGCCTACACAAAACACATCCCTTATTTTAAGTGTTTGCAAAATCCACAATGGGAAAAATGAATGGTGGAAAAACAATTGCCACCATTTCCTTGTTGGACCACTTCTCCTTGTTGGACCACTTCTCTCCTCATCACAGAAAGACAGGATAAACCTCCGGAACAGAACAGAGGAGTGATGCAACTGGACTTCTCCTGAGCCATGAGGAACTTACGATTGTGGTAGAAGACCTCTGTGTTGTGTGGACACTGGGACAGTGCTCGTAGCCACACCCCAACACCCTGCTCACTGTCCCCCTTCCCCAGGTACAGACCTGACAGGGCATCTAACAGAGCACAGGACTGCAGGCACAGCGCCAACAGGGACTCGCACAGCTCCAGGCCCGCATTGTACCTTCCCAGCAGGCTATAGGCAGTGATGAGGTTATGTGTGTAGAGGAAGACAGGCCAAGGTTATTTCACTGGGATGCAGAGTCTGGTCTGTGCACTGATGCAGTGCATCTTCGAACACAGCCATGAGTATGTCAGGCTCTGTGCAGAAGTTGAGTGGCATTCTCCCGGGGAGGGTGAAGGCCTCGGTGCTGACTGGCCGGGAGGGGTTGGAGTTAGCCAACAGGCTGTCCGGCAGGCGGTCAAACTCCGTCACGTGGATGAAGGACAGCCAGACCAGGCAGCGGTCACTCATGGTCAGGTAATCAGTAATGCACAGCTCAGTGACTGACTTCAAGGCATTCTGTAGGATGGCCAGGGTGTTCTGTAGCCGGCCTGTGAACACACTGAGTTGGACCCTGTAGAGTAGTGACTCCTCCAGTATCTAGATGGACAGCCTCTCAGAGAGACAACGAGTCAAGGCCATTTTGGGCTTTGAAGTGAAAAATCTCACTTTCAGTTGTGATTATTTATTTATTTTGGTCCTGTGCAGTTGTAAATTAAACAAATCAAACCAACACCAAAGAAATTGATTTAAACTTATTTTAGAAGAAAGAATCATGCAAGGGTGCCAATATGCTGTACTTGACCGCAACAGTATATTGTGCTTAGCCCTGTATCACTGTATCATGCTGTAACCGAATTGCGTGTTTATGATTAGTTATGTTAGTTTGACAGTCATGTCTTCTCTGGTTCTTTTAGATCTTGGTAGTGTAATCAAAAGGTACATTTTCTCAAAATCACCCTTATGAAACACATGGTTATTGTATTGGATTTTTGGCACTGATTCAATCACTTATCTTTTCTTATATACTGTACTTACTATATACACTATATATACACAAGTATGTGGACACCCCTTCAAATTTGTGGATTTGACTATTTCAGCCACACCTGTTGCTGACAGGTGTATGAAATTGAGCACACAGCCATGCATTATCCTTAGACAAACATTGTCAGTAGAAAGGCCTTACTGAACAGTTCAGTGACCTTCAACATGGCACCGTCATAGGATGCCACCTTTCCAAAAAGTTGGTTCGTCACATTTCTGCCCTGCTGGAGCTTACCCGGGTCAACTGTAGGTGGCGTTATTGTGAAGTGGAAACGACTAGGAGCAGCAACGGCTCAGCCGCGAAGTGGTAGGACACACAAGCACACAGAACTGCACCGCAGAGTGCTGAAGCTCGTAAAAATCGTCTGTCTTCGGTTGTCCAAACTGCTTCTGGAAGCAAAGTCAGCACAAGAACTGTTCGCCGGCAGCGTCGTGAAGTAATAAATCACACTTCACCATCTCCCAGACGAATCTGGGATTGGCAAATGCCAGGAGAATGCTACTTGCCCCAATGAATAGTGCCAACTGTAAAGTTTGGTGGAGGAGGAATAATGGTCTGGGGTGTTTTTCATGGTTTGGGCTAGACCCCTTAGTTCCACTGAAGGGCAATCTTAATGCTACGCAAACAATTACATTTTAGACAATTCTGTGCTTCCAACTTTGTAGCAACAGTTGGGGAAGGCCCTTTCCTGGTTCAGCATGACAATGCCCCCATGCAGAAAGCGAGGTCCACACAGAAATGGTTTATTGAGATCTGTGTGGAAGAACTTGACTGGCCTGCACAGAGCCCTGGAACGCCGACTGCGAGCATCAGTGCCCTAACTCTCTAATGCTCTTGTGGCTCAATGGAAGCAAGTCCCCGCAGCAATGTTTCACCATCTAGTGGAAAGCCTTCCCAGAAGAGTTGAGGCTGTTATCGCAGCAAAGGAGGGACAAACTCCATATTAATGCCCGTGATTTTGGAATGAGATGTTCGACATGCAGGTATCCACATATTTTTGGTTATGTAGTGTGTGGTATAATAGTATGTCATTGATGAGTCATCTAAGAGTCTTGAGAATCTGCTGGTTGAGACTATTTTTAGCTAGTTGGGGGATAATGGTGAGATTTCTCCAGCCTAGCAGAAAGAGCACTCACCAGAGTCTACCCCCATGACGAAACGACCAATTATGAGCATCTCGAAAGAGCCTGCCTACTCCCCCAGGGCCAACAACAGAGCAGCTATAACTGCAAAGCCGTTATTCAGGAGCAAGGTGCCCTTCCTAGAGAGAGAGAGAGGTGGTGAGGGAAAGAGCGAGATAAGGAAAAAGGGATGAGTTCAGAATGGTCACTGGTGGAATTTTTACTCCACAGAGCGTTTTGCAATATTGAAACAGCTTCTTATGATCGAAGAAAAAGGATTAAACAAATGAATACACCTTATTTCCTTCAGTCAGTGAGACAACCTGTACACTTGCCTCAAACCTTACAGCTCACTGAGCTTGGTGTCCTTGGATATTCATAAAAAACAGGTTAAAAACTATCCAGATTGTAGCTTTAATGAATTGACTACTGTATCATGATTACAGGCTGAAGATTTCTAGTCTGACATTATTAATTCAATAAGCTAGACAAATGACCTCATCCATAAAGTAGCTGTCAATAAATGTATCAGGGTAGTTGAGATGTATTGTCAACGAATTCCAGGAGTAAACACACCACGTAAAATAGTTTGACAAAACAATTACGTCTGCACACTTTTTCATCTACACAGATGAAGTGAAGTATTTGTAGAATTTGCCTCAGTGTCAATTGTGGCATGATAGCAATGACATGCAGAATCCTAATGTCAGGTGCAGTAGGATTGAATGCTATTCCAATCCCTTCTGTGTAGATAAGAGAATAGAGCAGGGACGATAGCTCATTAGATTTGTCATGTCATTTCCCATGGCTGTTTTAATGCCTTCGCCTCAACTAATGAATAACATTTTGCACACTTGACCAAGTCCATCCAATCTAATGACAAACAACACCACAGAAAAGGAAACAGTTCTTGTGCCTTTGTTTTGATGCCTTTTTTGAGTGGGAGATGACATATCTCTGATGTGGGAGAAAAACATATCTTGAGTGGGAGAAAAACATATTTCTGGTGTCCCTTGATCTCTGCCTTCAAATGATCCCTTCTGAATGCACAAGTGCTCAATGCAGCATTTTTTCCCCAAACAGTGGCTGAAAACGTCAGCCCATGATTACTTTTTATTATTGAAGTCACAGCTGCTTTAGTGACTTCCTTTTTCAAATAAAGCACATCTCTCCAAAATGTTTTGAGTTGTTTACAAAGTCTACATGACTGAACTGATAATGTATTGGGCAAAATGTTTTGAGTTGTTTACAAAGTCTACATGACTGAACTGATAATGTATTGGGCAAAATGTTCAAATGAGGTGTATAAGCAGGTGTAATAACATCCTGTTCACTCAAATCTGGGTCAAGGGGACAGCAAATTCAATTAGAATTGGATTTATACACCCACTTTGTTGGAAATAAGAAATGTGGAGCAATTCATTAAATAAATAAAATTTATAAAATAACAGCCACCTTTATTCACTTGGTAGAAATGAACGGAAATAAGACTCTCCGTTTTTTATGAATAATTCTCAAAGTAGGGAAAAGTAATCTTTTAATGAGGCTGAAAAAGGCCTTTGAAAGGCCGTAATGGATTCCTGGCGGAGGAAAGGGAAAGAACATAGAGGTTATCATTAGTCTGTTCTCTCATCACACCATGGGGCCATTTCATCCCATTAGTCAAATTAAACACAGTCACTGGGATTCCATAATCCTTCTTCAGTCTGTGGAACCACAGATATACAGTACGGTTCGTTTTCTTTTTTACTTCTGTGTCTGCAAGGGGAGATGTCGGAGAAGCAGACTTCAGACACTGTTATTGAATGAATCGTCCAAATTTGACCATTTCATGGCCTACAGAATGCAATGCTTCCCTCATTTTATGTCACCCTTCAACACAGAGAGAGTGATGTCTGCCGGTCTGCATATTATTCCACACAATTTCATACTATTTTCATATCGACAACTGGATGCACTGACAACACACAAAACAACTACAACACAACGAGGAAAAGTGTGAATTTCGTTTTCTGGTTATATCCCCCAAACAAATGAACAACAGTCCCCAGTGTCAGAAATATACTGTAAATCTCTTCATTACAATGGTCACAACCTCTATTTACCGTAAAGGATTTTCTACAAGGCTCTCATCCACCCTTTGGTATGAGGCTTGCTAAATTTCATCTGGTTAAGTTTCCTTTTCTCAACCTTACTTTTCCTCTCAAAAGGATGGAATTACAGTTGGAAACTCTCACAAATGTGCAATGTAGCACTTGTTAATCTATTAGTCTTTCTGACCGAACGGTTCTTTGAACACAAATGCTTTGCCAAAAATGTAAATTGTCTGCTTTGCTGAATGCAATTCAAAGTCTCTGAGCCTCAAGTCAAGGACCGTTAAGTAACACACACAAAAAGTCCCTTTTGTGCTACAGTATTGACCACACCATCATTTGTAACTTTCGTGCAAAAGAAGACTGCGATAGTGCATATCTGAGAAACATTACTCATGTTGTTGATTTATGCCTCTGTGATTTCATTTTCTACTCCATTAATTTGAGCCTTAACTTGTCTGTCTCAGAAAACGTTCTGTCCATTCTACACACAATATCAAATCATTTCTGAGGTTGTTTCAATAAAAAAATTGTCAAAAAGCATCTTAGCAAAGAGCAATTTCTCAAGCAAGAATTTTGAGTGGAGAGGGGAAAACTGAACGATTGCTGTTATTGGCAGAGAGTTTTGGAACTCTTTCGTATTGGTCTATTAAGTAACTTTCTGCATGGTGATGTCATCATGAAAGGCCAGAACTCCCTCTCACCGATACAGGCTGAAATTTCAGGGGGTCTTTTCAAACAGTTCTTTCACTATTATCATCATTTTTACAATTTCACAGTATCATTCCAACCTCATAGTGTGGAAATATATATAAAACACAAGAAAGAACATTTTTAACTGCACTGGACCTTTGATCTTTAAAAAAACTAAATGTAATCTGTATATCAAGGCTATCTTGACCTTCGGCGAGTCCAAGACCTTGATTTTGTTATTTTAATATGATGGTTTAGTTTGAACAAATTATTTGGGGAAAGGATGAAAAAGTTGCACTTGCACAGGCAGATTGACAGTCTGATCATTAGTAGAAAATTGATTCTTTGAAATGTACATTTGTTGAAGTAATGAGGTGAAAGTGGGTAGCAGGGGCATTGACACTGCAGTCGACGCACTGTCTGACAAAATGACACTGAGCACAACAATCCCTAACCTTGCTAACTCATCATACTTTCACCTAAATTAGATATGAGGGACTGGAATTGGTCTACAGACTTCTGAGAAAGAAAATGACTTTTCACCCCCAAAAACATGATGTTCCAATCTGCCCTTGAGTGAGAGAGCTTGTCGTGAAACATTTTCCCTAATAGAAGAACAAATCATTCGTAAGTTTCGATCGATTGCAAGTATATCTAACTTCAATTTATATCTTACTAGTATACTTAGTTAGCTAACGTATTGATCCTGCTTCCTGTCATACCTTCCGTCTGAAAATATAATCAGTAACATGTAAGCTAACAGACCACCCTGCCTCCTTTACCCACATAAGCTTCCTTAGCAGGGAAACAGGTTGGTTCTTATTAATATTATTTGAGCAACCAGAAAAATCTGGTTGTGTTCTGGTTATAAAATGTCTTCTCAACCAGAAAACGGGTGTACAACCAGAAAATAACAACGTTAAGATGTCAAGTGCCATATTTTTCCACTGGGTCCATTCACATGGCCATCACACTTGATTTTCTCCGTTCCAATTCTGTCTAAACGCAACCTTTTAGTTTTCCTAATCGGATATTGCTGTCTCGTTAATTTACTCATTTTAGGCCATGCAGAAAGTAATCAACCTGTGTTGTATTAGTCGTATGTTAAATTAATGTATTTATGAATGTCATCCTAAGGCTATTTATTACCACATGCAGTAGTCTTAACAGCTCATTCACTTAGCCCACAAATCACAGAGGGCAAACAAGGAATGATTGCTTGGCGATGTCAACACACCTCCAGAGTCTACATTATCGTTCTCCAACAATGTCAAGAGCTGCAATCGGACTCTCAAAATCATTACTGGCCGCAGTGCGCGACTAATTCCCAAGTGTCTGCACTGGGAAATCTGCTGTAGCTGCATTGCTTATGAGCCACATAGAACGAGTTGCCAAAGTTAACTTTTGTTTGTGCTAAAGTCAACTTTTGTTTATGAACAGGCAGGGTTGAAATTACAGAATAAAGGGGAAAACCTTTACTATTCTAGAGGTTCATTATGACATTTAGAGAGTAGGCAATGTACTGTCACATAATACTGTCTGTGTAATTGACTTAGTTAAACTGGAGCAACGGAACATATAGGCTATAGGTAACTTACATTTACAAACCTTGATTCACTCTGCTAAACAATTCTGAATTTGTTCATTTCAGAAAATGCTAATTTGCTATACTTTTTCCACAAATTGAGGAACAAAACTATAATCAAGGGTCAAGTGAAAGGAATGAGACATCCGAGGGAATGTGTCTCCTCCCACACTTTCTATGACGTCGTAAAATGTCTGGTGACAAATTCCCTGACCCGGCGTATTGGAACAATGAATATCACAATAATTCCCTGCTACTATTTTTGACACGTGCACTAAACACTACCTGAATACAGTACTGCTTAATCATTACAATGGGTTTTAAATGCTGGAGCTGAAAGGTGGATCACATGTTTGCCCCTGCGTCACGTACCATTTCTGTCAACAGGCCTTTAAGTCATGTCAGCCTCACACCCACTAGTATCTCCGATGAACTAAGAGAGGGAATGGGGGACTGAGGCATGAAGCTGTACAGCTCAGTTAATGGAGGCTTCGTGTTAAATTGACTTTACACTTTACTCTCCCCGGGGAGGGAATATTGACTCAAAGTGTGTTTATTTTTGTGTGTGGCTATATATTTGTGTGGCTATATACACTATTTATATGTGTAAACTTGCCCAATTTAGACTTGAAATGTGTTCTTCTCTCTCTCTCTCCGAACACATTATACAAAAACAACAACACATATTAAGACACATAAAGGTGCAGGTGTCTTACATACACTTGCTAACATACATTGGTCAAAACTGAAGTCTTCACACAGTCAGCGAAACAGAAGTGTATGTGGACCAAACTGTGAATCATTTTCATTGCTTTCACGCAAAATGCATTCAATGACCACATCCTCCAAAATCCATGAACTCTTTTCTCATTCATACTCCACCACCTGCAAAACTATATATTTGTAGCACATGTTTTCAAATGTTAACACGCTGTTTCCAAAACTGTTAAAAACACAAGGATGGCAAATGTCGTGCATTTCTGCAGTAACCAGATTGAAACATATAGAAAATCTCAGCAGAATATTTAATCATTCCAAACACAGCTGATTGCAATTTCATCTGAAAGCCTACCCACGTGTCAGGTTTTTAGTCCCGTTACCAAACAGACAAAAGAGGACGGCTTCGGAATGATTTAGTTTGGAAACATGGCTCAAGGAAGACAGGTTGGTGGGGAAAGAAGAGTGGCAGGGAGACAGGTTGGTGGGGAAAGAAGAGTGGCAGGAAGACAGGTTGGTGGGGAAAGAAGAGTGGCAGGAAGACAGGTTGGTGGGGAAAGAAGAGTGGCAGGGAGAGGGAGACAGGTTGGTGGGGAAAGAAGAGCGGCAGGGAGAGGGAGACAGGTTGGTGGGGAAAGAAGAGCGGCAGGGAGAGGGAGACAGGTTGGTGGGGAAAGAAGAGCGGCAGGGAGAGGAAGACAGGTTGGTGGGGAAAGAAGAGCGGCAGGGAGAGGAAGACAGGTTGGTGGGGAAAGAAGAGCGGCAGGGAGAGGGAGACAGGTTGGTGGGGAAAGAAGAGCGGCAGGGAGAGGGAGACAGGTTGGTGGGGAAAGAAGAGCGGCAGGGAGAGGGAGACAGGTTGGTGGGGAGAGAAGAGCGGCAGGGAGCGGAAGACAGGTTGGTGGGGAAAGAAGAGCGGCAGGGGGAGGGAGACAGGTTGGTGGGGAAAGAAGAGTGGCAGGGAGAGGGAGAATGCGTGGCAGGCAAAGGAGGGCCACAATTATTGATCATGTTGTAAACCATGGTCTCTCTTTGAGAGAGGCCGGTTTAAGGGTGCAACCAAATCTGCAGCTTTGAACAGTTGCATCAATAGTATGAATTTTCCAGCAAAACAACAGGTGAGATGTGCATCCTTCAATGATAATTGAACTACATATTACAGTACAATACAGTATGTTCACATTTTTACATGTACTGACATTTTTAAATATATTGATTGTTTTGTGTTTTTCAGTAGGATCCAAAAGTTGCCTCCTGCTGGAGGGAGAGGCAGAATATTATCAGATCTGCAGGAAATTGCCATTGTTGACATGGTAATATAGAAAACAATAAAGGCTTTTGAAGCAAATTGCTGCATTTCTGATTCATTATTGTTATATACTTTAGTACAGTCAATAAAGTGAAAAGTTATTCTTATTTTATGATGAACTACTGATTTATGTGAAATCATTCAAACTTCAAAGAGACGTAATGTAATTCATAATGTATGTAGTGCTCCTTGTTAGTGTTTTTTAGGTCAGTGTGTTATGAGTGACAATGTATGCTTTCTGAGTGAGAATTGTTGCCAGTGTTATGGTCGAACAAGCTTATTTTGAGACATGTATGAAGTGTTTTGGTGGTTTGAGTGAGTTTTAGAGGTGAGATTAACTGTTTGGCCAAGATGCATGTTGGTAATGCAGACTGAAGAGTTTTTAAAAAGTGGTTTCAGTATTGACCGATGCTTGTTAGCGATTGAAAAAAACTGTAATATGTTGTTTTTTTTATCATGTTTTGGTCATTGTTGTGTGTCCTGTCCTTGTAAATCATTGATGCATGCTGTGATAAAACAATTTCCCAAAATGGGATTAATAAAGTAAAACTCTAATTTGCTCTATTCAACTCTCTCTCTCTCTTATCCTACAACCACCTTGGCCATTGAAGCAGATGACCAGCTTGTCTCTGGAGGCCTTTTGGTTTATCATCAGTGGATCCTATTTTGACAAACTCGCACACACAGTCAGGGCCTACAGGGATAATGAGGGGGAACAGCATGCAAGTTGGTCTAACACCCTGAATCTGAAAGTGTAACCAGCCGCCTCAGTGATTTATTTTGACTGTGTGCGTTCGTGCATCATGCCTGTCGGTCTGGACTATAATTAACTTAACTATATTGACTGATTTGTGAGTATATGTGTTAAAGAGAGAGACAGCTAGAGAGAGAGACAGCTAATTGGATTTAGATACAGAGTGGGAGACCGAGACTGTGTCTCGGGACTATCAAGCTGCTCAGGATCCAATTAGCCAACTAATTTGTGTATTTTAATTGGGTTCTGCAATAAATGAAGAAGGACGAATGCCAAAGCAGTCCTTTTGAGCTCAGAACCTGGAGTTATGAACAACTGCTCAGAATGCATGGGTGGCAGTATCCACTCACACTTGATGTGTTAAAATTCTGTAAAAAATACAGGATCATTTTGATTATTTCCAAATTAATTAGATTATGACTGTAAACCTTAGTTACCCTATTCTTGAACCCTCTATGATAAGACCTACAGTGGCTTGCGAAAGTATTCACCCCTTTTGGCATTTTTCCTATTTTGTTGCCTTACAACCTGGAATGAAAATAGATTTTTTGGGGGGGTTTGTATCATTTGATTTACACAACATGACTACCACTTTGAAGATGCAAAATATTTTTTATTGTGAAACAAACAAGAAATAAGACAAATTTTAACTTGAGCGTGCATAACTATTTACCCCCCATAGTCAATACTTTGTAGAGCCACCTTTTGCAGCCATTACAGCTGCAAGTCTCGTGGGGTATGTCTGCTCCGTGGGATGTTCAAAGTTTCAGATATTTTTTTATAACCCAACCCTGATCTGTACTTCTCCACAACTTTGTCCCTGACCTGTTTGGAGAGCTCCTTGGTCTTCATGGTGCCGCTTGCTTGGTGGTGCCCCTTCCTTAGTGGTGCTCCAGACTCTGAGGACTTTCAGAACAGGTGCATACATACTGAGATCATGTGACAGATCATGTGACACTTAGATTGCACACAGGTGGACTTTATTTAACTAATTATGTGACTTCTGAAGGTAATTGGTTGCACCAGATCTTATTTAGGGGCTTCACAGCAAAGCGGGTGTATACATATGCACACATCACTTTTCCATTTGTATATTTTTTATTTTTCATTTTTTGAAACATGTTATTATTATTTTTTCACTTCACCAATTTGGACAATTTTGTGTATGTCCATTACATGAAATCCAAATAAAAATCGATTTAAATTACAGGTTGTAATGCAACAAAATAGGAAAAAATGCCGAGGGGGATGAATACTTTTGGAAGGCACTGTATAGTACAGGACAGTCATTATAATGCTGCTATGATATTGACATAGTACTAGTAGGTCGGTGTCATAAGCCATACTGTATACAGCTGAAATTAGTTTTAGCGACTGATTTTACATTGTCAAGACACAAAAAGAGGGTGTTACGACGTATTTGGTAGAGAGAAGGCAGTTAACAAAGCCAGACAACATAAAAAGTTCAGACTTTGCTTCTGCCAATTACTACTTTGTTGTGTGTGTCATTTTCTTCCCTCTATGATACAAGACTGTAATCAAGGCTGACACTCTGATCTTTGGTTTTCTCAGCTTGTCCACAATAGGGCCAATTATCAGAGGAACCCCACTGTTCTGGGACAATCAGGAGGTGCCTCTTGGGCTTTCTTTCATACTCCAGTCTAATTACTCTATGATCTTTCCTGTTATCAAGGAAATCAAAAGGCATGTTTGCACCACTGTATCTAAATTAGCAGAGGGAAGCTGTTAAAAGTGGCAACACAGCGAATTACATAATGGTCTTTACAAGTTCCTCTCTAGGTTTAGTCACTGGCCCTTTATTGTGAAACCAATTATAAGGGTATGTGAATCATTAGAAATTGCCTAGAAATAGGCCTGAGTGACACAGCAGTCTAAGGCACTGAATCTCAGCGCTAGAGGCTTTCCTACAGACCCTGGTTCGATCCTGGGCTGTATCACAACCGGGTGGCACACAATTGGCCCAGTGTCGTCCGGGTTAGGCGAGGGTTTAGCTGGGGTAATCCATCATTGTAAAATAAGATATATATATATATTTTTTTTTTTTTTTCATTGAATATCTGAAACATACAACATACTTGCAGTGAAGCTGCTCAACAACAACATCATACCAGTCATCCAACAGAATCCCATTCAGAGCGACACACAGAAGCATCCAGGGTCAATGCCCTGCTCAAGGGCACATTGACAGATCTCCCAACAGGCCAAAAAACGTGAACCCAAACCCTCCAAGATCACTCCACAGTTCCCTAATAGCTGTCCCTCAACCATTCAAGGACCCTCCCACACCCCCCCCCCCTCCCAAGAAGAAAAATAAAAATAAAAAATACAATTCATTCCATTCCACACCCACAAGAACCCCCAATGCACCAACAACCAAGACAATGAACTAAATATAAAAGAAAAAGACAGAAGAAAACAGCAAACAATGTAATTGTTGTTATTTTCTAACCTAAATAAATAAATACAGTGGGGAGAACAAGTTTTTGATACACTGCCGATTTTGCAGGTTTTCCAACTTACAAAGCATGTAGAGGTCTGTCATTTTTTTAAATCATAGGTACACTTCAACTGTGAGAGACGGAATCTAAAAAAATATCCAGAAAATCACATTGTATGATTTTTAAATAATTAATTTGCATTTTATTGCATGACATAAGTATTTGATACATCAGAAAAGCAAAACTTAATATTTGGTACAGAAACCTTTGTTTTCAATTACAGAGATCATACGTTTCTTGTAGTTCTTGACCAGGTTTGCACACACTGCAGCAGGGATTTTGGCCCACTCCTCCATACAGACCTTTTCTAGATCCTTCAGGTTTCGGGGCTGTCGCTGGGCAATACGGACTTTCGGCTCCCTCCAAAGATTTTCTATTGGGTTCAGGTCTGGAGACTGGCTAGGCCACTCCAGGACCTTGAGATGCTTCTTACGGAGCCACTCCTTAGTTGCCCCGGCTGTGTGTTTCGGGTCGTTGTCATGCAGGAAGACCCAGCCACGACCCATCTTCAACGCTCTTACTGAGGGAAGGAGGTTGTAGTCCAAGATCTCGCGATACATGGCCCCATCCATCCTCCCCTCAATACGGCGCAGTAGTCCTGTCCCCTTTGCAGAAAAGCATCCCCAAAGAATGATGTTTCCACCTCCATGCTTTACGTTGGGATGGTGTTCTTGGGGTTGTACTCATCCTTCTTCTTTCTCCAAACACTGCGAGTGGAGTTTAGACCAAAAAGCTCTATTTTGTCTCATCAGACCACATGACCTTCTCCCATTCCTCCTCTGGATCATCCAGATGGTCATTGGCAAATTTCAGACGGGCCTGGACATGCGCTGGCTTGAGCAGGGGGACCTTGCGTGAGCTGCAGGATTTTAATCCATGACGGAGTAGTGTGTTACTAATGGTTTTCTTTGAGACTGTGGTCCCAGCTCTCTTCAGGTCATTGACCAGGTCCTGTCGTGTAGTTCTGGGCTGAGCCCTCACCTTCCTCATGATCATTGATGCCCCACTGGGTGAGATCTTGCATGGAGACCCAGACCGAGGTTGATTGACCGTCATCTTGAACTTCTTCCATTTTCTAATAATTGCGCCAACAGTTGTTGCCTTCTCACCAAGCTGCTTGGCTATTGTCCTATAGCCCATCCCAGCCTTGTGCAGGTCTACAATTTGACCCCTGATGTCCTTACACAGCCTTCTGGTCTTGGCCATTGTGGAGAGGTTGGAGTCTGTTTGATTGAGTGTGTGGACAGGGGGCTTTTATACAGGTAACGAGTTCAAACAGGTGCAGTTAATACAGGTAATGAGTGGAGAACAGGAGGACTTCTTAAGGAAAAACTAACAGGTCTGTGAGAGCTGGAATTCTTACTGGTTGGTAGGTGTTCAAATACTTATGTCATGCAATAAAATGCTAATTAATTACTTAAAAATCATACAATGTAATTTTCTGGATTTTTGTTTTAGATTCCGTCTCTCACAGTTGAAGTGTACCTATGATAAAAATTACAGACCTCTACATGCTTTGTAAGTAGGAAAACCTGCAACATCGGCAGTGTATCAAATACTTGTTCTCCCCACTGTATATATATATATATATATATATATATATATATATATATATAAAATAAAATACAAAGGACATCAAGGATAATTAAAATCAACTGTATATGTTTGTGTGCACAATTGGCCCAGCGTCGTCCGGGTTAGGGGAGGGTTTGGCCGGGGTAAGCCATCATTGTAAAATAAGAATCTATTATTAACTGACTTTCCTAGTTCAATAAAGATTGGGAATGATATATATTTCAACATAACAGAGAGCCATAGTACGTTGAATAAAATATAAATGGGAGCAAGTCTCCCATGAAATTGTAACGGATTTCCTCCTCTTCGTCTGAGGAGGAGTAATGATTGGACCAAAGCGCAGCGTGGTAAGTGTTCATGATGATTTTAATTAAAGAAAGCACTGTGGCAGCTCCTGGCTGACTGCCGGCTCTGGCAGCTCCTGGCTGACTGCCGGCTCTGGCAGCTCCTGGCTGACTGCCGGCTCTGGCAGCTCCTGGCTGGCTGATGGCTCTGGCAGCTCCTGGCTGGCTGACGGCTCTGGAAACTCCTGGCTGGCTGGCGGCTCTGGCGGCTCCTGGCTGGCTGGCGGCTCTGGCGGATCCTGGCTGAGTGGCGGCTCTGGCGGCTCCTGGCTGACTGGCGGCTCCTGGCTGACTGGCAGTTCCTGGCTGTCTGGTGGCTCTGGCGGCTCCTGGCTGACTGGCGGCTCTGGCGGCTCCTGGCTGGCTGTTCTGGCGGCTCAGGACAGACGGGAGACTCTGGCGGCTCAGGACAGACGGGAGACCAGATGCGTAGAGCCGGCTTCATGGCACCTGGCTCGATGCCCACTCTAGCCCGGCCGATACGAGGAGCTGGAATGTACCGCACCGGGCTATGCACACGCACCGGGGACACCTTGCGCTCCACCGCATAACACGGTGCCTGCCCGGTCCCGCTCGCTCTCCGGTAAGCACGGGGAGTTGGCTCAGGTCTCCTACCTAACTTAGCCACACTCCCCGTGTGCTTCCCCCAATACATTTTTGGGGCTGCCTCTCGGGCTTCCAGCCACGCTGCCATGATGCCTCCTCATACCGGCGCCTCTCCGCTTTCGCTGCCTCCAGCTCTGCTTTAGGGCGTCGATATTCCCCTACTTGTGCCCAGGGTCCCTTGCCGTCCAAAATCGCCTCCCAAGTCCAGGAGTCTTGTGTTTTCGGCCGCTGCTGCTGCCCATTACCACGCTGCTTGTTCCTCTTGTGGTGGGTGTTTCTGTAACGGATATCGTCCTCTTCGTCTGAGGAGGAGTAAGAATCGGACCAAAGCGCAGCGTGGTAAGTGTTCATGAGGAGTTTAATTAAAGAAAGCACTAAACACTGAATCAAAACGATAAACGATGATGTGAATTTACAAAACCGAAACAGTACCGTGTGGCCCAAACACTCACACGGAAACAAACACCCACAAACCAAAAGTGAAACCCAGGCTACCTAAGTATGATTCTCAATCAGAGACAACTAACGACACCTGCCTCTGATTGAGGACCATACTAGGCCGAACACAAAAACCAACATAGAAAAACAAACATAGACTGCCCACCCCAACTCACGCCCTGACCATACTAAAACAAAGAATAAAATAACAGAACTATGGTCAGAACGTGACAGAAAGTCTGTTTAAAGTAGCCTCACTTCCCAGCCTTATATCAACACTATGAAACAATTTTTCTGTGGTTTGGTTCCATTTAGAATACATGGTTAAATCTCTGATAAAACCTGGTACAGGCTGTCTTGGAGGAAAAGTGATGTTGCAGAACTATACCTTGGTGATGTAAAAAACTAAAACACAGTTAGGATAACTTCAACCCAAGCTAGGCTAGACAATAGATCATCTCAGCTAACTCAAAACCAAAATCTCACGTAATTTGGTCAGATGCTCGATTATGTTTTTTCTGATGCATGGGTTTATTAAAAAGCTGATGTGTTTCGAACTAATTCGGTCTTTGCCAAACTTGCCTTTTTCACTTGCTTCAGTCTGCTAAATTCTAACTATTTATTTAACCTCAAAAGAGCTCCCAATGGACAGGGAGATTATTTTCTCAACTTTCATTAGAAGAAATCAAGAAACGTGGAAGAAACCTTCCAAAGGAACATTTGTGGGATTCGTGAACATTAAAAAGCCACATGAAAGGGCATTACATTCAACAATAAAGTGCATGTAACTATTAGACTCTATTAGCATTCATGAAAGGAAGTGAAAGGAGCTCAAGGGGGTGCCTAACAGGACAGGGGTAATAAATTGGCAATCCTCATTAAGTAGCACATCATATGAATGTGGGTACAAACCTAGAAGCCCACCGGTAAGCCCATTTGGTTATCATGGACAGAGACTATATAATACACGTTGATGGTATAAGGGTATATCATGAGTTGATTAATCGGGTGAGTGTCAAAAGATAAGATATTATCCTTGCCCTTTTTGTGGCCAAAAAAAAACTACGCATGGGGCTCATGGTTTATAGATTTTTGAAGAGTGCCAACAAGGTTTCACAGGTGATAAATCAATGTTAGATGGCACCTTTAGCTACAGGAGTACATCCGAATTGATACAATAAATCTCACTGGTGCAGGAGCATTGACAGCAGACAGGTTGTAACCATAGAGATAAGTGGTTTCCTTTTTGTTTCAATGGAACTGATTGTCAAGGAGTACAGCAATCCATTACCTTTGTGTGTGTGTGTGTGTGTGTGTGTGTGTGTGTGTGTGTGTGTGTGTGTGTGTGTGTGCGTGTGCGTGTGCGTGTTCGTGCGTGCGTGCGTGCGTGCATGTGGTGTGTGGTGTGTGGTATGTGTGTGTGCACACGTTTGGAGAGAAGTGGCAGCCCCAATAAACCAAAAAACTGTGATGATTACTGAGCTTTGTCCAATTACTTTTTTGAAGTGGATGGATGGGCAATCTAATCTGGTCTAATCCCAAATGGCGGGATTCCCTTTAGATTTCAGTGTAAAGCTGAAAGTTTTACACCTGTACAGTAATGGGCTAAAAGTTGAGCCATTAAAGTACAGCTTGTCTTCATGGTTTATAGGTTTTCGAAGAGTGCCAACAAGGTTTCACAAGGGAGTACATCCGAGGTGACACAATAAATTGACTCACCAGTGCAGGAGTGTTGACAAAAGACAGGTCGTAACGATAGAGATAAAATGAGCCAAGGGCACCAAAGAAGGCTACAGGTTGTGATGCGCTGTGGCTAAAAATAAAGACACACACAAACCACATGAAGCCACTTCAGAGGTCGTGTCATTGCACAGTTGCATTTCATGTGCATGTACAATCCAATCAAGTTCAGGGTGAGACGCAGGGCTATTCTGGCAATGACAATCCATGTATATATTTGGGCCACAAGTCCAGGGCCTCCCCCATATGTCCTAGAGCAGGGTTTCCCAAACTGTCCTGGGTGCACGTTTTCGTTTTTGCCATAGCACTACATAGATGATTCAAATAATCAAAGCTTGATGATGAGTTGGTTATTTGAATCAGCTGCATAGTGCTAGGGCAAAAACCAAAATGTGTGTGTGTGTGGGGGGGTGGAGACTAGAACATTGCACTATTATATTACTGTCACTGTGACAGAATGCAGTGTATCCCCAAAGGATGATCAAATTTTGCAGCTTTTAAAAACTTAACCAGTTATAGCTAAATATAGTACAGTTGTAGCTCTTCATTATGTTGTTTTCTCAATTTAATCAGTGAGCCATTACATCACAACCTTTTGGTTGCGTATTCATTCTGGGTAATCCACTCCTCACAGCCATATTAGAAATCCCCATAGAGATTAAACAACTAAAAACTATACATAACAATGCATGTGGATAAATCACTCTTTTGATTATAGCACAGGTACAATAGATTTGTGGTTATATATTTGTCAACAAATCAAACAAATTACAAGGTTCCTCACAGTTATCTGATCAAAAAGTGAAACCCCAGCGAAATCTTAGCAGGAAAGCAAATCCTTACCCCTCTCTGTTTTTGGCTGAATGCATTTCCGACACCTTCTTCAACTCCAAGACCAATACCCATCTAGTGTATGTGCAGAAATGTATCTGAATCTCAGGAGGATGAAATGAGGAATTACATCCGAGGTAAAAATGCAATGTACTATTCCCCAGGCAACCGGCCTCTACTGTGGGTGACTCAACAAGACCAGTGCAGTACAAAGAGCCTTTGTCAGCATCACACTACACCTGGGGAAAAAAGGAGGAAGAGAAGAAAAGGGAGAAGCGGGGTTGGCCATGAAGAGGGGATAAAGGAGGACCACTAACAAGTGCGGTAGGGCTAATCTTTCAATTGGATCTGACAGAGACTTTGTAGGAGTGTATGGAATATGGAATCCAATTACATTCTAATAGTTGGTTTAGAATCTGTTCATGTGTTTTTCCACATTACAGTGAACTCATTTCTTGTGAAAATGTTGCTTAGTTTTTGTGGTTACAACTGAGTTAAGCTTAGGGAAATTGTTTCACTGCAACATGGGAATACATTTTTCAAATAAAAATAAATAAACTGCTTGCTGAGGGAGAGAAATTCAAATACACTATATATACAAAGTATGTGGACATACAGTACCAGTCAAACGTTTGGACACACCTACTCATCCAAGGGTTTTTCTTTATTTTTACTATTTTCTACATTGTACAATAATAGTGAAGACGTTGAAACTATGAAATAACACATATGGAATCATGTAGTAACCAAAGAAGTGTTAAACAAATCAAAATAGATTTATATTTGAGATGTTTCAAAGCAGCCACCCTTTGCCTTGATGACAGCTTTGCCCACTTTTAGCATTCTCTCAACCAGCTTCATGATGTAGTCACCTGCAATGCATTTCAATTAACAGGTGTGCCTTGTTAAAAGTGAATTTGTGGACTTTTAATGTGATTGTGCCAATCAGTTGTGTTGTGACAAGGTAGGGGTGGTATACAGAAGATAGCCCTATTTGGTAAAAGACCAAGTCCATATTATGGCAAAAACAACTCAAATAAGCAAAGAGAAATGACATTACATCAATACTTTATGAAAGGAAGGTCAGTCAATCCAGAAAATGTCAAGAACTTTAAAAGTTTCTTCAAGTACAGTCACAAAAAACATCAAGCACTATGATGAAACTGGCTCTCATGAGGACCGCCACAGGAAAGGAAGACCCAGAGTTACCTCTGCTGCAGAGGATAAGTTAATTAGATTTACCAGCCTCAGAAATTGTAGCCCAAATAAATGCTTCACACAGTTCAAGTAACAGATACATCTCAACATCAACTGTTCAGAGGATACTAAGTGAATCAGGCCTTCAGGGTCAAATTGCGGCAAAGAAACCACTACTAAAGGACACCAATAAGAAAAAAGAGACTTGCTTGGGCCAAAAAACATGATCAATGGACATTAGACCAGTGGAAATCTGTCCTTTGGTCTGATTTTTGGTTACAACTGCTGTGTCTTTTTAAGACGTGGAGTAGGTGAATGGATGATCTCCACATGTATGGTTCCCACCGTGAAGCATGGAGGAGGAGGTGTGATGGTGTGATGGTGCAGGGGTAGTTTGCAGGTGACATTGTCAGTGATTTATTTAGAATTCAAGGCACACTTAACCAGCATGTCTACCCCAGAATTCTGCAGCAAAATGCCACCCCATCTGGTTTGCGCTTAGTAGGACTATCATTTGTTTTTAACAGGATAATGACCCAACACACCTCCAGGCTGTGTAAGGGCTATTTGACCAAGAAGGAGAGTGATGGAGTGCTGCATCAGATGACCTCACAGCCAACAAGTGCTCAGCATATGTGGGAACTCCTTCAAGACTGTTGGAAAAGCATTCCAGATGAAGCTGGTTGAGAGAATGCTAAGAGTGTTCAAATCTGTCATCAAGGCAAAGGGTGGCTACTTTGTAGAATCTAATATATAAAATATATTTTGATTTGTTTAACACTTTTCATGATTCCATATGTGTTATTTCATAGTTTTAATGTCTTCACTTTTATAATACAATGTAGAAAATATATTTTTTAAATAAAGAATAACACTTGAATGAGTAGGTGTGTCCAAACTTTTGACTGGTGCTGTACCTTCAAATTAGTAGATTCGGCTATTTCAGCTACACCCGTTGATGACAGGTGTATAAAATTTCCCACACAGCCATGCAGTCTCCATAGACTCTGTGTTGTTGTTTTTGTCACACTGCTTTGCTTTATCTTGGCCAGGTCACAGTGATAAATGAGAACTTGTTCTCAACTGGCCTGCCTGTTAAATAAAGGTGAAATAAAAAAAATTAAAAGAGACAAACATTGGCAGTAGAATGGCCTTATTGAAGAGCTCAGTGACTTTCAACATGGCACCGTAATAGGATGCCACCTTTCCAACAAGTCAGTTCATCAAATTTCTGCCCTGCTAAAGCATCCCTGGTCAACTGTAAGTGATGTTATGGTGAAGTGGAAACATCTAGGAGCAACAACGGTTCAGCCCGCAAAGTGATAAGCCACACAAGAATTGGGTAGCACTTAAAAATTGTCTGTCCTTGGTTGCAACACTCACTACCCAATTCCAAACTGCCTCTGGAAGCAATGTCAGCACAATAACTGTTAATCACGAGCTTCGTATAGCTTCACAATCTGGGTTTGGCAGATTCCAGGAGAACTCTACCTGTCCCAATGCATAGTGCCTGCTAACTGTGAAGTTGGGGGGAGGAGGAATAATGGTCTGGGGCTGATTTTTATGGTTTGGGCTAAACAGTAGCTACTACTAACAAAGGAGCTAAATAATAATATTGTATAATGCTTCTAGAAAGAAATGGAAAAATGCATAACGGAAATAGGTCCTAATTTCAGATTTGATAGTGTGTGCGTTTGTGAAGAGTGGGAATAAATCCACATCGTTACAGTCACAGATTTAAAAAATGTATGGCCTTTGTTCTTAACTTTTTAGCCACATATTATAGAAACGCACTGTTTTCACACATGTAGACACTGGTTTGGTGGAGATAATGAATACATTTTGTTGTTTTACAGCCTGAATTCAAATATTTTTTTCACCCATCTACACACATACCTCATAATGACAAAGTGAAAACATGTTTTTACTTGAAAATGAAAAGCTGAAATATCTCATTTACAAAAGGTATTCACACACCTGAGTCAGTACAAGTTAGAATCACCTTTGGCAGCGATTACAGCTAAGTGTCTAAGAGCTTTGCACACCTGGAATGTAAAATATTTGCACATTGTACTTTTTCAAATTCTTTAAGCTCTGTCAAGTTGGTTTTTGATCATTGCTAGACAGCCATTTTCATGTCTTGCCATAGATAATTCAAAACTGTAACTAGACCACTCAGGAACATTCAATGTCGTCTTGTTAATCAACTCCCGTGTATATTTGGCCTTGTGTTTTAGGGTATTGTCCTGCTGAAAGGTGAATTTGTCTCAGTGTTTGTTGGAAAGCAGACTGAACCAAGTTTTTCTCTAGGATTTTGCCTGTGCTAAGCTTTATTCTGTTTTTACTCTAAGAAACTCCCTAGTACTTGCCAATGACAAACATACCCATCACATGACGCAGCCACCACCATGCTTGAAAATATGAAGAGTGGTACTCAGTGATGTGTCATGCTGTATTTTTCCAAACATAATGGTTTGTATTCAGTACATAAAGTTAATTTCTTTGCCATATTTTTTGCAATTTTACTTTAGTGCCTTATTGCAAAAAGGATGCACGTTTTGGAATATTTTTTATTCTGTACAGGCTTCCTTCTTTTCACTTTGTCATTTAGATTAGTATTGTGAAGTAACTATTAGAGGTCGACCGATTAATCGGAATGGCCGATTAATTAGGGACGATTTCAAGTTTTCATAACAATCGGAAATCTGTATTTTTGGGCGCCGATTTGCCGATATTTTTTTTATTAAAAAAATAATAATAATTGTACCTTTATTTAACTAGGCAAGTCAGTTAAGAACACGTTCTTATTTTCAATGACGGCCTAGGAACGGTGGGTTAACTGCCTCGTTCAGGGGCAGAATGACAGATTTTCACCTTGTCAGCTCGGAGGATCCAATATTGCAACCACACAGTTAACTAGTCCAACGCAATAACGACCTGCCCCTCTCTCGTTGCACTCCGCAAGGAGACTGACTGCCTGTTACGCGAATGCAGTAAGGCAAGGTAAGTTGCTAGCTAGCATTGAACTTATCTTATAAAAAACAATCAATCAATCATAATCACTAGTTAACTACACATGATTGATGATATTACTAGATATTATCTAGCATATCCTGCGTTGCATATAATCTGACTGAGCATACAAGCATCCAAGTATCTAAGTATCTCACTGAACGGTGGTAGGCAGAAGCAGGCGCGAAAACATTAATTCTAACAGCACTTTTGTGCGTTTTGCCAGCAGCTCTTCGTTATGCGTCAAGCACTGCGCTGTTTATGACTTCAAGCCTATCAACTCCCGAGATGAGGCTGGTGTAACCGAAGTGAAATGGCTGGCTGTTAGCTAATAGCGTTTCAAACGTCACTCGCTCTGAGCCTTCTAGTTGTTGTTCCCCTTGCTCTGCATGGGTAACGCTGCTTCGATGGTGGCTGTTGTCGTTATGTTGCTGGTTCGAGCCCATGGAGGAGCGAGGAGAGGGACGGACGCTATACTGTTACACTGGCAATACTATAGTGCCTATAAGAACATCCAATAGTCAAAGGTATATGAAATACAAATGGTACAGAGAGAAATAATCCTATAAATACTATATTAACTACAACCTAAAACCTCTTACCTTGGAATATTGAAGTCTCATGTTAAAAGGAACCACCAACTTTCATATGTTCTCATGTTCTGAGCAAGGAACTTAAACGTTAGCTTTTTTACATGGCACATATTTTACATGGCACATATTTTTACATGGCATATATTGCATATTGGCACATATTACTTTCTTCTCCAACACTTTGTTTTTGCATTATTTAAACCAAATTGAACATGTTTCATTATTTATTTGAGGCTAAATTGATTTTATTAATGTATTATATTAAGTTAAAATAAGTGTTAATTCAGTATTGTTGTAATTGTCATTATTAGAAATAAATAAATACAAATCAGCCGATTAATCGGTATCGGCTTTTATGGTCCTCCAATAATCGGTATCGGCGTTGAAAAATCATAATCGGTCGACCTCTAGTATAAAATAAATAATTCAAATACTGAGCTATAGTAATGTAATTGCTCAGGGGGAAAAATGTGTTTAACAAGGCTGTATCACATCCAGCCGTGATTGGGAGTCCCATAGGGCGGTGCACAATTGGCCCAGCGTCGTCAGGGTTCGGCCAAGGGTTCGGCCGTCATTGTAAATAAGAATTTGTTCTTAACTGACTTGCCTAGTTAAATAAAGGTTCCATTTAAAAAAAAACTAAAACAAGTAATAAACTCAGCAACAAACTTAACATAATAAGATTCAACAACTGAACACGTTCCACAGACATGTGACTAACAGAAATTGAATAATGTGTCCCCGAACAAATTGGGGGTCAGAATCAAAAGTAACAGCTCCATTAAGTACTGCAGTGCATCTCTTCCTCATGGACTGCACCAGATTTGCCAGTTCTTCCGCCAAAGTGTGGCCTTAGCCCTCACTTCACAGATCTGCATTGTAAAGGGTTTAAATGTCTATTTTGGAGGTGGAGGGCTCAATGGGATTGAGCTCTACCATGGCTTTTCGCTGGCCATGACAGAACACTGGCATTCCTGTCCTGCAGGAAGTCACAGCCAGAACGAGCAGTATGGAGGCTGGTGGCATTGTTATGCTGGAGGGTCAGGATGAGCCTGCAGGAAGGGTACCACATTTTTTTTTATTTTTACCTTTATTTAACTAGGCATATTTGTACTTTGTCAGCTCGTGGGTTTGAACTTGCAACCTTCCGGTTACTAGTCCAACACTCTAACCACTAGGCTACTCTGCCGCCCCATGAGGGAGGAGGATGTCTTCCCTGTAACGCACAGCATTGACATTGCCTGCAATGACAACAAGCTAAGTCCGATGATGCTGTGACACACCGCCCCAGACCATGACAGACCCTCCACCTCCAAAATAGACATTTAAACCCTTAACAATGCAGATCTGTGAAGTTATTTGGATTTTTACGAATTATCTTTGAAAGACAAAGGTTGTTTTTGCTGCTGAGTTTACTTTTTCTCTCAAAAAGGTAGAGGTCAAAATTATTGGCACCCCTATTTTTAATACCTCACCTTGTGAGGATAACACCACTGAGCCTTTTTCTAAAATGTTTTATGAGTTGGAGAACACCTTGGGAGGGATCTTAGACAATTCCTCCAGACTTAATCCTTCCAGATCCTTGATATCCTTCGTCTGATATATTTTGTTTTCATTTCATCTGACCAAAGCACCGGTTCCAATCCAAGTGCCAATGGCGTTTAGCAAACTCCAGACTTGTTGGATGAAATTAAAATAGAGCTCTTTGGCCACTCACACCAGTGGTGGGTTTGGTGTTGAAATGAGAATGCATGAGCAGAAAAGAACCCTACTGTAAAATATGGTGTTGGACATTTGATATTATAGGGCTATTTTGCTTCCCCTGGTCCTGGGGGCTCTTGTAAATTTCAACAGCATCATGAACTTTACCCAGTACAATGATATTTTAACCAAAAACCAGGTTGTCTCTGCCAGGAGGCTAAAACTTAGCCGCAAGTGGATCTTCCAGCAAGACAATAACCCAAGCACACATCAAAATCCACAAAGAAAGGGTTAATTGGCCACCAAATCAACATTTTGCAATGGTCATCTCAGTCTCTGAACATTGAAAACCTGTGGTTTGAATTGAAGAGTGCAGTCCATAACCACAGACAAAGTATATCAAGGATCTGGAAGGATTCTGTATGGAGGAATGGTATAGATCCCTCCCAATATGTTATCCAACTCTTTTTTTTTTTATCCTTTTTTAAAGGCTCAGTGCTGTAATTCTCGCAAGGTGGGGAATTGAATACATACAATATTGCTCAGTATTTAAATTATTTATTTTACACAGTCAATTTTTGCTCATTTTTATCAAGGCTGTCAATAATTTCAGACCCTACTGTATGTATGGAGACAAGCAGTATGGTAAGGAAACTTATTTTAGGGAAACTAAACATGGGAGATTAAATGTGGTGGATGAGTGCAATATTAGGTGCAAAAAGTTTCTATTCAATCAAAGCTGGAAGTTTCCAGGTGAAGATAAGCTCCAAGCATGCACAATTTAATCAATGTTCTTCTAAAATAAATTGTTAGTATGTGCAAGAGGAACAAAAAGAAACTCAACTGGATACTAACACAAACATGATCGATCACAGCATGGGCTGAATAAATAATATTTAGCTTCCCTCATCCTGGAAACGTCAAGAAGCCATTTTTGATTTAACATGATCTGTAGTAGTGGACTGATGAGGATCCATATCATACTACCTAAACTGCATTACACAGTTCTAAAAATAGCCAACTGAACCACACTGTCCTCTGTCACTCAGTTGTTGACAAGGAAAGGATGAAGAAACAGAGGTAAGTCTGCCATCTGGTGGTTGACATTATATTTCACTTTTCACAGTTCCTTACTTTCTGATGGACTATGGGTGGAATTTATTCATGATATTGGGAGGTATAATATGACACACCTCCCATGGGAGGTATAAGATGACACACCTCCAACCCTGCTTCCTATGAATTAATAATGGAAAAAATGATGTAATAAGTGTATCACTAGCCACTTTAAACAATGCCACTTCATATAATGTTTACATACCCTACATGACTCATCTCATATGTATATACTGTACTCTATACCATCCACTGCATCTTGCCTATGTCGTTCTATACCATCACTCATTCATATGTTTTTTTTATGTACATATTCTTATTCATTCCTTTACACTTGTGTGTATAAGGTAGTTGTTGTGAAATTGTTAGGTTAGATTACTCGTTGAATATTACTGCATTGTCGGAACTAGAAGCACAAGCATTTCACTACACTCGCATTAACATCTGCTAACCATGTGTATGTGACAAATTAAATTGGGTTTGATTTGATTTGATATTACTTCACTGTAACCTGAAAAACTGCCATCTTGTGGGACGTTGGATTTTGATGCACGCCCACAGCTGTCTTAACACCCATGCTTATAAACAGCCTTGCATGTTTATTACAACTCTAAATGCAAAGCGACAGAGGACATACTTCAATATCTGAAACACTGTCTAAATATATGATAAGACTAGGAAAATAACTATGCAGTTACTTTGAAGTGACTCCGACCTTCCTTAAACATAGAGGGAATGAGAGCAATGGTAGCCATGTTAAATCGCTCAGGAGGTTGAGTTACATGCATGGTTACATGCATGGTGTATCAAATTAGGAATCAGCCCATCAACTGTATTAGAAAACCATCACTATTGGACAATTCAACATTATTGTAATTCAACATGTCTATGCATATACATGAACAAGAATTGCAGTCAAATACAATCGAATATAACTGTATTGGTTTGTTTTACTGTTAAGATACCAGCTGGACTCATATCCATCCAATTTTCAGAATGAGGTATGAGTTTTTAGGCTATGCACAACATTGGCACAATGTGGGCACAACCACATGAAAAAATACTATAGTATACTGTAGTATTACTATATTTATGTACTGTATTATTTACTATAGTGTTTTTGCTTTATTAGCTTTGACATAGAAGTGGGGGCTTTCTCCTTGAGGACACCTACTGGACAAATACTAAAAGAGCTAATGTAGTGTTTTTGCAGACATTACTGTAGTATTTACTACAGAGGTTTTTTGTAGGATAATACTGTAGTATTTGCTATAGTATTCTACAGTATAGCACAAAATTAGATAGTAAGTACTACACATGACCGAGGGATTCTACAGTGTGTAGTGGATTCTACAGTGTACTACAAAATTCTATATTAAGCCCTACCCGATCGAGGGATATTACAGTGTGTAGTATAGTATTCTACAGTAAACTGTAGTATTTTTTCATGTGGGCAATGCGGGATGAATTATTGGCCCAGTATCAGCAGCCCATATCTGGTGAGGGCTGCCCTCACTTTGCCTCAATAAGCCCATACTTTGGATCTTTTATTTTATTTTATTTTATCAGGATGCCCATTAGCCATCGCCAATGGCGACAGCTATTCTTACTGGGGTCAGACACATAACGAAAAAGACATTACAGGCAAAATACTTTACCATTTACATTCAGTTAAAAACATTAACATGCAGTGTGTGTGTGTGCGTGCGTATCTATCAGTTACATATACATGTCAGTACAAACACAAAAAGTAGGTCACATGGGGAGAGGTGTTGTGTCGTGAGGTGTTGCTATATTTGTTTTTTTGAAAGCAGGTTTACTGTTCGCTTGAGCTATATGAAATGGAAGGGAGTTCCGTGCAATCTTGGCTCTGTATAATACTGTACGTTTCTCTGAATTTGTTCTGGATCTGGGGACTGTGATTTAAACAGTGGAGGCTGCTGAGGGGAGGACGGCTCATAATAATGGCAGGAATGGAGTCAATGGAGTGGTATCAATGACATGGAAAGCATGTTTTTGGTGTGTTTGTTACCATTCCATTGACTCCATTCCAGCAATTATTATGAGCCGTCTACCCCTCAGGAGCCTCTACTCAGTGGTGATTTTAGCATGTCTCACAAAAAAAATTGTTTATGCATGCCAGCAAAGCCACTACACAACACAATACTAAACTATACATAAATTGCACTATAATGGTGACAAAGGCTGCCCAAACTGTTAGGGCCTACAGTACATAAAGCTGTCCCAACAGCAGATCATTATTTTCAGCACCATGGAGTGAATCCTTACCACCGCTACACCTGGCTATCTACGGAGCCTTGTCTGACATTAACGAGCGAGCTATGATGGGTGTAGTCAATATAACTATTTGTTCATCACTTTTGAAATGTACAGCGACAGAATTCAGAACATGGACCGCTCTTACAGTATTCTCCCTGTACACCAAGTCAGAACCATTTGATAAATATAAGAGGACAATGAAAGCTCTCTTACAATATTCGATGATGAGATTGCTCTAAAACAGGATAAAAGCTACATGTGCACCACCAATTCAGAACAGTCGGCTAAGTTATGAGGGGGGAAGGGACCAAATTATTAGGGTGAGGCACATTGGCTACTATCAGCTTAAAACAGAACATACACTTAGTATTACTTTCTTAGTTACAGTATACATATCTCCCTGGCATATTACATAATTTATGCAGCTGCACACAAAACATTTCTGGACTCACCGTTGTGCTTTGCTCACTTGAACAGGAAGGTGGCGTGGCGGCCCTTCTTGTGGGAAAATTTTGTCATGAAATTTTGTCATCAAAGTCTGTCAGTCTCTGGATTTGTAGTGCTTTCAAGACAACTGGGAACTCGGAAAAAACAAGATTGAATCATGACATCAGGGATCTTCAGGTCAGAGCTATAGAAAGAGGGCAGAGTTCCCAACTTGGAATTCCGAGTTGGATGAAATACATTTTCCCAGTCTGAGATCATTTTTTTCCAAGCTCCCAGTTGTATTGAACTCACTGAAGTCTGAGATTTCCCAGTTCTGAGTTTCCAGTTGTTTTGAACGTGCATAAGTCATGCTGAATTGACAGCATGGCCAATTTATTCAACCTTTTAAGCTTAGAAAAGACACCCTAAAACCCAGAAATGGACCACACTCCCTCTCTACCAAATAGCATGGGAAGCAAAATAGTGCCTGCTTTGCATAGTTTGCACTAGGGCACTAATTCCATCTAAACCACTCATTGTTGAATTTGCGATTTCCAACATATGTCCAATGGCCGATAAGCACCAATACATTTTATCTATAATTTCTCTTCAGATGACAAGGATTGAAAAGGATTTGCCAGTAGATTTTGCAGTGACGTAGTGTCCACATGAGTGACAGAACACTGAGCCAATCACAGCACAACTAGAGAAAATTACCAACCCCTACACTCTGTATTTGCCGCTGACTACCCCTCCACCACAGAAAACACTGAACTAGGCTGAAACACCTGCATTTTGGAGCTGTCTTACTCAAGAAAGCAAAAAATAGACCATGTTTGTATGCGGCTTAATTAACTCAAATAGTTATTTTACATTGTTTGCGCAAAACAGGCAACAAAAAATAATACAAAAATAGATTTTTAAGCTAAAATGATGGGTCGCCACTGCTAAGTTGGTGTAATGTGTAGCTTGTTCTTTATTAAATGCCTTTATTATGGCTAATAATTAGACTAAGGAAAAGCCCGTAACACTTCATTAAGAAAACACAAATAAAGTGTTACCAAAAAGTAATTTGGCACAGAGACTGTACCACAGCAAGCCACAAAATACAATTTAAGACAAGAGGTTATTTTATAGGAAATCTGATTTGTTGGTAACAAGGGCACTTTTTCAATAATGCAGTGCTCAAGGCAAGTCTAGGTCCAAGAGGCTTCTAAACAGCTTCTACCCCCAAGCCATAAGACTACTGAACATCAAATCAAATGGCTACCCAGACTATTTGCATTGCCCCCCCCCCCCTTTTACACTGCTGCTACTCTCTGTTATTATCTATGCATAAGTCACTTTAATAACACTACCTACATGTATATATTACCTCAATTACCTTGACTAACCGGTGCCCGCTGACATTGACTCTGTACCGGTCCCCCTGTATATAGCCTCGCTATTGTTATTTTACTAATGCTCTTTAATTATTTGTTACTTTTATTTCTTATTTTTCTTTAGCCAACCAGCTCAGGGAATGGGGACCAGTGACCACCACATGATACTAATTTAGCCATCCGCTACATCTACTTTGTCCAGGTTAACAGAATATTTATTAGAAATGCTAATGTGTGCACTAGACGCATAGCGATGGACATTAGTCCTGCCCACAAAGAAGATTCAGAAGCGACAAACAGCCGCAGTTCAGGCTCTTCCTAGGTGGCATTTTCCATCTGTCTGAAAAGGTATAATTTTATATAAATATTTGTTTTTGAAGGCAGTCTGAGATAGCATTTAAATTAGTAGTGTTTTACATCTTGATGTTAGATTGTTTCTCACCCTGAAAGTATAGGCCACGAGAAACAAATTCATGTTTCAGTTCTTTAAAGAGCCACCACAAACTTCAGCTAACCTTAGCCACCAAAAGCTAACAATCAATGGGAGTGATGGGGGCATGAGAGCATGTTTAAAAAAAGGTTGTCCAAATCACCTGAAATCAATTCATATTAACAACATATTTGGTTTGATGTTACTTAAAATGTGATTTGACAATTAAAAAAAGTATAATAATACATGCTCATATGCCCATCACTTCCATTGATTGTTATCTTGTGTTGGCTAAAGTTATCTGAAGTGTGTAGTGGATGTTAAAAGAGAAGGAACCATGGATTACAATTTATCCAGGCCCATGGACCACTTTCAAGGTGAGGAACTATCTAACATCAAGTTGTAAAATCATGAACTATAACGCAAAAATCTTAATCGTTGCACAGTAATATGCGCAGTAATATCTATAAAGATGGAACAAGATGGACTAGACTGGGCCTTTAAACCAAAAATATATTGCTGGTAAATGTTCAAGTACACATGTAATATCACACCCAATAACAAACCTAATGTAATATCATATGTCAATACTTTTGCTTGATTTAGCCTAGCTCGAGTACTTAAAAGTTGTCACGCCCTGGCCTTAGTTATCTTTGTTTTCTTTATTATTTTGGTTAGGTCAGGGTGTGACATGGGGGAATTATGTCTTTGGCCTGGTCTAGGGGGTTTTGTATGTTTATGGGGCTGTTCCCTTTCTAGGTAGTTAGTAGGCCTATGGTTCTCAATTAGAGGCAGCTGTCTATCGTTGTCTCTGATTGGGAACCATATTTAGGCAGCCATATTCTGTGGGTACTTTGTGGGTGATTGTCTTCTGTCTTTGTGTCTTTGCACCAGATAGGACCGTTTCGGTTTTCACATTTATTGTTTTGTATTTTGTAGTGTTCTCATTTATCGTCTATATTAAAGATGTTGTACACTAACCACGCTGCATTTTGGTCCTCCTCTCCTTCAACGGAAGAAAACCGTTACAAAAGTGTTTACCAAATATTATGCATTTGATCAAGGACTGATCAAGGACTGTATCGTACAGGTTGTAAACAAAAAAGATACGTCTCGAAAACAAGACTTTTCAGAGACCAAACCACCTGAAATACTATCATAATTTGGTGGGTGCTTATATCGGTCCTATTTTACATGTACGAGTGTGTCTTGATATGCATGCTTGAATTGGAAATATTTTTTTCCCATATACCATATCTGAGAGTGGGGTCGCGAACAGGGTCTGCCATTATCAACGGCGACCCTGGAGCAATTAGGGTTAGGTGCTTTTGGCTCAGGGATTCAAACTAGCGACCTTTTGGTTACCATCCCAGCACTTACCGCTAGGCTACCTGCCATCCTTCATGGAGATATTCAGATGAATACCCTCTACTAAACCACTTTTGCCAGTGTTACCAATAGAAAATCCAACTGAATACAAACACAGCCTCTAAAATCCCTATGCAATTTTCAAGGCTCAGATTATAAATGCATTCTCTATATTAGCAGAGAAGGAATGTGACGTCACCGGGTTAAAAGGCTCTTTCCCGGGGGCATATACACAAGGAGGGAACCTAATACTGACCCTTAAAACTATCCTCCTTGCAATTACAGTATTTGAAAACCTTAGAAGTGATTAACAGGGACTGACTGAAAAAAATTAGTGTAGCACATGTGAGGTCCTGTAAATAATCAAACACAAACACACAGTATGGAAGTTTGAAAATCAAAAGTTGGACATTTCCATGTAAAAAGCCCCATAAGCACTAATGTGAAGTTCATATGAGCACATCACATTTGGTGTCAAATGAAATCTAAGAGTCTATATTTGAGAAATGATGGTATACATAAGCAAAGGCTTTGATGTTTCTGGTCAAATGGATGGAAAAGTGTTCTTAGAAAACATCTAGCAGAAAAAGTCTTAAGTTATTAGAGATACATCAACACAATGTTGACATAAAGACTCCTGCCAACTAATATAATATTAGTTTTTGTTAAGGGAATTTTTATCAATAATGACTAATTATGTATACATTTCAATCAGGACTGACTAATCAGAATACTATTATGTTACTGTATATGTATGAATTTTCTTTTTAATCCTAGTACTGAATATAATGTGTGTAAATATAATCAAGAATTAGAACAATGACTGTCTGTTCCTTGGTAGAAATGAATGAACTATATCGCCATACTGGCTAGAATGCTTATCTACACAGGCTGACCTTGGCTCTAGGCGAGGTGGGAAGGCTTGAGAACTATAGAGCCTTTCTACCAGTGTCAAGAAGAGACGGAACATTTAGAAAATGCTGACGTCATTTTCAGTTTATAACCTGTGGTAAAATGTGTAAGGAGCAGTACTCTCGTGAATAAAATCTGCTGTTTGACTTTAAGACTGGGCTCTGTCCATTTTTATAAAATAAGGGTCTTACAAATCCTTATGAATTGACAGAGTATTTAATTTTAATTGGGTGTTAAAACATAGAGAAATTTAATTCCTGCAACAGTTTTACAAAAATGATTTGCCTTCTGTATGTTCTGTAAGAAAGTGTCTTGTCATTATGTTACCAAAAAAAAACTCAGATCCTAGATATTTTCTAATTTCTCTCCCTCATGAGGGAGGATAATGACAGTTCACAGAAGTAACAAGTAAAGGTAGACCTACCAATTAGTGTTTTACTGCAAAGAATTGGGTTTATGATTTATTAGTGATTAAAATGAGTAATTATGTTACCAAATATCCCTATTCTTTGCACTTTAACAATCATTTACACCAAACATTGTGACCAAACAAATAATGACTACACATGGCATTCATTTTAAATAAAGACATCTTTATCAAATTGTTGCACATATTAATTCTACGATGAGTGCATTCTCTTAGATTTATATTTGCAACATTATCTTAAATCAGACAAACCATTACAGTTTCTAGCAGCTTTCCTTGTTTCTTGTGTGCAGCATGGTGGCCAGATGTGATTGTTAGAGGGCTAGCTGCTAATTGGCATGTCCTCTCATCCTGAAATGAAGGGGTGTGATGGGGGGATTTCCCCAGTTTGAAATGTTATGCTATAATTCTATTTTTAAAATAATTATATTTCAAACTAATCATGATAATGGTCATATTTATGCTTAAAATCCTGTTTCTGATAAAAAGGAATATATCCTTGGTGTGCATCTTTGTAGTCCACCTGCCTCAGATGTGGGACTGGCCACTCCCTTTATTTTCTGTGTGCTAACTTTATGACTTCAATTAACCCTTGGAGTAGTGCTGGTTCTGCTATGTAGACCTCAGTTATACATTTATCTATGTTTGAGGTTTTAGAACATTTGTACTTTTATTGATTTACAGAATTGTAAGTATTTTTTTACCATGCTTTTTTCTCTCTCTTTGAGTAAATAAAACTCCTAATATTTGCACCCAACTCAGTTGTCTCTCGTTGCCTGCTAGGTCATCCCTTACATATGATGGCAGTGGTGGGATTTGAACTAACGCCTCCAAAGAGACTGGAGCCCATCAGGCACCGGGAAAGAGCTGAAAAAAACTGTTACTGTAATTTAATTATTCCAATATGTTTTCATTAATTGAATTCCCTTAATCTATTTTATGAGAATTTGTAAGATTCTTGTTTGCATAAAATAGACGGAGACCAGGCTTATCAATAATAGGTAACAGAATGTATTCTCGAAGCGCGCTGCCACGTTACCACGAGCAACAGTTTATATACAATAACATGACGTCATTTCATTGCTTCTAGAATGTATCCCCTCCTCCCGACCTAGAATTAAATTAGTTTAAAAGTTCATTCCAACTCACTAACACACTCACAGGTCACACAACGTAACTGAATTAACTCTTGTCCCCTCACCATTATCGATCACCACTTAGCTGACAGTTCTAATTAACAGAAAACCTAAGAATGCACTCACTACCTTATCTAAAACACCCCAGAGCTAAGTTGTCTGTTCAACCATAGGTTAACGACCCTATCCGCTTACTTAATCCACAACCCATTCCTCCCTGCCTAGTTGGAATGGTGTTCATTAACTTGAATTACTCCTTGTCCGTGTCACATAATCCCTTCTTATGAACTCATATTGTTAAACAGATATAATAAAACAGAGTATAAGTTTACCTAGTTGCAGTTCTATTTAAAATGAGGATATTGTTTAGTCATTTATTCATAATATTCCTAACAGAAACTCAAATAGTAACGGTCTAAAGTTATACTGTTACACACATTCATCTTCTGCTCATCTACCATTCCAGTGTTTAAATTTGTATATTGTAATTACTTCGCCACCATGGCCTATTTCTTGCCTTAACTAGTTATCTTACCTCATTTGCACTCACTGTACATAGACTTTTTGTTTTCTTTTGTTCTACTGTATTATTGACTGTTTTGTTTATTCCATGTGTAACTGTGTTGTTGTATGTGTCGAATTGCTATGCTTTATCTTGACCAGGTCGCAGTTGCAAATGAGAACTTGTTCTCAACTAGCCTACCTGGTTAAATAAAGGTGACATAAAAAATAAAAATAAATAATTTAAAACGTACTACTTTCATCAGAAATATATTGCAATTACTGTAGTAATTCTGAATATACATTAAATATATCGATGTGATTGCAAATGAAAAATGTTATTTTGTAACCATGTCAAATCCACTTATGTAAATGGTCATAACACATACCAGTGTAACAGGGTGGATAATCCCTGTTACTGATAGACTGTTTAAGTATTTGTTAGGACAGCCATTCTGTGTTGAACGTGATCAGTATTCCATTATGTTTGTTTTTCCTGTTTGCAGATTAATAATCTGATTGAGCACACCTGTGCCCCTCCCTATAAATGAGGGGCACATCGTGTGCTCTGAGCGCAAGTTTGCTGTCAGTGTTTTATAGAATTGTTTGTCGAGCATCATTGTTAAAGCCCCCATCCAGTCTTTTTAATTATATATTTAAATCATCACTATCTCTAATAAATCAATGTTTATTTCATTTAAATAACTTAAAATATATGTTTAATTATTTATTTCCCTGAGCCTCAGTTTGCCATAACAATGGTCAGTCTGATCATGTGGGCATGTTGATACAAATGTAAATATATTTACATACACAGCCCTGATAGGCAGGTACGATCATCTATACTCTAGAGCAGGGGTATTCAACTCTGGACCTCGAAGCCAGTTCCACTGCATTTTTTCAATGTCCAATCATCTTTTATTTGAAGGGGTTAGCTTGGTAGGCGCTAGATCCCTCAAACTCAACTCTGGACTTCGAAGAGTGATGTAGACCTGGCACACCACGTGGGTGCAGTTAATTATAAGGTAGAACAGAAAACCAGCAGCCTACAGACCTCATAGGGTAAGAGTTGAGTAACCCTGCCCTACAAGGTTCAGAGCCTGCTGGTTTTCTGTTCTACCTGATAATTAATTGTACCCACGTGGTGTGCCAGGTCTACATCAGTCCCTGATTAGAAGGGAACAATGAAAACAAGCAGTGGAACTGGCTTCGAGGTCCAGCGTTGAGTTTGAGGGCTCTAGAGCCTACCCCGCTTACCCCTTCAAAAGGAGGATACATATGCAAATAAAAGATGACTGGTCATTGGTCGGAATAATCGGATTAGATTGTGATGTCATGCTGTGGGCCAAAAACTCCACCCACCTGAACAGGTGTATGTTTTTTTTCCTCTCCAAATGCTCTAACACTTGAAGGGCATAAGCATCCTTTTCACAATGAGTTTTCAACATCAGTGTGTAAATATCATTACAAAAAAACTGGTAAATCACATTTGACTGGACTACCGCTTTAAGGTATTTATTAAAGTAAATTGTGGTTTGTATCTTGGTGTGGCAGCTTGGAGTCTGAGTTCCCCAGCTAGAAAACCCAAATTGTCAAACAGAAGGGGGAACTAACAAAGAGTCCGTGACAACAACCAAAACTTAACAGGTGGGGTTCTGCAAGACACTCATGGGGGTGTCCACTGAAAGTTGACAAGCAACAACAACTGGGACCTAAAAGACACCCACTAATTTTGTCCAAGAAGAGGCAAACAAAAGAAAAACCCACACCAAACTTCAAGACAGGAAGCAAACCAAAAAGTGGAGCAAAACAAAAACAGGGAAAATCAGATAAAAGTTAACCCTTCACATCTCTCAAGACAACTGGAGCACTGGGCCAGCCCAGGTGAAACACCTTCCCACTAACAAGATGACATACCGGCACAGGTGTAACACATACTAAGGAGGCGTCCAACCTCAAACTATAAATGGAAAAACCAAAGCCCAGAACAAGTCCAACAAGGTAAAGCACAACCCTATTGACTTGTTTGTTTTTTAATACCTATACTCAAAGGGGAAGGCTAACACTTTGTATAGAACATTTGCTTATTTTTGCTTATTCTAACTTATTATTGCAGCGTTGTATGGCTTCTCATTGTGTGCTGTTTGCTGTGCTATATACAGTGGGGCAAAAAAGTATTTAGTCAGCCACCAATTGTGCAAGTTCTCCCACTTAAAAAGATGAGAGGCCTGTAATGTTCATCATAGGTACACTTCAACTATGACAGAAAATGAGGGGGAAAAAAATCCAGAAAATCACATTGTAGGATTTTTTATGAATTTATTTGCAAATTATGGTGGAAAATAAGCATTTGGTTACCTACAAACAAGCAAGATTTCTGGCTCTCACAGACCTGTAACTTCTTCTTTAAGAGGCTCCTCTGTCCTCCACTCGTTACCTCTATTAATGGCACCTGTTTGAACTTGTTATCAGAATAAAAGACACCTGTCCACAACCTCAAACAGTCACACTCCAAACTCCACTATGGCCAAGACCAAAGAGCTGTCAAAGGACACCAGAAACAAAATTGTAGACCTGCACCAGGCTGGGAAGACTGAATCTGCAATAGGTAAGCAGCTTGGTTTGAAGAAATCCACTGTGGGAGCAATTATTAGGAAATGGAAGACATACAAGATCACTGATAATCTCCCTGGATCTGGGGCTCCACGCAAGATCTCACCCCGTGGGGTCAAAATGATCACAAGAACAGTGAGCAAAAATCCCAGAACCACACGGGGGACCTAGTGAATGACCTGCAGAGAGCTGGGACCAAAGTAACAAAGCCTACTATCAGCAACACACTACACCGCCAGGGACTCAAATCCTGCAGTGCCAGACGTGTCCCCCTGCTTAAGCCAGTACAGGTCCAGGCCCGTCTGAAGTTTGCTAGAGAGCATTTGGATGATCCAGAAGAAGATTGGGAGAATGTCATATGGTCAGATGAAACCAAAATATAGCTTTTTGGTAAAAACTCAACTCGTCGTGTTTGGAGGACAAAGAATGCTGTGTTGCATCCAAAGAACACCATACCTACTGTGAAGCATGGGGGGGGGGGGACATCATGCGTTGGGGCTGTTTTTCTGCAAAGGGACCAGGACGACTGATCCGTGTAAAAGAAAGAATGAATGGGGCCATGTATCGTGAGATTTTGAGTGAAAACCTCCTTCCATCAGCAAGGGCATTGAAGATGATACGTGGCTGGATCTTTCAGCATGACAATGATGCCAAACACCGCCCGGTCAACGAAGGAGTGGCTTCGTAAGAAGCATTAAAGGTCCTGGACCTTAAACCTTGTGAAGACTTACAGGAAACGTTTGACCACTGTCATTGCCAACAAAGGGTATATAACAAAGTATTGAGATAAACTTGTTATTGACCAAATACTTGTTTTCCACCATAATTTGAAAATAAATTCATTAAAAATCCTACAATGTGATTTTCTGGATTTTTTTTCCCTCATTTTGTCTGTCATATTTGAAGTGTACCTATGATGAAAATTACAGGCCTCTCATCTTTTTAAGTGGGAGAACTTGCACAATTGGTGGCTGACTAAATACTTTTTTGCCCCACTGTATGTAAACTTCTGACCCAATTGAATTATGATACAGTAAGTGAATTATAAGTTCTATAAAATCTAACAATTTTTGGAAAAATTACTTGTGTCATGCACAAATTAGATGTCCGAACCGACTTGCCAAAACTATAGTTTAACAAGAAAATTGTAGTGGTTGAAAAATGAGTTAGACACCAACCTAAGTGTATGAAAACTACCGACTTGAACTGTACACATGACCTCACACAGTTCCAACTCCATTAAGTTCGCTGACAACACAGCAGTAGTAGGCCCGATTACCAACAACGAGACAGCCTACAGGGAGGTAGGCACTCTTGACAACATGGTGCCAAGTTTAATAACCTCTCCCTCAATGTCAGCAAAACAAAAAAGGAGCTGATTGCGGACTTCAGGAGGAACCAGACTGGGCATGTCCCCATCTTCATCAACAGGGCCATCATGGAGAATTCCTCAGTGTGCATCTCTATGAGAAACCAACAGTCACCTTCACCACAGACACTGGTGAAGGTGGCATGTCAACAGTTCTTCAATCTCAGGATGCTGAAGAAATTCAGCCTTGTGTTTTAAGTTATTGCTGCTGAAAGGTTAATTATATTTTTTTCTCTGATTTTGTCTGTGCTTAGTTCAGTTTATCCTAAATAACTCCCTAGTCCTTGCCAATGACAAGCATAACCATAATATGATGCAGCCACCACTATGCTTTAAAATATAAAGAGTGGTACTCTGTGTTGGATTCACCCCAAACCAAATGCTTTGTATTCAGGAGAATAACTTTTTTGCAGTTTTACTATCGTGCCTTATTGCTACAGGATGCAAGTTTTGGATTATTATTTTGTTCAATTCTTTTCACTCTCTCATTTGGGTTAGTATTGTGGAGTAACTACAATGTTGATCTATCCTCAGCAGAGGACACCATTGGTGTCAGGTGTCGCAGGACAGCCAAGAAGATGATTAGGGACACCAGCCACGGCCTGATCAACCCGTTTCCTTTACTCAGACACAGGCAGTACAGGAACAGGGTGATACAGTGACGTCAGAAAGTATTCATTTCCTTATTCCATATTTTCTGTTAGAGCCGGAATTTAAAATGTATTAAATTAAGATTGTGTAGGCTATCAAAGAGGAAATGTGGAAATGTGTTTTGGGCTGTTAAGTTACTACACTTCGGATGGTGTATCAATACACCCAGTCAATACAAAGAAACAGTCATCCTTCATAAACTCAGTTGCCGGAGAGGAGTTTTAAACCAGGTGATTTTAAACCAGTTAGAGTTAAATGGCTGTGATAGGAGACAACAGAAGATGGATCAACATTGTAGTTACTCAGGCCTCTCGAGTGGCACAGTGGTGTAAGGCACTTCATCACAGTGCTAGCTGTGCCACTCGAGATCCTGGTTTGAGACCAGGCTGTCACAGCCGGGAGACCCATGGGGCGGTGCACAATTGGCCCAGCGTTGTCCGGTTTAGGGAAAAGTATGACCGGCCGGGATGTCCTTGTCCCATCGGGCTCTAGCGACTACTATGGCAAGCCGGATGCATACACGTCGTCAGGCCTGTTGTTGCGGCTGACTTCCTGGTTAAGTGTGCAGTGCTGCTCGTTTCGGAGGAGTATATATTTAAAACTAACTATGCAAGTCAGTTAAGAACAAATTCTTATTTACAATGGACGGCCTAGGAACAGTGGATTAACTGCCTTGTTCAGGGACAGATTTTTACCTCGTCAGCTCGGGGATTCGATCTAGCAACCTTTTGGTTACTGGCCCAATGCTCTAACCACTAGGCTACCTGCCGCCCCAGGGATGCACAACTCTCGACCTTCGCCTCCATACGGGAGTTGCTGTGATAGGACCAGACAATTGGGGAGGAAAATTAAATAAAAATCCTAAATATTCAGTCAGCTGCAATAACGCACAAAAGTAAAAAATATTGATATTTTTAAATGTAGCAAAGAAAATGAACAAAGCCTTGTGTGGTGTTGGATTTGCCCGAAACAAGTTCAACTTCATATTTTGAAGCAGCGTCAGCTGCATCATGTAATGAGTACTTGTCATCAGCAAGGACTAGGGAGTTATTTAGGATAAACTGAACTAAGCACAGGCCAAAATCCTAGAGGAAAACATGGTTAGTTTGTTTTCCAACCGACACTGGTAGAAAAATTCACATTTCAGCAGCAATAACCTAAAACAAGGCCAAATCGTCAATGGAGTTGCTTACCAATACGTCATTGAATGTTGCCGAGTTGCCTAGTTACAGTTTGGGCTTTATTTATAAAAAATTAAAAAGCCATGAAATTCTATGGCAAGAAAATGGTTGTCTGGCAATGATCAATATTCAACTTGACAGAGCTTGAATAATTTTAAGTATAATGCACAAATATTGTACAATCCAGGTGTGCAAAGCTCTTAGAGACTATCCCAGAAAGAGTCACAGCTGTAAATACTGCCAAAGATGTCAATACATGTATTGACTCAGGGGGTTAAATACTTATCTAAATCAAGATAAATGGAGGTTCTTTTTTAACAAACATTAAGGATTTTCCTTTACACTTTGACATGAGCATTGCGTGTAGATCATTAACATCAAATGTAAATTAATTCAATTTGATCTATTTTAACCCATTTTTTTTATTTAAATTTTAAGGCAGCATAATGTGAAAAGTTCCAGGGAGTGTAGACTTTCTATAGGCATTGTATTTGAAAGTAATTGAGATATTTGAAATAGTATCTGAACACAGGTCTGGGAATCAACAGGTACCAGTCATTCCACAAAAGCTAGTTGGCATTGGCTAGCGAAACTAACTTCCTTCATACTGCACGCAGAGACATAGAAATGGTATCAACAATTAATTGACAGAAACTCGCAGTATTAATTTAAACATGAGTAGCACGAAATGGACATGAGTTGCTAGAAATTAGTAACGTTTGTTTTATTGTCATTAATATCCACCCTTAGGAAAAAGTGGAAGCATCACAAAAAGAAAAAACAAGTAAAAAGTGAGACGGGAACATCGTGAGCCAAAAAGAAAGAAATGGCAACAGGAGCTTCATTGAATAGACAGCATTTTGATTGTACACATGATTCATTTCTTTCTTGTTTTAAGTTCCTACTATTGCTCCCCCAATCACATTTGTTCCAACTAGAAACCATTCTGAAAGACATTGACGTTATGGAGTCAAAAAAGATGCAAAAAAAAAGCTAAATACCCAGTCCCATACAAATGGTAACATCAACCTCTGCTGAAAACATGAACTAACAGGCAAGCACAATCGGAGTGCCATTCATTCGCAACTCAATCCCATTCAGGAATGTAACTGAAATATACCTCCATTGTCAATAAGGATAATTTTCCCCCCATTAAATGTTGTCATTCCGAGTTAACAGAGATCAGATGAAACAACTCTCCAACCACACACAGGCATTTCAGTTTGAACTGACATAAGGCTGTTGCCTCTGGAATGTTGAGCTTACAATTTGTTTCCTTGACCAGAACAGCTTGATATCAATGCAGCTATTTGGGTTATTTTTCTTTGTTCGTGCATTAGTGAACCGTTTAAAAGAATCAAAGAAAAAGACTGCGTTGGGATTCTTGCTTTAGATAAGCTTTTCCCTGCAGTGACCGGCAATTTCAGGGGTTGCTGACAAGAGACCAATTAGATACATACAATATTATATGAGTAAGAGAGCGGTCTACAGTAGTCCTTGTCCCTAATGATCCGTTCTTGTACAGATCAGAATTTAAGAGTCCACTGCTTGATGCTGGCGTCATGAGAGGTGGTCACTAGCGTGTGTTCATCTATCCAGGCCAGGCCACTGACATGGTGCAACCTGTGGGCATCTGTGGAAAGGGATGCGAGAACATAAGTGATGTCATATGGCTAACATTTAAAACATTGGGAGTGAATATACAGTATGTGTTGCTGCTAAAAACTTGAGCATGTGGTTTTCCACTGGAAAGTGTGAGCATTTTAATGTATCCCTAGAACAGGGGTTCATGAACCTTTTTAGCCTGGGACCCAAATGAGAAATTCTGTGTTTTCCTGGGACCCAAGCTTAGGAAAATATGCAACTATAAATAAAAGTCAGTACATTTCATTGCCCTTATGCCTAAAACAAATGGAATATAGACAAAAATAACAATGAAATTAAATAAACATGAATAGATATTTACATCGATATTATCCACCATTAAAAACACACACTGTTGCTGCTAAAATAAATCCTTTTCATTCTGAACTGGAATAAAGAGATCGATCACATCACAGATGTACAACAGAACACACAGGCTCAGTTTGATAGGGTTGCACTAAGTAACAATACAGATGAAAAATGACCAGGCCTCTTGTACATCTTACTGTAGAAATTGTTGAAAGTCTAGGTTGGAACTGTTGCTGTTAAAATACAATACATATTTCTATTCTGAACTGGAATAAACTGATTGATCACATCACACAGATATAGACAACACACTGAGTCCTAATGAGAGGTGTGGCTGGTTGAAGTTTTCAAAAAGCATGTATATTCTGGGCTCTGTTTTTGCAAGTGCAACACTGAGGTCATACTCTTCCTGTACTGGTTTTTAAGTATGTCAGAGTTGTGAACCCTGACTCACATAGGTATGTGATGCCAAACTGGACCAGAACATCTACTGCATTCTCAGTCAGGTAGGAGACTGCTTCCTGCTGTAGATGAACAATCCACAATTGGGTGTTTGCCTCAAAAAGCATCTTGCCTCAGTTTATTCCAGTTAAGAATACCAATTATTGCATTTTAACAGCAACAGTTCCAACCTAGACTAGTTTAAAATAAATTTCTACAGTAAGCTGTACAGTAGGCCTGATCATTTTTCTTCCGTACTGTTACTAGGGTTGCACTATCAGCAACTAGCTTGCTTTGGTGAATGTTAGCTACTATCTGTGTACAAGGCCAGATTGTTTGAAAAGAGAAACTCACAGATACGATGAGTTAGTACTCCCTTATTTCTGCTCATCATCACCCGTTATAAAATTACAACAATGCCTTGCTAGCAGACTTAAATTTTCCACTGTCGAAGCACTGTTTCCTGAAGCATTCTGCCGGGTTCTCAAAGAACTCCCTGGGTTTACCATCATGCTGTGGATGTTTGGTCAGGACGTGTCGTTTTATTAATTTGTTCGTTTTGAGAGCCATTACTAAGCACTTCACCGCTCAAAACACAATGTGGATGCTCCTCGTTATAAGTTTGTATGAAAGGGAGAGAAACTCGTTGCTGTATATCCGTTTCATAACGATTGAGCTCAGTCAGAACTTGTCCATTTGATAACAGCAGTGAGTGATGGCGAGTGGGAATGACAAGTCATGGCTGACAGCGCTGCAGTGTGTGTCACAGAGTGATCAAGAAAACTGCAGGGGAAAAAAAATGTGGTAAACCGCAAAGCACACGGGCATCCCTCTCTCACACTCGCAGCTGCCAAACTGAGCAGAGACCGTAGATGCACTTGGAAAAATCAATTCCAATAATTAATGAAATCGTTATAAATTTACTCTGACACATCACGACCCACCATTAACAGGTACATACTTTAAGGCTGCCCTAGAATGATGGTGTCTAAGGAAGATACTGCCATCTAGCGGTGGTGAAAATAATTACATTTGGGAACATGGAAATTCTGCAGCAATGGTACTACAAGATACCTCCCTCGCCAGTTAGCACACACTGAAAATGTGATTTTTTTTCTATTATCACAACCCCCCCCCCCCCATACTTTTTGTAATGTTAACATTTGTTGTCCTGACAAATCAAACTACCCGCACAAAATGGTAGATTTAGCTACCAGCTGAAAAAGGTTGCTACAGAAAGATCAGCAGTTTAAAACGCCACCCGTCGAGTGGCGACACATTATCCGAGCAACATCTTCAGTTTCCATGACTTCAAATATCTGAATACGATAACAAAGAGAGGATTTAAATAACTCCAGACACTTCTCTCTGTGGGTGTGTGTGTGCCACCTTTGCTCTCTGACAGCTATTTTGGCCCTCACCTGGGATCTTCAGCCTCTTGTCTGCATCATTCACTGTCCAAACGTAGACCATCATGTCCATTCCACCGCTGGCAAAGTGCTCATTGTCGGGGGACCAGGCCAAGGTAACTACTTTAGCGTGGTGTCCATAAAAATCATTTTTGACCTGTAGGAGGGGGATAAACAGAAATGGATACAGAATCCAACATGTAACATTAAGTCTCCACTCATACTTAAATTGATGGGATGATTGTATGCATTACATTACCCCCCAAATTGCATTTGCTGTTCATTGGGCTTTAGGAATATATTTATTGTACATAATTTGAGCATTCAGGACAATCAATATGGGACATGTTAATAGGTTATTTTGGCAAATGTTGCTTGAGATGGATGCGTGGGAGACTGCATACCGAGTAATCATCCGCCACGGTGAAAACTGTGACGACCTTCTTCTCATCAGTGACAGCCAGGTAGGCTCCGTCTTTGGAGTAGGCCATGTCTGTGACTGGCCCTTTGGCCTCCATGCTCTTCCCCTCATCCTTCAGAGTGTTGCCTTGGACAGAATACAAGTGGACCTTGCCATCCTGCCGGGAGGGAGAGAGGTGTCAAAGAAATACTATGGACAAGGGGAGGAATATTGAGTAGTTAGATCCAACCCACACCTAAATAAAATCAGCAATCAGTTGAACAACAGTGTCATTCCCTCAGAGTTTCATAGCACTGGTTAATAGTGCAGAGTGGCTGTGGATCCAACTTCTTGGGATCTTTAGTCAGCTGCACCAAAAGATCTGGAGCTTCTGCGTATCACATGAAGTGCATGTGTATAATCAGGCTATTCAGGAAAACTGTCATTGATCCCACACTAAGATGGATCAGAAGTAGTATGATCTAACAGTAAGCTATAATAGTTCCAGTTGAAATGAAGTTCCTATATGTAGACTTACTGCGCCGCCCACTGCCGCAGTGCTGCCTCCTGGGTGGATGGCTCCTGCTTCAGGCTCGTAGTCCAGACTGTCCAGCATGAACACCTTCTTCTGGTCCTTCAGCAACACCACCTGACAACCACACATTGTCAATATTAACACTATCCAGAACAGACAATTTAATGGTGTCACCCATATATGAATGACACAAAATACATGTGTTGACAACACTGTCTACCATACTATGATGCCTGAGTGACATGAGTTGGCACACATTAGGAGAGGATTTTGTTACCTGTCCAATGCACACGGCCAATGTGAGCCCCCCTGTTGCTACGGAAACATGTTTAGGCTGGACATCCATCTTTACCAGGTTGGAAGCACTGCAAAAACAAACTGTTAGTAACCACATTTCCAGCCACAAGTATGCGAGTAAAGTTCTACCCTATAAAAACAAAAAAAAGACATGAAGTTACAGTGCAATTTTATAAATGCCAACAGAATTTGTTAGTTCGACATGGTCAGAACTTTGTTGGCAATTACACGTGAAATGTACAAACATTGATATAATAACCATTATATCAATGCTAACTTGGAGTCATACGATATGGTGTGTGGTCCTCCCACTACGACTCAGGAAACCACGCAGTTTTAGGCTACAGCTGAAATAAGTTAGGAACTTCACAGGGTAGTGAAAGTGCATGGTAATGAGCTTGATGCAGCTGTCCAAAAAATATCTAGGGTCTTATTTTGTTGCCATTATGATCAATGCTCGACTGCCGTTGGACAAAATAAAATATTGAATTTATCCATAATCTCATGTAGACTAGCCTATCAGCACAGTGTTGCAAACTGTTGGCTAGAGTGCACAAGGCAAGATCAGAGTGGGAACATTTGCTATTTAGAGTTGTAGAGTTGAAAATGTGACGGAAACACACACACACACACACTTCAGATTTTTATTCAGTACATGAAAACTTAAGGGGAAAAGTACATTGTGTGCACTACGTCATCACGCAGTTTTTTTCTCTGCAACAACTCAGTTTGGTGGGGGGGGGGTAGAAATCAACATGTCAATAGATTCACTATTAACTGAACATACCCTTTCCCAGAGGTGTGGGCTCGAGTCATAAATATGATGACTTGCAACACGACTTTAACACCAATGACTTGGTCCCACCTCTGCCCTTTCCAATATCATTAATAGTGTTCAATCAAATGGATTTATAAAGCACTTTTTACATCAGCAGAAGTCAAAAAGTGCTATACAGCAACCCAGTCTAAAACCCCAAAGAGCAAGTAACGCATCTGAAGCATTTATACCTAGAAAGGCAGGAACCTAGGAAGAAACCACACGCTTCTGGCTGTGCCAGGTAGAGATAAGAGTACATAACCATTAAGGCCAGATCGTTACGGACATTCAAACGGTCATAGATGATCAGCAAGCTCAAATAATCAGTGGTTATAGAGGGTGCAACACGTCAGCACCTCCAGAGTAAATGTTAGTTGGCTTTATATAGGCGAGCATTCAGAGGTCAGGTGAGAGCAAGAGGGTTGAAACAGCAGGTCCAGGCCAAGGTAGCATGTCCAGTGAACAGGTGTCAAATATACATGTCACTATTGGTTTATGAATGAACACACCGAAAGTACGACATCACAACAGCTATCTTGTCCAATGACAAAAAGTGAATCTCATCATAAGGAAGCAGTATTATTACAAAGCTACCCTCACTAGAGATAAGAGAGAACTGATAAATATTTTAGTGAAATCTGTATTTTAATCTCATCTTCTACCTTCAGTATAGAACACTTCTGGACCCACCTGTATTCTTTCTTTGTCACGCTGGTGAAGCGGACCGTGTCATCCATGCTGCAAGTCACCAGCTGGTCGGCCTCGTCCACCACCATCTTGGTGACAAGGTTGCTGTGGCCCTTCCCTGAGAAGCAGTTGTTCTCCCCAGTCTCGGCATCCCAGTAATGTGGAAGCCACAGTTAAGGATCATCTGACTGACACCAGGAGAGGGCAGCAGAGCAGATCTTAACTAACACAAGGGACCATAACATTGGTGGTGTGGGCCTCTTGTTAAACTAACAGATGGATACAAGGACATTGGCAACAGTTGTGCAGTACATTTCTGTAATGGAATATAAGCAGACATGGCCATTACATTTTATGTGAGTCTTCATTAGGTGCCAATGTTGCTACTGGATTATGAATACACAAGGCTTTGACTATTAGCACTTGGGGGAATTTATTAGGCTCCTTGTGTTCCAAATGCCAACCACCTAGATAAGCCCCATTCATTCAGGGGAAATGGCCTGTGCAGAAAGCACAGTTCATCATTAATATGCCTCAGTGTTGACACAGCATGCCTTAATTTTCCCAGTGAAAGGATATTGATGTGCCCGTCATGGCTGCCAGAGTAGATGTAAGCCCTCCCCGTGTTTTTGTGAACTGTCAAGGACTGAATGGATTTGCTGTGACCCTGTAAGGCACATAATGTGAGAGAATTGTTTAGCACAGTCAGTTAAGAACATTCATTATATTTGACTCAAGTGTCGCAGTTGTGATACTTTCAGTTTTGGCACGAATTCAGCATTTCCAATCATTGCGCAATTTCATGGGACTCTAGCAAACTGTCAAACTTAACTATTTAATTTTGAGGAATGCTGACAAAACCACTTGTATGCCATCTCCTTTCCTGTTACTGAACTATGTGCTTGTGTTGAGTAACAAGTGACTTGAAGACAACTTTAAAGGAAGATTATGTGATCAGGATAAAGATAATGTTTCTAGACAAACTAAGTCAGCTAGGGACCGTTTCTGGGCAGAGCATCAATATCAGGAGATTAAGCCTGCCAGTTGTGTCCAAATTGTAAAAAAATATTTAAATATTAAACACCCTCAAGCCCTGACCCTCATTCCCCAACTCTAAGATGTGTTCAGACTACACCATATTGCATTCTGAAAACCCTGTCATGAGAAAGAAGGTTTAGGCTTACCTTGATGGTGCGGAGCGGCCGGTCGGGGTTGCTCTTATCCAGGTAGTTGATGTAGCCCGACAGGGATATGCTGAGCAGGTGGTCCTTCTGCCACAGGCAGCCCAGCTGCTGGTCCATGACGTCAGCGCCCATGTTGAAGGTGGTGAGGGCCATGCTGGTGCCCACATCCCACAGCTTCACAGTCTTGTCACCCGAGGCAGAGATGAGCTGGGAGCTGTCAGGGCTCCAGCTCACCTGAAGGAGAACAGAGGGAAGGAGTGGACCCAGGGTGACAAATAGGCATCACATCACTGTCGGTTATCACAATGCTTTCAGAGGAAACCTGTGCCGCTATAGTTTCTCTTTGGTAATGCAAAATGTACAGTCCCAAGCATTTTATTAAGCAGATGGCTTAATCACTACGGTCTTCCTGAGACCTGAAGTAGTCACACTGGAACTAGACATTCCAGCGCTGCATTGCGGTGTATGTCATGTTGTGGGTTAGAATCCCAGTTCAGATATGCCATTGATGGAATACATTAGATACAGTCTAATAATGTTGTTACACTCAATCACCAATTCAAATTCCTAGAAATCAAATATTGTTGGGGGCATGCAAAGTGAAAGTGTTTTAAAATGCAGTGGGTACAAGAAAGTTTGACTTTGTTTTCACAGGAACACATTGAACTTCTAATTTGAAAAGGAAAGCATTCATTTAGTTTGTTTACGCTCTAGCAACTGCATGGCAGCTTTAATCTTGACTGGGTGTTCACCCCTCAGCAGTGAAGCCTGACAAGTTATGCTGAAGAGGAAAAAGACTGACGTTTCCATTCTCAGCAGGCTAAAGTAAAAACCCAATGCCTACATGTCTCAAACCACCAGGCAAAGTTGAACAATAAGAGAAACTCCGTCGAGATACTTACGGCATAGACTCCTCCTTCGTGGGCCTTCGCTCCGCCCAGAGCCCCAAGCTTCTCACCAGTCTTTCCGTCGTATAGGAAGATCTAGGAAAACAGGGCAATTTGACAATTCTAGTAAGAACCAGTACTGTAGGGTAAAATTGAATTTCAACAGCCACGTAGAAACACCCATGTCTACTACTGCCCTCCAGTCAGCAATTCTTGTCAGTTCACTGGAAAGTATCTGACATTAATGTGTTGAGTTACAGCTGTTTTCTACTGTACTTCTAATCCCCCTCCACCACACACATTCACTAAAATATACTGAACAAAAATATAAACGCAACATTCAACAATTATGAGTTAGTTTATATAAGGAACTCAATTGAAATAAATAAGGCCCTAATCTATGGATTTCATGACTGGACAGGGGCGTAGCCATGGGTTGGCATAGGCACACCCAATCAGAATTTGTTTTCCCCACAAAAGGGCTTAATTACAGACAAAAGTACTCCTCAGTTTCACCAACTGTCCAGGTGGCTGTTCTCAGACGATCCCGCAGGTGAAGAAGCCAGATGTGGAGGTCCTGGGCTTGCGTGGTTACACGTGGTCTGCAGTTGAGGCCGGTCGGGTGTACTGCCATTATCTCTAAAATGACGTTGGAGACTGCTTATGGTAGAGAAATGAACATTAAATTCTGGCAACAGCTCTGGTGGACATTCCTGCAGTCAGCATGCCAAATTGCACACTCCCTCAACTTGAGACATCTGTGGCATTGTGTGACAACCTTGGAGTGGCCTTGTCCCCAGCACAAGGTGCACCTGTGTAATGATCATGCTTATTGATATGCCACACCTGTCAGGTGTATGGATTATCTTGGCAAAAGAAGAAATGCGCAACAAATTTGATAGAATAAGCTTTTTGACCGTATGGAAAATGTCTGAAATCTTTTATTTCAGCTCAAGAAACATGGGACCAACACTTACATGTTGCGTGTATATTTTTGTTCAGTATAAAATACAATTCTAGAAGAATTAAGACAGGCTGTCAATGTTCTACCAACTGTGGTGGGTTCTGAGACCACCTTAGTGATGCTGGGTCCCTGACCATGGAGCAGCTCTGGTAGCTAGCGGACTCACCTGACCGTCAGCGCCAGCCGTACAGAAGCGGTTCCCGTCTGGAGAGAAACGCACGCAGTTGACAAACCGGCTGTGGTCCTAGGATGGGGTAGGGGATTGTTAGAGACTTGAGCTTTTCCAAAAAGGACTATTAACTATTGATTTTCTGGTTAATTTAAGAAAGCAACATTTGTCTATTGGTTGTTGTCTATCAATTATACTGTCAAGTTTAAGTCTCTTGAAAATATTGCAAGTAATTTGACAGTTACCTGACTAACTCATTGAGCCAGCTTTCTACAAACCCCTTCTTTGGGAAAAAAAAAAAGGGAATATACAGAACCATGCCCCATTCAAAAGAAAATGCAGAACCAAGAACAGATATAGCCCTTGGTTCACTCCAGACCTGACTGCCCTTAACCAGCACAAAAACATCCTGTGGCGGACTGCAATAGCGTCGAATAGTCCCCACGATATGCAACTGTTCAGGGAAGTCAGGAACCAATACACAAAGCAAAGGCTAGCTTTTTCAAGCAGAAATTCACATCTGGAAGCTCTAACTCCAAAAAGTTATGGGACACTGTAAAGTCCATGGAGAACAAGAGCACCTCCTCCCAGCTGCCCACTGCACTGAGTCTAGGTAACACGGTCACCACTGATAAATCCATGACATTTCAATAAGTATTTCTCAACGGCTGGCCATGCCTTCCTCCTGGCTACTCCTACCCCGGCCAACAGCTCCGCCTCACCCGCAGCTACTCTCCCAAGCCTCCCCAGCTACTCCTTCACCCAAATCCAGACAGCAGATGTTCTGAAAGAGCTGCAAAACCTGGACCCCGTACAAATCAGCTGGGCTAGACAATCTGGACCCGTTCTTTCGAAAACTATCCACCGACATTGTTGCAACCCCTATTACCAGCCTGTTGAACCTCTTTCATATCGTCCAAGATCCATAAAGATTGGAAAGCTGCCGCGGTCATCCCGCTCTTCAAAGGGGGTGACACCCTAGACCCAAACTGTTACAGACCTATATTCATCATGCCCTGCCTATCTAAAGTCTTCGAAAGCCAAGTTAAAACAGATCACTGACCACTTCGAATCCCACCGTACCTTCTACGCTGTGCAATCCGGCTTCTGAGCCGGTCACGGGTGCACCTCAGCCACGCTCAAGGTACTTAACGATATCATAACCGCCATTGATAAAAGACAGTACTGTGCAGCCGTCTTCATTGACCTGGTCAAGGCTTTCGACTCTCAATCACCGTATTCTTATCAGCAGACTCAATAGCCTTGGTTTTTCTAATGACTGCCTCGCCTGGTTCACCAACTACTTCTCTGATAGAGTTCAGTGTGTCAAATCAGAGGGCATGTTGTCCGGATAACAAGTAGTAGCTCTACTTGCACATCATAATCTGCTCATTTATCACTCCAGTGTTAATCTGCTAAATTGTAATTATTCCCTCCTACGGCCTATTTATTGCCTACCTCCTCATGCCTTTTGCACACATTGTATATAGACTCTTTTTTTCTACTGTGTCATTGACTTGTTTATTGTTTACGCCATGTGTAACTGTCACACTGCTTTGCTTTATCTTGGCCAGGTCGCAGTTGCAAATGAGAACTTGTTCTCAACTAGCTTACATGGTTAAATAAAGGTACAATTTAAAAAATAAATTTTAAAAAATACAGAAGGGACAACCTACTTCTGGAGACCATGAGCAGAAATTCTTCAGAGGAATTTCAGTTGTTTCGATACATAAGGTTCCCCTTTTCAACACCCATATAGTAGATCTCATAAGTCTCAATTATTGCGGAGTGAGGTCATGCGCTTAATAAAGTATCTGTTACAGAGGAGTATAAATTTTATTTTTAGGCTGGATCACATTGAATAGTAGGTTTTAATTCTGTAATGTATTGATTGTTGTTTCTCCACCCCCACCCAATATTTTTTGCTAAATTAGCCTAATGGGGCTAAAATGTGGATTTAGAAGCACTAAATGTGTATGGACTTGGCCCAAGACAACAAACAGTGACTGGTGGCAGCCTGTAGCAAACCCTAGTCCAGACACATCATCCCAAAACTGCAAAAAAGCTGACTGCTCCAAGGCAGGTAGTATGCTAAGCATAATGCACCAAAACATTTTTTGAAAAGGATACTTATTGAATAAGTTGAGGTCAGTCTGTACTGACCTCAACTTTCAGTTGACAACATGTGAAAGTACATAAAACACTGATCCTGAGAAACTGAGAACCACTCAAAAAAGTAGTCAAGAATGTACAGTGCATTTGGAAAGTATTCAAACCCCTCAACTTTTCAAGCATTTTGTTACATTAGACTTACTAAAATAGATTGCAATCTACACACAATGACAAAGCAAAAACTGATTTTTATAAAATGTATGCAAATTTAAAAATTAACTGAAATATTACATTTACATAACTATTCAGACCTTTTACTCAGTACTTTGTTGAAGCGTTGAAGCACCTTGGCAGTGAGTCTTCTTGGGTATGACGCTACAAGCTTGGCAAACCTGTATTTGGAGAGTTCCTCCCATTCTTATCTGCAGATCCTCTCAAGCTCCGTCAGGTTGGATGGGGAGCACTGCTGCACAGCTATTTTCAGGTCTCTCAAGAGCTGTTCGATCAAGTTCAAGTCCGGGCTCTGGCTTGGCCACTCAAGGACATTCCGAGACTTGGCCCGAAGCCACTCCTGCATTGTCTTGGCTGTGTGGGTCATTGTCCTGTTGGAAGGTGAACCTCACCCCAGTCTGATGTCCTGAGCATTCTGGAGCAGGTTCAGCAAGGATCTCCCTGTACTTTGCTCTGTTCATCTTTCCCTCAATCCTGACTAGTCTCCCAGTCTCTGAAAAACATCCACACAGCATGATGCTGCCACCACCATGCTTCACCATAGGGATGGTGCAAGGTTTCCTCCAGACGTGATGGTTGGCATTCAGGCCAAAGAGATCAATCTTGGTTTCATCAGACCAGAGAATCTTGTTTCTCATGGTTGGAGAGAACTTTAAGTGCTTTTTGGCAAAATCCAAGCGGGCTGCAATGTGCCTTTTACTGAAGAGTGGCTTCCGTCTGGCCACTACCATAAAGGCCTGATTGGTGGAGTGCGGCAGAGATGGGAGAAGCGTCCAGAAGGACAACCATCTCCACAGAGGAACTCTGGAGCCCTGTCAAAGTGACCATCCGGTTCTTGGGCACCTCCCTCACCAAGGCCGATCTCCCTGAACTGCTCAGTTTAGCCGGGCGGCCAGCTCTAGGAAGAGTCTTTGGTGGTTCCTGAACTGCTCACATTTAAGAATGATGGAGGTCACGGTGTTCTTGGCGACAGTCAATGCTGCACACATGTTTTGTTACCCTTCCCCAGATCTGTGCCTTGACACCATCCTGTCTCGGAACTCTACCATGGCTTGGTTTTTGCTCTGACATGCACTGTCAACTGTGGAGCTTATAGAGACTTACCAAACCATGTCCAATCAATTGAATTTACCATAGGTGGACTCCAGTCGAGTTGTAGAAACATCAAGGATGATCAATGGAAACAGGATGCACCGGAGCTCAATTTCAAGTGTCATAGCAAAGTGTCAGTTCTTTTTTGCAAAAAAATTATTTAAAAAAAATTAAAAAAATAGTTGTCATTGTGTGTAGATTTATGAGGAAGAAATACATTGAATCCTTTTTAGAATAAGGTTAGAAGATACAACATGGAAAAGTTCAAGTGGTCCAAAAAAACTGTAAATGCATAGGCCCAAGAGCAGAGTACAGTTCACCTTGACTACAATATTGTCAATATGTTCACTAGAGTGTTCTTTGCTGTTCTGGAACCCTCTTTAAATTAGATATGGGGGGGGGGGAATACAGTAGAATATTAGTCGGATGTACCCGCACCAAAATTTCAGTATGTGTCCTTGATAGTTTGCTCTCCATCTTATTTTTAAACAGTGAGCTAAATTTGTTTTCAGCACTTTATTTCCATGACTGATCAAAACTCACTTTCTCATGGCTCGCTCGTCACTCAGCAGCAGACATATGGTGAGCAATAACATCAAGTCAGTGTGCAGTATCGAATTGCAATACATAGACTTGTGAGAATCATGAGTCGCAATACATATCGTATCAGCACCAAAGTATTGTGGTAATATCCTATCATGAGGTCACTGGTAATTCCCAGCCCTACTTTAAAGCCTCATCAGAAATACGCCGCTTTTTGTTTTGGGGGGGGATTCAGCAGCATGTTAACCAGACTAATGTCGTCAGCAGCTCAGAACCATGAGCTAAGTGACTGAGACAACGTCAAAATCTCCTTTCGCACTTTAAAATAAACCAAAGTTGGCTTGACGCCTACGCACACTGATACGTTCCATGGTCAACAAATGTATGGCTTCCCAGTGGTGTAAATTACTACTTAAGTCATTTTTGGGGGTCTGTACTTTACTATATTCCTAAAGAAAAAAAATACTTTTTAAAAAAAATTTTTTAAAAAGGTACTTTTTACTCCATACATTTTCCATGACACTCTAAAGTACTCATTATATTTTGAAAGCTTAACAAGACATGAAAATGGTCCAATTCAGACTCATCAAGACAACATCTTTGGTCATCCCTACTGCCTTTGATCTGGCGGACTCACTAAACAAAAATGCTTAATTTGTAAAGGTGTTGGGGTGTGCCCCTGGCTATCCGTAAATAAAAATGGTGCCGTAGGGTTTGTTTATATTGTGAATTTGAAATGGTTTATATACTTAAGTATATTATAAACCAAATACTTTGACTTACTCAAGTAGTTATTTACTGGGTGACTCACTTTTACTTTAGTAACTTTCTTTTAAGGTATCTTTCATGTTTTACTCAAGTATGACAATTGAGTACTTTTCCCACCGTGACTTCCGTCCGTGCTCACGACAGGGCTAACCGAGTGAAAAGGTCTATAGTACCAAAAGGAAATACTAATTTTATGTTTTGTAAAAATCCACAACCAATTCCCAAATTTCTTCAGAAATGTCAGACACATTGGCCTTTTCTAATTTGGGGAAAAGTCTGTACTCTGCCCTCTCTCTGTAACTCACAAGCCGATAAGTGGTCAAGTGGAGTGTCAATTAGTTAGTAGGCAAATGGAAAACTGTCCTCCCCAATAGCCTGCTTTTGGCAAGGAAACAAGTATATCCTACCGGAGTCCTTTTACCAAAGAGTTATGAAATCTCCCACCCCCCTTGAATCAGCTAATTGCTTTCTTGTAGGAGAAAAGCTTGCAAACATTTAAAAACGATATGCTATGTATCATTTTATCTACAAAATGTCTTGCACAACTAGCTAAATTTGATATCACTTCATACATTTTGGGATTACACGTAATCCCAAAACTTAATTTGCCTGATGCACAATTGGAGTAGTAATTTCATACAAGCACATTTGTCCACTTCCCCTCTCCGCCTCTGCTCGATTACCTTTTTCTAAAAAGGGAGGCCAGAGACACGAGTTGAGACTCATTGAGAAAAGGCCACTCACTGTGCTTGAGAACTTGAACTTGAAAGGGGGTCCCTCAAAGAAGGCCCCACAGTTGTCATCACTGCCGGTGATGAGGCGGTAGGGGCGAGTCTGCTTGATGTCCACGCTGTTGATGATTTTGGAGTGGCCCGGGATCTCACCCACTGAGGAGCCAGTGTCCCACAGGAACACAGCCCCAAACCTGTAAGGAAGAACACACACATTTACAAAGTGGGACAAGACATGATGCAATGCAAAATGTGCAGCGATTCACTAGATAGAAGCAAATCATTCATAATACATAAGTGCATAGATGAAAGAGACAATCTTATCCAAGTTTTAGGGAAGTTATGAAAGTCTTGGGTGAAGGGTGTTTTTGAATTAATCTTCTGACGTCCGGAAATCTAATTTTAAAGGGGTTCAAGCAATGTCTAGTAATTGAATATTCAATTCATGTCAGATACTGGAATGTTTACAACAGGGTTAGTCACTAGAGTTGAGAGCTGTTGCCCCAACATGCTGGGGACATGTTCAGAAGACAAAACAATTGAACAAAAGGAGGCATCACCTGAACATACCCACTAAGGATGTTAATTTTAGTTTCAAAAGAGTTTGGCATATGCCTAACTGAACACAACCCTGATTCAGCTGATCATGATTCTATAATTCATGGACATCATTATTATTGCTGATGTGGAACAAAAACCTGCACACCCCATAACGCGTTAACAGTGGACATAAAGCTTATGCAATCCTTTATGACGTACAACCATTGTTCACCAAAGTCTAAATGCTGCACTGTTAGGAGGACCCAAGCTCTTATTTGGAAGATAACGGTACAGGAACCATGTCCCTGTCCTGCATGTGGTCTGAACTAGGCCCTACAGACTTACTTCTCACGTCCCTCTCCCACACAAGCAATCCTTTTACTGTCCTCAGTCCAGGCGATGTCCTTGATTTTGCCCCCAAAAGGCTGGTACTCATACTTCAGAAGGTGCTCCTTCTGGGTAGTGTCCCAGATACGGATCTTACCAGACACATCTGTAGGAAACATATTTGAACGTTGTAGATTTGGCATCACTATCATAAAAATTATCTCTGCCCATTTGGCTTTGTGCAAATGAGATATTCTCCACAGAAACCACATGCATGAGAAGACCAGGTACAGGTCTTGTCACTATTCACAATTAAGACAAATCCATTGACAGACGAGATCTGAGTGAATTTGAAAAAGCATTCTCGTTTCTTGGCATGTTGTATGATAAGACATGATTTATTAGGATCCCATTAGCCAACGCCAATAGCTAGTCTTACTGGAGTCCGACTACAACAAAAAAAGTCAGGACAAAAAACAAAAATACTAGAATTAAAATACATTAACATATAGTGTCTGTGCATCTATCAGTTACACATACATGTCAGTACATACACACAAGTAGGTCATAACTATCTAGCTACCTCCAGACGCAATGTAGAAGCCACTGGGAGCATACTTGGCAACAGTAACTTGATGAGGGTGCTCGGTGTAGATGTCAGCTATGGCAGGGTTCTGTCAGAGATGAAGGCAAAACTTGAACATTAGTACAGGTTCTCACACACAATATAGACTGGGGAAGAGGTTCAATCCTTTAATAAAATCTGACCAGCCCAGTTCACACATTTTACTGTACATGAACACACCCAAATATAGGCCTGTGAGTTTCAGGTTATCAGCTGCTAACAATGTGTCAAGTGATATGTCCATTAGATTTAAAGAATTACATCTATGTTCCTGATGATGACACTCTTCCCATTGGTGTAGAGGAAGTTGTTGCCTTTGGGATCTCCACCAAGGACTTTGGCAACTCCTCGCTCCATCTGCGGGAGGCTGGCAAATACATGCTCTGTGTGAACGGCAAGGAAACTTGTATTATTAATAATAACATCATCATCTAAGTTAGTCTAGGCATTGACCTATTTGGTTGGTAAAAAAAACATACATTAAGATCAGCATACAGCAGCTTTAAAACCGGACAAATCAAAACTACACTTCAATCAATTAATACAAACTAAATGACACTGTTGCTTGTATTATGTATGATGCCAGGCCTCTGAAATGCATGGCAGACGACCTGTAATAGCAGTCTGTCACAAAGACAATAAATAGGTCTTCATGTACCTCTGCTTTTAGCTGATATATTAACTACACGTTAGCAGATAAGTGTAAAATATGCATACGACTGTGTAGTGTTACTAAAATCACCCACACTCAGTGACATGTCAACACTGCGTTGCATATTTCGTGCAGAAATCGAGTGCCATATTTCCTTCAAACAATTTCAAAACAGAGTAGGTTCCCTTTTAAGCTCCATCCAATGAGAGGAAACTCAATTATGAATACGTGGCTATTTACCTAGTTACAGAAGAACTTTGGCAGGGGTGTGATGTCTCAAGACAAGAAATGTGATTGAAAATGCAGAATGGGCGAGGTTAGTGCTTACACACGTAGTTACAGTAGCTAGCTAGCTAACGTTAGCTGTTTCTCTTTGGTGAAGCACTATTTGTACTAAGGGAACGATTAAAGGTCCATCTTTAATGTATATTATTTCAAAAATGAAACTAATAAAACTACTTACTCAAATCATAGGTCATATTCGCAGATTTTGTATTAATTCCTCCGATGAATGAAACGCCAAACCTCCCTTATCCACCGGCAGTTCTGGACTCTGCTAATCGCACAAACACGGAAGCGAACGGCACTCTCCGTATGCCTGGCTTTGCCCATATATAGTAAACTCAGCTTCGACGCGAGCAGCTGTCGCCCACTAGACTTGCGCTTACTTGCCTGTCGAGGAAATGACGTTACCTTGAATAGTCAAGTCATTCAAGAAGATACCCAACAAGGTAAATAAAGGACAATTTGCCCCAGAGGTTATGGAATCGATGTGATGACAAATAGGTAAAAATAACTATTTTAAAACCTAACACACTTATACAGCTATGCAAGCATCAGCACTGGGTGTGGGGATGGGGGATCCCCAGCACAGGCGGCTGGTGGCACCTTAATTGGGTAGGACAGGCTCATTGTAATGACTGGAACGGAATTAATGAAACGTATCAAACACATGGTTTCTATGTTTTACATTTGAATCATTTAGCACAGGGTTTCCCTAACTCAGTCCTGGGCCGCAAGTCCTGTTTCTAAATGTAACGGATGTGAAACGGCTAGCTTAGTTAGCGGTCGTGCGCGTTTAAGCGTTTCAATCGGTGACGTCACTTGCTCTGAGACCAAGTTACAGATGCACAAATATCATACCCCCAAAACATGCTAACCTCGCACCATTACAATAACACAGGAGTTTAGTTTGATGTAATCATTGCGTGTTAGGAATATGGAACTAAATACTAAACTTTTGACCTACTTTAAATACGTGAATTTGTCCCCCTAAAATGGGGGGGGGGTGCTTTAAAGAGTGCTTTAATTTCTAAACGGTTCACCTGATATGGACGAAAATACCCTCAAATTACAGCTTTAAACTCAGTCATTGTATCATTTCAAATCCAAAGTGCTGGAGTGCAGAGCGGTCACGTGTGTTTGCAAGGCAGATGTCCCGAGTTCGAGCCAGGTATGATGAGCCGGATTTGGGGGAAGTGGTACTCGCTAAACAAGCAGCGTGATGTCCCTGGCAATTGTTCTGTGACCCGGATCAGCAGTTGCGTTCAGATCAACCGCGATTTTGGGGGGGTGAATGTAGCCGATGGAGATTTTTTAAACTGTCGCCCCTTGCACCTTTGACGAAGGCTTTGTTCGGTGGCGCAATGTGTTGTAATGATTTAGGAGGGCGGGCACATGTGTTTGCCAGGCAGATGTCGGAAGTTTGAGCTAGGTATGAGCTGGATTGGATCGGGGGGAAGTGGTTCTAGCCAAGCAAGCAGCGTGACTTTCTTTACACGCAGACCGATAAAAACAGATTCCTGCTTGTTAGCTTTCTTGGAGCAGTGCAATAAATCAGGCTCTGTTGGACCCTAGCGTGGCAGGTTCAAATCACGCCTCCCGTCTCAAAATCTTACACGGGTACTACATCATGCATTATTGCAACCCTCCGAGATTAGTGGCAGGGTTTCTGTAACCACATCCACCTTGGTCTCAAATTTCTGTGAAAAATGACAAATATTTGCCCCTTCTAACGAGGTCTCCTTGGCCCTACTAATTTGACTGAACTGTCTACTCTGCTGAAGTTGAAAATATCAGGACGAACTGCAACTCCAATCCACTAGGTGGCGTCTGTATCTCGCTCACATGGTTGCTCAGTCCAACTATTCCACCAAAGAATAATCAACGTTTCTAGCCTGTAAAGACAAAGTTAATTTCCTCCACATTCTCGTTGGTTTGGTAATCACGATGGCTGCTGCCTGAGCCTTGTAACTTTGATCAAGGTTAGTCGCTAGATAATGTTTACAGCCATCAAGTTGTGGACAAATTGTTTCGTGTAAAACCCTTCGTTGATGCTATTGGGGACAGCCGTTTTATTATAAACTGCTTGACATAAATTCATTTAATCACCAATGCGATAGGAGGATGATGATAGCTGGCGTTAGCTACTGATATAACAATACAAATCTTTGACACTAACGTTATCTGTGATTGTGTGTTATCAGCTTCAGAAATACACAGTGTCAGCTAGCCTAAACCTAATTTTTGCTTGATAAACCAATTGGGGGGCATGCCTCTGGTCTAAGCAACCCCCATTGTCTTTAAGTTGTATTGACACGGTGATGCCATCAGATGAGACATTCAGATAATGCATACTTTCTATGGTAGGCCTAATTTACCATTGTGTCCTGTTCTAGGGCCTGACTGACACTGGCCCGCGGTGGCAGCAGCTGGCTGTCCGGCCCCACAGTATGACCGCCTGTCTGGGTGTGCCCGAGGCGCTGACGCCCCGCGCCGATGCCACCTTCACGGTCACCGTGGTGCCCGGGGATGGAGTAGGACCTAAGTTGATGACTGCTGTCAAGGAGGTTTTCAAGTATGTATATTATGGTGGCTCCTTTTCTCAAGTCTGATCAGGAGAGGTGATGTGTCTAAGGGTGTTTTTCAAATATGAAATTTGGTTTCCTGCAGCATTAGTGACAATGTATATTCTACATGGCATTAGCAAGCTAGCTTGTTTACAATGGGCAAAAAGTTCCACGTGACTTGCGCTGCTGTGTCACAATACCTGGTACTCTGGTCCTGGACCTTGAACCCGCTACTCACCAGGTCAATTATTTGTTTCAGCCAGGGTTTGTTTGTGTTTCACATGTGCTTTATAGTATGTATTAAGGTACCAGAATCCAGATCACACAGAGATATGTGAAAGCGCCTTAAGAGTGCATTGGTGTCTGGTCCCTCTGACTTTTACCTAACTAACTCATCTCCTTGGCACATTCCACTCCAAATATCCTATTACTTTGCTTTCACCACACCTTACCCCCAAGCTCATGAACCTCTCTTGGTGCCCCCCACCCAAACACTCAAGACCGGAGTGTCACTTTTCCACACACGGTCAACACACACAGTATGTTGCCCATGTGGGAACGGAGCCCACTGTCTTGATATTGCCTGCACCATGCTTCAAGCGTGCTCTGAGCTCAATCCAATATTTTCTGTGTTCATTGATAACTTAAAAATTAGTCTTGTATATTCAGTTATTGTAGCCCATTCGCTCACTCCTTTATTCATTCATCTGCAATATGTCCATCCTGTTTCTCATCCTTTTGTCTTATCTCCTTGTTTCTAGCCTTAAACCTGCCTTTTCATCCCCCTCCAGGCGGCTGACCTCCTAGTGGAGTTTGAGGAGTTTCACCTGAGTGAGGTGCAGCACATGGACAGCAACGAGAAGCTGCAGCAGGTGTTAGCCTCCATGAAGACCAACAGGGTGTCCATGTGTCCATGAAAGGTAACCGACTTGTCTCCTCTCATTTCCTATGCAGGAGATTTGCTTCCACTTGAATGCTTTTATCAGATCAGTGTGTTCTGACTGGGTTTTATTTTCTCTGTCTGTGTGTAGGAAAGATGAACACCCCCGTGGAGTTTAAAGGGGAGCTGGCTGGCTTTGAGATGAAAATCAGGTAAGGCAATATTAGATCTAACGCCACCACAATTCTTACTGGAGCCAGCCAACACAATCAATGAATATTGTAAGGTTATGGGAACTAATGCATGGGGTCCTCAACCACTATTTGAGAAAGTCCAGTCACACAAATTTCCTAGGTGGCAAAGGTCCGGATGGATATTGTCTTTATTGACAGAGCAACAAACCCCCCCCCTTCGCTACCCCAAATTGTTCACACCCCCTTTTGTTGGAATGAAAAATGTGCAGTTCAAAGCGAATTTCCTGCAATTCTACACATTTTGCCATGTCTTATGTGTGGTATAAGATACCTGAGTACACAAAATCAATGTGGGCACATAATCTGGGTGTGATAACTACAAGATAGGCCACCTTGCATACCTAGGGAACATGGGATTCTTTTATCAACTGGGAGTTTCTGACAGGATATAGCTCTCTAAGGTCTGTCAGTTCAAATCAAAGTTTATTTGTCACGTGCACCGAATTCAACAGTGAAATGCTTACTTACAGTCTCTAATCAAGTGCAAAAAAGGTGTTAGGTGAACAATAGGTAAGTAAAGAAATAAAAACAACAGTGAAAAACAGTTGCGAGGCTACATACTGACACCGGTTAGTCAGGCTGATTGAGGTAGTATGTAGATATGGTTAAAGTGACTATGCATATATGATGAACAGAGAGTAGCAGTAGTGTGAAAGGGGTTGTTGGGAGGCGGGCGGCAGGACACAATGCAGATAGCTCGGTTAGCCAATGTGAGGGAGCACTGGTTGGTCGGGCCAATTGAGGTAGTATGTACATATGAATGTATAGTTAAAGTGACTATGCAAATATGTTAAACAGAGTAGCAACAGTGTAAAAGAGGGGTTGGGGGGTGCACACAATGCAAATAGTCCAGGTAGCCATTTGATTTACCTGGTCAGGAGTCTTATGGCTTGGGGGTAAAAACTATTGAGAAGCCTTTTTGTCCTAGACTTGGCACTCCGGTACCGCTTGCCATGTGGTAGTAGAGAGAACAGTCTATGGCTGGGGTCTTTGACAATTTTTAGGGGCCTTCCTCTGACACTTCCTGGTGTAGAAGTTCTAGATGGCAGGCAGCTTAGCCCCAGTGATGTACTGGGCAGTACGCACTACCCTCTGTAGTGCCTTGCGGTCGGAGGCTGAGTAATTACCAGCCAGTGATGCAACCTGTGCTCTAGATGTTGCAGCTGTAGAACCTTTTGAGGATCTGAGGACCCATGCCAAATATTTTTACTTTCCTGAGGGGGAATAGGCTTTGTTGTGCCCTCTTCACGACTGTCTTGGTGTGTTTGGACCATTCTAGTTTGTTGGTGATGTGGACACCAAGGATCTTGAAGCTCTCAACCTGCTCCACTACAGCACCGTCGATGAGAATGGGGGTGTGCTCGGTCCTCCTTTTCCTGTAGCCCACAATCATCTCCTTTAGTCTTAGTTACGTTGAGGGACAGGTTGTTATTCTGGCACCACCCAGCCAGGTCTCCGTTAATAACACGAGGAAAACTGCCCATGCACTAACCAATTTTGAAATTGCATCTTGTGCATTCTATTACATCTTTCAACCATATTCATTTGAAGCCTGACTTGAATTCCCTTAGATTTCTTTCTTGGTATTGACCCCGTTCTGGTTCCGGGCCATGGTTCACATGTTGTATGGCTGTTCTAGTGTGTGCGTGTGGCTGGCTGGTTGGCTGATCTCATTAATGAAGCTCTCCTCAGGTGAAGACTGGACCTGTTTGCCAACGTGGTTCATGTGAACAGCCTGCCTGGCTATAGCACCCGCCACAACAACCTTGTCATTATCCGAGAGCAGACCGAGGGAGAGTACAGCTCTCTGGAGCACGAGATACATCACATATTACCATGCAACCAAACAATGGGTGTGTTTTTATTTTAGCTCACCTAGGGTGCCAGTTAGGTGGATTTTTTTCTTCTTCCAATTTTAGGACATTTCATTGGTAGTGCTGAGCGATTAACTGAAATTTGTTCTTTTTTGTTTTTTAAACAACTAATGGACTAAATTATTTAACCCCCCCCCCCCCAAAAAAAAAATAAAAATTAATATAATAATTGTGAGCTCAATGTGCACATTGCACAGTTTCTCTAGAGATAAATCAGATCAAGCGCAAAACAGAGTTGTAGTTTCCAACAAGCCAATATTTGACATAGTTTAGTACAGAAAACATGGTCATTAACTGCAATGACCATAATCCATTGCGCTCCTACTTGTCCGGTCTGTTTCTTTTACGCCTGCTATGTTAGGTTATTGTGGGACAGATGCAGAGAGGAGACAGAAGAATGCACGATTAAGAGGGATAGAGAGCAGTTGCTTAGATCATGTATTTTCAGGTAGATACCTCTAAGTGATTTGATAGTTGGTATTCAGCAGTCATAAAAGTATGCCTTATTTACTTTGAAGAACTACTAAAATAGTGATTTTGTCAGACAGCATAGGCAGCAGCACTATAGAGGGGAGATGATGACATGGAATGAAATAAGTCATCAAATAAAACAACTGATATTTTATTAAAGTTATGTGAGTAAACCGATCGCTGCCTGCACCCGCATCCCCGCCTAGCATCACCACCCTGGATGGTTCCGACCTAGAATATGTGGACATCTATAAGTACCTAGGTGTCTGGCTAGACTGCAAACTCTCCTTCCAGACTCATATCAAACATCTCCAATCGAAAATCAAATCAAGAGTCGGCTTTCTATTCCGCAACAAAGCCTCCTTCACTCACGCCGCCAAGCTTACCCTAGTAAAACTGACTATCCTACCGATCCTCGAGTTCGGCAAAATGGCTTCCAACACTCTACTCAGCAAACTGGATGCAGTCTATCACAGTGCCATCCGTTTTGTCACTAAAGCACCTTATACCACCCACCACTGCGACTTGTATGCTCTAGTCGGCTGGCCCTCGCTACATATTCGTCGCCAGACCCACTGGCTCCAGGTCATCTACAAGTCCATGCTAGGTAAAGCTCCGCCTTATCTCAGCTCACTGGTCACGATGGCAACACCCATCCGTAGCACGCGCTCCAGCAGGTGTATCTCACTGATCATCCCTAAAGCCAACACCTCATTTGGCCGCCTTTCGTTCCAGTACTCTGCTGCCTGTGACTGGAACGAATTGCAAAAATCGCTGAAGTTGGAGACTTTTATCTCCCTCACCAACTTCAAACATCAGCTATCTGAGCAGCTAACCGATCGCTGCAGCTGTACATAGTCTATTGGTAAATAGCCCACCCATTTTCACCTACCTCATCCCCATACTGTTTTTATTTATTTATTTTTCTGCTCTTTTGCACACCAATATCTCTACCTGTACATGACCATCTGATCATTTATCACTCCAGTGTTAATCTGCAAAATTGTAATTATTCGCCTACCTCATGCCTTTTGCACACATTGTATATAGACTCCCCCCTTTGTTTTTCTACTGTGTTATTGACTTGTTAATTGTTTACTCCATGTGTAACTCTGTTGTCTGCTCATACTGCTATGCTTTATCTTGGCCAGGTCGCAGTTGCAAATGAGAACTTGTTCTCAACAAGCCTTCCTGGTTAAATAAAGGTGAAATAAAATAAAAATAAAAATAAAATAAAAAATGGTTAATAAGAGATAAGCAGTAATGGGCAGTCACTACCATCATTGTACTTTTATTCATTGTTTTATTCTGTGTTACAGCAGTCAACCCACATAATGCATACTGATATATATCTTTTAATTATTTAACCGTAACCAAACCGACTTCAAAAAGCATTAATTGGTCAGCACTTTGAGGGAAATCTCCACTCACCCTGTGGGGTCTGGCTAGCTAAAGTCGATTGACCCGGTCCTGATGGAAATCTTACCATGTTCTTGATTAGTTTGTTGTATGACTAATACACATTGAAATCATGCATGAGGCATTGTACACTGGAAAGAACACGACCACGTATGAGCACATATGTAAGCGCTCTAACAACATGGTCAAACCACGGTCTGATGGAAGTTTGTCCGGATCTGAACTCTGTGCTTTCTGTCTCTCAGAGTGTGCCTGGAGTGATCGAATGTCTGAAGATTATCACCAGGGAGTTTGCCTTTCGACTACGCCACCAAGAAGGGTCACGGCAGTCCACAAGGTCATGTGAGTCTTGGTGCCAGAAACAACCTTTTTTTAAAGGCTTCTACACATCTATCCAACTACAGCCAAGGATTTTGTCTCCTTCTGCCTTTCTACAGGAATCTAGTAGATGGCCTGTTCCTACAGTGCTGTGCCGAGGTGGCAGAGCTGTATCCCAAGATCAAATACGACAACCTTATTATAGACAACTGTTGCATGCAGGTACGCCCCACCTCTCTCACTCTCACTTACTGCTTCTCTCTCTCTCTAGCTGGTCCAGAACCCATACCAGTTTGACGTGCTGGTGATGCCCAACCTCTATGTCAACATCATTGACAACCTGGCAGCTGGGCTGGTCGACGGGGCAGGAGTGGTCCCAGGAGAGAGCTATAGTGCAGAGTACGCCGTGTTTGAGACTGTGTCCAGGAGTCTGCCTGAGATCCAACTTAACCAGTCCGCTGCAATCATACACTAGATACATTGCAGACCCAAGCATAGATAAAATGGCCTGAGAAATGTAATGGCCTCCGTCTCAGGGAGCGCGACACCCCTTTGCCCAGGCTGTGGGCAGGAACATCGGCAACCCCACGGCCATGCTGCTCAGCACTGCCAACATGCTCCATCACCTCAAGTGAGTGGGCACTGCTTCCAATGGGATTTGTGCGCGGGTGTGTGTGTGCACTAACCTCAACTGACTTTTGTGATAGCTTGGAATACCACTGCAACATGTTGTCAGACGCTGTCCGGAGGGTCATCAAACAGGCAAGGTAATTGTGTGTGACGATATTGTATCAACACTATTAAATCCTGTTGGTTTGTGTGCATGTATTAATTCTACAGTTGGATGGGAGAGCACACGGTTGGGTCTTTGCAATATGTATATGAATTTTGTACGTCAAATCATGGATGAAAAGTGGAAAAACAAACACTGATTCAAACAATTTAATGACCCTCAAATTGTATTTGTCAATGAAAATACACTTAAAAAGCAATAACCCATATCCTGGTGTGTGAGAGAGCCTTTTGATTGTGCATGTTGACGTGGGTGGAATCCTGTACACCACTCTGTGTCCTGCTGTACATTGTTCTTGTAACTGTAGAACCTGACAGGTAACAAAGATGGACTAACTGTTGTCTGCGCTCCAGCCCGTATTAGGACTAATAGCAGCAGCTCTAACCCTAACTAATACCATGGTTCCTAGACAGGTGCATGGTCAACACAGAATCTGTTTTTGCAGAGTGAATGTGGGAGAATGGTTTCTGTTCACTGAAATAGTGTAGGTATTATGGTCTGATAATTTAGAGAAATGGTGGTAGCTTGATTGAAAGTGGAAGGACGTGTGATCTGAATTTGTGAAGTATAGTGTTTGTCAATTCACTAGAGCAGGGGTGGGAAACTCCAGTCCTCAGCAGCCAACGGGGTGTCATACTTTCCCCTGTCCCTAGCAAACGCATGTGATTTTAAACTAATTGCATTCTAAACTGAAGATCATGATTAGTCGATTATTGGGGTGTGGTGTCTTAGCTGGGGCTGGGGCCAAAGGGTTACACCAATCAGGCCTTGAGAACTGGAGTTTCCAATCCCTGCACCAGTCTGAGGTACCCTCCACTTTTTCCTCCTCCTATTCCCTTGCACCCTGTGTGTGTGTGCACGTGTCCCAGATGCGGCCCCGAGACCTGGGCGGTTGCAGCACAACTGGGGACTTTGTGCAAGCTGTTGTGGGGAACTTCCACCACCGACCAGCGTACTAAAGAGGTCCTGGTCCCCTGAACAGCCCTTTACCCTGCACTGGACGGCCAACCAAATATAATCTGGATATATTGAACCCCATAATCGCCATATATCTCCTAATAACTTAGCCACAACTGTTTTGCTCTCTGTCCCACTAAACTAATTATCCTTACATCACTCTTGGCAGCTCTTGTTCCTCTTCTCCGCTTTTCACATTCCTCATAACACACTGTGTATCCTCTGAGGGTTTCTGTTTCTCGATTTGGCCAAAGCAATTCATTTTCTGCATTAATCTTTTAAATTAATTGTTTTTGATCAAATTGTCCATTTATGCTGCTGTGACCTTCTCTATTTTCTCCCAGTCTTTTCCTTGCTGAACACTTTCTCCAACTCCATGTCAACCAGTTCTTTTGTACTTCCTCTGCTGTTGGATGCAGTCTTCTATCAGCTCTACTACCTCTATAGTGTTCTCTGTATCTGTCGGCTACCACCACCTCTCTTTCCCTTTACTCTCCTGCTCTGCCTTCTCTCTACACTGTTTCCTTGTTTGTGCTGTGGACATGCGTGTGATTTTATATTAATTTGATCACTGCTAATCTAGTCTTGCAGTCCACGCTGGTTGTGCTGGAGGTTGTTCAGCAGTATTGATCAAGCTGGTTTTGTGCCACGATGACAATTTACCAACACCAAAGCAAGTGAAATCTTATCACTGCATAAGTGGACTTCGGGTCTTCCATTTCACAGCAATGAGTTGTGGCAGGCATTATAAAGTGCATTGTTCAGAACTGTACGTGCAGTGTGTCCATGGACAAAGGATAACTGGCCTTTTGCAATAACAGCCTGTCACGTCAAGAAAACCTGCTGTAGTTACTAAAAAAAAAAAAAACTGGACTGTTTCTCACAAACACACACCGCCACTCGTAAAATCAGTGGGATGCGGGGGTCATTCCTGTGAAGGGAGACCATTTTCAGTGTTTACAATCAATGTTTTCACATTGTTGCGTTAGCAGGGATGCTAACAAGCTGAACTGTGAAATGGGCTAGCTTCACTGAACCCTATTCACTCATACTCAATTCATAAACCCAAGTTACTAAAAACTAATGTCTTAATATTCTGTCCACTGTGTATGCTGTAAAATTCAGTGTATCGTAGAGGTCACTATCTTGGGAGCCCTTTGCTGTAGTTGTGACCTTGGGGATCCATTGTGTTTGTCTATTCAGTCAAAGCTAAGCTTTTTCATCATTACATTTCACAAACGAACAAGCCATTGTTACCTGAGCCTATGACCAGCTTTGCCTGAGTTCACAAGGGAAACCATTTCATCATGTCAGACTAGTGACTTTTCTGTTTTTGTACTGTATGTGCTATATGTCCGTTCCATTATATATTGGTTATGATGATATCAGAGTGGTGGCATTGCTACTGGTGACTTCGACAGGCATATATTGCTTTTTGGCAAGACACTACATGACCAAAAGTATATGTGGACACCTGCTTGTCGAACATCTCATTCCAAAATCAGGGGCATTAATATGGAGTTGGTCCCCCTTTGCTGGTATAACAGCCTCTACTCTGGATGTTGGAACATTTCTGCACAGCCCCAGACCATTATTCCTCCTCCACCAAACTTTATAGTTGGTGCTATGCATTGGGGCAGGTAACATTCGCCAAACCCTGATTTGTCTGTCGGACTGCCAGATGTTGAAGCATGATTTATCACTCCTGAGAACACATTTCCGTTACTCCAGATTCCAATGGCGGCGAGCTTTACACCACTCCAACCAACGCTTGGCATTGCGCATGGTGACCGTAGGCCTGTGTGCGGCTGCTCACCCATGGAAACCCATTTCATGGAGCTCCCGACTAACAGTTTTTGTGCAGACGTTGCTTCCAGAGGCAGTCTGGAACTCTGTAGTGAGTGTTACAACTGAGGACAGGCGATTTTTGCACGCTTCAGCACTCGGCGGTCCCACTCTGAGCTTTTGTGGCCTACCACTTTGCGGCTGAGCTGTTGTTCCTCTTAGACGTTTCCACTTCACAATAACAGCACTTACAGTTGCCCGGGGCAGCTTTAGCAGGGCAGAAATTTGACGAACTGACTTGCTGGAAAGGTGGCATCCTATGATGGTGCCACATTGAAAGCCACTGAGCTCTTCAGTAAGGCCATTCTACTGTCAATGTTTGTCTACTGTGAGCTTGATTTTATAAACTTGCCAGCAACGGGTGTGGCTGAAATAGCCGAATCCACTAATTTGAAGGGGAGTCCACGTATGTATGTATGTATGTATAGTGCCTTGCGAAAGTATTCGGCCCCCTTGAAGACCTTTTGCCACATTTCAGGCTTCAAACATAAAGATATAAAACTGTATTTTTTTGTGAAGAATCAACAACAAGTGGGACACAATCATGAAGTGGAACGACATTTATTGGATATTTCAAACTTTTTTAACAAATCAAAAACTGAAAAATTGGGCGTGCAAAATTATTCAGCCCCTTTACTTTCAGTGCAGCAAACTCTCTCCAGAAGTTCAGTGAGGATCTCTGAATGATCCAATGTTGACCTAAATGACTAATGATGATAAATACAATCCTGTTTTGGGTACATAAACTTATGTATAACTTGTTATAATGGTTATGGCTATAGTACTGGTGTTTTAATATTGGATCTTTGAACTAGCACTTGATAACACCAGGCTGTATCACTTCCGGCTGTGATTGGGAGTCCCATAGGGCGGTGCACAATTGGCCCAGCATTGGCCGGGATAGGCAGTCATTGTAAATAATAATTTGTTCTTAACTTGCCATTGTTCCCTAACTGTTACAATGGCTGATGGACCTTTTGTTGTTTTTAAAGCGATCATCATGGTCAAATACTAAAGAAGAATAAAATATGGGAAAATGCATGTTGGCCTATGTTTCTCTAAAGGGTTAGACTGAATATGTATTTATGGCTTGGATTAGTGGTGGCCCAGATGTAACGTTCTACATCATACCGGGATGATTTCCTTATTTTAAAAGTTACATATCAAACCTGATTGCTGACAAGCAAAGCATTTTGAGACTCAACAATGGATTTATGAAACAAGTACAAAAATATATTATTGGGGTGTAATTTTCCTTTAAGTTGCTTAAAAATAACCTAATCTTCACCTGTATTGTGTTTGAGTTTGGTGAATAAGGCTCTCTTACACACTAGTCATGTTTGTCTGTATTTGTGAGGACCATTTGCCTGTGTGTGTGTGTGTGTGTGACACTACTTTTATTTGTGGCAGGTGCACACAGGAGACCTGGGAGGCTATGCTACAAGCGACGAGCTGTCATTGCCAACCTAACCATCTGAGCTATCCTCATACTGGCTGCTTGTAAACACAGACTTCATTTACCTTCTGTCAAACTAATCTCGCTGTATTGACACCCACACTACAAATTAAATTCTCCAGACCGTGTGAAATGACAGCTTACACCCATGGGAGTTTACTCAAATATATGTAAAATACGCACAATTTAAATAGTAACTGCTACATAATTGAGAAACCAATATAGGGACCGCACATTCAGTCTTATAAGCAGTACCAAAATAATAATGTTTTCTTATGTGACAGTAGTTCTATAACACTTGTAAGTCACATTCCATATTCTGTAGCAATGTTCTTTCTACTTAACTGTTCTTCAATGACTGGACCATGTACCATATCAGTATTTTTTTTGTTTTTAATGTATTCTCTACATGCATTATTGACTTGTTAATTAATTAACTGTAATAAACATATTACTATATCTGAAACTCTGCTGTATAGAAAATCGGTCTTAACATAAGTGTTGTATTTGAGTGATGTTAGTGTAGACAGTAATGTAATTTGTATTGCATAAATATTGAACTGCAACAGTGTGACGCTGGGTTTAAAATAGTTCTGAACCTCCAGTAAAATCAATATAAATCTTAAATATTTGAAGGTGATCTGGAAGTGAGTTCCAGAAATGACACCTTTTTAGAGAAAGGAAAAAAGCTGATTGGGACATTGCTTTTTTTTTTGATCTCAGAACTTGTAAATTTGGCAGAGAGATATTTGTAACCTAGTGGATTTGGTAAAGCCTCGTGCAGCGTTTGGTCAACCAATGGTTGGTTGGTCCTCCCGAGTCCTAGACCAGTGGTTCCTAACTCCGGTCCTCGAGTACCCCCAACAGCACACGTTTTTTTGTTGTAGCGCTGGACAAACAACTGACTCAACTCATTGAGGGCCTGATGAGTAGGTGACAAGTTGAATCGGGTGTGCCTGTCTGGGACTGCAATAACAATGTGTACTATACTGTGCAGGCTTTTGTTCAAGCACTATACCTGACCTGATTCAACTAATCAATAAAACATCAAGTCTCAACACTATCACAACTGGCGGTGATTTGGAGTCCAATAAGGCGGTGCGCAATTGGCCCAGCGTCGTCTGTTTGTTCGGTGTAAGGCCATCGTTGTAAATAACAATTTGTTCTTAACTGACTTGACTCGTTAAATAAAAAAATATATACATTGATCAGTTGAATCGGGTGTGCTACTGCTGGGCTCAGTGGGCTGGAACAAAAGCCTTTAACCCAGGACCAGGGTTGGTGACCACCACTGGCCAATGTTGACAGAGGGCCAACTAAATTGGATCGTGTGCCCCGGCAGCCTATGGGAAATTAATAAACACGTCCAATATTCGACTTTGTGTATGTGACAGAAATGACTAGATGGTTGACTCGTGCTCTTCTGGATAGGGATGCTGTTTACTCCGTCTCGTGATGGTCCGCCAGATGTCGCAGTGGCACCGTGGAGGGAGGGGGAGGAGGGGCCTGGCCTGGCCTGGGAATTCTCTGCTTCCCATTCCTCCTATTGCAGACGCAACATGGCGGACTAGAAGAGGCGGCGACTCCCCTGGATGCAAGGAATAAACTGGGATTCACGTCCCCCTATGCCTCGAGGAAGACGGAGAGATACAAATGTGTTATAGAGACCTTCGGTAACATTGAGGAATGTTTGGGACCGTTCTAGTCACTCGTTAGGATAAACAGACTTGCGATCTTTTGCCTCCAAATTGTCTGTCCCAGATCGTTCCTATCACTGACACAGCAGCCCCCCCCCCCCTCTCCCCCTCTGCACACACTCTTGGTTACTGGAGTGTGGAGACGGGCCGGTGTTGAGAACGTGTGAAAAGGAAGAAAGGAATTTCACTACTGTAGATGTTCAGGATTGTATTATACCAAACGGGAGTCGTGGTGAGTTTTGTTTTTATTCTGCTGTAAATTGTCACTAGTTACGGTGAAGCGTGTTTCATTAAGTTGTAATAATGTCTGGCTACTTGTCACACAAATAAGCACTTTTGGATTGTCCCTTATCATTATCACAGTTTAGTATTCCACGGCGAACATCGTTTCGGTGATGAGAGAGATACCGCGGAGAGGGAAGAGGTTGTTTTTGTATAACGTTCCATGGGTATCATGGGAGCGCACCCAATTATATGTTTGTAGCGACACGAACATTTACAGAATGAGCTTGGAGTAAGGGAGGAAACATTTTGCGAAGGGGGAGAATATGCCACAACATACATTTTAGATTTCCACAGTGTGAGCGTGTTCTGTGAACGCATAACGTTACATTGTTTCCATGTCGCATTGTTACAATCGGGGGGCCAGTGCGTTCTAACTGAAAAGTACATATTGATCAACGCTTTGTTGCTAAATGTTTAGAGATGGTGGGGGAGTAACCCGGGGCTGGGGTGGGGGGGATAGGGAGTTTAGTGGGAACACAGCCCAGGAATTAGGTCGCTTTAGACAGACAGGCCTTCAAATCACTGCACACATTTACATTTTTGTATATCACGTATACTGCTTTACTCTGCCTCGCTCTCCATTTCCTCTTCTGATACAAATTATTCTGGCTTGACTGGACCTTGAGGTTACTTAGTCTAGCCTAAATGTAGTTACGCAATATGAATCTTAACTAATTGTGCACTGGTGTCACAGCTGGTGACCCCCTTAACCCTGGTAATAACTATAATGTAATGTATAAACATGGCTTGTGTCCCAGGCAGGCTGGTTTAAAAAGTTTGTTTCAGTGCAAGCCCTCAGTGTTTACATGCCGCACACTGTATAGTTGGTGTGCTGTGACAACTCCCTCAATGATTCTAATCAGTACAAGTTTATTAGCATGAAAAATACATTTGGCAATGCAGGAGTCATCAAGGAATATGTTCCACATTTTGTCTGGAGGCCACTTTCATTTGATGCCGTTTTTGATGCATCATTAGGCATGACTGAAAAAAAGGCTTGAGGCCCTAGTGCAACTTGAGTGTATATTTAATTGTCTTGTAGTGCTGAGCGATGAGTGCTTTTTGAGCTCGGTTTTGGTTCCACATTTTGTATTACATTATTAAGTGCATTATGTGGGTTGAATGGTGTAACAACACAGAATAACACAATTAATTAAATTCCCATGAGTTTCAAGTTTTAATGTCATGTGTACAAGTACAGTGAATGCCTTTCTTGCAAGCTTTAAACCCAAGGATGCAGTAATCAATGTTTTACTAAAAATAACATGAGGTAGAACAAAAACACAAGAAATAAGAACACGAGAAAGTAAGCTATGTACAGGGTCAGTTCCAATACCATATTTACAATTTGCAGGGATACTGGAGTGATAGAGGTAGATATGTATTGGGGTAAGGTGACTAGGCATCATGATGTACGATAAACAGAGTAGCGGCAGCGTAAATTAAGATTGTATGTGTGTAGAGTCAGTATAATTGTTTGTGTTGGAGTGTGCGTGAGTTTGTAGAGTCCTGTGCGTGTGCATAGAGACCGTGCAAGGTCCTGGATGGCGAGGAGCTCGGCCCCAGTGATGTACTGGGCTGTCCGCACCCCCCTCTGTAGTGCCATGTGACGATAGTGACTGCCCATTATGCTTATCACTTATTAACCAGAATTTATTCACTTTAATATAATACACTGAGTGTATAAAACATTAAGGACACTTGCTCTTCCATGACATAAACTGGCCAGGTGAAAGTGATGATCCCTTATTGATGTCACTTGTTAAATACACTTCAGTCAGTGTAGATGAAGGGTATGAGACGTGTTAAAGAAGGATTTCTAAGCCTTGAGACAATTGAGACATGGATTGTGTGTGTATGTATGCCATACAAAAGTTGAATGGGAAAGACAAAAAATGCATGTGCCTTTAAACGTGTAATGGTAGTAAGTCACGCCGGTTCGTGTCAAGAACTGCAATGCAGCTGGGGTTTTATGCTCAACAGTTTCCCATGTGTATCAAGAATGGTCCACCACCCAAAGGACATCCAGCCAACTTGACACAACTGTGGGAAGCATTGGAGTCAACATGGACCAGCATCTTTGTGGAATGCTTTTGACACCTTATAGAGTCCTTGCCCCAACGAATTGAGGCTGTCCTGAGGGCATCTAAATATTAGGAAGGTTTTATTAATGTTTTGTTGTGTATATTACATTTGTTTTATTTGATAACTTTATTATTTAATTCCAAGTCATCATCTCATGTCCAAAGAGCTGCTGCCTATGCTGTCTGACAAAATCACTATTTAAGTAGTTCTTCAAAGTAAATAAGGCATACTTTTATGACTGCTGAATACCAACTATCAGTCACTTAGATCATGTATTTTCAAGTAGAGGCACATTCTATGTCCGACACATAAAATATGGCCTGCTGCACATAGCCTAGCCTGGACCTTTTATTATCAAAGCTACATGTATGCTCACTGTCAGCCTCAGCCGGGAACATGGATAACATTCTCAACAGCTTGCACAAGGGAAGAAACTAGTATTTGGGTCAAGATGGAAGTAGGCCTATGGCAGTGTTTGGCGTGCCTTCATAAGTGAACTGAGCTGTGTGCAGCTGTGTCCACCTGGAGCGTGACTCGTCATGTCTCTGGACTGCTTCAGGTTGCATTCCCCTGCTCAGAGGTTTCATCCATCAACCAATGGTTGCGTGCCACATCATCGACTGACAGTTTGCTATAACATGACGTGGTTAGCTGATCCTTAAAATACCTATCCAGACATTGTAAGATCTGGCATGCATTAGCAACACCTGGGCAGAGGAACACACCCTCCAAAAACTATTTTTATTTAGAATAAGGCCCATATTAGAAAAAATTCTCTGCACATTTATCGATATGCCAAATCAAACTTTATTTGTCACATGCTTACTTACAAACCCTTAACCAACAGTGCAGTTCAAGAAGAGTTAAGAAAATATTTACCAAATAAACTAAAGTAAAAAATAATAAATTAACACAATAACGAGGCTATATGCAGTGTGAAACAATGCCTAATTTATCTTAACCATTACAGATAACAATCTAAATAGCTAAATTGCCCCTTGTATATTCTGGCAATAAAAAAATAAGTTCCATTTTAAGATTTAATTTATTGAAATCGTAATATCAACTGGTTATATTATATTGTGGAACCTCAGCAGTGGTACTTTCTCGTAGAAGAAGCCAATGGCTCAGGGCTCTGTGCTAACCTTTTTTACATGGAGCATGTGTGTGCCTAAGATAAACATTTTTCGTTGCTCCTAACTTTTTGAGGTGTTAGAGCCAGAATCCATCATTTTTCTAGGTGCCCCCCCCCCCCAAAAAAAAAAAAATCCAGGTGAAAATATTTAGGCACATATTCGAGTAAAATGGTCGCACTGGAAAGCCCTACTATGGCTGTGCAATGGCATAGCCTTGTTTTGTTAATTTAATAGACAAGATGCTCTTATTTCCTGAGCCCTTATCACAGTCAAGACACACCTATTTTAAAGTAAAAAAAACATGCTAGAATAGAACAGAATCAAATGTAACAGTGCGAAGTGAAGCGCATCTTGCCTCTGGAACAGTTATTCTCAGTGTTATCATTTGAAACTTGGATCAATTTAGTGAGTTGAATTGCAATTTTCTTCAGGGTTATAAACCTATATCTGTCATGTTTTCGATATACAGATGTTTGATTCAGTTCATTCTGCCGGTTCTTTGGAATTTTCTAAATGGGTTAACAATTCCACATTGAACACTGCATGAGGATGAATTACATCCATGACACCCATTTGGTGAGTAGGACTAGGCTTAATGATTCTGAGGAAAATACGCTCTTTGTCAAAGTAATGATTTTGTATATTTTCAGTTTGAACTTGTCTGTTTAGGGGGTTATAACCTATGCTAACCAATTCTAAATGGCAGTTTGCAAAGTAAGCTCGTCACTAGTTTGCACAAAGTCATACACCCTGCCTATTTCTACAATTTATCATCTTAAAATCAGATTTAAACCTAACACACACTAACCACACTGGCAATTTTGACTTTGTGCTTGTGGTAACTAGTTACAACAAAATCACACTACAAGCCAAAGACTTAAAACACTAAAATGACAAGAGTAACTCAAAGTAGCATAAGCTGAAAGTAAACGGACACAATTATTCCAAACGTGCAGCTCTTTGTTGGAATACATATTTCCCTACTTCAATCAACCAGTCCATTTTGAATTTGTGATAAAGCTGTCGTCATTTGGTAAAGAATGTCACTTGTGTATCCGATCAGTTACAGTGCCTTCAGAAAGTATTCATACACCTTGACTTATTCCACATTTTGTTGTTACAGCCTGAATTCAGAATTGATTTAAAAAAAAATCTCACCCATCTCCACACTATACCCCATAATGACAAAGTGAAAACAATCTAGAAATTTTAGAAATGTTTGCAAAAGTAAAGTATTTCATTTTCAATACAATCTCATTTACATAAGTATTCATACCCCTGGGTCAATAAGGGTAAGTAACAACACATCCGTCACACTGATCCTCAACATGGGGGCCCATCAGGGGTGTTTCCTCAGTCCCCTCCTGTTCACTCATGACTGCATGGCCAGGCACGAATCCAACACCATCATTAAGTTTGCCGATGACACAGCAGTGGTAGGCCTGATCACTGACAACAACGAGACAGTCTATAGGGAGCAGGTCAGAGACCTGGCCGTGCGGTGCCAGGACAACAACCTCTCCATCAACGTGATCAAGACAAAGGTGATGATTGTGGACTACAGAAAAAAGAGGACCGAGCACACCCCCATTCTCATCGACGGGGCTGTAGTGGAGCAGATTGAGAGCTTCAAGTTCCTTGGTGTCCACATCACCAACAAACTATCATGGTGAAGAGGCCACGACAAAGCCTATTCTCCCTCAGGAGACTGAAAAGATTTGGCATGGGTCCTCAGATGCTCAAAAAGTTCTAGAGCTGCACCATCGAGCATCCTAAATGCTTGTATCACTGCCTGGTATGGCAACTGCTGGGCCTCCGACCGCAAGGCACTCCAGAGGGTAGTGTGTACGGCCCAGTACATCACTGGGGCCAAGCTTCCTGCCATCCAGGACCTCTATACCAGGCGGTGTCAGAGGAAGGGCCTACAAAATGTCAGACTCCAGCCACCCTAGTCATAGACTGTTCTCTCTGCTACCGCACAGCAAGCGGTACTAGAGTGCCAAGTCTAGGTCCATAAGACTTCTTAACAGCTTCTACCCCCAAGCCATAAGACTCCTGAACAGCTAATCAAATGGCTACCCAGGCTATTTGCATTGCCCCACCCCTTTTTATATGCTGCTGCTATTCTCTGTTTATTATCTATGCATAGTCACTTTAATAACTCTACCTACATGTACATATTACCTAATTTACCTGGATTAGCCGGTGCCCCCGGACATTGACTCTGTACCGGTACCCCCTGTACATAGTTTTGCTATTGTTATTTTACTGCTGTTCTCAAATTATTTGTAACTTTTGAAGAAAATGTTACATGACTCTTATTTTAACTTGCATTGTTGGTTAAGGGCTTGTAGGTAACCTGTTGTATTTGGCGCATGTGACAAATAAAATTAGATTTGAATTCATGTTAGAATCACCTTTGGCAGAGATTACAGATGTGAGTCTTTCTGGCTAGGTCTCTAAGATCTTTCCACACCTGGATTTTACAATATTTGCACATTATTCTTTTAAAAATTATTCAAGCTCTGTCAAGTTGGTTGTTGCTCATTGCTAGACAGCCATTTTCAAGGCAATTTAAATATGCTATGTTGTTGTCTTTGTTCTCTCTTTATGTAGTGTTGTCTCTTGTCGTGATGTGTGTGTTGTCCTATATTTTTATTAAATTTATTTTTAATCCCAGCCCCCGTCCCCACAGGAGGCCTTTTGGTAGGCCATCATTGTAAATATATATTTTTTTCCTTAACTTACTTGCCTAGATAAATAAAATTTAACTTTAACCAGACCACTCAGGAACATTTAATGTTGTCTTGGTAATCAACTCCAGTGTAGATTTGGCCTTGTGTTTTAGGGTATTGTCCTGCTGAAAAGTGAATTTGTCTCAGTGTTTGTTGGAAAGCAGACTGAACCAAGTTTTTTTTCTAGGATTTAGCCTGTGCTTAGCTCTATTCAGTTTCTTTTTATCAACAACAAAAACAAACTATTGCCGATGACAAGCGTACCCATAACATGCAGCCACCATCATGCTTGAAAATATGAAGAGTGGTACTCAGTAATATGTTGTTGGATTTGCCCAAACATAACACTTTGTATTCAGAACAAAGTTAATTTCTTTGCCACATGTTTTGCAGTTTGACTTTAGTGCCTTAATGAAACAATATTTTAATTATGTATGGGCTTCTTTCTTTTCACTCTGTCATTTAGGTTAGTATTGTGGAGTAACTACAATGTTGAGTCATCCTTTGTTTTCTCCTATCAGAGCCATTGAACTCTTAACTGTTTTAAAGCCAAAGTCACCTCATGGTGAAATCCCTGAGAGGTTTCCTTCCTCTCCGGTAACTGAATTAGGAAGGGGGCCTGTAGTGCCTGGTTGTATTGGTACACCATCCAAAGAGTAATTCATAACGTCACCATGTTCAAAGGGATATTCAATATCTGTTTTTATTTTTTACCGATCTACCAATAGGTGCCCTTTGCGAGGCATTGGGAAATCTTTGTGGTTGAATCTGTGTTTTGAAATTCACTGCTCGACTGAGGGACCTTACAGATAATTGGATTTGTGAGATACAGAGATGAGGTAGTCATTCAAAAATCACGTTAACTTCTTATGGCTAGGGGGCAGCATTTTCACATTTGGATGAGCGTGCCCAAAGGAAACTGCATGCTACTCAGTCCCAGTGGCCAATATATGCATATCATTAGTAGATTTGGATAGAAAACACTCTGAAATTTCTAAAACTGTTTGAATGATGTCTGTGAGTATAACATAACTCATATGGCAGGCGAAAACCTGAGAAAAATCCAACCAGGAAGTGAGAAATCTGAGGTTTGTAGTTTTTCAACTCTTGGCATATCGAATACACAGTGTCTATGGGGTCATTTTGCACTTCCTAAGGCTTCCACTAGATGTCAACAGTCTTTAGAACCTTGTTTGATGCTTCTACTATAAAGGAGGGGGGAATGAGAGGGGATTGAGTCAGAGGTCTGGCAGAGTGCCACGAGCTGGTCATGCGCATTCACATGAGAGGTAGCTTGCGTTCCATTGCATTTCTGAAAACAAAGGAATTCTCCGGTTGGAACATTATTGAAGATTTATGTTAAAAACATCCTAAAGATTGATTGTATACTTCATTTGACATGTTTCTACGAACTGTAATATGACTTTTCGGCTGAACATTTGCCTGTACCTGCCCGCGCGTCGTGAGTTTAGATTGTGTACTGAACGCGTGAACCAAAAGGAGTTATTTGGACATAAATGATGGACTTTATGGAACAAATCAAACATTTATTATGGAACTGGGATTCCTGGGAGTGTATTTGGATGAAGATCATCAAAGGTAAGTGAATATTTATAATGCTATTTCTGACTTCTGTTGACTCCAACATTACGGATATCTTTTGGGGTGTTGTTGGTCTCTGAGCGCCGTACTCAGATTATTGCATGGTTTGCTTTTTCCGTAAATTGTTTTTGAAATCTGACACAGCTGTTGCATTAAGGAGAAGTTCATCTTTAAATCTGTGAATAACACTTGTCTTATCAATGTTTATTATGAGTATTTCTGTAAATTGATGTCTCTGTGCAAATTCACGGGATGTTTTGGAGGCAAAGCCAAATGTAAACTGAGGTTTTTGGATATAAATATGAACTTGATCAAACAAAACATACATGTATTGTGTAACATGTTGTCCCGGGAGTGTCATCTGATGAAGAATATCAAAGGTTAGTGATTAATTTTATCTCTTTCTGCTTTTGTGACTCCTCTCTTTGGTTGGAAAATCGCTGTATGCTTTCTGTGACTAGTTGCTGACCTAATGTTGCAGACCTATGTTCTGCTTTCGCCGAAAAGCTTTTTTGAAATCAGACACTGTGGTTGGATTAACAAGAATTTTATATTTAAAATGGTGTCTAATACTTGTATGTTTGAGAAATTTGAATTATGAGATTTCTGTTGATTGAATTTGGCGCCCTGTAATTTCATTGGCTGTTGGTGAGGGGTTCCGAGACAGGTTAAACACTTATTGCACACATGCAACTTATTATGAGACTTTTTACTCCGGAACTTATTTAGGCTTGCCATAACAAAGGGGTTGAATACTTTGACATAAGACATTTCAGCTTTTAACTTATAATTAATTGGTAAAAATTTAGGAAAAATCATTCACTTTGAATTTATGGGCTGTTGTGTGTAGGCCAGTGACACAAATCAAAATTGAATCCATATTAAATGGCTGTAACACAATAAAATGTGGAAACGTCAAGGGGTGTGAATACTTTCTGAAGGCACCGTAGATACGTTTTTATAGGCGTTCATTTCTGTAGACTTTAACGGGAGCTCAGCAAGCATGTGTAGAGGAAGAAGTCGGAATGCAATTCGAGTGTGAGACGTAGGGGAAAGGGAATTTATGGAGAAGAACTGTTTGATTGTTGGCTTGGTTTCCTTTTTGTTGTGCCCCAAAAATACACATGTACAAATGGAACACTAGAATCAAAGCAAATTTGATTCTAGTGACCAAATAATAAAAGATCTCTGGTTAAAGATCGAGTTTTGACGTCCGTTCGAGTACTTGATTACTCATGCCTATCCCTAGTGAGTGGTTGCACCGGTCTCACCTCTTCACAAAGTTCAGCTTGTCATGTTTTTGATTACTCAAGTGCAAAGCAGAAGCTGCTCACTTCGCTCTGAGATTGACTCGTCATACCTGGACTTCCCCTAGCGTGCCGACAGGCCTGCCCTGACATCAGGTGGTCATGTCTGGGCTCGTCACTGCTCCTCACAAAGTGGTGTCTAGGTGTAAGAGCAACTGGGCCTCATCTAGCGTCTTTGCAACAGTTGGGAGATTCATGTCAATATTTAGGGAAAGCAATTTGGTTCTACCATGTCTGAATGTATTAGAGGTGGCTCTCATAACTTTGTTAATTTAGCTTAGTATTTCCATGAGAACACTGAAGATGTAGGCTAGGCTACTTTATAAAGGACAGCCTGTACAATGTTTTTGTTTGGTGGGTGTTTGAAACTATCAGATATAGTATGCTGGGAAATTTCACAATCCTGACACAATACAGTAAAAAAAAATTTTAAAAAGTACTTTAGGTTGGGGTGGGCATTGGTGGGGTGGGAGGCAGACAGACCGATAATCTGTTTCCACCAATGTAACACATGGAATACAATTTCTCAGTGTTACTGCATTGCTGAATGCTGCAGCAAACGTGTTCAGAGATGTTTTAAAAAGTTGTGCTATACTGTAGATGTAGGCTAATGTATTCTTTTTTTATGTTCTTTTGTCAGTGCAGTTGTGGCCTATATTTCAGTACTATAGTGATTGAAAGTGGTGGAAAGATGAAAACAATTGCCTACTTGGAGAAACAAGAGAATCTTTCTTGCCTCCCACTTTCACCTAAATATGTGTAGGATAACACGGTATGCTGGCATAGGCCTAGCTAGTGAAGCAAATAACATCAGATCCTTCAGTAAATCTTTATCTAACAACTAGGGATGAGTGTTGTCTTTACAGTCCTAGGACCGTTTCTAGTGCCCCAGAGTGTAGACACAGGAGTAGGTTCATTTCCATGTGAAAGGACCCATGAGCACCAACACGTGAAGAGGCTATATTTTGTAGAAACTCAATATTAGGAAAGTGTTCCTAATGTATACTCAGTGTATACATTATTCAACCATTTTCCATCCTAAAAATGAAGAATAAGCAAAGGCTTTGATTTAACGGATGGAAAAGGGGTCTTAGAAAACATCTAGCAGAAAAGTCTTGAAAGGTGTTAGAAATGCATCAAAACACAATAATGTTGAAATCTAAGACCTCTGCCGGCTAATACCAATACTTATATTTCGTTTGGAATAATGTTTTCTGCCTTCTGTAAGTTTAAGAAAACGTTGCCTTGAGCCTTGAAATTCTGTCACCAAAAATATTTAAGATATTTTCACATTTCTCTTCCTCATGATGGAGGATAATACAAGTTCACAGAAGTAACAAGTAAAGGTAGACCTATCAATTAGTTTGTTTTTACTGATATACATTTTGTTTGAATTATTAATTGATTAAAGCCCAAAATTCTGTTTCCAAATCGGTAACAGAATTTCCCAAAAATCTGTAACTGAATTTCTGCAATTGAATTGGCTACAATGAGAAATCATAGTAGTCACAAACCACAGTTGGGTCACCAGCTACTGTCCTCCCTTCCACCTGCATACTGTTATGATCAGCTGATAACGGTTTTCTTTTTCTGTCATCTGGTGGTTTTAAGCAAGTGTGTAAAGTCTAGATAAACCCCCTCCCCTCCAATTAATGTCACCTTTCCCAGCTCTAACTGACACCTACCAATGAGCCCTGTCTTTCCATTTACTGTAACCAGCATCCTCACCCACTAAGCACCGAACGACACCTGACAACCATGGACGTTGATAAAAAGTTTAAATTTGATCAGTCCACCCTGGCCTAAATTTCAACGTCCATAGACGTAGTTTTTTGTTCTGTCCGGACCTGCCGTGATTTCAACGACCACAGACGTTCTGGCCTGACCTTCCTTTGGCCCAAACATAGACGTCCATGATTGGTTAAGATTTGTCCTGGAACAAACCAAATCTTAACCAGTCATAGCCTTCTATGTTTCACAAGTTTGGACAGCACAGTAGAGTACAGTAAATACAAGTAGAGTATAGTACATTGAGTTCAATACAATACACAGTAGAGCACATTAGAATACACTATAATGTACTGAACTATACTCTACTGTACTCTACTGTATTGAACTATACTCTACTGTTCTGTAATGTACTCTACTGTCCTCCACTGAGCTCTACTGTGCTGTACTTTATGTCCAAACAACTGGGTTTGGCTGTGGGGGCTTTACTTTTCCTCATCGCGCTCTAGCGACTCCTTGTGGCGGGCCGGGAGCCTGCAGGCTGACTTCGGTCGTCAGTTGAATAGTGTTTCCTCTGACACGTTGGTGCAGCTGGCTTCCAGGTTAAGCGGGCGGGTGTTAAGAAGCACAGTTTGGCGGGTCATGTTTCGGAGTCATGACTCGACCTTCACCTCTCCGAGCCCGTTGGGGAGTTGCAGCAATAAGACGATCGTAATTGGATATCACGTAAAGGGGGGTAAAATAAAGTAAATTGTACCAAAATTTGCGAAGGAGCATATTGTATTTTCCTACCTTTTGTGTACCTATTTAGGATACATAACCATGATGAGAATGACATTTCTATCCATAATTATGCATTTCTGTGTAGTACAGATCAGGGACCCATGATGAAATTCCATTACAGCAATTCTGTTAGTGTGAATACAATTAACTTAATGTAGTTCAATAATCAAGCTTTTTTTCCATGATTGAAACCTCATTCTTTCTGCAGACATCTTTTGATCACACAAAAAATGGAGAGATTTTACAGAAATTATATTACCATACTTTGCATCGGCATAGTTCTTCCAGTAAATGTGTTTTTGTAAAATGTTCAGTGTAAATTGTTAAAAGTAGTAATTGTGTATAGAGTGAGAAGTAGGGTTGGGCGATATCCAGATTTCCATACCTTCATACCGTGCCTGTGCCATCCCGGGTATATACGGTATTACTGGTAGTGCACAATTCTCATAGCGGCTAAAGGTAAATGCTAACAAGTGCATGCAAACATTTACTACTAGGACAGACAACACAGCTCATAAAGTTAGGCAACTATCTCAAAACACAGTTTGCAGCACGCACAAAACAAATACTATCAAATACTATGCCGGAGGGGATTGTCTGCTGTTACCAATGAGTTTGATCTTGCAAGCTAAAGTTAGCAAAACATAGGTGGAAAGAGTTTAGTTGGCACATCTTAGATATATAGTTAGCTTAATAGTTATATATATATATATACAGTTGAAGTCAGAAGTTTAGATACACTTAGGTTGGAGTCATTAAAACTTGTTTTTCAACCACTCCACAAATTTCTTGTTAACAAACTATAGTTTTGGCTAGGTCATCTACTTTGTACATGACACAAGTCATTTTTCCAACAATTATTTACAGACAGATTATTTCACTTATAATTCACTATATCACAATTCCAGTGGGTCAGAAAATTATGTCATGGCTTTAGGCTGTCAATGACAGCCTAGGAACAGTGGGTTAATTAACTGCCTGTTCAGGGGCAGAACAACAGATTTGTACCTTGTCAGTTCGGGAGTTTGAACTTGCAACCTTCCGGTTACTAGTCCAACGCTCTAACCACTAGGCTACCCTGACATCATTTGAGTCAATTGGAGGTGTACCTGTGGATGTATTTCAAGGCCTACCTTCAAACTCAGTGCCTCTTTGCTTGACATCATAGGAAAATCAAAAGAAATCAGCCATGACCTCAAAAAAAATGTAGGCCTCCACAAGTCTGGTTCATCCTTGGGAGCAATTTCCAAACGTCTAAAGGTACCTCGTTCATCTGTACAAACAATAGCACGCAAGTATAAATACCATGGGACCACGCAGCCGCCATACCGCTCAGGAAGGAGACTAGTTCTGTCTCCTAGAGATGAACGTACTTTGGTGTGAAAAGTGCAAATAAATCCCAGAACAACAGCAAAGGACCTTGTGTAGATGCTGGAGGAAACAGGTACAAAAGTAACTATATCCACAGTAAAACGAGTCCTATATCGACATAACCTGAAAGGTCGCTCAGCAAGGAAGAAGCCACTCCTTCAAAACCGCCATAATGCCAGACTACGGTTTGCAACTGCACATGGGGACAAAGATCGTACTTTTTGGAGACACGTCCTCTGGTCTGATGAAACAGAAATAGAACTGTTTGGCCATATTGACCATTGTTATGTTTGGAGTGAAAAGGGGGAGGCTTGCAAGCCGAAGAACACCATCCCAGCCGTGAAGCACGGGGGTGGCAGCATCATGTTGTGGGGGTGCTTTGCTGCATGAGAGACTGGTGCACTTCACAAAATAGATGACATCATGAGGCTGGAAAATTATGTGGATATATTGAAGCAACATCTCAAGTTAAAACTTGTTTTCAAATGGGTCTTCCAAATGGACAATAACCCCAAGCATACTTCCGAAGTTGTGGCAAAATGGCTTAAGGACAACAAAGTCAAGGTGTTGGAATGGCCCTCACAAAGCCCTGACCTCAATCCTATAGAAAATGTGTGGGCAGAACTGAAAAGGTGTGTGTGAGCAAGGAGGCCTACAAACCTGACTCAGTTACACCAGCTCTGTCAGGAGGAATGGGCCAAAATGCACCCAACTTATTGTGGGAAGCTTGTGGAAGGCTACCTGAAACATTTGACCCAATGTAAGGGATTTCCTCCTCTTCGTCTGAAGAGGAGAGGTGAGAAGGATCGGAGGACCAATATGCGGCGGGGTAAGTGTCCATGGTTCTTTTAATAAGAAATACTCAACATGAACACAACTGAATACAAAAACAATAAACGTGCAACGAACGAAACCCAAAACAGTACCGTGTGGTGAAAAACACAAACACCCACAAACAAGCAGTGAAACCCAGGCTACCTAAGTATGATTCTCAATCAGAGACAACTACTGACACCTGCCTCTGATTGAGAACCATACTAGGCCGAAACATAGAAATCCCCAAATCATAGAAAAACAAACAGACTGCCCACCCCCAACTCACGCCCTGACCATACTAAATAATCACAACACAACGGAAATAAAGGTCAGAACGTGACACCCAAGTTAAACAATTTAAAGGCAATGCTACCAAATACTAATTTGAGTGTATGTAAACTTCTGACCCACTGGGAATGTGATGAAAAATAAAAGCTGAAATAAATAATTCTCTCTACTATTATTCTGACATTTCACATCCTTAAAATAAAGTGGTGATCCTAACTGACCTAAGACAGGGAATTTTTACTTGGATTAAATGTCAGGAATTGTGAAAAACTGAGTTTAAATGTATTTGGCTAAGGTGTATGTAAACTTCTGACTTCAACTGTGTGTATATATAGCTGATAAACATTTAGTAATGAATTTCATACAAGTGTAACTTGATCACCTCACTTAAATTGTGCTGCAGAGATGACTACCTCCCATTTTGCTCGTTGTGCTTCTTTTGTAAACAAACACACGTGACTTGCTCTCAAACCACTGTTTTGGGAAACTAGTACCAATAAGGTTCATAATGGAAAAAGCTTAATTATTACAAATGATCTAATGGGCGAAATGATGAACACGATCTGCTTTATCGATTTATCTAGTGCACAAGTTGACTGCAGGTATTTATTTAAAATGTACTAATATTCAAAGCCCCAAAAAACATCACTTACCAGATTGCCAACCTAATGTTAACAAGTACTAAGGAATCCTCATAGAGAATGCTAATGAACGCATTGTGAACATCTTGTACAGTTTCTGAACTAAACTATACAAGTATAAAAGTAACAAACAAAAAAATGATACTCACAGTTTGCTGATATTCTCTGCTGTTACCAAGCAAATGCTTGATTTTGGAAGAACCTTAGCTAGACAGCGAACTAGCTACTAAATTAGCAAACCAAATGCACAACTGCAAATTTTTTACTTAAATGTTTGCCAGCTAGATATCTTATAACTATTAATTGTTAGTTCCATACTGTACTTAGATTTGGCATCACTGGGGCCAGGCTTCCTGCCATCCAGGACCTCCTATACAAGGCGGTGTCAGAGGGAGGCCCTAAAAATTGTCAGACTCCAGCCACCTTAGTCATAGACTGTTCTCTCTGCTGCCGCACGGCGAGTGGTACCGGGGCGCCAAGTCTAGGTCCAAAAGGCTTCTTAACAGCTTCTACCCCCCAAGCCATAAGACTCCTGAACAGCTCATCAAATGGCTACCCAGACTATTTGCATTGTCGTCCCCCCCCCCCCCCCCCCCCCACTCCCTCTTTTACACTACTCTCTGGCTATTATCTATGCATAGTCACTTTAACTCTACCTACATGTACATATTACCTCGACTAACCAGTGCCCCCACACATTGACTCTGTACCGGTACCCCCCCTGTATACGGCAGGTAGCCTAGTGGTTAGAGCGTTGGGCCAGTAACCGGAAGGTTACTAGATCGAGTCCCCGAGCTGAGAAGGTAAAAGTCTGTCGTTCTGCCCCTGAACAAGGCACTGTTCCTAAACCAGTTAACCCACTGTTCCTATGCCATCATTGTAAATAAGAATTTGTTTTTGACTGACTTGTTAAATCAAGGTAAAACATTTTTTACATTTTTCAAATACAGCCTCGCTACTATTATTTTACTGCTGCTCTTTAGCTATTTGTTATTTAGATTTTTTACCTCTACTTTTTTCTTACCTGTGTACAAAATTTCACTGTAAGGTGTACCTGCTGCACGACAGTGAGTGATTCACAAGGCTCCTGTCATCTTTGTGTGCTTGTAAATAAACACCATGTGACTGGGGACCAACTTGTGCAATACATTAGGATATACATTTTCTTTATATCCTAATGTATTGCACAAGTTGACTGCAGGTATTTACTTAAATGTATAAATAAAACACATTTAAAAGAAATCGTTTCAACGGTCCCATGGCTTTTTCCAAATACGGTGGTCTACGGTATACCTCCCAAGCCTAGTGAGAAGGAAATGCCAACTTTGCGAGGTGGAATTGAGGTACAGTAATGGTAGTACATGTGCAATGCTTAACTATCTGAAAGGGATGTACTATGACACCCAAACCGTTGCTTGCAGCGACATTGTGAATTAATGTGGAATTTTATTCATTTCATACTTATCGTTTTAACAGAAAACCTAAAAAAAAAATGGCCGTTTGTCAAATCCCTGTTCTTAGCAGAGTTCCGTTATCGTGGAATTGCCCGTAGCAGCTCATTAAAAAAGTGCACCTTGAGTGACAGTTTGACACTACAGTGGAGCTATTTTCATTCATTAGGCCCATCTTCACTGCTCCAACATGCACTGTCAACTTACATGTTTGCTCCAGAATTTAGGCCTATTTAAAGGTTATGAAATAGTGATGGTCTCATTGACCCAAATCACTGACATGAACTCGCTTATGAACTAAAGGTGTTCGCATGCTTCTCAGCCAAAACAGTTCGGAAGAGTTTGTGCATATATTATGATGACATTTTGAGACGTTTTTGTTTGTTTTGGACTTCGGTGAGTTTTTTTCAGCTGTTCGGGCACACATAATTTGGTAAGCCGAAGTTCAGAGCCGAAGTCTACGCCCCTTTGTCGGTGATTGGTCAACAGTAGGGATTCTTCAATAAAGACTTGTCATTCAACGAGAGATGACAATTTTTCATGCACATTTTTCGTAGAGAAACTGCCCCAAACATCTTAGTTACACAATTTTACATCTAACTAAGATCTCCTCGGCAAAAACATAACAATTAATGACAGATTAATTCTGTCTGTTTTGAGGAAGTGTATACTGGCTACGGTGTCTCAAAATTGACAGCTGGTACTAATGATGTGAGCATGCTCGTTCGGCTAGCCGAGTTCAGCTAAGTGCAAGCCCGAACTGAAGCATGTTGAGTCTTAAGTCACACAATAACTGACTAGAGGGGGGGTTTCTAGTATGGTATGTAGGTTTATGTCTACAGTGTTCTTCAACCATTATTTATGGTGGGTCGCCCGTCTCACCTAGGTCAGTTGACTGCCGCCAAGTTAGGCTAGGCCTCATGATTTCAGTGGAAAAGTTATTTGGTGTCATCTCTTCAGTAAAAATACAAAAAACTGATGTCACAAAGAGGGTGTAGAGCAGCTCTGGTTCTTTAATGAGCCTGGGATGGGTTTCTTATCTTGCATAGCTAAGGGAGTGTCATGGTCTTAGCAGAGGTTGGTCAGTTTTCCCAGTCACATAGGCCTGGAGCTTACGGTTGGGGCTAGTTCTTTGAAAATATAATGTATACTTGATTTGGCGCACTGGGTAGACAGATGAAATATTTCAAAAATATTTCCAACTTGCTAACGGCACTCAGGTTGCTAATGCATAAAACTGAAATGTGTCCTCCGCATTTAACCCAACCCCTCTGAATCAGATAGGTGCGGAGGGCTGCCATAATCGACATCCATGTCTTCAGGGAACAGTGGGTTTCTCATCTGAATGATGAGGATAACTGGGATATATATATTTTTTTAAATCAATGTCGTAAGTATCATACTTTTAAAACTCACCGTTACATTGTTTTACGTCACTGTGATCAATCAATTTAAAGAAGTTCAACAACATGTTGACTATCAGGCTGTGCAGGCAGGCTGCTCCTTCTTTGTTGTGAGGCTTCTCACAGAGCTCACCAGGGGCCTCTAGTCTGCCCACATCACACAGGTTTAAACTGAGTGGAAAACATGGTTGTTGGAATCTTGTTTCAAAGCCAAACACAACAGCAGCCAAGTTCACTCTACTCTACTGAACCTTCTGTTATAGTTTTGTGTGCAGGGCAATGCATGGTAGCCCGCTGCCTCTACATTGGGCTGGTAGAGTGAGTGAGTGTGGGTTTTGCGGCCTTCAGCTCTCCTCTTGGCCCTACACCACGCTCACGGGTCACAGTGGCTTTGGAGGAAGGCCGCTGCCTAGTGCCACCACATCCTCGCCTCTGTGTGATGTGGGCAGACTGTGTTGGCCCCTGGTGAGCTCTGTGTGAAACCTCACAACAAAGAAGGAGCAGCCTGCCTACACAGCCTGACTGAGTCAACATGTTCATTCACTCACTGGGATGAGTTTGTGCTTGGTCCTTCGAACCGGACATGATCGAGCTCACGCAAGCTTCGGCTGACGGACACTAAGGTTGCTCTGCACATTTTGCCTTGGCGCTAGTCCTGGATCCTCCCCTCCATTTGGGCGATTTACTGTCTCATGTGAATGAGGTGAGTGAACACAGTCACAGAGCATACTAGGAGCCGTATTAGCCCTACAAAGGGAAATCCAGAGGATTGTGGGTGACGCATGTGGTGTTGAGGATGTATAATCCGTGGTCTGTGTTGGGGGTGAGGGAGAGTAGTCCTCTCAGCCCTTGGCATGGCCTACTTTAGCCACCATGAAGAGGGGCATTCAGAGTATTCTTGTCACAGCGGACTCCCTCAGGACACAGGCAGAGTATTAATATGCCATGAATGGGGACAGACAGACTGTCCTTATCTCTCCCCGCGATGACTCGTGAAGCAGTGCACCCTCAAGTGAGAGCACAAACTTCTCCTTGCTCAATCTGTGGAATGGGAGAATACCCAGACATCCTCCTCACGTATTTGCTTGCCTTGCTGGCGTCATTCCATTAAGGACTTTGGGCTTCTTATCGCTGAGGCTCCTGGCAAGTTGTTCTGACAGTCTGAGCTACCCACCCTTGATGAAGTAGAGTTGATGGCATTTGGCGCGCATGTACCCTTATGAGCTGGTTTGCTGGAGCTGTAGAGGGTGACTCAGGCAAATGTAATTGTAATTCGGCATCTTTTACAACTGCAGAGAATGAAACATGACGTTAGAGAATTAGGTGAAATCCATTGAAAATGACAGCTCTGCTCAGATTGATGTTATAAGGTGCAAACGTGACAGGAAGAAGAGGATCGGCAATCGGCGATCAATGTGGGCCTGTTGTTATGAGCATAGATTAAACCCAAAAACCGATGGGAACAAGTGGGAGGATCTAGCGTACCACTAAAATGCATTGTGGTTTAGCTGTTTTAATTTTATGATGATATTTTGAGGGTGGATGGACAAATATGAAACAAATTGTAAAATGCCCCTTTAAAGATGCACTGTTGGCTAAAATTCAAATAGCTCAAAGAGTAAAAGACACAAAAACAAGACTTAATGTGAAGCGTAGAAATGATGCACTTATAACAGAACTACCACTTTTAAAGGGGTGTGTCAGCTTTAATATTGCGGAAAGATTCTTGCTTCCATCAATGTAATTGTCTGCATCATTTCCAATCCCCTATATATTTTTGGGGTAAATATCTATATCATTATGCATACATTTCCATAATATATTTTACCTTTTACCAGGTTTTTTCTCATTGAGATTTAATCTCTTTTCAAGAGAGACCTGGTCCAATAGCCGCAGGGGGAACACCATTTCAGACAAAACAACTTACACGCGTGTTAGTGTATGTATGTATGTATGTATGTATGTATGTATGTATGTATGTGTGTGTGTATGTGTGTGTGTGTGTGTGTGTGTATATATAAAATAACTTTTTTTCTAATCTCTTAACACCATCCATTTTGGATTTCTAGATCTACCACTTCTTAGACTTGCTTTCAATGAGAATGACAGATCTATAACTCACATTTCTATAGGATTTTGTCAGGTCGTACCAAAAAATTACATACTGTAGCTTTAAGTAGCCTAAATCACTCACACTATGAATCAAATACCATGAGGAGGAACAGAGGCCGCTATAGAGGCCTGTGTGGGGGATATCCACCTAAAGAGACTACGTCGGAGAGTGGATAAATCTCTTTTACCCACCGTTCTATTGGCAAATGTACAATCACCGGAGAATAAACTGGATGAGCGCTGTTTGAGATTATCCTATCAAGCTTTTCTGAATAACTGTAATATCCTGTGTTATATTGGTAAATATAAATCTAGCTGGTTTTTCTATACGCCGACCGGCAGGACAAAACATCTGTGTCGTGGAAGCTGAGGGGGGTGGTTTCTCTTTGTTAACAACAACTGGTGAGTGATCTCTAATATTAAGGAAGTCTCAAGGTTCTGCTTGCCTGAGTTAGTGTGGTCTACAGTTTATCATGAGCTATTTTATTTACCAAGAGTTTTCATATTTTTCGTAGCTGTCTCTTTACCACCACAAACCACTGCTGGCTCTATCCAAGGCTCAGTCAATCGTTCACAAAACAGAATGCAGCGCAGTACGTGACTGAGGAAAGAAGAGACAACCAATTTACTAGTTACAGCCTCAGCGCACACTCTGGAAAGGCAGCTTACCAGTTACAGCGGCACGTCCCCTGAATGATAACGAAGAGGTATGTGAGAAGCCTGACCATGGAGACGGGTGAGAAGGAGATGAACTGTACTTCATGAGTTGTAAACGAAAAACAACTGGCATTTGGAAAGTTTGAAGTGAGGGAGCAAGTGTGGTGGAACAAGAATTGTTAGCATTGTTAAGTATCTTGCTAGCTGGATACAATTCTCCGTTAGCTAGCTAGAGAAATTTTGAGCAACATTGACCAACTCATCTGATCAAATAATTGAGTTTATGGTGTGAAAATTAGCTTGCTAATAAAGTCAGACAGCCAACGTTAGCTAGCTAACGTTAGAACATCAGATGAGTTGACATTAGCAACCTAACCAATTCACTATAATATTAACTGGTGTACGACTCCTTGCCGGTCCTCAAGTTATAACTCGTTAGTTGCTTACTGGACCCTGGCAATCTGTGTGAAATGTTAACTAGCTAACAAACTAACCACTATCTGTTAACTAATATTATCCCTCTACAGTATGAGAATTAAGGGAGAATGAAACGTTGCTTCTTAAACAAGTGGATTCAGGGATCAAGTGTAGCTGGAGCTGGGCCTGCCTTAAGCTGGATGCCACTATAGAGGTGAAAGGAACACCACACGCTTTCCCTCTTTCTCACTTTTGCTGGCACATTGTAGAACAGATGTCCACAGGTAGAACATGTACAATATAATAATGTGCAGTGTAGCCCAAATATTGTTTTTGTTTTTCATGTTTCGGTGCAACAAAAAAAAGTGTCACCTTTTTGGGCCTTCACCAGTTTGCATCCCTGTGCTAAAGCTGCAACATCATTTCAGCCATTTAGTTTCTTACTTTCTTCCGACTGAGTAGTTCTGTTACTGAAATCCCTCATTTGTTAAGGAAAAACATTCCCCTTTCCCTCAACCCTTGCTCTCTTTACTTGTAACACATAAGCATAGCATGCATGTGACCAATAGGGCCTGATATACAGCCCATCATAATCATATCAATAAATTGGTTATTACAGACTCCGGACACAGTAACACGTGAAAGCAAAATGGATGCGGAGGATGTGAAAAAGAACCTTGAAACAGGCAAATGTTTACTGGTTGCTCAGAAGAGAAAGGGGGAAGTCAGATCTGTGGAAAACATTTGACTTAGTTGTGGAAACTACTAAAGCTCAAGAAAAAATAGGGTATAGGAGCAAGCATTGCGTAAGTATTATGTGTGCCAAACAGTTGCTGTTAGATTACAATATTTACCATTTGGAACAGTGTAAACAACACTGAATAAATAAGTTTACCAGACAGTCTGTTCTAACTATATACAGTGGGGAGAACAAGTATTTGATACACTGCCGATTTTGCAATTTTGTAATTTTTATCATAGGTACACTTCAACTGTGAGAGACGGAATCGAAAACAAAAATTCAGAAAATCACATTGTATGATTTTTAAGTAATTGCATTTTATTGCATGACATAAGTATTTGATCACCTACCAACCAGTAAGAATTCCGGCTCTCACAGACCTGTTAGTTTTTCTTTAACCTCTTGATCCTACTTGAGACGCAGACGTCTCATCTAGACACCTGGAAATGCAAATGCGCTACGCTAAATGCTAAATGTACTCGTTAAAACTCAAACGTTCATTAAAACACACATGCAGGGTATTGAATTAAAGCTACACTCGTTGTGAATCTAGCCAACAAGTCCGATTTTTAAAATGCTTTTCGGCGAAAGCATGAGAAGCTATTATCTGATAGCATGCAACACCCCAATATACCTGAAGGGGACGTAAACAAAAGAATTAGCGTAGCCGGCGCTACACAAAACGCAGAAATAAAATATAAAACATTCATTACCTTTGATGATATTCTTTGTTGGCACTCCTATATGTTCCATAAACATCACAATTGGGTCTTTTTCCCGATTAAATCCGTCCATGTATGCCCAAAATATCCATTTGTATAGCCTGTCTGGTTCAGGAAAAAAGCTCTCTTCCAACACGCAACGTCATTTTTTAAAATTATATAAGTTGCCTATATTCATTGACAAAACACTTCAACCTACTTTTGTAACCCAACTTTAGGTATTTGTAAACGTTAATAAGCGATCAAATTGATCACTGGGCGATCTGTATTCAATAGCAGCTACTCAAGAAAACAATGTCCTTTTTCTCTCTTCCAAAATCGATTGCTGTATGCTGGACGGAATGAAGGATCTATTTGTAATTACACAAAGGATTTTTGTCAATGAAAATGACGTTTTTGGCTACATCGTGTGGAAGTTGTAGGAACTGCAAGCTCCCTGCTATATATTTTTGCTTGCCATAAACAACTGAGAGACTGGCGGATTAATACTTTTCTGTGGTTTTTGTGACCAGGTTTTTCTGGGGATTTCGCTTGCTGTTCACGTTCTGTTATAGTCACAGACATTATTTAACCAGTTTTAGAAACTTCAGAGTGTTTTCTATCCACGCATACTAATCATATGCATATACTATATTCCTGGCATGAGTAGCAGGATTTTTAACAGAATGTTCGAAAAAGGAGGCGGTAGACTGAAGAGGTTTTAAGAAGCCCTCCTGTTCTCCACTCATTACCTGTATTAACTACACCTGTTTGAACTCGTTACCTGTATAAAAGACACCTGTCCACACACTCAATCAAACAGACTCCAACCTCTCCACGATGGCCAAGACCAGAGAGCTGTGTAAGGACATCAGGGATAAAATTGTAGACGTGCACAAGGCTGGGATGGGCTACAGGACAATAGGCAAGCAGCTTGGTGAGAAGGCAACTGTTGGTGCAATTATTAGAAAATGGAAGAAGTTCAAGATGACGGTCAATCACCCTCGGTCTGGGGCTCCATGCAAGATCTCACCTCGTGGGGCATCAATGATCATGAGGAAGTTGAGGGATCAGCCCAGAACTACACGGCAGGACCTGGTCAATGACCTGAAGAGAGCTGGGACCACAGTCTCAAAGAAAACCATTAGTAACACACTACGCCGTCATGGATTAAAATCCTGCAGCGCACGCAAGGTCCCCCTGCTCAAGCCAGCGCATGTCCAGGCCCGTCTGAAGTTTGCCGATGACCATCTGGATGATCCAGAGGAGGAATGGGAGAAGGTAATATGGTCTGATGAGACAAAAATAGAGCTTTTTGGTCTAAACTCCACTCGCAAGTGTTTGGAGGAAGAAGAAGGATGAGTACAACCCCAAGAATGCCATCCCAACCGTGAAGCATGGAGGTGGGATCATCATTCTTTGGGGATGCTTTTCTGCAAAGGGGACAGGACGACTGCACCGTATTGTGGGGAGGATGGATGGGGCCATGTATCGCGAGATCTTGGCCAACCTTGAGATTGGCCAACCCAAATATTAAGTTCTGCTTTTCTGATGTATCAAATACTTATGTCATGCAATAAAATGCTAATTAATTATTTAAAAATCATACAATGTGATTATCTGGATTTTGGTTTTCGATTCCGTCTCTCACAGTTGAAGTGTACCTATGATAAAAATGACAGACATGCTTTGTAAGTAGGAAAACCTGCAAAATCGGCAGTGTATCAAATACTTGTTCTCCCCACTGTACATGCATACATACATACATACATACATACATACAGTTGAAGTCGTAAGATTACATACACTTCGGTTGGAGTCATTAAAACTCGTTTTTCAACCACTCCACAAATGTCTTGTTAACAAACTATAATTTTGGCAAGTCTGTTGTGTCATGCACAAAGTAGATGTCCTAAGTAATTTTTCCAACAATTGTTTACAGACCGATTTTAATTCACTGTATCACAATTCCAGTGAGTCAGAAGTTTACATACACTAAGTTGACTGTGCCTTTAAACAGCTTGGAAAATTCCAGAAAGTGATGTAATGGCTTTAGAAGCTTCTTATAGGCTAATTGACGTAATTTTTGTCAATTGGAGGTGTACCTGTGGATGTATTTCAAGGCCTACCTTCAAACTCAGGGCCTCTTTGCTTGACATCATGGGAAAATCAAAAGGAATCAGTCATGACCCCAGAAAAGAAATTGTAGACCTCCACAAGTCTGGTTCATCCTTGGGAGCAATTTCCAAACGCCTGAAGGTAGCACGCTCATCTGTACAAACAATAATACGCAAGTATAAACACCATAGGACCACGCTGCTGTCATACCGCTCAGGAAAAAGACACGTTCTGTCTCCTAGAGATGAATGTACTTTGGTGTGAAAGTGCAAATAAATCCCAGAACAACACCAAAGGACCTTGTGTAGATGCTGGAGGAAACAGGTACAAAAGTAACTATATCCATAGTAAAACGAGTCCTATATCGACATAACCTGAAAGGTCGCTCAGCAAGGAAGAAGCCACTGCTTCAAAACCGCCATAAAAAAGCCAGACTACGGTTTGCAACTGCACATGGGGACAAAGATCGTACTTTTTGGAGACACGTCCTCTGGTCTGATGAAACAAAAATAGGTATGTTTGGCCATAATGACCATTGTTATGTTTGGAGGGAAAAGGGGGAGGCTTGCAAGCCAAAGAACACCATCCAAACTGTGAAGAATGGGGGTGGCAGCATCATGTTGTGGGGGTGCTTTGCTGCATGAGAGACTGGTGCACTTCACAAATTAGATGGCATCATGAGGTGAGAAAATTATGTGGATATGTTGAAGCAACATCTCAAGACATCAGTCAGGAAGTTAAAGCTTGGTCGCAAATGGGTCTTCCAAACGGACAACAACGTCAAGGTCTTGGAGTGGCCCTCACAAAGCCCTGACCTCAATCCTATAGAAAATGTGGGCAAAACTGAAAAAGTGTGTGTGAGCAAGGAGGCCTACAAACCTGACCCAGTTACACCAGCTCTGTCAGGAGGAATGGGCCAAAATGCACCCAACTTATTGTGGGAAGCTTGTGGAAGGCTACCTGAAACATTTGACCCACGTTAAACAATTTTAAATGCAATGCTACCAAATACTAATTGAGTGTATGTAAACTTCTGACACACTGGGAATGTGATGAAAGAAATAAAAGCTGAAATAAATCATTCTCTCTACTATTAGTCTGGCATTTCACATCCTTACAATAAAGTGGTGATCCTAACTGACCTAAGACAGGACATTTTTACTAGTATTAAATGTCAGGAATTGTGAAAAATTTAGTTTAAGTGTATTTGGCTAAGGTGTATGTAAACTTCTGACTTCAACTGTACATACATCTATATATATATATATATATATACACACACACACTCAGTACCAGTCAAAAGTTTGGACACACCTACTCATTCAAGGGTTTTTCTTTATTTGTACTATTAGAATAATCGTGAAGTCATCAACTATGAAATTACACATATGGAATCATGTAGTAACCACAAAAGTGTTCAACACATCAAAATATATATTTGAGATTCTTCGACGTAGCCACCCTTTGCCTTAATGACAGTTTTGCAAACTCTTGACATTCTCCCAACCAGCTTCATCAGTCACCTGGAATGTATTTCAAATAACAGGTGTGCCTTGTTAAAGGTTAATTTGTTTAACTTCTTTCCTTAATGTGTTTGAGCCAATCAGTTGTGTTGTAACAAGGTAGGGGTGGTATCCAAAAGATAACCCTATTTGGTAAAATAACAAGTCCATATAATGGCAAGAACAGCTCATATAAGCAAAGAGAAACGACATTACATCATTACCTTAAGACATGAAGGTCAGTAACATTTCAAGAACTTTGAAAGTTTCTTCAAGTGCAGTCACAAAAACCACCAAGCGCTATGATGAAACTGGCTCTCATGAAATCCGCCACCGGAAAGTAAGACCCAGAGTTACCTCTGCTGCAGAGGATAAGTTCATTAGAGTTACCAGCCTCAGAAATTGCAGCCCAAATAAATGCTTCGGAGTTCAAGTAACAGACACATCTCAACATCAGCAAACTGCGTGAATCAGGCCTTCATGGTCGAATTGCTGCAAAGAAACCACTACTAAATGACACCAATAAGAAGAAGAGACTTGCTTTGGCCAAGAAACACGAGCAATGGACATTAGACCAGTGAAATCTGTCCTTTGGTCTGATGAGTTCAAATGTGAGATTATTGGTTCCAACCGCCGAGTAGGTCAACGGCTGATCCCTGCATGTGTAGTTCCCATGTGAAGCATGGAGGAGGTGTGATGGTCTGTGATTTTTATTTTTAATTCAAGGCACACTTAACCAGTATGGCTACCACAGCATTCTGCAGTGATATGCCATCCCATCTGGTTTGCGCTTAGTCTGACTATTATTTGTTTTTCAACAGGACAATGACCCAAAACACACCTCCAGGCTGTGTAAGGGCTATTTGACCAAGAAGGAGAGTAATGGAGTGCTGCATCAGATGACCAGGCCTCCACAATCACCCGACCTCAACCCAATTGGGATGAGTTGGACCGCAGAGTGAAGGAAAAGCAGCCAACAAGTGCTCAGCATATCTGGCAATTCCTTCAAGATGGTTGGGAAAGCATTCCAGGTGACTACCTCATGAAGCTGGTTGAGAGAATGCCAAGAGTATGCAAAGCTGTCATCAAGGCAAAGGGTGGCTACTTTGAAGAATCTCAAATCTAAAATATATTTTGATTTGTTTAACAAATTTGGTTACTACATGTCTTCACTATTATTGTACAAATATTTTATATATTTCTTTATACAAATGGTAAAAAATAAAGGAAAAGCCTTGAATGAGTAGGTGTCCAAACTTTTGACTGGTTGTGTGTGTGTATAAGACTTAAACAGTTGCATGCATTCGTGAATAGTGGTTTATTTATTTTTTGGGCATAACTATTCAAAGCTCCCTTTTGTTATTTAATTTTAAAACTAAAATGCTTGTTTGCATTTCAGAGCATGCATGTCTCGTGTAATGGCATGAAGGAATGATGCAACTTAGCTCTATATTTCAATATACATGTCATGTATTGTCATGTTGTGTCTTGTTTCTGTCCTTTCCCTTCACCCTGTCTCCCTCTGCTGGTCGTTATTAGGTTACCTTTTCTCCCCCTCTTTCCCCCAGCTGTTCCTTGTCTCCTCCTAACTACCTCGTCACCCCTTTTCCCACCTGTTCCCTTTTTCCCTCTGATTAGTCCTCTATATCTCTCTCTGTTTTGTTTCTGTCTTTGTCGGATTCTTGTTTGTGTTTCATGCCTGAACCAGACTATCGTCATGTTTGCTGCAACCTTGTCCTGTCCTGTCGGAATCTGCCGGTCCATCTGAGCCTACGTTTGTTTTGTTATTAAAGAAGCTCTGTTTACGTTAATTCGCTTTTGGGTCCTCATTCACGCACCTTAACAGAAGAATCCGACCAAGAATGGACCCAGCGACTTCGGATCCTCTCCACTCAGCCGTCGAGATCCAGGGAGCGATGCTAGGCAGACACGAGCAGGAATTATCTGCTGCTCGACATGCCGTTGAGACCCTGGCCACCCAAGTCTCCAACCTCACAGAACAGGTTCACCATCTCCGCCTCGATCCACCGGCCACTTCCAGGGCTTTCGAATCTCCGGAGCCCAGAATCAATAACCCGCCGTGTTACTCTGGGGAGCCCACTGAATGCCGCTCGTTCCTCACCCAGTGTGATATTGTGTTTTCTCTCCAGCCCAACACTTACTCCAGGAGCACTGCTCGTGTCGCCTACGTCATATCTCTCCTTACTGGACGGGCTCGTGAGTGGGGCACGGCAATCTGGGAGGCAAGGGCTGAGTGTACTAACCAGTATCAGGACTTTAAGGAGGAGATGATACAGGTTTTTGATCGATCTGTTTTTGGGGAGGAGGCTTCCAGGGCCCTGTCTTCCCTATGTCAAGGTAATCGATCCATAACAGACTACTCTATTGAGTTTCGCACTCTTGCTGCCTCCAGTGGCTGGAACGAGCCGGCTTTGCTCGCTCGTTTTCTGGAGGGTCTCCGCGCAGAGGTAAAGGATGAGATTCTCTCCCGGGAGGTTCCTTCCAGCGTGGATTCCTTGATTGAACTCGCTATTCGCATTGAGCGACGGGTTGATCTTCGTCACCGAGCTTGTGGAAAGGAGCTCGCGTTCTCCGTTGCCCCCCTCTCCGCATCACTACCATCTTCCTCTGCCGGCTCGGGTGCTGAGCCTATGCAGCTGGGAGGTATCCGCATCTCGACTAAGGAGAGGGAACGGAGAATCACCAACCGCCTCTGTCTCTATTGCGGTTCTGCTGGTCATTTTGTCACTTCATGTCCAGTAAAAGCCAGAGCTCATCAGTAAGCGGAGGGCTACTGGTGAGCGCTACTACTCCTGTCTCTCCTTCAAGATCCTGCACTACCTTGTCGGTCCATCTACGCTGGACCGGTTCGTCAGCTTCCTGCAGTGCCTTAATAGACTCTGGGGCGGAGGGCTGTTTTATGGACGAGACCTGGGCTCCGGAACATGACATTCCTCTCAGACAGTTAAGGGAGTCCACGGCCTTGTTCGCCCTGGATGGTAGTCCTCTCCCCAGGATTCAGCGTGAGACGCTACCTTTAACCCTCACTGTTTCTGGTAATCATAGCGAAACCATTTCTTTTTTAATTTTTCGTTCACCTTTTACACCTGTTGTTTTGGGCCATCCCTGGCTAGTTTGTCATAATCCTTCCATTAATTGGTCTAGTAATTCTATCCTCTCCTGGAACGTCTCTTGTCATGTGAAATGTTTAATGTCTGCTATCCCTCCTGTTTCCTCTGTCTCTTCTTCACAGGAGGAGCCTGGTGATTTGACAGGGGTGCCGGAGGAATATCACGATCTGCGCACGGTGTTCAGTCGGTCCAGGGCCACCTATCTTCCTCCACACCGGTCGTATGATTGTAGTATTGATCTCCTTCCGGGAACCACTCCCCCCCGGGGTAGACTATACTCTCTGTCGGCTCCCGAACGTAAGGCTCTCGAAGATTATTTGTCTGTAGCTCTTGCCGCCGGTACCATAGTCCCCTCCTCCTCTCCCGCCGGAGCGGGGTTTTTTTTTGTTAAGAAGAAGGACGGGTCCCTGCGCCCCTGCATAGATTATCGAGGGCTGAATGACATAACAGTGAAGAATCGTTATCCGCTTCCTCTTATGTCTTCAGCCTTCGAGATCCTGCAGGGAGCCAGGTTTTTCACTAAGTTGGACCTTCGTAACGCTTACCATCTCGTGCGCATCAGGGAGGGGGACGAGTGGAAGACGGCGTTTAACACTCCGTTAGGGCACTTTGAATACCGGGTTCTTCCTTTCGGCCTCGCTAACGCTCCAGCTGTCTTTCAGGCATTAGTCAATGATGTCCTGAGAGACATGCTGAACATCTTTGTTTTCGTTTACCTTGACGATATCCTGATTTTTTCACCATCACTCCAGATTCATGTTCAGCACGTTCGACGTGTCCTCCAGCGCCTTTTAGAGAATTGTCTTTTTGTGAAGGCTGAGAAGTGCTCTTTTCATGCCTCCTCCGTCACATTTCTCGGTTCTGTTATTTCCGCTGAAGGCATTAAGATGGATCCCGCTAAGGTCCAAGCTGTCATTGATTGGCCCGTCCCTAAGTCACGCGTCGAGCTGCAGCGCTTTCTCGGCTTCGCGAACTTCTATCGTCGTTTCATCCGTAATTTCGGTCAGGTGGCAGCTCCTCTCACAGCCCTTACTTCTGTCAAGACGTGCTTTAAGTGGTCCGTTTCCGCCCAGGGAGCTTTTGATCTCCTCAAGAATCGTTTTACATCCGCACCTATCCTTGTTACACCTGACGTCACTAGACAGTTCGTTGTCGAGGTTGACGCGTCAGAGGTGGGCGTGGGAGCCATTCTTTCTCAGCGCTCCCTCTCTGACGACAAGGTCCACCCTTGCGCGTATTTTTCTCATCGCCTGTCGCCGTCGGAACGTAACTATGATGTGGGAAACCGCGAACTGCTCGCCATCCGCTTAGCCCTAGGCGAATGGCGACAGTGGTTGGAGGGGGCGACCGTTCCTTTTGTCGTTTGGACTGACCATAGGAACCTTGAGTACATCCGTTCTGCCAAACGACTTAATGCGCGTCAGGCGCGCTGGGCGCTGTTTTTCGCTCGTTTCGAGTTCGTGATTTCTTATCGTCCGGGCTCTAAGAACACCAAGCCTGATGCTTTATCTCGTCTCTTCAGTTCTTCAGTAGCCTCCACTGACCCCGAGGGGATTCTCCCTGAGGGGCGTGTTGTCGGGTTGACTGTCTGGGGAATTGAGAGGCAGGTAAAGCAAGCACTCACTCAAACTCCGTCGCCGCGCGCTTGTCCTAGGAACCTTCTTTTCGTTCCCGTTCCTACTCGTCTGGCCGTTCTTCAGTGGGCTCACTCTGCCAAGTTAGCCGGCCACCCTGGCGTTCGGGGTACGCTTGCTTCCATTCGCCAGCGTTTTTGGTGGCCCACCCGGGAGCATGACACGCGTCGCTTCGTGGCTGCTTGTTCGGTCTGCGCGCAGACTAAGTCCGGTAACTCCCCTCCTGCCGGCCGTCTCAGGCCGCTTCCCATTCCCTCTCGACCGTGGTCTCACATCGCCTTAGATTTTGTCACCGGACTGCCTTCGTCAGCGGGGAAGACTGTTATTCTTACGGTTGTCGACAGGTTCTCTAAGGCGGCTCATTTTATTCCCCTTGCTAAGCTTCCTTCTGCTAAAGAGACGGCACAAATCATCATCGAGAATGTTTTCAGAATTCATGGCCTTCCGTCAGACGTCGTTTCGGACAGAGGTCCGCAATTCACGTCTCAATTTTGGAGGGAGTTTTGCCGTTTGATTGGGGCTTCCGTCAGTCTCTCTTCCGGCTTTCACCCCCAGTCTAACGGTCAAGCAGAACGGGCCAATCAGACTATTGGTCGCATCTTACGCAGTCTTTCTTTTCGCAACCCTGCGTCTTGGTCAGAACAGCTCCCCTGGGCAGAATACGCCCACAACTCGCTTCCTTCATCTCCTTTTCAGAGTAGCCTCGGGTACCAGCCTCCGCTGTTCTCATCTCAGTTCGCCGAGTCCAGCGTCCCCTCCGCTCAGGCTTTTGTCCAACGTTGCGAGCGCACCTGGAAGAGGGTCAGGTCTGCACTTTGCCGTTATAGGGCGCAGACTGTGAGGGCTGCTAATAAGCGTAGAACTAAGAGTCCTAGATATTGTCGCGGTCAGAGAGTTTGGCTCTCCACTCAGAACCTTCCCCTTAAGACCGCTTCTCGCAAGTTGACCCCGCGGTTCATTGGTCCGTTCCGTATTTCTCGGATCATTAATCCTGTCGCAGTTCGACTTCTTCTTCCGCGATATCTTCGTCGCGTCCACCCGGTCTTCCATGTCTCCTGTGTCAAGCCCGTTCTTCGCGCCCCCGCTCGTCTTCCCCCCCCCCCCCCCATCCTTGTCGAGGGCGCACCCATCTACAGGGTCCGTAGGATTTTGGACATGCGTCCTCGGGGCCGTGGTCATCAGTACCTAGTAGATTGGGAGGGGTACGGTCCTGAGGAGAGGAGTTGGGTTCCCTCTCGGGACGTGCTGGACCGTGCGCTGATCGATGATTTCCTCCGTTGCCGCCAGGTTTCCTCCTCGAGTGCGCCAGGAGGCGCTCGGTGAGTGGGGGGGTACTGTCATGTATTGTCATGTTGTGTCTTGTTTCTGTCCTTTCCCTTCACCCTGTCTCCCTCTGCTGGTCGTTATTAGGTTACCTTTTCTCCCCCTCTTTCCCCCAGCTGTTCCTTGTCTCCTCCTAACTACCTCGTCACCCCTTTTCCCACCTGTTCCCTTTTTCCCTCTGATTAGTCCTCTATATCTCTCTCTGTTTTGTTTCTGTCTTTGTCGGATTCTTGTTTGTGTTTCATGCCTGAACCAGACTATCGTCATGTTTGCTGCAACCTTGTCCTGTCCTGTCGGAATCTGCCGGTCCATCTGAGCCTACGTTTGTTTTGTTATTAAAGAAGCTCTGTTTACGTTAATTCGCTTTTGGGTCCTCATTCACGCACCTTAACAATACAGGCTAATGTAAGTTATGGTATTAAGACTAAATAGGATACGCTCTTAGGCCTACAGCTCAATGGTGGTTATAGAAGGATACTATACAAAGCCTGATAATGAAAATGACATTACTTTTTATAATGATCATAATAATAATTGTAATAACAATAAGAAGGTGATCAAGAAAAAAGGAGAGTATAGGAGCGAGACCTGCGTGCATATTATGTGTGGAAAATTTGTTCAATTACCATTTTTCGGCATGTTTGGAACAGTGTAAACTACACTAAAGAAATTCTAAATGATACCAGTCTGTTCTAGCGTTTATTAAAGCATTGCAAATATTAAAAACAGCTGACTCTGTGAAATTGCTTTATCCAACATTTTCCTGTTGCATGAGGCTTGGTGCTCACGGAATCAGTATGCTGGTTAACTTTGCTATTATGCACATAGCAACGTAGGTAAAGTCGACAATTTACGGCGCACTGAAGATTGTTTCAGAACCATGGAGAGTGACCATATACAACGCGGGAGAAAGGGCCAGGCTGATTACCGGAACGCGTACTCTGAGCATGCGCTGACCAGCTGACAAGTGTCTTTACAGAGGGTAGTGCGTACGGCCCAGTACATCACTGGGGCCGAGCTCCCTGCCATCCAGTACCTCTATACCAGGCGGTGTCAGAAAATTGTCAGACTCCAGCCATCCAAGTCATAGACTGTTCTCTCTGCTACCGCACGGCAAGCGGTACCAATGCACCAGGTCTAGAACAACAGGACCCTGAACATGTTCTACCCCCAAGCTATACGTTAGTCCAGGTAGCTATTTGTCAACTATCTGCATTGACCCTTTTTGCACTAACTCTTTTGACTCATCACATACGCTGCTGTTATCATCTATCCCGTTGCCTAGTCACTGTATCCCTACTTATATGTACAGATCAACCTCAATTACCTCGTACTCCTGCACATCGAATCGGTACTGATACCCTGTGTATTTAGCCAAGTTATCGTTACTCATTGTGTATTTATTCCTCATATTTTTTACATTGTTGGGAAGGGCCCAAAAGGAAGCAATTCACAGTTAGTCTACACCTGTTGTTTATGAAGCATGTTAATCGAGAGCTTGGGACTATAAGGTTCTATCTGATTCTGCATTTTTGTAAAAATTGAGTTATTGACATAGCCTTGTTCAATGTTCTCTACCTAGCCTATATAGTACTCTAAATATCCCAATTCATGTTGTTAAGTTCAAAAGAATACAATATCAAAATCGCTGACACCATTCAAACCAATGAGGGTTCTGAACTTTGAAGCCAATCATCTTTTTGCAGATAGAACCAAGTTTTAGTTCCAAGCTCTCGTATTGTTAAGAACTGCAAAGTAGGTATGTAAAGGCCAATTTTAGTCCTGCTGTGCCAACACTTCCTTTGACCGCCTTTCCTTCCAGTTCTCTGCTACCAATGACTGGAATGAATTGCAAAAATCACTGAAGCCGGAGACTTATATCTCCCTCTCAAACTTTGAGCATCAGCTGTCAGAGCAGCTGTGTACAGGTACAGTGAATCTGTAAATGGCACACCCAACTACCTCATCCCATTATTGTTATTTATCCTATTGCTCTTTTGCACCCCAGTATCTCTACTTGCACATCATCTGCACATCTATCACTCCAGTGTTAATGCTAAATTGTAATTATTTTGCCTCTATGGCCTATTTATTGCCTTACCTCCCTACTCTTCTACATTTGCACATGCTGTACATAGATTTTTCTATTGTGTTATAGACTGCAAATGTACAGTCAATCACAGTGTCATTCATTTCGTCACCAAAGCCCCATATACCACTCACCACTGTGACCTGTATGCTCTCGTTGGCTGGCCCTCGCTTCGTATTCGTCGCCAAACCCACTGGCTCGAGGTCATCTATAAGTCTTTGCTTGGTAAATCCCCACCTTATCTCAGCTCACTGGTCACCATAGCAGCACCCACTTGTAGCACGCGCTCCAGCAGGTATATTTCACTGGTCACCCCCAAAGCCAATTCCTCCTTAGGCCGCCTTTCCTTCCAGTTCTCTGCTGCTAGTAACTGGAACGAATTGCAAAAAATCACTGAAGCTGGAGAATCATATCTCCCTCACTAACTTTAAGCATCAGCTATAAGAGCAGCTTACAGATCATTGCACCTGTACATTGCCCATCTGTAAATTGCCCATCCAACTACCTCATCCTCATGTTATTTTTTATTTTTTTAATTGTCTTTCCTCTGAACCCCAGTATCTCTACTTGCACATTCATCTTCTGCACATCTATCACTCCAGTGTTAATGCTAAATTGTAATTATTTCGCCACTACAGCCTATTTATTGCCTTACCTCCCTAATCTTACTTCATTTGCACACACCGTATATAGACTTTTTCTATTGTGTTATTGACTGTACATTTATTTATGCCATGTGTAACTCTGTGTTGTTGTTGTTTTATAATAAGTATTAGTTGGTGCGAAAGAAAAGGATCAGAGGGTTGATAAACCACCAGCCACAGCTAAGGGGTCAGGTAGAAAACTAAGGGGTCAGGTAGAAAACTCCAGCCACAGCTAAGGGGTCAGGTAGAAAACACTTAGAAAACTAAGTGCAGTGGTTAACCTATGTTCTGTCACACTTCATGCTTTTAAATATGAACGTTAACGCCACCACTGTTTTATATAGGCCTATGTGGCGCAGGGAATTATAAACCCAAAATGTAACGGATTATAAAATATCCATCACACACAATTACAATAGGCTAAACAACATGCAAACGTAATCGTGTGTGAGGAATGTATCTTTTATAATGAACTGAACCACTGTCACACTTGGACAGGATCTTGTGTGCTTTTTGGGCCTATGCTTATACGGTTAGGCCTAATGCACATTGGCATCGTTATCCTGCAGCGTCCTGATCTCAAGAAGCCTAAATCCAGCAAGACTTTTGCCGATTTGAGTTCAGGTTTGGAAGACATTATCCCTGTAAGATTGAGCCTTGTGTTGGACAGGAGTGTATTGTTCATGAGGCAACAGTCAACACCAGTGACTAACATGCATGATGCTTTTGGAATATCTTGGCGATCAGATAGAATGCAGCGTTTGCACCGGATTCGCTGTTCTGAATAGGTTGTGTATGTATGCACCACTGTTGCTGTTTATAAGGAGGCACATGAACATTATGACGTTTGGGCCCGCGCCCTTCTGAACTTAAATACAGTGCCTTGCGAAAGTATTCGGCCCCCTTGAACTTTGCGACCTTTTGCCACATTTCAGGCTTCAAACATAAAGATATAAAACTGTATTTTTTTGTGAAGAATCAACAACAAGTGGGACACAATCATGAAGTGGAACGACATTTATTGGATATTTAAAACTTTTTTAACAAATCAAAAACTAAAAAATTGGGCGTGCAAAATTATTCAGCCCCCTTAAGTTAATACTTTGTAGCGCCACCTTTTGCTGCGATTACAGCTGTAAGTCGCTTGGGGTATGTCTCTATCAGTTTTGCACATCGAGAGACTGACATTCTTTCCCATTCCTCCTTGCAAAACAGCTCGAGCTCAGTGAGGTTGGATGGAGAGCATTTGTGAACAGCAGTTTTCAGTTCTTTCCACAGATTCTCGATTGGATTCAGGTCTGGACTTTGACTTGGCCATTCTAACACCTGGATATGTTTATTTTTGAACCATTCCATTGTAGATTTTGCTTTATGTTTTGGATCATTGTCTTGTTGGAAGACAAATCTCCGTCCCAGTCTCAGGTCTTTTGCAGACTCCATCAGGTTTTCTTCCAGAATGGTCCTGTATTTGGCTCCATCCATCTTCCCATCAATTTTAACCATCTTCCCTGTCCCTGCTGAAGAAAAGCAGGCCCAAACCATGATGCTGCCACCACCATGTTTGACAGTGGGGATGGTGTGTTCAGCTGTGTTGCTTTTACGCCAAACATAACGTTTTGCATTGTTGCCAAAAAGTTCAATTTTGATTTCATCTGACCAGAGCACCTTCTTCCACATGTTTGGTGTGTCTCCCAGGTGGCTTGTGGCAAACTTTAAACAACACTTTTTATGGATATCTTTAAGAAATGGCTTTCTTCTTGCCACTCTTCCATAAAGGCCAGATTTGTGCAATATCCGACTGATTGTTGTCCTATGGACAGAGTCTCCCACCTCAGCTGTAGATCTCTGCAGTTCATCCAGAGTGATCATGGGCCTCTTGGCTGCATCTCTGATCAGTCTTCTCCTTGTATGAGCTGAAGGTTTAGAGGGACGGCCAGGTCTTGGTAGATTTGCAGTGGTCTGATACTCCTTCCATTTCAATATTATCGCTTGCACAGTGCTCCTTGGGATGTTTAAAGCTTGGGAAATCTTTTTGTATCCAAATCCGGCTTTAAACTTCTTCACAACAGTATCTCGGACCTGCCTGGTGTGTTCCTTGTTCTTCATGATGCTCTCTGCGCTTTTAACGGACCTCTGAGACTATCACAGTGCAGGTGCATTTATACGGAGACTTGATTACACACAGGTGGATTGTATTTATCATCATTAGTCATTTAGGTCAACATTGGATCATTCAGAGATCCTCACTGAACTTCTGGAGAGAGTTTGCTGCACTGAAAGTAAAGGGGCTCAATAATTTTGCACGCCCAATTTTTCAGTTTTTGATTTGTTAAAAAAGTTTGAAATATCCAATAAATGTCGTTCCACTTCATGATTGTGTCCCACTTGTTGTTGATTCTTCACAAAAAAATACAGTTTTATATCTTTATGTTTGAAGCCTGAAATGTGGCAAAAGGTCGCAAAGTTCAAGGGGGCCGAATACTTTCGCAAGGCACTGTACCTTATCTGTCTTACCGACAAATGCCGGCGTTGAAATTAAGGCTTTTCTTTTAAATTGTTCACCTATTTTGATCCATTTGAGATCAGATGGCAACTAAATAAAGCGTGAGGAAAAATACTGAAAAACAGGCCTTCGCAGTATCGAACTGAATGTGTTTTGTGAACTGCTGCATTATCGCAATTGTGAAGGGGCTTTACGAAGACCTTTTTTATAAGGAGCACGTGTGCATAAGTTGAAAAATGTAGGCGTACACAAAGAAATTTAAGAGCACAATGAGAAATATTTGAGATATTAAAGCTAGAATCCTTATTTATTTTTCTAGGTGCACTAGTACTAAAAAAAAGAGAACCCAGGTCACACAGCAAAATATTTGGGTGCATACGTGAGTATAATGGTCGCATGCAGAGCCCTGTGTGGCTATCAGTGCAGTGACATGAAGGTTAGGCTAGTGATAAAACATTTCCTCCGATGTCGTCTAAGTCTACACTTATGTTTTATTTTATTTTAAAAATTTTAAATAGTATATATACATTGTGTGCAAAAGGCATGAGGAGGTAGGCGAATAATTACAATTTAGCAGATTAACACTGGAGTGATAAATGATCAGATGGTCATGTGCAGGTAGAGATACTGGTGTGCAAAAGAGCAGAAAAGTAAATAAATAAAAACAGTATGGGGATGAGGTAGGTAAATTGGGTGGGCTATTTACCGATGGACTATGTACAGCTGCAGCGATCGGTTAGCTGCTCAGATAGCAGATGTTTAAAGTTGGTGAGGGAGATAAAAGTCTCCAAGTTCAGCGATTTTTGCAATTCGTTCCAGTCATGTTAGGGCCGGGATGATCCCAGTATCACTTTTATTTTCCCCCAAGGCAAATAATGAAAACACGATGTAGACTTAACTCGTCGGTCCGTTAACCTGATGTACGTAAAATATTGTGTGCTTGGAAAATAAATAAATGTGACTCAATGATAACATAATGATATTTGTTTACGATATTAGGACTGTTATCCTAAAGAAGAGAAATCCTCTTTTGTATTTTGTTTCCTTGCCACAATACTTACTATTACCGCGTTTGTGGTTCATCCCTGATTTGTGGTTCGGAGTCAAAACAATAAAACAGTAGCCCTGTTGAACACCTTATTAGTCAGTCCTGTAGTAGAAGAACAACATATCTCTGCCTGAATTGTTTATCTCCCTAGAAATAGGGCGTTTGATGAGACAGCTCATCTCAGGGGGTTGCTGTGATGAAAATGGAGGATAATGCAGCAAGATATCAAAACATAGGAAGTGAGAAATGGGGCACTTTTGGAAAAGTTATGCACGTTCTGGGCCAAGCAGAACCAGGTGGACTAACATTGATAAAAACGTTTTTAGTTCTCATGAGCTGGCTAGAACGTTATAGACATGGCCTTAATCAATTGGATTTGCCTGTTTGGAACTAAGCATTAGATATCGGAAGATTGCGATCCGAAATGAAGCATTGAGAGGAAGCCACTGGACCCCGTCTGTGTTCTCTGGGGTAGCAGAATATCTTGATCGGGTATAGCTGTCAACAAAGCTTTCGCAACAGGAAACTGAGCAAGAGGAGAACATTGTACGTTTGCGGTATAGTACAGAGTATCATGGCATACTAGGGTTAGAAGATGTTTGTGTTGTCAAACGTAGATTTTTTTGGGGGGTGCTAGGCTATATTTACTATAAGCTTTGAGTGATGAGGCTGAATATTCTCATATGGATGGATGTGCATGATTCCGAGTCCCTCACATTCTACTGCTACTTCAACCAGAGATTGTTCAGTAGCTTTCTCTACGGTCTCTGCTACAAATAGGCCTATAAGAGCCATCACTCCAAAGGGTGTTTTGTTCTCTTACTTGACTATAAAAGAGAGCAAAGAGAGCACTTTGTTGTTGTGTTGAGTGAGTGTAGCCTAGGTAGGCCTATGAAGTAGAAACACTTGACTAGTGCCTCTTGAATTAATAATTTCCTCTCTCCACTTAAGTCACTGGGACATGCCTCTCACAGCACCCACACCTCTCTGTGGACACACACACACACACACACACTCAGAGAAAGGGTTTGGGGACTGCTTAGGTGGACAAAACACATCTATCTGGGTCCCCATAGATTAATGCACTCAGACCTATAGATCAGACTGGTAGGCTACAGTTGTACACTACACTCACGAACTGCATCAGTTACTATCAGTTACGGAGCTACTAGCTCCGGTTAACATCGGAGGGCTTCTCCTCACCACCATAAACACTCCACCCAATCACATGGTGTCCAAAAAGGTCATTTAGGCTCCCAGTGTTGCAAGCCGATTTCAAGTGCAAAGGCTGATTCATTCAAGACAGCTGAAGCAACCATGCCAAATTTAAAGAGGATGCTGCTGTTTCAATCGGTCTAACATTAATTTATAGTCGTTAATGTTAATGGGGATGGTGGTGTCATAGCTGAATCATTGGTTGTGAGGATGGTTGTTCTGTGGGTCAGGTGAGGGGAGGCTGGGGCATTCGACAGGAAGGGTTAAAGGGTCAGAGGCTGGTTTTGGATGAACAAGGGGTTTAGGGGACTAGCAGGCAGACAGACTGCAGGGGAAGGAAGCAATGGTCTGGGCTCTTGCTGTTTTACAACTTTCCTGGAGTCTGAATCAGCTAGGGAGATGGTCTACTAGGGAGGGAGAAAAGCAGATGAAAGGCGATTAAAAAAAATGTGTCTGCTTTCCATGCTTTGTTTCTGCTCGTTAAGTTATTGTGGCAACTTTTAAATGAAGCAAAACGCCATTTTAAGAAGGAAGGAAATTTGCTCAATAAAATGTTAGTATGAAATGCATAATCTACTATATTAAGTGTGTTTAGTGTGTAGGCCTCTTTGTCGGTATGTTGGTTGTTTTCCTTTTAGTTCTATCCTGGATTCAGCTCTGCAGTGATTAGTCTGCTTTAAGAGCAAAGTCAAGTGAAACACTCGCAATGCACAAGGCCACTATTTAAATTTAGAAACACCTCTTCTAAATTTAGCACAGGGATGAACCCTCATTCTCTGTACTCGTTTAGGGATAGAAAACGGCAAAAGTGAAACATTTACATTTTTATCCAGAGCAATTTACAGGAACGGTTAGGGTTAAGTGCCTTCCTTAAAATTTCTTAGGGCTGCAATCCCGTTAACGGGATTGATATGACAACAGCCAGTGAAAGTGCAGAGCGCCAAATTCAAACAACAGAAATCTCTGCTTAATATAATGTTGGTGTCATCATCGCAAATCAAAAAACACTTCAACCAGTAAAATGCTTTTTGGGTTGAGATCTGGAGACTGGCTAGGCCACTCCAGGACCTTGAAATGCTTCTTACGAAGCCACTCCTTCGTTGCCCGGGAGGTTTTCACTAAAAATCTCACGATACATGGCCCCATTCATTCTTTCCTTTACACGGATCAGTTGTCCTGGTCCCTTTGCAGAAAAACAGCCCCAAAGCATGATGTTTCCACCCCCATGCTTCACAGTAGATATGGTGTTCTTTGGATGCAACTCAGCATTCTTTGTCCTCCAAACACGACAAGTTGAGTTTTTACTAAAAAGTTATATTTTGGTTTCATCTGACCATATGACATTCTCCCAATCTTCTTCTGGATCATCCAAATGCTCTTTAGCAAACTTCAGACGGGCCTGGACATGTACTGGCTTAAGCAGGGGAACACGGTTGGCACTGCAGGATTTGAGTCCCTGGCGGCGTAGTGTGTTACTGATGGTAGGCTTTGTTACTTTGGTCCCAGCTCTCTGCAGGTCATTCACTAGGTCCCCCCGTGTGGTTCTGGGATTTTTGCTCACCGTTCTTGTGATCATTTTGACTACAAGGGGTGAGATCTTGCATGGAGCACCAGATCGAGGGAGATTATCAGTGGTCTTGTATGTCTTCCATTTCCTAATAATTGCTCCCACAGTTGATTTCTTCAAACCAAGCTGCTTACCTATTGCAGATTCAGTCTTCCCAGCCTGGTGCAGGTCTACAATTTTGTTTCTGGTGTCCTTTGACAGCTCTTTGGTCTTGGCCATAGTGGAGTTTGGAGTGTGACTGTTTGAGGTTGTGGACAGGTGTCTTTTATACTGATAACAAGTTCAAACAGGTGCCATTAATACAGGTCACGAGTGGAAGACAGAGGAGCCTCTTAAAGAAGAAGTTACAGGTCTGTGAGAGCCAGAAATCTTGCTTGTTTGTAGGTGACCAAATACTTATTTTCCACCATAATTTGCAAATAAATTCATTAAAAATCCTACAATGTGATTTTCTGGATTTTTTTTCTCATTTTGTCTGTCATAGTTGAAGTGTACCTATGATGAAAATTACAGGCCTCTCATCTATTTAAGTGGGAGAACTTGCACAATTGGTGGCTGACTAAATATTTTTTTGTCCCACTGTATATGTTTTGTTCGATAAAGTGCATATTTATATCAAAAAATAGTTCCAATAGTTCACTAGTTCCAAAAACATCCGGTGATATTGCAGAGAGCCCCATCATTTTACAGAAATACTCATTATAAATGGCGATGGAAAATACAAGTGTTAGACATGAAAATATAGATACACTTCTCCTTAATGCAACCGCTGTGTCAGATTTTTAAAAAGCTTTACGGAAGCAAACATGCAATAATCTGAGTACCGCTTTCAGACAACAAAGCAGCCAAAAAGATATCCGCCATATTGGGTAGTCAACATTAGTCATAAATAGCATTATAAATATTCACTTACCTTTGATGATCTTCATCAGAATGCACTCCCAGGAATCTCAGTTCCACATTAAATGTTTGATTTATTCGATAATGTCCATCATTTTTGTCCAAAGAGCTACTTTTGTTAGCACGTTTGGTAAACAAATTCAAAGTCATGAAGCGCGTTCCCTAGTTGCAGACGAAATGTCAAAAAATTGCATTACTGTCCGTAGAAACATGTCAAACGATGTATGGAATCAATCTTTAGGATGCAGCCATAAGAAGTTAAGGGCATATTATTCACCTAGTCGTCTCAGGGATTCGAACTAGCAACCTTTTGGTTACTGGCCCAACGCTCTTAACCGCTAGGCTACCTGCTGCCCAGGCGTGCCGCAAAGTCATAAAACCACCCATTCGAAAAAGATAGCAGTCAGAGTGCACTATAACTGCAGTATGCTGCAAATACTGCATCCAAAATACCAGTCGACTGCAGTTACTGCACATTTACTGCAGTTTCAAAACGATCATATTTTTTGTAAGGGCAACTATTAATACATTTTCTCTTCTTAAAATCATATTTTAAACCTTACTGTCACCTTCACCTTAACCACACAGCTAGCCTTAGCCCTACCCTAACCTTTTAATTAAGACCAACAAGCTAATTTTTGTTGAATTTGTATGATATAGCCAATTTTGACTTTGTGGCTGTTTTTATCTAGTGGAAATCCAAGTGTAGGCTACAGAGAAAAGCTGTTTGGCTCAGACGACTCACGAATAGGAAGACAGCAGGTGTTTCTGATTAATAAACATTGCCTTGCTGGTGGCTGGTACCATTTTAAATAAAACCCACCCTGAAACAAAACGTAGGCTGAAATAAATGTGCTCGTCATCTCATAGGAAAATACATTTAAGACTCATGGTAACATCCGAAGTCACACATTCGGATTTGGCACTTCAAGCCCAAATATCATACTTTGACTTACTGATGATGACTTATTGATTTGCGTTGATGTGCAACATAATGGGTAAACTCTGGCCGTCGTCTTTCAGCTCAAAAAAGTGCATTTCTACCAGTGTGGGCATTTAATATCATACATTTGATACTGGATGAGTAGGCCAACAGGTCCCCATTTGGAAGTGTCCAACTGATTGAAGACCAGGGCTGGGAAATACTGGTCTAAACTGTAAGAATCACAGCCTTTCCTCCTAGATAGAAGTGGCACAGTAGCTGTTTTTTGCACCCAATTCGGAGGTTCTAGCAGCAAATTCCTGATAACCAGGATTTGTGTGTCTGTCTGCAGTCATCCCTGTGCGTGTGTGTGTGTGGCTAGATTGCAATAAAGAGAGCCAGACGGGCTGGATTATTCCTGGGTCAGAACCATGGGATTAGGCCAGGGATTATCACAGCTCAGTCAGTAAAACCGCACCCAGTGGACTGGTGGGATAACATCAGACAGTCAGCCCACCATGCCGGCGCTCTCTAGGCCCTTCCCTACACACACATTTCAACTGAATCCCCTTCATTGTTGTTTGAGGTGAGCCCCACTGCAGTCAATGCAGAAAGCTATTACACAATACAAGCAATTTTGCCATGTCCAAATTCAAAATCTGAAAAAATTGTCTCAATCCCGACTCGCAGTCCCTAACTTCTCGATTTATTTCCAACAGTAGATTAACTTTGTCCCATCTTGCACATAGGACTAGGCCCAAGCTGAAATGCATACATAACATACTTTTTTCCCAGATTCCGTTTCCTTCACCATGTCCCACTATGTGGTCGTTTATTATTCATGTTACGATGCACCACCTGGATACGAGACACATCCAGAACAAGAGGGAGAGAGTGACGGGGATTTAGCACACAGAATGGTGGGCTTCTATGTGCGTCCGATGGCTCAGTTGGTTGGAGCACGGAGCTGGCAAAAATGGGGGTGTGGGTCCGATGCCCGCGGGGGTCATAGTAGGTTTGGGCAATATGGCCTAAAAAAAAATCATATTTTTAATGTATTTATTTATTGATGGGCTATTTACGATATATACACGACATGGCATAAGTATGTGCTGCTCGTCGAACATCTCATTCCAAAATTAATATGGAGTTGGTCCCCCCTTTGCTGCTGTAACAGCCTCCACTCTTCTGGAAAAGGCTTTCCACTAGATGCTGGAACACAGCAGCGAGAACTTGCTTCCATTCAGCCACAAGCATTAGTGAGGTCGGTCACTGATGTTGGGCGATTAGGACTGGCTCGCAGTCGGCGTCCCTATTCATCCCAAAGGTGTTCCATAGGATTGAGGTCAGGGCTCTGCAGGCCAGTCAACTTCTTCCACACCTATCCCAACAAACTATTTCTGTATGTACCTCACTTTGTGCACGGGGGCATTGTCATGCTGAAGCAGGGAAGGGGCTTCATCAAACTGTTGCCACAAAGTTGGAAGCACAGAATTGTCTAGAATGTCATTGTATGCTGTAGCATTAAGATTTCCCTTCACTGGAACTAAGGGGTCTAGCCCGAACCATGACAAAGAGCCCCAGACCATTATTCCTCCTCCACCAAACTTCTCAGTTGGCACTATGCATTCGGGCAGGTAGCATTCTCCTGACATCCGCCAAACCCAGATTCGTCCGTCGGACTTCCAGATGGTGAAGCGTGATTTATCACTCCAGAGAACCCATTTCCACTGCTCCAGAGTCTAATGGCGGCGAGCTTTACACCACTCCAGCTAACGCATAGCATTGCGACTGGTGATCTTAGGCATGTGTGCGGCTGCGCGGCCATGGAAACCCATTTCATGAAGCTCCCGACTAACAGTTCTTGTGCTGATGTTGCTTCCAGAGGTAGTTCGGAAGTCGGTAGTGAGTGTTGCAACCCAGGACAGACGATTTTTACGTGCTTCAGCACTCGGCGGTCCCGTTCTGTGAGCTTGTATGTGTTAAACTAACTGTAAATCACATTATTTAAAAGCTGCTGCTAAGTAAGCAGATAAAATAAATTATGCAGGCATTGTTTGATAACCTAACCGCAGAATATGTAGTGCATTCAGTATTGTTTTGGTCAGATATTTTGGGGATAAATCACACCTAGCAAGTTTGGGATCAGTCAATCTTTCTGGGAAAAATATTTGATCTTGACCATCCCTAATTCAAAAGGCAGAGGATGCGCACAGTATAACAATATGATGAAGTGTGAATATTTCTGCCACCCACATACAGGAAAACGGTTCCAAATAAATTACATTATTACGTGTTCCACCACCCGTGTTATTTACATTATATCATGTCCGTGTGAGCTGTGATGTGTAGGTAAAACCTCTCGTTCTCTCAAACAGAGAATATGGGAACAGAAAAGTTCAATCAGGAGAAACGACAGGGATTATCCAGTCGCAGTACATTTGAATGACCTGAAGCATGACATTTCTACCTTTTAGATTTTGTGGCATAGAGAAAGTTAAGATATCAGACAGGCGAGGTGACATTAATAATACTCTGAGTAAAAGAGAATGTTTTGGGATTTTCAACCTCTAGACATTATTTCCTAAAGGTCTTAAGGATGAAATGCCTATGTACGTTATGTTGTGAATTTGAACATGAATTATGCCCCCATTTAAGATCACTCTGAAGTTTTTTCGTGCAATGTACCCAATGATTAATGATAACTTGCTCGGTAGGTCTATGTCCTCATTGTGGTTTTACAGGTGTGTTTAATATGTCTTATTTACACACTTTATTCTAATATTTATGAAATGCATATTGTTATATTTGGTAGCACTTTCCTTTGCCTCCAACCCATTTCGATAAGTGGAACGGATGTGGGCGGGGCTAGGTCTACATAAGGGTGCACATTTTTTTTAAACTCGCAAAAGCTCTGACGAAGGCCGTGAGGCCGATACATAAGCTTATTAAAGATCAGTGATACTATCAAGAGCAGTGTGCAGTTCTAACAGTGTCTTCCTTTCTGTTTGGATCCAGGACCACACTGTGCGAATGAGTGATTGATGCCAACTTCGCTTCTTAAGGTAAGAGGTCAACTCCTTGTTCCACTCAAATCATGATAATAAATGCATTTAAGAAGTTTTATATTCACTTGTAAAAATATATATATCACCCCCCATACCCCCCCCCCCCCCCCCCCCCCCAAAAAAAATTGTAAGTACCTACATTTAGTTGGATTATACTGTAAAAGTAATCACCCAGGATCAGCCTCCAGTTACAACTACAACACATCTGGATTAATAATCCAATCATCTGTTTGCACTGTGAAAGGGTAATAAGGCATGTGCCCCGATTCTCCCAGGGCAGTATGGGTGTGTGTGTCCTGCTTCTGTTGCTCAGTGTGGCCCTCAGGGTCTCCATCTCGGCCCAGGTACCACCTCCCACCCCCACAGGTAAGAAGGACCCACATGACATCATCACCTGAACAGCCGGATCCCACCGCTGACACCATTTGACATATTCAACGCTATTGTTTACTGCACCTCTCATGAAGCTGCAAATTGACTCAACAGAAATAGCCTAAATAAACTGAATATCTCGCTCTCTCTCGCTCCTCTCTCTCTGTCTTTCTTCTCTCTCACACCTTACCTTTCATCCCTAGGAGGTCCAGTCCCCACTGCCAAATCCAAGGACCCTCCCGCCACCACCCTCCCCAATGTTCCCTTGACAACAACCATCGCCCCCCCTCCTCCCCCTCAAACAACCACAACCCCGAAGGTTGCCGCGAAAACAATGACAACTACCACAACCATGGATGGTGTCATATTGACTGCAGGCCCCAGTGGTGCCACCCCTGCGCCCGTCCCCCCTCCACCACCCCCTGGCCCAACTGAAGCCCCCAAAATCCCCACAGGGGTGAACTCCACACCGCAGCCACCCCCTGCTCCAACCACAATCAGTCAGGTAGGGGGTGGGGAGAATGGGACCTCTGTTCCAGAGACTCAGTCACCAGACACCGCCACCAACACAGACACAAAACCAACGGTGGAAGCCACATCGGCCACTAGCGGTGCTACTGTTCCAGGTGTGTGTCTGTGTGTTAACTGTATGTTGGTTGCAGCACTTTGTGACATCTGCTGATGTAATAAGGGCTTTATAATTACATTTGATTGACATTTGATTGATAGTGGAGTGTGTGAGTGAAAGTCGAGAATTTAAGTGCGGGGGGGGGTTGTTGTATGTTTTTTTAGGTTTGATAGTAATGACTCTCGTTTTATTCTCCTCAGGTGGTGGAGAAGAAGACACCGGTAAGACTGTGTGTGAGGTTTTTATGTCTCATTACAATGGCATGCCAAGCGGTCATACAACCGCGCTGACAATTTATGATAGCATGACAGATGTCATAAGCAGTCGTGGTAGCGATGTGCCAATAATTTAACTGGCCTGTCGAACACACGCAGTATTCAAGCCCTCCAGTATCTCTCTCTGTCTGTGGTTTCTGTCCATCCTCTATGCCCATGGTATGAGACATTGAAATTAAATGGACCGAATAGTCCCTCTTCTCAGTTTCAATTACCTTCCTAACAAGGTGGTGCAGCACCATTCAATGTGTACATTGTCCCTCAGAGAACACTGAAAATTCCACAGAATAATGAAAAATGAACAACAATTTGCTGAAATAGCCAAGATGGCAGTTTGAACCACATGAAATCAAATGTGGCCCGTGTGGCTCAGTTGGTAAGAGTGGCTTAGTGCTAGCAATGCCAGGGTTTTGGGTTCGATTCCCACTGGGATCACTATCACTTACTGTTGATTTTATCCAACCTGCAAAACACCAGTCTCAACTTCAACAGTGAAGAGGCGACTCCGGGATGCTGGCCTTCTAGGCAGAATTGCAAAGAAAAAGCCATGTCTCAGACTGGCCAAAAAAAAAGATTAAGATGGGCAAAATAACACAGACACTGGACAGAGGAACTCTGCCTAGAAGGCCAGCATCCCGGAGTCGCCTCTTCGCTGTTGACGTTGAGTCTGCCAGTGAAGCTGCCAGTTGAGGACTTGTGAGGCATCTGTTTCTCAAACAAGACACTCTAATGTACTTGTCCTCTTGCTCAGTTGTGCACTGGGGCCTCCCACCCCTCTTTATATTCTGGTTAGAGCCAGTTTGCGCTGTTCTGTGAAGGGAGTAGATCTTCCATTTCTTGGCAATTTCTCACATGGAATAGCCTTAATTTCTCAGAACAGGAATAAACTGATGGGTTTCAGAAGAAAGTCCTTTTTGAGCCTGTAATCAAACTCACAAATGCTGATGCTCCAGATACTCAACTCGTCTAAAGAAGGTCAGTTTTATTGCTTCTTTAATCAGCACCACAGTTTTCAGCTGTGCTAACATAATTGCAAAAGGGTTTTCTAATGATCAATTAGCCTTTTTAAAATGATAAACTTGGATTAGCTAACACAACGTGCCATTGGAACACAGTAGTGATGGTTGCTGATAATGGGCCTCTGTACGCCTATGTAGATATTCCATTAAAAATCAGCCGTTTCCAGCTACAATAGTCATTTACAACATTAGCAATATCTACACTGTATTTCTGATCAATTTGATGTTATTTTAATGGACAATAAAATGTAAATGTTGGTTGTTCTTTGCTCTAGGACACCCACAGACCTCACAAGACTTGTCTTTTGGTAGTGAATCTGTTATTGTATGCGTTTGTATTGGCTAATAGCAGGCCAAAAATAATTTCTTTAAATTATTATTTAAAAAAATGTATCCTTCAAGGGGTCTTGAAATTCAAAATCAAATAGCTAAATGATCCTTAGTATGACCTTATTCATACAATTTAATATAGCTTAGTAGAACCCCCTTCCCCCTGGCTTAGACTCTTAATAGTTAATAACGTCTCTATAACAACGGTTAATGACGTCTCTATAACGACGGTTAATGACGTCTCTGTAATGACGGTTAAGGACCTCTCATGTCACTGGGATGAAAATGTTACGTAAGACATAACGAAGCTGTCCAGTTTAACTGTCACCATGATGTCCTTAGTTAGGAGCTCCTAATCAGTGTAGAAGTCACAAAGCAGCCAGAGTTGCATATAGCCTGTTTAACATGTTTACCATTAACCATATTAAATATAATTGTTTTTCTTTTCAAATACTTAATGTGTGCACTTGATCAAGCTTGCTTAGCGCAAAGTGCCAACCTAAACCCAATTTGTCACTCCAGACAGGCTCAATCAATTGTCAAATCAGTCAAATACAGTTTGAACACAAGCCTGACGCCAGCCTCCTGTTTTGTAGCCTATCATGTGAAAGGTTTACTCTGCCTGCCAATTAAATAGTGATGTATCTACACTCTCAAGGACAGTGTCCACGTGTACGCTCAGCACGGTTATTTTTCTTAGAGAGCAAACCAAATATTACCACACCAGCCACCTTCACCATCTTACTTTTGTAGGTACTGGGAATGAAAGAAGTTGCCTTGCCAAAGGGAATCCCAGTGCTGACATGAAAATGTAGGCTAGTGAACCGGCAACCAGGGGGTTTCTGGTGTCTCTTGTGCCCGGCCGCCACCTACTACCGTTGTGCCCTTGTGCGAGGCAATGTGCTCCAGGGGCGCTACTCTGAGGCTGACCCTGTGCTGCTCCCAGCCTGTCGTGTGTTTGTGTGTTGAGTCTTGTAATGTGACCAACATAAGACAAGTAGTCATTGTACAATGGATAGATACACTTTTAAAATATGTTGTGAATTATCTCTCTCCTGTCTCTCTCAGATGACACACCCATCATTGCGGTGATGGTGGCTCTGTCGTCCCTGCTCGTCATTGTGTTCATCATCATCATCCTCTACATGCTCAGGTCAGTCACTCACTCAGGTAAAAACCACCCACGACGCTATCCCTGACCCACACCGCTAACCCTGACCCACACCGCTAGCCCTGACCCACACCGCTAACCCTGACCCACACCGCTAACTCGGACCCACACTGCTCACCTGGTTCCTGTTCATTAGAGCACACGGTAACGAAACAATTTTCAACAAAGTGAGAGAGAGTTCAGCTAGTACCTTGGCTGAGTTCAGCTAGTACCTTGGCTGAGTTCAGCTTGTACCTTGGCTGAGTTCAGCTTGTACCTGTCCTTTTCAAATGTTGTCTCCCTACTGAACACAACCATGGGGTGGGTTCCCTGAAAGCTTTGTGGCTAAAATGACGACCATGCCCCACAGCAGTGAGAGAGTCAGAATGGTTAAATCTTATGTTTGACAATCCATCTTCTTTGTTTGAAGCGAGCAAAGTTCTCAAAATTAAGCCTTTTGCTGTTCTGCAAGGGGCCTGGGTCTATACTCTACGTCAGGGTGAAAATAGTGCCACATTAGCTACGAAGCTTTAGGGGGACTCGCCCCTGGGTCCTGTTCATGAGGCACCAAAGAGAAAAAACGGACTGACACCGGGAGGGCTCCCTGAACTTGTGCAATAAAAAATGCTTGTTTTGTCCAAAAAGGAGCAAGTACTATGTTTTGCTATGGTGCGCCATAATGAATACATCCCTGGTTTTCTGCCTGACAGAAGTGTCTTCAGCCTCATCTCAGGCTGGCATATTTAAACTGAAAAGAAAAGTGTAGAGCATTACAATATTGAGACATGAGACCCACGTAAAACGCTAACTGTCTTGTACACACAAACCTACTCACACAATTCATTACTGTTTTTAAAGGGCAGAGCAGGAAATGGCTTTCTTGTCACCTTTCATACACTCACACCCTATTGAGGACTATTAATGAACTAAGTGTTACAGAAGTTACCATGGCAATGGCAGTGTGTGTCATTCTGGATATATCTATTCATGCATGTCGTGTGATTGACAGGTTTAAGAAGTACAAGCAGGCCGGCAGCCATTCCAACTCCTTCAGGCTGACCAACGGTAGATCAGACGATACAGGTAAAATCACTGTAGTTGTGTGAACACACGTTTTGCCTGTGGTAGCACACTTACAGGGACTTGTAATCTATATCATAGCCAACTTTCTGCATTGTTCTCTGTTTGGATAAGATCACATTGGTTTTGTAGTCATTTACTGGTTCTCGGCCTATGCTGTTGTTCCACTTGTGGTTCAGTAGCAGCGTTGGATTGGTTTACAGCGCCCCCTTGTGGGCTTTTGTTACAGAACAGACAGTCAGTTTGGAGACATTGCGTGTGCAGATTGGAATGTAATGTTTAGGACATGTAATATATAATATATTTTTCTACAGTGTATTGATTTAGTTTATAATCATTGGTTGGTGAATGTGTCACTATCTGGCTCTTACAACAGGTTTTTGTTATTGTATTTTACTGTAAAAATTATTTAAATACTATGTATAGTGTATATAATTAATTGTATTTGTATAATTTATTGTTGGCAGTGTCACAACAAAGGGTTTATGTCTCTATCTTTCTGTCTCTGTCTATCTCCTGTGGAACTCTCTCAACCCATTTTTCTCCTCCCATTCCTTCCCTCCTCTCTTTCCTCTCCCTCTTCCCTCCCTTCCTGCTTCCTGCTCTCGCAGAGCTCCAGAGTGTGCCACTATTGGCCCGTTCACCCAGCACCAACAGGAAGTACCCTCCCCTTGTTGTCGACAAGCTGGAGGAGGAGATGAATCGTCGCATGGCTGACGACAACAAGCTCTTCCGGGAGGAGTTCAACGTATGAAGTCCTTATGCACGCACACACGCACATACACACATATATATATTCTCATACTCTCACACGTACACACACATTTACACACACACATTTTAGTCGTCTATGGGCCACATCAGGACAATGGGCAGATCGTACTTGCAACTAGAACCCTCTATGTTTGTGATTCTAGCTACTGACTCAGATTGGAGAGGTACTAACTTACACAGAGGTACTGGGAATGAAAGTGTTCCAATACTTCCTAATTCCCTTTCCCGTTCTTCCCTTGTTTGCTTTATTTTCGTGTCCAGCAGGGCTGGTTTTGGGAATAAGAATATCACCCATAGAAACACATCACTGGGAATTCAGCTAATATCACTGTTACCTGTCTGTGTGTCTAATGCGCTCTGTGTCCAGGCGCTGCCGGTGTGTCCCATTCAGGCGTCGTGCGACGCGGCCTCTAAAGAGGAGAACAAGGACAAAAACCGATACGTCAACATCCTGCCATGTGAGTCCTCAACATGGCGCTAAAGCCTGATTCAACCTTTGGGAACGTACTGTGCTGGCTTGTATGTTTCCTTTCCAGCACTGTTCCAGCATCTATGGCGGATGCGTAACACCGCCAGTATAGCTTGGATCAGTTTGGCCCAATAGTCTGAATCGGGCACTATTCTGTCATACTACTCTTCCTGAAACAGACTTTAAATGAGCTACATTTAATATTTTAGCCATAATTATTTTTTTAAGGACACTGCTTAATAATGCCTAACATCTCATGGTGGCTTCTTACCATTTGCAAAGACGTAATACTTTCAGAAGAAAGTTATTTGTTTCTGTCCATTTTGAGCATGTAATCGAACCCACAAATGCTGATGCTCCAGATACTCAACTAGTCTAAAGAAGGCCAGTTTTATTTCTTCTTTAATCAGAACAACAGTTTTCAGCTAAGCTAACATAATTGCTAAAGGGTTTTCTAATCATCAATTAGCCTTTTTAAAATGATAAACTTGGATTAGCTAACACAACGTGCCATTGGAACACAGGAGTGACGGTTGCTGATAATGGGCTTCTAATGGACATTAGCAATGTCTACACTGTATTTCTGATCAATTTGACGTTATTTTAATGGACAAAAAATTTGCTTTTCTTTAAAAAAAACAAGGACATTTCTAAGTGACCCCAAACTTTTGAACGGTAGTGTAAATGTTACATGTAGCTCCTTTAAAACAGGCTGGCCATTCAGTTAATCAAGGTTCTGTTGTGTTTCAGATGATCACTCCAGGGTGCATTTGTCATCACTAGAGGGAGTTCCAGACTCCGACTTCATTAACGCATCCTTCATCAACGTGAGTGACGCCACAAGCCATTGGCATCAATGACAGGCTCTGAATTGTTTTTTTGTTTTTGTTTTTTAGCTACTCCTTGGCCAGGTCTCCCTTGTAAAAGAGGTCTTTTGACCTTAATTGAACTTCCTGGTCAAATAAATAAATAAAAGGTTGCCTTAGAATAGTCTTTTTCATCACTCTCGCTCTCCGTCCCTCTCTCTCCTTTGTTTTTTCTCTCTTTTTTTTACAAAATAAAAATAATTCATTTGTAGAACGCAGGTCCCACGCTAAATGCACATGAAGTAGAAACAACATCAATACAGTGCCTTGCGAAAGTATTCGGCCCCCTTGAACTTTGCAACCTTTTTCCACATTTCAGGCTTCAAACATAAAGATATATAACTGTATTTTTTTGTGAAGAATCAACAACAAGTGGGACACAATCATGAAGTGGAACGACATTTATTGGATATTTCAAACTTTTTTAACAAATCAAAAACTGAAAAATTGGGCGTGCAAAATTATTCAGCCCCTTTACTTTCAGTGCAGCAAACTCTCTCCAGAAGTTCAGTGAGGATCTATGAATGATCCAATGTTGACCTAAATGACTAATGATGATAAATACAATCCACCTGTGTGTAATCAAGTCTCCGTATAAATGCACCTGCACTGTGATAGCCTCAGAGGTCCGTTAAAAGCGCAGAGAGCATCATGAAGAACAAGGAACACACCAGGCAGGTCCGAGATACTGTTGTGAAGAAGTTTAAAGCCGGATTTGGATACAAAAAGATTTCCCAAGCTTTAAACATCCCAAGGAGCACTGTGCAAGCGATAATATTGAAATGGAAGGAGTATCAGACCACTGCAAATCTACCAAGACCTGGCCGTCCCTCTAAACTTTCAGCTCATACAAGGAGAAGACTGATCAGAGATGCAGCCAAGAGGCCCATGATCACTCTGGATGAACTGCAGAGATCTACAGCTGAGGTGGGAGACTCTGTCCATAGGACAACAATCGGTCGGATATTGCACAAATCTGGCCTTTATGGAAGAGTGGCAAGAAGAAAGCCATTTCTTAAAGATATCCATAAAAAGTGTTGTTTAAAGTTTGCCACAAGCCACTTGGGAGACACACCAAACATGTGGAAGAAGGTGCTCTGGTCAGATGAAACCAAAATTGAACTTTTTGGCAACAATGCAAAACGTTATGTTTGGCGTAAAAGCAACACAGCTGAACACACCATCCCCACTGTCAAACATGATGGTGGCAGCATCATGGTTTGGGCCTGCTTTTCTTCAGCAGGGACAGGGAAGATGGTTAAAATTGATGGGAAGATGGATGGAGCCAAATACAGGACCATTCTGGAAGAAAACCTGATGGAGTCTGCAAAAGACCTGAGACTGGGACGGAGATTTGTCTTCCAACAAGACAATGATCCAAAACATAAAGCAAAATCTACAATGGAATGGTTCAAAAATAAACATATCCAGGTGTTAGAATGGCCAAGTCAAAGTCCAGACCTGAATCCAATCGAGAATCTGTGGAAAGAACTGAAAACTGCTGTTCACAAATTATCTCCATCCAACCTCACTGAGCTCGAGCTGTTTTGCAAGGAGGAATGGGAAAAAATGTCAGTCTCTCGATGTGCAAAACTGATAGAGACATACCCCAAGCGACTTACAGCTGTAATCGCAGCAAAAGGTGGCGCTACAAAGTATTAACTTAAGGGGGCCGAATAATTTTGCACGCCCAATTTTTCAGTTTTTGATTTGTTAAAAAAGTTTGAAATATCCAATACATGTCGTTCCACTTCATGATTGTGTCCCACTTGTTGTTGAGTCTTCACAAAAAAATACAGTTTTATATCTTTATGTTTGAAGCCTGAAATGTGGCAAAAGGTGGTAAAGTTCAAGGGGGCCGAATACTTTCGCAAGGCACTGTATATCAAAAAGTAGAGTAACATCGATGATACAGCAGAACATTACCTAACAATGCAAGACAAGGTCATTAAACATCGATGATACATCAGAACATTACCTAACAATGCAAGACAAGGTCATTAAACATCGATGATACAGCAGAACATTACCTAACAATGCAAGACAAGGTCATTAAACATCGATGATACATCAGAACATTACCTAACAATGCAAGACAAGGTCATTAAACATCGATGATACAGCAGAACATTACCTAACAATGCAAGACAAGGTCATTAAACATCGATGATACAGCAGAACATTACCTAACAATGCAAGACAAGGTCATTAAACATCGATGATACAGCAGAACATTACCTAACAATGCAAGACAAGGTCATTAAACATTGATGATACAGCAGAACATTACCTCACATTACAGACACAGTCATTACACCTATTCAGCGATCAAACATTTTTCTCACACTCTTCCTCTTCTGCCTTCCTCTTGTTCACAGGGTTACCAAGAGAAGAACAAGTTCATTGCAGCTCAAGGTAAAGAGGCCACTCTAGCCACTGGAATAGGCTAATGTGGTGATTGCCATGTTAATATTACCACATATATCATTGCCTGTGCAAACATATAGGAACTTATTAAATCAATGATGATAATAAACAGTGGATTATAATATCTTCTGTCTCCCTCTCTCTCAGGGCCAAAGGAGGAGACGGTGAACGACTTCTGGAGAATGATCTGGGAACAGAACACAGCCACCATTGTCATGGTGACCAACCTGAAGGAAAGAAAAGAGGTAGGGGAGAAGGAGGGAAGAGCGGGGGAGGGGTGACAACAGGTGTGTTCAGGAAGGTGGAAGGTTCAGAATTTTGAAGATAGAAAGTTCATTAAAACAATTGACACAACTGCCTACTCAACATGAAATGCATTTAAAATATGTTTGTCACAGTACAAAATCTATTGGAACTGTTGTGTAATGTTCCACCCTTCTGAACATACCTTTACTAGGTCTTTCATAGTAGTTGCTATATGACGAAGATTGGGTATGTTAAGCATGTCAAATTTGCAATGTGAAAAGGCATATGAATGTACGACTATGAGTGTTTGTTTCTTTTCATTTGAAAGAAATCCATACAGCGGCAATCTCTCTGTGTGTCTCAGTGTAAGTGTGCCCAGTACTGGCCAGACCAGGGCTGCTGGACCTACGGCAACATCCGGGTCTCTGTGGAGGACATGATGGTGCTGGTGGACTACACCATCCGCAAGTTCTGCATCCAACAGGTACCCTGCTCTTCCCTTTTCCTCTCTCCTTCTCCTGTCTTCTCTGGACTTGTCTTCTCACCTCTTTCTCCTCAGGGACTGTTCTCTTTCCTCTCTCCTTCTCCTGTCTTCTCTGGACTTGTCTTCTCACCTCTTTCTCCTCGGGGACTGTTCTCTTTCCTCTCTCCTTCTCCTGTCTTCTCTGGACTTGTCTTCTCACCTCTTTCTCCTCGGGGACTGTTCTCTTTCCTCTCTCCTTCTCCTGTCTTCTCTGGACTTGTCTTCTCACCTCTTTCTCCTCGGGGACTGTTCTCTTTCCTCTCTCCTTCTCCTGTCTTCTCTGGACTTGTCTTCTCACCTCTTTCTCCTCGGGGACTGTTCTCTTTCCTCTCTCCTTCTCCTGTCTTCTCTGGACTTGTCTTCTCACCTCTTTCTCCTTAGGGACTGTTCTCTTTCCTCTCTCCTTCTCCTGTCTTCTCTGGACTTGTCTTCTCACCTCTTTCTCCTCGGGGACTGTTCTCTTTCCTCTCTCCTTCTCCTGTCTTCTCTGGACTTGTCTTCTCACCTCTTTCTCCTCGGGGACTGTTCTCTTTCCTCTCTCCTTCTCCTGTCTTCTCTGGACTTGTCTTCTCACCTCTTTCTCCTCGGGGACTGTTCTCTTTCCCCTCTCTTTTTCTTGTTTTGTTTTCTCCTCTCACAACACCATCTATCAAACCCATGTGATATAGATGTACACCAAGCAGGTACACTGATGGCAAAGCTCATGTGAAAATGTAAAAACAAAAAATAATTTGAAGATAACATTAGTCTTGAATAATGCTCCAAAACAGTTAAACTAATGGTGTCTCTGTCTCTACATCTACACCCCTCCTTCTCTACCTCTCGCGCTCTCTAGGTGGGGGATGTGGGGGGTAAGAAGCCTCAACGGCTGGTGACCCAGTTCCACTTCACCAGCTGGCCAGACTTTGGCGTCCCCTTCACACCCATCGGCATGCTCAAGTTCCTCAAGAAGGTCAAAACCTGCAACCCCCAGTACGCTGGCCCCATCGTGGTCCACTGCAGGTGAGTGTGTTATTGGTGTAGGTGGTTCTGTGATGCTTAGATGCCTAGCTAATGCCTAGGCTTAAGCTTGGTGGGCTAACACGCCCTAGGTTCAGTCACATACCACATACTATGTGCGTGCTCTTTTCTGACTCTCTCTCACTCTCTCCATCTGCCTGTCTGTCTCTCCCTCTCTGTCTGTGTGTCAGTGCGGGGGTGGGGAGGACAGGTACCTTCATAGTGATAGATGCCATGTTGGACATGATGAACACCGAGAGAAAGGTGGACGTCTTTGGCTTTGTCACACGTATCAGAGCCCAGCGCTGCCAAATGGTCCAGACAGACGTAAGTTGAACTGACCGCAACAAGCACTATCCACAACATTACCCTGACCCAAACCAGTACTCATTATTACCCTGACCCAAACCAGTACTCATTATTACCCTGATGCACACCAGTACTCATTATTACCCTGACCCAAACCAGTACTCATTATTACCCTGACCCAAACCAGTACTCATTATTACCCTGACCCAAACCAGTACTCATTATTACCCTGACCCAAACCAGTACTCATTATTACCCTGACCCAAACCAGTACTCATTATTATCCTGACCCAAACCAGTACTCATTATTACCCTGATGCACACCAGTACTCATTATTACCCTGACCCAAACCAGTACTCATTATTACCCTGACCCAAACCAGTAGTCATTATTACCCTGACCCAAACCAGTACTCATTAGTACCCTGACTCAAACCAGTACTCATTAGTACCCTGACTCAAACCAGTACTCATTAGTACCCTGACTCAAACCAGTACTCATTAGTACCCTGACTCAAACCAGTCCACATTTTTACCCTAACCTAAACCACTACTCATTACTACCCTGACCCAAACCAGTACTCATTAGTACCCTTGACCCAAACCACTACTCATTAGTACCCTGACCAACACAAGACCACAAAGTACTCAGACTGCAACAAAATCGCATAACATTATAATCCTGACTAACACAAGATAACATAACATTATTACCCTGACCTGACTAAGACCACATTACCTTGACCTGAAATAGATCACACACTCATATCGATATACTATATGAACAGGTTTCCATTCAAATCTCAATACTGGCAGTGTTCAGGGTATGTGGTTATTTCCCATTTATGTTGTGTTGTCATCTGACTCCTCTTCTGGATGTATGATATGGGCATCACAAGTGCACTAAAAGTCTTAGCGATTTCTCTTTCACCCACTCTCTATCCCCCCTACCCCCCCTCTTTCTCTCTCATCCCCCCTCTCTCTCCTCCCCCTCTCTCTTTATCTCTTCTCCACCCTCTCTCTATTCCCCCTCCTTCTCCACAGATGCAGTACGTGTTCATCTTCCAGGCCATGCTGGAGCACTATCTGTATGGGGACACCGAGCTGGAGGTGACCTCCCTGGAGTCCCACCTGGCCAAGCTCTACGCCCCCTCCGCTGCCGGCTGTGGGGGCATGGAAGCGGAGTTCAAGGTGATTTAGTTTGCCTGATACAATGGAACTAATGGAATAGTCCCAAAAGTACAAAGCACAAGCTTAAGCAAGCTCACTTCAGCTACGCTTAAATGTTTGACAGCCTATCCGTTTGACTCTGGATCATATTTATTTAGCACCAAGCGGAAGAAATTGATACATTGAAATTGAAACAGGGAGGGACTACCTGAAAATGCTTGTTTTTGTTTTCCTTGCAACATGTTTTGCTTTGGTGTTGACCAATGAATATGATCCAGATCTAAACCATTGAAGTAGCACTCTGAGAGCTAAATTGTTAGTTGTGTTTTTTTCCCCTGAGTGTGAGAGCCAAGCCAGTGGTTTTGTCTCCCCACATAGAAGCTGACTTCCATCAAGATCCAGAACGACAAGATGAGAACAGGCAACCTGCCAGCTAACATGAAGAAGAACCGAGTTCTCCAGATCATCCCATGTGAGTCACGGCTCCAAACCTCCCTGAGCTAATTCCTAGGCTTTAGCTCCACAGATTAATGCAGTCTGGTATTCAAACCTAGTCGGTCACATAACTCCATGTAATGTAACCTGTTTGTTGGTGTCTCGTAGATGAGTTCAACAGAGTGATCATCCCAGTCAAGAGAGGGGAGGAGAACACGGACTATGTCAACGCCTCCTTCATTGACGTGAGTAGACGAAACAACTGTGAAACCGACACCATATTATGGCTCACTTCACCTGTGATATGAGTGTTTTTCAAATGAGACAAATTAACAAAACGTTAGCACGGATACAAGTTCGTCTTCACATAAAAGGTGACAAGATGGTCCCGTGTGACTCAGTTGGTACAGCGTGGCGCTTGCAATGCCAGGGTTGTGGGTTTGATTCCCATGGGGGACCAGTACGAAGATGTATGCACTCACTATTGTAAGTTTCTCTGGATAAGAGTGTCTGCTAAATGACTCAAATGTGAATGTAAGGAGATGCCTATCAGGAGATATGATAGTGATGATACAGTAGAGACCTTTGGGAAGGGTAGACCCCTAGTGTACAGAAACATCCAAATACAGACATCTACACAACACAGGAGATGAGTCTAATACGGGCAGAAATGGATCCTATAGTGGTTGTTGTGTGTATGTCTAAGCTGGTGTGTGTGTGTGCCTATGTACAGTCCCAGTCAAAAGTTTGAACACACCTACTTATTCAAGGGTTTATCTTCATTTTACTATTTTCTACATTGTAGAATAATAGTGAAGATATCATAACTATGAAATAACACATGGAATCATGTAGTGACCAAAAAAGTGTTTAGCAGATGTTGTTGCGGGTGCAGAGAAATGCTTGGCATTCTATCAACCAGCGTCACCTGGAATGCTTTCCCAACAGTCTTGAAGGAGTTCCCACATATGCTGAGCACTTGTTGGCTGCTTTTTCTTCACTCTTCGGTCCAACTCATCCCAAACCATCTCAATTGGGTTGATGTCGGGTGGTTGTGGAGGCTAGGTCATCTGATGCAGCACACCATCACTCTCCTTCTTGGTCAAATAGCCCTTACACAGCAAGGAGGTGTTTCGGGGCATTGTCCTGTTGAAAAGCAAATGATAGTCCCACTAAGCGCAAACCAGATGGGATGGCGTATCGCTGCAGAATGCTGTGGTAGCCATGCTGGTTAAGTATGCCTTGAATTCTAAATAAAATCACTGACACCAGCAAAGCACCATCACACCACCTCCTCCACACTTCACGGTGGGAACCACACATGCGGAGATCATCCATTCACCTACTATGCATCTCACAAAAACACGGCGGTTGGAACCAAAAATCTCACATTTGGACTCCTCAGACCAAAGGTGAGATTTCCACTGGTCTAATGTCCATTGCTCGTGTTTCTTGGCCCAAGCATGTCTCTTCTTATTATTGGTGTCCTTTAGTAGTAATTTCTTTGCAGCAATTTGACCCTGAAGGCCTGATTCACTCCTCTGAACAGTTGATGTTGAGATGTGTATGTTACCTGAACTCTGAAGCATTTATTTGGGCTGCAATTTCTGAAGCTGGTAACTCTAATGAACTTATCCTCTGCAGCAGAGGTAACTCTGGGTCTTCCTTTCCTGTGGCGGTCCTCATGAGAGCCAGTTTCATCATAGCACTTGATGATTTTTCAACTGCACTTGAAGAAACTTTCAAAGTTCTTAAATGAATGATAAACTGTTGTTTTTCTTTGCTTATTTGAGCTGTTCTTGCCATGATATGGACTTGGTATTTTACCAAATAGGGATATCTTCTGTATATCACCTCTACCATGTCACAACACAACAGATTGGCTCAAACGCATTGAGAAGAAAAAAAATTCCACAAATTAACTTTTAATTGTTAATTGAAACGCATTCAAGGTGACTACCTCACAAAACTGTTTGAGAGAATGCCATGTGCAAAGCTGTCATCAAGGCAAAGGGGGGCTAATTTGAAGTATCTCAAATATAAAATACATTTTGATTTGTTTAGTGTTTTTTGGTAACTACAATATTCCATGGGTTATTTAATAGTTTTGATGTCTTCACTAGTATTCTAATAATAGTACAAATAAAGACAAACCCGTGTGTGTGTGTGTGTGTGTGTGTGTGTGTGTGGTGTGCGTGTGCGTACACATCTAACCTCTGCGTATCTCTACCTGTGTCTGGCCCAGGGGTACCGTCAGAAGGACTCGTACATGGCCAGCCAGGGCCCGCTACAGCACACCATTGAAGACTTCTGGAGGATGATCTGGGAGTGGAGGAGCTGCTCCATAGTCATGCTCACTGAGCTGGAGGAGAGAGGACAGGTATGGAGGGAGGACACAACAGAGAGACAACATGTAGAGAGGGATGGAGCGGTGTGAGAGGGAGCATGGAGGCCATTGGAAGGAGGAGATGGGCAGAAAGGAGAGAGCACAGTGAAGGATGGGGGCCATTGAACTAATCTGACGACAGTGTGTTCACTAAGCTCAGTCATGCCAGTAAAGTATGTTATTACTGAGAACAATGATTGGAAGAGAAATGTCTCCTCATTGGTCTGTTTCCTGGTTCTGTCTCGTGATTAGAGGATCATTCTCTGTTAGTTTAAATACTTCCTGGAGCTGATTGCAGAGTGCCATCAGATCTTTGTCTGCCTCTCTCTCTCTCTTTGTTTATCTTTGGGAAAGGGGATACCTAGTCAGTTGTACAACTGAATGCATTCAACTGAAATGTGTCTTCCGCATTTTACCCAACCCCTCTGAATCAGAGCGGTGCGGTGGGCTGCCTTAATCGACATCCACGTCTTCGGCACCCAGGAAACAGTGGGTTAACTGCTTTACTCAGGGGCAGAAGGACAGATTTGTACCTTGTCAGCTCAGGGATTCGATCCAGCAACCTTTGTTACTGGCCCAACACTCCAACCTGCCAGGCTACCTTTGTTTGTCTGTCTGTGAGTGTCTGTCTCTTGCTAATATCTCCCTCTATCTCTCTCGCTCTCGCTTTTTTCCCCCCTCTCTCTGTAGGAGAAGTGTGCCCAGTACTGGCCCAGTGATGGGGTGATGGTGTGTGGGGACATCTCCATCGAGCTGAAGAAGGAGGAGGAGAGTGAGAGCTACACTGTTAGAGACCTCCTGGTCACCAACAACAGGGTGAGGACAGAGGCCGCCTCGAAAAACACTAGCAGTCAACATAACCCATTAAAAAATCTACACGCACACCCCAAGCAAATGTCAGCAAGATTTGATTAGTCACGTCTATGGGTCTTCAGTGTTTGTTTGTATGTATGGGCAGTGTTTACCCCTTCACCCATAAATCATAATTTTACATCATCTTTGAGAACCAATAACTGCCAAAATAAAAACTAGACAGACAGGGAGAATCGAAAAATGTTCAGCATGGCATGGGGCCGTCATAGATTTCTAATAATATTTGAGTCACTCAGATAGCATAAGACTGCCACTACCCCGCTAGGCTAACTTTGCCACCGCTGCTGAAAATATCCCTTTGGGAAACACTGGTGTTGGGCGTGTCTCTTCCTGTCTTACTCTTTCCTTTCTCACTCTTTAGGAGAACAAGGCTCGTACGGTGAGACAGTTTCATTTCCATGGCTGGCCAGAAGTGGGCATTCCCAGTGACGGGAAGGGCATGATCAACATCATTGCTGCTGTCCAGAAGCAGCAGCAACAATCTGGCAACCACCCAATCACTGTCCACTGCAGGTAACCTACACCTAATGTTTTAACAATTTATCATATCTTGTGTGTGTGCCTAACCACAGCTAACGTGTGTGTGTGTGTGTGCGTGTGTGTGTGTCAGTGCGGGCGCGGGGCGGACGGGGACCTTCTGTGCCCTGAGCACGGTCCTGGAGCGGGTGAAAGCTGAGGCCATCCTTGACGTCTTCCAGACCGTCAAGAGCCTCCGGCTGCAGAGACCCCACATGGTGCAGACACTGGTGAGGACATGCTATGTTACACGTCACCGACATACATGATGCAGACTGTTACACTATCTCAAATGGATGTTGCAGTTTCACCATTTAAGGATTCCAGCTTTAATGATATGCGTTATAATAATGCAATTATTCGACCTGAGTTTAGCCAACTGTACAATGCATGGGATGTACGAGATGCAATTGCGAGTTACAAGCTTAAGAACTTGCATTGAATAAATATGCCTTCGTGTATTTTGGAAATTTGGTAACCATGAAGTGCTTTGAAAGGCTGTTAATGGCTCACATTAACACCATCATCCTGGAAACCCTAGACCCACTCCAATTTGCATAGCACCCCAACAGATCCACAATGACTCAATCACCTTCCCACCTGGACAAAAGGAACACCTATGTGAGAATGCTGTTCATTGACTACAGCTCAGCGTTCAGCCCAAAAATCTCATCACTAAGCTAAGGACCTTGGGACTTAACACCTCCCTCTGCAACTGGATCCTGGACTTCCTGACAGGCCACCCCCAGGTGGTAAGGGTAGGCTACAACACATCTGCCATGCTGATCCTCAAGACAGGGGCCCCTCAGGGGTGCGTTCTTAGTCCCCTCCTGTACTCCCTGTTCACCCATGACTGGCAGTGTGGTGCCAGGACAACAACCTCTCCCTCAATGTGAGCAAGACAAAGGAGCTGATCATGCCCTACAGGAAAAAGAGGGCCGAACACACCCCCATTCACATCGATGGGGCTGTAGTGGAGCGGGTCGAGAGTTCAAGATCCTTGGTGTCCACATCACCAACAAACTATCATTGTTCAAACACACCAAGACAGTCGTGAAGAGGGCACAACAACATATTTTCCCCCTCAGGAGACTGAAAAGATTTGGCATGGGTCCCCAGATCCTCAAGTTCTACAGTTGCATCATCGATAGCATCCTAACTGGTTGCATCACCACCTGGTATGGCAACTCCTCCGACCGTAAGGCGCTACAGAGGGCAGTGCATATGGCCTAGTACATCACTGGGGCCAAGCTACCTGCCATCCAGGACCTATATACTAGGCGGTGTCAGAGGAAGGCCCCAAAAAATGTCAGACATCTCTCTGCTACCGCACAGCAAGCGGTACTAGACTGCCAAGTCTAGGTCCAAAAGGCTCCTTAACAGCTTCTACCCCCAAGTCATAAGACTGCAGAACAATTAATCAAATGGCGACCTGGACTATTTAAATTGCCCCCCCCCCCCCCTTGTTTTTGGACTCGCTGTTTATTATCTATGCACAATCACTTTAACCCAACCTACATGTACATATTATCTTGACTAACCTCTACCCCCACACATTGACTTGGTACCGGTACCCCCTGTATATAGCCTTATTTTATTGTTACTTTTTATTGCATTTTTTACTTTAGTTTATTTAGTAAATATTTTCTCTTTCTTTAACGGTAAGGTTGTATTCGGCGCATGTAACAAATAACATTTGATTTGAAAAGAGCAATTGTCCAATAACTATGCTTCAAATGTTGATTTCATACATTGTGATGTTTATAAAAAAAATTGGCAGACACTCTTAACCAGAGCAATATCGACAGTTTTTTCACCTAGTCGCCTTGGGGATTCGAACCAGCGGCCTTTCGGTTACTGGCCCAACGCTCTTAAGTGCTAGGCTACCTGCAATATTTTTAATTTAACCTTTTATTTAACTAGGCAATTCTTAATTAAAATGATGGCCTACCCCCGGCCAAACCCGGATGACACTGGGCCAATTGTGCGCCGCCCTATGAGACTCCAAATCACGGCCGGTTGTGATACAGCCTGGAATCGAACCAGGATCTGTAGTGACGCCTCTAGCACTCTAGTGCCGCCTCTAGCACTCGGGAGCCCAATAATGACACGTTATGAATGTCGCAAATGTTCAGATAAGCATGAGATTCCCTTTATTCATCCTATTCATTGAATATCGGGTGAATTATGGGCCGATACCGATAAACGGTATCGACCAACAATATAGGTTTGACTCCATTTCTACCATACCAGCTTTGTTGTCAACATCAAATGTAAACACAAACAAGATTATATGAGCTCATCAACGAGCTCTTGACTCACCACGTCAGAAACTCACCTCTGTCTACGCTTTCTTTTTCCCCCATATTTCTCTCCTCTTTATGTGATCGCCGCCATATAAGAGACTTCACATACACAATTTTCTCTACTGTCTTTTTGGACAGCATTTAAAACACAACTTTTTCAGTGACTTAGAATAGTTTTGCAATTCCATTTGTGTGCAAATGAATTGATCTTGGTTGTGTATTTAGTAGTATCCTTTTTAATAATTATTGTGATGTTCTCCTCTCTGTTTTAGGAGCAGTACGAGTTCTGCTACAAAGTGGTCCAGGAGTATATTGATGCCTTTTCTGACTATGCCAACTTCAAATAGGGACAGACCCACACAGGGGACGGACATCCATATACAGTCATAAAAACAAAGCAAACACACGCGTACCCGACGGAAGCAAAGGAACTGGTCACGGCTTAGATGACTGGACAGCCTGTGTGCAAGAAGGAAAATGGAAGGGAAGTCTTGTGACAGCAAAGTGCAGCGCTGCAGTGTACCGGAGGGAGGGAGTGAATATCAGAGATGCCTTCTTGAATATTTTGTAATATTGATCTTGTTAATACGGCCCCCTTGTCCCAATCTTGCCCCATCCAGACATCCCCCAATCATGTACATATACTTAGCCTGTCACATTTTGTTGTTTTGTTTTTAAGACCTTTTTTGCTGCAATTTTAGGGTGACATTTATAATGTATTTTATTGGTTTATATAAATATATATGAATATAAATCGGACACTTTAGAGGCTTATGTCAAAAGTTGAGAATTGAGGGAATGATGTTGGTGTTTTTTTATTTCTCTTGTCTTTTGTTTTTTACGGTTCAGTGACTGAGACTTACGTGGTTGATGGTTTCATCTGATTCAGGCTGCAGCTTAAAGCTGATTGGTCGACCTCAGAGGAATAGATTTACACAGCCAATCAGAATTCTTCTGTTCACACGAACGCACACACGCTACAGCTGGCCAGGAGCACATCCAGAATAGGACACGATGGCTTTGCTAATCACATGGTCCAAACTCTTTTGACTAGTTTTCCATTGAGTTCACAGTTCACACAGGGGTCAATGAATCATGGCAGGACTAAGGGCGTAGCTAGCCACATATCTCCAACATATTGTGGCTTTGCTGTGTTTGTGTTTAAGGACCTAGGAAACGCTGTAATTTAGGTGGTCTTGCACATGCTGGGTGTCACAGTGGATTATATGTGTGTAGCACGTTTTGGGAAGTTTCCCATACTGAAAATCAAATTTCAAACGTCAAATATATTGAAATGTAAGGAGCGTGTTGAAGATTTGGCCAGCAATGCATTCAAAATAGCCTTTGCATAATAATGATGAGTATGAGGTCGATATGTTGCCACAATATAATGATTATTTCAGAATTACCCTGTATAAAACTGTCGATTTTGGGTGTATTGCCATATATCTCAACATATAGTAACCATGCAATTACTGTGGAAATGAACCAATTCTTATGTATGTTTTCATATTTAATTGCTTACAGTTGGAATGGGGGAAATCATTTCCTATCTATTATTTACGTGTCATTCCATTTACTTGTTTGTAATCTATTGGGTATATTTCTTTTCGGTATAGGTTGGTTGAGAAGATGGCGTCAAAATGTGAAGACCCCCTCTCTGTTTTTCAACTGGGGCCTGTTCAGGGTGATGAAACATTACAGAATGTTCACATAGAAATGTATTGTGTAGAACATATACATACATTGTCATATAGAATAGAAATTGTCAGCTCTTCATTATATTTCTATCTGCACCATTTAGAACGTCTTTCTGTTTTATTGAAATAGAATTCAACGCAGATGAAATAGAATTCAACTCCGATGTCACATACTGAGAATTTGTTATACTTTAATGCTGTTGCTTTGATACTCCCACCCTCAAATGGATAAATTGTTCATTTTAATGTTGAAATGTGTGACGTGATGGAATGTTTGCAGTGATTTTTTTTCTCTCTTCAGAATGGCTGCCTATAAGGACAGTTTGGCTAGAAACATGAGGCCACCCTCGGGCGTGCCTCAGTCTTCAGTTGAGATTGTAATGCAAGATAAATGATGTCAGTTAGCTAGCAACAAGGTTGAGGTCAATTCCATCTCTGCTTGGTCAACTCAGGAAATTACTTAAAGTTATCGGGGGGGGGGGGTGTTCCTGTACGGGTTCTTTCAATGTATATACAGTTAATTTCAGTTTGTCTACTTAGTTGGTTGAGTGCAAATGGAATTGACCCCGCCCCTGGTCCAATAGCCAATCACAGCTACTAATTGCCCTCAAAGGATTGTAATAAACAGCGTGTGCATAAGATATTCTCACCCACTTCGCCACAAACCCAACCACCCCACTCACTTGATATCTGCAAGGTTTGAGTGTATGAGGGGTAACTGACATGAGGTTTTAGCTGTTAATTGTGATTGGGGATTATTGGTCAATTATAAGAGCTGCCATTTTGATCCCAGTTTCTTCATTGTTCTGTGGAGTTGACAGCACAGGAGGCTGCTGATGGGAGGAGGGCTCATAATAATGTCCGGAATGGAGAAAATGGAATGGCATCAAACACCTGGAAACCATGTATTAAATACCATTCCCCCAATTCCGCTCCAGCCATTCCCACGAGCCCGTCCTCCCCAATTTAGTTGCCACCAACCTCCTGTGGTTGATGGGTATGCTAGACAGCCATGAAGATCTGCCAAGCCTAGTTGATGCCAAACGCATTCTCTTATACACAGATGGCCCTATTTGTCCAGTCATAAAGGTGAACCGTTGTTTTGTCATTAGGATATAAGGAAAGCCCACAGTCTGTAGAAAAATACCTGCACAACCTATACTGTTCAGGAGTTAGAATGGATTGCTTTAGCTTCTCCCTTTTCTATATGTTTATAGGTCGAAAGGAAGGAGCACAATTTAACTCCATCGTGATTGAATCATATGGGATCAGGAAATTAGAAATAGTATCTGAAACTCCACCAAAAAAAGCACCAGTATTGACAAATTGTTGCTATCGTTGATTGTTCCAATGCTTGTACTATTTGCGCCAAAATAAAAATCCGAACCGGTGATGCAAAGGCCAGATGGGTAACATGACCCTGAGATAGTAAATTACTTGGCAACTGGGGTTGAAGAATACTAGGTGGGAGGATTCCCTCGCAGCTTATTCCCTTCTGATTACAGGATTTCTGGGGAAAAAAACAGATTTTAGTCTTTAAAAAATATATTTTGCAACCCTGATGTCAGCATTGAAGAGGCCTTTTTAAAGACTGGTTATGGCCTCTAGTTCTGACTAGTTCTATTAGGTTAAACCACAGGACATAGATAGCTAGGTAGAGATCTTCAAACCGGATGTCTCACTTAGACCAGTCACTTAAAAAAATACTGTCAATGTCATTTCAGACCGTGTTCCATTCCAAAGCATGTCAAAGGCCCATGTGTTACAATTGGTGCCATTTTATTTTCCTTCCGGATGTTTGGTTGTGTTGGATCTTAGTAATCGTCAGGGTGGGCGTTGGTGAGGAGAGGCTTTAACTCTTCTTTTGAGCCAGAAGGTTTGCTGAATGTAATCACCTGTCCCCAACAACACTGTGCCAACCCCCAACCCTAGTGACTTAAGGCTTTACTCTAGAAAGTGCCTCACAGGTTGATTTATATGGAAAATATGTTCACTGCACCTCTCCCTCAGTGAGTTGATTGAGTGTAGGTGTATAGACTCTTGGTAAACCAGTATCATCCTACAGATTAGTACATCTATTTGGCCCCTTCCCACTACTATTTTTGAGGCATTGTAGATAACTTTATCGACAAAGCACCTCTGTACAAAGCCCCAAAGCTGTAGCTGACGCTTGGCTTTGTAACACTGAGACCAAGATCAGGGCCTTTTATTATCCTGTTCAAGTTCATAATCCACCAGCCTCCTTTCCATTTCATGCTGTAACGCCGGGTTCCATTCCAATCAAACTCCATTGCTTTGTTTTGAACCAGCTTTGTCTTGGCTCCATGTCTTCATTCCATTCCACTGAAGTGCTGGACCCTTGACTATTCCTTCATTATGTCCCCTAGTCAGGTCCTCTACCTAACCTTCACCCACTATAGTGGGTAAAATACATTGTCCTGAGTTATTCCAACCACAAATCACAATGACATTGTTTACTGGTTATTACAGAGGACAGCCAGGTGCATCCGGGCCCTTGTTCCACACCCCTGCTGGCTGCAGATAGAAATGAAATGCAACATCCCAGTAATGTAATGTCCCTGTCTGAGCAACAGGGCACACCTTCCTTCAGAGATGGAGAAAGAGAGCTAGACAGACTGGAGGAGTGGGGCTTCTTAGGGTTCAACCAGTCTCTCTGTCTCTCCCACCTCTAAACCTGTCTCTCCCAGCCTTAAACCAGTCTCTCTTGCCCACCCCTAAAACTCTCTCACCCCTAAACCTGTCTCTCTGGCGACCCCACCTCTTAAACCTGTCTCTCTCTGGCGACCCCACCTCTTAAACCTGTCTCTCTCTGGCGCCCCCACCTCTTTAACCTGTCTCTCTCTGGCGCCCCCACCTCTTTAACCTGTCTCTCTGGCGACCCCACCTCTTTAACCTGTCTCTCTGGCGACCCAACCTCTTTAACCTGTCTCTCTCTGGCGACCCCACCTCTTTAACCTGTCTCTCTCTGGCGACCCCACCTCTTTAACCTGTCGCTCTCTGGCGACCCCACCTCTTTAACCTGTCTCTCTCTGGCGACCCCACCTCTTTAACCTGTCTCTCTGGTGACCCCACCTCTTTAACCTGTCTCTCTTTGGCGACCCCACCTCTTTAACCTGTCTCTCTCCTCCTGATCCTGTTTAGCTGTCCCTTGGATGTCTCTCTCTCTCTCTGTCGGTCTGTCTATTTCACTCTGTCGGTCTGTCTATTTCACTCTGTCGGTCTGTCTCTTTCTCTCTCCTCTCTCTCCTTTCTTTCTTTCTTTCTTTCCTTCCTTCCCTTAATTAACTCATATTTCCTTCCTCTCTTGTTCAATTTGCCCCTTGGGCTGGATTTGTCTCATCGATAACCGGTCACTGCCCCATTCCCTTCTGTACATAATGTAGGGTTATTTATATTTAATTCCTGTCTGCTGCCTTGCTTTTTTTTCTTTGCCTTTTTTAAGAAAATGTACATGAGCTGTACTGGGACAATTTAGAAATGTATTAGATATTTTGTTTTTCTTGCTATTGTTTTTATTTGTTATTATTATTGTCTTAAGAAAATCCTATTTTTTATTTGCATCTGTTTTGTTTTCTAGTGTTTTATTAAAATGTTGAATATATGTATATATAATTATATATACGATAAAATGATATATAATTATATAATGCCAAATGGCCTTTCTAAGCAAGATATTGTTTAAACCTAATAAAATGCTTGAGATTTTGTGTTATTTGTTTGTTAGCTACAGCATTATCTGATGAAATGTGCAATAGTTACAAATGTTCAGTGTTAACACCAATCCCAACATCAATACTATAATCTTCAATACTGGAATTGAACCAAGTTCTCTAACCTGCATTCTGTTCAGTAGGGCAATCCACAGCTAAACTTTTTATAATGGAAAATGGAAATCTGTGTTTTGATAAGTAATGTTACAGGCTTCTCCTTTTTAATTCCATTCCGAAACGTTTTCTCCCCACTGAACACAACCCTCTTCTGAGACTATTTACACTGCATGATGATGATTACGTGCCCCAATGCACATCCAGGTCATGCACTGTTATTGAGTTTGTCTGGACTGGCTTTTCAGTTAAGAGTTTAACCCTTACACTCAATCAAATTTGTATTTTTTTTATATATTTTTTTATTTAACCTTTATTTAACTAGGCAAGTCAGTTAAGAACAAATTCTTATTTACAATGACGGCCTACCAAAAGGCCGCAGGGGCGGGGGCTGGGATAAAAAATATAGGACAAAACACACATTACATTACACACTGCAGCAGGGGTTGTGGTGGAATGTGTGTGAAGCAATATGTTTATTTGTATTTGAACATTATAGTAGTCCATAATAGTTGAGGCTGATGAGGGGAAGACTTCACCTAATAATAGCTGGAACAGAGTGAATGGAATGGCATCAAACACATGGAAACCATGTGTTTTATGTATTTGATACCATTCCACTAATTCCGCTCAAGCCATTACCACGAGCCTATCCTCCCAAATGAAGATTCCACCAACCTCCTGTGGTCCATAACCAGATAATACATTATCTAGAATCTACAGCTTGGAGTAAGCACTTGATTGAAGCTACTCCTGCAGGAATGGGAGGATTCTGGACCTGGAAGCAGAGTGTCATGCCCACAGGGGCAGGTGCCCCATCATATTTTTAAACAGGACAAATCTATGTTTTGATTTTGTTTCTCTCTAATACTACTAGCCACCTAGCAATTTTATGATGTTGGCTTTAGCGAGCCCAGATAGGTTCCCAATCTCCTAACCTCATAACTAGCTACCAAGCAGCCATTTCATGCTATCAAGTTAGAGTAGCTAGCTTGTCTATTTTAGCTGGCATGCCTGCTGGTAAGCAATTGCTACATGTATTGAATAAGACTTGCATTCCTTTCCATCTCTTACCCAGATTTGAGCAGAGATGCAAAGAATCATATTTATTTTCTTTAAAAAAATAACCAGTCAGTAAGATAGACAGCTCGAGGTATGCTTAGATATGCAGAAAAATAAACATATAAGCATAATGAGTATGGCTCTAGGTTGCAGGAAGAAAAACATTTCAGGTGTTAGAAAATTTCCAAATTGTCCAACTTCCACCACCCAGCTATCCTAACGTACTTTGTGCCCCCACAGATTTTTGGGGTTCATGACGCCCCTTCCTGGAAGTCCACTCAGTGCAGGATTTTGTTCCAGCACTAACACACCTGATCCAACTAATCATGGTCTAATCTGAAGATCAGGATTAGTGAACAAAAGCCTGCACAATCTGCTATAGCTCTCTCCAGGACTGCAATTTTCCATCTCTGCAAGATCCAAATTGACGGTCCCACACCCTTGATAAGATCCAAGGACCCTATTCACTTCGTCTAAGAGTAGGAGTGCTGATCTAGGATCAGGTCCCCCCTCTTCATTATGGTTTAAAAGGCTAAATTGATCCTAGATTAACTGATCCTACATTCTACTCTAAGACGTTTTGTGGATACGGCCCAAGTTCTCCGCTTCCGTTGGCGGGCCGCGTCTCAGGAAGGTTTGGCAGGCAAGATGAATTCTCCTCGGTGACTCATGCAGCGTTCCGTCATGTCCTCCTGCTTCCTGCGCCCTCCTCGCGCTGGTAGCCCCGTGTCAGTCAGGAGATTAACTAAGTCAACAGCGAGAAGACATGCTGTCAATCAACCGCCAGATAGGAACTCCCCCTATGCATTTTAAACATTAAAATTTGCCAGTCCCCAATTGATACCCCCTCACCCATGCCAAAAGGCCTGTCAGACTGGAATTAAGAGAGATGGTGGCAGCTGGTGTGTTTGCCCGTGCTCGTGTTTGCTTGTCATCCAGTGTCCCCATGGTCAAAGTGATCTGGCGGTGACTCGGGTGTGATGGAGGGTTTGAGACAGGCCACTGCACCACTTTAAGCAGGGGAAAATACAGAGGAAATTAGATTTTGCCTAGGTCAGTGATCCTCAACCCCGGTCTGCAGACCAACACAGGATCCTGGAATGTTGTTGACCCACAGACTGTTAGCGAAATTACAGCTCTCAAGTGCTAGTTGTAGGTGTCCCTCTAAGCAGGAAGGACAACCGGTTGCCAGTCCTTGGTAAAGTAAGGACCGTAGCATGCCGGTCCCTGACATAACAAGGTTGAGAAACATTGAAGATGTGTTCAATCTTTGTTAGTGTAACGGTTTTCTTGATGAGAAGGAGAGTCGGACCAAAATGCGGCGTGTCTATTGCAATCCATGTTTAATGAAGTAACACACTAAACACAAACACTACCAAAACAATAAACTTAACGAAAACCGTAACAGCCTATACTTGTGTAACCTAACAAAGAACAATGACATCAGGACACTAAGGACAATCACCCACGACAAACTCAAAGAATATGGCTGCCTAAATATGGTTCCCAATCAGAGACAACGATAAACACCTGCCTCTGATTGAGAACCACTTCAGACAGCCATAGACTTAGCTAGAACACCCCACTAGCTACAATCCCCATACATACACACCACATACAAAAACCCATGCCACACCCTGGCCTGACCAAATAAATAAAGATAAACACAAAATACTTTGACCAGGGTGTGACAGAACCCCCCCCCCCTAAGGTGCGGACTCCCGAACGCACCTCAAAACAATAGGGAGGGTCCGGGTGGGCGTCTGTCCATGGTGGCGGCTCCGGCGCGGGACGTGGACCCCACTCAATCAATGTCTTAGTCCCTTCTCCTCGCGTCCCTGGATAGTCCACCCTCGCCGCCGACCATGGCCTAGTAGTCCTCACCCAGAACCCCACTGGACTGAGGAGCAGATCGGGACTGAGGGGCAGCTCGGGACTGAGGCAGCTCGGGACTGAGGGGAAGCTCAGGAGTGAGAGGAAGCTCAGGAGTGAGAGGAAGCTCAGGCAGGTTGATGAATCTACCAGATCCTGGCTGGCTGGAAGAGTCTGGTCGACTGGCAGATCTGGAAGAGTCTGGTCGACTGGCAGATCTGGAAGAGTCTGGTCGACTGGCAGATCTGGAAGAGTCTGGTCGACTGGCAGATCTGGAAGAGTCTGGTCGACTGGCAGATCTGGAAGAGTCTGGTCGACTGGCAGATCTGGAAGAGTCTGGTCGACTGGCAGATCTGGAAGAGTCTGGTCGACTGGCAGATCTGGAAGAGTCTGGTCGACTGGCAGATCTGGAAGAGTCTGGTCGACTGGCAGATCTGGAAGAGTCTGGTCGACTGGCAGATCTGGAAGAGTCTGGTCGACTGGCAGATCTGGAAGAGTCTGGTCGACTGGCAGATCTGGAAGAGTCTGGTCGACTGGCAGATCTGGAAGAGTCTGGTCGACTGGCAGATCTGGAAGAGTCTGGTCGACTGGCAGATCTGGAAGAGTCTGGTCGACTGGCAGATCTGGAAGAGTCTGGTCGACTGGCAGATCTGGTCGACTGGCAGATCTGGGAGAGTCTGGTCGACTGGCAGATCTGGGAGAGTCTGGTCGACTGGCAGCTCTGGCTGCTCCATGCTGACTGGCTGCTCCATGATGACTGGCAGCTCTGGCTGCTCCATGCTGACTGGCTGCTCCATGCTGACTGGCAGCTCTGGCTGCTCCATGCTGACTGGCAGCTCTGGCTGCTCCATGCTGACTGGCAGCTCTGGCTGCTCCATGCTGACTGGCTGCTCTGGCTGCTCCATGCTGACTGGCTGCTCTGGCTGCTCCATGCTGACTGGCTGCTCCATTCTGACTGGCTGCTCCATGCTGACTGGCGGCCCTGGCTGCTCCATGCTGACTGGCGGCCCTGGCTGCTCCATGCTGACTGGCGGCCCTGGCTGCTCCATGCTAACTGGCAGCTCTGGCTGCTCCATGCTAACTGGCAGCTCTGGCTGCTCCATGCTAACTGGCAGCTCTGGCTGCTCCATGCTAACTGGCAGCTCTGGCTGCTCCATGCTAACTGGCAGCTCTGGCAGCTCCTTGCAGACTGGCAGCTCTATGCAGACTGGCAGCTCTATGCAGACTGGCAGCTCTATGCTAACTGGCAGCTCTATGCTAACTGGCAGCTCTATGCTAACTGGCAGCTCTATGCTAACTGGCAGCTCTATGCTAACTGGCAGCTCTATGCTAACTGGCAGTTCTGAACAGGCGGGAGACTCCGGCAGCGCTGTAGAGAAGGAAGGCTCTAACAGCGCTAAACAGGCGGGAGACTCCGACAGCGCTGGAGAGGAGGAGGGCTCCGACAGCGCTGGACAGGCGAGGCGCACTGTAGGCCTGATGCGTGGTGCTGGCACTGGTGGTACTGGGCCGAGGACACGCACAGGAAGCCTGGTGCGGGGAGCTGCTACCGGAGGGCTGGGGTGTGGAGGTGGCACAGGATGGGTTAGACCGTGAAGGCGTACTGGAGATCTTGAGAGCGGTGCTGGCACAGGACGTGCAAGGCTAGGGAGGTGCACAGGAGGCCTGGTACGTGAGACTGGCACCATCTTCACCAGCCGACTAACACGCACCTCAGGACGAGTATGGAGCGCTGACCCAGGTGCCATCAAATCCCCGACACGCTCCGTCGGGCGAATTCCATGTTTAAAACACCAACACAGCAACTCCCTCATTTCTCTCTCCTCCAATTTCCCCATTAACTCCTTCACAGTCTCTGTTTCGCTCACCTCCAACACCGGCTCTGGTTCTGGTCTCCTCCTTGGCTCCTCACGATAAACAGGGAGAGTTGGCTCAGGTCTGGCTCCTGACTCTGCCACACTCTCCCTGAGCCCCCCAAGAAATTTTTGGGGCTGACTATGGGGCCTCCGTCCGCGCCGCCTTGCTTGCTTCGCAAACTCCATTCTCCTATATCCTTCCGCGCACTGCTCCATCGACTCCCAGGCGGGCTCCGGCACTCTCCCTGGGTCGACCGCCCACCTGTCTATCTCCTCCCAAGAAGTATAGTCCATACTGTACTCCACTTTGGGCTGTTCCTGCCTGTTGACACGCTGCTTGGTCCCTTTGTGGTGGGTGATTCTGTAACGGTTTTCTTGATGAGAAGGAGAGTCGGACCAAAATGCAGCGTGTCTATTGCAATCCATGTTTAATGAAGTAACACACTAAACACAAACACTACCAAAACAATAAACTTAACGAAAACCGTAACAGCCTATACTTGTGTAACCTAACAAAGAACAATGACATCAGAACACTAAGGACAATCACCCACGACAAACTCAAAGAATATGGCTGCCTAAATATGGTTCCCAATCAGAGACAACGATAAACACCTGCCTCTGATTGAGAACCACTTCAGACAGCCATAGACTTAGCTAGAACACCCCACTAGCTACAATCCCCATACATACACACCACATACAAAAACCCATGCCACACCCTGGCCTGACCAAATAAATAAAGATAAACACAAAATACTTTGACCAGGGTGTGACAGTTAGTTTCATGTTTTGTCAGGTTGTCTATGTGTCCTCCACAGTTCTGAAATCTCAACGCAACTGACCAAATCTGAACCAGTCCAGTTGAAATTTGTCTTCCAATACATTTTTCCATGAACGTGATGTGTGAAGAAATGTAAGAACATCATGAAGTGACAGAACTGGATTCATCCAGCCACAGGATGTTTATAGTAAACCATGTCAACCTATTGATTTTGGTGGCTGGGAGCAGGGTGGCTGGGGAGTGTAATGGAAGGGGGTGGGTATTAGGTACAGACAGGATGAACATCCCAGGGGAGGTCAGGACTATTTAGAGATGATAATTGGAATTGAGTGGATCTTACGCACACCCCGCGTCCCTAAACACCTCTGAGCTGACCGCTGGGAGGGAAAGGAGCAATGAGGACGAGGTGGGGTAGGGTGAGGGAGGGAGGTGGCGGGGGGCATTTGAGGTGGGGACATAAATTGAGGAGGAAGATGAGGCTTCAGAGATGTCATCAGAAAGCAGCTCTACAACACTCATCGTCGCCTTGGGAAAGGGATTTGACACTGAGTTGCTGTATACCAACAGGTTTGAAAGTAATAGAAGTGAGCAGCGCACATAGACTGACTTGGTGGACATCAACAGTGATAACCGATTCCATACAACAAGTATTATCAGACTGAGGATCTAAGGTAAGAATTGCTATGATTTTTGCTATTGGATATCAATAGGTAAAAAGTGAGCTCTGAGAGAATTTTTGCATTTGCTTTAGGTTTTATGCTTTCTATGAAGTATACATTAAACCCATAGATAGCTACATTTTTTGGTTCCATTGTATGGTGAATGAATGGTGGCAGTACCAGTATATATTTAGGAATTAACAACCTAAAATTACACTTACTAAGCTCTTCATTTTCAATCCTGCCTTTCTAAGTGGGATCTTGAGAAGAAATTACCACAACAATTGCCTATGAGAAACGGATCTTTGAAGCCCACTGTAAACGTACTGTTTTTGTTTGTGGAGATTTTTCCCTGTGTATAAATATTATTAATATATTGTATTAAATATTTATCCTGCATAAAATTAAGTTATGAGCTGAACACAAAAAAAACTTTCAGGCTTATTGCTTTTTGTTTCTCCAATTGTGCCTCTTCACCAATATTTGAATAATTACCCTCATTTGCCTGGCAGATCAGACGCCGCCATCACACTTCTAACACCAATGTAGCGACCATGTAGCAGTAGGTATGGCCACATCGGGATGTTCAACCCCAGTTGTCTAACCCCAAGGCAAGCATAGTCTCCCTAGGCAGTCAGTTGCCTCCCACAATGTATCCAATGCTACTGTTGCCTAGGGTCGGGTTTACGAGACTAAGGCAAGCATGCAATCCCAAGAGAATGAACTCTCTAGAGAGCTCTAGCGTCATCACAGTATTCTCCCCCTTCTCGCACTTTCTCTCGTTCCCGTGGCGTGAATTGTATAACGATCCCCCATCCCACCCTTTCTTTCCTTGTGAAAGGTGTGCAAGCCTGACATGTGTCTCATGCTCTCTTACCCACACCCTCCCTTTCCTTACATCTCTCCAGCTCCAGTGATGGTGAGTGTGGCTAGGCTGGTGTTGATGCTGGGGCTGCTGCTGTGTCTGGGAGCCCAGCTGTCCTTCTCCCAACACTGGTCCCATGGCTGGTACCCAGGAGGCAAGCGGGAACTGGACTCATTTACCACCTCTGAGGTGGGTCACAGTACTACAATCACAATGACTCAAATGGATATTATGCATGTGTAAAATACACAGTAGCCATTTGTGTCACCATCATTCTATTATCTCTCTCTCTCTCTCAGATTTCAGAGGAGATTAAACTCTGTGAGGCAGGAGAATGCAGCTACCTGAGACCACAGCGAAGGAACATCCTTAGGGACATTCTTGTGAGTGCAGGGGCGCCCTTATGAAAAATATTGCAGTCAGAGTGCAGTATAACTGCAGTATGCAGCAAATACTACATCCAAAATCACACCGTTTTTTTTTACTGCAGTAATTTTGCAGTGTAACTGCAGTTAGAGTGCAATATAATACTGCAGTTATGCTGCATCCAAAATAACACAGTCGATGTATCAGGTGGCATTCACATAGGCCAGGGATACAGTACCTCAAATCTGAGCCTGGGAGGCCGGAATACTGATAGTTTAATTTTCAATGATCGGCCACTCAGAGCCTGAGAGCCATGTTCCGTAGCCAACCGTTGTGGAACATTGCAGATTCTAATCCTTATTCAATGTGTCAGAGAGGCATGTTTGTTGTACATAATGTATTTTTATATGAACGTTCCATAATAATGTTTCATTGTCACATACACCGGATAGGTGCAGTTAAATGTGTTGTTTTCAAGGGCATATGGACATATTTTTCACCTTAACTGCTCAGGTATTTTAACCAGTTACTGGTCCAATGCTCTAACTAACTGCTAGGCTACCTGCCACCCTTTAATGTTGTGCCCTGCTGAATGCAGCACTGGTGTCCCAGGTCTAAATCAGTCCCTGATTAAAGGAGAAGAATAAAAACCCACTTGTATGTGAGCATAGGAGTGTATTGTATCTACATGTGTTACAAGCATGCTGCATAGAGGTGGAAATGGGGGGGGGGGGGGGGGGGTAAATTGCACCTGTAATTCATATGGTGTTACTCTCTTCGCAGTTGGATGCCCTGGCCAGAGAATTCGAGAAGATAAAGTAACCTTACAACTGAAGCTGACTTAAATCCTTCCTTGTCTATCTGTTTATTTCAAATAACCGCTATTCTAATCTTATGTCCTTTGATCCAATTTGATGGTTTATCAATTTTGATAATATGTCACATCCCTCCTTTACCCTTGCACCCCCTTTATTGTCCCTTTGGACTCAATTACAGATGTAGCATCATGCACAAGCCATTTCCTGTAATAAAGTATCTATTTTGTTATTAATGTCTTCATCTTTGTCCTCTTCATTTAATTTGATCCAAAGAAAGAATAGGTATAGAAATATACTGAACAAAAATATAAACGTATAATGCAAAGTGTTGGTCCCATGTTTCATGAGCTGAAATACCATACATTTTCCACACGCACAAAAATGTTATTTCTCTAAAATGTTGTACACAAATTTGTTTACATCCCTGTTAGTGAGAATTTCTCCTTTGCCAACATAATCCATCCACCTGACAGGTGTGGCATATCATGAAGCTGATTAAACAGTGTTACACAGGTGCACCTTGTGCTTGGAAAAATAAAAGTCCACTCCAAAATGTGCCGTTTTGTTACACAACACAATGCTAGACATGTAATTGGCATGCTGAAGGTCCACCAGAGCTGTTCCCAGAAAATGTCATGTTCATATCTCCACTATTTTGAGGTGCTGATGAGTATTTCTGTCTGTAATAAAGCCCTTTTGTGGGGAAAAACTCATCCTGATTGGCTGGGCCTGGCTCCCCGTGGATCGACCTGGCTGCCAAGTGGGTGGGCCTATGCCCTCCCAGGCCCATCCATGGCTGCGCCACCGCCCAGTCATGTGAAATCCATAGACTAGGCCTTAATTAATTTATTTAAATTGACCGATTTCCTTGTATGAACTATAACTCAGTAAACATTTGGAAATTGTTGCATGTTGCCTTTATATTTTTGTTCAGATTTGAAAATACAATTGAGCAGAAAAACATAAACAATACAGTAAAAGGTTCTCAGTTATTATATGCAAGTTGAGCACACAGAATTCCCAACCAAGTCAAAACAAAACTTTAACTTTACAGAGAGTAAATCATGTTATGTTTCACTATATTGGATTGGAGTGATCCATATAGCTCACATAACCGTGGTTAAATACGTAATCTTAGTTATCATGTTCTGCTAACATGTATCGACACATTGCGCCTGCGTTGTTCAGATAGGAAGAAAGATGGAGAAGGGAAGTATCTGTGCTCCGCTGCTAGCGGAGTCAGATACTGAAAATAACATTATTTCTACTCATAACGTGGCTTCTGTATCAGATGCTGACACAGTAATAAACACTAATAATACCAATAGTTCACAGATTGAAGGTGAGTTCATTAAGAACGCGAAATTACAGCGTCTGGTGAATGGATGCCCAGTTCGTAGCAAGCTAGCTAGCAATGCTGACGTTAGCCAAGGGCGTTCTCAAAGTTAGCAAGTTAGCTAACTGTTAAATGTCGAATTAGGCACTTTTGCCTATGATAGGATCAACTTTAGCGAGCTAGTAATCCGATATGACCACTTTCTGTCGGTTAACAATCGTGTCTTTCCCATGTGAACGTCGTTTTACGCATATCCTTGTAATCACTGCCAGCTAGCTAACTATTAGCTATACGTTAGCTAATACGTATAAACACTTGACTGGGAGGCCCTAAAGTAGCTGCCATTGCATTGAAGCCAATTTGCTAGCACAATCCCCCCACTACAGTTGCTGTCACATTGGATGGGTTAGCACGAAATTATTGACTAGTTATTCAACTCCTATTCAATCAGAACCGGTGCCTGGGTTAAGAAACTAGCTATACACAGCAAGGCACATTGTTTTTGTCTTACCTGGGTCACCAGTCTTGAAATAGGGTCTTGGCTAATTTATTCAAAACACTGCCTAACTAGCTATACATGTATTACCTCTTGTGAAACTTTTTGACTTGTCTAGTATTACATTCAATTCCATTATTAGGTATAGGCTATCTCTTTACACAGTGCTCAACATGACTGTCTGGAGAGAGTATGCAATACCAATAGGTTGTCAACATGAACAAACAGTTGTTTTCAGTTCATTGCTATACTTAATATATCTTGTGCAGTAGTAAGGGACTTGTATGCCAATTCTGTCAATTCACATCAGCCATATTGAAAATGCCCACACACTGGTGTTCAAACCTTCTGAACATCAAGTTCAGTTCTATTTCTGCTATCTTGTTTACCATCACTAAAGGGTGCGGTTTACATTTGGTAAGTACTGTACTTTAAAGTAGTATATGTGTGTAGAAATCCAGTTTCTTAATGGGACATTTTGAAAGTAAAGGTTGTGGAAGCAATAGCCATTTTGAGTTCTAGCAATAGCACGAAGTGCATTCTCAATTGTAGATGGTTTTGAAACGATGATTTATAACTCCCAAGATTCAAGCATGGGCATGCGTCAATGAACCTAGTATGTAGCCTGCCGGTGAATTATTCTCCATGGAGTCAAAATTAGGAGAGCAAACAAGTGGGAAAGGAAACATAGTTGATTTCTAAATTAATATTACAGGGTGTAGTCAAGGCAAAATATAGGCTCTTTATAATCCAGACAGATAAGTTATCAGTAACATTGCGTAGTGTTTTTAAGGCCTAATTTACGGTTTATGATTGGGGTACAGTTAAAATGATTTGTGATTAGGCAGAGGACCAGTGCATTGTCTTCACCCAAAGTTTCAGCCACATCTGTGAATTCAATTTTAGTCCTTCCTTCTACAGAAAGATGGTAGTGTACATGATACACCGTCTGCATGCAAGAGATTACAGTATGTGTTGCTTTCTGTTATTATATTTCAGAATGAGCCTTGACAGCATTTGGAATGATCAATTCAGTAAAAGTGATAGTAAGAGTGTTATGGCTTCAGACATCTGATACTTGGAATACATTATGTAGTGAAGTAGATAGTGTACATGTAATGAACTGAGCTTTCACCCTACACAATTGACACAGTAGGTTAGAATCAGTGATTTTCATACCAGTTTATCACATTAAAGGGGCACTTTCTAACCTCACATTCATGATCTCCAGCATCATATCAGTGTCTACGTTATGTGCGAACAGTGATTTGTCTACGTTCTGTTGTCAAAATGATCAGTAGAAAAGGTCCTAATGACCCCCAAATTAGATTACATCTTATCAATCTAATATGAATCAAATAGTGCATTAGTGTTACTGTAGATCACATATAAACATTTAAACATCAGTGGGGAAATTCACTTGCAACAAAGACTGACATTGATTTATTGCAAGACTCAGGTTTGGCAGTCATTGGGTCGAGAAAATTGAATCTGAGTAGTGAGGTTGGTTCTTTATAGTTGTACTTCATATTGTTTCTTCCAACGAAATGGTCACATTTCCTTACTCTTACAACTTGCCCTCTCCATTTTGTCAAATGTCCAAACATTTTCTCATTCATCTGCACACGTGGACTAAGATGTTGACTTGAGTGAAGACCTATGGTCGCTCTTAACTCAGATGCTGCTTTCAATAAGCTCAATGTTTCATAGTTGTTTTATTTGTCTTGGTTATGTACAGTACACGTGTGGGTCGATGTCCCAGGTTTTCTCTTTTGTATTTTCTTTCAACTTTATTATCCATTTCACACAGTGATTCATGCAATCACAACAACAACAGATGTACTCTATTTTTCACAGCATGGTGCAAATATTTATCTTCTGTTTTGAGGATTTCATTTGTATTGTGTATTTTGTCTTTCATCCAGCCAGTCTTTTGTTCAGAACGTTCTCTGAACATTCAAAAATGTTAAAGGAGCGTTCCCTGTTCCCAGCAGACTTGGGAGAAAGTGACCTGAAGGGTCTCTTCACGGACAGCCACTGCCATGTGTGTGAGGCTTCTCTGCTGTTCGAGTCCCAGAGGATCGCACACTACGAGGTATGTGAGTGTGTGTCCGTCTTCCACGTCTCAACACTTGTGTTGTAATTATGATAACCAATAACATTTAAACGGTACATTCCTTTAGGTCTCAACGCACTTGACATTGTTTGGGGGTAACTTGCTCCACCCACCACCAATGTGTCTGTCTACCCACCAACCCAAGTTTAATTCAACAGATACCATCTTCCTCATCATATTTTAGTGTGTTCATTTTACGAGCTGAATGTCTTAATGTTAGCCAACTGTACAGTTTGAGCTCTGCAAAGAAGCTAGAGAAAAAAATTTATAATGCCCTCTGACTGCAGGGAAAGAAGCATGCTCAGAAAGTGAGACTCTACGTGCAGACCAAGAAAGATGAGAAACGAAGTAAAGACTTCCAGGTAAGACTTTGATGGACAAAATGTTATTTGCATTTTTTATTTTTTTTATTTTATTTTTTAAACTAGGCAAGTCGTGTGTGTGTGTGTGTGTGTGTGAGTGAGTTGTCTGTTGTACAACTGAATGCCTTCAACTGAAATGTGTCTTCCGCTTTTAACCCAACCCCTCTGAGTCAGAGAGGTGCGGAGGGCTGCCTTAATCAACATCCACGTCTTCGGGCGCCCGGGGAACAGTGGGTTAACTGGCTTGCTCAAGGGCAGAACGACAGATGTTTACCTTGTCAGCTCGGGGATTTGATCCAGCAACCTTTCGGTTACTGGCCCAACGCTCTAAACACTAGGCTACCTGCAGTGAATGCCATGATCACATCCCTAAAGTGTTGTTGTAATGGGTCCGACATGGTCCAATGCGTTCCAACCCGATCCAGGTGAAATCAATAAGCTTCTAGAGAGCATTAACCTCTGAAAGGTTGTAGACTATCATGTTATTGTTACAGTTATGAGTGTGGGTGTGTGATGTTGTGTTGAGCAGAGAGGAATCACTATGGACAAGGACCGCTTCTGTGAGCTGTGCAGCATGGTATTCAGTTCTCCGGTGGTGGCCCGCTCCCACTACGACGGCAAGGTCCATGCCAAGAACCTGAGAAAACAGGCCCTCTATCCCACCACCCAGCCAGCAGGTTAGTACGGTCTATATCACACTGTCTAATAGATAGGTTAGTACAGCCTATATCACTCTGTCTAATAGACACGCTAGTACTGCCTATATCACACTGTCTAATAGACATGTTAGTATAGCCTATATCACACTGTCTAATAGACAGGTTAGTACAGCCTATATCACACTGTCTAATAGACATGTTAGTATAGCCTATATCACACTGTCTAATAGACAGGTTAGTACAGCCTATATCACTCTGTCTAATAGACACGCTAGTACTGCCTATATCACACTGTCTAATAGACATGTTAGTATAGCCTATATCACACTGTCTAATAGACAGGTTAGTACAGCCTATATCACACTGTCTAATAGACAGGTTAGTATAGCCTATATCACTCTGTCTAATAGACAGGTTAATACAGCCAATATCACACTGTAATAGACAGGTTAGTACTGCCTATATCACTATGTCTAATAGACAGGTTAGTACTTCCTATTTCCCTCTGTCTAATAGACAGGTTAGTACTGCCTATATCACACTGTCTAATAGACAGGTTAGTACTGCCTATATCACACTGTCTAATACACAGGTTAGTACAGCCTAAATCACTCTGTCTAATAGACAGGTTAGTACTGCCTATATCACACTGTTTTATTGACAGGTTAGTATAGCCTATATCACACTGTCTAATAGACAGGTTAGTACAGCCTAAATCACTCTGTCTAATAGACAGGTTAGTACTGCCTATATCACACTGTTTTATTGACAGGTTAGTATAGCCTATATCACACTGTCTAATAGACAGGTTAGTACAGCCTATCACACTGTCTAATAGACAGGTTAGTACAGCCTATATCACACTGTCTAATACACAGGTTAGTACTGCCTATTTCCCTCTGTCTAATAGACAGGTTAGTACTGCCTATATCACACTGTCTAATAGACAGGTTAGTACTGCCTATTTCCCTCTGTCTAATAGACAGGTTAGTACTGCCTATATCACACTGTCTAATAGACAGGTTAGTACTGCCTATATCATTCTGTCTAATACACAGGTTAGTACTGCCTATATCACGCTGTCTAATAGACACGCTAGTACTGCCTATATCACACTGTCTAATAGACAGGTTAGTACAGCCTATATCACTTTGTATAATAGACAGGTTAGTACAGCCTGTATCACTCTGTCTAATAGACAGGTTAGTACAGCCTATATCACACTTTCTAATAGACAGGTTAGTACAGCCTATATCACACTGTAATAGACAGGTTAGTACAGCCTATCACACTGTCTGATACACAGGTTAGTACTGCCTGTATCACACTGTCTAATAGACAGGTTAGTACTGCCTATATCACACTGTCTAATAGACAGGTTAGTACAGCCTAATCACACTGTCTAATAGACAGGTTAGTACAGCCTATATCACTCTGTCTAATAGACATGCTAGTACTGCCTATTTCACACTGTCTAATAGACAGGTTAGCACAGACTATATCACACTGTCTAATAGACAGGTTAGTACAGCCTGTATCACACTGTCTAATATACATGTTAGTACTGTCTAATAGACAGGTTAGTACTGCCTATATCACTCTGTCTAATAGACAGGTTAGTACTGCCTATTTCACACTGTCTAATAGACAGGTTAGCACAGACTATATAACTTTGTATAATAGACAGGTTAGTACAGCCTGCATCACTCTGTCTAATAGACAGGTTAGTACAGCCTATATCACACTGTCTAATAGACAGGTTAGTACAGCCTGTATCACACTGTCTAATAGAAATGTTAGTACTGCCTATTTCACACTGTCCAATAGACAGGTTAGCACAGACTATATCACTTTGTATAATAGACAGGTTAGTACAGCCTGCATCACTCTGTCTAATTGACAGGTTAGTACTGCCTATTTCATACTGTCTAATAGGCAAGTTAGCACAGCCTATATCACACTGTCTAATAGACAGATTAGTACTGCCTATATCACTCTGTCTAATTGACAGGTTAGTACAGCCTATATCACACTTTCTAATAGACAGGTTAGTACAGCCTATATCACTCTGTCTAATAGACAGGTTAGTACAGCCTATATCATTCTGTCTAATAGACAGGTTAGTACTGCCTATATCACTCTGTCTAATAGACAGATTAGTACTGCCTATATCACTCTGTCTAATTGACAGGTTAGTACAGCCTATATCATTCTGTCTAATAGACAGGTTAGCACTGCCTATATCACTCTGTCTAATAGACAGGTTAGTACTGCCTATATCACTCTGTCTAATAGACAGGTTAGTACAGCCTATATCATTCTGTCTTATAGACAGGTTAGTACAGCCTATGTCACACTGTCTAATAGAAATGTTAGTACTGCCTATTTCACACTGTCTAATAGACAGGTTAGTACAGACTATATCACTTTGTATAATAGACAGGTTAGTACAGCCTGCATCACTCTGTCTAATAGACAGGTTAGTACAGCCTATATCACACTGTCTAATAGACAGGTTAGTACAGCCTGTATCACACTGTCTAATAGAAATGTTAGTACTGCCTATTTCACACTGTCTAATAGACAGGTTAGCACAGACTATATCACTTTGTATAATAGACAGGTTAGTACAGCCTATATCACTCTGTCTAATAGACAGGTTAGTACAGCCTATATCACTCTGTCTAATAGACAGGTTAGTACAGCCTATATCACTCTGTCTAATAGACAGGTTAGTACAGCCTATGTCACACTGTCTAATAGACAGGTTAGTACTGCCTAAGCACACTTTCTAATAGGATGGTTAGTACAGCCTATATCACTCTGTAATAGCCAGGTCAGTACAGCCTATATCACACTGTCTAATAGACAGGTTAGTACTGCCTATATCACACTGTCTGATATACAGGTTAGTATAGCCTATATCACGCTGTAATTGACAGGTTAGTAATGCCTATATCACACTGTCTAATAGACAGGTTAGTACTTCCTATATCACTCGTGTCTAATAGACAGGTTAGTACAGCCTATATCACTCTGTCTAATTGACAGGTTGGTTGAGCCTATATCACACTGTCTAATAGACAGGTAAGTACTGCCTATATCAGCCTGTCTAATTGACTGTTCGGTACTGCCTATATCACTCTGTCTAATAGACAGGTAACTATTGTCTATATCAATCTTTCTAATAGACTGGTATGTACTGCCTCTATCACACTGTTTAATAGACTGGTAAGTTCTGTCTAATAGACAGGTAAGTACAGCCTATATCACTCTAATTGACAGGTAAGTACTGCTTATATGACTGTAGTGTGTTCATTGTGTTAAAGTTTATTTCACTCTGCCTAATAGGCAGGTTAGTACAATTAATCTAATACTATTATAGTCAGTGGTTAAAACTGAACCCACACATCTCTCTTTCGCTATCAGACACTCTCCCTCAAAGGGGCCTCGGGTTGGCCAAAGCAGGCCCACTCCAGGCCTCTGGCATTGACCAGGGAATGGTCGAGGAGGGGGGGAAGGGACCCCAGAACACCTCAGAGACTGTGGACCTGAGTGACCCTAACAAGCACTGCCGCCTGTGTGCCGCCTCCTTCAACAACCCCCACATGGCCCAGCAGCACTACGCCGGCCGCAAGCACCAGAGGAACCACTCCCGCCAGCAGCTGCTCAAAGACCTGGGAGAGGACCCTGCACAAGGTACCCATGCCCTACGCTGTCTGTCTCTCTGTGGGAATAGACCTGTCAGTGAAATGGGTGGAAAGGAAAGCATGCCCGGAGAGGAAAGGAAGTAATTGGCCAAGGTTTTTAATCCCTCAAATAGCTCCATCTTCTCCCAAAATGCAAAAACAAGGTTTCTGTCTCCTCTGAGGAGTAATTATGATATTCTGTCCACTATTCCTGTTTGCAGCCAACTCCTTCACATGTCCGGTGTGTAACATTAAGCTTGACTCTGTGGAGATGTACCACGCTCACATGCAAGGAAACAAGCACCAGATCAAGTAAGAGGACAGCCACATTCATTTTGTCCTCATACATTTCATGAAGAACACACTTTGTTTCCTCAAAACAGATAATTTTCACTAAGTTCCCAGCTATGCACTATGTCAAAGCATGTAACCCTTTGGCTCTCACCCTGTGTCCCATCAGAGAGAAGAAGGTTGTTGACCTATGCAAGTCTCAGAAGAAGGTGTATGATTCGTTCGCAGATGAATTGGCCGACTACATCCACGTGCAGAAGGCCCGTGGTATAGCCCCAAAAACCAGCTTCGGGGCTACCGGGGAAGAGGAGGAAGAAGAGGGAGAAGGAGAAGCGAACCTCAGCAAGGTTGACGGCCAAAATAAAACCACCTTGGGCCTTCCTCCTTCTTCCCGCCCTCCTCTTCCTCTCACCTCTCTTCCTCTGCATCCTGCTGCTGCCTTTTATCCTCCTCCACTTTGGTGCCCGCCCTATCAGGCTCCTCCCACTCACTTTGGGTTCAAGGGAGTCACCTATGAGCAAACGGCCTGGGGCCACACTTTCCCTCAGCCCTTCCCTCCAGGATCTGCTCCGGCAGGCTTTATTGGCTGGCCTAAAGCCAGGGGGAGGGACAATGAATGTTCAAGCTCCTCCTCTTCCTACACAAGCTCCTCCTCTTCCTACAGCAGCAGCAGTGACAGCAGTGACAGCAGTGACAGTGACTACAGGCACAGAGAGAGGAAGAGGAGGAAAAGGAAGATGAGGAAGGAGAGAGGGAGGAGGGCGAGGGAGGAGGACTCAGAGGAGAGGAAGAGGAGGAGGAGAGGGAAGAGTCTAAGAGATGATGACACAGAAGGGAGAAGAGGAAGAGAGCATGACGAAGAAGCGGAGGAAGAGAGTAAGAGGAAGAGAAAAAGACTGCACTATAGTAGCAGGAGTCACAGGGAGGGACACAGGGCAAAGAAACGCCGGGAAGAGGATGAAGAAAAAGAAGGAAGGAAGGAGGAGAAAGAAGAGAGTACAGAGGAAAGGGTGGGAAGAGGAGAGGAGAAGGAGGTGCATATTCAGGCTGAGATTCAGGAAGCGATAGAAGAGAGGGAGCAGGCCAAGGAGACCAAGGCCAAACACAGGAAAGACAAGAAGAAGACCAAGGAGAAAGTGGACACCAGGACAGAGGAGGAAAAGCTATGGGATGAGTCCATCATAGGCTTGTGATGCAGAGAACCTCCTGGAACCCACCATCTGAAGACTAAAGCCAGGAACATACTCAATGCAAATATGTCTAGTGACATGATAAAATGTATACAGTTGGTGAACATGAACAAAAGCAACCAAGTTCTACGTGCTTCCCGAACTTTGTTCCCATGTTCTTGTTTTTTTATGTTCACCAACTGTCAGCTCTTGATGATGTCACTAGACGTCTTAACGCGTTAAGTATGTTCCAAGTTTTACAGCTGTCAAGCCGGACATTGCAGACGTCAACAACGACAACAACATTGGCTTACGACGACTGACTTTACACAGTCATGACACAAGCAGTAGTGTAGTAATGCTAGCTGGCTAGCCATATGCTTAGTGTAAAATAAGAGTTTGTGTCATGAATGTAATATAGTTTATTCACATCAGCTGCCATGACTGTTTATTACGTCTGCTATAACGTGCTTCTGACAGCGAGATGATGGGTGTACAAGAAATATGTCATGTTGTCGGCAACCTCGACACGCAACTCTATTGCACATCCATTTTGAAGTAACAGCACACTTCACGGCGCAAAATAATATAATGTTGCAATGACATTAAAGGCCCAGTGCAGTCAAAAATTTGATTTCCTGTGTTTTATGTAAGGTTACAAAGGGAGGGTATATTACTAGAAACTTTTTAAGTTTACCTTTTAAATACCATAGTTTTGGTACTGTATCTTTCAAGGGTTTTATGTAACCTGCCACAAAACATCTAGTGGCCCATTTTGGAACTTCAGATTATCACAGGTGTCTGTAGTCATCTCTGGCCCTCTGTGTGGCCTTAACACATGTCAAATGTATGAAATAATTAAATACGATTTAAAAATAGACTGACAAACCATTAAAACATTATCCTACATATAAACAGTTAAAACTGTTGAGTTTTTACTCTGAGAATTAGAACCATGAAAACTTAATAACTTCTTGGTGATGGGGCAGTATTTTCACGTCCGGATGAAATACATGCCCAAATTCAACTGCCTGCTACTCATCCCTAGAAGATAAGATATGCATATTATTAGTAGATTTGGATAGAAAACACTGACGTTTCTTAAACTGTTTGAATCATGTCTGTGAGTATAACAGAATTTATGTAGCATGCGAAACCCCAAGGAAAAACCATTCAGATTTTTTTGTTTTTTTGAGGTCACTCTCTTTTCAATGGGTTTTCATTGGGAATTCAGATTTCTAAGGGACCTTCTTGCAGTTCCTACCGCTTCCACTGGATGTCACCAGTCTTTAGAAATTGGTTGAGGTTTTTCCTTTGTGTAATGAAGAAGTAGCCCTGTTCAAAACGAGGGTCACTTCAAGTGTATTGTTTGTTAGAGGCACGTGACCAGAAAGGTAGCGTCAGTTTGTTTTCTTCCTGTATTGAACACAGATCATCCTGTCTTCAATTTCATCGATTATTTACTTGAAAAAATACCTAAAGTTGTATTACAAAAGTAGTTTGAAATGTTTTGGCAAAGTTTACAGATAACTTTTGATATATTTTGTAGTCACGTTGCAAGTTGGAACCAGTGTTTTTCTGGATCAAACTCTCCAAATAAATGGACATTTTGGATATATATCGACGGAATTAATCGAACAAAAGGACCATGTGTGATGTTTAATGGGACATATTGGAGTGCAAACAGAAGAAGCTCGTCAAAGGTAAGGCATGATTTATATTTTTATTTCTGCGTTTTGTGTCGAGCCTGCAGGGTTGAAATATGTTTTCTCTCTTGGTTTACTATGGTGCTATCCTCAGATAATAGCATCGTTTGCTTTTGCCCGAAAAGCCTTTTTGAAATCTGACATGTTGGCTGGATTCACAACATGTGTAGCTTTAATTTGGTATCTTACATGTGATTTCATGAAAGTTAGATTTTTATAGTAATTTATTTGAATTTGGCGCTCTGCATTTTCTCTGGCTTTTGGCCAGGTGGGACACTAGCGTCCCACATATCCCAGAGAGGTTTTAAACTAAGTTTATTCTTCCCAAAGGGTCAATACAGCTACATTAGACAAAAACATGTTTACAATAGTTGTGGTATATATACCCCACTTTGGGTGGAGTCTCCTCACTAAACATTGTATCTTTATTGGTAGGCAGGAAACTAAGTGATACAGGTAATGAACTTTTCTTCTACCTTAACGTGACCTGACCTGTCCTCGACCCCCTTCATCACTAATCCATGGCTCTTCCCCCCATATCAATGCCTGCCACATGTGATCGCTTTCCCTACACTCAGTACATTCCAAGCTTAATTGCACCCCCCATATACCTTCTTCCTACAGATAATCATTAACCTCTGGTGTAGCCCCTCGGCTATGGCACCCCTCAGATCCAAACATATCAGTCCCCCCTTTTTGAACACCTGATATCATACTGTTCAACGTTACATACACTTGGAAAGTACTTAAAAATGGACAAACAATGATTAAAAATATATAAACACAAAATTAACCTAAACATGATTAACATTCACCATGAGGTTTACAAACTCAGAGACTTATGTCCTCTGTTCTATGATCACACCACACACAATCTTATTTCCATTTCTCATAGAACACTGATATTATGTCCGCTGGAGCCGTTGACTCCTTTCATTTCACCTTTCTCCTTCTGGTTCCTAAGAGAGTGATAGCACAAGACTTGAAAAGCAACGAGAAACACAAAACATAACAGTATTAACAATGTGGTAAGCTATGCATAATTATATATGCATGAAAACCCAAAGTTTGATAGCATGACAATTCCCACTCTATTCACGTTACTATGCCTTCAGGACACTTTTCTGCTGAGTTTGGTAAAAATGGAAGCCCTAAAAAGCCTCCTCATGCTTTCGCCCAGTTCCCAGTCAGACCACAGGATCCAAGAGGTGTTCCCAAGCCATGGCATTATCACTTTGCTCCACATCTCCTTCTTTGTCACCTGATAGGCACGTCACCTGATAAGCAAGTGCATATCCCTAATCAACGCTACATACTCATGAGGTAACCCAGCACTGTATAGACTTTCACATCAATGCCTCCAAAATGTTTAGAGCACAATTACCCCAACATCTATCCTTTCATATGATGCATTAACCAATAAAGCAGCTAACCCAACCCAACTATGGTGGTTAAAGTAGCTCCTAGACCCAACCCATCTGCATGTCTACAGTGGAAACTAGTCTTCCTTTCACTCTTTAGCTCTGCTTCCTCTGTCATGGCGTCTTCAAGCTCACCCATTATGCAGCTGGACCTCACTTCACGTGAGAACTGTGAACCCACCAAGGAGAGACATGACGATCTTTACCGCTGCAGGTGCTGTAAGGAGTACTGTGTGTGGACCAGACCAACGCTGTCCCAACACCCCGGCCTGGTGTATCTGGATGTACACTCAATCTCCAGAATTCATCCCGTGCCCTCGGTTATCTCCTGCTCCTCATGTGCTGCGTCCACCTGGGTATATACACACTGCAACGCATGGGTCATTTCCTGACAACAGTACAACAAAAACTCCCAGTATGGCCAGATTACTAATTTGTGACGTGAATAACAGCCCCTTGTACTCCCATCGGTCTCCCAATTACCAGCTACCAAGCCATGTGGCACAAGTCCTCATAAAATGATTTCCCAACAATGGCACTAAATTAACCCCTGCTACCACTGACACTGCCCATGACGCATACCTCAAACTCCCTCATTTGTGCCGTAGTCCAATTCCATGCTGTTACCATAGCCTCCTTTAATTACTGTCCCTACAGCGACTGCCGTGACTAACTACTGTATGGAATCTGTCAAAGGGTTCACTGGCTGTTTGAAATTGGGAAAGATTAATGACATTGAAATAATATCCAACCTAACAAAACTCTGAGTCACAGGTTTCTTGAAAGTTGACAATAGTGTCTGAAATGCCAACACTATCTCTGCTACTTTCACCATGATCTGGGTATGTGTAACGTTCAATTTAATATCATAATTGTCCCTATATTGTGCACAGTTAGCTGTCCTCCCTCTCCTACTCCTGTAGCAATATACATACAGTGCCTTGCGAAAGTATTCGGCCCCCTTGAACTTTGTGACCTTTTGCCACATTTCAGGCTTCAAACATAAAGATATAAAACTGTATTTTTTGTGAAGAATCAACAACAAGTGGGACACAATCATGAAGTGGAACGACATTTATTGGATATTTCAAACTTTTTTAACAAATCAAAAACTGAAAAATTGGGCGTGCAAAATTATTCAGCCCCTTTACTTTCAGTGCAGCAAACTCTCTCCAGAAGTTCAGTGAGGATCTCTGAATGATCCAATGTTGACCTAAATGACTAATGATGATAAATACAATCCACCTGTGTGTAATCAAGTCTCCGAATAATTGCACCTGCACTGTGATAGTCTCAGAGGTCCGTTAAAAGCGCAGAGAGCATTATGAAGAACAAGGAACACACCAGGCAGGTCCGATATACTGTTGTGAAGAAGTTTAAAGCCGGATTTGGATACAAAAAGATTTCCCAAGCTTTAAACATCCCAAGGAGCACTGTGCAAGCGATAATATTGAAATGGAAGGAGTATCAGACCACTGCAAATCTACCAAGACCTGGCCGTCCCTCTAAACTTTCAGCTCATACAAGGAGAAGACTGATCAGAGATGCAGCCAAGAGGCCCATGATCACTCTGGATGAACTGCAGAGATCTACAGCTGAGGTGGGAGACTCTGTCCATAGGACAACAATCAGTCGTATATTGCACAAATCTGTCCTTTATGGAAGAGTGGCAAGAAGAAAACCATTTCTTAAAGATATCCATAAAAAGTGTCGTTTAAAGTTTGCCACAAGCCACCTGGGAGACACACCAAACATGTGGAAGAAGGTGCTCTGGTCAGATGAAACCAAAATTGAACTTTTTGGCAACAATGCAAAACGTTATGTTTGGCGTAAAAGCAACACAGCTCATCACCCTGAACACACCATCCCACTGTCAAACATGGTGGTGGCAGCATCATGGTTTGGGCCTGCTTTTCTTCAGCAGGGACAGGGAAGATGGTTAAAATTGATGGGAAGATGGATGGAGCCAAATACAGGACCATTCTGGAGGAAAACCTGATGGAGTCTGCAAAAGACCTGAGACTGGGACGGAGATTTGTCTTCCAACAAGACAATGATCCAAACCATAAAGCAAAATCTACAATGGAATGGTTCAAAAATAAACATATCCAGGTGTTAGAATGGCCAAGTCAAAGTCCAGACCTGAATCCAATCGAGAATCTGTGGAAAGAACTGAAAACTGCTGTTCACAAATGCTCTCCATCCAACCTCACTGAGCTCGAGCTGTTTTGCAAAGAGGAATGGGAAAAAATGTCAGTCTCTCGATGTGCAAAACTGATAGAGACATACCCCAAGCGACTTACAGCTGTAATCGCAGCAAAAGGTGGCGCTACAAAGTATTAACTTAAGGGGGCTGAATAATTTTGCACGCCCAATTTTTCAGTTTTTGATTTGTTAAAAAAGTTTGAAATATCCAATAAATGTCGTTCCACTTCATGATTGTGTCCCACTTGTTGTTGATTCTTCACAAAAAAATACAGTTTTATATCTTTATGTTTGAAGCCTGAAATGTGGCAAAGGGTTGCAAAGTTCAAGGGGGCCAAATACTTTCGCAAGGCACTGTAGTCTCTGGGAATGATACCACTCATTCACCACAACCTTCATTTATGAGCCCCCATAGATCTCCACCCCAGTCACATTCCATACCACTTAACAGCCTTATCTAAACATTCTGTCTCAACCACAGGCCTTGTGTACCTCGCCTCCTGCTACAGATACATTTACACATATATCATTCCATCTAACCCATCACGGCACAAACGGGTTACAAAATGTTTCGATTTAGGCTATAAAAATGGATTTTATCAAAGAAAACGGCACTTCATTTGATCACTGGGACCCTCAGGAAGAGAAATAAGAGCAAGATATCAGAATGTAAGTCATAATTTTACCTTCAGATGTGAATGTGTAAAAACTGTCATGGCGGAAAATGTTTTTGTTGTTGATTGCTCTTCTCAAATAAAAGCATGGTATTTGTTCTCTGTAATAGCTATTTTAAATCGGAAAACATAGTTTGATTACCAAGATCCTAGTCTTTTGAAGGATGTATGACACTTGCATTTTCAAGAATGTTTAATGTTACGACGTTGTATTTTTAGTTGTCACAATGAAATTTCCCCTGATGTTGATCCCTGTACGGGGATCGCAGCCACAAGAGGATTTATTAAAGGACACATACTTGAACACATTTGATATTTTCTAACAAAACAATCTACGACGCTATCATTACTTCATAAATCATCATTATAAAGAGACACATCATCTTCAGAAGAAACTCCACGGGCTCAATGGCATAGGAAGAAAACACAGTGTTGACCACATGTAGTGGAAAGGTTATCTTGTACTTGTTTGATGCTGTAGTAGATCTTTGATCCAGTTTTGCTCAAAAACTGTTTAATAGATGGGGGAAATGTGAAAATCCGGGGGGAAAGCCGTAGGAATCAAAAAAAGTTTAGATTTTTCTTCCTCCTCCAATGTCAAAGCTAGACAATGTCACCCGGCATGTGTTTAGGATGGGTACTGACAATAAACATGGCCGGGTCGCTCCTTCCATTTCTCAATAGGTAGTTCATCACAAGCCCATACTCCACAAAATTGTTTTCCAATCAAGCGGCTCATTAGACCTTCTAACTCTTGGGAATTCATGTTTTTGCTCAACGATCCTTAATATCTTAATAATAATCCACTAAGACCTGTATTCGGGCATTCACTTCCAAGATTGAATCAGAGCATGCATAAACAATCATACTAACTGTACAAGCTAAAGGTGTACGGAAACATATTTCCAGCCTGAGGTTACCTTGGGACACCACAGACAGATATCCTGAGGTGTCATCATCAGGTGAGAAATTGAACGCATACAATGTGTAACCCATTTCTGTCAATAGGTAAAGAGAGATCTTTTAGATGCCTCCCGGTAGCCAGGAATAGATTGTAAAATTCTCACACGATATGTTATTAAATTGTGGTTGGAAAGCCTTAGCAGGGACCTGCCGACCGTCCTGACAGAGAGCTACATACTCTGCATTGAAATGTTGAAAATTAAAAGGGTTTTTATGTAAGCTGCCCGTATTAGAGGCATGATCAACCAAGCCTATAACGATGTAGCGGGGTAAAGGGCCTAGAAACAGATTCTTGACTACAGATTCTACTTCCCACTGGTATGCTAAATGTTTTCATGGTAACTCTCTGGAGAGGGGAAAGGGAATTTCCTTTCATCAAAGCCTGTGAATCACCCAGACGAACGGCCGGAGATACAGACACTTTTTAAATAAAAAGTGTAGCCCCCAACACTTTTAAACTAAAGTTACCGTCTTGGGCAGACATCAGACAAAACTCATCCTTGGCCCTGGTTAATTTTAGCCTTAAATCAACTGAATTTAAGAGTAAACGTCCTTGAAAGAAAATGTCCGAGTGTATAGGCCCTAGCAGATGAAACTCTCGAGATTCAGCACAGTAGCGAGCACATGCCTCCAGTCCTTTGTTTTCACCTGTGCTGGGGTCTATGTCTTCCATAGATGCTCCTGCAGTATCCTTGCTAAACAGCCCGGGGCTGAACTGTGTCTTCAGAGTGTCTTCGGAGTAGTTTAGTAAACATTCCAGGATAGCCCTATAAGGATAGGTGGCACTGCTTTGACTGATTAGGCGTTCACCCAATGTCACATCCACTTGGGAGAAGATGGTCGCCAAGGGGTAATTAATGAGACTCACTTTGGCATCATTTGCAATATTAGTACCATCTCTTTTGGTGACTTTGAGACGTAAATGCACCAAGGTGTTGTTGAGGTCCAGGTAGTTGTCACCGTGGCCTGGTATGAAAAATTCTGTAGGACCGTTGTCTGTAATGGCCGAGAATGGGGCTATATCCACAAAACTGGACCTCTCTATTGAATGTTGGGTTAAGGGGGCCGTGAAAAGATCGAGCTCTGTCTTTATAGCTTCAGAGGACATGCGTTTTTGGTCCAGACCTACTCACTTTACGTCGCCTTCGACTTACTGGGTTTCTTTTAACGGTTAACCTGCACTTTTTAAGGGCTGGCCTGCATCTTGGAGGTCTCTTTTTTGGTCTTCGAGGCAACAGCATAAAACCCGAGCCTTCTTTATGCTCGGGATCTGATGAAGCCCGTCTGGTCATAGCATTGGATACAACCTCACAATTTTGTCCGCTGATTTTAAATGTGGTTTGGCTATGCTGAGGCCTCTCTTCATAAACGGTAAAACCATCCTAAAGAGGTTACGAAATATACTTTCTATACCCCCGAACCGTACATGGTACGGAATCCTTGATAGCTGGGTAATCCATTACCCGCTTGATCAACATAGAAACATATTGGTTAGGGTCGAGATGGTGGTTGTGTTCCATAACCATTTTAATTTATTTGTATTATGTTTATAAAATATATATATATATAATACTAATAATATATTATATATGTAGAGAGGTTTTGGTGGGTCTAAAGTGGAGTTTTACAATCGTTTTACCATAAGTAGATTCGATATTTTCGTTCTGATCCGTTTTAAGCTCAACCAGAATGTTTTCAATATATTTCTTGCTTACAGGTACATAGTGCGGCTTGTCATAGTTAACAGTGACTACATCACCATCCTTTCCCTGTATATGCACTGTTCTCAGGAGGGGCACATACAGTGGGGAGAACAAGTATTTGATACACTGCCGATTTTGCAGGTTTTCCTACTTACAAAGCATGTAGAGGTCTGTAATTTTTATCATAGATACACTTCAACTGTGAGAGACAGAATCTAAAACAAAAATCCAGAAAATTACATTGTATGATTTTTAAGTAATTAATTTGCATTTTATTGCATGACATAAGTATTTGATACATCAGAAAAGCAGATATATATTTGGTACAGAAACTTTTGTTTGCAATTACAGAGATCATACGTTTCCTGTAGTTCTTGACCAGGTTTGCACACACTGCAGCAGGGATTTTGGCCCACTCCTCAATACAGACCTTCTCCAGATCCTTCAGGTTTCGGGGCTGTCGCTGGGCAATACGGACTTTCAGCTCCTTCCAAAGATGTTCTATTGGGTTCAGGTCTGGAGACTGGCTAGGCCACTCCAGGACCTTGAAATGCTTCTTACGGAGCCACACCTTAGTTGCCCTGGCTGTGTGTTTTGGGTCGTTGTCATGCTGGAAGACCCAGGCACGACCCATCTTCAATGATCTTACTGAGGGAAGGAGGTTGTTGGCCAAGATCTCGCGATACATGGCCCCATCCATCCTCCCCTCAATACGGTGCAGTCGTCCTGTCCCCTTTGCAGAAAAGCATCCCCAAAGAAATATGTTTCCACCTCCATGCTTCACGGTTGGGATGGTGTTCTTGGGGTTGTACTCATCCCTCTTCTTCCTCCAAACACGGCGAGTGGAGTTTAGACCAAAAAGCTCTATTTTTGTCTCATCAGACCACATGACCTTCTCCCATTTCTCCTCTGGATCATCCAGATGGTCATTGGCAAACTTCAGACGGGCCTGGACATGCGCTGGCTTGCGCAGGGGGACCTTGCGTGCGCTGCAGGATTTTAATCCATGACGGCGTAGTGTGTTACTAATGGTTTTCTTTGAGACTGTGGTCCCAGCTCTCTTCAGGTCATTGACCAGGTCCTGCCGTGTAGTTCTGTGCTGATCCTTCAACTTCCTCATGATCATTGATTCCCCACGAGGTGAGATCTTGCATGGAGCCCCAGACCGAGGGTGATTGACCGTCATCTTGAACTTCTTCCATTTTCTAATAATTGGACCAACAGTTGCCTTCTCACCAAGCTGCTTGCCTATTGTCCTGTAGCCCATCCCAGCCTTGTGCACGTCTACAATTTTATCCCTGATGTCCTCACACATGTCTCTGGTCTTGGCTATTGTGGAGAGGTTGGAGTCTGTTTGATTGAGTGTGTGGACAGGTGTCTTATACAGGTAATGAGTTCAAACAGGTGCAGTTAATACAGGTAATGAGTGGAGAACAGGAGGGCTTCTTAAAGAAAAACTAACAGGTCTGTGAGAGCCGGAATTCTTACTGGTTGGTAGGTGATCAAATACTTATGTCATGCAATAAAATGCAAATTAATTACTTAAATATCATACAATGTGATTTTCTGGATTTTTGTTTTAGATTCCGTCTCTCACAGTTGAGGTGTACCTATGATAAAAAAATTACACACCTCTACATGCTTTGTAAGTAGGAAAACCTGCAAAATCGGCAGTGTATCAAATACTTGTTCTCCCCACTGTAACTGTCTCCTACCCTTTGATAGGATATGATGTCAGTATACACAAATATGTTGTAAAACCCTGCATGTATATACGCAGGGAATGGGACTAATTTATCTCTCACATATGTCCATTTATTGGAACTCATTCCCAACATGTAGGCTAAATTACCACTGGTCTTTATACCCCATCAGCATCCCCTGAGATTTGTACACGTTTATGAATAGGGTTGTGGTTCAAGAGTATTTCCATACTGTTCGGGGTTACGAGGTCATTCAACTCAGAGATGATCCTCTCTACAGTTCTATAGAACCCTTTTTTAAGCTTTATTACCTTTGGGGATTCCGATATCCTTTTGCAATAAAAATCACGGTCCTTATCCTTGATATTATACCAACTATGGGGGTATGTAATCTCGCTGAGGCCTACTTCCCAGGCCTCTGATAACTCTATAGGCTTTGTAAAAATTGGTTGTATATTTCAAACTTTGGTTGTTCATATATATATGTGCAGACTCATTACTGGGGAGAGTCATGTAAAATCCATTGTGCTCCATATGCACTCCTGTGTACACGCGAATGATGGTGTTTTAATCATGCATGAGGGTTTAAGTTAACCCCCACTGCCTCCACCACCGTGTCCTCTAATACCCAACTGTTGAACTTTTGGAGCCAGTTTTTCCAACGGACCAACATCCATTTTTTACACTTTTCTCTCTTTTGATCCAGAATCTCCTCCACATAAAACACTTTGTCTTTACCAAGCTGTACCTTCTGGAGTTCCTTCTCATAGGAATAAAAGGAACCCTTAATGAGCTCCCCGTCGTAATATTTTAACTTGTAGACGGGGTATACATGGTAGACATTCGGCAACTGTGAACAACTCATCGCTGTAACCTTGTTCATATATATTTTTTAAATCCCTCAACTTGGATATACGTACCAAGTCCCCCACTATGAATTTAAAATCAATTTTTTTCTTACGCCGAAGGGGGAACAAACCATAAAGATTTTTAAAGACTTGAAAAGAGTTTTCAGAAGAGACCTCGGAGGGCTTCATCCGTATACTCTTATGGTAGCTGTTGTTGTACCCCATTACTAAATCTTGAACTATATCCACATACTGTATCTATGGGTGTTGTGAGCCGTAAAGTATTTCCACATCCTCTCCTTCAAAGTTCTGTTAAAGCGTTCAACAACTGAAGCTTTCAAATCCAAAATGTACGATATTGTGCTTCTTCAAGAGTTTCTGAAAAGTATTATTACATTTTTTTTTACCGCCGTCCGTCTCCTTCCTTCAAGATAGAGTCAAAGGCCCGGGGGACCTCTGCCCCACTCTTATTTTTTAAGACCCTTACAAATGCTATTTTAAAGAAAATATCTATATCCGTTAGCATGTAGTGATTTCCATCATTTCTATCTGCAAGACCCTGCATGTCACATTGATCCGCCTGAAACCGGGACAAGGGATGAGTAGAAAAAAGTCTATTTAATGGAAAATTTTTCGCACAGATTTATGCAGAGTGTAAGCAACCTGCTCTGCAAACCATTCATTCACTTGAGCAGCGCCTAACCTGCTACCTGTTTCTTCGGCTATAGCTCTCTGGAACCTCTCCAGAGAGGGGGTATAATAAATGTTTTTCAACATCTGCTCCAGAGTCCTTCTTGCCTCTGATTTTCAATAACATTATTGAGCCCCTTTCAAATAACGAGAACATTTCATTTTCATTTAGCATTTTATTTTTGCAAAAAAAAAATTAAGTATTACGCATCCATACAATTCAGGATACATAGCAAGATACTTGTCCCTATTTTCTCAATGACCCATGCAACACCTTGTATACTTAGTTTACATTTACAGGCTTATATCGCTGAATTTTTAAAACACATACATCCGTTATATAAGTATATAAACAACAAATATCATACATGTTACAATTCAATTATGTTTCAAACAAATAAACTAAAATCTTAGACAAGGATGTTTCTAGTTCTTCAGAATCATCCACAAGACGGGATACCAGTTGTGTCCATTGTAGAGTCTCCCCCGTATGTCTTACCTGACTCATGATTTGCTCCATTTTTAGCACACACTCTGCATTAGCCCTTTGTGGGTTGTGTAGAGCAATATATTGTTCATTTTATTTTCAATAATTTGCTGCATAACATTTGTAAATGTATGAATTAAAAATGTATTTATTCTCTCTAGCGTCATATGCATATTGCTTTACATCTAAATAAAAAATATATATTGTTCCTCATTCTCTTGGTTTATTGAGCCAGAAAGTCACCACATCAGCCACCAAAGCCTGATTTCTTTGAGTTTCTCATGGATGTAGATCACCTCCTTCAGTTCATTTAGGAAAGCATCGGTTACACCATAAAACCTTGGAATAGATGACTCAAGGCCCATAGACTCCAGGGCTCTGACTATTAATGGTATAAAGCGGCAGGACCACAGTCTTTTCACCAGCTCCTCAACATGGTTGAAGAAGTAGTACCGGGGTGGGTCGTATAAACACGGAGGTCGTCGTTGGCTGGGATGACTGATCTCACAACCATGGCATTGTTCTCTTAAATACTCTCCAATCACCACATCTAAAAGTGTGGCTACAGAGGCCTTGATGGTGCCCAGAAAAATAGTACTGACCACCCCATCAAACACATCCTCAGGCTGTGTACATGTAGGGGATGTCAGGGGGCTTGCCTGGAGGGAGTAGAAAGGAGGTATGTGAGGCATAGAGTCCTTAGGGTCTGGTACCCATGACGTATCGGAGTCCTGATATGGTATATGAATATCCATGGTATATGCTGAAATTAAGAACCAGAGGCTTTATGGTCACCCCTTTTATTGTCGAACCATTCCTTTGGTATCGGGGCGTGGTTAACGTAACAGCCACGTACTTAGTTCTTTTCAGGGGATGACCCTTCTGAGGATGACCCTTCTGGGGGTTCCTTTGAATAATAATCCTTAGGATTCGTACATATCATGCGCTTCCTTAGTTGAACAATACTCTGCGGTTGTTGGCTCTGTACAAAAAGATCATCCACTAGCTCTAGCATTTTCAATTCCATTATATCCCAACTTTTAAAAAGAATAAGCATATGCAACGTAAAATCCCCAGTGAGGCCACCTTCACGGATGTTATCGTTGTGGGTTTCCTCGTTGCTGATATAGAACTCCACACCCCCACATGGAAGTCCATTCTTTCTTTTATTTTCACCCTATGAAATATTCTTCCTGAGGAGTCAGGGGCACCTTCCCAACGGGCCTCGTAGCCAGTCTTCAAGCCTGTAGTCCACTCCTAAAGTCTGGTCTGTATATTCTTCTCCTTTGGCTACAGTATAGAGTTTCACTCTACAGGCAGGGTAATCAAACAGATAACCCCATAGCTGTCCATTAGACATCAACACTTGATCTTTCAACACAGTTGGGGGCAGTATTTGGGGTATATACATATTTAGAAAACGCTTTTTTTTGCGCATCATATATTGATGCTTTATACTCTTCCCTTTCTCTATGTTTTAACCGGGGTCCTGCTTCCGTTGTTACGGTCATCACGTGTGTGTCAGTGATCACAAAATCCATGTTTAATTTCTTCTTTAGTGTTCTGGGGTTTATCGAGGTCGCTCGTAGTGTTCACAGATCTTACTTATCTTATCTTACAGATCTTACTTATACTACGGCTGTCCAATACCCCTGGACATTACTGTTTCATATACAACAAGCCCGGCCCTAAGTTCACTACAACAGGGGGGGGGGCATACTCTTTGAAAAGCCTTAACATAAACAGATGCACTATCTGGTTAAATAAACACTCACTCGAGAGCGTGAGAACGGAAGGACAGAATGTACATATATGGGCATAAGCACTCACTCATACCGTGAGAATGGATGGACAGGATGTACATATATGTGCGTAACCACGTGACCCATAAAATAGGTCATAAATCACTGCTTTGACGGATGCCGTCAAATTTGTTGAGGAGTCATTGATGGACAACTATATTAAAATATTGTCTCTGATTGTCAATCAATTTTAAGTCAGGACTGAGGCTGGACCACTCAGGAACACTCCACACCTCTTGGAAGAGCCATCCTGGTGCGTTTTTGGCATACAAAATTGTGTCATTGTCCCGCTGAAAAATGTACCACTAATTCAGGATTAGGTTTTCAGAAGACTGAGGCAGGTTTTCTTCAAATGTTTTACCTGGACTTTGCACCTTTAATATTTATTTTGATCCTGACAAACTCACTAGTACTAGTACTAGTAGTGATAAGCATACCCATAATATCATGCTGCAACAATATTCTGTACATAACATGTGTTTATCTAAGAATTTGGTAGAATGTTATTCAAAATGTTTCACCCCTCTGTAATGGCTGCCAAAGATGCTTCCACACAGATTTAACTTTGGGGTGTAAAAGCATACGCAATCAAGACATCTTTGTTTTATATTTTTTATTTATTTGGAACATTTTCTCTCATTTTTCTTTCAGTTTGGAAATGTGGAGTAGATTGTGCACATTGGTCAGAATAAAATCTAATTAAATCCATTTTTTAATTTAATTTGAAGGCAGCAAAATGTTAAGACTGTGCAAAGGTTGTGTAGACTTTCCCCAGGCACTTTATATCCTTAATTCTTATCACACCACTGTCATTGAAAAAGTGATCATTGTCATATCATTGATGCAAAGTGTTATATTTTGTATTACAGAACTATCCTCCTCCATCATCACCACCATCTCCCTTTATCACAACACGGTGGCAAGGGAATCTCTGTGGTCCTCCAATACCTGCCCCAACTTGTTATACAAAGAGAAAAGGTGAGTGAAAAATATAATCTTTCAACAGTGAGCCTAGAGGTCTGTGTGACTTTGAGTAAAAGTGAGAGTAACTAACAGGAATAGTGTAATTTTATTGAGGCTGATGCTTTCATCATACTAGTGGCCTGTACTTAGCAGAGAGGAGGTTGTGTCCTACTTGTCACTGACCCACAGAGCAGATATGTGTCGTGGACATCCTAGGCCAGCGATAGTCCTGCAGTCCACAAAAGCCCAGTTCAACACCCCACGCAGATTGAACCAGCCTTTTAGCCTCTCCATGTGAAGCTCAACAAGGGCTACGTCAGCTAGCTCTTCAGGCAGAAGGAGGCCAAAAAATCTTTATGAAACCTACAAATCATATCCTGTCCAGAAACATCAGTGGATTAGTACACAGAATATTTGTCCATATTGGTTATACATGTTCTCCCTACTCTTCTGTTGACATAATGGGCTGCTGGGCTAAGGAAAGCTCTTTTTTGTTGGTCGTTACTAGACTCCCATTAGTGCTTTTTCGTTGGGCCACTCTTAGTCGGCATAAGCCAATTAAACTCAACTCCATGGTGGAGTTGACCGGCAACTAATGTGGGCGGACTGGATCTCCAACGTCACATAAAATTAAATAAATGTAATGGTAAGGCAGGTTTGGAAAGGAGAGCTCACCTCTTTGCTGTGCTATGGCCAAGATGTACCATAGGGGGGAGCAGCTGGTCAATCCAACTCTGTAATCTCAGGGCCTCTTTCACTACCATGAAAAATACTTCAAGAAGAGCAAACACACCCATGTTGTCTTCAAGAAAAGTCCTATTCTAGTTTTTAAATTACAATGTAAATCTGTTATGTTGGCTAAAAAACATCAGATCCTTCTCAGGAATCAGGGCTACAAATAGCGTACTATTACCGCTAGTTACCGTAGCTACAATACTGTAGGATTGTTAATCTCAGTGTAATAAAAACCAGTTGAAGGAGGTAATACAACTAGTGAATCTGGTTAAATATAGAGGAGGCCTGATACCTCTATCTACATGGATCTAATTTTGAGTGTCTAGACTCTAGAGAGAGAGAGAGCGACGTCTGCAGAAAATGTGTCTGTGCGTGCATGTGTGTGAGCTTGCATTTGTGTCGGGTCAAACAGGTGCAGGAGGTAAAAATGAGGACACTTGGCATACTAAGGTTTATTGTAGAATGAATGAAAGTTCATATACAGCAGTTACATCTGGTGTATATTTGATCAATGTCTATTGGATCATTGTTATCAAGTAAACATATAGACTTTTAACCTTTCATTCAGAATTGTTTTGCAAACAGCAATACAAATCATACAGATGGGAAGAAGACTTGAACATTCTTAGGTCTCCTTGTCCTGGGATTTACTATGATCTTCTATTCTTAGGTCTCCTTGTCCTGGGATTTACTATGATCTTCTATTCTTAGGTCTCCTTGTCCTGGGATTTACTATGATCTTCTATTCTTAGGTCTCCTTGTCCTGGGATTTACTATGATCTTCTATTCTTAGGTCTCCTTGTCCTGGGATTTACTATGATCTTCTATGTTGCGTCATAGAGCAAAACAGAAAACATGTGTGTGTTTGTGAAAGTCTCAGCTCAAACCTTTCAGATGTTACAGAAGTTTTTGTAAGAATAGCCATTTTTGGGATTCGCCCTTGTCTCACAAACACTGTTCTAGTTCAGCCCCGTCAACCGCACATGCTAATGGTTGGTATTGGTAGATGCAAAAGAAATGGACAAATCCAATGTAAAAACAGGAGTCTGTAGCTCAAACACACAATATTTAAGAGGGGTTAGAAGCACTAAATCACACCAGCGTGACCGTGAGACTCAAAAAAGCTTTCCCACAATATTCTGAAAATCTTGCTTTAAGTTTGTGAACACAAATGTGAACTACTATATTTATCAAACAGCAATATTGGTCATTCATTTTAATATCACTTTATTGTAGGAACAGTGACCTAAAAAGCTGCTTCATTACATCGTACGGTAGAGTTCATGCTCTGATGAAATGGTCAAGCCTTAGTACTTTATTGACAGAGTCAATTCATTTAGATTTTCTCAGATATCTTTGTTTTAGCAATGACAGAAGTACTCATTAAGCACCGTTGTTGGTTGGCTGTGTATTGCTTTAACATGAACTGGAGTTAAGGTAGCTGGATCTGCAGCTGTGCTCCAGTACTCAGTGCTGCTGCAGCTGGTCTAGGTCACACACCTGGGCAGAGCGGTTCGGGTTAGGAGAGGTGATCCACACTTGGCAATTGTGCAAACTAGTCACACCATAAAAAAATGAGGTCTTGATTTTAAATGTGTTGGTATAAAACAATACAATATAGTGCTAAAATAGTGTTGACAAGTACTATTTATACGGACTCTAAATACTTTCGACCTTCACTGAAATTTCTATGCCGGTGGTTCTAGAAGTCCAGAGGTTGGTTGAGACATAAAGTCATTGTTGATATTATGAAATTGTTCACTTTGTAAAGGGCAGCAGCAGCAGCGGCCGGAATCGCAGGACTCCTGGACATGGGAGGAGATTCTGGACTGCAAGGGACCATGGGCACAGGCTGGAGAATATCGCCGCCCCAAGGCTGAGCTGGAGGCAGCGACAGTTGAGAGGCGGTGGTATGAGGCAGCACGGCGGCGCGTTGGAAGCCCGAGAGGCAGCCCCAAAAATGTATTGCGGGGAGGCACACGGGGAGTTTGGCGAAGTCAGGTAGGAGACCTGCGCCAACTCCCCGTGCTTACCGTGGAGAGAGAGGGACTGGGCAGGCACCGTGTTATGCCGTGAGGTGCACGGTGTCCCCAGTGCGTGTGCATAGCCCGGTGCGGTACATTGCAGAGCCTCGTATCAGCAGGGCTAGAGTGGGCATCGAGCCAGGTGCCATGAAGCCGGCTCAGCGCATCTGGTCTCGAGTGCGTCTCCTCGGGCCGGTGTACATGGCAGAGTTGCTGCCAGAGTCTCCCGTCTGCCCTGAGCTGCCGGAGTCTCCCGTCTGCCCTGAGCTGCCGGGTTCTGCCCTGAGCTGCCGGAGTCTGCCCTGAGCTGCCGGAGTCTGCCCTGAGCTGCCGGAGTCTGCCCTGAGCTGCCGGAGTCTGCCCTGAGCTGCCGGGGTCTCCCGTCTGCCCTGAGCTGCCGGAGTCTCCCGTCCGCCCTGAGCTGCCGGAGTCTGCCCTGAGCTGCCGGAGTCTGCCCTGAGCTGCCGGAGTCTGCCCTGAGCTGCCGGAGTCTGCCCTGAGCTGCCGGAGTCCGCCCTGAGCTGCCGGGGTCTCGAGTCCGCCCTGAGCTGCCGGGGTCTCCCGTCCGCCCTGAGCGGCCGGGGTCTCCCGTCCGCCCTGAGCTGCCGGGGTCTCCCGTCCGCCCTGAGCTGCCGGGGTCTCCCGTCCGCCCTGAGCTGCCGGGGTCTCCCGTCCGCCCTGAGCTGCCGGAGTCTCCCCTGAGCTGCCGGGGTCTCCCAGTCCGCCCTGAGCTGCCGGAGTCTCCCGTCCGCCCTGAGCTGCCGGAGTCTCCCGTCCGCCCTGAGCTGCCGGAGTCTCCCGTCCGCCCTGAGCTGCCGGAGTCTCCCGTCCTCCCTGAGCTGCCGGAGTCTCCCGTCCGCCCTGAGGTGCCGGAGTCTCCCGTCCGCCCTGAGCTGCCGGGTTCTGCCCTGAGCTGCCGGAGTCTGCCCTGAGCTGCCGGAGTCTGCCCTGAGCTGCCGGAGTCTGCCCTGAGCTGCCGGGGTCTCCCGTCTGCCCTGAGCTGCCGGAGTCTCCCGTCCGCCCTGAGCTGCCGGAGTCTGCCCTGAGCTGCCGGAGTCTGCCCTGAGCTGCTGGAGTCTGCCCTGAGCTGCCGGAGTCCGCCCTGAGCTGCCGGGGTCTCGAGTCCGCCCTGAGCTGCCGGGGTCTCCCGTCCGCCCTGAGCTGCCGGGGTCTCCCGTCCGCCCTGAGCGGCCGGGGTCTCCCGTCCGCCCTGAGCTGCCGGGGTCTCCCGTCCGCCCTGAGCTGCCGGGGTCTCCCGTCCGCCCTGAGCTGCCGGGGTCTCCCGTCCGCCCTGAGCTGCCGGAGTCTCCCCTGAGCTGCCGGGGTCTCCCAGTCCGCCCTGAGCTGCCGGAGTCTCCCGTCCGCCCTGAGCTGCCGGAGTCTCCCGTCCGCCCTGAGCTGCCGGAGTCTCCCGTCCTCCCTGAGCTGCCGGAGTCTCCCGTCCGCCCTGAGGTGCCGGAGTCTCCCGTCCGCCCTGAGCTGCCGGAGTCTCCCGTCCGCCCTGAGCTGCCGGAGTCCCCCCTGAGCTGCCGGAGTCCCCCCTGAGCTGCCGGAGTCCCCCCTGAGCTGCCGGAGTCCCCCCTGAGCTGCCGGAGTCCGCCCTGAGCTGCCGGAGTCCGCCCTGAGCTGCCGGAGTCGGCCCTGAGCTGCCGGAGTCTCCAGTCCGCCCTGAGCTGCCGGGGTCTCCCGTCCGCCCTGAGCTGCCGGGGTCTCCCGTCCGCCTTGAGCTGCCGGGGTCTCCCGTCTGCCCTGAGCTGCCGGAGTCTCCCCTGAGCTGCCGGAGTCTCCCCTGAGCTGCCGGGGTCTCCCAGTCCGCCCTGAGCTGCCGGAGTCTCCCGTCCGCCCTGAGCTGCCGGAGTCTCCCGTCCGCCCTGAGCTGCCGGAGTCTCCCGTCCGCCCTGAGCTGCCGGAGTCTCCCGTCCGCCCTGAGCTGCCGGAGTCTCCCGTCCTCCCTGCTGGAGTCTCCAGTCTGCCCTGAGCTGCCGGAGTCTGCCCTGAGCTGCCGGAGTCTCCCCTGAGATGCCGGAGTCTCCCCTGAGCTGCCGGAGTCTCCCAGTCCGCCCTGAGCTGCCGGAGTCTCCCAGTCCGCCCTGAGCTGCCGGAGTCTCCCGTCCGCCCTGAGCTGCCGGAGTCTCCCGTCCGCCCTGAGCTGCCGGAGTCTCCCGTCCGCCCTGAGCTGCCGGAGTCTCCCGTCCGCCCTGAGGTGCCGGAGTCTCCCGTCCGCCCTGAGGTGCCGGAGTCTCCCGTCCGCCCTGAGCGGCCGGAGTCTCCCGTCCGCCCTGAGCTGCCGGAGTCTCCCGTCCGCCCTGAGCTGCCGGAGTCCCCCCTGAGCTGCCGGAGTCCCCCCTGAGCTGCCGGAGTCCCCCCTGAGCTGCCGGAGTCCCCCCTGAGCTGCCGGAGTCCGCCCTGAGCTGCCGGAGTCGGCCCTGAGCTGCCGGAGTCGGCCCTGAGCTGCCGGAGTCTCCCGTCCGCCCTGAGCTGCCGGGGTCTCCCGTCCGCCCTGAGCTGCCGGAGTCTCCCCTGAGCTGCCGGAGTCTCCCCTGAGCTGCCGGGGTCTCCCAGTCTGCCCTGAGCTGCCGGGGTCTCCCGTCCACCCTGAGCTGCCGGTGTCTCCCGTCCGCCCTGAGCTGCCGGAGTCTCCCCTGAGCTGCCGGAGTCTCCCCTGAGCTGCCGGGGTCTCCCAGTCTGCCCTGAGCTGCCGGGGTCTCCCGTCTGCCCTGAGCTGCCGGAGTCTCCCGTCCGCCCTGAGCTGCCGGGTTCTGCCCTGAGCTGCCGGAGTCTGCCCTGAGCTGCCGGAGTCTGCCCTGAGCTGCCGGAGTCTGCCCTGAGCTGCCGGAGTCCGCCCTGAGCTGCCGGAGTCCGCCCTGAGCTGCCGGGGTCTCCCGTCCGCCCTGAGCTGCCGGGGTCTCCCGTCCGCCCTGAGCGGCCGGGGTCTCCCGTCCGCCCTGAGCTGCCGGGGTCTCCCGTCCGCCCTGAGCTGCCGGGGTCTCCCGTCCGCCCTGAGCTGCCGGGGTCTCCCGTCCGCCCTGAGCTGCCGGAGTCTCCCCTGAGCTGCCGGAGTCTCCCCTGAGCTGCCGGGGTCTCCCAGTCCGCCCTGAGCTGCCGGAGTCTCCCGTCCGCCCTGAGCTGCCGGAGTCTCCCGTCCGCCCTGAGCTGCCGGAGTCTCCCGTCCACCCTGAGCTGCCGGGGTCTCCCGTCCGCCCTGAGCTGCCGGAGTCTCCCCTGAGCTGCCGGAGTCTCCCCTGAGCTGCCGGGGTCTCCCAGTCTGCCCTGAGCTGCCGGGGTCTCCCAGTCTGCCCTGAGCTGCCGGAGTCTCCCGTCCGCCCTGAGCTGCCGGGTTCTGCCCTGAGCTGCCGGAGTCTGCCCTGAGCTGCCGGAGTCTGCCCTGAGCTGCCGGAGTCTGCCCTGAGCTGCCGGAGTCCGCCCTGAGCTGCCGGGGTCTCGAGTCCGCCCTGAGCTGCCGGGGTCTCCCGTCCGCCCTGAGCTGCCGGGGTCTCCCGTCCGCCCTGAGCGGCCGGGGTCTCCCGTCCGCCCTGAGCTGCCGGGGTCTCCCGTCCGCCCTGAGCTGCCGGGGTCTCGAGTCCGCCCTGAGCTGCCGGGGTCTCCCGTCCGCCCTGAGCTGCCGGAGTCTCCCGTCCGCCCTGAGCTGCCGGAGTCTCCCGTCCGCCCTGAGCTGCCGGAGTCTCCCGTCCGCCCTGAGCTGCCGGAGTCTCCCCTGAGCTGCCGGAGTCTCCCCTGAGCTGCCGGGGTCTCCCAGTCTGCCCTGAGCTGCCGGGGTCTCCCGTCCGCCCTGAGCTGCCGGAGTCTCCCGTCCGCCCTGAGCTGCCGGGTTCTGCCCTGAGCTGCCGGAGTCTGCCCTGAGCTGCCGGAGTCTGCCCTGAGCTGCCGGAGTCGGCCCTGAGCTGCCGGAGTCCGCCCTGAGCTGCCGGAGTCCGCCCTGAGCTGCCGGGGTCTCGAGTCCGCCCTGAGCTGCCGGGTTCTGCCCTGAGCTGCCGGAGTCTGCCCTGAGCTGCCGGAGTCTGCCCTGAGCTGCCGGAGTCCGCCCTGAGCTGCCGGAGTCCGCCCTGAGCTGCCGGGGTCTCGAGTCCGCCCTGAGCTGCCGGGGTCTCCCGTCCGCCCTGAGCTGCCGGGGTCTCCCGTCCGCCCTGAGCTGCCAGGGTCTCCCGTCCGCCCTGAGCTGCCGGGGTCTCCCGTCCGCCCTGAGCTGCCGGGGTCTCCCGTCCGCCCTGAGCTGCCGGAGTCTCCCCTGAGCTGCCGGAGTCTGCCCTGAGCTGCCGGGGTCTCCCAGTCCGCCCTGAGCTGCCGGAGTCTCCCGTCCGCCCTGAGCTGCCGGAGTCTCCCGTCCGCCCTGAGCTGCCGGAGTCTCCCGTCCGCCCTGAGCTGCCGGAGTCTCCCGTCCGCCCTGAGGTGCCGGAGTCTCCCGTCCGCCCTGAGCTGCCGGAGTCTCCCGTCCGCCCTGAGCTGCCGGAGTCCCCCCTGAGCTGCCGGAGTCCCCCCTGAGCTGCCGGAGTCCCCCCTGAGCTGCCGGAGTCCCCCCTGAGCTGCCGGAGTCCCCCCTGAGCTGCCGGAGTCCGCCCTGAGCTGCCGGAGTCGGCCCTGAGCTGCCGGAGTCGGCCCTGAGCTGCCGGAGTCGGCCCTGAGCTGCCGGAGTCTCCCGTCCGCCCTGAGCTGCCGGGGTCTCCCGTCCGCCCTGAGCTGCCGGGGTCTCCCGTCCACCCTGAGCTGCCGGGGTCTCCCGTCTGCCCTGAGCTGCCGGAGTCTCCCCTGAGCTGCCGGAGTCTCCCCTGAGCTGCCGGAGTCTCCCAGTCCGCCCTGAGCTGCCGGAGTCTCCCGTCCGCCCTGAGCTGCCGGAGTCTCCCGTCCGCCCTGAGCTGCCGGAGTCTCCCGTCCGCCCTGAGCTGCCGGAGTCTCCCGTCCGCCCTGAGCTGCCGGAGTCTCCCGTCCGCCCTGAGCTGCCGGAGTCTCCCGTCCGCCCTGCCGGAGTCTCCAGTCTGCCCTGAGCTGCCGGAGTCTGCCCTGAGCTGCCGGAGTCTGCCCTGAGCTGCCGGAGTCTGCCCTGAGCTGCCGGAGTCTCCCCTGAGCTGCTGGAGTCTCCCCTGAGCTGCCGGAGTCCGCCCTGAGCTGCCGGGGTCTCCCAGTCCGTCCTTAGCTGCCGGGGTCTCCCAGTCCGTCCGTGTCCGTGGCTGGGGTCCCCGGTCCGAGGTCGGCGGCGAGGGTCGCCGCTCCAAAGAGGCCACGGAGGCGGGATAAGAGGCGCACAAGGACTATGGTGGGGTCCACGTCCCGCGCCAGAGCCGCCACCGTGGACAGACACCCACCCAGACCCTCCCCTATGGGTTCAGGTTTTGCGGCCGGAGTCCGTACCTTTGCAGGGGGGTACTGTTACGTTCTGACCTTAATTCCTTTTGTTTTGTCTTTTGTTTTAGTATGGCCAGGGCGTGAGTTGGGTGGGTTTGTCTATGTTAGTTTGTCTATGATTTTCTATTTCTGTGTTTTGGCCCGGTATGGTTCTCATTCAGAGGCAGCTGTCAATTGTTGTCCCTGATTGAGAACCATATTTAGGTAGCCTGTTTTCCATTGTGTTTTGTGGGTGGTGTTTTCAGTCTTTGTATTTGCACCAGACAGAACTGTTTTGGTTGTTTCTTTGTTGTTCAGTGTTCAGTTTTGATTATTATTAAAAATCATAAGCACTTACGACGCTGCACCTTGGTCCTCACCTTCTTCCACCGACGACAGCCGTTACAGCATCCCAAACCGCATCCCAAACGGCCGCTGCACCAAAAGCAACTATCAAACCCCAAAAGGTAAGATTCATAAGTTTAACAAGTCTGTCCAATAAGTTGTTTTATTGTAACAGGTTGAATGTTTTAAGCTAAATCCACAAATATTATCCCATTAATTAGTGGTCTCACTCTCTCTTTTGGAGAACCAGGGCTATGTTTGTAACCCCAATGTTATGGAACTAGTTACGTTGACACGATATACGTCACAGCAGTTTAAACATTATTTAACAGGTTTTCTGTTGTGGCTCCAAGGCCAAAGACATACTTGAGATGCGGATGCTTAACTTGGACTTTTGTATAAAATGTGCATTGTTGTCAAAGGAATATTTTTGTGAAAATTTGAGTTACAAGTATGGATAACAAATTAGGAACCCAGGCTCAGAGGCCTTAACAGACACAAACAACATTTCACATGTTTGACAAAGCAAAGGCAATAAAGTACACTTGGGCATAAACAATATCCAAATGTATGCATTCTGTATGGGATATCGATATACATGGAGGCAGTAATGTATTCTTGTTTAATACAGTTTTTGTATGTAGCACATAAAAAATGAAATATATTAGTTACTCTGCTGTTGTTCTGAATTCGTTTTTTGCATGTGCTACCGGACTACCCAAAAAGTGTCGACATCAGTTTGCCAAGTAAGTTCTCGTGTAAACTTCACAAATCTGTGACATCTTTCACTTCTCCTCCTCTCCCCTTTTCTCACGACACGATAAAATCTATCTTCCTGCTGCTGTATCAATCTCTGGGACTTACTCTTTTTCTCAGAAGTAGATCTGAGCCTGTATTCATAGTGTCTCAGAATAGGATCAGTTTGTCCTTTTAGATCACATGTGATTGATCACTTTCTCTATTTGACAGTGTCTTTGTCCCTGTATTCATCTCTGTGTATTTGGCTTTCTTTGACTGTTTGTATCTGCCTCACAGGAAAGGACCATTGGAGTAATTCAGAGCGCCCACACTGCAGACTCAGAGACAGTGCTGTATGTGTCCTTACAGGGATCTCCGTCCACTTTATGAATCTGAAGACTGTTTTTATTAGCATCTTACTTTTCTATTCTTTGTTCATTACAACGAAGAAACAGCCTGAAGTTCCAACTGTCTAAAAGAAAACATTTAGGATTCTGTTCAAAGTTAATGTCTCTGGCTATGGATTTGTAATTAAGTAGATGTTTCAAATATAAAAACCTTTATATTGAGCAGGTATTACTCTCATATGTGCTAGTATTGCACCAATGCTATGCATTCTGCTGCAGTAGCCTAATGTTATGATTATTGGATGTGTGCAACATGTATTGATGATAAATAAAAGCTGTAAAAAACATTTAATTACTTCATGTCTAGTACTGTCATCTTATCACAGGGACCAGAGAAAAGTGTGTGTGGTATTTCCTTGTTTAGCTGTTGAGTTGGAGACTTAATCTCACTGTGTTTAAACAAACATAATCAAGCCTGCTCTCCACTATTTCACTTCACATTGCGGAGAGCAGGGACATTCTGTAACACTGTATATAAAAAGTATTTATTGATGTTAACCACAATATTAGTCTACATGATACACACAAAGATAACGACTGTAGAAAACAGCATGCACACCTTTATCATTTGAATGGGGTGATAAAAACATACCTTTGCTGGTTCTTCGGTTCTCGACGAGTGAACAAGACCATTTCCAAATTTTAAACTGCGAGTCCCTCAACTTGACGCTGAAACAAAACCGCAGCGCTACCACAGACCACGCCACAGGCAGAGAGAGAGAGAGGAAAATAAAGTGAAAAGGCATGTACATTTGTCAGACATTACAAACCCCTCAACTTTATTTAAACTCCTGTCATTGCATGTATGTCACATTGTTTATTTATGTGTCCTAACAAAATAAATTGACAAAGTTGACTGCAGTCGTTGATGGTGGAATTCGGCATCAGAAAAGTGTACTTGTGACACGTTCGCTGGAGTAATTACCGGACCAAGCTGCAGCGCGATATGGTTTCCACATATCGCACAAAACGATGTGCGTTCCACAAACGCACAAAACAACAAAGAAAGAACGAAACAAACAACGAACCGTAACTAAGAGTTGTACCATACACTAACTCAAAACAATATCCCATAAAACACAGGTGGGAAAAAAATGCTCCTTAAATATGATCCCCAATTAGAGACAACGATAGACAGCTGACTCTAATTTGGAATCATACCAAACACCAACATAGAAAAACTAAATTAGAACCCCACATAGAAAATAATAACTAGAAAACCCCCCCAGTCACGCCCTGACCTACCTACCATATAAAATAAGGGCTCTATATGGTCAGGACGTGACAACATGTCATTTTTGTTCATAGTTAGACTTTATTTTACAGTGGTTATTACCTATTCACTTTGTAATAATTACAATTTGGTTTCTTTGGGATTTATTGAAAAAATCATCACTACGTATTTGATATAGTAGCTGACAAACTCTTTCTTTGGCATTGCTATCATATTATTTCCTATTAAATAAATAGGAAACACTTTAATTTACACTCTTGGGTAACACTTTATTTTACAGTCCCCTAAACACCAGTAGAAACAGGACTGTCAAATAAAGAATGACTCAGTTCACTTAAATCAAGCATTCTATGTACTCTGTTTATCAACATGTTCTGGTTTAGAGAACACGTTCACAACAGTCCTAAGACATTACATCTATCTGGAATGGTAAGTGGTTATCCTGAAGAGAGATGTGCTGAACATTTCATAGAATCTGAAGATATTCTAAGAATACTAATAAATGTACAAGAAATATGAATGCTTGTTGCCGGAGCATAATAAAACGTGACAGTGAAAACTATAACTGAAAAGTAATGCTGTCATTTAATCCATGATGTCTGTTTGAGCATAGTACAAATAATGTATATCACTCATAAATATACACTTGAACAAACAATGTAATATCTATCAATGTAATATTAGGATTACATGAAACACAACAGCGCTCCTAAAATTATTATTCTATTTTATTTGATTTGAAAGATATTTGAAAAGAGAATATTTAGTTAAACACATATATAATATATAGTTAATCCTATGTACAAAATCTAATGTAACTATGGTTGAAGATATTATTTTTTATATTTCTGCTATTCTCATCATTTGTAGCATTTGTAATCTCATAACTGTATTTATTTATATTTCCTTCTGACAATATAATTGTTAACTTGGGCTCATCCATTTCTGTTACTATTGTTACACCAAAAGGAAATCAACAGCAGTGGCAAGAACCACTTTAATTTACATTTGTCATTCTTTCATTTTCCACAAGCTTAAAATCCATACAAATAGCTTTTTGAAAAATAACAATTATTAAAAGCCAATCATAGTACTGTACACAAAAGTCCCCTATATCAAACATTTGGTTAAATACTTTACCAAACATTTTTTTTGAAACGTTTAGCAGACACTCTAATACAAAGTGACTTACAGGAAGGAGCAAGTTGCTTAAAGGACACATCGACAGATTTGTCACGTAGTCGGCTCAGGGATTCAAACCAGTGGCATTTCGGTTAATGGCCCAACACTATTTTATTTTAGGGGGTGGATCAGCTTTAATATGCAGATAGATTGTTGCTTCCATCAATGTAATTGTCTGCATCATTTCCAATCCCCCATATATTTTTGGGGTAAATATATATATATAAATATTCATACATATACACATAAATACATACATACATATACACACTTTTTTTTATAGAATATACCTATTCCCAGCAAACCCTACCACCTCTCCCCAATTGGAGTAAACTAATAAACAATAACACTTAGGCTTCTACCTTCAGCTCATACATATTATACACACTTTACAGACAAAATCCATTTTAAAATAGTTATATTTTGTTTGTTTTTAGTCCTTCCTCTATTTCTGATGTCCATCCAGTTTGATTTCTATTTTTAACTGCTATTGAACCTATATACATTTTACAGTCCCCGTATGCTTTACGTTGGTTATATTGTTGTTGTTAGTCCCACCCTTCAGCTCCATTCAATCCGTCCCATCTATCTCAACACCAATCATTTTGGACTTCTATTTGCTATATATTTTTCAACTGTGCTGTGATGCTTCACAAAAGTACTGAACCTTTCTATTCTCATAGCTACTACAGATTGTAAATTAAAGAAACATGTTTGCTAAAATAATGATTATATTATTGATCGATTGACTGTGCCTTTTCAAATCACCCAGTATTGTTATCTGCAGCTTTAGTTCTAGGTAAATGTTGCAATTCCTCAGCCATTCCTGGACCTGTGACAAAAAACGAGCTACATATGGACAATACCGAAATAAATTATCTAATGACTGCGTCCTCGCAGCAGAATCTGCAGAGCTGGGAAGAGTGTATCCCCCATATCAATAACATTCTATTTGTTGCAAGAATTTTGTATCATCATTTAAATTTAAAAATTAGAAGTTTTGAATCAGGCGTCGTTTTGCGTGTGAATTCATAAACCATCGTCCGTGGAGTCGGTTCATCGAAAATCTCTTCCCAACTATTTTGCAATTTATATGGCACATCTGTAAATGTTTTGGTCCCTAAATTAAATTGGTACTTATTTTTATTCATCACAATTTTCTTTAACCATTTTTAGTATTTAATGCAGGGCCGACAGACAAGTTGCTTTCCCCCCCTTCCACTTGCATGTTCCATTTTTGTGGTAATGCTGCAATTAGTTGGTTGTCATTTTGGGTAGAGCAGACATTTCCATATGTCGCATGTGTGACATAACTCCACCAGTCCAACTTATGATATCATTTACAAAAATTATACCTTTTTAAACATTTTAGCAATTAGCATATTTTAGTCTTTTCAGGTTGATTAAACTGAGATTGCAACCAACTTTCTAAGGCTTGTTTTTAAAAAAAACGGTATATTGTTTTCAAATAACCAAATGTTAAGGCCCAACACTCTTAACCACTAGGCTACTTGCTATGATTGGTTAAGTACTGTAAGAAACATTGAAATATAGTTCACCTTGCACAAGCAATTCATTAAACAATGCTAGATGGAACATGTGTGTGTGTGTGTGTGTGTATGTTCGTGTGTATGCGTGTTTGTGTGTGCGTGTGCGTGAGTGTGTGTGTGTGTGTGTGTGTGTTCTGTGTTTGTCTGTGTCTGTCTGTCTGTGTTGGTTATCTAGCTCTAATGATGACAGACAAGGCAAGCTATATCACAGCTAGTCAGCCATTGCTACTTAATGTATGTGAAATGTATTTTATTTCACCTTTATTTAACCAGGTAGGCTAGTTGAGAACAAGTTCACCCAACTGTAGCTTCTGTCTCTTTCCTTCCCACAATGCATAGAGCCCCTATAAGGGCAGGGGAAATTATCCTTATACTGCTGCTGTTCCATCTCAAATGAGAGGAGCCTTCTTCTAACTACATTTGAATGGCAAGTTACTCACACACTCTGTCTAATGTAGTGCTAAATGTTCAAGGAACTCTCTCTCACAGGCATCCCCCGGTCATCCCTTCAGACACAAACAACGCACGCACGCACACAAACACGCAAACACACACACACACACACTGTTTGGGGTCGGAAAGCCCTCGTTGTGAGTAAGACAGGGAAGCCCAGGTAGGGGTAGAGAGAAAGCACTATGGACAGTTAGGTGAATCAACACAGATACAAAGGAATAGAAACTGTCTGACTGGTTCTTCCTAGACACCCACCTTCTAACTACATGACCCACCATCACATTGCACAATCCCCCTGTGGTTACGAGTTATTGTGTCACTTATAGTCCTACAGTATTAGGCAATGACATTCAACATGACATTCAGATCTTTTGTTACTTTAGGCTACATTAAAGCAAGTAAAAGTGCTCTTTCCTTTTCCAATGTCAAGGAAGAGCATGAGGTGACGCAAGACATTATTGCAACATGAACAAGGTGAGAGGAGCACTTAATTGCATCTCTCAAATGGAAAGTCAAATGGAACAGTTGTTATGCCCACAGCCACCCCAGCTAGCAAATTTGGTTCCTTGGAAGTTGTGGGAACATATGTTCTTGGTTTCACATTGGTTGAGGGAACAAAGCCTCAGTGGTGTAAAAAATACCCAATTGTCATACTTGAGTAAAAGTAAAGATACCTTCATAGAAAATGACTAAAGTAAAAGTCACCTAGTAAACACTACTTGAGTAAAAGTCTGAAAGTATTTGGATTTAAATATACTTAAGTATCAAAAAAAAAATGTAATTGCTAAAATATACTTAAGTATCAATAGTAAATGTATAAATCATTTCAAATTCCTTATATTAAGCAAACCAGACTGAAAAAGTTTCTTGTTATTTTAAATTTACAGATAGCTAGGGGAACACTCCAACACTAATTTGTAATTTGCATATATGTAATATGCTGTATACTCAATATACTGTATATTCACAACTCAACTACTCATATGCAGACTTGCCTACAGACCAATCATTCACTCAGTCCATATCTCAGTCCGTAATTTGCAAATGAAGCATTTGTGTTTAGTGAGTCCACCAGATCAGAGGCAGTAGGGATGACCAGGGATGTTCTCTTGATAAGTGAGTGAATTGGACCATTTTCCTGTCCTGCTACGCATTCAAAATGTAACGAGTACTTTTTGGGTGTCAGAGAAAATGTATGGAGCTAAAAGTACATCATTTACTTCAGGAATGTAGTGAAGTAAAAGTTGTCAAGAATATAAATAGTCAAGTACAGATACCCAAAAAAACTACTTAAGTAGTACTTTAAAGTATTTTTACTTAAGTACCGGTAAAACTGAGCGTTTTTTTAAAGTCCTGAGAAATTACAATTTCGCCTGTTCTGGGAATGCTTATTTTTTAGGTTGCAGGTAGGTTCTGAGAACTTTTTACTCTGGTTCCTTGAAAGTTTTCCTGTGAGGTTTTATGCTCTGAGAACAGAAATTATATGTTATTTTGAGGTTTTTCAATAACTTCCTTAAAACTTTCACTGAATGTTCGAATAAGTATTTTAATAACACTGATAGCTTATTTGGGGTAAAAAAAATATTAAAAAAAATAAAAGTTTACTCCAAGCACAGACAGGACACACAGAAATGCACTTCCTTAGGCATTAATCATATAAAATCATCTTTAAAAAAAAAATTGTGACAAGGCATCAGTGAGATTGGAACTTGTAATTTTCGGTTCTTTATCCATGGAATTAGTCCACTGCACTACCAGGATGGAGCTAGCATGCCATTTTTTTTTACGCTTGCGAAGCTGATCATTTTAGTCTATTTTAACAAAGCCCAGCTCAAAGGGAACAAGCACTCATGAAGATCAGGTATGGCAAATTAGTGGGCACGGCCAACACACTGAACAGGATAGAGAGTTTTGTTGACGCTGAAAGGAATTTTTTTAATAACATTCTTAGAATGTCCTCTGAACATTACTAAAGTTTTCATAACGTTCTCTGAACAATTTGAGAACATGACTTTAAATAGAACCATCACAAAACCTGTAGAAAACCTGTAAAAAAGTTGAAGTACTGAAATTCCCACAGAAGAATGTTGTTTCTTAACATTCTCTGAATTATTTGAGAAAAGTCCCAATGTCAAACCAGTTGTATAACATTCCTAGAACAATACCAAACATTTAAATGAAATGTAACCACGTTTGAACCTTTAGGAAAATGTTTTGTTCAAGTAATGAAATACCAAGAAATTGTATTTTTGTTGTCAAGTTCTTAAATGTGCTGAGAATGTTCCAACGCAACTATCCTGCACGGGAAGGTTGTATGCAAAATAACTTTAGGACAACCACGCTCTCACCAATCTCTAAGAAACATGGTTTTCAGAATGTTAAGTGCTAGTGTAATATCCTTGCTTACATTTGGAGATGTTGGCCAAACTACTAATATAATGCGGCCGACAAATTCGACTATGCCAAACAATTGGCAAAAGACAGGTCATTCATTATAACTATAGCCTGTAGGCCAGTAAGACTGACGTAATATCTATGTTGATAGGCATCTAGTCGCATGCGTATAAGGTGGTCAATGTGTCTACAATGAGTCTAGGCTACAATTTAGTTGTTTTTTTGAAAAACGTAAATGCCTCAAAACAAAATATTGGTTTCTGCAGGCGAGTTTCCTTGTTATTTTGACTCGCTTCCTCGTCGAAACCTAGGTCCCCACTGAGTCATTGACAAGAAGTGCAGCCATTTTCATTATCTCGATTTGAATCATAAATGGAAGTAGACTGTTGGCTATTTCCCCAAAATTAGATTCGACTATTTCTTACATTTAGGGGGCAATATAACAAAACATGTATTCACATCATTCAATATCTCCTCGTTATTTTTGATTGAAATGTTATCAAAATGAATTTTGATTATATTTTATTTGCACAAGGGAGGAACCCTAAATGATCTTATGAGCAGAGTCTCACCCTTTAAAACAAACTCAAACATGTATTTGCACGTTGTCTCAAATCATGTGATAATATTCAATCTATTATTTATTGACCATCTGCTAAACAAAATTATTGAGAATCCTCGACTAATACAAAGCCTACTCACAATTTGTGATAAAGAATATGGTGCTGCTGTTTTTTCTATTGTAAAAAAAAACATGAAATAGATTTGTTTCAAACCAGCCATACCTGTCTCTTTTTCAAACACCCAGGTTCAAGTCAATATTTAAACCTTTTTTGGGAACAACTATGGCTGTGCGAAACGATTCCAGGGATATTTCTAATCTGCTATAGCCTATCTATTAAACTTTGACATAACATTACTGACATAGGCTGTAGATTAGTGAATCACAGCCTACGTTTGGCATGATAGGCGTAGGCTACTACATCATGAATACATTATGCAGCAAAAATAATAGTAATAAAACAAATAAATAAAATATACTATTTATTTTGTGTGTTTTTATTTATTTTTTGGGGGGGGATTTTTTTTTATTTCCAAGTATCCAATAGCCTTAATGATTACAGGCCTATTGATAATATTCGGTTATTCTTGCAATATGATGTTTCTCAACAGGTCAACACAGAGTCACGTCCTCAAAAGTGTCTGTAATGATCTGTTGCTCTTGGATTAAATTCCCCCTTTGAAATGTTGACTGCATTCGTATTTACCGTCATCACCCAGTTTATGTCGCCACATTGGGCGGTGTGAGTGCTCAGAGCGCGTACGGTTTGCACGCAAAACCAGTCGGTCGCGAAGCGCAGCGCGGATTGGTGGGCTCTGCTCGAGCAGCCTTGCAGACCACCTTTGGGCGCACGAGCTCTGTGCAATACTCATGCAATGACTTCTTTTACCAGTGATGAAAGAAGACTTTGGGCGGGTTTAAGGTCGTGTTGAGCTCCTCATCACACCTGTTTCTACATCCCATGAAGAAGAGCTTGAACGTGTTGCTGTGCAAAAATACATGAAAATGGTCCAAAAGTGGATGCAGACACTTGTTTAACTGTTCTTTTGTCAATATAAATCAGACTTTTTCATATTACTATACTGTAGTACGTTTATTCCCTTCAGATTATCTTTTTTAAGTAATCGATTTGATGTTGCCAGAATACTTGAACTCTCACAGGTAAAAACTCAACTTGTCGTGTTTGGAGGACAAAGAATGCTGAGTTGCATCCAAAGAACACCATACCTCTTGTGAAGCATGGGGGTGGAAACATCATGCTTTGGGGCTGTTTTTCTGCAAAGGGACCAGGACGACTGATCCGTGTAAAGGAAAGAATGAAGGGGGCCATGTATCGTGAGATTTTGAGTGAAAACCTCCTTTCATCAGCAAGGGCATTGAAGATGAAACGTGGCTGGGTCTTTCAGCATGACAATTCTCCCAAACACACCGCACGGGCAACGAAGGAGTGGCTTCGTAAGAAGCATTTCAAGGTCCTGGAGTGGCCTAGCCAGTCTCCAGATCTCAACCCCATAGAAAATCTTTGGAGGGAGTTGAAAGTCTGTGTTGCCCAGCAACAGCCCCAAAACATCACTGCTCTAGAGGAGATCTGCATGGAGGAATGGGCCAAAATACCAGCAACAGTGTGTGAAAACCTTGTGAAGACTTACAGAAAACGTTTGACCTCTGTCATTGCCAACAAAGGGTATATAACAAAGTATTGAGATACACTTTTGTTATTGACCAAATACTTATTTTCCACCATAATTTGCAAATAAATTCATTAAAAATCCTACAATGTGATTTTCTGGATTTTTTTTCTCATTTTGTCTGTCAGAGTTGAAGAGTACCTATCAGGAAAATTGCAGGCCTCTCTCATCTTTTTAAGTGGGAGAACTTGCACAATTGGTGGCTGACTAAATACTTTTTTGCCCCACTGTATGCAAATATAAATTAATAAGACATCTTCAATAAGAAATAAAGTATTTAGTAATTTATTGAATCTCTAATTTGTACTTTCTTCCCTTAAAAAAAAAAATCACAAACGATATCAGAAACTCTCCAACGGAATGATCTAACAGAGAAAAGGGATGGTGACCATGCACCTTGCTTGGCCAGGTGAGTAGGCTAGCTAGGCTACATTACATAAATCAATTGTATCAGAATAGTAAAGTTCTAAACATCAATGTTTTTTTTAAATCAGAGGTTATTTATAGCCTATTAACAGTCTGAAAGTTATCCATGCTAACACATTCACTTTTTAGCCCCTATGACAACAACAACCACGACGACTACACCAATGACCACAACCATAGAGCTAACCAACTACAACTGCCAAGTCGTACAAAGGTAGAATATTTGACATTGTCAACATCACAATTATTCTTATCATTATATAAATGCCCTCATATCTTTGATAGGGTTGATTTGGATAATCAATGTTGAATTTTCCATTATTGAATGGGGTTGAACATTGTAAATGATTTATCCCAAATGTCTTCCGTGTTTGACTTGTGTTTTTGCAGTGGGAAAGGTGGAACCTAGTGCTCCTGTGATTTGATTGTTTGGGCCCCATTTGGCTGCTGGCTGTGGCCTCCTCTTCAACATCACCGTATCCCATTGCAACCCTGAGTCCTGCATTCACTCACCAATATAGCCCCATGTACCCATTCACTCACCAATATAGCCCCATGTACCCATGAAACACACACCCACCAAACAAAACAAGAGTATTGAACCAACTGATGTAAATATGCTGCCTTCATTTTTCTGTTAGAATGTACACTCTATGACCAAAAGAATGTGGACAGCTGCTCGTTGAACATCTCATTCCAAAATCATGGGGATTCATATGGAGTCGGTCCCCCCCTTTGCTGCTACTCTTCTGGGAAAGCTTTCCGCTAGATGTTGGAACATTGCTGCGGGGACTTGCTTCCATTCAGCCACAAGAGCCTTAGTTAGGTCGGGCACTGATGTTGTGCGATTAGGCCTGGCTGTAGCGTTAAGATTTCCCTTCACTGGAACTAAGGGGCCTAGTCCGAACCATGAAAAACAGCCCTAGATCATAATTTCTCCAACACCAAACATTACAGTTGGCACTATGCATTGGGGCAGGTAGCGTTCTCCTGGCATCTGACAAACCCAGTTTAGTCCGGTGGACTGCCAGATGATTAAACGTGATTCATGCGTTTCCACTGCTCCAAAGTCCAGCGGTGGCGAGCTTTCATATAATTTCCACCACTCCAGCCGATGCTTGGCATTGGGCATGGTGATCTTAGGCTTGTGTGGGGCTGCTCGGCCATGGAAACCCATTTTTGGAAGCTCCCCACGAACATTTATTGTGCTGACATTGCTTCCAGAGGCCGTTTGGAACTCGGTAGTGAGTTTTGCAGAAATGTTGCAACACTCACAGAAGTGTTGCAGAAATGTGACAAACTTACTTTTTGGAAAGGTGGCATCCAATGACAGTGCCACGGTGAAAGTCACTGAGCTCTTAACGCCATTCTACTGCCAATGTTGGTCAAATGAGATTGCATGGCTATACACCTGTCATCAACGGGTGTGGCTGAAATAGCCAAATCCACTAATTTGAAGGGGTGTTCATATACCTTTGTATATATAGTGTAGTAACATTTTCATATACATTTCCATATTTCCATTTTAAATTAATTATAAAAAATATTAAATCAATATTTTTATTTGTTCATTTAAAACGTTACAATTATTTTAATTTAGAACGAAGCAATGCCCACATTACAAAAGACAGGACATTTTCCTTCTTTAATATGTCAAACATGAGTCCTGTTATGATGTATGCAGCCTATAAAATTAGTAGTTGAAAAAAGAGAAGGTCCACACTTTTGGGAGTTTTCTCCCCTAAAAGTCCAACTGAGTTTGTGGTTAGAAAGACAAGTTTCTCTTATTTTTCTATTGTATTCAGGCCGAGAATGGCAACAACATCCTATAGCCAACAACATACTTTTCTAATCCTGGTTAGTGTTTATTATAAAGTAATTACAAGACAGCCCCCCCCCATTGTTTGAGTGATTACATTTTTTAAATAACAATTGAACATATGACATTCACAATGTAGTTAGTGATGCTTATAACACAGGTGATTTATGTAGCTTACTACGTTTGTCTATTCTTCTCACAGGCACAGAGAGACGGAAGACGGTGCGACGTCTCTACTATCAACCATTTAGTTTGTTCTATTACATACATTTTTACTGAGACATTTGTTCCGTAACACCATTGAAATAGTAGAATTCTCGCTCTCTTCATTTAATCAACATAATAGCTTTATGGCAGATTTGTGTAGATGATTCATGTCGTCACTCAGTCTAATGACGAGATATGTATTGCTTATAGCTTAGTTTAAAATGATGTTATGAGATACTTTTCTCCTTCTCATGGCCTGTAAATTAAACCAAAGACAAAAGCTCTGCAGTGAAACTTCAATAAAACCAAGGTAACATTTTCTAACTCAAATTGTTGGAATTCTTCCCGATACTCATATTTACTTTCTTCCTAGAATTCTATGAATGTTTGGTAGAAATGTGCCATATAAAGCAATATTTTGGAATACTTTAATTATTGAACCATAGTGTACGTAATTGTGCGTGTTCTTGTTACTGTAGGACCATGTTAGAGTGAACCTCTATCTCCGTTACTCTCTATTAGTAACCTCTTACAAATCTGAATGAAAAGACAGAAATGGTGAAACCACATCGATTTTTTTGATGTTTTATTTACGACACTCAAATTCTACTCCTCAAGCGCCGAAGGCCGTTGCTTAAACAAAAGACAAAAAAAGAAGACTTGAGTCGAGGTTGAACACACATTCCAAAACTCAAGAGGTGGAAGGAGCTTTGTAAAATAAAATTAAAAACACCTGCGCTGCTTTGTACAAGCGAAAGATGGTCCTAATATTACATGTGAAAATGTTTCTAAAATAGTATGACTTTCTTCCCTTTAACTGCAACACAGATATACAGTAAGTTCCCTATACCGAAAGACCCTCTTACACAAATGTATTATAATACTGTCATGTCTTGTTATAGGCATTCATTTATTTATTGGCAATGTACATTTTAGGTTACCCCATGTTAGTTACAAAAAGTATTTTTCTGTTTTCGATTGTTGAGGGTGCCACAAGGAGTTACTCCAGACACATGAATGCTGAATACACACAACACCATTATTATTTGTATTTATTTAATTAGAATTCCCATTTCCAAAATATCTCTCAAGTTTTAAGTTTGAGACCTGCACCTAAATATGTATAATTCTGTGATACCATTTTGGGGAAATAATCCACAAAGCTTTGGACTTTTTGACTAGAAGTGATAGCCCTTTAGACTGTGTAAATGACAGTGTCCTCATATCTAGAGCAAGTCTTTACAGTATACAAACAAAGACAGTTTACAGACATAGTGAATGCCTAAGTTAACTTCTGTGTCCACTTTCTGAAACCAATAAATGTTTTTATAAGGCAAAGTACACACATATATAAACCCTTCTTAATAGATATTGCTTTACAGAAAGTAAATATATAGAATTGCTCACAGATGCATCCATATCAAGCAGATCATTTCCTGTAAATCCTTTTATAAATCGTTTCAATATTGAGCAGACTATGCTGTACACTAGTGTATTATGGTGGGTGTCCACTTAAGAGAAAACTCACTCTTCTGTGTACAACAATATTGGACAGACGTCCCAATCCTACATAACCCCTATATACTGTTCCTAAACACATGACACTCACTATTACCCCCAACGCTGTAGCAATGTTGCAGCAACATCACTGCAACGTTGGGGCAATGCAGACAGTTAGCTAGGATGGACAGTCAGTCAGGCCACTTGAAAGGCAAAGCCCAGATTAAATTTTCCTTACAGGATTGGACAGATTCTCTGTTCAATCCTGGGAAATAAATCAGGACAAACTCCCTCCCTCGCTCGCTCTCGTTCCCTCTCTTTATTTTGCTCTCCTCATCTCAAATGAAAGAAACCAAAACCTAGTACAATCTTCTGTCATGTGCGAAACCAAGCAGGAAAGGCGTTGCACACTGTGGTGTGTGTGTGTGTGTGTGCACATGTGTGTAAGTGTGTGGTCATGTTTTTTTTAAATCCAGCATATGTTCTCCACCATTTAGAAAAATAGAGTCATTCACAGCAGCTCCCTCGAGTGGCGCCACCGTGTGGCAGGGGACTTGTAGTGCGCTAGAAACCTGCAATATATCAGAAACGTACATCAGTCAATGTCACAGGAGAATAATCAAAAACCTGTCATAATAAGTATGCCAGGCCAGTAGATTCAGACTAAAAAGTATGTATGCTAGTACTTTAGGGAATAAGAGACATGCAAGCATGCATTACAGCCACATTGTCTCCCAAGTGGCGCAGCGGTCTAAGGCACTGCATCTCCGCTAGTTGCGTCACTACAGACAACCTGGTTCGAATACAGACTGTATCACAACCGGCCGTGATTGGGAGTCCCATAGGGCGGCACACAATTGACCCAGCATCGTCTGAGTTTGGCCGGTGTAGGCCGTCATTGTTAATAAGAATGTGTTCTTAACTGACTTGCCTAGTTAAATACAGGTTAAAAAATAAATAAAAACTGTTTCAATAAAGATGGTTGAGTCTTGTAGTCCTTACATAGATGTCTAGCTCTTGCCATCCTTATTTGTGGATGCTGACACTACGTCTGAACTCAGCTGTCCAGACAGATGGTCTGTGGATGACGGATCCTCCTTCCTTTGTTTCTGAGGCAAAAGTTCAAGTCAATTAGAGGACATTGATATCAAATCACATGAATATGGGCATGTATCTCAAATTATTATTAGGATCTAATTTCATTCATGTTTTCTATAGTATCCTTACCTTTGACTTTGACCTTGACTTGGTCTGCAACAAAAAAAGTTGAGACCTTGGTCAGAGTGGATTTAACTTCAGGGGGCACCATGGTCATATGTGATATGGGAGACTTGTAAGAAGTCTGGTTAACACTAGAGGGCGCTGTAAGACAATCAACAACGACTGTCTCTATAACCAAATAATCAATGGTTAGTTAGACTGGGTTTCAATTAAATCGAGGGTTATAAGCAATGTATTTTAAATGCAATGTCTGATTGAGCTGACAAAAGCAGCTTTTGCCGTGAATGCAATCTCCGCGACCGCAGGAACATTGCCTTTTAAAGCTGAATTGCCTATAACCCACAATTGGATTAAATCTCGGCCTTCGTTTGCTTTTCCTAAACTAGAAGTCTACATTAGAAAAATGTGTGAATGTTTTGAGACATAACTAATATGAAAGCCACGGAGACATACAACTACAATGGTAAAATGTTACTATTTTGACATAATTATTGTAATGAGACCATGTTGCTGCTAGATACCCTCCTCACCTTTGGCTTGTCTCCCTTGGATTTGAACTCGGGGGTGTCTGGGAGCAGGGTGCCTGCCAGGTCATCCAGGACAGGGGCAGACATGGGCTGGACAGAGAAACACAAACAGCCAGTCAATTCATTAACCTGCCAACCAACAGAACATCTCAGGGCCTGTATTCAAAAAGCATCTCAGCGTAGGAGTGCTGATTTAGGATTAGGTCTCACCCCTGTCTATATAATCTTATTCATTATGATCTAAAAGGCTAAACTGATCCTAAATCAGCCCTCCTACTCTGAGACTCACTTTAGTGGTCTGTTAGGTTGTTAGTGTGCAGTAGGTAAGTACCTCCAGTCTGGGCTGTCTCTGCTCTGTTGTCACGGCTACTGAGGCTGCAGCTGGACCAGCGGATGAAGACAAGTCTCTAGACAAGAGGTCAAGGGCCTTGCTGTCATCCATCGACGGCTGTAAGGAGAGAAGAAGATGGTCGCTTATGTACTGTACATCTGGTTTACATGACTTAAACATGACCTTTAGGAGTTGCAACACAGTATGACATTGAATATGACGGATCTGTGCGTTTCTAGATACAATTGGACAGAAACCTCACCTGCTTGCGTCTAACATCAGCCTGGACTTTGACCTCTGCCATTGCCTTTGAAAATAAAAGAAACATAACCTTATTCAGCCTTGTTTACACCCTATATCCACCTCACATAACTTATTGGCACAAGGTAAACTGTTTTTTATTATTTAGTCCAAAAGTGATCTGAATGGTACAGTACTATTTATGGTTTATTGCAAAATGTTCTGGGTGTGTAGTGGAGTGTAAATACACAAAGGTTGTTTACCCATTTATTTGCACACCTATTAGCATTTATGTTAACATTAGCACATTAGATTAGCATGTTCAGGATTCCCCATTTTATTTCCTACTACAACTATGGACATATTACCTTTCGGTCTTTCTCTGTGGGCCGGTACTCAACTGGAAGGCTATCATCCCTCTCCCCCACTTTGGTAAGCTTCTCCTCTATAACCTTTTTCTCCTAGGATGAGCAGAGAGCAGACTGATGTCAAATAGCCAATATGAGCTAATGCTATCTGCTACAGGTTTAGTTGCATTGCGGTAAAGCTTCTATTTTGACCAAGGAATAATCTCGAAAATGCAGATTATTTAGCCTTTGTGCAACAAAACTGCCTAAGGCAATTTTCCGTCACACTTTAAACTAAGTATAACTTATGTAGGCTTAATGAAGCATGCATAAACCCTTTATAAAACCTAAGTACCTTGACGATGTCTCTGACTGAGACAGGAGCAGGCTCTGGGATAGGAGCCTTGTCCATCAGGGAGTCTGACAAGGTATCCAGAGCATCTACTGTCCCTCTAGATAGCTACACACACATACACTGACAAGTTACAATGGGAATCTGACTGACCCGATATCTTGGACGTGAATGAAGCATAAGACAACAATGATGTCACATGAAGTGTGTCTCAGTACCTGGCGGTCAACAGCAGATTTGACTGCAGGAGCAACAGCTGGGGCTACAAAGTCCCCTGCCAGGGCATCCAAGGCAAAGTCATCTGAGGCCTGGAGACAGAAGAGAGAGAAATGAAAAAACAAGAACACGGCATGTTAATTAAGCTGTTATACTACTGATAATGAAAAAACGAAGAGACGTAAGCAGCTAGACATAAAAACACATATTGGATGATCATAGATCTATACAGAGCAGACCAATCAGCGGATGGTTTGATAAGTGAACGATCAATCGTAGAGAGTGTTGTTCACCTGTGTGGGAGGAGCTGGGGGGCAGAGGACAGGAGCATGGACAGCTGGAGCCACACAGGAAGACATGAAGTCACCTGACAAGATCTCCAGAGCCTCACCAGAGTCCATGGAGGGCTGGGGGGAGAGAGAGAGAGATTCCCTCGCTTCAAAAATTCCTGGTTCTCTTTAGTGCTGGTTCCTTCTGGTTCTTCTAAAAGTGATACAGAATTTGTCCTCTTATCTCCCAATGACTTGCATTCTGCCAATATGAGACTCACCTCTGGCTTCAGAGGAGGCAGGTCTTTGACTTTGTTTTCTGTGAACCTGTACTTTGGTGGGAGTGTGTCATCTCGCTCACCCACAAAAACTCCCTTCTTCGATGTGAGTTTGCCCTCCTGAAGAGCAGAAATTAACACAAAATAATGTCACACACAAGTTTCGCACCTGTGGCCATACGAAATACCACATTAACTCTTTCCGTCACAGCAGGAGTTTCTGTCATCTTCAGGCTAAACAATTCAGCTATGAGCCCCATAAATAAAGAATAAAGAAAGGGAATACAAGTCCGTGTGAGTATACCGTGACTATGTCCTCATGTCTGATCTTGGGAGGTTCAGGTGCTGGTTCTGGTGCAGGCAGAGAGTCTCCCAGAGCACTGAGAGCATCCAGGGACATGGAGCCACCCTGGAGACACACAGACAGAGGGGGGAAGAGGGGACAGAGAGAGACACACAGACAGAGAAAGGAACACAGAGGCAGAGAGGGGGGAAGTGGGACATAGGGAGGGAGATTAGATCATGTGATCAACAGTACACTGGATGGTGCATAGAACATGAACAACTGCAATACATCTCTACTGGTCTTCCGTAAAATACTAGTATTTCATTGGTTGTTAGATAGAAACTTTAGCCCTCAAATGACAAACCCCATCTGTCTTGGGCTTCACAACCCGACATAAGTATAACATAGAATAGTTGAAGAGTTTGTTGTCTATTTGCATGAATATAGCATTTTTGATGACAAAGTACTCCACACAACAGTAGCACAGCGTCAGCTGCAACATTGGACATCCCAGTTTAACACTGGACATAAGCGTTTGTCACTGTTTATTGTGTATTATGCATGGCTTATGTTATGTAGTCTTGCAGGATGTAGGACCTGCTTTCTTTGGTGTTATTTACCTTTTCCACCTTAGCTTTCTTGTCAACGGGGGGAGCAGGAGACTTGGTCACAGGTGCAGACTTAAACTCTTCAGCTTTCTGGAAGAAGAAGAGAGATTATTTGGTTTGTTAAATACTGTTTCTTAGGTTCTAGTTAAGAGGAACAGGGGAACGTTCATTTGAAGCCTTCACTAGAAAGCTGTCTTTACAGAACATTAAAATTACATCACAGTTGTGATAAACTATTACAGCTGACACTGTCAAAATGATATGACATGTACATCTTGTAAGCATCATTAATATGTCATGAGATGATAAGCAGTAGGTGGCTAGGAAGTCAGCTGTCCAACAAGATAGCCTATATTGTGCTATGTGTCATTATGACTGTGTTATGTCAGTTGACACAACTTGATATTGGTTCTCATAACAGTTTACCATCTCATGCTAATAACAGTTTTACAATGAAGGGTTGAAGAAAAATATTATCAGTCTTTGTTTACCTTGATGGGAGCGGGTGGAGGTGGAGCAAACTTTGAGAAGCCAGCAGACAAGGCATCAATGGCAGCCAAGTCTTCCACTTTCTGTCAACAGATGAAATATCATTGGGTTATAATGACACCTCACTTCTTATTTACAATATCACTGGTCAGGACCTCAGTCTCACCCAAAAGACTATGGGACTAATAATCATTCTGTAACCTTATGCATGTTTTAGGGAACAGGGCTCTAAATTATTTATAAGTGATTATAACCTGTTAATAGTGCAAAGTCTCACCTTCTCCTGTTTCTGAGGGATGGGAGGCATAGAGGTTGTGAACCCAAAGGACAGGGAGTCCAGAGCCTTATCTGTGCTCATGGGTTTCTGATACAAGTAAACAAACAAGCAAACAAATAACCTCAGTTATACACAAAGCATTACAGTAACAGTTTTGCCTTCAACTGCACCACTAGAGGGCGAGTCAAAATAACTCAAACCATTTAAAAGAGACCAGGAGCAAAAGAACCGACACACCCACCAATGAAGAAGAGTTTGTTGTCTATTTGCATGGATATAGCATTTTTGATGACAAAGTACTCCACACAACAGTAGCACAGCGTCAGCTGCAACATATGACATCCCAGTTTAACACTGGACATAAGCGTTTGTCACTGTTTATTGTGTATTATGCATGGCTTATGTTATGTAGTCATGCAGGATGTAGGACCTGCTTTCTTTGGTGTTATTTACCTTTTCCACCTTAGCTTTCTTGTCAACGGGGGGAGCAGGAGACTTGGTCACAGGTGCAGACTTAAACTCTTCAGCTTTCTAGAAAAAGAGAAAGATTATTTGGTTTGTTAAATACTGTTTCTTAGGTTCTAGTTGAGAGGAACAGGGGACAGCTAATTTCAAGCTTTCACTAGAAAGCTGTCTTTACAGAACGTTAGCATGACATATCAGTTGTCATAAGCTATTACAGCTGACACGGTGTTAAAATGATATGTCATGGTCATCTTGTATGTATCATAAATACAACATGTCATTAGCATTAGCAGTAGGTGGCTAGCAAGTTAGCTGTCCAACAAGCTAGGCTACATTGTGCTGTGTCATTATGACTGTGCTATGTCAGTTGACATTGGTTCTCATAACAATTTACCATCTCATGCTAATGACAGTCTGAAGGGTTGAAGAACAATAATTATCAGTCTTTGTTTACCTTGATGGGAGCGGGTGGAGGTGGAGCAAAGTTGGAAAAGCCAGCAGACAAGGCATCAATGGCAGCCAAGTCTTCCACTTTCTGTCAACAGATTAAATATTATCGAGTTATAATGACATCACTTTAGGGCTGGGCGATACATTGAATTCATTCGATTTTTTGTTCTTGCGCGATATTCCAAATGCCTGTACCGCAAGAATCGAGGTTGTTATTTATATTTTTTAAGAGCGTTTACTTCCGCTTGTTCTCGTGTTGTATTTTTGGTCTCGTCTCTTTCGCTCCTTCTGTGCGGTGTGCATTGTTATGGGTGTAAGATGGCACAGTGATGCCATCTGTTGGTAAATGTTCATTACTGCAACTCTTGTGTTTTACCGGGGTGCTTGAGATACCCGGATGTGTTGTGATGTACTGAACAAGACTGGTAACTCGCATCAATGCCTCTGTCTCGTCATTTAGCATTCAAACATGGTGTCAGAGTCGGATAACTAACCATGCTTTCCGCAAATTAGAGTCACCTGCTCTGGTTTACAAACAAATGCTTATTTGTGTAAAATTTCGCCCGGAATTGGCCTTAAGCTAGAGTGAGTTTGCTAGTTAGCTTCAGTGTTGTTAGCACCGGTTAGACATGGCAGCGAACATTCCCCCTCCCGCCGTTATGAAGCTCAGCGGGGATTGGAGCACGAACTGGGATACGTTTAGAGGTGAATGGGAGGACTACGCGCTAGCAACGGGACTTCTGGAAAAGGAAGATGAGGTAGTGGCTGCCACTTTGAGGACTATAATGGGAACTGAATGCCGACACGTATACAAACACAACCTGAACCTAACAGCAGCACAGCAAGGTAACGCTATAGCTATTCTTGATGCTCTTGAACATTACTTTACGCCAGCAAAGAACGTCATCTACGAGCGTTATGTTTTCGGTCGTTGCAAACAGGAGGACGGGGAGTCCATTGACAGCTTTGTCACTAGGTTAAGGGAAAAGGCAGCTACATGTGACTATGGTGCTTTAAGAGATGAACTGATCAGAGATACGATTGTGCTTGGCATAACGGATGAGGGCACCCGCAGACGTTTGCTGAGAGAACGTGACCTGACGCTGGCCTTGGCAGTGGAGACATGCCGTGCAGCAGAGCTTACTGATATACGGATGAGGTCCATGGAGCTAGAAAGGCAACATACGGACAATGTAAATGCTACATTCAGGCAGCCAGTAAAGAAATTCCCCTTTGCCACAGCTAATGCTAATACTACAGCCAACTCTGCAGTAGACAACCTCAATACATGCCGATATTGTGGCATTTCTCATGGACGAGGAAAAGAACACTGCCCAGCCTATGGAAAAATATGCAAATCCTGTGGTACAGCTAATCACTTCACAAGGGTCTGCATGAAAAGCAAGAGAAAGGAGGGTAAAGTGCACTCCATGGAAACAAACACAGATGAATGGAACGACAGCACAGAGGATGTACATGCTAGCGAGTGCATAGGGGCAGTGAGGGCAAAAGGACAAAAGTGGTTTGTCACTCTGCTACTTAATAATAAACCACAGCAATGCCAGCTAGATTCAGGGGCCACATGCAACGTTATGAGCCTTAAAGACAAAAGGAGGCTTGCGCCCAGAGACAAACTCACACAGAGTAGCACCAAGCTGAAACTGTATTCAGGCCAGTTCATGACCTCTTTAGGCCTGTTTGTGACAGAGTGTGTTTTACGTGGCCAGAAATACACCCTTGAGTTTGAAATAGTTGAGGCTAGTCAACAGCCATTACTGTCAGGTTCTACATGCGAGCGCCTTGGACTTATTAACTTCACCATCCCAGCTGATCTTAACATTATAGACAAAGTCCAGGCTGGGCCCCTGAGCAAGGAGACACTCCTAAGCAAGTACCATGATGTCTTCAACGCACCGGTCGAGTCAGTTCCTGGGGAAGTCCACTTTGAGTTGGACGCAGAAATCCAGCCTGTCCAGTGTGCACCCCGCAATGTACCAGTGGCCATGAAAGCAGCTACGAAGGCTCAGCTTGACAAATACGAAGCAGATGGCCACATCATATCCGTCACCGAGCCTACGGACTGGATAAGTAATATGGTTATCGTCAAGAAACCAGACAAGCTACGGATATGCATTGATCCTAAACACCTCAACCGGGCTCTGCGACGTTCACATTACATTATGCCCACGTTGGAGGATGTTCTTTACAAGCTCCCAAAGGCCAGAGTCTTCACGCTCGTGGATGCCAGAGATGCCTTTCTGCAGTGCAAGCTCGACGAGCCCAGCAGCTACATGACCACCTTTTGGACACCCTGGGGCAGGAAGAGGTGGTTGAAGCTTCCGTTTGGTGTCTCCGTGGCTCCAGAGGTGTATCAGCGGAAACAGCATGAGCTGTTGATGGGACTTAGTGGCGTGGAACCCATAGCAGATGACATTCTCGTAGTGGGCTGTGGGGACAGTGATGAGGAGGCAGAATGTGACCATGACGCCAAGCTGCTGGCCCTGATGGTCAGATGCAGACAGGTCAAGCTAAGGCTAAGCATAAAAAAGCTTCAGTTTAAAGTGCCAGAGGTCCGCTTTCATGGGCACATCTTGTCCTCCACCGGATTGAAGGCGGATCCTGAAAAAGTGAAGGCTGTCTTGGAAATGCCCCACCCATCTGACGTGAAGGGAGTGCAGCGCTTCGTCGGATTCGTCACCTACCTGGCCAAATTCCTACCGCGGCTCTCTGAAGTGTGTGAGCCACTGAGGAGGCTCATGGACAAGGACACCATCTGGCATTGGCTCCCAAAACATGACGCAGCGGTGAGGGAAATAAAACAACTGGTCACCCAGACACCTGTACTGCGATACTACAATGTGTCAAAACCTGTCACGATTCAGAGTGACTCAAGCCAGTATGGACTTGGCTGTTGCCTCATGCAGGAGGGCCAGCCTGTGGCATTCGCCTCTAGGGCACTCACCCCAACAGAGCAGAACTATGCCCAGATAGAGAAGGAGTGCCTCAGCATTGTGTTTGCATGCCAACGCTTCCACCACTACCTGTACGGGCGCGACAATATTACCGCAGAGACCGATCACAAGCCCCTTATTGCTATATTCAGCAAGCCTCTCCTGAATGCCCCAAAACGACTGCAGAGCATGCTACTGGCCCTACAAAACTACAACCTCAAGGTGGTGTATAAGCCAGGGCCAGAGATGTATGTGAGTGACACGCTCAGCAGGGCTACTGCATCAGGCACTCACACACGCTCCATGCATGAACAACACGCAGTGTGCAGCTTGCAAACAGAGCAAGTGGATGTTGAACACATCAACCAGGCTGACTACCTTAATGTTACGGACCAGCGCTTTATACAAATCAGACAGCACACAGACAGGGACGGGCAACTCCAGGCATTGAGGTCTGTGATTCTGATGGGCTGGCCCGACTGCAGGGAAGAAACTGCTTTAGCCGTCAGGGAATATTGGCCAATCAAAGAGGAGCTCAGTGTTCAAAACGGAGTGATATTCAAGAGTCAGAGAGTCGTTATTCCCCGGTCTCTGCGCCCTGAGATGTTGGCACGCGTGCACTCAAGTCACATAGGAGGTGAGGCCTGTTACAGACAAGCACGTGACACACTGTATTGGCCAGGAATGCAGAGTGAAATTAAAGACTATGTCAGTAAATGCACAATCTGCAATGAATATGCCATTGAGCAACAGAGAGAGACGATGATGTCCCACGAGCTACCGATGCGCCCCTGGCAGATAGTAAGTCTAGATCTCTTCCAGCACAGTGGCAAAGACTTTCTGCTGGTAGTCGATCATTACTCAGACTTTTGGGAGATCGACCTCCTCCCCGACCTCTCAGCAGAGACAACGATCAAACGCTGCAAGGCTCAGTTTGCCCGCTATGGACAGCCAGATAGGGTAATTTCAGACAATGGACCCCAATTCTCAGGAGTTGAGTTCCGAAAATTTGCTGCAGGATGGGAATTCGAGCACGTCACTTCATCACCACGACACCCAAAAGCTAATGGGAAGGCAGAGTCCGCAGTAAAAATCGCAAAGAACCTCTGCAAAAAGGCTCTGCGAGAGGGCAAAGATGCCTGGAAAGCAATCCTGCAGTGGCGCAATACCCCGACAGAAGGCATGGACAGCAGCCCGGCACAGCGCCTCATGGCACGGCGCTTAAAAGCAGCTCTGCCAGTAGCCAGCACTCTCCTGGAGCCATGTGTGGTGACAGACGTGCTGGTGAAGCTACGTCACAGAAGACAGGTCTCCAAGTTAATCTACGACAAATCAGCAAAAGACTTACCTGAGCTCAGGGTGGGTGAAACGGTGCGAATGAAGCCACTACCAGGGGACCGGGCAGGCCTCTGGAGACTCGGATCCTGTGTACAGAAAGTGGCACCACGCTCCTACTTGGTCGAAGTGAATGGATCACTGTACCGTCGTAACAGGGTTGACCTTCGGATTGCTGAGCCAGCACCTACTCAGAACCCTGATGGTCAAAGGGGTCGCATGACAAAAGACAGAACCCCAGCAAGTCACATGGGCCCTGAGGCACTGGGCGAAGAGCCAGGGGATCACAGGTCGGCCGCTCCCTCACCCATCAATTCTCCCCTTAGACATTCAGGTGACACGCCTGTGCGGGAACCCGCAGTCCTCGCAGACAAGCCCCCTGTCTTTTCACGATGCGGGCGTCTGTCCCAGCCACCAAAAAGACTTAATCTGTAGGTTTCCCATCAGGGATTGTTGACAGAGATAAAAGTGAAGAGAATATCAAAATGTGTTGTTGTTCTGGAAAAAAAAAAAAAAAAAAAAAAAATACTAAACTGTTCATGTTGGAAATTGTTACTAGGTTTGTTTTGTTAGTGAATTGACACCTCCTGTCCTATTTTATTAAAGGGAAGATGTTATGGGTGTAAGATGGCACAGTGATGCCATCTGTTGGTAAATGTTCATTACTGCAACTCTTGTGTTTTACCGGGGTGCTTGAGATACCCGGATGTGTTGTGATGTACTGAACAAGACTGGTAACTCGCATCAATGCCTCTGTCTCGTCATTTAGCATTCAAACATGCATCTCCCCATTTACACGAGGTCTATATATAATGAAGAGATGCACGTCTCCGCCTTAACAAGCTTAGGTCCAAAATAAACCCATAGAAACGCATTGATTGGGCTTATTTTGGACAGATTTGATCGAGAGCGAACCCTTTCGCTTTGCCTCTCTCTCTATGATTTACACACTTGTCCTCTCACGCCTCAAAGTTGAGAGATCACATCTTCCTCTCTGACAAGCGGTTTCAACTCGCTATTTGCATTTTAGTTTTGGTGCAACAGAATCGGTCATATGGACACCAAAACACATTGAAACATTATTTTACTGTAATAGGGGATAAGTTAACTTTTCTAATGATATCCTTTTTATATCTCAACTACTCAAATTGCGCGCAGAGGCGACACGTCTAAAACTAGAGTATTAAAGAAATTGATTGAGCTCACGCATTGGGTACCGCTAGCAGCATTTTAGCCACATTCTGTTGTACTCGCGGTCTCGCCAGTGTTTTATAAATGTGCAATAAGCATAACAAACTATTATATACGGAATTGGCAATTCGTTCTCATTCTGAGAAATAAGGTAGACCACCTGAATTCAACATCTGAACAAAGTGGACAGGCTAACATGCTTTAAAAAACGGTTGGAGACAGACAAAAGGGTGTGTTCATAACAATTAAACTGTTCAACCTTGCTACCTAGCAAATAGATCCAAGCTGGCTAAACTTGAAATATAAAAAGATTAGCTAAAGATTAGATATTGAGACCTGTGCTCATTTTATATAGCCTAATGCCTACTACAAGAACTTAGTCATTATTAGTGAATGTGCATTATGCTTGGTTCTACTTACATTTGTAACAAAAAAGGGCATTTTCACAGACAGACTTGAAAGCCAGATCAGTAATTATGGCAAAAAAAGCAGGTTAAACTATTGTGATAAAATAATGAAATGATTAGTTGGTCTTATGGTTGTGGAAGGCTTGTACACCAAATACAGTGCATTTGGAAAGAATTCAGACCCTTTCCCTTCTTCCACATTTTGTTAAATTACATTCTTATTCTAAAATGTATTACATAATTTCTCCCTTTATTAATCTACACACAATACCCGATAACGACAATGTGAAAACAGGTTGTTTTTTGTTGTTGCTAATTTCTAAAAAATAAATACTGTATTTACATAAAAATGTAAAATGGTACAGTAGACATCCTTCACTGCGTCCAATGCACTTTGAGTCTCTGTTACTGTGCCCATCTGTTAATTCATGATCTTGGATACATTGTGTGAAAACAGCGAAAAAATGACAATGACACAAACAAGTGATCAATGATAGCCCCCTAACCCCAGGGATAGCTCCACCCTCAAGAGCCTTGTACTGTAGCGTGGTTAATACACCAAAGTAAACTGGAGTCTACCTTAGTCTGTGGCCCCTTCAGAGAGGCATCTCCAGCCGCAGCAGCTGGTGCAGCAACAGCCGTAACCAACTTAGCAGGATCCTTTTTAGCCATGTCAACTTGGCTTGATGTGGTGGGCACACTCTATAAACGCATATGGTTCAAGCCATTAGACGAGGTGCAGAGAAGAGTTCAGAGTGCTGCGCATAATCTCACAGTCAGTTTACTGGAGTGATAGGATGATTGTTAGCAGCTTGTCTGTTATTGGTAATGGAAAGGAAAGTTGCCGTGAGAAGAGAAGTACCTGACCAGAATTTGTAGTCACAGTTTAGCAGAGTAAAAGGAAGGTAAACAAACCCCATCAACCAAAACCAGGTAAACAAACCCCATCAACCTAAACCAGGTAAACAATCCCAGAAGCAATACTATATATGGTGTGATGCAACCAGAAGAAAAAGTGGAAATATATTGTGGTTTTTCTGTGGTGACAACAGATGTGACAGACATGGGTTGTCTTGACGTGTTGAGCATACCACAAATGTGGGCATGCTGGGAAGACTTAAAAGTAAGCATAAGAGTGTCTGTCCACTTCCCACTTAGACACAGACACCTTCTAGGCCAGAAGTAAGGAAGTCCAAAGCAGAGATATGTTTTGAAATATATCGGCAGAGAGAAGAGGAAGATAGAATACCATATAAAGGGGTGGATGAACGACTAAAACCTCAAGATCACGGGAGAGATGAGGAAGACATAACACATGGAATAATGACCCAGGAAGAGTGTGTTGAATGGGGAAGTGAGCGTAAAGAGAGCCAGGTCGCGTAAAGAATAAAGATCCAAAGAGAGAGGCCCCACACTCCTCGACTGTCTGCCATCTACCTTGGCTGTCTGTTCCGGAGATTCTTGAAGCTTTGGTACTTCAGCTTTCCATGGCGTTGTTGCCTCCCCTACAATATTGCCTCCTCCCGTGGTAAGAGGTGTAGCTTTGGCTGGGTACATGGGTGCTGGCTACAATCAAGGATTAATTAATACTCAATGTATACAACAGAAAAATAATAAATTCAATGTATTGACACCCTGTAACAACAGTTAATGCAATAACACTGGTTAATGTAATAACTTATCTGAATGTAATAAATATAGATGTTTAATGTAATAAAATTGGTAAACTTAATAACTAATAATAGAGAGAAAAGTGAGAGATGTTTTACCTCTTTGGCTGCCTTAGCTCCTGGGGGAACTACTTCCACCTGTACCTGTAACCCAGAGCAGGAGAGGTTAGTGAATAAAACACTAGGCTACTATCTGGGATACTGCTCAGCTCCTATACCCAACTGAGCTTCTGGATGGCTGTGGGCTCAATTCAACCAAACCTACATAGGTAGAACTCATGCAGGAACAAGAGCACCCTCTTTCTAATGTAGTCAAAAAAAATTGCAGAATGGTAAATCAGGTGGCAGGTAGCCGAGCGGTTAAGAGCTTTGGGCCAGTAACCGAAAGGTTGCTGATTCGAATCCCTGAGCCGACTAGGTGAACAATCTGTCGATGTGCCCTTGAGCAAGGTACTTAACTCTAATTGCTCCTGTAAGTCCCTCTGGATAAGAGCGTCTGATAAATGGCTAAAATGGTACAGTAGAAATCCTTCACTGCATCCAATGCACTGAGGAGTCTCTGTTACTGTGTCAGTCTGTTAATTCATGATCTTCGATACATTGTGTGAAAACAGCGAAAAAATGACAATGTCACAGTTTAGTAGAGTAATAGGAAGGTAAACAAACCCCATCAACCTAAACCAGTTAAACAAACCCCATCATCCTAAAGCAGATAAACAAACCCCATCAACCTAGAAACTGTAGCCCTCATATGACAAACCCCATCTGTCTTGGGCTTGGTGGCCAGTGGGGAGTCCAATCCGGACATCAGAGAGAAGTCATCAGCAAACTGAAACACAAACACAAGTCAATAGATAACAGCTTCACAACCCGACATAAGTATAACATAGAATAGTTGAAGAGTTTGTTGTCTATTTGCATGGATATAGCATTTTTGATGACAAAGTACTCCACACAACAGTAGCACAGCGTCAGCTGCAACATTGGACATCCCAGTTTAACACTGGACATAAGCGTTTGTCACTGTTTATTGTGTATTATGCATGGCTTATGTTATGTAGTCATGCAGGATGTAGGACCTACTTTCTTTGGTGTTATTTACCTTTTCCACATTAGCTTTCTTGTCAACGGGGGGAGCAGGAGACTTGGTCACAGGTGCAGACTTAAACTCTTCAGCTTTCTGGAAGAAGAAGAGAGATTATTTGGTTTGTTAAATACTGTTTCTTAGGTTCTAGTTGAGAGGAACAGGGGACAGCTCATTTCAAGCTTTCACTAGAAAGCTGTCTTTACAGAACGTTAGCATGACATATCAGTTGTCATAAGCTATTACAGCTGACACTGTGTTAAAATTATATGTCATGGTCATCTTGTATGTATCATAAATACAACATGTCATTAGCATTAGCAGTAGGTTGCTAGCAAGTTAGCTGTCCAACAAGCTAGGCTACATTGTGCTGTGTCATTATGACTGTGCTATGTCAGTTGACATTGGTTCTCATAACAGTTTACCATCTCATGCTAATGACAGTCTGAAGGGTTGAAGAACAATAATTATCAGTCTTTGTTTACCTTGATGGGAGCGGTTGGAGGTGGAGCAAAGTTGGAAAAGCCAGCAGACAAGGCATCAATGGCAGCCAAATCCTCAACTTTCTGTCAACAGATTAAATATTATCGAGTTATAATGACATCTCACTTTAGGGCTGGGCGATACATTGAATTCATTCGATTAATTAGATTTTTTGTTCTTGCGCGATATTCCAAATGCCTGTACGCAAGAATCGAGGTTGTTATTTATCTTTTTTAAGAGCGTTTACTTCCGCATGTTCTCGTGTTGTATTTTTGGTCTCGTCTCTTTCGCTCCTTCTGTGCGGTGTGCATCTCCCCATTTACACGAGAGGTCTGTATATAATGAAGAGATGCACGTCTCTGCCTTAGCAAGCTTAGGTCTAAAATAAACCCATAGAAACGCATTGATTGGGTTTATTTTGGACAGATTTGATCGAGAGCGAACCCTTTCGCTTTGCCTCTCTCTCTATGATTTACACACCTGTCCTCTCACGCCAACAAAGTTGAGAGATCACATCTTCCTCTCTGACAAGCGGTTTCAACTCGCTATTTGCATTTTAGTTTTGGTGCAACAGAATCGGTCATATGGACACCAAAACACATTGAAACATTATTTTACTGTAATAGGGGATAAGTTAACTTTTCTAATGATATCCTTTTTATGTCTCAACTACTCAAATTGCGCGCAGAGCCGACACGTTTAAAACTAGAGTATTAAAGAAATTGATTGAGCTCACGCATTGGGTACCGCTAGCAGCATTTTAGCCACATTCTGTTGTACTCGCGGTCTCGCCAGTGTTTTATAAATGTGCAATAAGCATAACAAACTATTATATACGGAATTGGCAATTCGTTCTCATTCTGAGAAATAAGGTAGACCACCTGAATTCAACATCTGAACAAAGTGGACAGGCTAACATGCTTTAATAAAAGGTTGGAGACAGACAAAAGGGTGTGTTCATAACAATTAAACTGTTCAACCTTGTTACCTAGCAAATAGATCCAAGCTGGCTAAACTTGAAATATAAAAAGATTTGCTAAAGATTAGATATTGAGACCTGTGCTCATTTTATATAGCCTAATGCCTACTACAAGAACTTAGTCATTATTAGTGAATGTGCATTATGCTTGGTTCTACTTACATTTGTAACAAAAAAGGGCATTTTCACAGACAGACTTTAAAGCCAGATCAGTAATTATAGCAAAAAAAGCAGGTTAAACTATTTTGATAAAATAATGAAATGATTAGTTGGTCTTATGGTTGTGGAAGGCTTGTACACTATATACAGTGCATTCGGAAAGAATTCAGACCCTTTCCCTTCTTCCACATTTTGTTAAATTACAGCCTTATTCTAAAATGGATTACATAATTTCTCCTCTTATTAATTTACACACAATACCCCATAATGACAAAGTGAAAACAGGTTGTTTTTTTTGTTGCTAATTTCTAAAAAATAAATACCGTATTTACATAAAAATGTAAAATGGTACAGTAGACATCCTTCACTGCGTCCAATGCACTTTGAGTCTCTGTTACTGTGCCCATCTGTTAATTCATGATCTTGGATACATTGTGTGAAAACAGCGAAAAAATGACAATGACACAAACAAGTGATCAATGATAGCCCCCTAACCCCAGGGATAGCTCCACCCTCAAGAGCCTTGTACTGTAGCGTGGTTAATACACCAAAGTAAACTGGAGTCTACCTTAGTCTGTGGCCCCTTCAGAGAGGCATCTCCAGCCGCAGCAGCTGGTGCAGCAATAGCCGTAACCAACTTAGCAGGATCCTTTTTAGCCATGTCAACTTGGCTTGATGTGGTGGGCACAGTCTATAAACGCATATGGTTCAAGCCATTAGACGAGGTGCAGAGAAGTGCATAATCTCACAGTCAATTTACTGGAGTGATAGGATGATTGTTAACAGCTTGTCTGTTATTGGTAATGTAAAGGAAAGGAGCCATGAGGAGAGAAGTACCTGACCAGAATTTGTTGTCAGTTTAGTAAAGTAATAGGAAGGTAAACAAACCCAATCAACCTAAACCAGGTTTTAAAAAACCCTGTCAACCTAAACCAGATAAACAAACCCTGTCAACCTAAACCTGTCAACCTAAACCAACCTAAACCCCATCAACCTAGAAACTGTAGCCCTCATATGACAAACCTCATCTGTCTTGGGCTTGGTGACCAGTGGGGAGTCCAATCCTGACATCAGAGAGAAGTCATCAGCAAACTGAAACACAAGTCAATAGACAACAGCTTCACAACCCGACATAAGTATAACATAGAATAGTTGAAGAGTTTGTTGTCTATTTGAATGAATATAGCATTTTTGATGACAAAGTACTCCACACAACAGTAGCACAGCGTCAGCTGCAACATATGACATCCCAGTTTAACACTGGATATAAGCGTTTGTCACTGTTTATTGTGTATTATGCATGGCTTATGTTATGTAGTCATGCAGGATGTAGGACCTGCTTTCTTTGGTGTTATTTACCTTTTCCACATTAGCTTTCTTGTCAACGGGGGGAGCAGGACACTTGGTCACAGGTGCAGACTTAAACTCTTCAGCTTTCTGGAAGAAGAAGAGAGATTATTTGGTTTGTTAAATACTGTTTCTTAGGTTCTAGTTAAGAGGAACAGGGGAACGTTCATTTGAAGCCTTCACTAGAAAGCTGTCTTTACAGAACATTAAAATTACATCACAGTTGTGATAAACTATTACAGCTGACACTGTCAAAATGATATGACATGGTCATCTTGTAAGCATCATTAATATGTCATGACATGATAAGCAGTAGGTGGCTAGGAAGTTAGCTATCCAACAAGGTAGCCTACATTGTGCTATGTGTCATTATGACTGAATTATGTCAGTTGACACAACTTGATATTGGTTCTCATAACAGTTTACCATCTCATGCTAATAACAGTTTTACAATGAAGAAAAATATTATCAGTCTTTGTTTACCTTGATGGGAGCGGGTGGAGGTGGAGCAAACTTTGAGAAGCCAGCAGACAAGGCATCAATGGCAGCCAAGTCTTCCACTTTCTGTCAACATATGAAATATCATTGGGTTATAATGACACCTCACTTCTTATTTACAGTACCACTGGTCAGGACCTCAGTCTCACCCAAAAGACTATGGGACTAATAATCATTCTGTAACCTTATGCATGTTTTAGGGAACAGGGCTCTAATAGATTTATAAGTGATTATAACCTGTTAATAGTGCAAAGTCTCACCTTCTCCAGTTTCTGGGGGATGGGAGCCATAGAGGTTGTGAACCCAAAGGACAGGGAGTCCAGAGCCTCATCTGTGCTCAGGGGTTTCTGATACAAGTAAACAAACAAGCAAACAAATAACCTCAGTTATACACAAAGCATTACAGTAACAGTTTTGTCTTCAACTGCACCACTAGAGGGTGAGTCTAAATAACTCCAACCATTTAAAAGAGACCAGGAGCAAAATAACCGACACACCCACCAATGAAGAAGAGTTTGTTGTCTATTTGCATGAATATAGCATTTTTGATGACAAAGTACTCCACACAACAGTAGCACAGCGTCAGCTGCAACATTGGACATCCCAGTTTAACACTGGACATAAGCGTTTGTCACTGTTTATTGTGTATTATGCATGGCTTATGTTATGTAGTCATGCAGGATGTAGGACCTGCTTTCTTTGGTGTTATTTACCTTTTCCACCTTAGCTTTCTTGTCAACGGGGGGAGCAGGAGACTTGGTCACAGGTGCAGACTTAAACTCTTCAGCTTTCTAGAAAAAGAGAAAGATTATTTGGTTTGTTAAATACTGTTTCTTAGGTTCTAGTTGAGAGGAACAGGGGACAGCTAATTTCAAGCTTTCACTAGAAAGCTGTCTTTACAGAACGTTAGCATGACATATCAGTTGTCATAAGCTATTACAGCTGACACTGTGTTAAAATTATATGTCATGGTCATCTTGTATGTATCATAAATACAACATGTCATTAGCATTAGCAGTAGGTGGCTAACAAGTTAGCTGTCCAACAAGCTAGGCTACATTGTGCTGTGCCATTATGACTGTGCTATGTCAGTTGACATTGGTTCTCATAACAATTTACCATCTCATGCTAATGACAGTCTGAAGGGTTGAAGAACAATAATTATCAGTCTGTTTACCTTGATGGGAGCGGGTGGAGGTGGAGCAAACTTTGAGAAGCCAGCAGACAAGGCATCAATGGCAGCCAAGTCTTCCACTTTCTGTCAACAGATGAAATATCATTGGGTTATAATGACACCTCACTTCTTATTTACAGTATCACTGGTCAGGACCTCAGTCTCACCCAAAAGACTATGGGACTAATAATCATTCTGTAACCTTATGCATGTTTTAGGGAACAGGGCTCTAATTGATTTATAAGTGATTATAACCTGTTAATAGTGCAAAGTCTCACCTTCTCCAGTTTCTGAGGGATGGGAGGCATAGAGGTTGTGAACCCAAAAGACTGGGAGTCCAGAGCCTTATCTGTGCTCATGGGTTTCTGATACAAGTAAACAAACAAGCAAACAAATAACCTCAGTTATACACAAAGCATTACAGTAACAGTTTTGTCTTCAACTGCACCACTAGAGGGCGAGTCTAAATAACTCCAACCATTTAAAAGAGACCAGGAGCAAAAGAACCGACACACCCACCAATGAAGAAGAGTTTGTTGTCTATTTGCATGAATATAGCATTTTTGATGACAAAGTACTCCACACAACAGTAGCACAGCGTCAGCTGCAACATTGGACATCCCAGTTTAACACTGGCCATAAGCGTTTGTCACTGTTTATTGTGTATTATGCATGGCTTATGTTATGTAGTCATGCAGGATGTAGGACCTGCTTTCTTTGGTGTTATTTACCTTTTCCACATTAGCTTTCTTGTCAACGGGGGGAGCAGGAGACTTGGTCACAGGTGCAGACTTAAACTCTTCAGCTTTCTGGAAGAAGAAGAGAGATTATTTGGTTTGTTAAATACTGTTTCTTAGGTTCTAGTTGAGAGGAACAGGGGACAGCTCATTTCAAGCTTTCACTAGAAAGCTGTCTACAGAACGTTAGCATGACATATCAGTTGTCATAAGCTGACACTGTGTTAAAATTATATGTCATGGTCATCTTGTATGTATCATAAATACAACATGTCATTAGCATTAGCAGTAGGTGGCTAGCAAGTTAGCTGTCCAACAAGCTAGGCTACATTTTAATTTTTAAAATTTTTTTATTTCACCTTTATTTAACCAGGTAGGCAAGTTGAGAACAAGTTCTCATTTACAATTGCGACCTGGCCAGGATAAAGCAAAGCAGTTCGACACATACAACGACACAGAGTTACACATGGAGTAAAACAAACATACAGTCAATAATACAGTATAAACAAGTCTATATACGATGTGAGCAAATGAGGTGAGATAAGGGAGGTAAAGGCAAAAAGGCCATGGTGGCAAAGTAGATACAATATAGCAAGTAAAACACTGGAATGGTAGATTTGCAATGGGAGAATGTGCAAAGTAGAAATAAAAATAATGGGGGTGCAAAGGAGCAAAATAAATAAATAAATAAAATACAGTAGGGAAAGAGGTAGTTGTTTGGGCTAAATTATAGGTGGGCTATGTACAGGTGCAGTAATCTGTGAGCTGCTCTGACAGTTGGTACTTAAAGCTAGTGAGGGAGATAAGTGTTTCCAGTTTCAGAGATTTTTGTAGTTCGTTCCAGTCATTGGCAGCAGAGAACTGGAAGGAGAGGCGGCCAAAGAAATAATTGGTTTTGGGGGTGACTAGAGAGATATACCTGCTGGAGCGTGTGCTACAGGTGGGAGATGCAATGGTGACCAGCGAGCTGAGATAAGGGGGGACTTTACCTAGCAGGGTCTTGTAGATGACATGGAGCCAGTGGGTTTGGCGACGAGTATGAAGCGAGGGCCAGCCAACGAGAGCGTACAGGTCGCAATGGTGGGTAGTATATGGGGCTTTGGTGACAAAACGGATTGCACTGTGATCGACTGCATCCAATTTGTTGAGTAGGGTATTGGAGGCTATTTTGTAAATGACATCGCCAAAGTCGAGGATTGGTAGGATGGTCAGTTTTACAAGGGTATGTTTGGCAGCATGAGTGAAGGATGCTTTGTTGCGAAATAGGAAGCCAATTCTAGATTTAACTTTGGATTGGAGATGTTTGATATGGGTCTGGAAGGAGAGTTTACAGTCTAACCAGACACCTAAGTATTTGTAGTTGTCCACGTATTCTAAGTCGGAGCCGTCCAGAGTAGTAATGTTGGACAGGCGGGTAGGTACAGGTAGCGATCGGTTGAAGAGCATGCATTTAGTTTTACTTGTATTTAAGAGCAATTGGAGGCCACGGAAGGAGAGTTGTATGGCATTGAAGCTTGCCTGGAGGGTTGTTAACACAGTATCCAAAGAAGGGCCAGAAGTATACAGAATGGTGTCGTCTGCATAGAGGTGGATCAGAGACTCACCAGCAGCAAGAGCGACCTCATTGATGTATACAGAGAAGAGAGTCGGTCCAAGAATTGAACCCTGTGGCACCCCCATAGAGACTGCCAGAGGTCCGGACAGCAGACCCTCCGATTTGACACACTGAACTCTATCAGAGAAGTAGTTGGTGAACCAGGCGAGGCAATCATTTGAGAAACCAAGGCTGTCGAGTCTGCCGATGAGGATGTGGTGATTGACAGAGTCGAAAGCCTTGGCCAGGTCAATGAATACGGCTGCACAGTAATGTTTCTTATCGATGGCGGTTAAGATATAATTTAGGACCTTGAGCGTGGCTGAGGTGCACCCATGACCAGCTCTGAAACCAGATTGCATAGCAGAGAAGGTATGGTGAGATTCGAAATGGTCGGTAATCTGTTTGTTGACTTGGCTTTCGAAGACCTTAGAAAGGCATGGTAGGATAGATATAGGTCTGTAGCAGTTTGGGTCAAGAGTGTCACCCCCTTTGAAGAGGGGGATGACCGTAGCTGCTTTCCAATCTTTGGGAATCTCAGACGACACGAAAGAGAGGTTGAACAGGCTAGTAATAGGGGTGGCAACAATTTTGGCAGATCATTTTAGAAAGAAAGGGTCCAGATTGTCTAGCTCGGCTGATTTGTAGGGGTCCAGATTTTGCAGCTCATTCAGAACATCAGCTGAGCAGATTTGGGAGAAGGAGAAATGGGGAAGGCTTGGGCGAGTTGTTGTGGGGGGTGCAGTGCTGTTGACCGGGGTAGGAGTAGCCAGGTGGAAAGCATGGCCAGCCGTAGAAAAATGCTTATTGAAATTCTCAATTATGGTGGATTTATCAGTGGTGACAGTGTTTCCTATCTTCAGTGCAGTGGGCAGCTGGGAGGAGGGGTTCTTATTCTCCATGGACTTTACAGTGTCCGATAATTTTTTTGAGTTTGTGTTGCAGCAAGCAAATTTCTGCTTGAAAAAGCTAGCCTTGGCTTTTCTAACTGCCTGTGTATAATGGTTTCTAGCTTCCCTGAACAGCTGCATATCACGGGGGCTGTTCGATGCTAATGCAGAACGCCATAGGATGTTTTTTTGTTGGTTAAGGGCAGTCAGGTCTGGGGAGAACCAAGGGCTATATCTATTCCTGGTTCTAAATTTATTGAATGGGGCATGTTTATTTAAGATGGTTAGGAAGGCATTTAAAAAAAATATCCAGGCATCCTCTACTGACGGGATGAGATCAATGTCCTTCCAGGATACCCCGGCCAGGTCGATTAGAAAGGCCTGCTCGCTGAAGTGTTTCAGGGAGCGTTTTACAGTGATGAGTGGAGGTCGTTTGACCGCTGACCCATTACGGATGCAGGCAATGAGGCAGTGATCGCTGAGATCTTGGTTGAAAACAGCAGAGGTGTATTTAGAGGGCAAGTTGGTTAGGATGATATCTATGAGGGTGCCCGTGTTTAAGGCTTTGGGGAGGTACCTGGTAGGTTCATTGATCATTTGTGTGAGGTTGAGGGCATCAAGTTTAGATTGTAGGATGGCTGGGGTGTTAAGCATGTTCCAATTTAGGTCGCCTAGCAGCACAAGCTCTGAAGATAGATGGGGGGCAATCAGTTCACATATGGTGTCCAGAGCACAGCTGGGGGCAGAGGGTGGTCTATAGCAGGCGGCAACGGTGAGAGACTTGTTTTTAGAGAGGTGGATTTTTAAAAGTAGAAGTTCAAATTGTTTGGGTACAGACCTGGATAGTAGGACAGAACTCTGCAGGCTATCTTTGCCGTAGATTGCAACACCGCCCCCTTTGGCAGTTCTATCTTGTCTGAAAATGTTGTAGTTTGGAATTAAAATGTCTGAATTTTTAGTGGTCTTCCTAAGCCAGGATTCAGACACAGCTAGAACATCCGGGTTGGCAGAGTGTGCTAAAGCAGTGAATAGAACAAACTTAGGGAGGAGGCTTCTAATGTTAACATGCATGAAACCAAGGCTATTACGGTTACAGAAGTCGTCAAAAGAGAGCGCCTGGGGAATAGGAGTGGAGCTAGGCACTGCAGGGCCTGGATTCACCTCTACATCGCCAGATGAACAGAGTAGTAGTAGAATAAGGGTGCGGCTAAAAGCAATAAGAATTGGTCGTTTAGAACGTCTGGAACAGAGAGTAAAAGGAGGTTTCTGGGGGCGATAAAATAGCATCAAGGTATAATGTACAGACAAAGTTAAGGTAGGATGTGAATACAGTGGAGGTAAACCTAGGTATTGAGTGATGAAGAGAGAGATATTGTCTCTAGAAACATCATTGAAACCAGGAGATGTCATTGCATGTGTGGGTGGTGGAACTAATAGGTTAGATAAGGTATAATGAGCAGGACTAGAGGCTCTACAGTGAAATAAGCCAATAAACACTAACCAGAACAGCAATGGACAAGGCATATTGACATGAAGGAGAGGCATGCTCAGTCGAGTGATCAAAAGGGTCCAGTGAGTGGAGAGGTTGGTTGGGGGTCACGGCGATTTAGACAGCTAAACATTGTGCTGTGCCATTATGACTGTGCTATGTCAGTTGACATTGGTTCTCATAACAATTTACCATCTCATGCTAATGACAGTCTGAAGGGTTGAAGAACAATAATTATCAGTCTTTGTTTACCTTGATGGGAGCGGGTGGAGGTGGAGCAAACTTTGAGAAGCCAGCAGACAAGGCATCAATGGCAGCCAAGTCTTCCACTTTCTGTCAACAGATGAAATATCATTGGGTTATAATGACACCTCACTTCTTATTTACAGTATCACTGGTCAGGACCTCAGTCTCACCCAAAAGACTATGGGACTAATAATCATTCTGTAACCTTATGCATGTTTTAGGGAACAGGGCTCTAATAGATTTATAAGTGATTATAACCTGTTAATAGTGCAAAGTCTCACCTTCTCCGGTTTCTGGGGGATGGGAGCCATAGAGGTTGTGAACCCAAAGGACAGGGAGTCCAGAGCCTCATCTGTGCTCATGGGTTTCTGATACAAGTAAACAAACAAGCAAACAAATAACCTCAGTTATACACAAAGCATTACAGTAACAGTTTTGTCTTCAACTGCACCACTAGAGGGCGAGTCAAAATAACTCCAACCATTTAAAAGAGACCAGGAGCAAAAGAACCGACACACCCACCAATCACATTTCCTAGAATCTAAATCACAACAAAGCACTCCGCAAAGGACTCCGAGCAGAATCTCTTTACAAAACATCAGATTTGGCAGGAAGCCTAGTGGTTAAGAGCATTGGGCTAGTAGGTTGCTGGTTCAAATCCCTGAAGTGGACTAAAATGTAACTGTAATTTAAAAAAAAAACGCTTTATAACCAAACGGGCAACTTTAGATAACTCACTTTTTTTTTTTGACAACTCACACAACACACTTCAGGGGTAAAAGAGTTTGCCTTCTGTCCTAACAAGCTCTTAGAAGCAGAGGTATACTACACAGAGAACTACAGTACAAAACAAGGTGTGGCCCAGAGGGTGAATGTGTGTGCAAGTGTGTATACGTGAATAGGTGTGGAGTAATGAGTGATTGTGTGTTGACTATTTATCTGTTGTTAGTGTGTGGGTGTGTTTATAAAGGATGGGTTTAGCAGAACCAGAGCCAGCTGGTTGAGGTGGGTCTAATGTTGTTTGCAGAGCCAACACCCCACAGCGCAAAGCAACATTCCACACTGTAGGAGGTACCCAAAACTGTCAGAAGAGACCATGGGATGACCTATGGTTTGGTTAGTACCTTTAGTGTGTGTGTGTGTGTGTGTGTGTGTGTGTGTGTGTGTGTGTGTGTGTGTATGCACATGCATTAGTATGTGGGTATGTGAGAAAGATTGAGAGGAGAAAGTCAATATCTCAATATTTCTCCCCAGCATACAGTGTATCCCCTAGCAGTAAATACAATGACTTACCGGGACATCTTTTGGCTTGACATCTGCAACTGGGGCCTATGAAAATGTAATTTAACATTGTAATTCAATGTAATAAAAGTACATTAATGATATATTCTAATTGAGTAAACCTAGATTTAAATAAAATCTGATCATGTTCTGACAAAAGATTGACAAAAGAATATTAAAGTGTGGTAACTATATACAGGCTTTTTTGGCAAAGTCCAGAAACAAACCCTAACTTCATCTTGTCATCTGATCAGCTTGGTGAAAATGTGTCCATATTGCTAAAACCTATCCATTCCTCTCAGATTAACACAAGTGTCCAGGGGATAGGACATGGTCTAGGGGCTGTTTCTGGATTGGGCGTATCTCTCTGTTGGAAGACCTGATAACCAAGGGGTTCCAGTCAAATGTCTCATGTCAAAGGGAGTACTGCAGTACAAAGCTAAAGATACATGCAAACTCAAAGCTCTCTAAAAGCAGAAGGCTGAGGGTTGGATTAAGATGCAGAAGTGATGATGATGAGGAGGAGGAAGAACACTGGAGGGGGAGGGTGATTTAAAGACTGACCATGTCTTCAAATCGGTATCCTGGGGGCAGTGGGCAGTCGTTCCCCCCACAGATCACTCCCTTCTTTGAGGATAATCCATGCTGTGAGACATATACAACAACACACACTGTTTTACATGGTGACCGGGTGCACACACACAACCCAATCTAAATTGCACTGTGCACACACACACACACACACACTCTGTGAAGGTTCTGTACCTCTATCACCTCTGGCCCGGTGTATACATGGGCTGCAGGGGCGAAAGACTCTGATGAGGGTAAGGAATCAGCCAGGGCATCGAACGGGTCCACAGCAAGCTCCTACACATGATGCAACAAAACTCAAACACGAGCAATGCAACTCCATGCCAATCAATTTAGTGCAAAATCAAACCCACATAGAGAAAAGATACATGGATGATTTACCTTTTTGGCTGCCTTAGCTCCTGGGGGAACTACTTCCACCTGTACCTGTAACCCAGAGCAGGAGAGGTTAGTGAATACAACACTAGGCTACTACTGTGATACTGCTCAGCTCCTATACACAACTGAGCTTCTGGGTGGCTGTGGGCTCAATTCAACCAAACCTACATAGGTAGAACTCATGCAGGAACAAGAGCACCCTCTTTCTAATGTAGTCAAAAAAAATTGCAGAATCGTAAATCAGGTGGCAGGTAGCTGAGCGGTTAAGAGCTTTGGGCCAGTAACCGAAAGGTTGCTGATTCGAATCCCTGAGCCGACTAGGTGAACAATCTGTCCATGTGCCCTTGAGCAAGGTACTTAACTCTAATTGCTCCTGTAAGTCCCTCTGGATAAAAGCGTCTGATAAATGGCTAAAATGGTACAGTAGAAATCCTTCACTGCATCCAATGCACTGTGAGTCTCTGTTACTGTGTCACTGTTAATAAATGATCTTGGATACATTGTGTGAAAACAGTGAAAGAATGACAAGGAAACGAACAAGTGCTCAATGATAGCCCCCTAACCTCAGGGATAGCCCCACCCTCAAGAGCCTTGTACTGTAGCGTGGTTAATACACCAAAGTAAACTGGAGTCTACCTTAGTCTGTGGCCCCTTCAGAGAGGCATCTCCAGCCGCAGCAGCTGGTGCAGCAACAGCCGTAACCAACTTAGCAGGATCCTTTTTAGCCATGTCAACTTGGCTTGATGTGGTGGGCACACTCTATAAACGCATATGGTTCAAGCCATTAGACGAGGTGCAGAGAAGAGTTCAGAGTGCTGCGCATAATCTCACAGTCAGTTTACTGGAGTGATAGGATGATTGTTAGCAGCTTGTCTGTTATTGGTAATGGAAAGGAAAGGTGCCGTGAGAAGAGAAGTACCTGACCAGAATATGTTTTCGCAGTTTAGTTGAGTAATAGGGAGGTAAACATACCGCATCAACCTAAACCTGGTAAACAAACCCTGTCAACCTAAACCAGGTAAACAAATCCTGTCAACCTAAACCAGGTAAACAAATCCTGTCAACCTAAACCAGGTAAAAAAAAAACTGTCAACCTAAACCAGGAAAACAAACCCTGTCAACCTAAACCAGGTAAACAAACCCTGTCAACCTAAACCAGGTAAACAAACCCTGTCAACCTAAACCAGGTAAAAAAAAACTGTCAACCTAAACCAGGAAAACAAACCCAGAAGTAATACTAGATATGGTGTGCTGCAACCAGAAGAAAAAGTGGAAATATATTGTGGCTTCTCTGTGGTGACAACAGATGTGACAGACATGGTTTGTCTTGACGTGTTGAGCGCAACAAAGTGTGGGCATGCTGGGAAGACTCAGTCATAGAGCTTAAAAGTAAAAGTGCCTGTTCACTTCCCACTTAGACACACAGACACCTTCTAGGCCAGAAGTAAGGAAGTCCAAAGCAGAGATACGTTTTGAAATATATCGGCAGAGAGAAGAAGATAGAATACCATATAAAGGGGTGGAAGAACGACTAAAACCTCAAGATCACGGGAGAGATGAGGAAGACATAACACATGGAATAATGACACAGGAAGAGTGTGTTGAATGGGGAAGTGAGCGTAAAGAGAGCCAGGTCGGGTAAAGAATAAAGATCCAAAGAGAGAGGCCCCACACTCCTCGACTGTCTGCCATCTACCTTGGCTGTCTGTTTCGGAGACTCTTGAAGTTTTGGTACTTCAGCTTTCCATAGCGTTGTCGCCTCCCCTACAATATTGCCTCCTCCCGTGGTAAGAGGTGTAGCTTTGGCTGGGTGCATGGGTGCCGGCTACAATCAAGGATGAGTTAATACTCAATGTATACAACAGAAAAAGAACAAATTCAATGTATTGACACCCTGTAACAACGGTTAATGCAATAACACTGGTTAATGCAATAACTTATCTGAATGTAATAAATATAGATGTTTAATGTAATAAAATTGGTAAACTTAATAACTAATAATAGAGAGAAAAGTGAGAGATGTTTTACCTCTTTGGCTGCCTTAGCTCCTGGGGGAACTACTTCCACCTGTACCTGTAACCCAGAGCAGGAGAGGTTAGTGAATACAACACTAGGCTATCTGGGATACTGCTCAGCTCCTATACACAACTGAGCTTCTGGATGGCTGTGGGCTCAATTCAACCAAACCTACATAGGTAGAACTCATGCAGGAACAAGAGCACCCTCTTTCTAATGTAGTCCAAAAAAATTGCAGAATGGTAAATCAGGTGGCAGGTAGCTGAGCGGTTAAGAGCTTTGGGCCAGTAACCGAAAGGTTGCTGATTCGAATCCCTGAGCCGACTAGGTGAACAATCTGTCCATGTGCCCTTGAGCAAGGTACTTAACTCTAATTGCTCCTGTAAGTCCCTCTGGATAAGAGCGTCTGCTATATGGCTAAAATGGTTCAGTAGAAATCCTTCACTGCATCCAATGCACTGAGGAGTCTCTGTTCCTGTGTCACTCTGTTAATTCATGATCTTCGATACATTGTGTGAAAACAGCGAAAAAATGACAATGTCACAGTTTAGTAGAGTAATAGGAAGGTAAACAAACCCCATCAACCTAAACCAGTTAAACAAACCCCATCATCCTAAAGCAGATAAACAAACCCCATCAACCTAGAAACTGTAGCCCTCATATGACAAACCCCATCTGTCTTGGGCTTGGTGGCCAGTGGGGAGTCCAATCCGGACATCAGAGAGAAGTCATCAGCAAACTGAAACACAAACACAAGTCAATAGATAACAGCTTCACAACCCGACATAAGTATAACATAGAATAGTTGAAGAGTTTGTTGTCTATTTGCATGGATATAGCATTTTTGATGACAAAGTACTCCACACAACAGTAGCACAGCGTCAGCTGCAACATTGGACATCCCAGTTTAACACTGGACATAAGCGTTTGTCACTGTTTATTGTGTATTATGCATGGCTTATGTTATGTAGTCATGCAGGATGTAGGACCTGCTTTCTTTGGTGTTATTTACCTTTTCCACCTTAGCTTTCTTGTCAACGGGGGGAGCAGGAGACTTGGTCACAGGTGCAGACTTAAACACTTCAGCTTTCTGGAAGAAGAAGAGAGATTATTTGGTTTGTTAAATACTGTTTCTTTGGTTCTAGTTAAGCGGAACAGGGGAACGTTCATTTGAAGCCTTCACTAGAAAGCTGTCTTTACAGAACATTAAAATTACATCACAGTTGTGATAAACTATTACAGCTGACACTGTCAAAATGATATGACATGGTCATCTTGTAAGCATCATTAATATGTCATGACATGATAAGCAGTAGGTGGCTAGGAAGTTAGCTGTCCAACAAGGTAGCCCACATGCAAGCTTCAATGCCATACAACTCTCCTTCCGTGGCCTCCAATTGCTCTTAAATACAAGTAAAACTAAATGCATGCTCTTCAACCGATCGCTACCTGCACCTACCCGCCTGTCCAACATCACTACTCTGGACGGCTCTGACTTAGAATACGTGGACAACTACAAATACTTAGGTGTCTGGTTAGACTGTAAACTCTCCTTCCAGACCCATATCAAACATCTCCAATCCAAAGTTAAATCTAGAATTGGCTTCCTATTTCGCAACAAAGCATCCTTCACTCATGCTGCCAAACATACCCTTGTAAAACTGACCATCCTACCAATCCTCGACTTTGGCGATGTAATTTACAAAATAGCCTCCAATACCCTACTCAACAAATTGGATGCAGTCTATCACAGTGCAATCCGTTTTGTCACCAAAGCCCCATATACTACCCACCATTGCGACCTGTACGCTCTCGTTGGCTGGCCCTCGCTTCATACTCGTCGCCAAACCCACTGGCTCCATGTCATCTACAAGACCCTGCTAGGTAAAGTCCCCCCTTATCTCAGCTCGCTGGTCACCATAGCATCTCCCACCTGTAGCACACGCTCCAGCAGGTATATCTCTCTAGTCACCCCCAAAACCAATTCTTTCTTTGGCCGCCTCTCTTTCCAGTTCTCTGCTGCCAATGACTGGAACGAACTACAAAAATCTCTGAAACTGGAAACACTTATCTCCCTCACTAGCTTTAAGCACCAACTGTCAGAGCAGCTCACAGATTACTGCACCTGTACATAGCCCACCTATAATTTAGCCCTATCAACTACCTCTTTCCCAACTGTATTTAATTTATTTATTTATTTTGCTCCTTTGCACCCCATTATTTGTATTTCTACTTTGCACATTCTTCCATTGCAAAACTACCATTCCAGTGTTTTACTTGCTATATTGTATTTACCTTGCCACCAAGGCCTTTTTTGCCTTTACCTCCCTTCTCACCTCATTTGCTCACATTGTATATAGACTTGTTTATACTTTATTATTGACTGTATGATTGTTTTACTCCATGTGTAACTCTGTGTTGTTGTATCTGTCGAACTGCTTTGCTTTATCTTGGCCAGGTCGCAATTGTAAATGAGAACTTGTTCTCAACTTGCCTACCTGGTTAAATAAAGGTAAAATAAAAAAATAAAAAAAATAAATAAAAATTGTGCTATGTGTCATTATGACTGTGTTATGTCAGTTGACACAACTTGATATTGGTTCTCATAACAGTTTACCATCTCATGCTAATAACAGTTTTACAATGAAGGGTTGAAGAACAATATTATCAGTCTTTGTTTACCTTGATGGGAGCGGGTGGAGGTGGAGCAAAGTTTGAGAAGCCAGCAGACAAGGCATCAATGGCAGCCAAGTCTTCCACTTTCTGTCAACAGATGAAATATCATTGGGTTATAATGACACCTCACTTCTTATTTACAGTATCACTGGTCAGGACCTCAGTCTCACCCAAAAGACTATGGGACTAATAATCATTCTGTAACCTTATGCATGTTTTAGGGAACAGGGCTCTAATTGATTTATAAGTGATTATAACCTGTTAATAGTGCAAAGTCTCACCTTCTCCAGTTTCTGAGGGATGGGAGGCATAGAGGTTGTGAACCCAAAAGACTGGGAGTCCAGAGCCTTATCTGTGCTCATGGGTTTCTGATACAAGTAAACAAACAAGCAAACAAATAACCTCAGTTATACACAAAGCATTACAGTAACAGTTTTGTCTTCAACTGCACCACTAGAGGGCGAGTCAAAATAACTCCAACCATTTAAAAGAGACCAGGAGCAAAAGAACCGACACACCCACCAATGAAGAAGAGTTTGTTGTCTATTTGCATGGATATAGCATTTTTGATGACAAAGTACTCAACACAACAGTAGCACAGCGTCAGCTGCAACATAGGACATCCCAGTTTAACACTGGCCATAAGCGTTTGTCACTGTTTATTGTGTATTATGCATGGCTTATGTTATGTAGTCATGCAGGATGTAGGACCTGCTTTCTTTGGTGTTATTTACCTTTTCCACATTAGCTTTCTTGTCAACGGGGGGAGCAGGAGACTTGGTCACAGGTGCAGACTTAAACTCTTCAGCTTTCTAGAAGAAGAGAAAGATTATTTGGTTTGTTAAATACTGTTTCTTAGGTTCTAGTTGAGAGGAACAGAGGACAGCTAATTTCAAGCTTTCACTAGAAAGCTGTCTTTACAGAACGTTAGCATGACATATCAGTTGTCATAAGCTATTACAGCTGACACTGTGTTAAAATTATATGTCATGGTCATCTTGTATGTATCATAAATACAACATGTCATTAGCATTAGCAGTAGGTGGCTAACAAGTTAGCTGTCCAACAAGCTAGGCTACATTGTGCTGTGCCATTATGACTGTGCTATGTCAGTTGACATTGGTTCTCATAACAATTTACCATCTCATGCTAATGACAGTCTGAAGGGTTGAAGAACAATAATTATCAGTCTTTGTTTACCTTGATGGGAGCGGGTGGAGGTGGAGCAAACTTTGAGAAGCCAGCAGACAAGGCATCAATGGCAGCCAAGTCTTCCACTTTCTGTCAACAGATGAAATATCATTGGGTTATAATGACACCTCACTTCTTATTTACAGTATCACTGGTCAGGACCTCAGTCTCACCCAAAAGACTATGGGACTAATAATCATTCTGTAAACTTATGCATGTTTTAGGGAACAGGGCTCTAATTGATTTATAAGTGATTATAACCTGTTAATAGTGCAAAGTCTCACCTTCTCCAGTTTCTGAGGGATGGGAGGCATAGAGGTTGTGAACCCAAAAGACTGGGAGTCCAGAGCCTTATCTGTGCTCATAGGTTTCTGATATAAGTAAACAAACAAGCAAACAAATAACCTCAGTTATACACAAAGCATTACAGTAACAGTTTTGTCTTCAACTGCACCACTAGAGGGCGAGTCTAAATAACTCCAACCATTTAAAAGAGACCAGGAGCAAAATAACCGACACACCCACCAATGAAGAAGAGTTTGTTGTCTATTTGCATGGATATAGCATTTTTGATGACAAAGTACTCCACACAACAGTAGCACAGCGTCAGCTGCAACATAGGACATCCCAGTTTAACACTGGACATAAGCGTTTGTCACTGTTTATTGTGTATTATGCATGGCTTATGTTATGTAGTCATGCAGGATGTAGGACCTGCTTTCTTTGGTGTTATTTACCTTTTCCACCTTAGCTTTCTTGTCAACGGGGGGAGCAGGAGACTTGGTCACAGGTGCAGACTTAAACTCTTCAGCTTTCTAGAAAAAGAGAAAGATTATTTTTTTTCTTAAATACTGTTTCTTAGGTTCTAGTTGAGAGGAACAGGGGACAGCTAATTTCAAGCTTTCACTAGAAAGCTGTCTTTACAGAACGTTAGCATGACATATCAGTTGTGATAAACTATTACAGCTGACACTGTCAAAATGATATGACATGGTCATCTTGTAAGCATCATTAATATGTCATTGTCATCTTGTATGTATCATAAATACAACATGTCATTAGCATTAGCAGTAGGTGGCTAGCAAGTTAGCTGTCCAACAAGCTGGGCTACATTTTAAAAAATTGTATTTTTTTATTTCACCTTTATTTAACCAGGTAGGCAAGTTGAGAACAAGTTCTCATTTACAATTGCGACCTGGCCAGGATAAAGCAAAGCAGTTCGACACATACAACGACACAGAGTTACACATGGAGTAAAACAAACATACAGTCAATAATACAGTATAAACAAGTCTATATACGATGTGAGCAAATGAGGTGAGATAAGGGAGGTAAAGGCAAAAAGGCCATGGTGGCAAAGTAGATACAATATAGCAAGTAAAACACTGGAATGGTAGATTTGCAATGGGAGAATGTGCAAAGTAGAAATAAAAATAATGGGGGTGCAAAGGAGCAAAATAAATAAATAAATAAAATACAGTAGGGAAAGAGGTAGTTGTTTGGGCTAAATTATAGGTGGGCTATGTACAGGTGCAGTAATCTGTGAGCTGCTCTGACAGTTGGTACTTAAAGCTAGTGAGGGAGATAAGTGTTTCCAGTTTCAGAGATTTTTGTAGTTCGTTCCAGTCATTGGCAGCAGAGAACTGGAAGGAGAGGCGGCCAAAGAAATAATTGGTTTTGGGGGTGACTAGAGAGATATACCTGCTGGAGCGTGTGCTACAGGTGGGAGATGCAATGGTGACCAGCGAGCTGAGATAAGGGGGACTTTACCTAGCAGGGTCTTGTAGATGACATGGAGCCAGTGGGTTTGGCGACGAGTATGAAGCGAGGGCCAGCCAACGAGAGCGTACAGGTCGCAATGGTGGGTAGTATATGGGGCTTTGGTGACAAAACGGATTGCACTGTGATCGACTGCATCCAATTTGTTGAGTAGGGTATTGGAGGCTATTTTGTAAATGACATCGCCAAAGTCGAGGATTGGTAGGATGGTCAGTTTTACAAGGGTATGTTTGGCAGCATGAGTGAAGGATGCTTTGTTGCGAAATAGGAAGCCAATTCTAGATTTAACTTTGGATTGGAGATGTTTGATATGGGTCTGGAAGGAGAGTTTACAGTCTAACCAGACACCTAAGTATTTGTAGTTGTCCACATATTCTAAGTCGGAGCCGTCCAGAGTAGTAATGTTGGACAGGCGGGTAGGTACAGGTAGCGATCGGTTGAAGAGCATGCATTTAGTTTTACTTGTATTTAAGAGCAATTGGAGGCCACGGAAGGAGAGTTGTATGGCATTGAAGCTTGCCTGGAGGGTTGTTAACACAGTATCCAAAGAAGGGCCAGAAGTATACAGAATGGTGTCGTCTGCATAGAGGTGGATCAGAGACTCACCAGCAGCAAAAGCGACCTCATTGATGTATACAGAGAAGAGAGTCGGTCCAAGAATTGAACCCTGTGGCACCCCCATAGAGACTGCCAGAGGTCCGGACAGCAGACCCTCCGATTTGACACACTGAACTCTATCAGAGAAGTAGTTGGTGAACCAGGCGAGGCAATCATTTGAGAAACCAAGGCTGTCGAGTCTGCCGATGAGGATGTGGTGTTTGACAGAGTCGAAAGCCTTGGCCAGATCAATGAATACGGCTGCACAGTAATGTTTCTTATCGATGGCGGTTAAGATATCATTTAGGACCTTGAGCGTGGCTGAGGTGCACCCATGACCAGCTCTGAAACCAGATTGCATAGCAGAGAAGGTATGGTGAGATTCGAAATGGTCGGTAATCTGTTTGTTGACTTGGCTTTCGAAGACCTTAGAAAGGCATGGTAGGATAGATATAGGTCTGTAGCAGTTTGGGTCAAGAGTGTCACCCCCTTTGAAGAGGGGGATGACCGCAGCTGCTTTCCAATCTTTGGGAATCTCAGACGACACGAAAGAGAGGTTGAACAGGCTAGTAATAGGGGTGGCAACAATTTTGGCAGATAATTTTAGAAAGAAAGGGTCCAGATTGTCTAGCCCGGCTGATTTGTAGGGGTCCAGATTTTGCAGCTCATTCAGAACATCAGCTGAGCAGATTTGGGAGAAGGAGAAATGGGGAAGGCTTGGGCGAGTTGTTGTGGGGGGTGCAGTGCTGTTGACCGGGGTAGGAGTAGCCAGGTGGAAAGCATGGCCAGCCGTAGAAAAATGCTTATTGAAATTCTCAATTATGGTGGATTTATCAGTGGTGACAGTGTTTCCTATCTTCAGTGCAGTGGGCAGCTGGGAGGATGGGTTCTTATTCTCCATGGACTTTACAGTGTCCCAGAACTTTTTTGAGTTAGTGTTGCAGGAAGCAAATTTCTGCTTGAAAAAGCTAGCCTTGGCTTTTCTAACTGCCTGTGTATAATGGTTTCTAGCTTCCCTGAACAGCTGCATATCACGGGGGCTGTTCGATGCTAATGCAGAACGCCATAGGATGTTTTTTTGTTGGTTAAGGGCAGTCAGGTCTGGGGAGAACCAAGGGCTATATCTATTCCTGGTTATAAATTTCTTGAATGGGGCATGTTTATTTAAGATGGTTAGGAAGGCATTTAAAAAAAATATCCAGGCATCCTCTACTGACGGGATGAGATCAATATCCTTCCAGGATACCCCGGCCAGGTCGATTAGAAAGGCCTGCTCGCTGAAGTGTTTCAGGGAGCGTTTTACAGTGATGAGTGGAGGTCGTTTGACCGCTGACCCATTACGGATGCAGGCAATGAGGCAGTGATCGCTGAGATCTTGGTTGAAAACAGCAGAGGTGTATTTAGAGGGCAAGTTGGTTAGGATGATATCTATGAGGGTGCCCGTGTTTAAGGCTTTGGGGAGGTACCTGGTAGGTTCATTGATTATTTGTGTGAGGTTGAGGGCATCAAGTTTAGATTGTAGGATGGCTGGGGTGTTAAGCATGTTCCAATTTAGGTCGCCTAGCAGCACAAGCTCTGAAGATAGATGGGGGGCAATCAGTTCACATTTGGTGTCCAGAGCACAGCTGGGGGCAGAGGGTGGTCTATAGCAGGCGGCAACGGTGAGAGACTTGTTTTTAGAGAGGTGGATTTTTAAAAGTAGAAGTTCAAATTGTTTGGGTACAGACCTGGATAGTAGGACAGAACTCTGCAGGCTATCTTTGCCGTAGATTGCAACACCGCCCCCTTTGGCAGTTCTATCTTGTCTGAAAATGTTGTAGTTTGGAATTAAAATGTCTGAATTTTTGGTGGTCTTCCTAAGCCAGGATTCAGACACAGCTAGAACATCCGGGTTGGCAGAGTGTGCTAAAGCAGTGAATAGAACAAACTTAGGGAGGAGGCTTCTAATGTTAACATGCATGAAACCAAGGCTATTACGGTTACAGAAGTCGTCAAAAGAGAGCGCCTGGGGAATAGGAGTGGAGCTAGGCACTGCAGGGCCTGGATTCACCTCTACATCGCCAGATGAACAGAGTAGTAGTAGAATAAGGGTGCGGCTAAAAGCAATAAGAATTGGTCGTTTAGAACGTCTGGAACAGAGAGTAAAAGGAGGTTTCTGGGGGCGATAAAATAGCATCAAGGTATAATGTACAGACAAAGGCAAGGTAGGATGTGAATACAGTGGAGGTAAACCTAGGTATTGAGTGATGAAGAGAGAGATATTGTCTCTAGAAACATCATTGAAACCAGGAGATGTCATTGCATGTGTGGGTGGTGGAACTAATAGGTTAGATAAGGTATAATGAGCAGGACTAGAGGCTCTACAGTGAAATAAGCCAATAAACACTAACCAGAACAGCAATGGACAAGGCATATTGACATGAAGGAGAGGCATGCTCAGTCGAGTGATCAAAAGGGTCCAGTGAGTGGAGAGGTTGGTTGGGGGTCACGGCGATTTAGACAGCTAAACATTGTGCTGTGCCATTATGACTGTGCTATGTCAGTTGACATTGGTTCTCATAACAATTTACCATCTCATGCTAATGACAGTCTGAAGGGTTGAAGAACAATAATTATCAGTCTTTGTTTACCTTGATGGGAGCGGGTGGAGGTGGAGCAAACTTTGAGAAGCCAGCAGACAAGGCATCAATGGCAGCCAAGTCTTCCACTTTCTGTCAACAGATGAAATATCATTGGGTTATAATGACACCTCACTTCTTATTTACAGTATCACTGGTCAGGACCTCAGTCTCACCCAAAAGACTATGGGACTAATAATCATTCTGTAACCTTATGCATGTTTTAGGGAACAGGGCTCTAATAGATTTATAAGTGATTATAACCTGTTAATAGTGCAAAGTCTCACCTTCTCCAGTTTCTGGGGGATGGGAGCCATAGAGGTTGTGAACCCAAAGGACAGGGAGTCCAGAGCCTCATCTGTGCTCATGGGTTTCTGATACAAGTAAACAAACAAGCAAACAAATAACCTCAGTTATACACAAAGCATTACAGTAACAGTTTTGTCTTCAACTGCACCACTAGAGGGCGAGTCAAAATAACTCCAACCATTTAAAAGAGACCAGGAGCAAAAGAACCGACACACCCACCAATCACATTTCCTAGAATCTAAATCACAACAAAGCACTCCGCAAAGGACTCCGAGCAGAATCTCTTTACAAAACATCAGATTTGGCAGGAAGCCTAGTGGTTAAGAGCATTGGGCTAGTAGGTTGCTGGTTCAAATCCCTGAAGTGGACTAAAATGTAACTGTAATTTAAAAAAAAACGCTTTATAACCAAACGGGCAACTTTAGATAACTCACTTTTTTTTTTTGACAACTCACACAACACACTTCAGGGGTAAAAGAGTTTGCCTTCTGTCCTAATAAGCTCTTAGAAGCAGAGGTATACTACACAGAGAACTACAGTACAAAACAAGGTGTGGCCCAGAGGGTGAATGTGTGTGCAAGTGTGTATATGTGAATAGGTGTGGAGTAATGAGTGATTGTGTGTGATGACTATTTATCTGTTGTTAGTGTGTGGGTGTGTTTATAAAGGATGGGTTTAGCAGAACTAGAGCCAGCTGGTTGAGGTGGGTCTAATGTTGTTTGCAGAGCCAACACCCCACAGCGCAAAGCAACATTCCACACTGTAGGAGGTACCCAAAACTGTCAGAAGAGACCATGGGATGACCTATGGTTTGGTTAGTACCTTTAGTGTGTGTGTGTGTGTGTGTGTGTGTGTGTACGCACATGCATTAGTATGTGGGTATGTGAGAAAGATTGAGAGGAGAAAGTCAATATCTCAATATTTCTCCCCAGCATACAGTGTATCCCCTAGCAGTAAATACAATGACTTACCGGGACATCTTTTGGCTTGACATCTGCAACTGGGGCCTATGAAAATGTAATTTAACATTGTAATTCAATGTAATAAAAGTACATTAATGATATATTCTAATTGAGTAAACCTAGATTTAAATAAAATCTGATCATGTTCTGACAAAAGATTGACAAAAGAATATTAAAGTGTGGTAACTATATACAGGCTTTTTTGGCAAAGTCCAGAAACAAACCCTAACTTCATCTTGTCATCTGATCAGCTTGGTGAAAATGTGTCCATATTGCTAAAACCTATCCATTCCTCTCAGATTAACACAAGTGTCCAGGGGATAGGACATGGTCTAGGGGCTGTTTCTGGATGGGGCGTATCTCTCTGTTGGAAGACCTGATAACCAAGGGGTTCCAGTCAAATGTCTCATGTCAAAGGGAGTACTGCAGTACAAAGCTAAAGATACATGCAAACTCAAAGCTCTCTAAAAGCAGAAGGCTGAGGGTTGGATTAAGATGCAGAAGTGATGATGATGAGGAGGAGGAAGAACACTGGAGGGGGAGGGTGATTTAAAGACTGACCATGTCTTCAAATCGGTATCCTGGGGGCAGTGGGCAGTCGTTCCCCCCACAGATCACTCCCTTCTTTGAGGATAATCCATGCTGTGAGACATATACAACAACACACACTGTTTTACATGGTGACCGGGTGCACACACACAACCCAATCTAAATTGCACTGTGCACACACACACACACACACACTCTGTGAAGGTTCTGTACCTCTATCACCTCTGGCCCGGTGTATACATGGGCTGCAGGGGCGAAAGACTCTGATGAGGGTAAGGAATCAGCCAGGGCATCGAACGGGTCCACAGCAAGCTCCTACACATGATGCAACAAAACTCAAACACGAGCAATGCAACTCCATGCCAATCAATTTAGTGCAAAATCAAACCCACATAGAGAAAAGATACATGGATGATTTACCTTTTTGGCTGCCTTAGCTCCTGGGGGAACTACTTCCACCTGTACCTGTAACCCAGAGCAGGAGAGGTTAGTGAATACAACACTAGGCTACTACTGTGATACTGCTCAGCTCCTATACACAACTGAGCTTCTGGGTGGCTGTGGGCTCAATTCAACCAAACCTACATAGGTAGAACTCATGCAGGAACAAGAGCACCCTCTTTCTAATGTAGTCAAAAAAAATTGCAGAATCGTAAATCAGGTGGCAGGTAGCTGAGCGGTTAAGAGCTTTGGGCCAGTAACCGAAAGGTTGCTGATTCGAATCCCTGAGCCGACTAGGTGAACAATCTGTCCATGTGCCCTTGAGCAAGGTACTTAACTCTAATTGCTCCTGTAAGTCCCTCTGGATAAAAGCGTCTGATAAATGGCTAAAATGGTACAGTAGAAATCCTTCACTGCATCCAATGCACTGTGAGTCTCTGTTACTGTGTCACTGTTAATAAATGATCTTGGATACATTGTGTGAAAACAGTGAAAGAATGACAAGGAAACGAACAAGTGCTCAATGATAGCCCCCTAACCTCAGGGATAGCCCCACCCTCAAGAGCCTTGTACTGTAGCGTGGTTAATACACCAAAGTAAACTGGAGTCTACCTTAGTCTGTGGCCCCTTCAGAGAGGCATCTCCAGCCGCAGCAGCTGGTGCAGCAACAGCCGTAACCAACTTAGCAGGATCCTTTTTAGCCATGTCAACTTGGCTTGATGTGGTGGGCACACTCTATAAACGCATATGGTTCAAGCCATTAGACGAGGTGCAGAGAAGAGTTCAGAGTGCTGCGCATAATCTCACAGTCAGTTTACTGGAGTGATAGGATGATTGTCAGCAGCTTGTCTGTTATTGGTAATGGAAAGGAAAGGTGACGTGAGAAGAGAAGTACCTGACCAGAATATGTTTTCGCAGTTTAGTTGAGTAATAGGGAGGTAAACATACCGCATCAACCTAAACCAGGTAAACAAACCCTGTCAACCTAAACCAGGTAAACAAACCCTGTCAACCTAAACCAGGTAAAAAAAAACTGTCAACCTAAACCAGGAAAACAAACCCTGTCAACCTAAACCAGGAAAACAAACCCAGAAGTAATACTAGATATGGTGTGCTGCAACCAGAAGAAAAAGTACAAGTGGAAATATATTGTGGCTTCTCTGTGGTGACAACAGATGTGACAGACATGGTTTGTCTTGACGTGTTGAGCGCAACAAAGTGTGGGCATGCTGGGAAGACTCAGTCATAGAGCTTAAAAGTAAAAGTGCCTGTCCACTTCCCACTTAGACACACAGACACCTCTAGGCCAGAAGTAAGGAAGTCCAAAGCAGAGATACGTTTTGAAATATATCGGCAGAGAGAAGAAGATAGAATACCATATAAAGGGGTGGAAGAACGACTAAAACCTCAAGATCACGGGAGAGATGAGGAAGACATAACACATGGAATAATGACCCAGGAAGAGTGTGTTGAATGGGGAAGTGAGCGTAAAGAGAGCCAGGTCGGGTAAAGAATAAAGATCCAAAGAGAGAGGCCCCACACTCCTCGACTGTCAGCCATCTACCTTGGCTGTCTGTTTCGGAGACTCTTGAAGTTTTGGTACTTCAGCTTTCCATAGCGTTGTCGCCTCCCCTACAATATTGCCTCCTCCCGTGGTAAGAGGTGTAGCTTTGGCTGGGTGCATGGGTGCCGGCTACAATCAAGGATGAGTTAATACTCAATGTATACAACAGAAAAAGAACAAATTCAATGTATTGACACCCTGTAACAACGGTTAATGCAATAACACTGGTTAATGCAATAACTTATCTGAATGTAATAAATATAGATGTTTAATGTAATAAAATTGGTAAACTTAATAACTAATAATAGAGAGAAAAGCGAGAGATGTTTTACTTCTTTGGCTGCCTTAGCTCCTGGGGGAACTACTTCCACCTGTACCTGTAACCCAGAGCAGGAGAGGTTAGTGAATACAACACTAGGCTACTACTGTGATACTGCTCAGCTCCTATATACAACTGAGCTTCTGGATGGCTGTGGGCTCAATTCAACCAAACCTACATAGGTAGAACTCATGCAGGAACAAGAGCACCCTCTTTCTAATGTAGTCCAAAAAAATTGCAGAATGGTAAATCAGGTGGCAGGTAGCTGAGCGGTTAAGAGCTTTGGGCCAGTAACCGAAAGGTTGCTGATTCGAATCCCTGAGCCGACTAGGTGAACAATCTGTCCATGTGCCCTTGAGCAAGGTACTTAACTCTAATTGCTCCTGTAAGTCCCTCTGGATAAGATCGTCTGATAAATGGCTAAAATGGTACAGTAGAAATCCTTCACTGCGTCCAATGCACTGTGAGTCTCTGTTACTGTGTCACTGTTAATTCATGATCTTGGCTACATTGTGTGAAAACAGCGAAAGAATGACAAGGAAACGAACAAGTGATCAATGATAGCCCCCTAACCCCAGGGATAGCCTCACCCTCAAGAGCCTTGTACTGTAGCGTGGTTAATACACCAAAGTAAACTGGAGTCTACCTTAGTCTGTGGCCCCTTCAGAGAGGCATCTCCAGCCGCAGCAGCTGGTGCAGCAACAGCCGTAACCAACTTAGCAGGATCCTTTTTAGCCATGTCAGCTTGGCTTGATGTGGTGGGCACACTCTATAAATGTACATGGTTCAAGCCATTAGACGAGGTGCAGAGAAGAGTTCAGAGTGCTGCGCATAATCTCACAGTCAGTTTACTGGAGTGATAGGATAATTGTCAGCAGCTTGTCTGTTATTGGTAATGGAAAGGAAAGTTGCCGTGAGAAGAGAAGAACCTGACCAGAATTTGTAGTCACAGTTTAGCAGAGTAAAAGGAAGGTAAACAAACCCCATCAACCAAAACCAGGTAAACAAACCCCATCAACCTAAACCAGGTAAACAATCCCAGAAGCAATACTAGATATGGTGTGATGAAACCAGAAGAAAAAGTGGAAATATATTGTGGCTTTTCTGTGGTGACAACAGATGTGACAGACATGGTTTGTCTTGACGTGTTGAGCGTACCACAAATGTGGGCATGCTGGGAAGACTCTTAAAAGTAAGCGTAAGAGTGTCTGTCCACTTCCCACTTAGACACCTTCTAGGCCAGAAGTAAGGAAGTCCAAAGCAGAGATATGTTTTGAAATATATCGGCAGAGAGAAGAAGATAGAATACCATATAAAGGGGTGGAAGAACGACTAAAACCTCAAGATCACGGGAGAGATGAGGAAGACATAACACATGGAATAATGACCCAGGAAGAGTGTGTTGAATGGGGAAGTGAGCGTAAAGAGAGCCAGGTCGGGTAAAGAATAAAGATTCTAAGAGAGAGGCCCCACACTCCTCGACTGTCAGCCATCTACCTTGGCTGTCTGTTTCGGAGACTCTTGAAGTTTTGGTACTTCAGCTTTCCATGGCGTTGTCGCCTCCCCTACAATATTGCCTCCTCCCGTGGTAAGAGGTGTAGCTTTGGCTGGGTGCATGGGTGCCGGCTACAATCAAGGATGAGTTAATACTCAATGTATACAACAGAAAAATAACAAATTCAATGTATTGACACCCTGTAACAACGGTTAATGGAATAACTTATCTGAATGTAATAAATATAGATGTTTAATGTAATAAAATTGGTAAACTTAATAACTAATAATAGAGAGAAAAGTGAGAGATGTTTTACCTCTTTGGCTGCCTTAGCTCCTGGGGGAACTACTTCCACCTGTACCTGTAACCCAGAGCAGGAGAGGTTAGTGAATACAACACTAGACTACTATCTGGGATACTGCTCAGCTCCTATACACAACTGAGCTTCTGGATGGCTGTGGGCTCAATTCAACCAAACCTACATAGGTAGAACTCATGCAGGAACAAGAGCACCCTCTTTCTAATGTAGTCAAAAAAAATTGCAGAATGGTAAATCAGGTGGCAGGTAGCTGAGCGGTTAAGAGCTTTGGGCAAGTAACCGAAAGGTTGCTGATTCGAATCCCTGAGCCGACTAGGTGAACAATCTGTCGATGTGCCCTTGAGCAAGGTACTTAACTCTAATTGCTCCTGTAAGTCCCTCTGGATAAGAGCGTCTGTTAAATGGCTAAAATGGTTCAGTAGAAATCCTTCACTGCGTCCAATGCACTGTGAGTCTCTGTTACTGTGTCACTGTTAATTCATGATCTTGGCTACATTGTGTGAAAACAGCGAAAGAATGACAAGGAAACGAACAAGTGCTCAATGATAGCCCCCTAACCCCAGAGATAGCCCCACCCTCAAGAGCCTTGTACTGTAGCGTGGTTAATACACCGAAGTAAACTGGAGTCTACCTTAGTCTGTGGCCCCTTCAGAGAGGCATCTCCAGCCGCGGCAGCTGGTGCAGCAACAGCCGTAACCAACTTAGCAGGATCCTTTTTAGCCATGTCAACTTGGCTTGATGTGGTGGGCACACTCTATAAACGCATATGGTTCAAGCCATTAGACGAGGTGCAGAGAAGAGTTCAGAGTGCTGCGCATAATCTCACAGTCACAGTCTAGTAGAGTGATAGGATGAAAGTTAGCAGCTTGTCTGTCATTGGTAATGGATAGGAAAGGTGCCGTGAGAAGAGAAGTACCTGACCAGAATTTGTTGTCACAGTTTAGTAAGCTAATAAGAAGGTAAACAAACCCCATCAACCTAAACCAGGTAAACAAATCCTGTCAACCTAAACCAGGTAAACAAACCCTGTCAACCTAAACCAGGTAAACATACCCAGAAGCAATACTAGATATGGTGTGAAGCTACCAGAAGAAAAAGTGGAAATGTATTGTCGCTTTTCTGTGGTGACAACAGATGTGACAGACATGGTTTGTCTTGACGTGTTGAGCGTACCACAAGTGTGGGCATGCTGGGAAGACTCTTAAAGAGTAAGCTTAAGAGTAAGAGTGTCTGTCCACTTCCCACTTAGACACACAGACACCTCTAGGCCAGAAGTAAGGAAGTCCAAAGCAGAGATATGTTTTGAAATATATCGGCAGAGAGAAGAAGATAGAATACCATATAAAGGGGTGGAAGAACGACTAAAACCTCAAGATCACGGGAGAGATGAGGAAGACATAACACATGGAATAATGACACAGGAAGAGTGTGTTGAATGGGGAAGTGAGCGTAAAGAGAGCCAGGTCGGGTAAAGAATAAAGATCCAAAGAGAGAGGCCCCACACTCCTCGACTGTCAGCCATCTACCTTGGATGTCTGTTTCGGAGACTCTTGAAGCTTTGGTACTTCAGCTTTCCATGGTGTTGTAACCTCCACTACAATATTGCCACCTCCCGTGGTAAGAGGTGTAGCTTTGGCCGGGTGCATGGGTGCTGGCTACAATCAAGGATGAGTTAAAACTCAATGTATTCAACAGTATTCAATGTATTGACACACTGGAACAACGGTTAACGTAATAACACTGATTAATGTAATAACTTCACATTCAGTATATCACATAGAACAAGTTTTTAAAAACATACAGTCAATCATACAAACATAGTCAATAATACAGTAGAAAAATAAGTATATATACAATGTGAACAAATGAGAAGAGATAAGGGAGGTAAAGGCAAAAGAAAAGGCCATGGTGGCGAAGTAAATACAATATAGCAAGTAAAACACTGGAATGGTAGATTTGCAGTGGAGGAATGTGCAAAGTAGATATAGAAATAATGGGGTGCAAAGGAGCAAAATAAATACATACAGTAGGGTGTAGAGGTAGTTGTTTGGGCTAAATTCGAGATGGGCTATGTACAGGTGCAGTAATCTGTGAGCTGCTCTGATGGTGCTTAAAGCTAGTGAGGGAGATAAGCGTTTCCAATTTCAGAGATTTTTGTAGTTCGTTCCAGTCATTGGCAGCAGAGAACTGGAAGGAGAGGCGGCCAAAGGATGAATTGGTTTTGGGGCTGACCAGAGAGATATACCTGCTGGAGCGCGTGCTACAGGTGGGTGCTGCTATGGTGACCAGCGAGCTGAGATAAGGGGGGACTTTACCTAGCAGGGTCTTGTAGATGACATGGACCAGTGGGTTTGGCGACGAGTATGAAGAGAGGGCCAGCCAACGAGAGCGTACAGGTTGCAGTGGTGGGTAGTATATGGGGCTTTGGTGACAAAACGGATGGCACTGTGATAGACTGCATCCAATTTATTGAGTAGGGTATTGGAGGCTATTTTGTAAATGACATTGCCGAAGTTGAGGATCGGTAGGATGGTCAGTTTTACAAGGGTATGTTTGGCAGCATGAGTGAAGGATGCTTTGTTGCGAAATAGGAAGCCAATTCTAGATGCAATTTTGGATTGGAGATGCTTGATGTGAGTCTGGAAGGAGAGTTTTCAGTCTAACCAGACACCTAGGTATTTGTAGTTGTCCACATATTCTAAGTCAGAACCACCCAGAGTAGTGATGTTGGACGGGCGGGCAGGTGCAGGCAGCGATCGGTTGAAGAGCATGCATTTAGTTTTACTTGTATTTAAGAGCAATAGGAGGCCACGGAAGGAGAGTTGTATGGCATTGAAGCTTGCCTGGAGAGTTGTTAACACAAAGAAGGGCCAGAAGTATACAGAATGGTGTCGTCTGCGTAGAGGTGGATCAGAGACTCACCAGCAGCAAGAGTGACATCATTGATGTATACAGAGAAGAGAGTCGGCCCAAGAATTGAACCCTGTGGCACCCCCATAGAGACTGCCAGAGGCCTGGACAATAGGCCCTCTGATTTGACACACTGAACTCTATCAGAGAAGTAGTTGGTGAACCAGGCGAGGCAATAATTTGAGAAGCCAAGGCTATCGAGTCTGCATATGAGGATGTGGTGATTGACAGAGTCGAAAGCCTTGGCCAGGTCAATGAATACGGCTGCACAGTATTGTTTCTTATCGATGGCGGTTAAGATATCGTTTAGGACCTTGAGCGTGGCTGAGGTGCACCCATGACCAGCTCTGAAACCAGATTGCATAGCGGAGAAGGTATGGTGGCATTCAAAATGGTCGGTATTCTGTTTGTTGACTTGGCTTTCAAAGACATTAGAAAGGCAGGGTAGGATAGATATAGGTCTGTAGCAGTTTGGGTCAAGAGTGTCACCCCCTTTGAAGAGGGGGATGACCGCAGCTGCTTTCCAATCTTTGGGAAACTCAGGCGACACGAAAGAGAGGTGTGGGTGTATGTGGTGTGGGCACATTTCAATGTATGCTTGTGAGGGTGACTGTATGATGTGCATGAGTTTGTCTGTGTTTGTAATTGCCGGTGGTTGGTGGTTTGTGCATCGAATTAAGGGAAGTCAATCAAAACATTGATTTTGGTATGTTATTACATGATTATTGAAGTTATTCATTAAAAGAAGTTGACTCACCTGACATTGTAATAACTACTGTATAACCTAATAATTTATTAGACTAAAAAAACTTTTTTTTTTACATTATCCAGCAAGTTATTACATTAACCGGCTTCATTACATGAAAAAAAATCATTAACCATTGTTATTACTTACATTAACCGTTGTTTAACATTCCTTAAATTAAATTATGTAAAGGTGAAAGGGGTCCAGTGAGGGTGTGGTGCAGAGGTTGTAAAAATGTAAAGTAGGGTCAAGTTGGCCCTGGACACTGATCTAGGATAATTTTTGCATTTCCTTCTCCTAAGATTAAAATGACTTTATTGGTCAATTGCACATGAGGTCCAATCGAAATTTGACTTCTGCTTTTAACCCTACCACTCCAAAAGAGACACATACATACAAATACAGTTTATTTTTCCTCAAAAGAATGGCGCTGGAGGGAATAGCAGCCGTTTTACAGGCTATTGACCAATTGTGCGATTTTGTATTTTTTGTAGCTTATCTTTATTTTTTTCCACTATCGCTTCCAATTACCGAAAAAGAGCTTCTGGACATCAAAACAGCGATCACTAACCTCGATTTGGATGAGGCTTTCTACTTCAATTAATAGGAGGTAAAGGACATACTGCTCATCCCAGACCAGGCCCAAATACCCCCAACACTAGGAAGAGGAGGCGTCATAGAGGCCGGCGTGAGGGATACTTGACGAGACTACGTCTACCGCGTCTACCATCCGTTCTATTAGTGAACAAGCAATCACTGGAGAATAAACTGGATGAGCTCTTTTCGAGACTATCCTATCAATGTGATATGAAGAACTGTAATATCCTACGTTTCACTGAGTCGTGGCTGAACAAGGACATGGAAAATATAAATCAAGCTGATTTTTCTATACATCGGCAGGACAGAACAGCAGCGCCGCCGGGTAAGCTCGGGGGTGGTTAACAACAGCTGGTGTGCATTCTCTAATATTAAGGAAGTCTCAAGGTTCTGCTCCCCTGAGTTAGAATACCTCATGATCAGCTGTAGACCATGGTATTTACCAAGAGTTTTTATCTATATTTTTCTTACCTGTCTATTTACCACCACAAACCAATGCTGGTACTAAGTCCGCAATCAACGAGCTGTATTGGGCCATAAGAAAACAAGAAAATTCTCACCCAGAGGAAGCGCTCTTAGTGGCCAGTGATTTTAATGCAGGGAAACTGAAATCTGTCTTCAAAATTTCTACCAGCATTTCTACTGTGCAACTAGAGGCGAATAAAAACTTTAGATCAACTTTACGCCACACACAGAGATGCATACAAAGCTCTCCATCGCCCTCCATTTGGTAAATCTGAAAATAACTGTTGACAAGCAAAAGCAGGAAGTACCAGTCACGCTCAATACGGAAGTGGACCGACGAGGCAGATGTTAAACTACAGGACTGTTTCACTAGCAGACTGGAATATATTCCAGTATTCATCAGATGGCATTGAGGAATTTACCACATCAGTCACTGGCTTCACTAATAAGTGACAATGTCGTCCCCACAGTGATCGTTTTCATCCTCTCCCTGATCCAGTCTGTAATACCTACGTGTTTCAAGCAGACCACCATAGACCCACAAGGTAACCTGTCTAGATGACTATCACCCAATAGCACTCACATCTGTAGCCATGAAACGCTTTGATAGGCTGGTCATGGCTCACATCAACACCATCATCCCAGACACCCTGGATCAATTCCAATTGGCATATTCCATGACGCAATCTCTAATTACACTCCACACTGCCCTTACCCACCTGGACAAAAGGAACACCTCTGTGAGGAGGCTGTTCGTTGACTACAGCTCAGCCACAGCGTCCTCCAAGCTCATCAATAAACTAAGGACCCTGGGATTAACACATCTGCCATGCTGACCCTCAGCATGGGGGCCACTCAGGGGTGCGTGCTAATTCCTCTCCTGTACTCCCTGTTCACCCATGACTGAGAGGCAACGCACAACTCCAACATTAAGTTTGCCGACGACACAATGGTGGTACGCCTGATCACCGATGACGATGAGACAGCCTACAGGGAGGTAAGACACTTGGCAGTGTGGTGCCAGGACAACAACCTCTCCCTCAATGTGAGAAGGACTACAGGAAACGTAGAGCCAAGGAAACCCCCATTTACATTGACAGGGCTATAGTGGAGCAGGTTGAAATCTTCAAGGTCCTCTGTCTCCACATCTCAAGGGACCTATCATGGTCCAAACACACCAACACAGTCGTGAAGAGGGAATGGCAATGCTTGTTCCCCATCACGAGGCCAATTTTTTGGGGGGGATGGGCCCTCAGATTCTCAAAAATTGATACAGCTGCACCATTGAGAGCATCTTGACTGGCTGCATCTCCACTTGGTATGGCAACTGCTTGGCATCCGACCGCATGGCGCTACTGAGGATAGTGCGTAAGGCCCAGTACATCGCTGTGGCCGAGCTCCCTGCCATCCAGAACCTCTATACCAGGCGGTGTCAGAGGAAGGCCCTAAAAATTGTCAAAAGACTCTAGTCACCCAAGTCATAGACTGTTCTCTGTGCTACCGCACAGCAAGCGTTACCGGAGCGACAAGTCTGGGACCAAAAGGATCCTGAACAGCGTCTACCCCTAAGCCATAAGACTGCTGAACAGTTAATCAAATGGCTACCTGAACTACTTGTATCGACCAGCTTTTTTTTTAACTGACTCCCTTGCAATGGCCCTATGCACACTCACTGGACTACCCACACGCTCACACATAAACTACGCTCACGCACAAACTACGCTCACGCACATACTACGATCACGCACATACTACGCTCACACACAGAGTACCACTCAAAAGTATGGACACACCTACTCATTCAAGGGTTTTTCTTTATTTTTATTATTTTCTACATTGTAGAATAAGAGTGAAGACAACACAACTATGAAATTACACATATGGAATCATGTAGTAACCAAAAAAGTGTTGAACAAATGTTATATTTGAGGTTCTTCAAAGTAGCTATCCTTTGCCCCGATGACAGCTTTGCACACTCTTGCCATTATCTCAACCAGCTTCATGAGGTAGTCACCTGGAATGCATTTCAATTAACAGCTGTGCCTTCTTAAAAATTAATTTATGGAATTTATTTCCTTCTTAATGCGTTTGAGCCAATCAGTTGTGTTGTGACAAGGTAGGGGTGGTATACAGAAGATAGCACTATTTGGTAAAATACCAAGTACATATTATGGCAAGAACAGCTCAAATAAGCAAAGTGAAATGACATTCCATCATTACTTTAAGACATGAAGTTCAGTCAATGTGGAAAAGTTCAAGAACTTTGAAAGTTTCTTCAAGTGCTGTCATCATAAGTTGGATAAGTTGGAGTTAACAGCCGCAGGAATTGCAGCCCAAATAAATGCTTCAATGAGTTCAAGTAACAGACACATCTCAACATAAACTGTTCAGAGGAGACTGTGTGAATCAGGACTTCATGGTCAAATTGCTGCAAAGAAACCACTACTAAAGGACACCAATAATAAGAAGAGAATTGCTTGGGCCAAGAAGCACGAGCAATGGACATCTGTCTTTTGGTCTGATGAGTCCAAATTTTAGATTTTTGGATCCAACCGCCGTGTCTTTGTGAAGAAAAAAAAGAGTAGGTGAACGGATGATCTGCACATGTGTAGTTCCCACCGTGAAGCATGGAGGAGGTGGTGTGATGGTTACTTTACCATACACTTAACCAGTATGGCTACCACAGCATTCTGCAGTAATATGCTATCCCATCTGGTTTGCGCTTAGTGGGACTATCATTTGTTTTTCAACAGGACAATGACCCAACACACCTCCAGGCTGTGTAAGGGCTATTTGACCAGGAAGGAGAGTGATGGAGTGCTGCATCAGATGACCTGGCCTCCACAATCAACCAACCTCAATCCAATTGAGATGGTTTGGGATGAGTTGGAACGCAGAGTGAAGGAAAGGCAGCCAACAATTGCTCAGCATATGTGGGAACTCCTCCTAGACTGTTGGAAAAGCATTCCAGGTGAAGCTGTTTGAGAGAAAGCCAAGTGTGTCCAAAGCTGTCATCAAGGCAACGGGTGGCTATTTTGAAGAATCTAAAATATCAAATATATTTTGATAGGTTTAATATTTTTTTGGTTACTACATGATTCCATGTTTTATTTCATAGTTTTGATGTCTTCACTATTATTCTAAAATGTAGAACATAGTAAAAATAAAGAAAAACCCTTGAATGAGTAGGTGTCCAAACTTTTGACTGGTACTATATATTGATGCCACATACCCACTCACACTTTCACACTCTTCATACACGCTGTTGCTATTCTGTTTATTATCTTTCCTGATTGCCTTGTCATTTTTACCCCTACCTACATGTACATATTATCTCAATCACCTAAACCACATCGTAACCCAGCCCATTAACTTGGTACCAGTACTCCCTGTATATAGCCTCGTTATTATCTTATTGTGTTACAATTTCCTTTTTTTCCCAGCACATTGTCTTACTTTCTAACTCTGCATTGTTTGGAAAGGGCTCGTAAGTAAGAAGTTCACGGTTCACCCATTGTATTCGGTGCATGCAACACATAAAATTCTATTTGATTTGGATTGCTTTGACAGCTTTTGGAGAGGTGCGGGGAGCTGCCACACACACCTCAATTTGCCAGCTCACTTCCCGCCAGATTTTTCCCCTCGCCTACGGCAGTTAAGGTTAAATTAGGCATGTGAGGAGAGTAAGTTGATCCTAGATATGTGTATACGGGAAACATCTACCCGTAACTTAAAACCCAACAGCCATTCAAATCAAATCACATTTTATTGGTCACATACACATGGTTAGCAAATGTTAATAGACTGTAGCGAAATGCTTGTGCTTCTAGTTCCAACAGTGCGGTAATATCTAACAAGTAATCTAACAATTCCACAACAACTACCTAATGCACACAAATCTAAAGGGATAAAATAAGAATATGTACATATAAATATATGGATGAGTAATGACCGAGCGGCTTAGGCAAGATGCAATAGATGGTATAAAATACAGTATATACATATAAGATGAGTAATGTAAGATATGTAAACATTAACTAAGTACCATTATTTAAAGTGACCCATTTATTAAAATGGCCAATGATTTGAGTCTGTATGTAGGCAGCATCTTCTCTGTGTTAGTGATTCAGAAGATACATACACAATAAGATTCAGAGGATGAAACCATTAACTATATTTAGGGGAGGGGTGTTTTGAGTTACCTTTGGGGTGTCTTTAGGGCTGCCTTTGGTCCCAGGTGTTGGTATGTCAATAATAGTAGCACCTGCTGGAGAGACGAATGCCGTCTACAAACCAAGAAGCAGGCGCAGAACATATTATGGAAATGTGGTTGAGAAAGGGAGGCAACAACACATTTATGCGCCATTCCAATGGACAGTGAAGAGTCCTAATCCCATTCTCCAGCATGTAAAATAGCACAATCAATAAGCTCTTTGCGGTCATGGTGAAGGTTGAAGTAAGCATATCTGAATGCACCATAGGTAAAGCTGAGAAGAAGTCAATGGTAGAGAGCCCAAGCAGCTGCAGACTTTGTGAATGAAGTGTTTCAGAAGATGAAACTGAGCATGAAGAGAAGAGAGGGATAAGAGAGATTCCATGTAACAGAGTACACTACACCCATGTTAATGAGGGAAGGGGGTTAAGAACATCAGAATGCGCCAAGGTTGTCCCAAAGGAATCTCCAAAGACACAGCTAAGTCAGTCAGTCTACCTCTGGCATCGCCACTTTGGCCGTTCCTCGTTGTGTTGTCCCTGCTGTAGTAGGACTTCCTCCCGCTGTGGCACCACTTGCTGTGGCACCACTTGCTGTGGCACCACCCATTGTCACGGACACCGCCCCTGGCTTTGTAGCCATGGTGGAGGCGGCAGATGCACTCTGTAATGCAACGAAGCTCGGTTACATTTGATTACTTTCAGCTTGCCTTATCCAATTGCTTCCCGATTTCATTCTGTGCCTTGTGATCGAACAACAAACGACTGATCATCAAGTCTGTACAGATGCATACGGTATATGCATACGCTATACATAATCGTGTGCGTACAGATGTAGGATCTTAATTTGAGCCAGTTTGCTACAGCAGGATAATAATCCTGCGGCAACAGAAAATTTGAGTTATAATGTGGATTCCTTTCAGCTTGCCTTATCCAATTGCTTCCCGATTTCATTCTGTGCCTTGTGATCGAACAACAAACGACTGATCATCAAGTCTGTACAGATGCATACGGTATATGCATACGCTATACATAATCGTGTGCGTACAGATGTAGGATCTTAATTTGAGCCAGTTTGCTACAGCAGGATAATAATCCTGCGGCAACAGAAAATTTGAATTATAATGTGGATTCCTTTCAGCTTGCCTTATCCAATTGCTTCCCGATTTCATTCTGTGCCTTGTGATCGAACAACAAACGACTGATCATCAAGTCTATACAGATGCATACGGTATATGCATACGCTATACATAATCGTGTGCGTACAGATGTAGGATCTTAATTTGAGCCAGTTTGCTACAGCAGGATAATAATCCTGTGGCAACAGAAAATTTGAATTATAATGTGGATTCCAATACATTGTTGGAGGGGTTGATCTGAAAAATGTTACGGAAAATCAAGTCAGAAATGTAAAAGTAGAAATTACAAACTTCAGAACCCTTTTAAAACCTCAAATACACGACAAGTCTTAAATGTTCTGCATTGCAGGAAAGTTAACCTGCAACAGGGTGATCAAATTAAGATCATACATCTGCAGATACAGTGGGGCTAAAAAGTGTTTAGTCAGCCACCAATTGTGCAAGTTCTCCCACTTAAAAAGATGAGAGAGGCCTGTAATTTTCATCATAGGTACACTTCAACTATGACAGACAAAACAAGAAGAAAAAAAATCCAGAAAATCACATTGTAGGATTTTTTATGAATTTATTTGCAAATTATGATGGAAAATAAGTATTTGGTCACCTACAAACAAGCAAGATTTCTGGCTCTCACAGACCTGTAACTTCTTCTTTAAGAGGCTCCTCTGTCCTCCACTCGTTACCTCTATTAATGGCACCTGTTTGAACTTGTTATCAGTATAAAAGACACCTGTCCACAACCTCAAACAGTCACACTCCAAACTCCACTATGGCCAAGACCAAAGAGCTGTCAAAGGACACCAGAAACAAAATTGTAGACCTGCACCAGGCTGGGAAGACTGAATCTGCAATAGGTAAGCAGCTTGGTTTGAAGAAATCAACTGTGGGAGCAATTATTAGGAAATGGAAGACATACAAGACCACTGATAATCTCCCTCGGTCTGGGGCTCCACGCAAGATCTCACCCCGTGGGGTCAAAAGGATCACAAGAACGGTGAGCAAAAATCCCAGAACCACACGGGGGGAGCTAGTGAATGACCTGCAGAGAGCTGGGACCAAAGTAACAAAGCCTACCATCAGTAACACACTACGCCGCCAGGGACTCAAATCCTGCAGTGCCAGACGTGTCCCCCTGCTTAAGCCAGTACCTGTCCAGGCCCGTCTGAAGTTTGCTAGAGAGCATTTGGATTATCCAGAAGAAGATTGGGAGAATGTCATATGGTCAGATCAAACCAAAATATAACTTTTTGGTAAAAACTCAACTCGTCGTGTTTGGAGGACAAAGAATGCTGAGTTGCATCCAAAGAACACCATACCTACTGTGAAGCAAGGGGATAGAAACATCATGCTTTGGGGCTGTTTTTCTGCAAAGGGACCAGGACGACTGATCCGTGTAAAGGAAAGAATGAATGGGGCCATGTATCGTGAGATTTTGAGTGAAAACCTCCTTCCATCAGCAAGGGCATTGAAGATTAAACGTGGCTGGGTCTTTCAGCATGACAATGATCCCAAACACACCGCCCGGGCAATGAAGGAGTGGCTTCGTAAGAAGCATTTCAAGGTCCTGGAGTGGCCTAGCCAGTCTCCAGATCTCAACCCCATAGAATATCTTTGGAGGGAGTTGAAAGTCTGTGTTGCCCAGCAACAGCCCCAAAACATCACTGCTCTAGAGGAGATATGCATGGAGGAATGGGCCAAAATACCAGCAACAGTGTGTGAAAACCTTGTGAAGACTTACAGCAAAACTTTTGACCTCTGTCATTGCCAACAAAGGGTATATAACAAAGTATTGAGATAAACTTTTGTTATTGACAAAATACTTATTTTCCACCAAATAAATTCATTAAAAATCCTACAATGTGATTTTCTGGATTTTTTTTTCTCATTTTGTCTGTCATAGTTGAAGTATACCTATGATGCAAATTACAGGCCTCTCTCATATTTTTAAGTGGGAGAACTTGCACAATTGGTGGCTGACTAAATACTTTTTTGCCCCACTGTAGGTATGCAGTGCATGCCTGTGTATGATACAAGTGAAACCTGATTAGCTCAGTAGGTCAAGCCAAAGGAATTGAGTAGCTCAAGCCAAAGGAATTTTAACCGGAAGGAGGGCACCTCAAGGTCAAGTTCTTATAAGGAGTAACTATAAAAGCTCTAGTCTAGGGGTACGGTATTTGACTCAAATGACCTTAAAACACCCTATTCAATCAGCATTATCCCATACACTCAATAATGTATGTCAGCTTAGGTGACATAACTATCATGGTTAAATGTGACTATGTTGACATAACATACCACACTGAAGCACATAGTCTGCTTTGATAAATAGCTTTGCATGTTCAACCAAAGCCTCTCCCTGGGTTACACGCAGAGGCAGAAACCAGGATAAGTGACATTTTATGTTGCATTGTCATGGAAAAGGCCCAAAAGGGTAGTTGAGCGACACATGAATACGCCACCACAGGTTGGCATCTCTGCCCTGTGTCGTCACCATGGCATTGTCTGGGCATAGAAGAGAGGACTTTTGGAATACATTCAGGGAAGAAGATTCAGGCAACTGACAACATCTCTGGAGAAACCAGTTCTGCAATCCCTATGTCCCGAGTGGTCAACGACACAACGAACACCTAAACCCATGTTGAAATGTTGGTTGCACTTTGATTAAAACCCATTTATAAGAATATGTTCAGTCCTCCCACAGCCCACCCAATTACCACAACAACAAAAACATTCAACCAAAAGAACAGTTTGTCCAATCTGTTTAGACCCTATAAATATTATTATTGTTATTATTATCACTATTATTATTATAAATATTGGGCTGGAGACCAGTTAAAGAAGGTGCAGTTGAAAGTGTGCCGACTAGAGGCGTTCTCTGTCCTTAATCTTTCTATTTTCTGGAGCAAGACCAACTAGCAGAAAGTTCTACAGTGTTTAGAGTGGAGCTTTTGCACTGACAGAAGTTGGGATCAGATTGACACACACAACAGTCAATCTAAGCTGGACCTAATAATAGAACTAAGAAAGCAATTAACCTCGTGATTTGTACAGTATGTCATTTTTTTCTTAACAACCCATTTCTTATCAACCTATGTCTGGAGGTCAACACATTTTATAGAGCCAAAGAAGTGCTGCATGTTTTCCCTCAATAAAACCAAGCACATAACAATACCAAGCCTACAGGCACATTACCAAGCCTCCTGAACATATATAACGTATAGAGTATAGAAGGTGGAGAACATAAAGAACATAGAACGTATCGAATATAGAAAATGTCATTCTTAAACCATTCTTCCACTTAGGGATGCACGATATATCGGGGAACATATCGGAATCAGACGATATTAGCTGAAAAATGCCAACATCGGTATCGGCCGATGTCTAGCTTAACGCCGACGTGCAACATTGATGTCAAAGCTGACGTGCATACCTATATATATAACGTGACGTAATGACACAGCATTCCTAACCTAACCCACAATGGCTGCTGTGTGGATCGAGCAGTCAACAAGTAGAGCAGTCAATTGAAAGAATAAGAACATTTCAGCGAGACAACTCATAGGCGAAATCCATTGAAGCCAACATAATGGAATTCATTGCCCTTGACAATCAACCGTTCTCTGTCGTGGGTGATGTTGGCTTTCACCGACTGGTTGAGCACTGGTACACACTACCAAGTGCGCTATTTTTCAGATGTTGCCCTACCGGAGTTACACAGCAATAGCATCACTGCTATTAGCTTCACGACATACATACTATGGAACACTGATTGTTTCTTTGCGTGTCAAAAAAGATACAGTAGCACTATCAAAGCTGTACAAAAAAAGTCTACAAACAAGCGAACAGCGGCCACGAACGATGTGTTTACAATACTGCGCTGGTAATAAAGCAAAATTTGTCTGACCTCAACTTCTGGGGTAGCTAGCTTTAGCTTGGTACCTAGCTAGCATCAATACAACCAGCCTGAAAACAATAACCAGTAGAAACTGCAGTCATTTTCATTATTCTTAGCAAAGATTTAGGAATCCTTGTGAGTAAGTATTAGCTAGGTTGGCACTTGTTGTTTGCCTATTGAAATTGAACTTCAGGTCATGAAAATAAATAGCTAGCCAGCTTCTCTGTATATATCAATGATGTCGTTCTTGCTGCTGGTGATTCTCTGATCCACCTCTACGCAGACGACACCATTCTGTATACATCTGGCCCTTCTGTGGACACTGTGCTAAGAAACCTTCAAACGAGCTTCGACGCCATACAACTCTCCTTCAGTGACCTCCAACTGCTTTTAAATGCTAGTAAAACTAAATGCATGCTCTTCAACCGATTGCTGCCTGCACCCTCCCGCCCGACTAGCATCACTACTCTGACCTAGAATATGGGCGGTTCTGACCTAGAATATGTGGACAACTACAAATACCTAGGTGTCTGGTTAGACTGTAAACTCTCATTCCAGACTTGCATTAAGCATCTCCAATCCAAAATTAAATCTAGAATCGGTTTCCTATTTCGCAACAAAGCCTCCTTCAGTCATGCCTCCAAACATACCCTCGTAAAACTGACTATCCTACCGATCCTTGACTTCGGCGATGTCATTCACAAAATAGCCTCCAACACTCTACTCGGCAAACTGGATGCAGTCGATCACAGTGCCATCCGTTTTATCACCAAAGCACCATATACTACCCACCACTGCAACCTGTATGCTCTCGTTGGCTGGCCCTCACTACATATCCGTTGCCAAACCCACTGGCTCCAGGTCATCTATAAGTCTTTGCTAGGGAGGTGTTGGCTTTGGGGATGACCAGTGCGATATACCTGCTAGTGTGTGTGCTACGGGTGGGTGTTGCTTTGGTGAACAGTGAGCTGAGATAAGGCGGGGCTTATCTCAGCTCACTGTTCACCAAAGCAACACCTCATCACCATATTATTACTTACACTCTTGCTCTTTTGCACCCCAGTATATCTACTTGCACATCATCATCTGTACATCTATCACTCCAGTATTAATGCTACATTGTAATTATTTTTGCCCCCACGGCCTATTTATTGCCTACTCTTCTACATTTGCACACACTGTACTTTTGTGTTATTGACTGTATGTTTGTTTATGTGTAACGCTGTTGTTGTTTTTGTCGCACTGCTTTGCTTTGTCTTGGCCAGGTCGCAGTTGTAAATGAGAACTTGTTCTCAACTGGCCTACCTGTTTAAATAAACGTGAAGTAAATAAATAAAACTAAACACTGTTGCCCAAAGCTAACATTATAAGCAGCCAGCTAGCTTAATCTGGCTAGTGAGGCTTGTGAGGTTGTGGCTAGTGAGGTTGTGTTGTGAAGCTAGCCACAATAAGGATTAGGCACAATAGTGGAATTTGTGGTTTGTCTATAATTGACAGTGATGCAAATGAATAAAAGTATTAGAATTATGCAATACTTTTATCTTGAAGGCTAACTGCAAAGTCCAGTATCGTCGCTAATCCTTATTGTGGCTAGCTTCACATAGATGGGTCCGACCACCATTAATCAAATAAGAGTGGTCTTATAAATTAGGGTTATTTAAGAGCTATATAGTAGCTAACTATAGATACTGAAACGTGTCGTTTTGCTATGTTTTTGGGGAAGAACATTGTTTGCAACCATGAGCAAGCTATCTTTTTTTTTATGACCAGCAAGCACTGTAGGTGCACGAGACAACTTTGCCATCATCATTGCATACGTATCGATGAATCGTTGAGACATATGAAATACGAGTGATTGTGTAATCAATGTGTAATAACTACGTAAAAAATTTATGAACTAGTTAAATTATTATGTGACGTGCAGTCATATTCAGGTCCTGATTGGTCAACAAGCTAATTTGACACATCAAATAGTGTTACTTGCCTAGTGGTTAGAGCGCTGGGCCAGTAACCGAGAGGTTGTTGGATCAAATCCCCGAGCTGACAAGGTAAAAATCTGTCGTACTGCCCCTGAACAAGGCAGTTAACCCACTGTTCCTAGGTCGTCATTGTAAATAAGAATGTGTTCTTAACTGACTTGCCTAGTTAAATAAAGGTAAAACTTAAAAATTCTAAGTGTTATTTGAGGTGTATCTTTTTTGACATGCAAAGACCCAAACAGCATTCTATTGCAAAGACCCAAACGGCGTTCCATAGAAATCCTGGTTGAGAATGAAACGACTAAACAAATGAACAAAACAGCACAGCAAGTAAGTGAAAAAAATAGGTTTTGATTATGTTTTATTGGTAATGGGGACATACGTAAATGCCAACTAAATAACTTTTGTGTGTGTGTGTTTGTAGCTTTTATTGAACTAAGCAAGTCAGTTAAGAACAAAATCTTATTTACAATGACGGCCTACCTCGACCAAACCCGGACGACGCTGGGCCAATTGTGCGCCGCCCTATGTGACTCCCAATCACGGCCGGATGTGATAGAGCCTGGATTCGAACCAGGGACTTTAGTGACGCCTCTTGCGCTGCGATGCAGTGCCTAAGACTGCTGAGTCATTGTGTGTGTTAACTATTTAACTGTACTAGAAAGCTTAAAAGGCCACACAAAAAAATGTAATATCTGTTATCAGTATCATTTTTTGGCAAGGAAAATATTGGATATTGGTATCGGCCAAAAATATAATATCGGTGCCTCACAAGTTCCACTCCCTGCAGATTTGGGTGTGACCAATCCTTTGCCTGATTAGGCCACACTGAACAACACTACTCTGTTGAAACAGGAAAGACATTAACAGTACCAAATATCGCCCAAAGAAGGGGTCAAATAGACTAGAAGCCAGATTGGACTAAGACCTATCCCAAAGAAAAGGTGACTGCAGGCTATGGACTGAGCAAAGGAAGAGGTGTGTATGTGTGTGTTGACGTTACCTCAAATTGTGCTGGATTCACAGCCACCTGTGCCACTGAAGTGGGTGAATACTGTCTAGGCTGCGACTGGAGAGAGAGAGAAAAAAAACACAATTAACAGGAATCGTTGTCACTCATAGCAGAAAACACAGACTTGATCATTGTCAGAATCATTGATACCATAATGCATAATTCTGGCTTGAAATGACTCTGAGCAAAACAAAACAAAAAGCATTCCATGCTGCTCAAATGTCTGGAGAAAATAATGAAGGATGCAGTACCATTTCCTCAAACACATTCTCCATGACAAGAGAAACATCACATGAAGCAATCCTGTTCCATTGATAAAATGACCAATGATTCTACGTACAGTATATTCACTAGCGGTGGGCCATCGATGCTAAATGAATAAGGGAAACACTGGTGTGTGTGTGTGTGTGTGCCATATAATTTGATCAAAACAGTTTGTCTAAGGACTTCTATACAGCTGTTTCTCATAATATTACATAACCAGGTGGATCCCATTTCCCACTGTGTTTTGTATATGGAATGTACACATTGTGACTGAAGCAGTGATAGTTAGCTACAAACATTGCAGGTTTAAGAAATGCACTAAACAAGGTGGAATATGTTAAACAGTGTCCTTTCAGTGGTGGTGGGCCACTGGGCAAGAAGCCTACACCCTCTCCACCAATACTAGCTAGCAGAATTAATTTCGTATTCCCAAGAATGTGTGTGAGTGTGTCATGCCCTGAAAAGTACTGTATCTTTAAGTTTCAGAGCGAACCAACCAGTCATGCCGGCTCAGAATAATTCTACATGTTACAGAGAGATGGCTGGGAGATAAAGACAGTCAGACAGAGAGACAGATTGAGAGAGAGAGTAAGTGTGACAGAGAGGGTGTGGTCTTACTAGTCAAACTGCATACTAAATTCTTACTAGTGAAATACTGTACTATAGTATTCAGACAAACTTTATTTTGCCATACTACACTACTTGGAGACGATTACTGTTGTTCACTCTGACGATATTACTTAATCTATGTCCAGTGGGAGGACAGTGGTGTTGACACACTTGACAAAAACCTTGTTGAAACCTAGTTAAGAGCTTTAGCAAGGCTGTGACCTTGCCCTTCAGCCAATACTAAGCAAAATTAGGCCTAGGCCAAGTTCAAATACCTTATAAGTGCTTTCCTCCCTCCTTTTCCTTGAGGCAATCACTGATTTGTTCAGGATTAAATAAGTGAAATCATGATTAACAGCCTGCTGTTTTTCACCAGCCCAATCGTGTGTTGATCAGTTAGTGATGATCAGTAATGAACATCAAAGAAGGAAGGGAAGGAAGGAAAGAAGGAAGGATGCATGTTTAAAATATTGGAACAAGTCCCCACTCGGGTTTGGAGAAAGTAGCAAGGGAGGGGCGGAAAGTAGGCTGACGAGTCACGCTGCCCTCCTTTCTGATAAATATTTGGGCGCTAGGCAACACACCAGAATCCGCAGGCAAATTAAAGGTTAGACAAAGAAAGAGTGGTGTTTTGGCGTGGCACAGGGGCATACTGACTGGTTCATCTTTTGGAAACCAAAGAGATAATACTAATTCTATCTGTTTCTATCTCTATGTTGACTAAATATCCCAGAGACCTCTATTTAAATGCTGTTGAAATATTACCCATGTTTACTTTAAATTGAATAGCAGACTATGGTTGATAAAAACAAATACTTTGTTGAGGTGGAAAACAGATTTTTTATGAAAGGCATTTGGCTGCACTTGAAGTCATTTGATCATGGCAGCCAAGGAACATGGCAGTCTCACTGCCAGCTTTCTCCTCTTGTCTTTCAACCAACAGCACACAACACAGGAAGTGGGTTTTTTGTGTGTAAAAACAAACCATACTTCTCATTTCTAATGTAACACAAACTCTTTATTCAGTATCAAAAAGTACACGCTCAAAATACATATTTGTTAAGTCAAGTGAAAGATCAATTGGACTCACTAAACAACGGTAATGATGAACAGCATTTAGGTTTTATTTATTTCCCCAAGACAAAACAAGATTATTATTATTGTTTACATTGCACACTTGGCCAATATCCATGCATTTTCACCTCTGGTCAGCGAACTATCAATCAATCAAATGTATTTATAAAGCCCTTTTTACATCAGCAGATGTCACAAAGCACTATACAGAAACCCAGCCTAAAACCCCAAACAGCAAGCAATGTAGATGTAGAAGCAGTGGCTAGGAAAAACTAGGAACCTAGGAAGAAACCTAGAGAGGAACCAGGCTCTGAGGGGTAACTACTAGCTAGACAGGTTAGGCTAGCTCACCTAACTACCCAGACACTATATTAGAGGCAGATAGATTAACAACAATCAATCTTACAACACACACCCATGAAGAACCACGCAATGCATTGGGAGGGTAGAGAATACTGGGCAGGTACCAGTCAGCATGAGAGCATGCACTCAGGCATCATCTCCATGACAACCGTGACAGTGCAGATGAAACCAGCCAACCACATCAATGCAACTATCAGACTCCAACCTAAACAGTGTCATAAAATGCCAGTAGCAGTCACTTTTACTGCTGATTGTGATAGGAGACTGAGTCTAAACTATTGAAGGTAGGCATACTTCATTAGTCTAACCCAGTATTGACATTTTTACTGACTAGACATTGTTGTTACTGCTGCCAAAACACTACTGACGTTAAAGGCCAAACATTGTTACCATAACAAAAGTGGCAAAACTTCTGTATTACTGCTTATCAGTTAGTAGAAAAACACGACTATTGATTAGCAATGAGCTAACCAGACATTATTCCATCAAAACAAAAAGTAGCAAAACCGCTATCATTGCTAATCAGACAGTACCAAAACACTGTTACTGAAGTCCAACCAATCCAAAACGGCATAACCTTATCTGAGGGTAAAACATGGTTTATTTTGCTCACCAGATTCTGATCAAGAGTTCCTCCAACTCACACTTGAGACTCACCAAAAGTCTCAGTGTTAATCTATCTGCGTCAGAGAACGAACAAGCTCCTTTTCGGTCTGATATTGGCCTTTTCTAATCTATCAGCCCACTACATAGCAAAACTACTGGTATGCCGGCCACCACTCACTGCCTGAGCATTACACAATGCAGAATGTCTAGCTGGGAAAATCAACAGCAAGCTAGCTCATTCTCAAAAAGAAAGGTTCAGTATTGCACCACATGCACCATTTTTGGTAACGAGCCATTTGACTTGAGGTGTAACGCTAGATATTATACTGGAGTGATGACCTGGCCAGCAGCAACTGTATCCGTAAATTGAAAGTTTATTGTCGGAATATATATAGGCAATAGGTTTAGCTATCTAAGAATCTTCCTGTATGTTTATGGACCAAGAAAGCTATAGATCAGCGTGAATGTGTGCGTTTTTACTTCTCAAACTATGTTTGGGCAGATTTGAGTCATTCAGATAGAACGTGCATCGTCGTTTCATCTTTTTTTAGAATAAAAAAAATATATACGATCACGAAAAACAACAAAAAATATTACTTTCAGAAGCATCCGTGATCACAAGTCATGTAGTTATGTTGGACTAATTTGCATTGAATTGGTGTTCTTTTATATTCTCAAACTAACAGCAGTGCCTATACAGTATGATGTCATACAGGCGTGACATGTTGGAGTGACGTTTCTATGCAAATGTTTCTTTCTTTCATTATTATTTCACCTGTATTTAACCAGGTAGGCTAGTTGAGAACAAGTTCTCATTTACAATTGCGACCTGGTCAAGATAAAGCAAAGCAGTTCGACACATACAACGACACAGAGTTACACATGGAGTAAAACAAACATACAGTCAATAATACAGTAGAAAGAAGTCTATATACGATGTGAGCAAAACGTTGATCAGTAGGCTAATATAAGTCCCAATGGAAGGCAAACAGATTGTTTATCACCAAGCACCATAGACTCAATACCTCAATGCATGCACACACTCCTATTGAATATACATCCACCTGTATTGTGAGTAGGCCTATGTCATCTTAATTGACCCAGTTAATCAAGAGTTTACCATTCAAATAAAAGTACTAACATTATGTTATGCAGTTAGATTACATTTTACTTTGATAAAAACATTGTTTGATTTTAAAATTGGTGCATTAATACCTGGCTGTTGCTGGGAAAGTGGAACTAATATATATATATATATATATATATATATATATATATAAATAAATAATGATGTTGATGATCCAGGTCTAATGCTTTATAACTTGTGTATGAGCCTTTGTAATGTGTAATAACAAGGTTGTATATGTCATTATAATTGATCAAATGTCCAAACTGGCTGTTATTTTGTCCGGGTCATTATGAGATGCTTATATGACATTATAAAGGGGTCATGACAAGTCATAATGCATTATACCTGGATGCACAAGTCTTACTATGATTTCTTCTCAAGAACTGCTACGCTAATGGGTTTTTCACATTCAACAGTTTGCGTGTAGATCAAGAATGGTCCACCACCTAAATGAAATCCAGCCAACTTGACAACTGTGGGAAGCACTGGAGTCAACATGGGCCAGTATCCCTGTGGAATACTTTCGACACTTTGAGAACCACAGTTGAGAACCACAGTTGTAAAGTCCATGCCCCAACGAACTGAGGCTGTTATGAGGGCAGGGGGTAATGTATAATTACTGTTTAAGTACATACATACGTACATACTAGTGATGCGCAGGTTGACTCAACCTGGAGTCTGTGCGGGCGGGTTTAGGGTCATGAAATATTGTGTGAATGAAGGGCGGATGGTTGGCGGCCTGGTTGAATAAAGAGAAAACAATGCATTGAAAATCCATAAGTGTATAATTCCTATCTATAGGCTACTTTGAAGATTTTCTTTCATTATTTTTATCTGGCGTCAGTGTGTGAGCCTAAGCTTTAGGGCCTAACTGTACGCGCAGCAAATACACGCCAAATACTTTTGGGAACTTGGGCAGAAAAAATGTACGTTGATCCACTGAGGCAAAAAAGTACAATGTTGTAGTTTAATTCAATACGAGAAAATCTGCAAAATGGAGTTGAAAATAAAGAAAAGGTGGCCAGAACAGTAGCCTAATGTTGGATAAAGACGTGTGATGATTGTGAGGCGCTGTACAAATTTGACAGTCACAAGATGGGACGTCAATGGTACACTAATGTTCAGATTGGTTAAATGGAACAGTAACTAACAAATGCACATTGACTGTAGGTCTATAACGTCTCACATAGCCTTAATATTAATTTGGACTCGGGAACAGGAGTGAAGAAATATGATTTATTTTTTCAGCATCAATGAGAGAATTAATGCGCGGTTAGGGACCAAATGTAAAGATCGTGGTGCTATCTAGATCAGCATCATAAAAGCTGATAGTATTCCAACCACATAAAATATGCATCCAGGCCGAATGGAAATCTTATCAGAAACATGTTGGGTCGTTTACACATCTTTTAATTCCCTTCAAACTGCCCTCTGGAATTTTTGCACAGAAAACCTTTCAGTTTCTTTTGTTATTGCATTTTCTCCCTGGTCCCTAAACGTTTTTGCTGTGTGAGAGAAGCAGAGATGAAAGAGAACTTCATTGATGTCAACTAAATTCAAACAATAATTATATTGATGTATGTACATTGATGAACATATTTTCTGGTGAGCAAGGATTTATTTTGTCTTCTAGGGCAATAAGTAGGCTAATAACAGAAGAGAAGCTGCATGTATGTACAGGAGGCTGCTGAGGGGAGGACGGCTCATAATAATGGCTGGAATAGAGTTAATGGAATGGTAAAAACCACCTGGAAACCATGTGTTTGATGTGTTCAATACCATTCCATTTATTCCGTTACAACCACCCATCCTCCCCAATTATGGTGCCATGTAGCACCTGTGATCGAATTATAGACAAGTTGACTACCAAATAGCCTACCAAATGTCGGACATTATGAACAGAAACATAGTCTTATCTAAATTAGGCTTAAAAAAAGAAATAATCCCACACCCCGTCAAAAAATTGTTCCAGCACCTGACTGTACAGCTCATTTTCTATTTTAGCGGGCCTCAGAATTTCACTTTAAATCACATATAGTCGGGCGATTGCGGGCGGGTGCGGGTGAACAAACAGATGAACAAGTACACACACACACACACACACACACACACGCACACACACACACACACACACACACACACACAGTAGTGAACCGCAGTGTAAAGCTAAGGGTTATAGTTACTGTGGATAGCAGTAACAACAAGCATACAGTTCCAGCTGATAACTAGACACCAATATCAGCGAATAGAGATAGTTATAGGACGTAACATTGTATCGGTCCCATTATGGCATGTGTGAGAGCCTGGGCAGCAACATTGAGGCCATCTCCATTTTGAGGTAGTACATTTTATTCCTCTTCTACTTCTATGGTCTTGGTAAACAAACTGAAAGGGTGCATACTGCCACCTGGTGTGTAGTCAAGTCAAATGTTTGCAACGGAAACTATTTACTCAAAACTGAAAATATTTGTGACCCATTTCAGGAGATGCATTTTTGGGCAGAAATGTCTTCTCTGAATAACACACTTGTATTTAATCTGTAAATACAAATACAATTGTTAAAGTACGAGACTAGTTGTTTTAGCCACTGAAAAAGTCAGGAACCTTCCGCTAGCAATGATTGGCTGAGATAATGGACGAGCTGGACATCCAGGGAGCTGAGTTTGGATTGGTCTGCCATGTAGCATGCTTTTGTCTATAATGTGAGCTGCTCAGTATGTATTGATAATCCTTTCTACCGCAGATTTTTTGAAAGATATAACGTTAGCCATCCAGAACTACAAAAGGTTTTACTACTTCTCTCAACTACATTGATGCCCTGAATTTAGCAGGTGCTATCGACACAACAAATCAGTTGGAAAAAGTTGTGATGGGCTACTTTCTGCACAAGCCACGGTCAGTGTGAACCGGTGTGACTTGACACAATGCTTTCCAAATAAGCTGTAGCTAGAAACAAAACTGTGTTAAATGGTTCCAGTCTGCCGTGAAGCGTTCATCCATGTATACGGGCATTATACGTTTCAAATTTGGTGAGAAAGTTGTTTTCATTGCAAGTTAAAATGTACTGATAGCTAGCTAGCGAATGTTAGTTTGCTTGTTCGCTAGCTAACATTACATGTATGATCTATGTAGTAATATTATTCAAATCAGAAATCCATTTGCATTGCTAGTTATAACCTAATGTTAGCTAGCTAGCTAACATTGAACCTAGTTGGTTAGCGTTAGCTACCTGCAGATTCATATGACCGTTTGACAATCAGTTTTTATTGGTAGTAGTTTGATTTGGGTTAATGCCTGTTCATTGTTTAGCTAGCTAGCTACATGACTAAACAAAAGACTCTACTTCGCCAGATGATTACATGACCCATCAAGTTAGCCTGGTGTGCTTAATATTAGGACAGTTGAGAAATAAATATATTAGGCCTAGCCTATAGAAAGCTGATGGGATCCTCCTCTTTTTAATAGAGGCCATCACTTTTATATTGCACAATTGCATAGCCTATAGAAATGTGCAACATGAGCTCATGAAGTATTTAATTAGATTTTTGAATACATTTGCATTCATGTCAGAGTGATTAGGGACAATAGAGTGCTGAGTACCAGGCAGTTAGCAAGTATGGTAGGCTACTAATGACCATCAACAGCATCAGAGCTTGGAGAAGCCTAATTACCGTGACTAAATGGTCACATGGAATTTCACTGCCTTCATGACTCGTGACCGCCGGTGTGGCGGTAATATGGTCACCGCAACAGCCCTAGTGTAGACAAAGAGGAGCTCTCCAGTAAGTATACCAAAACAAAAATGGGGTTGCAAGTTTATCAACTTTCAAAGCAGAATGACTTTCCCATTGTTCCTCAACTGCAGTGTATGATGTACAATTTTCTAGCTCTGAGTTTCTACTTTTATGCAATGTAAAAAAAACATTTTAAAGGTTGGTACATTGGACCGAATCCTGGTGGTGGGTCACATTTTGCAACGGAAACAAGAGTTTCTATGGTACAAATTCAGGTAGGTCCCTCCCCGTTTTGTTCCGTTTGGTTATTTTTGTTCCTAATGAATACACCACTGGAGTGTATCGTTTGAACAGGTATAAAGCCAAGGTTGGCAATTTACTGCCACCTGCAGTTATGGAATGTTTGCTCACAAGTATAATTCATTGACCGATCCCTTCGGAATTATGCGATCCTTCCTCAACCTAAGGAAGTCCCACCCAGTTGACTACTTCAAAATGGTAAAAGTCCTCAATGGTTCTGTCCATGCTAAAACAGACTTTCGGGCACTAGAGTGCTCGATCTCTATGGTTTGTTCCTCCTAGTGGTTTAATTGGAACTTATTCCACAATAGGCTTGTTCCGCCTAGTGGTTTAATAGGAGCTTATTCAACAATAGGGTTGAAAGAGGTTGTCTTTGCTCTACTGAGCTGAGTTATGAAAACTGATTACTAATACTGGGCCCCACCCAACAGAACGACACGTGAAAAGGGCTGGGTTTGGCAATGCGGCTAGCTGGGCTCCCGAGTGGCGCAGCGTTGTAAGGCACTGCATCTCCGTGCAAGAAGCGTCACTACAGTCCCTGGTACGAATCCAGGCTGTATCACATCCGCCGTGATTGGGAGTCCCATAGGGCGGCCCACAATTGGCCCAGCGTCGTCCGGGGTAGGACGTCATTGTAAATAAGAATTTGTTCTTAACTGACTTTCCTAGTTTTAAATAAAGGTTACATTTACACTTACAATTCCAAAGCAGTTGGCTAACCTGGGCACAATGTACGTCATTACTTTGAAATTGACCCAAACCCTAATCACAACTAGGCTAGCTGCTACAGTGATCTCAAAGGAGTTGGCTAACCAGCGTAGGCTACAAAGTACTGAACTAGCTAAATTATTTAGGGACAATGATGTCTAGTTGTGTCATATACTAGTTTGGTTGGTGATATAGCTATAGTGCAGTAAATTGGAAAATAGACATCAATGGCTAGAATGCACTCCAAAGGTCACATGCATTCAACATGAGAGACCTGGCCTATGACTGCCTGTGTAACAGTATAACTTTAGACCGTCCCCTCGCCCATACCCGGGCGCGAACCAGGGACCCTCTGCACACATCAACAACAGCCACCCACGAAGCATCGCTCCACAAAACCCGCGGCCCTTGCAGAGCAAGGGGAACTTCAAGGTCTCAGAACAAGTGACGTCACCGATTGAACCGCTATTTAGCACACACCACCGCTAACTAAGCTAGCCGTTTCACATCCGTTACACCTGGACGTATGCTTTGTCTTGCAAAGATGTCATTCAGTAATATTTGACTCTGTCAAACACCGCATACTTCCTGGGGTGGGTATAATTTGTGTTACATTCCAACAAGAATGTTCCAAAAAAACTTCGTAAATAACAAGGATGCCAGCAATCATCGCATACAAAGTAACATGATCAATTCACCTAGCTAACTACCTGCCGAATAGGCATCAACTCACCACGTTGCTTATTCTTAGGACAGACAATTTTCGGAATAAACGCGGTGAGTGAAAAATGTAACAAAATAGCCCACTCCCTACCCGGTATCTTATTCTGCCGCTATACAACTTTGTATGCGTTGTTTGTTGGCAACCTTGTTATTTACGAGGTTTTTGGAACAGATTCCGGTTAGAACGTTTCAGATTATAACCACTCTACTTCCTGTTGTCATAAGCATAATTAATATTATTTTTCACAATGGATCGTATCGTACTTCAAAATGTCACATCAGCAATATGGTAATTGACTGTGTGTGTGTGTGTGTGTGTGTGTGTAAATAAAATTATGTTCGCTCTTAGTTTCAAAGGCTCCAGTTGTCTCTGCCCTGTCTGAATTTCTAGAATATGTGAATGTTGAGAATGTTTTTGAGTGTAAACAAAATCTACACCTTCAGTAGTACTCTGATGACAGTAAGTCTAATTGAATGACTAAGCAATTTGCCTCCAAGCAATGCATACACATCTCTGTATTTTTCCCTAGGTCACGTACAGCTGTATTGAGCTCTTTGCCAAGTTTCTTCGATAACATGTAAAGGACATGTACAGATCAGAAGCCCCATGGTCTCGTCTGAGTGATGTAAGTAACATATGTGGTGGATATGTCTGCTCATGAAAGATAAAACAGAACGTCACTCATCAGAAGTGTCTGCCACTTCGGTGATATTACAAACCCTCAAACTAAATCGATAGGGCTGGCACCAAGAGGGAAAACTACAACACAGAAAAACTATGTTTAGGTACATACCATAGATTTGAGTGTATCCTGTATTTATCTGGGTAATCCCAAACTGTCCCGAGGCCAAGTTAATTTAGATTCACTTTGGATTAAGTATACGATTGACACACAAAACACAGACTAGAGAAAAAAAAAAACTTCTGCTCCTCCGACTAGGATAAACCCGACAGGTCAATTCTGTTCAATCCCCTCCCCCTTTTTCAACAAGGAAGTGACGCTCCCTGAAAGTGACGCAGTCTGGACCTGATTGGTCGAAAGCGGACACTGCCCTCCTTTCAAAAGGATAGCCAGGAAAAACAAGCAAGACCCGTCAATTTCCATTTGTAAGGGAAAGTTTGGGTTGAGTCTTCTGACTGGGTGTGTGTGCGTATATGGAGGTAGGCGCGGCAGCACAAAAATACAGATACAACAGCCTACATGTAGAAACAAGTAATGAGGTCACTTCCAGGTAAAAGGTCCCATGAGCAGCAACGTGAAAGTTCATGGGAGCATGTCAAATTGGGTGTCAAGAGTCTATTTCTTTATTTCTGATTAAGGCATATATATATATATATAAATAAACCATTTTCCTTCCTAAAAATAAGGAACAGCAAAGGCTTTTGATTTTTGGTCAGATTTAAAAGGGGTCTTAGAAAACATCTATCAGAAAAAAAGTGTTAAGGTTTTAGAAATACATCAAAACACGATAATGTTGAAAGACCCCTGCCAACTAATATCAACACTTATATTTAGTTTTGGATAAATGTTTTTGCCTTCTGTAAGTGAAACATTTTCTTGTGCCTTGAAATTCCGTTACCAAAAACCCACATCTTACAGATATTTTCTCATGTCTCTCATGAGGGAGGATAATGAAAGTTCACAGTAGTAACAAGTAAAGGTAAACCTAGCAATTAATTAGTGTTTTTACTGATATCAATTTTGATATCAATTTTATTAAGGAATTTTTAACTGCTTAAGACTCAATTCGTTACCAATTTTAAAAAAAAATAGGTAACGGAATTTCTGCAATTGAATTGGCTACAATGGGAAATCATAGTAATCACAACAGTCGGGTTAACAAGTTTGGACAGCAGAGTACAGTAAAGAAAAGTAGAGTATAGTACACAGTAGAGCACACGAGCTGAGTACACTATAAGGTACTGTATTGTACTGAACTATGCTCTACTTTACTGTATTGTACTGTACTATACTCTACTGTAATCTACTGTACTGAACTCTAATATACTTTACTGTTATATGCTGTGATGTACTCTACTGTGCAGTACTTTGATGTCCAAACTTGTGAAACCTGGTTCCGATTTGGTCCGGTCCGGACCAACCAAATTTGGTCTTGTTTGGAACAGAGCTCATTAAAATAATAGCCAGTGTTTAGAATAATACTGAAATATGCACAAAGTAGGATATTGCATATTTACACCTTTGTGTACCTATTTCGGATACATCACCATGAAGAGAATGACATTCATATGCATAATTATGAATTTCTGCGTAGCACAGATCTAGGACCCATGATGTAATTTCGTTACAGCAACTCTGTTACCGGGTGTAAATCCAATTCACTTACTGTAGTTCAAAGACCAATGTATATTTTTTCACAGTCCATTTGTCATGTCATAGCTGACCCCATTCTATCTACAGACATCGTTGAATCTTAGTTTGGAGCAGATATTTACGTTTTTGGAAAACGTGGACACAAAAAAACTGAGGGAGATTTGAACAAATTTCGGTTACCAAACTTTGCACCTAAACACTTCTTCCAGTAAATGTGCTTTTGTAAAATGTTCTGTGTATTGTTAAAAGTAGTCATTGTGTGTAGAGTTGTATGCTTTGTTAAACTTTGATGATAAAGTAATAAAGTAATAAAATATGATATGCTATTTAGCTGACGCTTTTATCCAAAGCAGTCTTTACATGCATACATATTTCATATACAGTGCCTTGCGAAAGTATTCGGCCCCCTTGAACGTTGCGACCTTTTGCCACATTTCAGGCTTCAAACATAAAGATATAAAACTGTATTTTTTTGTGAAGAATCAACAACAAGTAGGACACAATCATAAAGTGGAACGACATTTATTGGATATTTCAAACTTTTTTAACAAATCAAAAACTGAAAAATTGGGCGTGCAAAATTATTCAGCCCCCTTAAGTTAATACTTTGTAGCGCCACCATTTGCTGCGATTACAGCTGTAAGTCGCTTGGGGTATGTCTCTATCAGTTTTGCACATCGAGAGACTGAAATTTTTTCCCATTCCTAGTTGCAAAACAGCTCGAGCTCAGTGAGGTTGGATGGAGAGCATTTGTGAACAGCAGTTTTCAGTTCTTTCCACAGATTCTCGATTGGATTCAGGTCTGGACTTTGACTTGGCCATTCTAACACCTGGATATGTTTATTTTTGAACCATTCCATTCCATTTTGCTTTATGTTTTGGATCATTGTCTTGTTGGAAGACAAATCTCCGTCCCAGTCTCAGGTCTTTTGCAGACTCCATCAGGTTTTCTTCCAGAATGGTCCTGTATTTGGCTCCATCCATCTTCCCATCAATTTTAACCATCTTCCCTGTCCCTGCTGAAGAAAAGCAGGCCCAAACCATGATGCTGCCACCACCATGTTTGACAGTGGGGATGGTGTGTTCAGGGTGATGAGCTGTGTTGCTTTTATGCCAAACATAACGTTTTGCATTGTTGCCAAAAAGTTCAATTTTGGTTTCATCTGACCAGAGCACCTTCTTCCACATGTTTGGTGTGTCTCCCAGGTGGCTTGTGGCAAACTTTAACCAACACTTTTTATGGATATCTTTAAGAAATGGCTTTCTTCTTGCCACTCTTCCATAAAGGCCAGATTTGTGCAATATACGACTGATTGTTGTCCTATGGACAGAGTCTCCCACCTCAGCTGTAGATCTCTGCAGTTCATCCAGAGTGATCATGGGCCTCTTGGCTGCATCTCTGATCAGTCTTCTCCTTGTATGAGCTGAAAGTTGAGGGACGGCCAGGTCTTGGTAGATTTGCAGTGGTCTGATACTCCTTCCATTTCAATATTATCGCTTGCACAGTGCTCCTTGGGATGTTTAAAGCTTGGGAAATCTTTTTGTATCCAAATCCGGCTTTAAACTTCTTCACAACAGTATCTCGGACCTGCCTGGTGTGTTCCTTGTTCTTCATGATGCTCTCTGCGCTTTTGACGGACCTCTGAGACTATCACAGTGCAGGTGCATTTATACGGAGACTTGATTACACACAGGTGGATTGTATTTATCATCATTAGTCATTTAGGTCAACATTGGATCATTCAGAGATCCTCACTGAACTTCTGGAGAGAGTTTGCTGCACTGAAAGTAAAGGGGCTGAATCATTTTGCACGCCCAATTTTTCAGTTTTTGATTTGTTAAAAAAGTTTGAAATATCCAATAAATGTCATTCCACTTCATGATTGTGTCCCACTTGTTGTTGATTCTTCACAAAAAAATACAGTTTTATATCTTTATGTTTGAAGCCTGAAATGTGGCAAAAGGTCGCAAAGTTCAAGGGGGCCGAATACTTTCGCAAGGCACTGTAGGTTGCCTAAGCAGGAACTGAACCGACAACCCTGGTATTGCCAGGCCATGCTCTACCAACTAAGCTACAGAGGACCAAATCCTATGTGGAGTGAAGGCAACCGACATATAGTTGATGGTGATAGAGATGGGTGTAGCCAAAGCAGTCTGGGCAGAGGTGGTTTGCTGCAAGGTCTGTCTGACTGGCAGCAGTAGGGTGTGTCTGATACACTCACTGCTTAGGAATCTGAACTGCAGTGTCTAAAAAACAGCCAGAGCGAGAAAAGTGGGAGAAAGTGAGAGAAAATGATGAGGGAGAAAAGAGAGGCATATAAATACAGACAGAAAGATATAAAGAACGAGACAAAAGGAGAGAGAAAGAGAGAGAGAGGGAGCATCGCATGCAGCCTCTAGCACAAACTGCACCCTTTTTACAGAGAAGCAATGGTTGGGGGGAGAGAGAAAGAGCAGAGCTAAGTGTATGCTAAGGAAAAGAGGGAGGAGGGAGGAAGGGGAAAGAGAGCAAGGGGACTGGAGGGGGGATGAGAGAGAGGAAATGTTAGAAAATAATGGAGACCCAAACACAAGCACAGCCACGCTGTCTCTCTATGCAAAACAATTGTCAAAGACCTTATTGTAGCTACTATGAAAACACACAGAAAAATGTAGCAATGGGACATTAGCCAAGCCTTAAGTAAGAGTGTGAAACAACATGTTTACACACTACCATGTCATATGAGCTTTGATTTAATTGATTAATAAACATATTGCAAAACTTGTTTGCTTGACTCCTCAGATAGAAGGCAACTTCTTAAACAATGTATTTTCTAAGATGAGGAACCACTATATGTAAAAGTGTTAAACTGAGTAGAGCCTGTCTAGCAGGGTGGCTCCCCCTAGTGTCCAGACACAGTATGGCACCTGGGCTAAATGAGTGGAAGTTATTGTAAACTACAGATCTGAGTGTGTTTTAAAGTGAACAAATTCTATTTCATTCTAAGGGGAAATCCTCAGAACCATTGTAGTGTGACACCCCTTCAATGCACCTTATCCCTTCAAGCTTAATTTGTGATTGTTACTTTGTATCTGTGAAGGTGTTTTAATGAGAATTATACAACGGGTGGATCTAATCCTAAATGCTGATTGGTTAAAACCACATTCCAGACAGAGTCTATTCCACAAGTTACCACCAGCTAAAAAATATATGATGTTAAAATGCCTATTTACGCTGTTCTATCTGACCAATATATCCTCCAAACACCAGCTTCTCGGGCATTTTCACTTAAAGATATAATCTAAAGTACAATACATGTAATGTTCTCAGCCAACGTTTGTTGACAATGAAACATGGGAGATAGAAAGGGCTAGATGAAAATGGACAGATCAGGCAGAACTTGTTTTGGGTGGTCCACGTTGCTCTGGGCGGTTTTATGATGACGCAGCTACAGACAGGGGAGCTGATGAAAGGTTCCACCCAAGTAAAGCTCACACCCTGATGAGTTGTTTGCTGTTGCCATGCCTTTCACTTGTTTTATGTAATAACATCATGTAATACCTATGCAGTGTTCCCCAGACGTTTGTCCTGGATCTGAAGGCTCTGCATTGTATCTGTAGTCCTCCAACCGGATTGGATCTAAAAAAAACTTCCTTAAAAGGAAAACCGAACGAACCACTGAACTCTCTACTTTCTATGTAGTCGCTGCCCTTAGCATTTATTTGTGTTTTACTTGTGTTGAGGGATCTGAGTAAAAATCGCCTCCATCTTTATCTTCCCTACTGACTCTAGCGTTGTACACAGTCCGTGCATTTCCACTAGTGTGTGTGCATGCGTGCATGTGTGTAGGCGTGGCATGCTTACACTGGGGTGGAACAACTCGGGTGGGAACGACTCACTCGGTAACTCTTGGTAACCTTTGGGCGCTTTCTTAAAGCATTGACAGCAGTCAAAAGCAGGCTGTTGCAGTCAAGGGAGAAACAAAAAGTTGCTGGTTAGTTGTATTCTAACACAACATGGCAGTGGTAATATGCTTCCATTGTTTCTAAGAGTTTTTTGTTAGAATGTCAAAATAAACTCTAACCTCCATATTATCCTTACACACTCACAAACTGGAAATCCCAATGGTTGGCGAGAGAGCTTTCTTATTTGAATCTGTCATAACTTGTAAATCTCGCTAGAAAGTTTGGTCCGTTTCAGTCACATCCCCATGAGTCGAGCAAACCCCCTAGTTATTGGTAGACAATTGTGTTCGAGAGCATAAAATTCATGATGGATACATGAGTCAGTCCGCAGTCGACCTCGACCATGGCCATTATGTAGGCGATGGATGCATGGTGCTGTTGATGAGGAACAACTGCAGAAACTTGCAGCAAACATCAAAAACTGCATGACCCTCGATCATGTGGTCCTTGTAACGCTCAAGCAGATGTAGTTCAATAACTTTTATCCTCATAATGCAACACACATTGAAAGTTGCTGATTAGCGACTGCACAATATTGATGCTCTCCAATGCACCCCTTATCTCTGTTGACAACTGAGTGGTTGGCCCACCCATCCCAGGAGAGTAGACAAATCAGATTACTTGGCCTGCATCAGGAACAAATCAGTGCAGGTGAGAGGGTCCAGTCGATAAGGTTTTGTTTCTAGGGAGACACTAGGCAAACAGTGTGTACTCAGCAACGTTATACCCTAGCTAACAATCATGGGCCGGAACAAAGCACAGTCAATGAGGGTCTAAACACAGAATAAAATACAACAAAACAAAGAATAAACTACAATATATGTATATTATATCTAATATATGTATCTCTACAGGTCAAAATGTGTGTTTCATTTGGAACAAAGGGATGAGCCTTCTCATAGAGAAAACTGGAAGTTACTCAATCTGTTCAGGAGACCAGCCTTGTTCAACAATAGATACAAGCTGTCCTATATCCCTCTCCTACAGTACAGAGTACAGCCAGTCAGGCCACTATATGTGGCTCATGTACGTTCAACACCATAAATAACAATAAGTATGTTGTCTGCCAGGTAGTGCCACCCTAAATACACACAAAGAATCCCAATTTCACGATAGAGACACATATACTTTCAAACAGATAAGTACACATAAGTATACTTTTTATTGAATAATATCACAAAATACACACATGTAAACACACAAATGTGTGTTGGGGCGGCAGGTAGCCTAGTGGTTAATGTTGGGCCAGTAACCGAAAGGTTGCTAGATTGAATCCCTGAGCTGACAAGGTACAAATCTGTCGTTCTGCCCCTGAACAAGGCAGTTAACCCACTGTTCCTAGGCCGTCATTGTAAATAAGAATTTGTTCTTAACTGACTTGCCTAGTTTTTAAATAAAGGTTAAAAAAAAATGTACACACACTAGTCAGTCTTCACATTGTCACAGCTGTCAAGTCATTTATCTCTGATAAGTAAATAAAACACAGATGTGTAGTTCTGTCATGCAGGTGAATACTCAAAAGACAATTGTCTTGAAAAATCTCCTTCTGTTGAACATGCATTGACTGACTGGCTACATAAGTGTCAATGTCTCTCTCTCTGTCTGTCTGTCTGTATGTATCGTGTCTTTGGAATCATTAATTTGAAGACTGTTATTTTTATCAAATCAATTCTCTGTAATTATTATTACGTGATTAAACTAATCACAAATCTTCAGATTGCCAAGTTAGAATTTTCCTAATATAACTTTTCAGATATTTTAATATCTGATCAATTAGTCTTCTAATTAATGAATTATTATTTACCTCACGTTAGTCTCATTGTCACACCCTGACCATAGTTTGCTTTGTATGTTTCTATGTTTTGTTTGGTCAGGGTGTGATCTGAGTGGGCATTCTATGTTGTGTGTCTAGTTTGTCTGTTTCTGTGTTTGGCCTGATATGGTTCTCAATCAGAGGCAGGCGTTAGTCATTGTCTCTGATTGGGAACCATATTTAGGTAGCCTGTTTGGTGTTGGGTGTTGTGGGTGATTGTCTCCTGTGTCAGTGTTTGTACCACACGGGACTGGTTTCGGGTTTTCACATTTATTGTTTTGTAGTTTGCTCATGTATAGTTTTTCTTATTAAAAAAACATGAACTTCAACCACGCTGCGTATTGGTCCGATATGGCCGATATGGTGGCTTGGTGGACAAAGGGAAGTGGGTGTGGACTGAGAAGGGCGGGAATTACAAGAGTCACTACACAGTTGATAATTATTAATTGAAATGCTAATCCTTTGCACATGAACGCTCACTCATTCGGGAATAATTGCAATCAATATATATTTACGTTCAGTGTGTCGTCATGATCCCTGTTGGAATCGTAATGGTAATGTGGCTGTATTGTCTTTCAATGAGGTCACAACATGAAACAAAACGGACCGGGTCGTAGCTGGCTTCTCCACCGAACATTTACACATTCACCAAAACATGGATATTGTTCAGTTCTCAAGTTCTGTGATGTACAAGAAGTTCCTTTGTTCTACTGTGAAACTCTATATATATATATATATATATACTGCCTGGCAATGAGGAGAGAGTCTCCTCTAGGAATTTAGACCTGAGATAACAGAACCTGGGTGTAGGGGGAAGAGAGAGTTGGTGAGAGAGAGGGGGATGGTACTCGCTATACTCATGATATATGTATGTATGTCTCTCTATGTCTGTCTGTCTGTCTTAATTTAATTCAGGGTTAGCAGTGTGGTTAAGTTTAAAATCAGATTTTATGACTTTGTGGCTGTGCCAGCTAGTGACCACTCCACAGAGCTGCCTCCAGTGCATGAGTAATTTCAATAAATGCCAACCTGCATTACCTCAACACTTTACAGGGTGTGTGATTACTCAGGACATTGCCTGTCCATTCCTGTTAAACTAAAATATATCTGGTACCAGCAAATAGAGCTGTCCTTTTGCCAAGATCACCTATCAGTGGCAATGAAGGAAAGGAACAAGGGAAGGATGTGAAAGGAAGCAAGAAAAGGAAGTTATCTTAGAGTATTGGGACAGAGCCAGGGTTTGCCTCAACCATAATAGATGGAAATAGACAGGAGAACAAACGAGCAAGTGAAGTCAAAGGCCATGTTATTCAACGCCCTGGTAAACAGCACATTCTCAGGTAAGCCCAAAGGCTTGGAAACCCTCCCAGAGGTGCTTTTATACAACCAGAGCATGAGAGAGCCACTGAGCATGTCATTATTGGATCATCAGTCAGGCTCAAGCCAAACTGACAGTAGAATGAGAAATCTAAAGGCTGTACTGTTTTTCTGATGCACACAGAAACACATAGTACTGAATGTATTCAAAGGGAAACATAAAAACACACACACACACCTCAGGATATTACAGATATTTCCACATGCTGGAATACAGATCCCTCCCCTCTTTACAGCTCTGGTCAATACAACAGACACATTCCACACATTAGAGCTCTGGTCAACACAACAGACACATCCACACATTAGAGCTCTGGTCAACACAACAGACACATCCACACATTAGAGCTCTGGTCAACACAACAGACACATCCACACATTAGAGCTCTGGTCAACACAACAGACACATCCACACATTAGAGCTCTGGTCAATACAACAGGCACATCCACACATTAGAGCTCTGGTCAATACAACAGACACATCCACACATTAGAGCTCTGGTCAATACAACAGACACATCCACACATTAGAGCTCTGGTCAATACAACAGACACATCCACACATTAGAGCTCTGGTCAATACAACAGACACATCCACACATTAGAGCTCTGGTCAACACAACAGACACATCCACACATTAGAGCTCTGGTCAATACAACAGACACATCCACACATTAGAGCTCTGGTCAATACAACAGACACATCCACACATTAGAGCTCTGGTCAATACAACAGACACATCCACACATTAGAGCTCTGGTCAATACAACAGACACATCCACACATTAGAGCTCTGGTCAATACAACAGACACATCCACACATTGCCACAAAACAGGCCTTTACTTAACTGGATCTATAATAGGCCTTTACATTTTTGGTGTGAATATGTTCCTATATTCATTGTGTAACATGACTTGAGATCCATGTAAACAATACTGTGTCGATATATTAGATGTTAGAGAAGCAACAGATTTAAATACATACAGCATATGTTGTGAAAAGCATGTTTTGTACAGCTTAAAGTTATATAGTTACATGCTGAATGTGTGATTAGGAAATGTATTGGGTATGTGTATCACAGATACATTTCCCCTGTGGCTGTTTCCTGTGTGTGTGATGAAAGCAGCAGATGATTCTGAGCCTGAATGGCAGAGGGCACAGTCAGTATGTTGACAACAAAAGTCTGGGAAAGTACCCCAACTAGCCCAAAGCAGAGCCAAGAATCCCCCCCAAAACACAAGAAACAGAGCAAGCAAATAGTCAAATGCCATGTTGTTCAACGCCCTGGTAAACAGCACATTCTCAGGTAAGCCCAAAGGCTTGGAAACCCTCCCAGAGGTGCTTTTATACAACCAGAGCACGAGAGAGCCACTGAGCATGTCATTATTGCAAATTTATAACACAAAACTGATACTTGTGTTATCATACAAATACTACCAGAACACATGCACAAATACAAACATACCCAACTCATAAGCAACTCAAAAAAGAAAACCATGGGAACTATTTTCAAAAACATGCCTGAACATATTCCACTATTAGAATCATACACATGTAACAGGGTTGGTCATGTTTCCACTCCCCACTGCAGAAATATGTATTCAATGTTCATGTATTTCTATTGGTTAATGTGTCTATCATCATAAACACCTATGTTGCAATGTTGCACCATGACAAATAAACAAACATTAAGGAATAGAACATTAGCTGCTCATACTGGCCCTTAAGTCACAAGGTAAACCCATAATGCATGACCAGGTAATTTATTTATATTTTACCTTTATTTAACTAGGCACGTCAGTTAAGAACAAATTCTTATTTGCAATGACGGCCTAGGAACGGTGGGTTAACTGCCTTGTTCAGGGGCAGAACAACAGATTTTTACCTTGTCAGCTTGGGGATTTGATCTAGCAACCTTCCCGTTACTAGTCCAACGCCCTAACCGCTAGGCTACCTGCCACCCCAATAATAATAATGTATGACCAGGTAATGTATTACCAGGTAATAATCCATCTGCAGGTAATACTGTATGTCCAGGTAATAATGTATGACCAGGTAATAGTGTATGACAAGTTAATGGTGTATGACCAGGTAATAATGCATGATCAGGTAATAATGTATATCCAGATAATAGTGTATGACCAGGTAATAATGTATATCCAGGTAATAATGTATGATCAGGTAATAATGTATGTCCAGATAATATTGTATGAACAAGGTAATAATGTATGTCCAGATAATGGTGTATGTCCAGGTAATAATGTATGTCCAGATAATGGTGTATGACCAGGTAATAATGTATGTCCAGGTAATAGTGTATGTCCAGATAATGGTGTATGACCAGGTAATAATGCATGATCAGGTAATAATGTATGTCCAGATAATAGTGTATGACCAGGTAATAATGCATGATCAGGTAATAATGTATGTCCAGATAATGGTGCATGACCAGGTAATAATGTATGTCCAGGTAATAATGTATGTCCAGATAATGGTGTATGTCCAGGTAATAATGTATGTCCAGATAATGGTGTATGACCAGGTAATAATGTATGTCCAGGTAATAATGTATGTCCAGATAATGGTGTATGTCCAGGTAATAATGTATGTCCAGATAATGGTGTATGACCAGGTAATAATGTATGTCCAGATATAATGTATGACCAGATAATGGTGTATGACCAGGTAATAATGTATGTCCAGATATAATGTATGACCAGATAATGGTGTATGACCAGGTAATAATTTATGATCAGGTAATAGTAATAAGGATGTAAAAATAGTTAAATATATTTGATTGGTTGATTGTATCATACCCTAACCAACACACACACACACACACACACACACACAAAAAAATGGGCAAATGAAAAAACTACAGAGACTGACGCATTGACATAACTGGAAGCAACACACTTTGCTGGGCCATGTGAAGAGCACAGACCTTGTCTTCGCTTTGGTGCAATATCCTCTATTCATGACAACAGTACAGACTGTACTGTTCTTCTGTTCAGAGGTTGACAGACTTCAACTACCATGACTTTCAATGCTTCAGACATAGACACACTGACACAACTGGAAGCAACACATACTTTTGCTGGTGCTATGTGAAGAGCACAGCAAAGCTTTTGTCTTTGTCTCAGTTTAATATAATACAGACTGTATTCCAACGCCACTTCTCTTCCCTCCTCCTCCTCCTCCTCCTCCTCCTCTAAGCTCGAGCAGGGTGTATTCATTAAGTCTTGCAACAGAAACCTTTTACCATTTATTTAAGAACCAAATGGAAGCAAATAGAGAAAACGTAACAAAACGGGGAGGGACTTACCTGAATTTATCCAATAGAAACTCTTGTTTTAGTTGCAAAACATTTTCCATTCGGAGTAAACGGTTTCTGTTGCAAAACGTTTAATGAATACACCCCAGGGAAAGATGTCTGACTTGGATTAATGCCAGCAAAACTTTTTTTCTTACTTGCCTTCCCATATAAGCCCGCTACTAAACATACAAAACAACACACACACACACACACACACACACACACACACACACACTAAAGAGCTCTCATTCACAAATACAGACATGCACGCATCCATGGACACCTTTTCACGGACGCAAACTTTCTTTATGCTAAAAACACACTCGCTCCAACTTGTGCACACACACACACACAGACACCTCTCTAACCTGTGAGCAGAGTTGCATTATGAAAGCTCACCTGTTGTTCCACGGCCACATCCTGTAAGGCTTGATTGTCCCGAGGAGCTCGGATCCAGCTGAGTAACTGGCCCATGTTCACCGTCTGTCTGTGTGAGTGTATGTGTCTGACTGTTCCTACTCTGTACCTACTCTGTGAACTGCAGCATGGTTCCCAGCCTTGATCAGGGAAGGGGAGGGAACAGGGAGAAGGGGCAGGGAGCAGAACAGGGGTAAGGGGAAGGGGAAGGAACAGGGAGAAAAGGGGAGGGACAGGGAGCAGAGCAGGGGTAAAGGGAAGGCACACATAGCAGTCAGTAAGACCTGGGTTCAAATCATTTCAAATCATTTTTCTATCCTTTTTTTTATAGCTTGCATGGCTTAAAGTACCAATGAAAAAAAGTCAGGCGGCAAACCCTGCCCATCTGGCACTCAGGTAGACAAAAGGAAACGCTCAAAAGTATTTAAAAGATGACAGATAGTATTTGAACCCAGGTCTGCATTCAGTAGAGCTTGAGCTATAAAGAGAAAGACTCTGATAGAGGAGTGACACCGCCTGACAACCGGCCACATCTGAGTACCTTCTCAGAGAAGACCAACATGTGTGAGCACACACATACACCAATAAATAAAAATGCACATACATGAACACACCCAAACACACAAATGTGCATACACGCACTGTGCTAAAATGCACTGACAGGAAAGAAACCCATAAAACCATAAATTCACACATAAACCTATACAGCAAACAGCCTTATCCACAGAGGAAAAGCACACGCCCTCTTCCACATGGAATACAACTCATACAATCACTAAGCAACAAGAGATAAGTTGTGCAAACAACAGGACAAGCTCATTACGAGGAGGAGGAGGCAGGGGCATTTTTTTCTATCAAAATATGGCCAAGTTCAACTTGGACTTTCTAGACTGTTATCATAACCACCAATGGTTAGAGGCTCCTGGAAGAGGATAGCCTTCCACTGTCCGGAGACTAGCACACAGAATCAAAACAACGAAGTCACATAGCTTCTATTGCAGTTTCTCAGTAGCTATGCTTAGTTCTTGGGTGTGCAAAGATCTGCGACAAATAGCTCTGTGAGGACTGGAGGTATGGGTGTTACCTTTACCTGCCTTCATTCGACTCGCTTGTCTTAAACAAACAACTTTTAATTTGATGTGAGTCCTCAATGAGTCCTATTCACAAAATTTGAATAGTTCGTATGTCAGAAACATGGTGTTCGTCCATAGTCCTGGTCTATATACAATGCAATGTGCTTTGAGTGGACTGTAGATAAAGGGAACGCAAACGAGTTCAACATAAATGTAAATATCCACCTGCCTTGCATGCAGGTATTGCACGTGAAGGCATCCGTTCTAGTATCTATTATCTTTCCCTCATGCCAAAAACAGAATTTAAGACAAGATTGTGGTGTAATTATAAACTGCTGAGAGTGCACAGAACAATCCCCTCACTCCATTTTATCGCAGAGAAATATACCTAATCCATGACCTCACTATGTTCCTGTGGGAAATCTTTGGGTGGGGTGGGTAGACAATGCAGTCTTTGAGTGAGTCATTGTGACAGAATGACAGAACACTTGATCTGTGTCCTTCGTCCCTCAGAAGTGAATTACCAGGTGTAGTCTCCGTATTAAACTACTAGCTAGGTGTAGTCTAAGTATTAAACTACTAGCTAGGTGTAGTCTCTGTATTAAACTACCAGGTGTAGTCTCAGTATTAAACTACTAGCTAGGTGTAGTCTCAGTATTAAACTACTAGCTAGGTGTAGTCTCAGTATTAAATTACCAGGTGTAGTCGCAGTATTAAACTACTAGGAGCAGTTCTAATACTGACCGCGAGGCACCTTAGTCAATAGGTACCTCGAACCCACGCCACTCCCATTGCACCATATACCTCAGGACACTGAGTGTGAGAAACGGAGTAAGACCAGATGACTGAGATTGTGAAAGAACTCTATGGTACCTGTAAAATGATATTGAACGAACCAAGCAGTGAATTTTATCTTCAGTGCATTGGTCAGGCAATAGGTACAGTATGTAAACACATAGGCTGGGTTTAGACCAATGACGTATATCAACTCTGAATAGTATGCATTGGCCATTGAGAGCAATGAATGGAATTCTACAGTATTTAAATTACATTTTTCAAAGATAAATGTACCTGTATTTTTGTTGTTGTCATGGGGACAGTAACATTAGTACTCTCAACAACAAAAATACTTTAGCTCACATAATATAATTTAAAAGTGTGCATTAAGGTGTCTAATATTTTTTTTTGAGTGTCAAAAACGAATGTAGACATTAATAAGTGCATTTCTATAGCTTTCAAAATATATATATTTTTTTACAATTGAGGAGTGCTAATATCACTGCGTGGTGGCTTCAATACAGCGCCTCCTGTCAGTCATCCAGGGTTTTATACACAATTGTTTTTATTTCCAATAATTGGTATTTTGACCAATAACATCAGATAATTTCACATCAGATCCTTTTCATAGCTGATCTAAGTGGTCAAAAGACCAATTAGTGAAAGAAAGCTCAGAAGTGGGATGCCTGTCTAAATGCAGCCAGAGTAACCATTTTAGAACCTGGAGGCACCTGTTGCTATTGCAGATCCCACTTCTGCCACCAGTTGCATCTAAATGTGGCCTCACTACTCTTACAGCTTACATATTCAAACATACATAGATAGACACTGAGACACACAAACACACATTCCAGACTTGTCTTGTCCACACATCATCAAGCACACTCACGCTTTCAGACACACCTTTAAAGATTTGTTGTGTAAGATCACCAAGCCTGTAAAACCAGCTGTTGCACCTAGGGGAACAACATAGTCATACTGGAACCTGTTTTGTTTTGACTTTATTTAAGCAGGGAGTCACCATTGAGACCAGGGTCTCTGCCACAAGGGAGCCTTGCCTACACACTTTCTTATACAAAATGTAAAATCAAATACAATATAAAACAATTAAAATACATCACAACACAAATATTCAACAAAAACAATTACATTCCTCAATTAGAAGGTCCCCAATTTTAAATTGTCAGAGTGGCACCAGATGTATTTTTTAGTTTGTTCCAGAAATGAGGTGCTTTAAAACGGATTTACCTAGTTCAGTGGAGACCCGAGTAACCTCAAGAGTTATACCAAATCCGTTCACAAGGTTGGTTCTTTTATATCTTAACAGAGAAGTTAGGTAAGTCGGAAGCTTGTGTAGTCGAGTTCTGTAAACAAAAAGGGAATAATGAAGTGATCTACGAGACTTTAATGAGGACCAGCCAACCTTTTAATACAGGATGCAGGGTTGAGTATTAAAACTGTCACCTGTGATAAAGTGAAGGGCGCTATGGCAGATGGATTCCAAAGGTTTAAGGCTGCTGCAATCTGATAAATGGTGTCACTATAGTCAAGAACTAGCAGGAAAGTTGACTGTAAATTTTGCTTCCTGCTATTTAGGGACAGAGATCTCTTTAAAAAAAAAATCCCCACTTGTATTCTTAGCTTATTAACTAGCTCAGCTGTATATGAGTTTTTACATAAAGTCTGTCAATCCAAATGCCGAGATATTTATAGGCGGGAACCCAATCGATGGAAAAACCATCTAATGAATAAATATGTAGTCCATTTGAAACATTTTTGCAAGAATTACAGAACAACGTGTTTTTAGTCTTGCCCGCATTAAATACAACTTCTAAACCAACCAGGGCTTTCTGTACGGCAACAAAGTCAGATTGCAGCTCTAACATTTTTTTTCTCTTCACATTTTCAAACAGTCCATTTATATTATCCAACGGTACATTTGGGTGAGGTTTTTTTCTTGCCTGAGTAGCCTCATTTCACTGCCAAAAATAAAATTAAACCATCTAGTGTTCAGCGAAATAACAACACAATGTCAAATAATTAACATCCAATCACCTTAACCTTTACTCTTTCGCAGGAATTCCACAAACAGTCTGTATGTAGCCAAACGTAGCTGCTGCTCATGTTGGTATCTGTACTGATGGCGCAAAAGCCAAGACAGGGAGACATAGTGGAGTGGTAACGCGCGTGCAAGCAAATCCACCGAGAGACTCTTGCTGCCAAGGGAATGCCTGACAGCTTGAAAGACGTTTTGGACACTACAGTGAAAATGTTTAACTTTATTAAAGCAAGGCCCCTGAATTCTCTTGTATTTTCTGCACTATACAATGATATGGGCAGCGACCACGTACCGCTGTTACAACATACAGAAGTGCGCTGGTTATCAAGTGGCAAAGTATTGACCCGTTTTTTTGGGGAATTGAGAGACGAGCTTTAAGTTTTTTTTACTGACCATAATTTTTACTTGTCTAACTGCTTGCATGATGACGAGTTTCTCATACAACTGGCCTGTCTGGGTGATGTTTTTTCTCGCCTGAATGATCTGAATCTAGGATTACAGGGCCTTTCCGCAACTATATTCAATGCACGGGACAAAATTGAGGCTATGACTAAGAAGTTGGAGCTCTTCTCTGTCTGCATTAACAAGGACAACACACAGGTCTTTCCATCATTGTATGATTTTTTGTGTGCAAATGAACTCAACCTTACAGACAATGTCAAATGTGATAAAGCGAAGCACCTTAGTGAGTTGTGTGCGCAATTACACAGGTACTTTCCCAAAACGGATGACACAAACAACTGGATTTGTTATCCCTTTCATGCCCTGCCTCCAGTCCACTTACCGATATCTGAACAAGAGAGCCTCATCGAAATTGCAACAAGTTCTGTGAAAATGTAATCAGAAGCCACTGCCAGATTTCTGGATTGGGCTGCGCTCAAAGTATCCTGCCTTGGCAAATCGCGCTGTTAAGACACTGATCCCCTTTGCAACCACGTACCTATGTGAGAGTGGATTCTCGACCCTCACTAGAAGGAAAACTAAATACAGGCACAGACTGTGTGGAAAATGATTTAAGATAGACTTTTTCCAATACAACCCAACATTGCAGAGTTATGTACATCCTTTAAAGCACACCCTTTTCATTAACCTGTGGTGATTTATTCACAATTTGGGTTTTATGTAAGGTTTTATGTAAGATGGTTAAATAAAGAGCAAAAGTATTGATTATTATTTGTGCCCTGGTCCTATAAGAACTCTTTGTCACTTCCCACAAGCCGGGTTGTGACAAAAACACACTCATTCTTATGTTTAATAAATGTATAGTATAGTGTGTGTGGCAGGCTTACAATGATGTAAAAAAAAACATTTGAGTGCGGGCTGACCCTAGTGCTAGAGGGGGTACGCAGCTGGAGTTTGAATGTTTGAAGGGGTACGGGACTATAAAAAGTTTGGGAACCACTGATCTAGAACAAGCGTAGCAGCTGAAACTATGCAATGTCCAGATCTAAATCCAGACTGGTGAACATTTAGAATAGAATGAGAAGTTTAAAGTTATTAGCTGAGAGTTGGCCAAGGATTCTAAAACTTTGGAAAAGCAAGATAACTAACGTCTAATTTCTCTACGTCAGAATGATCTCCTCCTTTGTGTAGGGGGGAGGACATGAGCCATTTCCTAAATCTTAGGGAAAACACCAGAAACAATTGTCAAGTTAATATAGGTTAATTATTCTGCAATAAGTAGGGATCAAGATAATCATTGATTTTTGCAAGGCACTTAGTACATCATATACATAAAATGGTTAAAATGAAACTAGAGAATGTGTATCTGGGATTGCATAATTGAATATAGTCTGTTTTGAGGTAAATAAGGTACTCCCAGAAACTATTCTTTCAAATTGATGGCCAACTGAGGCAAAATGGTCATTTAAAAACACCAAATGGTGGCGTTTTGTTTCAGAGATTTGACTACTTTTGTCCACCAAGTGTCGGTAATAATCATTGTGAACTACCACCAGCTCGATTTGAATCACTTGATAAGATATATTTAAATTAAAGTCAATAACATGGAGCAAATCTAAATTCTCTGAAGGGAATTAGTGTGCACATATTTGAATGTTGTGCATGTATGTACTTTTGCATGTGCCCTCCATGCATGTCTGGGTGCGTTATTGAAAGCTAGAAGATTGTGACAGTCTGCTCTGGGGCAGGTTAGTGTCCACCCTGGTTCTATAAGGGCAAAAGGTGAGACCCAGATGCAAACACGGAAGGCAGATGGTTAGAGTCTTTGTAGTTTATTTATAATCCAAAAGGGTAGGCAAGAGAATGGTCGTGGACAGGCAAAAGGTCAAAACCAGATTCTGAGTCCAAGAGGTAAATAGTGGAAGACAGGCTCGATGTCAGGGCAGGCAGGTTGGTATGGTGTCCAGGAAAACAGGCAGGGGTCAAAACCGGGAAGACAAGAAAAAGAGAATAGAAAACACGCTGGTTGACATGAAAACATACAAGACGAACTGGCATAGAGAGACAGTAAACACAGGAATAAATACACTCTGGAAAATAAGTAACACCTGGAGGAGGTGGAGACAATCACAAGAACAGGTGAAACAGATCCGTGCGTGACAGTACCCCCCTCCCCCTTTAGGGATGCCACCTGGCATCCTACCTGGGCACATACCTGGCTGACCAGGGTGTCGGTGGCGAGGGGAGAATTTTTTTAAATGTTTAATATTGGCGATGAAGGCCAGGTCCAGGATGTCTTTAGCAGGAACCCAGCACCTCTCCTCTGGACCATAACCCTCCCAGTCAACCAGGTACTGGAAACCCCTGCCCTGTGGTCGAACCCTCAGGAGGTGTCTCACAGTATATGCCGGCTGGCCATCGATGACCCAGGGGAGAGATGGGCCTAGAAAGCGGAAGACAGAGGACTGTGAGACAAGGGCTTAATCCTGGACACATGAAGTAAGGTGAACACAGAGGGGACGGGGCAACAGCAGATGGACAGCAGTGGGACGAATGACTCTCGAAATGGGGAAAGGACCAATGAAACGGGGGAAAGTTTACAGGATTCTGCCCGGAGGGGGTAGGTCCCGGGTGCACAACCATACCCTCGGCCCGACAGCGAGGAGCCAGAGTCCGGTGGCGGTCTGCATGTCAACGATACCTGGGGGTTGTCTTGAGAAGAGCCACCCGAGCTCTTTTCCAGGTACGCCGACAGAGACGGACGAACATCTGGGCTGAAGGTATGTTGATCTCCACTTATTGCTCTGGAAAGAGCAGGGGCTGATATCCCACGGAGCATTCGAATGGGGACAGTCCAGTAGCCAAGCAGGGGAGAGTGTTCCTGGCATATTCCACTCAGACCAGTTGCTGACTTGGGGTGGTGGGGTTACTGGCAACAAGACACCGGAGTACCATCTCCATATCTTGATTAGCTCGCGCAGACTGGCCGTTGGACTGGGGATGAAACCCGGAGGACTTGCTGGCCAACAACCTGATAAGGGTGCAGAACGCCATCCAGAATCGGGACGAAAACTGAGGACCCCGATCTGAGACAATGTCGACCGGGAGTCCATGGATTCGGAAGACGTTGAGCTGGGCCGCCTCCTTGGCGGAAGGTAATTTAGGAAGAGGGATAAAATGGGTGGCCTTGGAGAACCTGTCAAGCACCATCAGGATTGGGGTGTTGCTATCTAACGGAGGAAGCCCGATAACAAAATCCAGGGAAATATGGGACCAGGGGCGATGAGGAACAGGAAGTGTCTGACGGAGACCAGACGGCGCTTGACGTGGAGTCTTGCTTTGGGAACACACCATGCATGCTGCGACAAAGGCCGAGACATCAGGAGCCATGGTGGGCCACCAGAAGCGCTGTCGGAGAAAAGCCAGGGTACGACGAGCACCAGGATGACAGTTAAGCCTGGAGGAGTGAGCCCATTCCAGGACTTGGGACCGAATCAGGAACGAACATCTGGCTAGCCAGGCCTCCCCAGAATCCGGCTGGGAATGTTGTGCTTTGCGAAACAGAGCCTCAATACCCCAGACAACCGCAGCCGCCAAACATGAGGCATTTTACCAGCTGATTAACTGTTGTTGTCTCACCCATTGTTGTCTTAGTTAACTCTCCAAATCAACACCTGTGATTACTTTATGCCTCGCTGTATGTCTCTCTCATATGTCAATATGCCTTGTATACTGTTGTTTAGGTTAGTTATCATTGTTTTAGTTTACAATGGAGCCCCTAGATCCACTCATTATACCTCTGATACCTCCTTTGTCCCACCTCCCACACATGCGGTGACCTCACGCATTATAACCAGCTTATCCAGAGATACAACCTCTCTTATCATCACTCAGTGCCTGGGCTTACCTCCGCTGTACCCGTACCCCACCATACCCCTGTCTGCACATTATTCCCTGAATCTATTCTACCACGCACAGAAATCTGCTCCTTTAATTCTTTGTCCCTAACGCTCTAGGCGACCATGTTTGATAGCCTTTAGCCGTACCCTCATCCTACTCTGTTCCTCGGGTGATGTGGAGGTAAACCCAGGCCCTGCGTGTCTCCAGGCACCCTCATATGTTGACTTCTGTGATCGAAAAAACCTTGGTTTTATGCATGTTAACAACAGAAGCCTCCTCCCTAAGTTTGTTTTACTCACAGCTTTAGCACACTCCGCCAACCCTGATGTCCTTGCCGTGTCTCTGAATCCTGGCTTAGGAAGGCCACCAACAATTCTGAGATTTCCATACCCAGCTACAACATTTATCGTCAAGACAAAGGGGGAGGAATTGCAATGTACTGCAGAGATAGCCTGCAAAGTTCTGTCATACTTTCCAGGTCTATACGAAAACAGTTTGAACTTCTAATTTTAAAAATGAACCTCTCCAGAAATAAATCTCTCTCTGTTGTCGCCTGCTATCAACCCCCCCTCTGCTCCCAGCTGTGCCCTGGACACCATTTGTGAATTGATCGCCCCCCATCTAGCTTCAGAGTTTGTTCTGTTAGGTGACCTAAACTGGGATATGCTTAACACCCCGGCAGTCCTACAATCCTAAGATAGATGCCCTCAATCTCACACAAATCATCAAGGAACCCACCAGGTACAACCCTAAATCTGTAAACATGGGAACCCTCATAAACATTATCCTGACCAACTTGCCCTCCAAATACACCTCTGCTGTTTTCAATCAGGATCTCAGCGATCACTGCCTCATTGCCTGTATCCGCTATGGGTCCCAGGTCAAACGAACACCCCTCATCACTGTCAAACGCTCCCTAAAACACTTGTGCGAGCAGGCCTTTCTAATCGACCTGGCCCAGGTATCCTGGAAGGATATTGACCTCATCCCATCAATCGGGGATGCCTGGTCATTCTTTAAAAGTAATTTCATCACCATCTTAGATAAGCAAGCCCCGTTCAAAAAATGCAGAATTAAGAACAGATATAACCCTTGGTTCACTCCAGACCTGACTGCCCTTGACCAGTACAAAAACATTCTGTGGCGGAATGCAATCTTTGTGGGCTATACTCAGCCTTGTCTCAGGATGGTAAGTTGGTGGTTGAAGATATCCCTCTAGTGGTGTGGGGGCTGTGCTTTGGCAAAGTGGGTGGGGTTATATCCTTCCTGTTTGGCCCTGTCCGGGGGTGTCCTCGGAGTGGGCCACAGTGTCTCCTGACCCCTCCTGTCTCAGCCTCCAGTATTTATGCTGCAGTAGTTTATGTGTCGGGGGGCTAGGGTCAGTTTGTTATATCTGGAGTACTTCTCCTGTCCTATTTGGTGTCCTGTGTGAATCTAAGTGTGCGTTCTCTAATTCTCTCCTTCTCTCTTTCTCTCTCTCGGAGGACCTGAGCCCTAGGACCATGCCCCAGGAATACCTGACATGATGACTCCTTGCTGTCCCCAGTCCACCTGACTGTGCTGCTGCTCCAGTTTCAACTATTCTGCCTTATTATTATTCGACCATGTTGGTCATTTATGAACATTTGAACATCTTGACCATGTTTTGTTATAATCTCCACCCGGCACAGCCAGAAGAGGACTGGCCACCCCACATAGCCTGGTTCCTCTCTAGGTTTCTTCCTAGGTTTTGGCCTTTCTAGGGAGTTTTTCCTAGCCACCGTGCTTCTACACCTGCATTGCTTGCTGTTTGGGGTTTTAGGCTGGGTTTCTGTACAGCACTTTGAGATATCAGCTGATGTACGAAGGGCTATATAAATACATTTGATTTGATTTGAATAGCATCGAATAGTCCCCACGATATGCAACTGTTCAGGGAAGTCAGGAACAAATACACGCAGTCAGTCAGGAAAGCAAAGGCTAGCTTTTTCAAGCAGAAATTCACATCCTGAAGCTCTAACTCCAAAAATCAGTCATACTGACTGACCCAATTTCTCAATTTTTGATTTGTTAAAAAAGTTTGAAATATCCAATAAATGTCGTTCCACTTCATGATTGTGTCCCACTTGTTGTTGATTCTTCACAAAAAAATACAGTTTTATATCTTTATGTTTGAAGCCTGAAATGTGGCAAAAGGTCGCAAAGTTCAAGGGGGCCGAATACTTTCGCAAGGCACTGTATATCAATGATGTCGCTCTTGCTGCGGGCGATTCCCTGAACCACCTCTACGCAGACGACACCATTCTGTATACTTCTGGCCCTTCCTTGGACACTGTGCTAACTAACCTCCAAACGAGATTCAATGCCATACAACACTCCTTCCGTGGCCTCCAACTGCTCTTAAACGCTAGTAAAACCAAATGCATGCTTTTCAACCGTTCGCTGCCCACACCTGCCCGCCCGACTAGAATCACCACCCTGGACGGTTCCGACCTAGAATATGTGGACAACTATAAATACCTAGGTGTCTGGCTAGACTGTAAACTCTCCTTCCAGACTCATATCAAACATCTCCAATCAAAAATCAAATCTAGAATCGGCTTTCTATTTCGCAACAAAGCCTCCTTCACTCACGCCGCCAAACATACCCTCGTAAAACTGACTATCCAACCGATCCTCGACTTCGATGTCATCTACAAAATAGCTTTCAACACTCTACTCCGCAAACTGGATGCAGTATATTACAGTGCCATCCGTTTTGTTACCAAATCATCTTATACCATCCACCACTGCGACCTGAATGCTCTAGTCGGCTGGCCTTCGCTACATATGCGTCGCCAGACCCACTGGCTCCAGGTCATCTATAAGTCTATGCTAGGTAAAGCTCCGCCTTATCTCAGTTCACTGGTCACGATAACAACACCCACCCGTAGCACACGTTCCAGCAGGTATATCTCACTGATCATCCCCAAAGCCAACACCTCATTTGGTCGCCTTTCCTTCCAGTTCCCTGCTTCCAGTGACTGGAACGAATTGCAAAAATGACTAAAGTTGGAGACTTTTATTTCCCTCACCAACTTTAAACATCAACTATCTGAGCAGCTAACCGATCGCTGCAGCTGTACATAGTCCATCTGTAAATAGCTCACCAAATATACATACCTCATCCCCATACTGTTTTTATTTTATTTACTTTTCTGCTCTTTTGCACACCAGTATCTGTACTTGCACATCATAATCTGCTCATTTATCACTCCAGTGTTAATCTGCTAAATTGTAATTATTCGCTCCTACGGCCTATTTATTGCCTACCTTCGCATGCCTTTTGCACACATTGTATATAGACTTTCTTTTTTCTACTGTGTCATTGACTTGTTTATTGTGTTATTGGCTTGTTTATTGCTTACTCAATGTGTAACTCTGTTGTTGTCTGTGTCACACTGCTATGCTTTATCTTGGCCAGGTCACAGTTGCAAATGAGATCTTGTTCTCAACTAGCCTACCTGGTTAAATAAAGGTGAAATAAAAAAATAAAACAAATAAAAAAGTGAGATAGGTCTCTAATTCCGAGGGTGTGGCAGCGGAACTGTACCGGCGGGAAAGGGCGTTATGCTTCATATTTCTGGACCCTGGGTGGTAGGAGATGGTGAAATTAAACCTACTGAATAACAGAGCCCACCAGGCCTGCCTAAAGTATCGCTTGGCTGCGATATTCCAAATTCTTGTGGTCGACCAAACCCTCCCTAACCGGCCAAACCCTCCCTAACCGGCCAAACCCTCCCTAAACCGGACGACGCTAGGCCAATTGTGCATTGCCCCACGGACCTCCCAGTCGCAGCCAGCTGCGACAGAACCTGGGCACGAACCCAGAGTCCCTGGTGGCACAGCTAGCGCTGCGATGCAGTGCCCTGGACCACTGCGCCACCTGGGAGGCCCCAGCTAGCTCATCTTTTACCACCTCAGATAATCCGTGAAGAAAATATATGAAAAAATAAACTCTGGATTCCTTCCTGGGTGGCGCAATAGTTAAGGGCGCTGTACTGCAGCGCCAGCTGTGCCATCAGAGACTCTGGGTTCGCGCCCAGGCTCTACAACATTTGGACACCATGAAATTTGGGAGAAAAAGGGGTCAAATTAAATATATATATATTTAAAACTCCCGATTCCAGGAACTCTCGACGGCCAACGTGCAAAAATCAACCGCGTAGTCTGCCACACTACGGGAGTGGATGTAATTCAAGACATTTACTGGCCGCCTCTCTCCCGGATACTCGAATACCTTCCTCACTTCTGCCATGATATTCTCTTGATGACAACACATGGCGGATTGTTGCTCCCAAACTGCCGTAACCCAGGAGAGCGTCCTTCCCGACATTAGCGTAATAACATAGGCTATCTTAGATCAGGCTGAAGGAAACGAAGATGGCTGTAGCTCAAAAATAAGAGAGCCCTGAGAAAGAAAACCCCAGCAGGTACCCAGAACATCGCTCCGGTGGTGGTAAGCAGGGTTCTCGGGGAGCCGGGGTAGGCTGTACAAGGTCACCACTAATAGAAAACAAATTACTGGGTGATTGGGCTTTCTCAGAGGTAGCAGGCAGCCTCTGGGCTAACTCCCTGATTTGCTCCATACTCTCCTTAAACCCTTGGTCATGGCGTTCCGTCAAGGAACGGAGCCCTTCCAGAAGGTCTTGTAACAGCTCCTCATGTCCTCTCCGCCACGGAGCTGGTCCAAGTCTGCTGTGTCTGTCATGGCCAGTTCATACTATAAGGGCACAAGGCGAGACCCAGATGCAGACACAGGATGCAGGTGGTTAGGGTCTTTGTCACACAAGGTGCACCTGTGTAGTGATCATGATGTTTAATCAGCTTCAGATTTGAGTGAAATAAGCTTTTTGTGAGTATGGAATATTTCTGGGATCTTTTATTTCAGCTCATGAAAAATGGGACTAACACTTTACATGTTGCATTTATATTTATTTTCAGTATATGTTTAATGCAAGCAATATATTATTGGTGGCCTCAGTGCCTGTGTGGTTCAGCACACATATGCCAGAGTCAGCATGGGTTCCAATCTAAGATCAACAAAATTGTTTTTGGATAAGCTCAAATGCACAATTATCTTGACAGCTTTATAAAATGAATTATTAAATCCTCATAATATAGGCTTACATTCCACAAGGATGACATCAAATGCCTGCATCAAACTGAAAGTACAGCAGTCAATCACCTGATGGCCCAAATCAGCTCATCAACTCGGCCAGGGAAACACAAACAGTAGCCTGTTATTGTTTTTCACACTTTTCATTGTTTGACAATCGATAGGCTAATGGCTGGCATACAGAATGTATTGGAATCTGATCTAATAACAAAGGGGATATTGCAACCATCGATGGCACTAGATTAACGCCAGCTGATGTCTTGTTAAACCATCAATACGTGATAAATTCACCGGCACAGCTGATCTCAATTGCAAACATCATTGTTCACCTCATTCCAGATCCCTAAAAGATGCTTTCAGTGTTAGTCTAGCTTGCAACCAAAGTCTTTCAAGATATGTTCGCCCTCTGGTTGGTTTTATCATCGGAATAACTTAGTTATTTTGGAACAGACTAAGGATGATTTATCTATTTGACAAGCATTCCTTACAATATAAAGTATTTCCTTGTTTACCAGAGCAAATCTACTGTGGCAATTTACCCAACACATTGTATGAATGAAACTAATGTTGGTGTAGCCTACTGTTATTATTTTATTTGTGTCCTATACATGTTATTCATTAAATACAACTGTCTTTAAAATAAAAGTGTCTGGTATGGTCATTTCTTATCAAGATTGGGGGTAAAATATCCCTGTACTGTCCATATTTTAAATGTGTAACTAAGTCAAGTCAATTTTGTTATTTTTCAAAGCAACTCTTTCATGCGGCATTGCGCTCCATTCCATTGGCTACCTCACTATTCTCAATGTCATCTTGTCTTACATCTGATATTATAGGCCTGTGTGTAATTTGTTTTGATAGGCTACGGTAGGCTATAGTTTAGGTGTAGCCTACTGTACGGCTGCATTTTGGATAAACTTGACATCTGTATGTCGTAGTGGAGACCAATATCTATCTTGTGTTATTTAGCTATATGAAACGCCACATGTTAATGTGTATGGATGCATTTCAGATACATTTGTGTAGATCGGAATGTTGTTGTAACATGACCTACAGGCCAGCAATAGCAGTAGAACATGTATTAATAATCTGTCTTGTGCTTTTTTTAACCAGCTGGCACTGGTCCGAGTGACTCGACTGCCCCTGCACGGAAAGAAAACTGTAGGTTGTCAAGCTCATTTGAATTTCATGATGCGCAGAAAAATATCTGTGACAAAAGAATGATCAAATTAAGACCCAACATCTGTACTGGGCTGTGTTCCCTTGGCCTGGGCTGCGTGTTTCTGTCTGTGTAACTGGAGTCTCGGGTGAAGTGGGGCTCCTCACTATATTTAGATACATGTCGTTCATTACAGTCCCATACTGCTCGTGTCACCAGACCTGGAACCACTGCCAAACGCTATGTCATAAGTCCCCTGGTCCCCTCATAAGTCCCTTCAGCTAGAAATGAATACAGATCTATTCAGGAGTATTTCTGTCTGTAATGAAGCCCTTTTGTAGGGAAAAACTCATTCTGATTGGCTGGGCCTAGCTCCTCAGTGGGTCATCCTATGCCATCCCAGGCCCACCCATGCCCAGTCATGTGAAATCCATAGATTAGGGCCTCATTTATTTATTTAGATTGACTGATTTCCTTATATGTACTGTAACTCAACAAAATCTTTAAAATGTAGACTAAAAACTTGTACAGAAGTAAGAACCAAAAAAACCTAGTCCCAGAGAGCCTTGTGAAACCAAATCACTGAGATGGCTAAAGAAAGGGATCCCATCAAGTGGATGGTGAAATTAGCAGCCTGCATGACCACCTGTTGCAACACTCATTCCTGTAACTGAGCACATGCCTCTTTACCCCACTTGAGGGCGATAAAGTCTCCAGAGTTAGAGTCTGGCTGTTGACTCCCAGGCTAACATACTGTACAGTTCTGTGAAAAAGTATTTGCCCCTTTTCTAATTTTCTCTACTTTTGCATATTTTTAATACTGAAATTCAAATCTTCAACCAAAACCTAATATCAAGGGCGCCTGAGTGAACAAATAACACAACAATTGCATAATTATTTCATTTATTTCATAAACAAAGATATGCAATGCCCAATGCCCCTGTGTGAAAAAGTAATTGCCCCCTTACACTCAATAACTGGTTGTGCCACTTTTAGCTCCAACCAAAAGCTTCCTGTAGTTGTTGATCCGTCTCTCACGTTGCTGTGGAGGATTTTGTCCGATTCATCCATGCAGAACTGCTTTAACTCAGTGATATTTGTGAGTTTCCAAGCATGAGATACTCGTTTCACGACCTGCCACAACATCTCAATTGGGATTAGGTCTTGTCTTTGACTAGGCCATTCCAAAGCTTAAAATTTGTTGCACTTTTTGTTCATGGTCCCCCAGTTTAGAAGAGCAAAAGTATTGGGACTAATTCAACTACGTGTATTAAAATAGTTAAAATTAAAGTACTTGGTCCCATAAGTTTACAGACAAAAGGACAAAAAATGCTTCACTGTCCTGTCACATCTGCTCCTGCAATGCCCTCTAGTGCTCATCCTGTGTCTCCTTGACCTACCGCCACTCCCCCAGTGCTCTCTCCCTCTGTGTGTGTGTGTTGTGTGTGTGTGTGTGTGTGTGGGGGGGGGGGGGGGGGGGGACTGCTCAGTCAGTCCATGTTTCTAGCCGGTTGTTCCTGGTTTCCCTTGCCTGACGCTGTTTTCCGCTCCGCTAAAGTTCTGTCCGCTCTGACTCTGGTCCCTGTCTCCAATCCGACTTCTTGTCAGTCCTGCTACTCTGTCCTGGATTCCCCACTCTACGGCTCCCTTGGATTCCACTCCGGACCTGCTGTGGTCCTACACCTCTCGCTCCAGCCTCAGCCTCCGCACCTGTTTTCCTGCAACCCGCCTTAGCTTCCCTTGGCCTGCACTCAATCTTTCCCCTGTGTTTCAATAAATACCTTGGTTACCTCACCCCAGTCTCCGCATCGGAGTCTGCTCTTGGGTTCACCTGTTCTGCTCCGCGTGACAACTTTTTCACGACACTGTAGGTCTTTAGTTCTCAGTCAGTTATTCATCACATAAGTGTAGTTGAGTGCACCACATCTGCACTAACAGTGGTAATTGGCATGTGTATCCGCACCATGATGTGAACATTGTTTAGAAGGGTCTTACCTGAGCCTTAGAGGCTGCAGCAGCTCGAGTATTATAGGGCCTGTCATCCACCTGCTGCTCTCCAAGTGTGGTACTAGAAGCTGTTCTCTGCTGCAAAAGACACACACATGTCCCTGTTCAGAAAGCTATACTGGAAATATATGAATACAAGTTTAAATGATTTAAAACAAATCCCTAAAATACATTTTTTGAAACTAAGTGCATTAATTCTATTAACTGGGAATTGTACAAATATTGAATTCAATTGAATTTCACAGATTAAATGTTTTTACAATTCCATTCAAACAGTCCAAACAATTTAATTCCAATGAAATTCCAATTCTATGAAGATTGTTGAAATTCAAATTGAAATACAATAACTAACTGTACCCTTGGAAAGTCCTAAGGTCTGCTCTTGTTGTTGGCTATCTACCCGAGCATTCTGTTACAGCCACAGAAAACCACCTGGGTCTGGGAAGGAAGTGGTCATCTCCACCTATTGTTGTCTGATAGGTTACTAGCATTGTTTTGGATATTACAGTAAAGTCCCTAACTTTCAGTAAAGCCATAATTGTTATGAAGCCAATGAAGTAATGCTCCATTTTCTTTGAAAGCCAGAATCGTCGGTTTGATTCCTGCTGGGGCCACCCATACAAAAAATCTATGCACGCATGACTAAGTCTCTTTGGATAAAAGCATCTGCTAAATGCCATTTATTATTAATATTATTATACCCATTTATTATATTCTAAGAGTGACATTTACCTGTCATAACAGCCAACTTCAAGCCAACTAACATAACCCTGTCAAATTATACTGTAAAAAGTTCAATCAAAATTCAGATGGTGGTATGTAACTGCCATATTGGTGTCACAAATTATTTTTTATTTAACCTTTATTACCAAAAATGATCTCCTTATGTGCCAATATGTGCAAGTGAAGATGTAAATAACAAATAATGAATCTGTCTCAACTGGAACTTGCACACTCAGGAGATGTTCAGAGACTGGATATACTGTAATGTTTTATCCAAATAAGAGTTAAAGCTGCAGGCAATGGTGCCTGCAGCTGAATGTGTATTTTATCATATCTAATGTTTAAACAGTCACACACCCTACTAAATAATGTTCTAGCCTGCCAAGAAATGTGTCCCAACCCTTTTTTATGCTACATAACATGTGATTCATTTCACATCAATAGGCTTCTTGTGTATTCTACTACTCATTGTAAACTAATACATCAACTTTGCCAAGACAATAGTTGGAATGGCTGTTTTGTTTCCACCAGTGGAAGTATATTAAGTGTCTAAAATAATGCTGCCTCAGATGGAGATGCACATGCCCAGATATATTACTGCCTGAAGGATATTATGTTAATTTAGACGTTGAATGAGAAATAGCTGGCTAATAGCCATATACTCACAAGGCTCGTCCAATAGGCAGCATACGCCATGGGAAAAACGGTGAGAAGCAATTAAGATGAGAAGAATCGACTATAGCCTACGGATACCTCTGTCCGAACATGTGTAGCATCTAGTCTAGCCTGTTTCCCGTGTCTTTTTTAAGCAGAATTATTTCCCATGCGTTTCGGGAACATAACCACTCCCTTATGTTCAAACAATGTTACAGTAGACTAATAACGATCTTACCCTAAACGAAGTGTCTATATGGGGCGGTTGTGGTGTCGTCAAGAGACTGCTAGGTTTGCATTCTACGGCATATAGCTTCATCTTTTTAGATAAGTTTAACCGACGAATCTATCGTTTCCGCATAACCAATTGACAGTCGAGTGTTGAACTGCATTCACAGCCTTTCATCCAAAACCAAAATACGTGTTTTGGGTTGCGCAATTCGTGCGTAATGCAAAAGCACGTTTTTTAAAAAGCCTCAAACAAAGCCAGATTCTTGTAATATAGCCTATTCCTTTATCCATAAGGATATCAGCAATTCGTTTCTCAAAGTTTGTTACAAAAACTATGACCTCTCTCTGGCTACGAGTTAGATGACGCCAATTGAGGCAAAACTCGCGCTTACTCGTCGGACATTCCTGCATCCAAACGCATGCATGTGTTGGAACGTTGCTTTATCGATTGCACAGTTATGGCCACCTCTAGGTCTAGGTCTCTTAATTTTAAAATAGTTGACTGAAAAAGTAGCCTAACCTGCAAAAATAATTTTAAACGGAAAACTCACCTCCTGTGACTTTTTATGATGGCCATGGGCATGGCTTCTCTTTTTGTGCGGCATTGCTGGAACGCAAATATCTTATTTTCTATTGCCAAGGTTAACGGTGGCCCAACAGATATACTTCTGTGAACAGAATGAGTCAAATCTGCCCCTCTGTTGTGAAAGTACTTGCCCCTCCCGCCAAGAACTATTTCTTCACCTATGTTTTTGCTACGTTGCCTATGACAAAATCTATTTGCTCAAATGAAATCAGTGTGTGTGTGTGAGTAAATCAGGGGGTTTATAATTGCTTAAAGGGGCAATATCCAGTTATTACATCATTTTTTTAAACTTATAAATTAATGATATGTAACCATTGATTCTTGAAGAATATAAATGCCTCGTGAGCTTAGTTCGACTGTAGTACCCCATCAAAACCCCAAACATACGCTTGTTTTACTTCAATGCTTGTAAACAAAGTAAATGTAAACAAACACTACATAGCCTCAAAACATGGTTAGAACTATACGTTTGCTATCATGGATCGTCAGTCATTGCATCCATAGCTCTGTCTATGAATTTGAGATTAGTTACATTTCTCCGGCCCCATTACCCAGCTTTTTACCGAAACAGGCTTCAACTGCTGATTAACGCTTTACGAAACTGAGGCTTTTGTATTTAGTTTCTTATCAGATATTACCCCTCCTTGCTGTAGTTCCCCAGTAACTGTAATAGCTCAACAAACCACCCATAACACATACACAGTAGCCTAATTTGAAACCACATCCCAATCATGTGTTTAGTGGAGTAAAAAAGTAAGACAGGGAAGAGTCAAAGCCAAATCCTCAAGCATAGGTTACATTTGGTATCCTGAGTGGCGTAGCGGTTTAAGGCACTGCATCTCAGTGCTTTAATTATCACTACTGGTTCAAATCCAGGCTGTATCACAATTGGTTTGGCTGGTGTAGGCCATCATTGTAAATACGAATTTGTTCTTAACTGACTTGCCAGAATAAATAAATAAAATAGAAAATCTATATAGGAACATATATATATGGTCTATCAAACAACTGATGTGGCTCTACGCATATGCTCTTTATGCAATCACATGTTATTGATGACAGCTTCACTAGTGTATTGTTGGTCTAATAGTCAGTTGTCTTTTTATCTAGATTGTGGATTTTTCTTTCTTTCGCTTAGGCTACTAAATGGAAAGAGAAGTTTTCTCGGTTGTAAACATACTCTTGGAGCTTTCACAGTCTTTCAGACCAGAGTGAGAAGCCACACCCCTTAATTACAGAGAACGTAGTCACCACCACGATTGTTTTGATTACGCTCCCAGTAGTAGTTCTATCGGTTATGCCACCTGGTGGTATTCAATGATACTGGTTGGCGCGGGGATGTTTCGTCATGGATATTCCCACACATTTTATCTAAATTCACAAATGAATCGTTATATTCTCAACACAAACACCTACGATAAAGCTTCCTCAAAAACGGAAGCGTTTTGGGGTTTAAAGTCCGTAAGGGGTGTTGTGTCTTATGTACGACTTCATTTGGGTAGCTAACAAAATACTTTTTCACAAATATAACTTTGAATCCACAACTCAACAACATCCTTGGTGTAATGGCTAAGATGTTAGATTGATAGTCCTAGGTATACGGATAAAATACAGTAATTGGTTGCAGGTATAGCGATGCTTCCACAGGCAGCAGCATGGGAGTTTTGTCCAGGGGGTGGTGCAATTTTACCATTTAACTGTTCTACTTTTATTTGTTTCAACGCTAATATTGTTACCATTTTCCCCCAAAACACTGTTTAGGTCTTAATTTGGCCAATTGCTGCAGTGGTGTTACTGATTTAACCCTACAGACATTTCATGGCGTTTGTCCATTTGCTTAAATGCTCCTTATTTGGAACATGGAAAAAATGCTTATACATTTCTATATAATATCAGTAAAACGTGAAAAATCACATGAGCATATGGTGCTCAATATAAAACAACATTTGTAGCACAGGTTACTTCCAATGTAATATGTGGAACGTGTTGAGGGCATTTCATCAGAAGGGTTGGGTTTGGGAATGAAGCAGTGAAGCCCACCGCCCCACCCCCTGGTGTTCAGACAAGAGAGAGAAACATGCGTCACCAGCGAGTGTGTGAACATCAATTTGTGACCCAGGGATCAGATGTGTGTGTCTGTGTGTGCACGCGAGCTTGCAGGAGAAAATATGATGATGAATCTCTTTTTTATTTTTCATTTAACTTTTATTTAACCAGGCAAGTCAGTTAAGAACAAATTATTATTTACAATGACGGCCTAGGAACAGTGAATTAACTGCCTGTTCAGGGGCAGAAGGACAGATTTTGACCTTGCCAGCCGCAGGGATTCAATCCACCAACCTTTCGGTTAATGGCCCAACACTCTAACCACTAGGCACCTGCCGCCTCAAATCTCTTTTCACCTGAGGGATACCGTCTGTAAGATATGGTTGCTCTTCAGAACTCACTGTTCCTTCACAGTCCTGCCATAAGAATGGCACAATCTCTGTTATAACATAAGTTGTTATAATATTGTGTCAGTTAATGACAACACATAAATTACTTGTGGCTGTACACATCCTTCGGATGAAATGTCCAACCGAGGTATTACAGAGTATGAAGTGTCCTGGCTAAATCCCCAACATGCCCCTTTTTCTGGTCACGTTCTTAGCTGACTACATTGCAGACACATTTGTATTTGTTTGTCAGTTAGTCAGATGCTCTTATCCAGAGCGACTTACAGTAGTGAGAGCCTACATTTTCATACTTTTTTCCTGACACATGCCAGATGTCACAACGCCTGGATAGGTGTTTAACATGTCAGATAACCACATATGATATAGCAATCTGAGGCCCGACTACCCATTCAATAACGTTTTTTTTTGCTTGTAAGCAATCATGTTTTCAAGACATGTAACTTTCAAAATACAGAAATCATCCCCGTATGATGCATTTTGCACCATATGATGCAAGTAACAGTTTTTGTGACAGTTTGTCTTTTACTGTATAATATGATAGACAAATGCAATGATTTTGCAAGAAATATGAGTATTTCTTTGTTCATAACCAATAATTACAGTAACACCCATGTTTGTGCATGGCCATTCATAACATCTGAACAGTCTGATGGTGCCCAGGTTATATCTGTTTACATCTTATTTGGCACTCTACAGGACCTCAAGACTATCTAAACTTAGTATAATTCATGTATCATTTATACAATCTTAATTATCACTTGTTTTCATAATTTGGCTACTTAGCTCAGGGTCATTTTAACGTGTTAAATTGCCCCGAACCCAGCAACCATGACAAGACTACAAGTGCCTAGCAAGAAACAACAATAGTGACACGTCATTCATGTCCATGTTTAGCCAACATATAGTGAAGACAATTATACTAGTTTGAATTATTGGACATTAATGCTCAGGGCAGTATACGAAAAATACAGCCAGTGGAAAAAAATTCCTTCCACCCCTAAAAAAACTAACATTTGCCCATAAAACGTGCAAATAGTGAGATATTTGGCTGTAACGTTTCAAGCAGCTAGAGAACCTACAGTGGAAAGGAAAAGTATGTGAACCCTTTGAAAATACCAGGATTTCTGCATAAATTCATCATATAATATAATTTGATCTGATCTTCATCTAGGTCACAACAATAGACAAACAGTCTGCTTGAACTAATAACACAAAACAATTATACGTTTTCAATTATACACTTTATTGAACACACTGTGTAAACAGTCACAGTGCAGGGTGGGAAAAGTATGTGAACCCATGGATTTAATAACTGGTTGACCCTCCTTTGGCAGCAATAACCTCAACCAAACGTTTTCTGTAGTTGCGGATCAGACCTGTACAACGGTCAGGAGGAATTTTGGACCATTCCTCTTTTCAAACTGTTTCAGTTCAGCAATATTATTTTGATGTCTGGTATGAACTGCTCTCTTGAGGTCATGCCACAGCATCTCAATTGGGTTGAGGTCAGGACTCTGACTGGGCCACTCCAGAAGGCGTATTTTTCTCTGTTGAAGCCATTTTGTTGTTGATTTTCTTATTTTTTGGGTTATTCTCCTGTTGCATCACCCAACTTCTTTTGAGCTTCAATTGGTGGACAGATAGCCTAACATTCTACTGCAAAATGTCTTGATAAACTTCATTTTTCCGTAGATGATAGCAAGCTGTCCAAGCCCTGAGGCAGCAAAGCAGCCCCAAACCATGATGCTCCCTCCACCACACTTTACAGTTGGGGTGAGGTTTTAATGTTGGTGTGCTGTTCCTTATTTTCTCCACACATAGTCTTGTGTGTTCCTTCCAAACAACTCAACTGTACTTTCATCTGTTCACAATTGTTTTTGCCAGTAGCGCTGATCCAGGTGCACTTTTGCAAACTTCAGACATGCAGCAATGTTTTTTTTCAACAGAAGTGGCTTCTTCCATGGTGTCCTCCCATGAACACCATTCTTGTTTAGTGTTTTACGTACTGTCGTCAACAGAGATGTTAGATTGTTCCAGAGATTTCTGTAAGTCTTTAGCTGACACTCTAAGATTCTTCTTAACCTCAATGAGTATTCTGCACTGTGCTCTTGCAGTCATCTTGCAGGTCGACAACTCCTAGGGAGAGTAGCAACTTTCTCCATTTATAGACAATTTGTCTTACCGTGGACTGATGAACATCAAGGCTTTTAGAGGTACTTTTGTAACCCTTTCCAGCTTTATGCAAGTCAACAATTCTTAATCTTAGGTCTTCTGAGATCTCTTTTGTTCGAGGCATGGTTCACATCAGGCAATGCTTCTTGTGAACAGCAAACTCAAACTTTCTGAGTGTTTTTTATAGGGAAAGGCAGCTGTAACCGACATATCCAATTTCGTCTCATTGACTGGACTCCAGGTTAGCTGACTCCTGACTACAATTAGCTTTCGGAGAAGTCATTAGCATAGGGTTCACATACTTCTTCTAACCTACACTGTGAATGTCTAAATGATGTATTCAATATAGACAAGAAAAATACAATAATTTGTGTATTATTAGAAAAAATTAGATTACCAATTTCTGCAAAAATCCAGGTAATTCCAAAGTGTTCACATACTTTTTCTTGCCACTGTATATGTGCGTATTTATTTTTTTATTTTTTTATTTCACCTTTATTTAACCAGGTAGGCCAGTTGAGAACAAGTTCTCATTTACAACTGTGACCTGGCCAAGATAAAGCAAAGCAGTGCGACAAAAACAACAACATAGAGTTACACTTGGGATAAACAAACATACAGTCAATAACACAGTAGAAAATCTGTATACAGTGTGTGCAAATGAAGTAAGGAGGTAAGGAAATAAATAGGCCATAGTGGCAAAGTAATTACAATTTAGCAATTAAGACTGGAGTGATAGATGTGCAGATGAGGAAGTACAAGTAGAAATACTGGTGTGCAAAAGAGCAGGAAAAAATATATATATATGAGGATGAGGTAGGTAGTTGGTTGGATGGGCTATTTACAGATGGGCTGTGTACAGCTGCTGCGATCGGTAAGCTGCTCTGACAGACGTGCTTGAAGTTAGTGAGGGAGATATAAGTCTCCAACTTCAGTGATTTTTGCAATTAGTTCCAGTCATTGGCAGCTGGGAACTGTAAGGAAAGGCGGCCAAAGGAGATGTTGGCTTTGGGGATGACCAGTGAAAAATAATACTCTGTGAGTTTCATCACTCAAGCTTGTTTCTGTTTCAAGAAATTCAAGGTGTTACAATTGCCCCCAGTCTCAACTATATGGTAAGGATTGTAAACAAGACTCCATTGCTCTATCTCTCTGTCAATGCTCATCAGCCTTTCTTCCCACTCTGTCCTCTGTCTCTCATCTCTGTCTCCTTCATCAGAAAGGGTGTGGATGAAGTGTGCAGCAGGGTTTTTTGCAGAGCTCAGCCCTGTGCCAGGAGGAACTGCTGGTATAGACCTGAGAGGTGACAATAACACTGTGAACCGTGGCAATGCTTTCACAGATACAGCTGACCTTCAGGCTGTATCTCCTCCACACTGATAACAGCCTATCGCTACTGCACAAACGTTGGGAGTGTTTTCCTCAATGTTTCCAAGGTCTACGAGCCCCATTGTTGTGTTGGAGGTTGGGTGACATTCAAGGTGACATTTTGACAGCGGTAAATTGTGGAGATATTGTCCTGAAAATATCTGTTTCAATCCCAATTGTGGTAGATGCAGATATGTATTGTTTGCTGTTGATTACGCTTTGAAATGCTATCTGTGGCAATTGAATTCTGGGCTGACATCCAGTTCTTGAGTCTCCTGCGGTCCCCTCCATTCACCTAACCTGAATGGAGAATCAATGGACTCTAAGGCAGACAGATGTGTCAGTAACTGTCTTTCACACACTGATGCTTGATGATGGCCTCCACTCTGTCCTCTCTTCACATTATTTGCTCAAGTAGCTGGTGTGTTTACCACACACACACACATACACACACACACACATACACACACACACACACACACACACACACACACACACACACACACACACACACAAACACACACGGCGACAAGCGAGGCTTGGCAAGGACTGAAACTGCCTGGACCTTGGCTCAATCTCAACTGGTCATATCAATACAGTTTCTCACTTGCTCCTCAATCTGGATTTCTCTCAGGGGAATCTATATGGCAGGAGTACAGAGGGAGGGAAAGTGTGCACATAACAGATTGGTATTTTGGTCCCTCTTTTGTCTCCTGGCATATAATTGTTTATGCTTTATCTATCAATTTTTCCAACAATATCATTTATATGCACATATTCTCATGTCCACGCTTCACTTGCTCCAGCCTGGTTGGTTGCAGTTTGTAGAACTGTTCCTGAACAGTTCCTGTATCAGTTGGTATGAAGAAATAGCCCATAGGAGACAGCAAGGCTAAGAAAGAGAAAACCTCTAATTATCTCTCTATCAATATCTCACCCTTTTTCCTTTTGTTTGACTCTCCCCCCCACCCCCCCCCCCCCCCCCCCCCCTCCCGTGGTTACCGAGTCCCCATTACTTCCAATCACTTCTTCCAGCAGTTAAGGTGGGACTTGACTAATGGCGAAACCCTCTGTATGGAATCAGGGGGTTCCTTCAGACATTGAGAATTCAACAGGAGCCCTTTTGTAACAACCTCCTTATGGTTCCCTATAGTCTGGCTAACACCTAACTCTTTAAGTCTGGAATGGCTCTTTGATGTCGTCAGCACAATGTGTTGATAATGAAGGGGGCTGTGCTTTTACTGGTTGGCTCTCCTCTGTGTCTTTCTCACTCAAACACCCACACGCACAGCCAAACACAGCCCCCAGCGCTGCCCCCTTCCATTACAATGTCTCCCTTTTCAAATCCAAACAACGAGAGGTCTCTAAAGAATTTTGTTGTTGTTGAGAGAACCAATCAACCAATTTCTGAGCTTTATATTGCATTAACAAACGGCCTCCTTTCCAGACCAGTGCGGTCACAGCTGTAGACAAGGTTACGGCAAAACATGGCTGTATCCAAAGATCGTTCCAAAGCAGGTGGTTCCGCAGGTTTGAGTTGATGGATGCAACACATTGGTGGTGGATGGGGTGAGCTACCTACCCCCATAGGTAGCCATTGGGAGCTTAGTGAAAGGCAAACAACTTAAACCCATTAATTATTATCATAATTATAAATAGAATGCGACGGACTTATTTGTTTAGGGTGTATTGTGTATGTCCACTGTCATTGGGGTAGATATATTTCCTCAGTTACATAAGATGGAGGGAGCCCTGAAGATCACCCTCCCTCTCTCTGACTCCTCCCTCCCTCTAACCATCCCTCTTTCCTTTCCTATAACTCCATCCCCCACCCCTTCTTGTCTGAGCAGATTGGTTTCTTCCCTCTCTCTGTCTTCTTTTCTAATCTGGGGGTTTTGTCATAGCTCGTTAGGTGAGATATGGGAAGAATTTAATCTGCTCCTTGTGTTGCCGATAAAGCCGTAAGAGAGCGAGAGAGAGAGAGAGAGAGAGAGAGAGAGAGAGAGGGAGAGAGAGGGAGAGAGAGAGAGAGAGGGAGAGAGAGAGAGGGAGAGGTAGAGGGAGAGAGGGAGAGGGAGAGAGGGAGAGAGAGAGAGAGAGAGAGAGAGAGAGGTGGTTGCCGTGACAACCACACATCCTTGACGAATGGCATGGTTGAACTAGGAGAAGTAGAGACACAGAGGAGAGGGGAAGAAAGAGAGATAGGGAAAATAAGAAGATAGAGTTTTTAATTAATGTCGGGGTATATTGTGATTCTAAATATGTTTTGGTTGATTTTTGGGATAGAGACTTCAAGACCATCTCTGTCATCTGCCTTTATAGATGTTTATCTAAGTCTCTGATTTTAGCAGTCACCACTGTCTTAAATGTGATATTTGTGCTATCAACCATACCCATATAGATTAGCTGCCCAAAGGGAAAATGTAGTGAGGAGTGGGTGTTCTCCAAGCAGCCTACAGACCATGCTGGGGTCTCCATTAGTCTTGCTGCTCTGTAAGCAATAGAAAGGACACTGAACTGTTAAATGGTGTGTGTGTGTGTGTGCGTGTGGATGAGATACAGTATCTGTGTTGCCTACTGCAGAATGCATACAAATCTAGTGCACAGCATCAAGAACAAAGTCTGATTATGTTATTATAGAAAGAGATGCCACTGACGGCTCAGTGGGCTGCTAGCAACACCATGATTGTGGGTTCAAATCCAACACAAGTCACATATGCTGAATCAATGTGATACCTGTAATTTGTTTTGGATAAAAACATCTGCCACAATGACCATGAACTCTGTTAGCAGTAGCACTCTATTCCACAGAAAACAAGCGAAAACAAGTCATTGCTACACAGACGAGCTAGCTGCTGTCCCCCCTGGAGAGTGAGTTTCTAAACCCAGAGGCGCAACATCGCGAGACTTGCAGGAAAGCTTGCGAAACAGATCAAAACAGACCAGACCAAGGTTTGGGCTTTAAAAAGTAAATGAAATAAGTGGAAAAAGTATTCCTTAGTTTATAATTTTCTCAAAATATAAAGGCACAACCTAAATTCGAGCCAATGTCTTAAGTAGTTGAACTCCAACCTCATGAAAGCAGTGGCGGTCAGTGCTGTTTAAGATACATATTTTTTCATGAGCATGGCCTTATTTCTATTACAGCATATTGGATGACTGTCATACATATTCCATTCACCCAGTTCAATGTAACATTGATAGGTTTAGGCTACTACATGATACTCAAATGTTCCCTAAACCCATCATTAGGCTGCTATAACCTAGCCTATGAATGACAGTTTACAACATAGGTACACACAGGTTGAGAGACACATTACAGACACATGAACAGTAACACATGGACAGACAGTGACATTCAATACCGTCTTGCACACTTTTTCCTGCATCTAGCTGATATACGGTGTAATCGTTACCCCAACAGTTGTAAACAAGAGTTTCTATTGGACAAATTCAGGTATGTTTATTCCCGTTTTGTTCCGTTTGCTTCCGTTTAAGAATGTATTTTTCAACAGAATCGGCGGAATGAATACACCCCTGATCACGCATAAACACAGTTCACTTTCATAGCAGCCACGGTGTAGTACTTCTCACATCTATGCGCTGTCCTCGTCTCACCTTGTCCCTTCAATCGTGGACTTCAATGCACAACACATCAGCTGTATGCGACCAGGCGGAAAAAACATTTCCAAGCCAAACCACTACACACAGCCTACATTGTTGTCACCAAATTAGCTCAAATAAATTCATAGTCAGCATAGCTAATAGAACTAACACGTTCGTGAACTCGCTACAATCATGCAGTAACGTTACAGTCTACAGTCAGCAAGCAGTTACACCGGTGGGCACGGTGGCAATACATTTGTAAAACCAAAAGCTTACCTTGAATTGGAAGAGTTCCAGTGTTGTGTTGGAAAGTCATAGCCAGCTAGCTAACATAGCATCTTTCTCTTTGAGAAGGGTGTTCCAGTAGGCTAAACTAGCTAGCTAAGTAAGAGAAACTGAAAGTGAAAAAACTGACAATCTCTCTCTCTAGTTCTCGCTTGCTTCTCCTTCATTTTTAAAGAAATGAACTAGTTAAACTGTTTAACTACTGTCTTTCTCTCTCTTTGAGTCAACTACTCACCACATTTTATGCACTGCTGTGCTAGCTAGCTGTAGCTTATCCTTTCAGTACTAGATTAATTTTCTAATCCTTTGATTGGGTGTCAGTTTATGGTGCAAGAGCTCTGACAGGTTGGAGGACGTCCGCCAGAAGTTGTCATAATTAAGTCTATGGAAGGGGTGAGAACCAAGAGCCTCCTAGGTTTTGTATGGAAGTCAATGTACCCAGAGGAGGACGGAAGCTAGCTGTCCTCCGGCTACACCATGGTGCTACCCCACAGAGTGCTGTTGAGGCTACTGTAGACATTTTTTGGAAAATAGTGTTTTAATCGATTATTTGGTGACGTGATTACAGTCACAAATGTTTGTTTTATCTAGAAAAGGATTGCTTTTTAAGTGTTTTACAATTTCAATTTTTATGAAATTCACTGAGTAGGATGGTCCTCCCCTTACTCCTCTGAGGAACCCACTGAGGGAAAGTGACAAACTTTCTCGTTAAAAACAATTTTATGTCGAAGGAGTGCCTTTGATTTGACGGCCTGCACATGCACAGTTTGGCAGGAGACAGCCGCTAGACCTGATGACAATTTTCTACGCATGAGCTTAGCTAGCCAACATCCCCATGACATCGCCTACAAGTGTGATCGGGGATTTCTATTGGAGAAGCAGTTTTAGCCTATCTTCATACGGTTCTGTCTTTTGTGACACGTTGACACGTCTCCTCGGCTGACAGTCTCCAATGAGAGACTATATACCTGATTCTATATACCTGATTTCAAAGAAGAGCTTGTGGGGTGTGTGTGTGTGTGTGTGTGTGTGTGTGTGTGTGTGTGTGTGTGTGTGTGTGTGTGTCCTGCACCCCAACAAGGAACACTGCATGAATGAACACTAATTTCATTGGTGAAACACACATCCCGTGACAGCTGCAGCTCATTTGTTCTACTAAATCCAAGATTGTCATTTTATTATAGCCTACTTTTGACCCTAAGTTATCTTTTGTAACACTTTACATTTAAGTATACAGTACTTTGTCAAGGGTTTATAGTAGTTCCTCTTCCCTCCCTCAATTTTTCCTCTTCTTCTTCCTCCTCCTCCATTTTACATTATAGCCTACCCTCTGTCCAAAATGAGAGGGCGGATTGGACACAAAAAATGATAAAAGCTTCAAAAATATTCCTTTGATGATTTTTTGTGTGTATTTTGTCTTGCTTACATAGCAGTCAAGGGACTAATAGCTTCACACAAAAATATGTTTCGGTTTCTAAAATATCTGAGTTATAGCATCTCTTCCTTTTCCTCCTCTGCAGCCTGTTTTTCAGACTAAAGTCTATCAGGCCATGTCTGAGTGGGTGTCCTGCTAAAGCAAATAGGTGTTGCTAGGTTGAGGTGGATTACAGATCAGATCAGGCAAGTCTCCACATCCTACCTCATCACTCTAGGCTCAATGTGTAGATTTAGTAAAAAGTTGAATGTCCAAATATCTGTAATTTCTTCAATGTTGGGGTTAAAGGTCATATTCACTTCAAATAAATCTGTTTAGTATACTGACTGTCTGTATTGGGCTATCATTTCAATTCCCTCATGAAAGGTCTGAAATGTTGGTTTGTTTATTTATGGTAGAACACGGAGATCAACAAAGTTGAGCAAAGTTGATTTTGTAGCCTACACAATTCCAAGACGTTCATTAGCAGGAGAATAATGATATTGATTGATACTGGCATTTGATATTGATATTTGATTTTTATATTTTATATTTCTGACTTGGTAAAGAAACCAGAAACCCTAACTAGCCATATTATCATGTAAGACCTATGTGTTAGACTTAATTTATAGAGCAGGCGTGCGTGAAGGAAGGTTCCCGCCAATGGGCAATTGTTGAGCGCACAACCTGGACTGAGGGCGTCACTCCAATCAGCATGAACAATACGAAGAGCAATTGATATTGCCGCTCGAGCTCAAACACAGCACAATAGCTTGCCAAGAAGTGAAACAACATCAAATAGAACGCTTTTTTACAACCAAGTGAGTTTGACGCACGACGCGCTTCTTGCTTTGATGAGATGAGAGAGCATAGAATTAGCATGAATTATGTGTGAGTGCGCGTTTTAAGTGGGCCGGGTTAATTTAACTCCAATGTCTCTTCTTAGAATAGACTACATTATAATGTTTGCTGTAACTACAGTCACAAATGTTCTTATGTAGACGATTGCTTATCATTGAATAAAACGAAGCACAAACTAATTTGTAAGTTGTTAATAGTGGTGGACATTTTAATAAATGAATCCATAACATGATACAATACCATACTCTACTTAGTCTACCAAATACCAATAGACTAGGTTACTTAGGCTACTTCAGTAGCCTTTTTTATGTAGTTGTTATAAAGAGAAAAATTGAAGGCATGGTCAAGCAAAATAGACTGTTATTCCTTTCCTTATGCCTAGTATTAGGTTATATGCCCATATTATACAGGCTGTTGTATAAAAGGCTATAATATACAAGCTATATTCAAAGCACACAGCAAATATATATTTCAATCATCCACGTTTTTCCCCGATGGAATCATTTCTCCATATGAAACCACCTGTTTGCTTGAACATTGTCATCGCCCGTGGAGCTGTCCAATACCGTGGTGCTGAAACCGCGTCTACACTCCAGTGATGTGCTGCACATTGCCGTCACTACAGCCTCTGTCGGAGTGAGCTCTCTTTTGGGGTGCGTGTAACAGATACACTTGTTGAAAATTGTCAATCTAAGGTATTGAAATTAAGTCGTGCCATTATTTTACACATATCAAAGACCTATATTGCAATGCTGGCATGATTTGTCACACATAGGCTAATAGTCAATCCCCGTTCAAGTAGTGTGGTCTCTGAAAGCTATAGTGCCTATATTAACCTATTATTGCTCTTGCATTTCCCTTGCACAGCAAAAACAAAAATCATAGAGATAACGCAACAATAAAATAATCATTCAGTTTTGGCGTGCTTCAGATGATAGTCTACTGGGCTGACATAGACTATGCGTTAGTGAGGCGGGGTTACGAGGGTGGGGGTCTCTTCTATTAAAAAAACGATATTCTTGAATGGGGGGAAAGTAGACTATCACGTAGGCTAAACATTAGAGAAGGATGGTGCTACATTTATTTTCCTCTGCATGTTTGGTGCACATGCATTACTATTACAGTAGTATTCATTGTCACCCCTACTAGCTTGAATTAAAAAATACGGGGATATTTTTAGATATAACTTTCCCCTCCCCTCTGACGCTCCTTCTCTCCTCGTGTCTCTCTCGGGACTCGAACATAGACCCTACCCCGTGGTATGTAGGCTCGTTGACGTCAGAGCCGATTTGTAATTTGACGTGTAAATATTCTCGCCCACTTCCAAGGTTTACTCTCCGCTTGCTTTCCTAGATGGTTCAATAAGGCAATAACGCCGTGACAGGTACTCTTTCCCACCCTGCACTTTGAAGGAAAAAATACATGCAAGTCGAGCCAATTTATTTAATATTACTTGCATTTTTGTTTTTAATTTGTTGTCTTGTATGCCTTCCAAGAGCATCAATCAAATATATTTTTAATCTAATCGTATTTTCTCTGAGATGGAAATGAGATGTCGCCGAACAACGGTGATGTGCTGTGCTCTTGCGGTTCTCTGCTCCATCGCTCGTTCCGTAAATGCTTCATTCGGGGACAGACAGTACCTCAACGAATGGGCGGTGGAGATTCCCGGAGGACTGGACGCCGCCAGGTCCATTGCCAAAGAACTGGACTACCGAGTAGTCCGCCAGGTAGGTTAGAGCCACAGCAACGCCCCGGTAACAAGTTTGCTCCCCACAATTGTGGTCTTTGAACCGTGTATCTCTTTACACTATACAATTAATATGCATATTTCTGTGTTCAGTTTGGCTCAGTATCTTGTCTTGGTAACAGTATTCCACTTTTTTATTAGTACTATTCATTCGGTTGTATACATGCTGAAAGCTGAGATGGAGGGTGCCATGGCAGCCTTGTTCCTGATGTTGTAGTCTACACAGACAGCATCATTACTGAACTTATGCTTTAACTGAGATTTAAAAACAGCAACTATTGTGATTGGTGCACTCTGTCAATCATCTTCATAAGTCTGGTCAGAGTGAGAAGGGAATTTCAATAGTGTAACCCAGGGTTTCACAAACTCGGTCCTCGTGTAACCTATTAAATGTCCATTATTGGCTTTTTAGTTGTTTTACAATCAGTGTATTTGCGTATCACTGTTACTTTACAATAAGTACATGTATATCATCAAACAAGTACAAACAATTAGTCTATCAATGTATTTGGGCGAATGATGGGGATCCAATCCATATTTCATGTAATAGACTGTAACAATGACTCATTGTGTGCTGTATACTGATGATAGCCACCTTCTGTAAATATGTCGATCGCCAATGTTGTAATTCACCTTGTCCAAAACAAACACATTAGGCCTATACACCCCCAGGTTATCTCTCTCTAGTCTACTCAGAGGAAACTAGCGCTCTGACTACACAGGTCAATGGTTAACCTGTGTTTCCATTCAGCTAGGGGGATGGGTAGGATGCCATTTCAACTCCATAATAATAATAGGCCTAAACCGTGGCTCAGAGTAACTCGTATCCTAGATTAGTGTTCTTTTTCTTTGAAGCAGTATCTGTGATTGACTCATTATTTGCACAATGTGCATGCTATTCTGCTAAGCACTTTTAGATTCAGTGGGTTTAGCTGTGTTTCTCTTTCCCAGGAAATTGCTAAACAAGGCCGGCTATAAATATAACTAATAAGGAAACTAGCAGGCCTATTGCTGTTGTGGTGGTATTTGCCTTCCTGTCATTATAATATAATAATTTAATATCAACAGCTACCCATGTTTGAGAATGATCGAAGGTACTGATTCAACAAGCTGTTCAAGACATTTAAAGGGAGATGTCCTTCCGGGTGTAATATGATCCAAGGCACTTGATTAATATATAATTAATAATTATTGCATTAATAATTGCAGGCAGTCCTATGTTACGGGATTGACAGGAAGAGGATAATGGTATTACATCACCTCTATGAAATATTCAATAACCCACCACTCTCCTCCTGTCTGCAGATTGGGGCGCTAGAAAACCATTACTTGTTCAAACACCAGACTCATCCCAGCAGGACGAAACGAAGTGCCGATCACATCACCAAACGCCTGTCCGAGGATGATCGGGTAAACAGTCCTGCATCTGTAACATTGTCTATGGCCGTGTCTGAAATGGCACCCTATTTCCTTTATAGTGCACTACTTTTGAGAAGGGAAGTACACTAAAGGGAATAGGGTGCCATATTGGACACACTGTGCGTCTGTGTCTCTTCTGGTAGACTCCTCTCACGGGTAAATACCTCCAGTTTTCAGAATAAAACACATGTGTGTGTGAATTAGCTACGTAAGCGAATATACAGCATCAACCTAAATATGGCAGACTTCTCATATCTCTCTTTCTCTTTGGGCGTCAAGGTATCGTGGGCGGAGCAACAATATGAGAAGCGGCGCAGTAAGCGGGCGTCACTGGGGTCATGCCGGGACTGTCCGGTGGACGAGCTGTTCAATGACCCTATGTGGAACCAGCAGTGGTACCTGGTAAGTCCCAAATATCCACATGTTCCCATATGTTTCCTATAAGTCATGCCCAGTGTGTAAAATTACACTTTGAATAGTCTAGGTTATTTGGTTGTCTGTGTGGTTATTTGGTTGTCTGTGTGGTTATTTGGTTGTCTGTGTGGTTATTTGGTTGTTTGTCTGTCTGTGTAGTTATTTGGTTATTTCTTGTCATGGTGGCCAATAGCCAGGACCATAACTGAAAAGCTGAATAAACAGCAGTCTAAAATATGTTTTCTGACCCGACTATCAGTGATGTCAGTTCAGATCCGGCTGGTGTCTGCTGCTGCCTTCTGGTTGACCTGATTCACAAACACAATCCTAGCCTGGTCCCAGATCTGCTTGTGCTGTCGTGCCAATTCCTAATGGTCATAGTCATTGGGTATTGGAAAGACAGCACAAACAGATCTGGGACCAGGCTAACACAATCCCAGAGCCCCTGAGATTCAGCACTGGCAGGGACGGACAGCTTCCTAATGAGTAGAAGCTTTGCCTTCACAAGCCTTTTAGAGAAGTGTGTATAGCACCAGTTCATTAGAGGTCTTGCGCAAGACTTAGATGTATTAATGTTGTTGCCTTTCACAATTAGGATCTGTCCAAATGAAAGGAAAGCCTACATGTGTGAGGAACAGCATGTGTCTATATTGCCATGCACGTGTGTGAGGATGAGACAAGTATCTTCAGCGATCACACATGAAAACGTATGTGCGAGACTTGAGAAATGTGAAAGAAAGGTTTTAACTCTGCGATAGTCAAATGAATTAGTAATCATCCAAAATCCCAGTAAAAATACCCATTTGTTTAATTGAACATGCTGGCCTGGCAGGAGATTGTAAGGGAACTCTCTCTCCAACCATGATCCAGTGGAACGGAAAAGGCTGTCACACATTAAGACCCAATTTAGCCATACACAATGGCTATTTCAGCCCACTGAGGCCAAGCCAGTGGAGGAGTGTCACAGCTATGTATTCCCTACCGGATACATTACAGACACATCCACTTCATCCTGTGTTTAGGATTTGGCTGAACCAACCTATACTCCATTTTAACTATTTTATTCTATGTCATTACTTTTACAAGTTGTGTTATAATTGCATGCCAATAGGATTTTGCTAACATTGATATGCTATTATGGCCCCCTTGCAATTATTGTGAGAGTGGAGAGAACTTTTGTAACGGTATTTGGTCATTTATTTAATGCAGCGAGTCATTAATTCTAATTTAGTTATTTGTTTTCCATGGCAGCAGTGCTGGCTAAGTCAACATCTGTTATCTCATAATGATAGGACATGTGTGTGCACGTGCGTGTGTGTTTGAGTACGTTTACGTGCGTCAGTGTGTGTGTGTGTGCGCACAGGCGTGTGTGTTTGAGAATGTTTACGTACATCAGTGTGTGTGCACGTGCGTGTGTGTTTGAGTATGTTTATGTGCGTCAGTGTGTGTGTGTGCGCACGGGCGTGTGTGTTTGAGTATGTTTACGTACGTCAGTGTGTGTGCACGTGCGTGTGTGTTTGAGACTGTTTACATGCGTCATTGTGTGTGTGTGTTTTAATATGGTGACGTGCATGTGTGTGTGTTTGAGTATGTTTACGTACATCAGTGTGTGTGCACGTGCGTGTGTGTTTGAGTATGTTTACGTACGTCAGTGTGTGTGTGTTTTAATATGGTGACGTGCGTCAGTGTGTGTATTTTGTCCGTTCTTTCTATGTTCCCTGAACTTAATGAACTGAGTCACTCACTGTAGGACATAAGAAAATAAATCTGGATGGATCCTTTTTACTCATCTGAGCTGATGACCCTAATTGAATTGGTCATGACGTGCTCGTTTATGTCTGCCATTGAGAGGGCATAGCTGACAAACATCTACACCTGTCCACTCATTTGTTACAGACCTCTGATTGGTCTAGGCCAGCCTTAAGGACTTTCAGTCAGGGATATCAAATATGAAAGAAAGAAAAATAAAGAAATAAAGAATTAAATAGTAGTAATCCCCAAGGGAAAATATAAATAAGGGTGTGTGTGGGAGGACATAAAACGAAGGATAGAGGAAGAGAGATAAAGCTAATGAGAGATATCAGGAATGACATGGAAGTTGAAGGGAAAAAAGTGATAGTGAAAGGAGAGGGGATAAGGAGTGCGTAGAGAGGCAAAAAGGCGGAGGGAGGAATGAAGAACATGACTTGGACAGAGGGATGGAGGTACTGATGGATAGAAGAATTGAAGGAGGGTTGGAGTGAGGGGAAGAAGGCAGTGAGGGAGAAAGACAGAATGGAGAGAGGGAGGGATGGAGAGAAGGATTGGATGGTGAAAGTGATGTTTAGATAGGAAGATGGAGAGAGATAGAGATTGTAGGAGTGGGTGACTGCCTGATAATGCAATCAAAGTAGTGACTCATAATACATTTAGATTACTCCCTCTGTCAAGTGGTGTGTGTGTGTGTGTGTGTGTGTGTGTGTGTGTGTGTGTGTGTGTGTGTGTGTGTGTGTGTGTGTGTGTGTGTGTGTGTGTGTGTGTGTGTATAGGTTTCAGTTTGTGCACATACTGTAAGAGTGTGTGGATGCCGATGTGTTTGTTTACTGTAAGTGTCCATTCTAAATGTTGGCTTGTGCGTGCGAGCAAGGCTGTTTGGAGCCCACAGCTTACGTGCCAGTCAATAGATGAGTCATCCAATACGATACCAAGACAAAGGAGTTACAGAAGCCGTCAACAGGACCCCACAGCCTGATTTCTTACAGAATATTTGATAGTCTGACACATTTATACGTTTTGGTCATTTGGTAGGATATCTATAGGGGGAAAATGCTGTACATTTGATTGTTTTGTCAACCGTCCCTGTTGTAGAAATTAATGGTGTGGTATTTGTGTTGTAAGGATGAATCTGAGGGTTTTGATGATCATTCAAACAGAGTCAGTCTCCAATCTCCCACTACCACCCCCCATCTCTTCACTTCCTCTAGTAGTCAGAGAAAAACAGAGGAGAGAGAGAGGGAAGATGAGTGAGATGGCCCAAAAGAGAAGAGAAATGGGAAAGAAAGAGGGATCAAGAGAGAGAAAAAGAGAAAGAAGGGGTGCAAAAGAGATAGGAAGAAGAGAGATAGGAGAAGAGGAGAAATGGGGAAGAAAGACGGAGCAAGCGAGGAGAAAGAGGAGAAAGGAGAAAAAAGGAGAGCAAGAGAGAGATAGAGAGATCACAGCGATGACTCATTGCACTGGGTGGCGTTCTGCAGTGTCTGTGCATAATGCGGGAGGGAACACAGCAGCTCCAAGACTTTCCTAGTCTTTTTTTAGTCCCTTTTTAGTCCCTCCTGCTCTGAATCATCCCATCTCCCCTCAGGGAGGACCGCTGCACTCTCACTCCCTACTGATTAGCCAATTAACACTAGTTGGGTACCCCAAACATATACACATATATTTACATGAAATACATTAAAGGTATCACTGATTAGACAGAGGCTTGGTAGAGGTGATAGAGGCTTGGCCTCGCACAATGGCACAATCATGAAGTATTATTGTTTTATTATGCGTCGCAAGATTCTCAACCTTAGTGCGGTCTTCAATGATCCACTTAGTTGAGTAATTTTGTTGTATGGAAGTATTAACCTGCATGCTCTTTACGCCAAGGGTTTCCTACTGTAAGTGGTCAAGAGAGTGGACTCAGCCAGGACAAAGAAAGCAACAAGCTGATAATGAATTCCTGAAGGTCAACTTTGAACATGACAGCCTCCATTAGCGAAGAGGGAGCTAGCAAAGCGAGGTGGCCATCTTCAGTTGACCTTTCTCCGTTGTTTTGGATACTGGCCTATGATACTTGATATTCACAGACGCAATTTAGTTGGAGTACCTCATTCTTAAGGCACCACAGCTGTGCTGTTCTTTTTCCATTGTTTGAGTCGTATGGGAGCTAAATCCTATATGGAAATCCAGTGCCAATGTCATGAGATCTTGTCTTATAGGGATTCTTCAGGATTTTGTCAAACTACACTCAGAGAAATAAAATGGTATCCATGAGTTCATCTGACTCTAGGGAAGTAGATAAAGGGCCTCGTTGCCAAAATCCTGGAGTATGCCTTTATTGCTTAATGTACTGTGCACATGATTTAACTACAAACAACTTAAACTACTCTCCCTCTCCTTCTCTCTCTCTCCTTCTCCTCTTCCCCCTCTGTGTCGGCCATTCCAGCAAGACACTCGGACGTCGTCCTCCCTGCCCAAGCTGGACCTCCACGTGATTCCTGTGTGGAAGAAAGGGTTCACAGGAAAAGGAGTGGTCATCACCGTGCTGGACGACGGTCTGGAGTGGAACCACACCGACATCTACCCCAACTATGTAAGACCATGTTTCCACGGCAACAGTAAGGGAGAGCGTTCCCATAGCAATGTCAGTGACACTTACACAGCCATTCATGAAGCAGTAATAAATTGCTATATGATAGGTGGTGATGACGGTTGTATAGTGTGCATTGAGGACAGAACTGGACATCAATAATAGGAGGAGTTATTGTGGTTCTAGATTGTTTTGTAGTTGCTGCTTTGACAGATATAATACTTGGCTAGTATAACTGCAAAGTTGTCTTTAGCATTTACCAACGTTTTTCCTCAAGTTGGTTAAAGGTTATAGTGAAGAAGTCTTAGCTAGTGACTATTGGTGTTTGCTCATTTTGAAAAAGTTTCTGTCAAAGTTTCAAATAATCAACATTTAGGTCGCCAAACCCAATTGCAAGTGAGACGATGGCTTTGAACAATATTTTTTGGGGGGTCAGGTGTTTTTGTAAAATTAACCAAAGCTCATTAGACAGTCATGTTGGCACATTTCTCAAATCTTGAAATGAGAGGAAATCTGTGAATCTTGAGATATCTGCGTTTTGGTGGCAAACAGTAATTTCTCTGTCTGACACCAGGCATTGACAGACTAGCACTAGAATCTCCATATAGAGAGGCAGATTGCGAGAGAAAGAAAGACAGAGAGATAGAGAGAGGGGGAGGGAGAGAAAGTATGACAACAAGGCTGATAGAATAGACTCTGACTATAATTAGTATGGCTGTGATTAATCAATGGACTCAAGTGAGACGCTCATCCATCTTCACTCATCGATGCCCTCTGCTTTCATTTGCATAATTTTCACAGATTAATTCTTGCCTTAATTGACACTAAAAGTAATTTTCTTGAGCTTATTTGTTTTCATGTACATTAGAGCAGACTGGTTTTAATGATTCTGATTCAAAAGAAAAACTTTAGAATTATTAGATGCATTGTCCACACGCTCATTTTAACTGCAGATTATATTGTCTTGTTCAGTTACTTCAACCTTTTAGCAATAAACCTTTAAGACAAAGACATATTGACAAATGTTATACATTCCCCTCTCTCAAACCGAATGGCTTTGTTTCAGCCCTAAATCATTTCCTCCGTGTTCCTCTTGTCTGGGGTTCAACCATCCATAGATGTTATTTATACAGTCCATCTCAGTGACAATAGGTTGGCCCTTGGTCTAGTAACCTGTTAAGTGGGTTGCCAGATTGGGTTCTGAATCCTGCTGTGATTTCCCTGTCTCGTCCTTATCCAGGACACAGCAGCCAGCTACGATTTCAATGACAACGACCCTGACCCCTTCCCCAGGTACGACTCCACCAATGAGAACAAGTAAGTTGGTTATTTATTTCAGGGACATACCTGCTATCATGGCTATTTGTGACATATGGGAGTGTGTAGGTAGGGCTTTAAGTGTGTAGGTAGGACTTTCGCACACATTCATCTGTTTTCAAACCATAATGTGTATATTCATGATTTACATGCATACTGTATGCCTATATTTATGTGGGCTATCTAGCATAGTATCCCATCAAAATGAGTAATCTCCAGTAGTAATAGAGAATGTTATTCATCATGGATCAAGGTCCCATGCAGTCAGAAGGCTGCCATAAAACCCATGTAATTCACTTCCTAGTTACGGCATCCTCTCTGTCGATTAAATAACCATATCAGAAGGGGGCAGGCTTACAGTAACACCCTACCTCTGTGATTGCCAACAAAGGGTATATAACAAAGTATTGAGATACACTTTTGTTATTGACCAAATACTTATTTTCCACCATAATTTGCAAATAAATTCATTAAAAATCCTACAATGTGATTTTCTGGATTTTTTCCTCATTTTGTCTGTCATAGTTGAAGTGTACCTATGATGAAAATTACAGGCCTCTCTCATCTTTTTAAGTGGGAGAACTTACACAATTGGTGGCTGACTAAATACTTTTTTGCCCCACTGTATATGGATGAGCGATGGTCGAGCGGCATAGTCAAGGTGCAGTAGATGGTATAAAATATAGTATAAACATGTGATATGAGTAATGTAAGATATGTGGACATTATTCAAGTGACATTATTTAGAGTGGCATTGTTTAAAGTGACTAGTTATCCATTCATTAAAGTGTGAAGTGATCGGGTCTCAATGTGGGCAGCAGCCTCTCTTAGTTAGTGATGGCTGTTTAGCTGTCTGATGGCCTTGAGATAGAAGCTGTTTCTCAATCTCTCGGTCCCAGCTTTGATGCACCTGTAGTGACCTCACCTTCTGGGTGATAGCGGTGTGAACAGGCAGTGGCTCGGGTGGTTGTTGTCCTTGATTTTCTTTTTGGCCTTCCTGTGACATCGGGTGCTGTAGGTGTCATGGAGGGCAGGTAGTTTGCCACCGGTGATGCGTTATGCAGACCGCACTACCCCGTGGAGAGCTTTATGGTTGAGGGCGGTGCAGTTGCCGTACCAGGCTGTGATACAGCCCGACAGGATGCTCTCGATTGTGTATCTGTAAAAGTTTGTCAGGGTTTTGGGTGACAAGCCAAATTTATTCAGCCTCCTGAGGTTGAATAGGCGCTGTTGCGCCTTCTTCACCAAACTGTCTGTGTGGGTGGACACCCAGGAACTTAAAACTTTCCACCTTCTCCACTTCGATGTGGATAGGGGGGTGCTCCCTCTGCTGTTTCCTGAAGTCCACAATCATCTCCTTTGTGTATCAGACACACAGATGATCCAACTGGAGCTGTTGATGTAAAATAATGTTATAACAGTCATATTGATAGGGTTCCTCGTTGACTTGCTTTATATATTACGGTAAATGTGATTTTTTTTAAATGAAATACATTTCCCAGGGAATCTATAGACTGACCAATTTTCAACATTTACTGGAAAATGCTGTATATTGAATTATTCTACTACATGTCCAAGAGATCTAGCCTGGGAGCCATATACTTCGTAACTGAAATGCATTCCAGGTGACTACCTCATGAAGCTGGTTGAGAGAATGCAAAGAGTGTGCAAAGCTGTCATCAAGGCAATGGGGGGCTACTTTGAAGAATCTCAAATATAAAATATATTTGGATTTGTTGAACACTTTTTTGGTTACTACATGATTCCATATGTGTTATTTCATAGTTTTGATGTCTTCACTATTATTCCACGATGTAGAAAATATTAAAAAATAAAGAAAAACCCTTGAATGAGTAGGTGTGTCCAAACTTTTGACTGGTACTCTATATGTTGTACTGTAGGTTACAGGCTAGTGTGTGGGTCAGTAAAAGTAGTTCATAGGAATGAAAGTCAGGCTAACGACTAAACCTTTCCACTATCTGCCATTGTGCCTAGTAGTGTTTGCTTGGGTGGTAGATCCCATAGACGTAGAATTACAATATTACAGATAGTATAATTATAGTAAATCTATTAATATGGTAGATCCTAACCATAACAACTGAAAAGAGTCAATTACACCACATCGTTGGAATTTGATTTGAAGCCGAGGGAGAGAGAGAAAATGGCTTCATCTGTTGGGAAACGTTAAAATCACACAGAAAACCACTTACTAAAACCCTCAATGTTTCAATGCTCCTTCCCCTCTCTCTCTCTCTCTCTCTCTCTCTCTCTCTCTCTCTCTCTCTCTCTCGCTCTCTCTCTCTCTCTCTCTCTCTCTCTCTCTCCTTTAAATGAGGACTCACTCTATAACAGCTGTGAGGATCACACACAAAAACACACACACACTCAACCCACCCCACTACCCACCCACTCTTTTGTTGTCAATCTACTCTGGGAGCTCTCTGTATAATTTAGACTACAGCAGCAGGCTGTTTATTGTCTCTTATAAGCATGCCAAATGACATGAAACCAAAGGGCCTTTCAATTTCAATTGACAAGATTTCCCCTCAGTATCAATATTTTCTATGGCAAGCACATAATGAGATGAAGGATCTTAGGTATCCAAAACCGAAGTAAATCGAGTGACACTGGCACTCTTCCAGAGGTTTTATAGTGGATCGGCAAAGTTTTGATGAAATTTAAAGCTTACTGTAAGCAATACTGAGATTTACCATAAACCAGTTCACAAAAGTTTGGATCAGACTGGTGTATTCTGAATCCACTGCTACATGTATATGAAAATATAACTTCATTCCGTTACGGACAGATTGTAAAGAAAAAGTTATGTTTAGTTGTAATTGTGTTTTCTGTTTCTGTATGTACTCAGGCATGGGACCAGGTGTGCCGGTGAGATCGCCATGCAGGCAGACAACAATAAATGTGGAGTCGGGGTGGCGTACAACTCCAAGGTTGGAGGTAATAGATGTAACGCAAGCACACCTGGTGTGTGTGTGTGTGTGTGTGTGTGTGTGTGTGTGTGTGTGTGTGTGTGTGTGTGTGTGTGTGCATCTGGGTGACCCACACAGCAGCTGGAAGGGAAGTTGTCCTGGTGGCAGCCTACTTTTTTGAGTGGATGATTACGCAACACCACTTTACCAAATGACTGAGCAACAATTGGGCACCTGTTCCACAGAGGAGGTAGCTAATATTTAATATTAAAATGAGAAAATCTATCAGATCTTTATGTAGGCCTACACCAGTTAACCAATTGTGCTATTGTGTGTTTTTCTCCCGCGTTATTTGTAGCTTATTTTGTACATAATGTTTTGTACATAATGTTTCTGCCTCCATCTCTAATGCCCGAAAAGAGCTTCTATCAGGAATCAAGGTAAGACCTAGATGCAGACTTTCGAAGTACGTTTATGTTTATTGTAGCAACAAGGGCAGGCAAAGACAGGTCAAAGCAGGCAGGGGTCGAAAATCCAGAGCAAGGCAAAGGTACAGGACGGCAGGTGAACTCAGGGTCAGGCAGAGTTCAGTAATCCAGAGGTGGAGCAAAGATACAGGCAGGCAGGCTCAGGGTCAGGCAGAGAGGTCAGGTGGGCGGGTACAGGGTCAGGACAGGCAAAGGTCAAAAACCAGGAGGACAAGGAAAGAGAGGCTGGGAAACGATAGGAGCTGACAGGAAAAACGCTGGTTAGCTTGAACGAACAAAGCGAACTGGCAACAAACAGACAGAGAACACAGGTATAAATACACAGGGGATAATAGGGAAGATGGGCAACACCTGGAGGGGGGTGGAGACAAGCACAAGGACAAGTGAAACAGATCAGGGCGTGACAGCTTCTAGATATCAGGACAGCAATTACTCACCTCGTACTGGAATAAGATTTTTTCTTTAACGAGTCCGACACCAAGGATTTACTTCAGACAAGGTGATTCGCATGAGAAAGAGATGGAGATATTGGGGACGTAGGTGGGGTGACTTGTTAGGATCCTACGGCGAGTGGGTAATCTGCCTCTACCATCAGTATTGCTAGCCTACGTACAATCATTGGATAACAAAATAGATGAACTACGATCACACATATCCTACCAACGGACATTAAAAACTGTAATATCTTATGTTTCACCGAGTCGTGCTTGAATAACATACAGCTAGCAGGTTATACACTGCCTGGGCAAGATAGAACAGCCGCCTCCGGTTTGACAAGGGACGGCGGTCTGTGTATATTTGTAAACAACAGCTGGTGCACGAAATCTAATAGTAAGGAAGTCTCAATGTTTTGCTCACTCTACCTCAGGTGAGCAAAACATCGAGACTTAATTATATCCTCCTGATTCCTGCTTACAAGCAAAAACTGGAGCAGGAAGTACCAGTAACTCGATCAATAAAGAAGTGGTCAAATGGCGCAGATGCTAAGCTACAGGACTGTTTTGCTAGCACAGACTGGAATATGTTCCGGGATTCTTCCGATGGCATTGTGGAGTACACCACATTAGTCACTGGCTTCATCAATAAGTGCATTGATGACATCGTCCCCAGAGTGACTGCACGTACACACCCCAACAAAAAGCCATGGACTACATCAGCACTGAGCTAAAGGGTACAGCTACCACTTTCAATGAGCGTGACTCTAACCTGGAAGCTAAACATGAACGTGCATAACTATTCAACCCCCCAAAGTCAATACTTTGTAGAGATACCTTTTGCAACTATTACAGCTGCAAGTCTCTTTGGGTATGTTCCTATAAGGTTGGCACATCTAGCCACTGGGATATTTGCCCATTCTTCAAAACAAAAGTGCACCAACTCCTTCAAGTTGGATGGGTTCCGCTGATGTACAGCAATTTTAAGTCATACCACAGATTCTCAATTGGATTGAGGTCTGGGCTCTGACTAGGCCATTCCAAGACATTTAAAAGTTTCCCCCTAAAGCACTCAAGTGTTGCTTTAGCAGTATCTTAGGGCCATTGCCCTGCTGTAAGGTGAACCTCCGCCCCAGTTTCAAATCTCTGGAAGACTGAAACAGGTTTCCCTCAAGAATTTCCCTGTATTTAGCGCCATCCATCATTCCTTAAATTCTGACCAGTTTCCCAGTCCCTGCAGATGAAAAACATCTCCACAGCATGATACTGCCACCACCATGCTTCGATGGTGTTCTCGGGGTGATGAGAGGTGTTGGGTTTGTGCCAGACATAGCGTTTTCCTTGATGGCCAAAAAGCTCAATTTTAGTCTCATCTGACCAGAGTACCTTCTTCCATATGTTTGGGGAGTCTCCCATATGCCTTTTGGCAAACACCAAACATGTTTGCTTATTTTTTCTCAATAAGCAATGGCTTTTTTCTGGCCACTCTTCTGTAAAACTCAGGTCTGTGGAGTGTACGGCGTAAAGTGGTCCTATGGACAGATACTCCAATCTCCGCTGTGGAGCTTTGCAGCTCCTTCAGGGTTATCTTTGGTCTCTTTGTTGCTTCTTAATGCCCTCCTTGCCTGGTCCGTGAGTTTTGGTAGGCAGCCCTCTCTTCACAGGTTTGTTGTGGTGCCATATACTTTCAATTTTTTAATCATGGATTTAATGGTGGTTCGTGGGATGTTCAAAGTGTTGGATATTTTTTGGAGAGCTCCTTGATCTTCATGGTGCCGCTTGCTTGGTGGTTCCCCTTGCTTAGTTGTGTTGCAGACTCTGGGGCCTTTCAGAACAGGTGTATATCTACTGAGATCATGTGACAGATCATGTGACACTTAGATTGCACACACTGCTGGACTTTATTTAACTAATTATGTGACTTCTGAAGGTAATTGGTTGCACCAGATCTTATTAAGGGGCTTCATAGCAGAGGGGGTGAATGCATATGCATGCACCACTTTTCACTTTTTAATTTTGTAGAATTTTTTGAAACAAGTGATTGTTTAAAATTTCACTTCACCAATTTGGACTATTGTGTGTATGTCCATGACATGAAATCCAAATAAAAATCAACTTAAATTACAGGTTGTAATGCAACAAAATAGGAAACACTCCAAAGGGGATGAATACTTTTGCAAGGCACTGTACCAGATGAGGTAAATTACTTCCATGCTCGCTTTGAGGCAAGCAACACTGAAGCATGCATGAGAGCATCAGCTGTTCTGGACGACTGTGTGATCTCGCTCTCCGTATCCGATGTGAGTAAGACTTTTAAACAGGTCAACATTCACAAGGCCGCAGGGCCAGACATATTACCAGGATGTGTACTCCAAGCATTCGCTGAACAACTGGCAAGTGTCTTCATTGACATTTTCAGTCCCCTCCTGTACTCCCTGTTCAATCATGACTGCATGGCCAGGCACGATTCCAACACCATCATTAAGTTTGCCGATGACACAACAGTGGTAGGCCTGATTACCGACAACGATGACAAACTTATAGGGAGGAGGTCAAAGACCTGGCTGTGTGGTGCCAGGATAACAACCTCTCCCTCAACGTGATCAAGACAAATGAGATTATTGTGGACTACAGGAAAATGAGAACCGAGCACGCCCCCATTCTTATCAACGGGGCTGTAGTGGAGCAGGTTGAGAGCTTCAAGTTTCTTGGTATCCACATCACCAACAAATCATGGTCCAAACACACCAGGACAGTCGTGAATAGGGCACGACAAAGCCTATTCCCCCTCAGGAGACTGAAAAGATTTGGCATGACTCCAGCCACCCTAGTCATAGACTGTTCTACCTGCTACCGCACGGCAAGGCTTCTGAACAGCTTCGACCCCCTGAACATCTAATCAAATGGCTACTCAGACTATTTGCATTGTCCATCTGTCCCCCTCTCTTTTACGCTGCTGCTACTTTCTGTTTATTATCTATGCATAGTCCCTTTAACTCTACCTTCATGTACATATTACCTCAATTACCTCGACTAACCTGTGCCCTCGCACATTGACTCTGTACCGGTACCCCCTGTATATTTCCTCGCTATTGTTATTTTACTGCTGCTCTTTAATTATTTGTTATTTTTTACTCATCTATTTTGTACTTAATACTTATTTTTCTTAAAACTGCATTGTTGGTTAAGGGCTTGTTAGTAAGCGTTTCACTGTAAGGTGATGTATTCGGCACATGTCTCAAATCAAATTTGATTTGATGCATGTTTTATATATGGGCACAAGACCGCACAACGTGCAAAACACTTCAACTACAGTCAATCAAATATATCCTGTTCCATCATGTTGACTTGCAGGGATCCGCATGTTGGACGGTATCGTGACGGATGCCATCGAGGCCAGTTCTATTGGCTTCAATTCGGACCACGTGGACATCTACAGTGCCAGCTGGGGACCCAACGACGATGGAAAAACAGTCGAGGGTCCCGGTCGCCTTGCGTCAAAAGCCTTTGAGTACGGCATCCAGAAGGTAACAAACCAAAGTCCTCTCTTTTTCCCTTTAAAAAAATAGCATCCCATGAATCTACATCATGTTATTCTGTTGTATCACCAAGTTCATATTGATTATAAAATTGACCGTTCAACAGCACTCCACACTTCATAATGACTCATTTATAAATAAGGAACTCATATTATTATTCCAACATAATTATTCCATTTTAACCACATAGAAGTCAAAACAAACTAAAATCCAAACAAATAATCTAAATACATTGAAATTTGATTTTAAAAAAGGGAAGCTAGACAAGGAACCTAAGCAAAAGGCTAGTAAAAACAAACTTAACACTAACTCCTCACCCATCTCCTTCCCCTCAGGGCCGGGGAGGGAAGGGCTCTATCTTCGTGTGGGCATCAGGAAACGGGGGCCGCCAGGGGGACAACTGCGACTGCGACGGCTACACAGACAGCATCTACACCATCTCCATCAGCAGTGCCTCCCAGCAGGGCCTGTCCCCCTGGTACGCTGAGAAGTGCTCCTCCACCCTGGCTACCGCTTACAGCAGCGGAGACTACACTGACCAGAGAATAGTGAGTGACCTTAGCCCCCAGGTCCCCCACACCACTGTATATTGAGATGAGTGTTTGTGTCACATTTTGTTGTAATAACTATGATAACTTTGTTTACTTCTGTCTTCCTGCAGACCAGTGCTGATTTGCATAATGAATGCACAGAGACACACACAGGAACCTCCGCCTCCGCCCCACTAGCTGCTGGGATATTTGCCCTCGCACTGGAACAGAAGTAAGGCAACAATCATGACTTAAACGATTTCCACTAATGAACTAGGTGTTTAGAGACATGTCAGACTTCTTATTTGTCTATCCCCACTAACCCCTCACCCCAGCCCTGAGCTGACGTGGAGGGATCTGCAGCACTTGGTGGTGTGGACGTCTGAGTTCGACCCGCTGGCCAACAACCCCGGCTGGAAGAGGAACGGGGCAGGCCTGATGGTCAACAGTCGTTTTGGCTTCGGCCTGCTCAATGCCAAGGCCCTGGTGGACCTGGCCGACCCGGCCACCTGGAAACACGTCCCTGAGAAGAAACAGTGCATAATCAGGGATGACTCCTTCCAGCCCAGGTACAAAGACACTTGAACATTCTAGTGTACCAGAAACATCTAATCCTTCTGACATAACATACTTGCATTTGTCATTAACATTTTAGTCATTTAGCAGACGCTTTTATCCAGAGCAGGTGCAATTAGGGTTAAGTGCCTTACTCAAGTGCACATTGGCAGATTTTTTAACCTAGACGGCTCGGGGATTCGAAATCAGTGACCTTTCGGCTACTGTCCCAGTGCTGTTAACCTGCCCCCATGTATTGCTCAATTCAGACTAATTCCGGTGGACAAGCAAATTCATAGAGTGCACCGATAATTCCATTAGGGACAGAATCCCGTGTCCTGAGATGTCCTTACATTTTGGCTCTTCTAATGACATCTGTAGTTTGACCTGTTTCTCATATGGAACAATTATAACAACAGTCAAATGAAAGCTAGAGATTTGTGTTTTTGTGTGTTTATGTTATGTGTACGTGCATATGCGCACATGTGTGTATGTATGTCCACGGTCTGTATTGATAGGAAAGCTAGGATTCCGACTTAGATTTCTTTAATGGAAGGCTCAAACAATCTTTGGAGAAATCTTCTATTTACTAATAACTTTAGGTTTTTAGGCTTTAGAAGTTTAAAGCTAGAGCTAAAGCTAGCTGGCAAATGTTGCATAGCCAACATTTATTTCCAGATTAAACCTCTGAAGGAAGGATTTTTTTTTATCTGAGCAGATGTTTTGTTTACCTTCATTTCGGATTAACTGCTTTAGGACGTGTGAGCGCTAGATAGTTTAGTCACCAGCCCTAGGCTACATCCTCCAAATGACCTTCAGTTCAAAGAATAGGTTTGGTATTTTAGAGTTTACAGTTATGGTTCCTTACCCTGACAGTAGTTTACAGGCTATAAGAGACTGTAGTCCACAGTTCGGATTTCCTTTAACAGCCTTACTTGCCTCTGCTAACCAAACATCAATGGAAGAGATTAGGTTATGAAGACAATATTAGCTATGGATAAAGTTATTTGTGACTACAAACACAAAGGACAAACACAAAACATGTCTGTACAACCCAATTCTTGATCATGTCCCTTTGCCAGGCAGCTGGGATTAAGCGACTCATTGGCATGCCACCCAGTTCCCTTTTTACCTAGGCCAGGGATCATCATTAAGTCTTTTATGTCCAACAATAAAAACAAATATGTATATTTTTAAAAGCATTATTTATTTTGCTCAGAAACTTTTGAGGGCCACATAAAATCCCTTGGGGCCACCAGTTAGGTAACTCTGACCTAGGCCATCATGATCACGCCACTCTGTATAATCCAGAGTATTTAAGCATCCATGTGTGTCATTGCTCCAGCCATTCACATCCTGGGGGAATATACAGATTAACCCTGATTCTGAGCTAACCACTGGCCATCCAAATGTATGTGTTGTCATACCTGGTCAATATAACATGTCATAGTTATGTAATATACTCAGACAGACAACTCTCATTAGAAATATGTCAGAATGTTGACATGTATCCACAAGTAATATGTCACTTGTGGATACATACCAATATAAACAGTAAATAATGGTTAAATGTCACTATTTTGATTTATAATGAGAACATGTTTTGTCTGACTGTATTCGATTGTACAATATATGAATCGTGGCCAGTATACGTTGAACCAATGTCGTTTGGTTTGGTATGTTATGTTATGGTGGTAGTACAACCACAGTACTAACTTCCTGTCCTTTGTCTTTTTCCCAGGGCATTGAAAGCAGCAGGAGAGATCACCATTGAGATCCCCACCAAGGCCTGTAATGGCCAGGACAACGCTGTCCTCTCACTGGAGCATGTGCAAGTGGAGGCCAGCATCGAGTACACCAGGAGAGGAGACCTACACATCACACTCACATCCCCATCAGGTTAGACACACACACACTATCCTTGTGGGGATCAAACAATTGATTCCATTTCAAAATCCTATTTTCCCTAACCATAACCCTTAACCTAACCTTATCCCCTAACCCTAACTCCTAAACCTAATTCTAATCCAACCCGTAATTGTAACCTTAAAGCATGAAGCACACCGAGGTACTTACAGTGGGAGGACGTTACTTATCTTGCTAGAACAAAAGTGGTACCTGCTGCGTGCTGACCCGGAAGTGACAAACCTACCCTTTGTAGAATAGTGACCAACAACTTGACTTGAGCCAATCAGAGAGCACGAACCCCCACATGGGGCAGCCAACATTGGTGACAACAAACATTTTTATTTTTAAAGATGGCATTTTCTCTGTACAGCCACAGATGAGCCAGTCACACTTCATATGCAATGTAGGATATGGGATGGTAGCTAGTTATAGTAAGTACACAGATGCAATACACACAACACTAAAAACTTCCTCCAAACTAGCTAACCACTGTAGCAAGTATTGACCTTACAATTAAATCACAATGGATTTGCTGGTTTACATGAAACAGCTGCCTGTGTTAGCTGCCGAATTAGAGCAGTGTCCTTTAGCAAATATGCTAACGCTAGCTAGCTAAACAGTTGGCTATGTGTTGGCACTGGCAGTATGGAATTATGGAAAGTGAATTAAAGTATTTATTCGTCATATTGCTAGGTAGTTATCTAGCTGTGGCCATCTGGCTAGTATCAACAAGGACTTCTACAAAATACCAACATTAGCGCAGCTAGCTAACACTGGAATCTAGACCATAAGAAACACACACAGACATGCATTGACAAACAACGCTATTGCCACCTTCTGGTTTGGATGATTTTAATTGAGTAGCTGATGATTTCACAAATGCGATTGACTGCTGACACTGTTCAGAGGTGCTAAGTACAGTCGGCAGGCAAACGTTTGACAATCCTACCGATGTGTCTTAGCTATAACCCTAAACCTAACCCCTAAGCCTCAAATAGCCTTTTTCCTTGTGGGAACCGGCAAAATGTCCCAACTTGTCAGAATTTGCCTTGTTTAACTATCATTGTGAAGACTTCTGGTCCCCGGGATAGTAAAAGCAAAAAACACATACATACAATAGAAAACTGAAAACTGGAGCCAAACAAGGCTATATGAACCATTATTATTTTCTGGTATCAGGCACTAGCACGGTCCTGCTGGCAGAGAGAGAGAGGGACATGTCATCTAACGGCTTCAGGAACTGGGACTTCATGTCTGTTCACACCTGGGGAGAAGACCCCACTGGCACCTGGACCCTCAAGATAACTGACACGGTCAGTCAAGGGATAGTTCCAATCCATTACTTTCCAGTAAAGTTTGTTTAGACGATTTCAAACTTTATAGAAAATGGAGCTGGCCATTTACAGTGGTCGAACTGCTCCAAATGCCACATAGCATAGGCATTGTGTTGTATCAACATATTGTCTAAACAGGGTGTTTTTTTACACTATTTTTCTATTTCCCTTTGTCAGTCCGGGCGGATGGAGAATGAAGGCCAGATCCTGACCTGGAAGTTGATTCTCCACGGCACGTCAGAGAAGCCCGAGCACATGAAGAAACCCAGAGTGTATGTCCCTTACAACGCTGTCCAGAATGACCGTAGAGGAGTAGAGCACATGGACGACATGATGGAGGTGAGTGCGATAATTAAAGGGACTTTTCACCTCTTTTTAACTTCATATTTATTATCTCCCGAACCATGCTAGTGTCTACATATGAGATAGTTAGATATACATGTGCAAATACGGTCTGTCGACTGTCGTCAGACCTCAAATGCAATTCTGTGTAACTTACTTACCTCATCCACTAAACCATTTCTGTCTGTATGTTTGTTTGTCTTTCTCTCTATCCAACCCTATAGGAACTGTCCACCCAGGCTGAGGCCCACTCACCGCAGAAGACTCAACCCCCTCCTTCTGCCACCCCCAAGATGAAGCAGATGAGGCCCTCCTCCCCACCCCTGTCACCCTCCCTGGCCCTCCTGCGTCTCCTCCAGATGGCCTTCAACCGGCAGACCCCCGCCGCCCTGCCCCAGTCCCCAGAAAAGGCCCCCTCTAGCAGGGGAGAGCAGCACCAGGGCAGGCCATACTCCATTCCAGGGGGAGCAGGCCCTCGCATCACTCCCCAGAAGCTGTACCAGGCCCTGGACAGGATCAACCAGTACCAGCGGGCCGGGCAGGATGAAAGCCTTTACAGTGACTACAGTGACGGCTTCTACAGCGCCAAGCCCTACAGGCACAGAGATGACCGGCTGCTGCAGGCACTCTTCAACATGCTCTCTAACGACAGGCAGTGAGGGAGGGGGGGCATGGGGTGGAACTCAGTGTGTGCAGGCTTTTGTTCCAGACCCAACATATCCACCCCTGTAGGATTCAGGGCCGATTGAACTAATCATGGTCTACATTGAAGATTGTGCTTAGTTAACTACCGGTAGTTGAATCAGGCGTGTTAGTGCTGGGCTCAAGCCTACACATCCCTGCGGTTCTCCTTGGTCAAGATTGGCCACCCCGGGGTAAGGTGTGAGAGAGATAGGGTGAGGAGGCGGCGGCTGGGCATGGAAGGAGCATGCGAGAGAGAGCGGGAGAGTGAAAGCCAGAGAGAAACTCTTCCAGCCAAATGTGTTGTTGTTTTTCCAAAACTCTGCTTTTCTTACCTTGCAGCATTCTATCCTGTCTCTCTGTCTATCTGTCTTTCATTCTGCACAGTTGTAGGTCGGTTGCATCTCAATTCCCGGAAGTAGCTTCCCTTCCTCCTCCCCCTCCTCCTAATGTAGTGAAACCTAGCTAGCCCATAGACTTCCACCATATTGTTTAAGTCTTCTAAGATCAGTATGCATGAAAGAAAAGGGGGCCCAAATAGAATACTTAGATTCAACTAGGATTCCATTCCACCCGCCTCCTCCAGCCATCTATCCACCTCTATCCACCATCATTCCACCCCCTTCCTCCAGCCATCTATCCACCACCTCCTCCAACCACCTATCCACCTCTATCCACCATCATTCCACCCCTCCACCAGCTATCTATCCACCATCATTCCATCCCTTCCTCCAGCCATCTTTCCACCTCAGGATGGGTCCCAATAGTCTTAAAGGGACACTTCACTTCAAAACAAAAGTTAGTAAGATGTTTTCAGGCCTCAAAAGTGGTCTGGTGTAGAGATGAGTTCACGTACCAGGACAAGTGTTTTTTAGATCCAACTGTATGCCTCAACCCCAAATTAATGAAAAAATATAGACACTGAATAAAATGAGGAAATGTATTTCCATTCATTCCAGATTAAGGAAAGGTATTTCCATTCATTCCAGATTTGGCATATATATGTAGCTGGATCTACTCAAGATTTGACACGGGACATAGACTCATCTGTTCATAACTTTTTGGGTATGAATCGTCAGACAAAACAAACTTAATTTTTGAGTCCCAAGAGACAGAGAGAAAAATATTAATAATTGTATATATTTAGTATATCAATTATATTTTGAGGTTCTATTTATCACCTTTACCTATCAGTGGTATTGAAGAAATGGAGACAAGAGAAGGAGACAAGAGAAGGAGATAAGGAAATAACATTAAGACTTTTGGGACACAGCCCTATTCTCCCTTCACTCTACCACCTGCTTGAGCATGCTACCTTCAGAATATAAATTTCATAATTGTATTATGACTGACATGATCAAATATTATACAAAGACAATGATTGTTATGTTGTTTTTAAATATACTTGGACTCTAAAATATCCACCTCTCTAAACTCCAACTCTGAAATATCGATTTAATATTTATACTTTGACATGTTTATTTTGTCATGTATTTGTTTTCTGTAAGAGTAGAAGTACTCACTGTGCTACTGTATCTTAAACCCAAATCCTAATTTGAAGAATGTGATTTTAAGATAAATGCACAATTTCAAGTTAGGTTTACGACTATACTTTAATATGCATAAAAAATGCAGTCCCCGTACTGATTGTTTTTCAAACTGAAAGCTCAAAGATGTTGATATGTGGCATATTCTTCACAGGGTGTCAACAAAGCATTGGAGAGTTTGAGAACAGCAGTCTTTTACCCGGTCCTCTTGAGAAAAAAAAGTTCAGTTCTTGGGGAAATTCTTCAAATATTTAATTTTTTAAACAACAACATACAGTCTAAAACAAAATATTTATTTAACCTTTATTTAACCAGGCAAGTCAGTTAAGAACAAATTCTTATTTTCAATGACGGCCTAGGAACAGTGGGTTAACTGCCTGTTCAGGGGCAGAACGACAGATTTGTACGTGTCAGCTCAGGTTTTTTTTTAACTTGCAACTTTCCGGTTACTAGTCCAACGCTCTAACCACTAGGCTACCCTGCCGCCCCACAAAATAAATTGGGAAGATAACTGACCAAGAATCAATTGGTTGTGTCATTTTTATGGATGTCATCCGACCTTATAAGATATATATAGATATGATGAATATGATTGAAGCTTTTGCAAATTGGCAATGTTGAAACCATCTGAATACTTATGTATTTTAACTGCTCATATAAAATAACTATAAAAAACATTTTCTTAAGTATCATACAAATGTTGTGCAATTTGATTCATTTTATATTCAAAAGTACAATGCTGCATTAAATGAAATATTTTTCTAAAAAAATATATATATGTATATATTTATATATATATATATATATCCCTTAAAGTCATTTTATTTTAGATTTAGTCAAATTCTAGGTTTATATTAATACAAACTAAATGGAATTATTAATAGAAATGAACACTGCCAAACTGTTGTGCTGCCAAATTTTGTAAAAGTTTTCCTGTGTTTGGGTGATTGTAAAACAGGCTTCGATGTTGTTGCTTCATTTACAAACTCATATTAATACAACTACATGGTTATATGCAACTTATTGGATATGTCCATTTATACAATATTTTGGTATTAGTGGACTTTCCTGATTCAATCCAGTTATACTTTACTGTAGGCGGGGCTTCACACCAAAAAACCATAACACATTTATAGTATAATGCCTTCATATGCCCTACATAAACATTCACGTTTATGCTCAACTGCAGGTTGGTAGATGTCACTGCATTATCTTATGGCAACTTGCGGCTGATAAGCTTAGCTGACATTTGCATGTATAAATGCTTATGTAGTGATTATGACAGTGTTAGGAACTGCTATGAATGTGCTACGTAGCCCTATGTATGTAAAGCCCCATACACTATAGTGTTAAGTATCCCCTGTTTTCTGTGGTATTGGCTCTAGCTCTACTCTCTGCCAAACAAGGTGAAAGATTGAGATGACAGATGAAGAATGGTTTACATGCATCCTGTAATTTATACATCTTTCAATGTAGCCAGTGTTGTAGATCTGTTTGTTAATATTTTGGATTTGATTGATGCTTCTGTCCAATGTTGTTCACAACAGCTGAAATATGTCGCTATTTATGTATGGATGTACAAAATGAGATTTATCGTAATAAACTGCAAAGTAACCTGGTGAATGTGTCTGAGTTGTTGGGATTACAACTGTGATCTGCCATTTCAGTTTATATAGACATTTCAGTTAATATGGACATTCCAGGTCATATAGCCATTTTTGTTCATACTACATGGACATTTCAGTTCATTTAAAATGTCAGTTCATAGGGACACTTCAGTTCATATAGTCATTTCAGTTCATATAAACATTTCAGATCTGGTAGAGACTTTAAATCATATAGACATTTCAGTTCATATAGACAACATTCTGAGTTCTATCACTGTAGTTCTATATTCCAGTTACAACACAACTGGACAGGTGAAACCAGACACAAGTTGACGTTTATTAGCATGAATCTTGTCCTGGAGGCCGAGCTGAACGGTTTCCACTAGATGGGTCAGAGGCATAGTCAAAATTTGCTCTATTGTAAAAATGTGCTTTTTGGACTTAATTTAAGTTTAGGATTAGGCATAAGGTTAGCAGTGTGGTTAAGGTAAGGGTTAAGGTTAGCAGTGTGGTTAAGGTAAGGGTTAAGGTTAGAATCAAATGGTATTACTTAATGTAACAACAGCTTAGGTAGTGAGGACCCTGCAGAGCTGCCTCCAGTACATGAGTCATCCAAATAAATGTCAACCTGCAAAGAGGACTCTCAGCACCTCATCGCTTTCACCTATCCTGTATTTTCAGCATTGTACAGATGAAGGCACCTTCATTCCTCTTCTCTAATTTCCTCTCCTCCATTCCTTATCATCTCCGTCCCTCTCCATATCTTGTCTCTCCAAACTCATCCCATCAGCCGAGATTCCTAACACATCTGGTTGCTTTGGCCCGAGAAGAGAAGAGTCCAGATGCCTGATGGGGTAAGAGTGAAAGGAGAGGGGGGAGAAAAGAAAGAGAGGAGGGAAGCCAAGGGAGTGGGATATGAGATAAAAACACAACTCACAAATACAGATGATGGAGAACAAGAATTGATAGCTTTACAAAGAGTGCTAGACGTAGAGAAAGAGAAAGAATAGTTTCCTGGAGGACATCCAGGCCTTAGCCCAAAGCCATGTCATGCTGCAGAGTCTTGTCTGTCCAGAGCATGGTGCTGTTCCCACTCGGCAAACTGCTCTCAGGTCAGTCCAACTTTGCCACCAACACGCTTTCACGTCACCATTTACTCGGTCTCTCACTGTTGCGCTCCTCCCCCCCTCTCCTTTTGCTTTCACTCTCCTTCTTTCACTCTTTATTTCTTTCTCTCTATACCTCCCTTTCCTCTCTCTGTGAATACTCACATCTCAGGTAATTGTAAAATGGGTCATGGCTGTCATTGATTTCATGGTCTTTATAAAAATTGACACAGCCTACAAGTTCTGTAATGATATTGAGAGATAATTTCACTACTTAAATAATTCCAACTTGTCACGCTTCGAAAGTGTGAGTGCATTCTTCTCATTCCCAGTGTGGACTTACATTTCTTCCCAAATCAATGCTTCATTTTCAGAGCCAGCTATTTTATAACATGTATTGACAGCGGGTTGAATACTTATATAATCAAGATACAGTGCCCTCCGTAATTATTAGGACATGTTATGCGGAGTGGAACAGGGGAACCCAAGAGCAGATGAAGAGACTGGGATGAAGTAACCAAGGCATTTGTTGAAACACAGGGGGGAGTTGGAGTGCAGGTCAGGAGCAGCTCGGGCGGGTTGCTGGAAACCAGGTGCGGAGGCTGAGCCTGGAGCGAGAGGGGTTAAGACAGGGTAAGCAGGTCTAGAGGGGAATCCAAGGGAGTAGTAGAGTGGGGAATCCAGGACAGAGTAACAGGATGACGAGACGTGGGACTGGAGACAGTGACCAAAGTCAGAGTGGGTAGAACTGCAGCGGAGAGGAAAACAGCGTCAGTCAAGGAAAACAGGCACAACAGGATCTGAATGGTAACAAAAGGCTAGACATCTAGAAGCGTGGAAGTGGCAGGGTATTTGTCGAGGTCTTGATTATGGAACAGGTGAGCTGGTGGGGATCTGCTCTGACTCCAGCACACCTGTCTACGCCCACACACACACACACACACACACACACACACACACACACACACACACACACACACACACACACACACACACACACACACACACAGAGAGAGAGAGAGAGAGAGAGAGAGAGAGTGGGAAAGAGTACTGGGGGAGTGGCGGCAGGTTATCACACCCTAACCTTAGTTATCTTTGTTTTCTTTATTATTTTGGTTAGGTCAGGGTAGACAAGGGTGGTCTGTGTGTTTTTGTCTTCTCTAGGGTTTTAAGTATATCTATGGGGTTTTGGTATTATCTAGGTAAATGTATGTCTATGGTGGCCTGAATTGGTTCCCAATCAGAGACAGCTGTTTATCGTTGTCTCTGATTGGGGATCCTATTTAGGTTGCCATTTTCCATTTTGGTTTAGTGGGTTATTGTCTATGTGTAGTTGCATGTCAGCACTCGTGTGTAAAGCTTCACTTTCGTTTGTTTAGTGTTCTTCGTTTAAATAAAAAAGAATGTATTCATCTCACGCTGCGCCTTGGTCTCCTCGTTATGACGAACGTGACACAGGTCAAGGAGACACAGGATGAGCAGTAGAGGGCATTGCAGGAGCAGATGTGACAGGACAGTAATGCATTTTTTCTCCTTTTGGCTGTGAACTTATGGGACCAAATACTTAATTTCCTACTACTTTAAATACACGTAAGTGCATTTGTCCCAATACTTTTGCTCTTCTAAAATGGGGGACCACGAACAAAAAGAGCTGTAATTTCTAAACGATATGGATGAAAATACCATAAAATTAAAGCTGACTAGTGTTATTTTTCATAACATGTTTAGAAATATTCAAATTTTTCTTCCACTTTCACAAGAATAACATTTTAATCCCACTTTGTAACACAGCAAAATGTTGAAAAAATCAAGGGGTATGAATACTTTCGGAAGGCACTGTATGCTATCTGCATATCTGTTGGTTTAATCATCAAACAAACAGCTACAGTTCCTTTTTATACACTGATTAACGTTAAACACTGATTAAAGGAATAAGTGATTTTGACATGCTACTAGAAGAATGCTGACAGGGGTCCTATACCACTAGTTTTTAACTCAATAATGATAAGCTGTTGCTAAGAAAACAAACACAGATGTAGGATCACGGACTCTCTAGGTCCTTAGCCTACTTTCTACTTTCTCATTACATGATATGACTAGGTTAGACCAGTTGTACCTCACCTTGCAGCCTCTAGCATGATGGCTAGCAGCATACGGTGACTGATTAATGTAAATGTGGTTCTTTAAATGTGGTTCTGTCAAAGTGCCATATTATTCTGACAGAAAACATATTTTGAGAACGATACATCTCAATAAACACGACCACAAGAAAATTCATCATTGAGCACACTTTTTTCCCCCAATAATTCTGTCAAATCTATTATTGGGCCAACTGAGAACCAATCGTCATTGCAATTATGACCTGGACAAGAATCTGAAACTCTTGAGGGTCTCAATTTCAGAATAAGTACAAAGGTGGCCTATAAACCCATATGAAAACATAATACAGTTTGCTATAGAATTCTGTAGTAAACTGTAGTATACTGCAGAATACTATACTACAAATTGTAGTATCCCTTGATCATGTGTAGTACTTAATATATACTGTTGTAGTATACTGTAGAATACTATAGTAAAAACTACAGTATTATCAACAAAAGAACACAGTAGTAAATACTACAATAATGTTCTCAAGAACACTACAGTCCACAAAAACATCACACTTGTTTATCTATAGTAAATACTAAATGATTTTATTTGCATATATTCCCTACAGGTTATTCGTTCAGACCCCAGTCCTACCTACCTACAGGTTATGGCAAATTATTTCTCCAGTAGGTTTCCTTAAGGAGAAAGCCTCCACTTCTATGTCAAATCTACAAAAACGTTTATAACAATGGTATTCAGTGCCTTCGGAAAGTATTCAGGCCCCTTGACTTTTTCCACATTTTGTTACGTTACAGCCTTATTCTAAAATGTATCAATTTGTTTTTTTCCCCTCATCAATCTACACACAATATCCCATAATGATAAAGCAAAAACAGGTTTAGAATTTTTTGCTAATTTATATATATTGGTTAAACCGGATATATGACATTTACATAAGTATTCAGACACTTTACTCATTACTTTGTTGAATCACCTTTGGCAACAATTACAGCATCTAATATTTTTGGGTATGACGCTACAAGCTTGGCACACCTGTATTTGGATCTCTGCAGATCCTCTCATAGCTTTCCTCAAGACTTGAGAACATATCGTTTGGAAAGTTTGGTGTTTCCCTATATATTGGGAACTTTTGTGGGTCAAGGAGGGCAAGAAACATGAGCCTTTCATGGTCATTGTGTCACGTCGTTGTGTCCTGTCACGTCGTTGTCTCTAATTGGGGATCATGCTTAAGTAGCATTTTTACCACCTTATGGGATATTGTTTAAAGTTTTCCACCTAGCATCTCTGTAGTCACGATTCGTTGTTAGTTTATTGTTTATTTGTTTTTTGTCTTTGCTAAGTTTCACTTTATTCATTAAAATTATGTGGAACTCAACATAGTCCGATATTCATTCCAACGAACGTGACAGAATATCCCATCAACAAAGAACCAAGCAGCGTGCCCAGGAGGAGGAAGTATCCTGGACTTGGGAAGAGATTCTGGATGGGAAGGGATCCTGGACTTGGGAAGAAATCCTGGCAGGACTGGATCACCTTCCATGGCGGGAGACGACAAGGAGAGAATGGAGGACAGCGACGACGACAGGGTTCGCGGCCACGATGCAAGCCCAAGAAGCAGCCTCAAAAAAATATTTGGGGGAGGCACACAGGGTGGTCGGCGAAGTTGAGGGGTGAGTCAGAGACCGTCGAGGAGTTATTGGATAAATTGGAGGAGAGTGAACGGAGGGGAGAGTTAGAGACCTTCGAGGAGTTGTTGGATAAATTGGAGGAGAGTGAAGCGAGAGAGCTGTTGGTTTGGTGTAGTATGCATGGCATTCGCCCTGAGGAGCGTGTTAGCCGTCCGATGCCACCTGAGTCAGATCCCCGTACTCGTCCTGAGAAGTGTGTTATAAGTTTCGGTACAATTGATGCAGGCAGGCTATACGCACCAGGTTTCCAGTGCGCCTTCACAGCCCAGTACGTCCTGTGCCAGCTCCTCGCACCTACCGGGCGAGGTGTGTCATCGAACTGGTACCATTGATGCCGGCTATAGGCACCAGGTCTCCAGTACATCTCCACAGCCCGGTACGTCCTGAGCCTGCTCCTCGCACTCTCCCTGAAGTGCGAGTCCCCAGTCCGGTACGTCCTGTGCCTGCTCCTTGCACTCTCCCTCAAGTGCGCCTTCCCAGTCTGGTACGTCCAGTGCCTGCTCCTCATACTCTCCCTGAAGTGCGTGTTCCCAGTCAGGTACATCCTGTGCCTTCTCCCCGCACTCCCCCTGAAGTACGTGTCAATAGTCTGGCGCCACCTGTCCCGGCTCCACGCACTAGGCCTCCAGTGCGCCTTCCCAGTCCGGTACGTCCTGTGCCTGTTCCTCGTACTCTCCCTGAGGTGCGTGTCACCAGTCCGGTACCAGCAGTGCCGGCCCCCCGCACCAGGCTTCCTGCGACGATCCCCAGTCCAGAGCTTCCGGCAACGGTTCCCAGTCCAGAGCTTCTGGCGACGGTCCACAGTCCGGAATCTCCAATGACGGTCCACGGTCCGGAACCTCCTGAGACGGTCCACGGTCCGGAACCTTCTGAGACGGTTAACGGTCCGGGAACCTACTGCGACGGTCAACGGTTCGGAACCTCCAGCTCCATGGCCGGAGCCTTCCCCTGCGACGATCCCCAGTCCAGAGCTTCCGGCAACGGTTCCCAGTCCAGAGCTTCCGGCGACGGTCCACAGTCCGGAATCTCCAATGACGGTCCACGGTCCGGAACCTCCTGAGACGGTCCACGGTCCGGAACCTCCTGAGACGGTCCACGGTCCGGAACCTTCTGAGACGGTCAACGGTTCGGAACCTCCAGCTCCATGGCCGGAGCCTTCCCCTGCGCCGATGCCCAGTCTGAGCACAGCGTCCAGTTCAGCTCCAAGGCCAGAGTCTTCTTCTGCGTTGGTGCCCAGTCCAGGCACAGCGTCCAGTCCCGCTCCATGGAAGGAGCCTCCCCCTGCGCCAATGCCCAGTCCAGACACGGCGTCCAGTCCAGCTCCATGGCAGGAGTCTTTCTCTGCGCCGATGCCCAGTCTAGACATGGCGTCCAGTCCTGCACCAGAGCCGCCCCCGATGTTGGCGGATCCGCGGGATGAGCGGGTACTTCGCCCCGCACCAGAGCCGCCACCGACACTAGACACCCCCCCCCCCCCCAACCCTCCCTTTTTATTTCAGGTTTTGCGGTCGGGGTCCGCACCTTTGGGGGGTGGGGTGGGGGGTACTGTCACGTCCTGACCATAGAAAGCCTTCTATTTTCTATGGTAGAGTAGGTCAGGGCGTGGCGAGGGGTTTAGTCTAGTTTATATTTTCTATGTGGGGTTCTAGTTTGTTTTTTCTATGTTGGTGTTTTGGTATGATTCCCAATTAGAGGCAGCTGGCTTTCGTTGTCTCTAATTGGGGATCATACTTAAGTAGCATTTTTTCCACTTGTGTGTTATGGGATATTGTTTTGAGTTATTGCACGTAGCATCTCTGTAGTCAAGGTTCGTTGTTAGTTTATTGTTTATTTGTTTTTTGTCTTTGCTAAGTTTCACTTTATTCATTAAAATTATGTGGAACTCAACAGCCTTGGTGTCATGAGAATTTTGTTCTCAATGTTCATAACCCAATTTAATTATATTACTCTCAGCCTGAAACCCAGAATTTATAGGAAACTGGTTGAAATGAATCAGGCGGAGGCCCAGCTACAATAGTCAAATGTTTATTCATGGGAACGTTCCCCTTATTATTTCCTGTACATTGGTCTATATACCTCACATTTCGTCACAAATGTCCCTCCTCCTCTCAGATACATTGGCAATATAGTTCACAAGTATTCTCACATTGTCTGCCACCTGTTAAACAATCTACTACAAGCCCAAGGTCTCTCCACTCCCTGGGTAGGGACAGAATGTTCTGTAAGGAACACAGTATTCCAGCCGGTCTGACGACAGCTCCATTTGTTTCTAACAAGGAACAGAAAGTCCTTGTTCTAATTCTTGACTAAAACTACACACATCAGATTTAGTGTTATGATTCTAATAAGATTCATATAATCATACAGTGACAGGGTAGTATTCTGTTAAGTTATAGTTCTTTGTTAAATGTATACATCATTTAGTCATTATTCATAAAAAATCCCATAACACTTTGTCCGATATTCATTCCAACGAACGTGACACATTGAACTTGTTTCTTAGCTGAGTGACAATGTTGTTGATGATCGCACTGTGTAGCTGTTGGTACTGCCCGCGAACGTCTCCTTGCATATGTGTCCTGCACCCCCTTGGAACTCTGGTCTCACTCACAGTGTCCTCGTAGATGGAATCAAATTCAGAAGTCTGCATGTCAAATTCCCTGTTCTGCAATATTCCAAACAGCATGTCGGAGTATGCAAAGATGGAGTAGAACGCACATAGCAGGAAGCAGAACTCTAAGCTTGTCAGGTGCATCATGTATCCATCTGCGCTGTGATTGGTGTCTTCATCAGAGTCATCGTGATGGTCCACTATGTATTCAAAGAGTTTACTGGGTTCAAAGAGTTTACAAGGTAGTGCTCACCTTGTCTTCTCTGGACAAGCGTTTTGCCGGATGCCCCAAACAATCGGAAAGGGGATTCATCAGAGAAAATTACTTTACCCCAGTCCTCAGTAGTCCAATCCCTGTACCTTTTGCAGAATATCAGTCTATCCCTGATGTTTTTCCTGGAGAGAAGTGGCTTCTTTGCTGCCCTTCTTGACACCAGGCCATCCTCCAAAAGTCTTCGCCTCACTGGGCGTGCAGATGCACTCACACATGCCTGCTGCCATTCCTGAGCAAGCTCTGTACTGGTGGTGGCCCGATTCCGCAGCTGAATCAACTTTAGGAGACGGTCCTGGCGCTTGCTGGACTTTCTTGGGCGCCCTGAAGCCTTCTTCACAACAGTTGAACCACTCTCCTTGACGTTCTTGATGATCCGATAAATGGTTGATTTATGTGCAATCTTACTGGCAGCAATATCCTTGCCTGTGAAGCCCTTTTTGTGCAAAGCAATGATGATGGCATGTGTTTCTTTGCAGGTAACCATGTTTGACAGAGGAAGAACAATGATTCCAAGCACCACCCTCCTTTTGAAGCTTCCAGTCTGTTATTCAAACTCAATCAGCATGACAGAGTGATCTCCAGCCTTGTCCTCATCAACACTCACACCTGTGTTAACAAGAGAATAACTGATAACTGGTCCTTTTGTGGCAGGGCTAAAATGCAGTGGAAATGTTTTTGGGGGATTCAGTTCATTTGCATGGCAGAGAGGGATTTTCCAATTAATTGCAATTCATCTGATCACTCTTCATAACATTCTGGAGTATATGCAAATTGCCATCATACAAACTGAGGCAGCAGACTTTGTGAAAATTAATATTTGTGTCATTCTCAAAACTGTAGTACAGCCACGCCTGTACTATAGTATTTTTTCATGTGGGAAGTGGTTTTAGTAAAACCCTGTGAAGGTGGGGGGAAACACAAATTAATATATCCACATTCTGGATGTCTTACAAATGCTATTTCCAAGACAAATTCAGGCTTGTGATGAAACATCAATATCCTAGAATTGACCTCAGTTATGGGGCATAACCCATTCATTAACAGCACCTCTGGGTATTGGCAATGGAGAAAGAACATCTTTATCTCTTTGTGTACTGATTAGCGGCTTCAGCGGCAGTCCAGTGAGCATGTGCTGTTGTTGATTATCACCGATGAGGGAACCTGTCCAAATAGCACAGTGATTAATGATTGACGTTTCTTGTCCCTCAAACTAGAATCAGTTGGGAGGAGAGTCTGAGTGCCAGACAGGTGGAGAAGGAGAGTGTGTATTACAAAATGAATGACAATCGTAAGAAAAGAGTTCTACTATGTACATATGGATATAGGCCATTCAGCCACAACCGGTCTCTCTGTGATGCACATTTCCCAGCTATCAAGAATCCCTATGCTTAATTTTACCTGCTGGTATTCACAACACATTGTGAAATTAGCCTAATGATTCCAAAGAAGCCATTTTGGATAAAAAAGTGACAAAGACAATTTAGGGTTAGGCTATGTGTTTTATTATTAGTTTGCCATATTTAGGTCAATGTCATGATCACTTTCACTTTAAAATCAACCTAAACAAAGAGAGGAGTACTCAAACGGATGTCTTTCTTTGTCTAACATTATGCAAATGTCAATGAATTATGCCCAAAGCCTTGTTGCTTTCTTCCGTGACACAGTGTACAGTAGATGCTGTAGGATGGGTTAGGCTGTCGTAAAAACAATGGCTGTTAAGTGAATTAGTCCAATCCCATCCATTGCACATTATGTGCCAGGCATGGGTGCCTGGCTGGGATAGGAGCAGTCTTCAGGACCTCTTCTGTCCCCACACAGTACTGACAACCTGGGACAATGAGCACTTGCGTCATCAAAGAACGGGCACGCTGCAGAGGAAATGTAATAATTTGCGAGGACGTGACTGTAATCAATGTAGTCATATGAGATTATCTGAATTTCACTCTGTGATAAGAGTCACTGACTCAAAGCCACAAGAGTGTAGAACATATTTAATTATCACTGTAATTGTGCAATAATTCCTGTAAGACAATGAGGACCATATGTCATCTGGGTATGTTGGTTGGTTGGTTGGTTTATCGAGTCCGGATGACTGTTTCAGGTAGGTGTGTGTGTGTGTGTGTGTGTGTATGTATGTGTGTGTGTGTGTATGTCTGTGTGTGTGTGTGTGTTCTTGTCTGTCTTTTTGTTTGAGTGTAAGTAATTCGCTGTGTTTGTGTATGTTCATGTTTTTTTTTAGTAAGTAAGAAGCCTTAAATGCACGTGTGTGTGTGTGTGTGTTTGGATGGGTGTGGTGGACAGGCTATAGAGAATCCAGTAATCTGCTGGATTCAAACAGGCTTTCCCACACCCTGCCTGAGGCTACACCACATCAAAATACACTCCCTTCTGTAGGGACTGACAGCAGGGAGAGATAGTACCGGTGTGTACAGACAAGGAGATGTGCTTTAATGACCTTTTGAGTCCACTTCCCAAGCCTGATAAAAAAAAATGCATTATACACCAGTGGTTGTCAACCTGGGCTAGCCTAGATGTACCCCTGGAGGTACTTGGCCTATCCACAGAAGGTACTTACTTGCGAATAAGTTTCAAGTTTCATGTTTTATTGTCACATGCACAAGTACAGTGAAATGCCTTTCTTGCTCTTTCCCAACAATGCAGTACTCAATATCAGTAGTACTATAAAACAAATTAAAGTAGAACAAAAACACATCAGAAAGAACATGATAAAGTAAGTAAGCTACAGTATATACAGCATCAGTTCCATGATCAGTGCCAATACCATATTTACAATGTGCAGGGATACTGGAGTGGTAAGGGTAAGTAGGTGTGTATCGGCATAAGGTGACTAGGCATCAGGATGTATGATAAACAGAGTAACAACAGCATATATGATGATCGTATGTGAGTGAGTGTGTGTGCGTGTGTGTAGAGTCAGTATGAATGTGTGTGCGTGGGCAAATCAAGTGTGTATGTGTGTTTGAGTGTCAGTATGAGTTTGTGTGTGTGAGTGAGTGTGTAGAGTCCTGTGAGTGTGCATAGTCTGCAAAAATACAAATAAAAGGGTCAATGCAGACAGTCCGTATAGCCATTTTGTTAGCTATTTAGCAGTCATGGCTTGGGGATGGAAGCTGTTCTGAAGCCTGTTGGTATCAGACTCGATGCTCCAGTACCGCTTGCCATGCGGAAACAGAGAGAACAGTCTATGGCTTGGGTGGCTGGAGTCTAACAATTTTCCGGACCTTCCTTTCACACCGCCTTATATAGAGGTCCTGGATGTAGAAGCACCTGCATTGCGCTTCTGTCTCTCTTCCTGACTAGTTCTTCTGGAAAAATTTGACATAGTCATGAACATAAAATAATTTTTGTAAACTTGAACCCAAAATGCATCTCTCACTTCTTTTAACACAAATCTACCCTACAGGTAAGTTAGAACTGTAACAACTTGTCAGCTGTTTTTTTATATTTTTACTTAAAGCTCAGTCTTTTGTTCTTGTTTGCTGACTTATAAGTCCAGTCTTTGAGGTTTAACTAATGTTTGCCCAGACCTTGCTCTGAGTGTAGCAGGTACATCCATGATTACCTTGTGTGTTGGTGGTAAAATAATATCTTGAAGATAAATACACAATGCAGAGGATGAGAGGACGAGAGTACTAAAAACTAAATAGAGTACTCATGGTCAGTAGGGAAATGTCAATGTAAATAGGAGTTGGTTTTCAGTTCAACAGCTGTTTAGAATCTGTGGAATGTCAGTCCTGAACTCAGAGCTACATGTGCTACCTGTACTGTGTTCTGTACATTGAGTATGGAGCAGGATACTTGTTATTTGGCCATTGGCCCAGTTGTACTGCAAGGAATTTTGATTGGTCAACCCCAGGCTAGGGTGGGGGGTTATAAGTGGCATCCTGTTTCTTTGTTCTGGGGAGAAAAGCTGAGGACAGTTCTGGATCTGGAAAATCTGTGTGTTAGAGTGGTGAAGACACTTGAATCTTCTCCTGCGTAGCGTTGTTGTTCTCAGGTCCATCCATAGAGATGAGGTGATGTCTGTTCCTACGGACGGGCTCTAGTGCATCTAGTGCAAGTTTAACAATAGGATTTGGGGAATCTCAAGTAATACATATCAGAGGAATCCGTGGTTTCAGCTTGATGGTATATGGTTGTTATACTGTGCCAAGACCTCTGCACAGCTTTGGATGCTTTCTTTCAGTGTCTGTAAATCAATGCATTCAAGTCGAGCAACTAGCTCAGGCTTTGTGATAGCTGGCCTGCCCAGTAAAGCTGTGTGTAGATCTCTGACATCATACACGTCCTCCAGTGTCTCCTTTTCCGCCTTCGAGAACCACACTTGGAACACCTGATCACGTCCAGCGGTGCTCTTTCTGCACCTAGCAGCGTTTTTTGGGGGCTTTTGCAGAGCTGGCTTGCTGGTTCCTGCAAAAAATGTGATTTAGCACATTGTCTGGGATAAGTCACATCGGCACCTGTTTCTATTTTGAATTTAACGTTTCTGTCCATCACTTAAATATCAATCATCCATGGGTCACCTCCTGCTGTTATTGTTTCTAGGAAAATGCTATCATCCTCTTCTTAAACCTCGTTTACGGCTCTTGATGATGACTGCTTTTTGTCATTAGCATTTCCATGGCTAGCTCTCTCACGCTGAAATTTCTGTTTGCACTGACACTGGCTGCCTTTCTGCATAACTCTATCCACTGAGCATGCCTCTTTTGTTGTTACTGTGTTACCTCGCAGGCAACTTTGATGCTTTTTTTACTTCAGTTTGCCTTGCCATCTCAATGGCTCTCTCTAGCGTGAGATCTTTATCTAGCTGCATCCAATCTGACAGACACATCTGCAAACCCAACGACTAGCCTGTCTCTAATTAGTTAATCATGCACAAGTCCATAGTTGCTATGCTAGAGCATATACGGCTGTGACAAAATAATCCCGTTTAATTTCCCCTCTGTCTCCACATGTTAAAGCAATAAATAATGTATGAAATCTGTCTCTTACTTGTCCATACCGTTGTAGCTCGAGTTTGTTTAGGTTTGGACCTCAAAACGTCACCTGCTTCATCGCCCAAACAGTATATGAGGTTGTTCTCCTGATTCTCCTCGGTAGATGTGAAGATTACTCACCTGACAAAAGCGCTCGCAACTCCTAATTCATTTGGTCCATTCTTGCGGTTTAGAAAAATCAAACAGCTCTAGTGGCTGTAAACTGAATGTAGCACTTGGGCCTGTTTGCGTGAGTATCTGTGCCCCTCCCGCTGCACCTTGAACAGGAGCCTGGCCTCTTCCTCTACCCACTGCTGCCAGTGGCTGCTGCGCTTCTCCTGCGACGTCTTCCATGTTGATTAGCCTCTTCAATTTTCTTCCCAAAACTTTTTAACCCGATAAGCTAAACTCTGTTATTAAATACACTCGTTCTAGTCCCCTTCTGAAATCATATCGTGTAATCAGACTTGTCAATACGTGAGTAAAATAAAGGTGTATCGTCATGAAGGCAAATGTATTGCTAACGTGACATTGCTTCACATTACAAGCCACATGAGAGAGACGCTTTCTTCATGAACCTCTAAATTCCCACTTCATTCGCATATGGCCAATCAGGATGCAATATGTAAATAACACCGCAAAAATGACATTAGATCATTTAGCTTGGTATGAAAAAACAAGAAAAAATGACATTTTAAGAAAATTATAAAACAATATGAGATTTAGGCTTGTTTAGATTTCACTTTTTGCAGTGTAGGGTTTGGACACCGAGGAACTTGACACTCTCGACCCGCTCCCCTACAGCCCTGTTGAGGTGGATAGGGGCGTTTCCTGTAGTTCCCGATCAGCTCCTTGGTCTTACTGACGTTGAGGGAGAGGTTGCTGTCCTGGCACCACACTGCCATGGAGAGGCTATACAGACACCTTGGTGTCCAAATTGATGATGTATGTCATGTAGCTGAGAGCCAAGTCTGGAGATGAATGGATTCGGTTCAGTTGTCCTGATGAGCCCTTCCCAGCTAGCTAGTTTATATACAGGGCTGGCTAGCTGGCAACAACATCACGGTGCTAGTTAAAACGTGTTTATTTTGATGGGAGAGGGAGAAGTAATTTGTAGTATTGGTAACCATCTGGATGTCACCGTGACATGCCAATTAGCTAACATAACAAGCCTGTGTGTGAATGACAAGTGCAATGGTGTTGTATCGAGGTGCTTTCCCGACATCAGTTGCATCCCACTGGGCAGCAGTTGCTTCCCATGGTGCAGTCGGTAGCTAAAGTGGCCAATTTCTTCCATCTAACTTGTTTATATTTCAAGTAGGATAGCACCCTACATGAAAAATAACTTGTAATATTGGTAGTAAGCATCTGGATGTCACTGTGATACAGTCCATTGCTCAATGAGGAGAGTTTGCGCTGCAAGCTGGCAACACAATAATACAAGGAACAGTGTCCTTTTCTCCTGCAGTACTTCTTCTTTGGTGAGGTTTAATGGCGGTTGGCATCCAATTTATGTTCCATTACCGCCACCAAGTAGACTGGGATATAAATCCATTATTCTTTGACCCACAAAATGGAAGAATTTAAAAGGAAATCAATAATAATAGTAATTAAAACCCACCACCCTATTCCACTATTTAACCCTATCTGTCCCTACCCCAGGCCAACGGACACCACCACCTGTAACTCTTCTGAAGTCAAATCTCATACCCTCAAATACTTCTTTCCGCTGCCACCACAACATCTATTTTCTGTGAATTACATTCCATCTCTGCTGTACAGTTGATAACCATAGCTATGAACGCTAAAAATCCAACCTTACTGAAGCATATATCACTCATTGATCTATCCCTGTGTGGTGGCACAAATCTACTACTCACTGATATACTCTCAGGATTCCAAACCCTTGATCCATCTTCCTCTACTTTTTTCACTGCCTCAGGATACAACACCCTCTCCACTACTCTAACCCTGGTAATTTCAACCTGCCTCTCTCGCACCGGACACTTCTGATCTCCAGTATCATGTCCACCCCTACAATTAACACATACCATTTATTTCCCAATACTACACATTCCTTTCCTTTCCTCGTGCTCTTCTGCACAAATCTAATCAAAATCAAATCAAATGTATTTGTCACATTCACATGGTTAGCAGATGTTAATTCGAGTGTAGCGAAATTCTTGTGCTTCTAGTTCCGACAATGCAGTAATAACCAACGAGTAATCTAACCTAACAATTCCAAAACTACTACCGTATACACACAAGTGCAAAGGGATAAATAATATGTACATAAAGATACAGTACATTTCCATCAATTCCCATTATTAAAGTGGCTGGAGTTGAGTCAGTGTGTTGGCAGCATCCACTCAATGTTAGTGGTGGCTGTTAAACAGTCTGATGGCCTTGAGATAGAAGCTGTTTTTCAGTCTCTCGGTCCCTGCTTTGATGCACCTTTACTGACCTCGCCTTCTGGATGATAGCGGTGTGAACAGGCAGTGGCTCGGGTGGTTGATGTCCTTGATGATCATTATGGCCTTCCTGTGACATTGGGTGGTGTAGGTGTCCTGGAGGGCAGGTAGTTTGCCCCCGGTGATGCGTTGTGCAGACCTCACTACCCTCTGGAGAGCCTTATGGTTGTGGGCGGAGCAGTTGCCGTACCAGGCGGTGATACAGCCCGACAGGATGCTCTCAATTGTGCATCTGTAGTTTGTGAGTGCTTTTGGTGACAAGCCAAATTTATTCAGCCTCCTGTTGAAGAGGGGCTGCTGTGCCTTCTTCATGACGCTGTCTGTGTGGGTGGACCAATTCAGTTTGTCCGTGATGTGTACGCTGAGGAACTTAAAACTTACTACCCTCTCCACTACTGTCCCATCGATGTGGATAGGGGGGTGCTCCCTCTGCTGTTTCCTGAAGTCCACAATCATCTCCTTTGTTTTGTTGACGTTGAGTGTGAGGTTATTTTCCTGACACCACACTCCGAGGGCCCTCACCTCCTCCCTGTAGGCCGTCTTGTCGTTGTTGGTAATCAAGCCTACCACTGTAGTGTCATCCGCAAACTTGATGATTGAGTTGGAGGCGTGCATGGCCATGCAGTCGTGGGTGAACAGGGAGTACAGGAGAGGGCTCAGAACGCACCCTTGTGGCGCCCCAGTGTTGAGGATCAGCGGGGTGGAGATGTTGTTACCTACCCTCACCACCTGGGGTCGGCCCGTCAGGAAGTCCAGTACCCAGTTGCACAGGGCGGGGTCGAGACCCAGGGTCTCGAGCTTGATGACGAGTTTGGAGGGTACTATGGTGTTAAATGCTGAGCTGTAGTCGATGAACAGCATTCTCACATAGGTATTCCTCTTGTCCAGATGGGTTAGGGCAGTGTGCAGTGTGGTTGAGATTGTGTCTTCTGTGGACCTATTTGGGCGGTAAGCAAATTGGAGTATGTCTAGGGTGTCAGGTAAGGTGGAGGTGATATGGTCATTGACTAGTCTCTCAAAGCACTTCATGATGACGGAAGTGAGTGCTACGGGGCGGGGTGGTAGTCGTTTAGCTCAGTTACCTTAGCTTTCTTGGGAACAGGGACAATGGTGGCCCTCTTGAAGCATGTGGGAACAGCAGACTGGGATAAGGATTGATTGATTGAATATGTCCGTAAACACACCAGCCAGCTGGTCTGCGCATGCTCTGAGGACGCGGCTGGAGATGCCGTTTGGGCCTGCAGCCTTGCGAGGTTTAACATGTTTAAATGTTTTACTCACGTTGGCTGCAGTGAAGGAGAGTCCGCAGGTTTTGGTTGCAGGCCGTGTCAGTGGCACTGTATTGTCCTCAAAGCGGGCAAAAAAGTTATTTAGTCTGTCTGGGAGCAAGACATCCTGGTCCGTGACGGGGCTGGTTTTCTTTTTGTAATCCGTGATTGACTGTATTCCCTGCCACATACCTCTTGTGTCTGAGCCGATGAATTGTGACTCTACTTGGTCTCTATACTGACGCTTAGCTTGTTTGATTGCCTTGCGGAGGGAATAGCTACGCTGTTTGTATTCGGTCATGTTTCCTGTCACCTTGCCCTGGTTAAAAGCAGTGGTCCGCGCTTTCAGTTTCACGCGAATGCTGCCATCAATCCACGGTTTCTTGTTTGGGAATGTTTTAATCGTTGCTATGGGAACGGCATCTTCAATGCACTTTCTAATGAACTCGCTCACCGAATCAGCGTATTCGTCAATGTTGTTGTTGGAAGCAATGCGGAACATATCCCAGTCCACGTGATTCAAGCAGTCTTGAAGCGTGGAATCAGATTGGTCGGACCAGCGTTGAACAGACCTGAGCTCGGGAGCTTCTTGTTTTAGTTTCTGTCTGTAGGCAGGGAGCAACAAAATTGATTCGTGTTCAGCTTTTCAGAAAGGAGGGCGGGGGAGGGCATTATATGCGTCACGGAAGTTAGAATAGCAATGATCCAAGGTTTTACCAGCCCTGGTTGCGCAATCGATATACTGATACAATTTACCACACCTTCCCCTTCACTTAGCTTGCCCTAACTAACTTCCATTTCACCTCTAGCACTCGACCTGGCGTACTGCTCACTCTGTTTGTACTTGCCACCAGTCTTCGCCCCCCTATCTCCCTTTTTATCCCCATTTTCATTCAATTCAACCTCAACCGTCCTCATTTTCTTCAATGCCTTCTTCCTCTTCCATTCCTGACGACTGAAACAGAAGAGTGTCTCGTGCAGCAGTTAGTCCCCACACTCATAACAGAAGTTCCTGTGGTTCCCGCTTGTCTCTGTAGCCTTTTTACACTCGACTGTCCCCACAAAATCAACGCTCCTCTGCTCCTGCAATAAGGAGAGGGAAGTACCTAGATAGTGTCTCCAAAATCAAGCCAGTGTTACAGCTAAAGCACATTTATTGTAGGCAAGTTATTTTCACAGAAAATGTACAAATCATTTTTTTTTTGTACAATTACACCGATAACAATTGAATGATTCTGAACACTCTCCCAAGTCCCAACTTTGGCAGACAAGTTTCAAATTCTTGCTGAAGCCACAAGCACCAACTAGCTAGCTGGGAATGGCTCATCAGAACGACTGAGTGACCCAAATCCGTTCCGTCTCTACTCGACTCTTGCTGCGTGACATATGTCATCAACTTAGGCACCAGGCGTGTCCATTTAGCCTCTTCCACACTGTCAGGTCACTTTTTGCTTTCAAGACAACTGGGAACTCCAAAAAATCTGAGGTCAAATCATGACATCAGTGATCTTCGGGTCAGACATTCTGATCTCTAGAAAGATGCCTGAGTTTCCGTCTTGGAATTCCGAGTTTGATGAACGTTCAAAAAATAAATCCCAGTTTGGATCTTTTTTTTTTTTCAGAGTTAACAGTTGTCTTGAATGCACTGAAGTCAGAAGTCCGAGTTCCCTGTTGTTTTGTACGCGGAAACAATACAATCATCAAGTTTGCGGATGACACGATGATGGTAGGCCTGATCACCGGCAACTGGGAACTTGGATCTGGGAAATCTCTGACTTACAACTTCAGTGCATTCAAGACAACTGGGAACTCTGGAAAAAAAAACAAGCTCTGAATTGGAAAAATTATTTTGAACTGTCATCCAACTCGGAATTCCAAGTCGGAAACTATGGCATCTTTCTAGAGCTCCGACCTGAATGTCACTGACATCATGATTTTACCTTGTTTATTCCCAGAGTTCCCAGTTGTCTTGAAAGCACCATTTATGTCTTGCATGGCCACCCGCAGGTTAGCGTATTTCGTCTGGAGGCAGCTCTGCAGAGTGGTCACTAGTCAGCACAGCCACAAAGTCATAAAATCTGATTTTAAACCTAAACCTGACCTTAACCACACTGCTAACCCTAATGCCTAACCTTAAATTAGGACCAAAAAACTCAAATTTGACTTTGCGGCTGGCCTATCTAAGGGGAAATGACTCAGTTCTGCCTCCAGGGCAATACCTGCTGGCTACGCAGTCGTGGGTGAACAAGCAGTACAGGATGGGACTAAGCACACCCCATTGAGCTTCATAACAACATAGGCCTACTGGTAAATGCACAAGGGGGTACTTCGGGGGTACTCTGGTATAAGCAAAATATTTAACCAAAAAAGGTTGAGACTGCTCTTCCATGGTTACTGGTTTGGCCATTATGCCTCTAATATACTTACTTACTTACTTACTGACTTTATTGTCCCCATGGGGACATTTTGTTGCAGTGTCATGTACACATTTAAAGTGGCGTTTAAATACAAAACCAAATTGATAATAAAACTTTCATAACAGTTACGCACCAATAAAAATAATAATAGTAAGAAATAAGAAGTAAAACATGAAATAAAAAAGAAGAAAAGACTAGCCTGCTGGCCTTACGGAGTCAATGGGAACATTCCCTGAGCTATTTAGGAGGGATATCACACCTGGCACAAATGATTGTCTCGTTCTATTTTTCCTGCTGAGGGGTGCCCTATACCTGCGCCCAGAGGGGAGTAATTCAAAGTCCAGGTACAGGGGGTGACTTGGGTCTAAAATGATTTTGTGAGCCTTACAGAGGGCCCTGACCTTAAAGATCTCATCCAGGCCTGTCTGTTTGACTCCAAGTACCCCATGTCAGGGTTCTGTTTGTTGACTTTTCTTCTGCCTTCAACACAATCCAGCCTTACATTCTGGCACAGAGACTCATTCGGGACTTCTCCTTAGATGGGGGGCTGGTTTTGTGGCTGTTGGACTTCCTGAGCCAATGCTCACAGCGAGCCAAAATAGGTCCCCATGTGTCAGATATATGCAATACCAACACAGGCTCTCCCCAGGGATGTGTTTTGTCCCCACTTCTGTGCATCTTGTACACTAATAGTTGTACTAGTTCCCATACTGACAGACACCTCGTTAAGTTCGCTGATGGCACTGCCTTGATCAGACTGTTGCTGAGTGTCCTTTTGGACAATAAACTTCAGTGGAGTAAATGTACAGACTTGTTCTACAAAAAGAGCCAACAGAGACTGTACTTTCTAAAAAAAAGTTGGGTTCTTTTAATATAGACTGTACTATACTGACTCTGTTTTACAAATCCTTTATTGAGAGTATTTTAACTTTTTGTATTGTTTGTTGGTTTGGCAATGCCACTGTCAGCCAGAGAAACATGCTGAGAAGGATTATTATACTTTACTATGGGGGTCTCATCTTTATGAAACCATAAAATGAATATATATTGTTTTCACTATAAATTATTGTGAGAGAATCTGGATCCTGTCAGTGAAAAGCAATGGGAAAAAATCTTTGAATTTAAAGTAATACCTGTCAGTAGTAAATAAATAACAACGATAAAAACTTTGTAGGTGTCAGTCAGCAGCATACATTTCCACTAATTCCAAGTGGACATTATGATACCGTATTTTTCTATGACGTAGTAGTGGACAGACCACAGCTGATTCGATCCATTCCTTTCACTTCTCAAAATAATGAGTTCTACAACGACAAACTCTAGCATTCATACACTGAGGGAGTGAAGTCTGAGGAGGGCTGAAATTACATATGGTTATTAGAGAGGAAAGAAAAAGTAAGCCCAATAAAAAAATAGAACAAGCCCTTGGGGGAGTCCCTCCCTTGAATTTGTGCTAGGTAGAGTATCTATATGCTCGGACATAAAACCCAGACGATGTTAGAGGGTTGGTAAAGATGGCGGCGCTCTCCGTGGATGGGAGGTATGGACTGAATTGTGGCCGACGGAATACAGACCACGTCACTGTATTGCACGTAAAATTGACAGAGACAGCTTTCAGAGCGATAGAAAAGTACCAAACCTCTAAGGTAAAGTTGAATACATGTCTTATAGCTTACCTTATACAACTACCGATGCTATCAAAACTGGTGAACTAACTGCCACGCACAGTCGGGTTGAGCAAACGTTATTCAAATTACCTTGCTAGTTAACGTAATTTACTGTCAACCCAATAATGCATATGCCATGAAGTGAGTTAGCAATTTGTGGATTACAAATCAAAGTTTGAGAGAAATGGATTTGTGTAGTCGATGTACTGTAGCTAGCTACATTTGGCAATGCAGCTAACGTTAGCTGACTAACCAAATGTAATTTCCCCAACAACAAAAAAGTATCCTTTTCCCCAGCCAAGTCCACTTTTTTTCTACTCAAGTCCGTACAGAAATGTGACACTAATCGCACTGTTTGGTGAAATCGATGACTATTTTGATGTCAATTTCGCGTGACAACTTTACTTAACTTTAGCTAATTTACCATATGTTCTTAAGCCACGGATTGGCACTGCAGTCAGTATTTTGGCGTTTTGGAGATGTTAGTGTATGTGTATATATATATATATATATATATTATTTTTTTTAGCTAGCTACGGTAACTATCGTAACCCTTGATCGTGACTCTGTTCCATTGCACATTACAGTAGCTAAGTCATTGGACGAAGGCGTCTTCTGTACGGGGGAGTTTTGTTAAGAGCACCGATGCTTGGTCTGAACATTAACACGCATCAGTTGTGGTAGCATGATAAGGACCTTAACTTTCATATCAGCTAGAAACAATTTTCAAAAAACATAACGTTAAATGAATACACGCCATTATAGGGTTAGTGTTCCCACACGGCCATATCCCCATGTTACAGCGCGTGTTTACGGAAGACCGCCAAAACAGCAAAATACTCCTATCTAAACGTGAAGTCGATCATCAATTGCGATATGATTCTAGAAACATAAAGCCCTTTAATTTCATATCACATCAAAATAATTTAACAAATTCAAAATACACACATACTGTACTTTTCAGTGACAACACCTTTTTGCCTGCCTTCCGTTACACACAGGAGTTCAGAGCATGCTAGATAGTAAATTAGCACTACCTCTGAAAATAAGATATAAGGTCCTTGGACCTTAAGGGTGCAATATGCAGAAAACGTTGCTAAAATTATAATAGTTCGCCTAATGTCAGTTTGTGACAGAACAAGCTGCCATTGTGTGGAAAATAATTGTACTGTCTAAACTAGAGGTCGAGCGATTATGGTTTTTCAAGGCGATACCGATTTATTGGAGGATCAAAAAAAGCCAATACCAATTAATCGGCTGATTTAAAACGTTTTTTATTTTTTTAAATATATATAATAATAACAATTACAACAATACTGAATTAACACTTATTTTAACTTAATATAATACATCAATAAAAATCCATTTAGCCTCAAATAAATAATGAATCATGTTCAATTTGGTTTAAATAATGCAAACACAGTGTTGGAGAAGAAAGTAAAAGTGCAATATGTGCCATGTAAAAAAGCTAACGTTTAAGTTCCTTGCTCAGAACATGAGAACATATGAGTTGGTGGTTCCTTTTAACATGAGACTTCAATATTCCAAGGTAAGAGTTTTTAGATTGTAATTAATAAAGTATTTATAGGACAATTTCTCTCTATACCATTTGTATTTCATATACACTATTAGATGTTAGACTATTGGATGTTCTTATAGGCACTTTAGTATTGCCAGTGTAACAGTATAGCTTCCGTCCCTCCCCTCGCCCTTACCTGGGCTCGAACCAGGAACACATCGACAACAGCCACCCTCGAAGCAGCGTTACCCATGCAGAGCAAGGGGAACAACCACTCCAAGTCTCAGAGCGAGTGACATTTGAAACGCTATTAGTGCGCAACCCGCTAACTAGCTAGCCATTTCACATTGGTTACACCAGCTTAATCTCGGGAGTTGATAGGCTTGAAGTCATAAACAGCGCAATGCTTGAAGCACAGCGAAGAGCTGCTGGAAAAACTCACAAAAGTGCTCTTTGAATGAATGCTTACGAGCTTGCTGCTGCCTACCATCGCTCAGTCAGACTGCTCTATCAAATCATAGACTTAATTATAACATAATAACAAACAGAAATATGAGCCTTTGGTCATTAATATGGTCGTATCCGGAAACTATCATTTCGAAAACAAAACGTTTATTATTTCAGTGAAATACGGAACCGTTCCGTATTTTATCTAACGGGTGGCATCCCTAAGTCTAAATATTCCTGTTACAATGTACAACCTTCAATGTTATGTCATAATTACGTAAAATTCTGGCAAATTAGTTTGTAATGAGCCAGGCTGCCCAAACTGTTGCATATACCCTGACTCTGCGTGCAATGAACGCAAGAGAAGTGACACAATTTCACCTGGTTAATATTGCCTGCTAACCTGGATTTCCTTAAGCTAAATATGCAGGTTTAAAAAATATATACTTCTGTCTATTGATTTTAAGAAAGGCATTGGTGTTTATGGTTAGGTACAGTCGTGCTACGATTGTGCTTTTTTCGCAAATGCGCTTTTGTTAAATCATCCCCCTGCGTTGCATTGATTATATGCAACACAGGACACGCTAGATAAACTAGTAATATCATCAACCATGTGTAGTTAACTAGTGATTATGATTGATTGTTTTTTATAAGATAAGTTTAATGCTAGCTAGCAACTTACCTTGGCTTACTGCATTTGCGTAACAGGCAGGCTGTTGTCAACAGTGGATGTTAGTTTACTTAGCTAGCCACTGTCACCAGCTGCTACCATTAGGTCAAACCTGTTTAAGATGACTAAATGTGTAGTTTACAAATTCACACCACCATTGTCTACCAATTTTTTAAATTTAAATGTGATTTTTTTTTTTATATACATTTGTAGCTAGCTATGTTAGCACGTTTTATGAAATTCTCACCCAAAAATCACCTTTTTATACAAAAAAAAAAATCTAATTCACTCCGTTGTTACTACTTATCTGCATCAATACATTGGTTTCATTCCAAACTTTTTGGAATAGCAATACACCTTATTGTAACAATGTTTTGGCTACAGACCTATCTAGTTGCTCCACACTGAGTTTGTCAGTGTACGTTATGTTCATGATTCAACTATGTTCATGACTAAACTCTTGACTTAAATGTGAATGTTACATTGGCAAGCTCCCCAGGCAAGAAACTTTATTGCCAATCTTTATAATTAACATACAGCATAGGCTACTTGACTGTTTTTATATAAAATTATAGGCCTACTTAACGTTTGATTGGGTTATATGCTGTTTTCTTCAAAATACTAGTCGCTGGGGTTTTCACTCCTTTTACTTCTAATCTTGTGCTTGTTCTCTTAAAGCTACAGTAAAAGTTCATGATAGCATGAATCCTTTTAAACTAGTGCTTTTCAAGGACTTTCTGGATGGAAGAGGTTCCATTTGCACAATGATTAATATAACTACAGCTATTTTATTGTAAGAAAACATTACATATGTTTGCAAAACAGTTCGCACATTAGACCTACAAGATATTCACAGAAAAGGGCGAACTGCAATTATTTTATTTTTTTACATAGTTTTGCCCAAATTTAGAAAATCTGACATGAATATGTTTTTTCTTCTGTATTGGCCAATACATTTCCTCTGTCTAATCGACTGTCCTGGTGGGCAGTAGTGTTGGTATGTGATGTGGATTTGGTCTCATTCCATGGCTTTGCATTCCAGGCTTTTCTCAGTGGCAAACACAGAATCATGACTCAGGAAAAAAATCGTTGTCACAGTTGCTCAAATCCCTATCACGTCAGCCTCTGGTGGTTGGTTTGGTAAGAGTCCGTAAGGGCCCACAATCTGTAAGGACCAAATAAAGCTAGCGTGTTAATCCCATGGCCATACAACCTGTATTATCTGGAAGCACCTCAACAGAGATGCACTTAACGGGCCTCTGGGGCCTGTGATCAACCGAGGCCAGGAGTCCTGGGAATTTCAATGGACTGTCAACAACATTTACATAATTCCAGCAACAAGCTAGTCAGACTCTGTAGCATATTCCCAGAATGTTCAGGCCAGGGACTAATAAAAACATTTTTTTAAATCCTAATCCAAATGATTGGATTTGAAGTTGAGAAACTGGGCCTAAAGGATTTCATTCAGGCACGGTTGGGACTTAGTGTGTTGAATCAAGAAGTTAAGATCTTGTCCTGTTAAGTAGCCTAATTCAAGTCAGTGGTAGAAAGGGTGTCAGGAGGGGATATGGGAAGGAACACTGCCTTGGCCAATAGGAGCTTCGAACAAGCTGACAACAAGCCAATCGAAGTTGGAAGAAGATGGGAAGAACATGGCTGACGTTTTACATTCTCCCAATCAATTGTGCAATTATTTTTTGGGCGTTTTGTGTAATTTATTTTTTAACCTATTGTGTACATAACGTTGCTGCTACTGTCTCTTATGACCGAAAATAACTTCTGGACGTCAGAAAAGCCATTACTCACCGCGGACTGAAATACACTTTTTCCTTTAACCAGTCCGATGAGGATATCCTGCTTTCACTGGAACAGGCCCAGATTCACACCTTTTGCAAGAAGAAAAGATTCCGGAAAAGGGGACGCAGATCGGGGATCCTTCTGAGAAGCCGGAGGCGAGCGAGTGAACTCCCAATGCCTTCCATTCTCCTTGCTAATGTGCAATCATTAGAAAATCAAATTGATGACCTACTATTAAGATTATCCTACCAGCGGGACATTAAAAACGGCATCTTATGTTTCACTGTGACGTGGTAGAACAAAGAAATGGGCAATATAGAGCTGGTGTGATTTTCCATGCACTGGTAAGACAAAGGGTGGGGGTGTGTCTTTTTGTCAATACCAGCTGGTGCGCAATGTCTAATATTAAAGAAGCCTTGAGGTATTGCTCGCCTAAGGTAGAGTACCTTATGATAAGCTGTCGACCACGCTATCTACCAAGAGAGTTCTCATCTGTATTACTCGTAGCCGTCTATTTACCACCAGAAAGCGAAGCTGGCACTAAGACCTCTATCAACCAACTCTATAAAGCCATAAGCAAGGAAGAAAATGGTCACCCAGAAGCGGCGCTCCTAGTGACCGAGGACTTTAATGCAGGCAAACTTACACCAGTTTTACCAAATTTTTACCAGCATGTCACATGTGCAACCAGGGGGGATAAAAATCCTAGACCACCTTTACTCCATACATAGATGCATACAAAGCTCTCCCCTGCCCTCCATTTGGCAAATATGACCATAATTCTATCCTCCTGATTCCTGCTTACAAGCAAAAACTAGTGGGAAGTACCAGTGACTCTAAATACGGAAGTGGTTATATGACGCGGATGCTATATTACAGGACTGTTTTGCTAGCACAGACTGGAATATGTTACGGGATTCATCCAATGGCATTGAGGAATACACCACCTCAATCATCGGCTTTGTCAATAAGTGCATCGACAACGTCTTCCCCACAGTGACTGTACGTACATATCACAACCAGAAGCAATGGATTAAAGGCAACCTCCGCATCAAGCTAAAGGCTAGAGCTGCCGCTTTCAAGGAGTGGGAGACTAATCCGGACGCTTATAAGAAATCCTGCTATGCCCTCAGACGAACCATCAAACAAGCAAAGCGTCAATACGTGATTAAGATTGAATCCTGCTCTGACGCTCGTCGGATGTGGCAGGGCTTGAAAACTATTACGGACTACAAAGGGAAACCCAGACGCGAGCTGCCCAGTGATGCAAGCCTACCAGATGAGCTAAATGCCTTTTATGCTCGTTTCAAGGCAAGCAACACTGAAGCATGCACGGGAGCACCAGCTGTTCTGGATGACTGTGTGAAGACGCTCTCGGTAGCCGACGTGAACAAAACCTTTTTAAACAGGCCAACATTCACAAAGCCGCTAGGCCAGACGGATTACCAGGGCGTGTACTCAAAGCATGGACGGACCAACTGTCAAGTGTCTTCGTTGACATTTTCAACCGCTCCCTGACCAAGTCTATAATACCTACATGATTCAAGCAGACTACCACAGTCCCTGTGCCCAAGGAAGTGAAGGTAACCTGCCTAAATGATTACCGCCCCGTGGCAGTCACGTCGGTAGCCACGAACTTTGAAAGGCTGGTCATGGCTCACGTCAACAGCATCCTCCCAGACACCCTAGACCCACTCCAATTCGCATACAGCCCCAACCGATCCACAGATGACGTACACCACACCGCCCTTTCTCACCTGGACAAAAGGAATACCTACGTGAGAATGCTGTTCATTGACTACAGCTCCGTGTTCAACACCATAGTGCCCACGAAGCTAAGGACTCTGGGACTAAACACCTCCCTCTGCAACTGGATCCTGGACTTCCTGACGGGTCGCATCCAGGTGGTGAAAGTAGGCAACAACACGTCTGCCACGCTGATCCTTAACACTGGAGCCCCTCAGGGGTGTGTACTTAGTCCCCTCCTGTATTCCTTGTTCAATCACAACTCCAACACCATCATTAAGTTTGCTGACGACATAACAGTGGTTGGCCTGATCACCGGCCATGATGAGACAGAGTATAGGGATTTGGTCAGAGAACTAGCAGTGTGGTGCCAGGACAACCTCTCCCTCAGTGTGAGCAAGACCAAGGAGCTGATCGTGGGCCCCCATTATCATCGGCGGGGCTGTAGTGGAGCAGGTCGAGAGTTTCAAGTTCCTTGGGGTCCACATACATTTTTTCTGAAATGAAATGATATTGACCTCAAAAGTGGCTTTCTGTGATTTTTGGCCTTGTTTTGCCGTGGTATCGAGTACCCCTATTACTAGCCTGTTCAACCTCTTTTGATATCGGCTGAGATCCCTAAAGTTTTAGCTGCTGCGGTCATCCCTCTCTTCAAAGGGGGGGACACCCTAGACCCAAACTGTTAGACCTATATCTATCCTACCATGCCTTTCTAAGGTCTTCGAAAAGCCAAGTTAACAAACAGTTCACCGACCATTTCAAATCCCACCGTACCTTCTCTGCTATGCAATCTGTTTTCCGAGCTGGTCATGGTTGCACCTCCTAAACGATATCATAACCACCATCGATAAAAGACAATACTGTGCAGCCGTATTCATTGACAGTCGAAAGCCTTGGCCAGGTCGATCACCATATTCTTATTGGCAGACTCCACAGCCTTCGTTTCTCAAATGACTGCCTCGCCTGGTTCACCAACTACTTCTCAGACAGAGTTCAGTGTGTCAAATCGGAGGGCCTGTTGTCCGAACCTCTGGCAGTTTCTATGGGGGTGCTACAGGGTTCTATTCTCGGGCCGACTATTTTCTCTGTATACATCAATGATGTCGCTCTTGCTGCTGGTGATTCTCTGATCAACCTCGACACAGACGACACCATTCTGTATACTGCTGGCCCTTCTTTGGACACTGTGTTAACAAACCTCCAGACAAGCTTCAATGCCATACAACTCTCCTTCCATGGCCTCCAATTGCTCCTAAATGCAAGTAAAACTAAATGCATGCTCTTCAACCAATCGCTGCCCGCCCGTCTAGCATCACTACTCTGGACGGTTCTGACTTAGAATATGTGGACAACTACAAATACCTAGGTGTCTGGTTAGACTGTAAACTCTCCTTCCAAACTCACATCAAGCATCTCCAATCCAAAATTAAATCTAGAATCGGCTTCTTATTTCACAACAAAGCATCCTTCACTCATGCCGCCAAACACCCTCGTAAAACTGACTATCCTGCCGATCCTTGACTTTGGCAATGTCATTTACAAAATAGACCCCAACACTCTACTCGGATTGCATCCAATTTGCTATCACAGTGCCATCCGTTTTGTCACCAAAGCCCCATATACTACCCACCACGGCGACCTGTGTGCTCCCGTTGGCTGGCCCTCGCTTCATATTCGTCTCCAAACCCACTGGCTCCAGGTCATCTGTAAGTCTTTGCTAGGTAAAGCCCCGCCTTATCTCAGCTCACTGGTCACCATAGCAGCACCCACCATGGCACGCGCTCCAGCAGGTATATTTCACTGATCACCATCAAAGCCGACAACTCATTTGGCTGCCTTCCAGTTCTCTGCTGCCAATGGCTGGAACGAACTGCAAAAATCACTAAAGCTGGAGACTCATATCTCCCTCACTAGCTTTAAGCATCAGCTGTCAGAGCAGCTTACAGATCATTGCACCTGTACATAGCCCATCTGTAAATAGCCCACCCAACTACCTCATCTCCATATTGTTTTTTTTTTATTTTCTCCTTTGCACACCAGTATCTCTACTTGCACATTCATCTTCTCATCTATCACTCTAGTGTTTAAATGCTAAATTGTAATTATTTCGCAACTATGGTCTATTTATTGCCTTACCTCCCTTCATTTGCACACACTGTATATAGATTTTTCTATTGTTATTGACTACGTTTGTTTATTCGATGTGTAACTGTTTGTGTCTCAATGCTTTTCTTTATATTGGCCAGGTCGCAATTGTAAAATGAGAACTTGTTCTCAACTGGCCTACCTGGTTAAATAAAGGTGAAATTTAATTAATTAATTAAAATCGTGATGGTAAACCTAGTCTGTGTATTGTGACACCGCGAGCAAGTTTACTTGCACTTATAATTTTTAGTGTACACTGTAAAGGGAAATTTGCCAAAGGGAAGTTCCTGAAGTTTCAAAACAGCCAGGAAAGAACCTATTCTGCCGTGCCAATGATTACTCATGTAGCTACCATTATACGTGACCTGTTGACGTAATCTGACCATGTGATTTACTTTATTATGATCAGACATACAGTGCCTTTGGAAAGTATTCAGACCCGTTGACTTTTTCCACATTTTGTTACGTTACAGCCTTATTCTCAAATGGATGAAATAAACAGAAATCTTCAAACCGGTTTATGTAAATCTTTGTTAATGTATTACCTAAGTATCCTGTTTCCATTGGTCACCCTTGAGATGTTTCTACAACTTGATTGGAGTCCATCAATCTTAAATGGAAGAAGTTTGGAACCACCATTACTCTTCCCAAGACTTTCAGACCATGAGAAACAAGATTATTTGGTCTGATGAAACCAAGATTGAACTCTTTGGCCTGAATGCCAAGCGTCTCTTCTGTAGGAAACCTGGTAACATCTCTACGGTGAAGCATGGTGGTGGCAACATCATGCTTTGGGGATGCTTTTCAGCAACTGGGAGACTAGTCAGGATTGAGGGACAGCTAAACGGAGCAAAGTACAGAGATCCTTGATAACCTGCTCAGGACCTCAGACTGTGGTGAAGGTTCACCTTCCAACAGGACAACGATCCTAAGCACACAGCCAAGACTACACAGGAGTAGCTTTGGGACAAGTCTGAGTGGCCCAGACAGCGCCCGGACCTGAACCCGCTCGAACATCTCTGGAGAGACCTGAAAATAGCTGTGTAGCAATGCTCCCCATCCAACCTGACAGTTTGAGGATCTGTAGAGAAGAGTGGGACGAACTCCCCAAATACAGGTGTGCCAAGCTTGTACTGAGTAAATGGCCTGAATACTTATGTAATTTCTGTTTTTTATTTTATATACTAGCAAAATTCTCATCCTGTTTTTTGCATTGTCATTATGGGGTATTGTGTCTAGGTTGATGAGGAGGGGGTGGGAAATGTAATACATTTTAGAATAAGGCTGTAACCTAACACAAAATGTGGAAAAAGTCAAGGTCTGAATACTCGCTAATTCTGAGGTAATGTTAATGTGACCATTTTGTCTGAGATGCCTATTATTTACACCGCTTTCAACATAAGAGGGAGTTTTGTATTCCTACTCTTACTGTACATTTTTCTTGTTGCAAATTCATGAAACTATAAACATGCTTTTGCTATCTTGCTTCTTTGCTAGTTGATTTGCCAGATGAAACACAATATATGCTTACCAATAGCATATGAGATGTGACTGGTTGACAGAATGCTTTTGTCACTTAATGAGAAACGGCTCTGTATTTTTCTCAACCACATCTGTGATAGTCCAGTTGGAACTGAGTGACATTCACATTATTGTTATGATGGAACAACTTACAATCAATGCTTATATTGAAAATGTGATTGTAGAGTCGAAACCCTTCGTCTCTTTTTCAGAATGTAACGTCCTCATGGCCAACAATGCAATTCAAGGGACTCCAAGGGGTAAGTATGTTCATATGTCAAATCTTCATTTTGACTTGAACTACAGTACTAGTTATGGGTCAACCCTGTGGGGGGTAAACTGCATTTTTAATGCAACCATTATTGAAGATTTAAGCAACCTATCATTTGAGCGCTGGTGGTATACACATTAAATACAATTCCTACCCTAGCTGGTGTAGACCCAATGTTTTGTGTTTTCAGTGAAATATACATTTGTTAAGCTACGAGTTGTATTTAGAGGCTTGGGGCCTAACTCTTTCCACCCTTCTGAAAGCATCTGGTTAACCCCTGACTACCTGGGCTGTACACTATGAATAGTTGAACTCTCCGATGTCTCAATATCTGTAAATACTTCTCTGGCAGTCTGCAGCTGGGTCCAGAGCAGTGGGAACACACACACACACACCTAGCAACTCAGACCTCTAAGATCTGCTTGTGTCATGTAAGCTCATGTTCTAATTAGTCTCAGATCCCACCGCTCAGATCAGTCTATATTGACAGATGCAACACACTGAACATCACTGTAATGGTTAATGTTTTTTACAGATGGTTCGCTATTTGGCATGACTGACTGTCACATTCAAATATGAGCAAAATCTCTTCTTCCGTGCTTTACAGTAGTAGAGGAAAATGAAATCCCATTTCCCTTCAGAATGATCGAGTACCTCTGTGCAATACGTCACTCCTGGCAGTTTCATGCATGTAGGGAAGAGAGAGACGCTCCTTGTTTTCTGTGGTTGATTAATATTTTTTTTATTAATCTCCTTTTGATGTGACCCTCACAGCGTATTAAGATCCCAAGGACTGACTCTCCAGATGGATCTCAGAACTTTGACTTCTACCTGTCCAACCTGGGCAAGGACAACCCTCAGGGAAGCTTTGAGTGCATCCAACAATATGTGTCCAGGTAAGCACCCTCTGGAATGAAACCAAGCATGTGGCAATGCTCGCTACTGAAGACCTAGTGTAAGTTGTTGTAAGCTGGTTAGTTAACTGAAATAATTGTCACTGGTGTCAGAATTTTGTCATTGAGCCTTGTTAATGAGTAATTGGTTGAATTGAGATGGTCCATGTTGAGAAACCCTGTGCTGTGGGACTGAAACCCCCCCCCGTCCTCTCCAGTTCGGGAACCCCGCACCTGGTGTCCTTGGGGGTGGTTCAAGACAAAGTCACGTTATGTGCCACCAACGACTCCTACCAGGTGACTCGGGAGCGCATGACGCTGGCTGAGGAGGATGGAACCAAAGTCCTCAAGCATGGAGGCCATTTCAAAGGCAAGTTCCATCCATTTAAGCCCACATTTCCTTTGTTTGCGCCTGAGTAAACCCTTTGGGTCCAGCCCATTAAGGCTTGTTCACATTGGCAATTTGAAGTGACTCCACTCAATTTTTTTGCATATCCGATTCAATTATAACATTTTTTCCTGCAGTCTAAACAGCCAAAAAGCACATGGAATCAGATATTTCAAGACCCATTTCAAACTACATTCGTAGGTGGTTTGAAATCAGAAACAAATCTGATTCCTGGCCATGTGACTTGTCTGAATGCATATAAATCAGATGTAAGTGGTTTTTAGACCTTTGGAATATCTTGTTGCTTGCTAACTATTCTGACAGTTTGACAAGAACGTTTGGTAGTTAACTAGCTTGTTAATTGTTTACAAACAAGTTGGTAAATGTGCTAGAAAGCTATCTAGGTAGCTGATTAGCTTGTTGACTGCTGTGATTAGCCAAAAAGGACTCATTTTGAAAGCTAGTGTTAGTGCACTGACATACTAGATGTTCCCATAGACTTCCTATCATTGAATGACTATACATTTAAAAGCGCATCTCTGCAGATATAATTACGTATTTTTTGCAGCGGTGGCAACAATTCAGCAGTGTTTGGTCACCACTCCTAAATTAATATAGGGGAAACACTCACTTATGAGTATTGACACTGTATGCCATATCTGGGTTAGTCGCACTCTGCAAATAGTTCTTATTTAACACAACACTGGCCTACAGCCAAACCAATTGTCTTGCCTTTCTATTTCTAATACACTACGACTGGATTAAGGTTGGCCACGTGTAAAAGGGAAAGTAAATCTCGGGCTAATCTAATTTGGCTCTCTCGTCCCGTTTTTCCGGTGGAGATACGCTGCACATTCTCTCGATCTCCTTTCCCCTCGTAACAGCTCACTGTTGCTGTAACTGGTCAAGCAAAATCTACCTCCACTGACCTGGGAGTGGACGGAGTTCTCCCACAGCAGAGGGCCATAAACTGAGTTTCACTGGCAAAGTTTTTCTTCAGGCGCCATGTAACAACATAGATTTGATGTCACCCAAATGGCCCATTTGTCACCAGTTATGTTACTCTAAAAGGCAGTGTGCCCCATAGGCTTCTTTGTATGTGATTATAATTTGAATGCCTTGTGTTTTGCGCAATTATGTGACATGCCTGGATTTGAAAGGTTTATTGAAAGATTTTTCATCACTGTTCCATTTTCATTATGCCAGATGGTCCAGCACCATCATCAGACAATTGCTTTAATTTTTGGTGTAATTCTCATTACGGGATAAGGCCTAAAATACAGGATAAAGTCGTGCTATGTCACATGATTGCGCAAAACACAGCGTCTACCAGTTTGTCTGAATAGGCGTTAGTTTAGACAATCGTATAGCAATGTTCATAAAGGGGGAGATGTTCAGGGCTTGTCCAGTTTCTAATAGAAATATAGTTCCAGTTATCTACATGAATTGGTATTGTTTATTTAACATGGAATTGCATGTTTTCTCAACAGTAAGCAGATTTGCGTCTTTGCCTCTAGGGCTTCTCTGGAACTATATTTAATGCTGCAATATGTAAGTTATTAGGTGATCTGACCAAATTTGCAGATGTGTTTTTTGAAATGTCATTCTCAATGAAAGCAAGTCTAAGAAGTGGTAGATATGTTCTATGTATGCTATTTATATGCTTCCCATTCTCAAGTTTTGTTTTCATCTTTCACTTTTGGTGTTGTACACCAGCTTCAAACAGCTGAAAGTACAATATTTCTGCTTATGGAAAATGTATTTCACAGCAGTTTAGATGGTACAATGATTCTCCACACTAGCTTGTTTATTCACAAACTTAAATTTGGCGAACTATTAGAATTTTAGCAACCAGGGAATGGCTGGATAGTGCATCTTTAACTGTAGGAATCCATGAAATCTTTGCTCTCTGTACTCTCAAACTTGAAAAGTCAGTTAAACCAACCTTTCGGTCTAGTTTCTGCCCGTGGGGATTAATTTGCATATTGTGTCCCAGATGGAAACTGAGAGGGGAGCAGAGGAAAGGGGTGGAGTTTGGGCATGTAACAGCTGGCTCAGTAGAAGCACTCCTATTAACATGTGCAAAATTAGCCCTAGCCTTCATTTATTTAGTTTGTTTAGGCTTTGTCCGTTATGTATGTTGGCCTGGGACCTTATGCAATGTTTGTCTTAAATGGGAGACTCATTTACTTGATGCTATTCCGAGTTTAGTACGCCAAAGTGAAATCATAAACACACAGCACTGCTACACGGCAGGTCTGTTGGTTTGAATGACATGCATCACATTTTATTGGTCACATTGTTGTGAATGGTTAGATACTACTGCACTGTTGGAGCTAGGAACAAAAGCTTTCGCTACACCCGCAATAACATCTGCTAAATATGTGTATGTGACCCATCAAATTGAATTTGATGCATGTCATGGCAGAAACTGTAATTCTGATAACAAGCCAACAGAGCTGCTGTGATGGGTAGCTGTGTTTTTATTATCTCCCATGTAAAGTCACTAGGCTGGCCAGCGCTGAAAGCAAAGCTGATTAGCAGCTGATGCAAGCAACTCACCTACTTCAGTCTCTCACCAGGCCTTGAGACAGCAAAAATTGATGTGTGGTTTGTGCACATAGACTGCGAGATCTCTATCTGCATTTGCCCGGAGGAGGCGGCAGACGAGGGTACACGTTTCTCTCTAACCTTTAATCTTGTAGAGCGCATTAGAATTTCATAATCACTGGAGAGCATTATGGAGAAATGTCAAGGCATCCTGACTAATCAGACATCATGAGCTGGGGGCCAGATTCTCTGGATCCTCTTAATGACATTGACTTTTACATTGGGAACTCAGTCTCTCCAAATCAGGCTTCTATGATGTATCTTGTACTAGTAACGTACAGTCAGTTCAAATTCAGTCCACATCCAGATCCGAACACACAGAGTAGCAACTGACTCTTTAGGGCAGGGTTCCCCAACTGGCAGCACCCGGGCTGAATTTGGCCCGCAGGTGGTTTTATTTGGCCCAACAAAAAATCACTCTGAGCATTTAAAAATATGTATTTTTATTGTTTGTCATAAGACTGTAAAAAGACCAGGGAATCATCTCCAAGTGATTTTAATTTTGGAAATCTGTTCAAGTATTCCCATGCATAATAGTGAGATACATGATCTTATTCAAATGTAAGCAATATTTGAAATAGTTTGTCATATTATACTTAACGAAAATATAAACACAACAAAGTAAAGTGTTGGTCCCATGTTTCATGAGCTAAGATTAAAGATCCCAGAAATGTTCCATACATACAAAGGTTATTTCCCTAAAATGTTCTTCACAAATTTGTTTATCCTTGTTAGTGAGCATTTCTCCTTCATCAAGATAATCCACTTGACAGGTGTAGCATATCAAGAAGCTGATTAAACAGCATGATCATTACACAGGTGTACTTTGTGCTGGAAACATTAATGGCCACTCTAAAATTGTGTTTATCTGTTTGGACTTTCAATTTGACCAACCATCCGTATAAGAAAAAATCTGCCTGCTGATAATTGATTTATCCCTGCTCTAGTGTTCCAAGTGCCTGCTGGCTTTCACACTCCTCTTTCAGTCAGTGTTCAATAACATTATTATGATGTCATATTAATAATAAAAACCTTTGTTAGTGACTAAGCTGCTAGTTAGCGAGGAGTGCCGTTTCTGCTGTAAACTCAATTGAGGTAAGCAATACAACATTTTAAGTATCAGAGAAACATGATCAACTAAATGGACTGTGTAGTTCTTAGGTTCCATAATGCCATGGTCTCAACGGATATTGGTTTTGGACAGATTGTGTGCCATTTTTCTCAGCGTCACCTCCTTCGCCCCCCTCTAACCTCAGGTAAGAAAGTCCAGATCCGCAAGCCAGCGCCGTCAGGCTCTGAACCAGTCGCGGAGCGCAAACGCTCCACCCCCATCAACCCAGCCAAGACCATCCGCAAGTGCCTTGCCAACAACCTGGTTTCCCAGCGCCCATACCGCGACCGCCTCGTCCACTTGCTGGCGTTGCGCTCCTACAAGAAGCTGGAGCTACTGGCCAGGATGCAGCGGGACGGGGTCAGTCAGAAGGACTGCAGCTCTCTTGGGAGTACCCTGCAACAAGTAAGGCTTAGGCTAGCGCCTTGCAACGCGTGAGGCTAGAAGCCAATTTATGCTTGGTCCGAAAATGTAGTTGGATGCTCCGTATAGAGGATGTGATGTAATTGTAGCACCTCCAGAGGCATGCAGAGGCCAAAATTGAGCTCCACACTGCTGTGCGCCTTCCAAATTTTGTAACAATGTGGAAGGGCTTGCTCCGCATTGACATGATTGGTTAACGGTAGGTGGGGGTGGGAGGTCCTGTATAAACACAAACTCACTTCCTTCACAACTGCTCTACGAAGCGCAAGTATGAATGCCCTGCATTCTGCAGAGGCTGTATCGCAGTAAATGCTGTACGCCACTGCAGACGCCAGATTGACCATGCAGATCCTTTGAGGCTAGTAGTACCCCTACAACAAGTAAAGAGGCGGCTAGTACCCCTGCAATAAGTTAGACTAGCAGCCTGCAACATGTTTGGTTACAACTCTGCAACCATAATGGCTAGCATCCTGCAACAACAAGAGGGGGGGATAGAACCCTAAAACAAGTAAGAGGGGGGAGAATAGTACTTTTATTGGTTTCATATAAAAGTGAGGAGGGGGGGGGTCCTAACTATTTATGTCAAGTATGAGTAACTGGCAGCACTGTATGAGAAGACAAATGTTCCTGTTTACCCTTAGGACCCCTCACCCTTCTTAGGCATTAAACACTGAATGCAAATCAGTCTAGGAGACCAATTCCCTGTAGTACAATGACCTTCATTCACAATTACTGAACACGGAAAGAACCAAGCAGCCATACATGAAAGCCATTAGTCTTATTAGACACACACACATAGCAAGAACCAAGCACCCACAGATCACACAGCAAGAATCAAGCACACAGACACACTTATACTAGCTATTGCAGATGATGTACTGAACTACTCAGACTGGTTTACTTGGCAACAGCAACTGTGGTTAAGCTGACTACCCATGCTTGGTATACAGAAAACACAATACTCATACTTGTTTGGGGATTTGCCTAATGTTGTGATTGAATACAGAGATTGGATTTGAAATGCAGTGATTTCATACCCAGGTTGAGATGCAAGTAGGGCATTTCATTAACGGAAGAAAAGTCTAACTCTTAAAAAAAAAAAAAAAAAATAGAAAAAAAAGTAATACCAGTGGTTGTATTTGAGTTGCTTTTAATGCTCCCAAATGATTGGAGAGCACTTTTTTCAAATGGAAATCTTGTTTGTGGGTATATTTGTTCACAGGTGGCCAACCTGAACCCCAAAGATAACTCGTACACTCTGAAGGACTTTGTGTACCGTGAGGTGCAGAGGGACTGGCTGGGCTACTCTGAGGACGACCGCGTTCAGGTCAATGGGATTCTGGCCCGGTAGGTCACAATACATTTCACCCTCCTGAACAGGCCCCTGCATTTCTTGCAAGCAGAACCTTGTGGTGACTATGTAGCAGTGGCTCACAGTTGGTTCTCCCTCTCTCTCAGGAAACTGGGCCTTCCCACTGAGCCGCTTTCCTCCAGCGGTCCTCCTAAAAATGGCTTCCCGGGTTCCCCACAGGTAACGCCTCAACTCTACACTCTGTTAGACACACACCTTCAGTATTACTTGCACAAACCAGCGTGTAAGTTAACAGACAAGCCAAACCTGATGACCAGGTCTCTCCTGTAAAGAGACATTTTATCTCAAGCCTATGCAAATAAATGTTTATTTGGATCAAAAATAGCCTTTTATCACTCATTCACAGTAGAGATATTTTGTGTTTTGAATTGTTTGTTTGTGTCTTTCAGAAGTGCCAGCCCGAGTTGCCGAGTCACTTCACTGACCCCTTGATGCCCAAGAAGCCCCGCATTTCCCATGTCACCAGCCAAGGGCCACCCACCACCCCCACCTCGTCCTCTAGAGTGCGCCGCAGCGCCACCAAGGGGGACAACAGCCACCACAGCGCCGCTCCCGCCACCACCAAACGCTCGTCTCTCCCAGCCAGGCCCACCACGGCTGGCCCGCCCCTCAACCACCTCCCCCCTCCCTCCCAGCTGCCCGTTTCTCACCGCCGTCATATGTCTCATCACCCTGGCCTGGGCTCCAACTCCAGCTCGCCCAGCACGCCTGAGGGCCGTGGCACCCAGGACCTGCCCCTTGACCAGAGCTCAACCTGCCTGGACCCCTCCTCACCGATAGCCAGCCCCCCAGGCAGGACCGCCGACCGCTATGGCTCCGGCATGCTGCCACCGGCCAGCTCCAGCCGCCCAGCCCTCACCATCTCCTCTTCATCATCCTCTTCCTCTACCATTATCCCCCCTCCTTTGCCCAGCAGTAGCAAGAAGTCAAAGAAGCACAAAGGGAAGGACAGAGAGAAGGAGCGCTGTAGGGAGGGGCACAGCATCACATGCGATGGTGTCAGCCCCCCAGAGGTACAGGTTGAGGACGGCCAAAGGCCCAGGAAGAGAGACCGCGCCAACGGGGAGGAAAGACGAAAGCCAGTCATCCCCGCCAAAAGCCTATTCTGCTCAGACGAAGGTAGTCTACCTTAATGCCTTGGTTTGGCTTCATGCTTTAATGCCTTGTTAAGAAGGGAAAGGTGTGAGTGCTTGCTCATTATCATGTAAGGCCTGATTCCAATCCATGGTTTTGTAATGACAGCAATGCGCAACCAGGCATTGAAAGTGCACTCATGGTGTGTGTGCGCTTGGAAAGGGCAAAGTGTATGCATGCTTTGAACATGATGGGCTGCTTGCGTATTGGAGTACGTTTCTCACTTGAGTTGTATGTATGTATGTATGTATGTATGTATGTACAGCAAGTCGGAAATGTACATACTTAGGTTGGAGTCATTAAAACTCGGTTTTCAACCACTCTCCAAATTTCTTAACAAACTATAGTTTTGGTAAGTCGGTTAGGACATTCTTTGTGCATGACACAAGTATTTTTTACAACAATTGTTTACAGACCGATTATTTCACTTATAATTTACTGTATCACAATTCCAGTGGGTCAGAAGTTTACTGTGCCTTTTTTAAAACAGCTTGGAAAATTCCAGAAAATTATGTCATGGCTTTAGAAGCTTCTGGTAGGCTAATTGACATAATTTGAGTCAATTATGTCAATTGTGGATGTATTTCAAGGCCAACCTTCAAACACAGTGCCTCTTTGCTTGACATCTTGGGAAAATGAAAAGAAATCAGCCAAGACCTCAGAATTTTGTTTTTAGACATCCACATGTCTGGTTGATCCTTGGGAGCAATTTCCAAACGTTCATCTGTACAAACAATAGTACGCAAGCATAAACACCATGGGACCACGCAGCCGTCATACCGCTTAGGAAGGAGACGCATTCTGTCTCCTAGAGATGAATGTACTTTGGTGCGAAAAGTGGAAATCAATTCCAGAACAACAGCAAAGGACCTTGTGAAGATGCTGGAGGAAACGGGTACAAAAGTATTTATATCCACAGTAAAACGAGTCCTACATCGACATAACCTGAAAGGCCACTCAGCAAGGAAGAAGCCACTGCTCCAAAACCGCCATTGAAAAAGCCAATCTACGGTCTGCAACTGCACATGGGGACAAAGATTGTACTTTTTTTTTTAGAAATGTCCTCTGCTCTGATGAAACAAAAATAGAACTGTTTAGCCTTAATGACCATCATTATGTTTGGAGGAAAAAGGGGGACGCTTGCAAGCCGAAGAACACCATCCCAAATTTGAAGCACGGGGGTGGCAGCAGCATCATGTTGTGGGGGTGCTTTGCTGCAGGAGGCACTGGTGCACTTCACTAAATAGATGGCATCACGAGGCAGGAAAATTTGGTGGATATATTGAAGCAACATCTTCAGACATCAGTCAGCACTTCCAAAGTTGTGGCAAAATGGCTTAAGGACAACAAAGTCAAGGTATTGGAGTGGCCACCACAAAGCCCTGACCTCAATCCTATAGAAAATGTGTGGGCAAAACTGAAAACGTGTGTGTGAGCAAGGAGGCCTACAAACCTGACTCGGTTACACCAGCTCTGTCAGGAGGAATGGGCCAAAATTCACCAAACTTATTGTGGGGAGCTTGTGGAATGCTACCTGAAATGTTTGATCCAAGTTAAACAATTTAAAGCCAATGCTACCAAATACTAATTGAGTGCATGTAAACTTCTGACCCACTGGGAATGTGATGAAAGAAATAAAAGCTGAAATAAATAATTTCACATTCTTAAAATAAAGTGGCGATCCTAACTGACCTAAGACGGTGGACTTTTTACTAGGATTACATGTCAGGAATTGTGAAACTGAGTTTAAATGTGTTTGGTTAAGCTGTATGTAAACTTCAGACTTCAACTGGTATGTATGATGACTGATTTAGTATGTATGTGCCAATTCTTCTACATCCAACCTTACAAACCAATTTTCTTTCATCCTTTGGACTCAAGCTCAGCATTTTCTACTCTGTCTCTGCCCTGTAATTGGTGCCAACAAACCTTTAATCATGGAAGTTAAATTCACTGATATACCTTGTCTTTATGATAAGTAAAGATTGGTCCGCCCTGAGCAGCACACTCAGAAATCTGTCCAAGGGTTCACTCTGACAACTCGTTCAAGACCAGTACTTTTGAATAGCTTGTTTTACATTTACGTTACAGTTTAGTCATTTAGCAGGAGCTCTTATCCAGAGCGACGTATAGTTCATTTTAAGATGGGTGGGACAACCACATCAGTTATAGTAAATACATTTTTCCTCATAGTAGCTTTCAGCAAATTTAGAGCTAGTAAGAGGGAACCTCGTCAAGTGCGAGTGTTAGTTTACAACAACAAATAATTGTGTGTGTGTGGGGGGGGGTGCTAGTCATTATTTTAAGGCTAGTAAAGAGAGCTGTTCTGATGTCAGTTGATGTAATTGTCTGATGTGTGTCTTTGTTATTCCCCAGACAATAAAAAGAGGCCAGTCCACTCCACAGACTCCTCCACCACTGTGATGCCAGATTACATATGGTGAGTACTTTTATTTACTGACTTAATCCTCTTTGTTCTATGTTGAACATGAAGCTTCCATAAGAATGCCACTGCTGCCAATCAACCTTTTTTGGGGATGGTACCCCCCTTTAGCCCTCTGAAATACAATTGAATGGCACGTGTGTGTGTCACTGTCCTGTGCTGCTGTCCCGTTACAGTAAGTACATGGCAGTGGTGTCCATGGACCAGAGGCAGACTTACAAGGACAACTTCAATGCAGAGTATGAGGAGTACCGCATCCTGCATGCCCGTGTGGAGAAGATCACTCGCCACTTCACCCAGCTAGACGCTCAGTGCAGGAGGCTACCGCCTGGCACCAAAGAGTACCAGGTCAGATTATAACAAACTACACCACAGTTACAACCAGGTCAAAACACAACAATCTATGCCACATAACTTGAGGGGTATACTACAATGCAGGTTCAATGAGTTAGCCAGCTAATTTCATTAAACAGCCAGAAATTACTATTGATTTTCTGGTTCATTTTAAGAAAGCTGAACTTGGATACAGTGCCTGGATATCTGAGCATGTCCTTCTCCAAGCTGATACAGTTTCTTCAGAAAGTATTCACACCCCTTGATTTATTCCACATTTTGTTGTTAGAGCCTGAATGTAAAATGGATTACATTAGTTTTTTCTAACCCATCTACACACAATGCCCCATAATGACAAAGTGAAAACATGTTTTTAGAAACATCTCATTCCAAAATCATGGGCCTTAAATGGAGTTGCCCCCCTTTCTGCTAAAACAGCCTCTACTCTTCTGGGAAGGCTTTCCACGAGATGTTGGAACATTGTTGCGGGAACTTGCTTCCATTCAGCCACGAGCATTAGTGAGGTCAGGCACTGATGCTGGGCGATTAGCCCTGGCTCACAGTCTGTGTTCCAATTCATCCCAAAGATATTCAATGGGGTTGAGGTCAGGGCTCTGTGCAGGCCAGTCAAGTTCTTCCACACCGATCTCGACAGACCATTTCTGTATGGACCTCGCTTTGTGCGCTGGGGCATTGTCATTCTGAAACAGGAAAGGGCCTTCCCCTAACTGTTGCCACAACGTTGGAAGCACAGAATCGTCTAGAATGTAATTTTATGCTGTTAGTTCCAGTGAAGGGAAATCTTAACCTAAGGGGCCTAGCCCAAACCACGAAAAACAGCCCCAGACCATTATTCCTCCACCAAACTTTACAGTTGGCACTATGCATTCGGGCTGGTAGCATTCTCCTGGCATCCGCCAAACCAGATTCATCTGTCGGATGGCCAGATGTTGAAGTGTGATCCATCACTCCAGAGAATGCGTTTCCACTGCTCCAGAGTCCAATGGCGGTGAGATTTACACCACTCTAGCCAACACTTTGTATTGGGCATGGTGATGTTAGGCTTGTGTGGCTGCACGGCCATGGAAACTCATTTCATTATGCTTTGGTCATTTTCCTGTTGGAACGTAAATCTTCGCCCCATTCACTTTCATTCTGAAGCAGGATCTCGTCAAGATCTGGTCACATGCGCCGAATACAACAGGTGGAGACTACCGTGAAATGCTTATTTACGAGTCCATTTCCAACAATGCAGAGTTAAAAAGACGACAGCTTTTCCTTTAAAAAAAAAAATATATTTAACGCAATAAAATAACAATAACGAGGCTATACAAGGTATCAGTACCGAGTCAACGTGCAGTGGTACGAGGTAATACAGTGTATATACATTATGTAAGTGTAAAAGTGACGAGGCAATCAGGATATTTAACAGAGTAGCAACAGTGTGTGTCAGTGTAGTATGTGTGTGGGTAGAGACTAGTGAGTGTGCATAGAGCCAGTGCAAGAGAGTCAGTGCCTGTATTTGGCTCCATTCATTGATCCCGCCATCCATCCAGTCCCTGCTGCTGAAAAGCATCCCTATAGAATGATGCTGCCACCATCATGCTTCACGGTAGGGACGGTGTTTGACAGGTGATGAGCTGTGCCAGGTTTTCTCCAGACATAATGCTTTGTGTTCGACCAAATAAACTTTTTACCGTCACCTTTTGCTTTTATGATCGGAGTCTTTCACTGGCCTTTTTGCGTACTCCAGTCGTGCCTTTTTCTCAGGAGTGGCTTCTGTTTGGACACTTTTTCATAAAGCCCAGATTGGTATAGTGCTGTAGATTGTCCTTCTGGCAGGTTCTCCCATCTCAGCCAATGAACTCTGTAGTTCTGTCAGGGTGGTCATTGTGTTCTTGGTTATCTTCCTGATCAAGGTCTTTCTTGCCTGTTTGGTCAGATGGCCAGCTCTATGCAGAGTCTGTGTAGTTCCATATTTTTTTTCAATTTCCCAATGATGTAGACCACTGTACTTCAACATTCTAGAAATTGTTTTAAACATTTGCCAAGATTTATGCTTCATCACAATTCTATCTTGAAGTCCAAGGAACTGTCCGTAGATCTCAATGGTATAGTTTTTGCTCTAACCTTTTTTTATATTAGATGTGTTTCTTTCTAAACCATGTTTAAACAATTGAATTGGCCACAGGTGGACTGGACTCCAAGTTGTAGTGACATCTCAAGGATAATCAAAGGAAAATGGATGCACTGGAGCTCAATTTGGAGTATCATAGCAAAGGGGTGTGAATACTTATGTAAATTTAGATTTATGCATTTCATTTAATTGGCTAAACATTTTTTGCATGTTTTCACTTTTTCGTTATAGTGTGTGTAGATCTCAGAGAAATAATCCATTTTGAATTCAAGCTGTAAAACAACGTGAAATTTAAGGGGTATGAAGTCAAGGGGTATAAATTAGAGGTCTTCACGGATCCACATTTTCCTAAATACCCGAACTGGTCCGGATCCAGAATTATACATGTCACCGGTCTGGATTGGATCTAATATGATTGTCTCCGGTATGTGTAATTTGAACTGACTTGTCCGGAAGGGCCCTTACAGATCCGAACGAGACTGCTGCAGTAGCGGGGGAGAGAGAAATTAGATATTTTATGTTGATGCTCTTGCTTTTTCATGAGTTGGGTGTGTAGCTTGTTGTTGGCCAATCATAAGTTATCAAAATAATCTTTAGCGCCTACTAACTTGATGAGACTCTCACAAATATGCAGTGGTGGAGAAAGTACCCAATTTTCATACTTGAGAAAAAGTATAGATTCCTTTTAACAGAAAGTTTCTCAAGTAAGTCAGCCAGTAAAAATATACTTAAGTATCAAAAGTAAAAGTATAAATCACTTAGAATTCCTTATATTAAGCAAAGCCGACAGCACCATTTCCTTGTTTTTAAAATGTAAGGATAACTAGGGGCACACTCCAACACTATTTACAACATTATTTACAAAATATGCATTTGTGCTTAGTGAGTCCGCCAAGCCAGAGGCTTGCTCTAGGACACCCACAAGCCTCACAAGACTCGTCTGAAGGTCCCCCAGTACCAGTTGAAAACATTAATGGAAGTATATGAGACTGTTTTTAGTGCCCCAAAAAAATGGAGAGGGAGAGACTGAACAAGTTCCACAGACGTGAAACAAAAGGAGGGGGGTCAAAAGTAACAGTCAGTATCTGGTGTGGCCACCAGCTGCATTAAGTACTGCAGTGCATCTCCTCCTGATGGACTGCACCAGATTTGCCAGTTCTTGCTGTGAGACGTTAACCCACTCTTCCACCAAGGCACCTGCAAGTTCCTGGACATTTCTGGGGGGAATGGCCCTAGCCCTCACCCTCCGATCCAACAGGTCCCAGACGTGCTCAATGGGATTGAGATCCGGGCTCTTCGATGGCCATGGCAGAACACTGACATTCCTGTCTTGCAAGAAATCAAGCACAGAACGAGCAGTATAGTTGATAACATTGTCATGCTGGAGGGTTATGTCAGGATGAGCCTGCAGGAAGGGTACCACATGAGGGAGGAGGATATTTTCCCTGTAACGCAAAGCATTGATTGCCTGCAATGACAAGCTCAGTTCGATGATGCTGTGACACAGCATGACGGACCCTCCACCTCCAAATCGATCCCGCTCCAGAGTACAGGCCTCGGTGTAACGCTCATTCCTTTGATGATAAACACATCCGACCATCATCCCTGGTGAGACAAAATCGTCAGTGAAGAGCACTTTTTGCCAGTCCTGTCTGGTCCAGCGATGGTGGGTTTGTGCCCATTGGCGACATTGTTGCCTGTGAGGCCTTACAACAGGCCTACAAGCCCTCAGCCCACCCTATTGGGGACAGTCTGAGCACTAATGGAGGGATTGTGCGTTCCTGGTGTAACTCAGTCAGTTGTTGTTGCCATCCTGTACATGTCCCGCAGGTGTGATGTTCAGATGTACCGATCCTGTGCAGATGTTGTTACACGTGGTCTGCCAATGCGAGGACAATCCGCTGTCCGTCCTGTCTCCCTGTAGAGCTGTCTTAGGCGTCTCACAGTAAAGACATTGCAATTTATTGCCCTAGCCACGTCTGCAGTCCTCATGCCTCCTTGCAGCAGGCCTAATGAACGTTCACGCAGATGAGCAGGGACCCTGGGCATCTTTCTTTTGGTGTTTTTCAGAGTCTGTAGAAAGGCCCATTTTGTGTTCTAAGTTTTCATAACTGTGACCTTAATTGCCTATCGTCTGTAAGCTGTTAATGTCTTAACGACCGTTCCACAGTTGCATGTTCATTAATTGTTTATGGTTCATTGAACAAGCATGGGAAACAGTGTTTAAACCCTTTACAATGAAGATCTTTACAATTAAGTTATTTGGATTTTTACGAATTCTTTGAAAGACAGGGACCTGAAAAAGTGACTTTTTTTGTGTTGAAATATTATTTTAGATTTTTTTTCTCAGCTGTTTTATATCCTAAATATAGGACAAACACTTCAAAACCTTGTTATAGATTTTTTGACCTTTTTCTGTTTATGAATGTTGTTCAATGTTTTCTGGGCTATAGTAGTAAAGGCCAAATTCAATATTTGACCATTTGTATTTTTTTTTCAAATGTCTTTACCTAAAGTGCTGAAATAGTATGACTATGGATGATTTTTATTTATTTTTGTCAGTTAAGAACAAATTCTTATTTTCTATGACAGCTTAGGAACAGTGGGTTAACTGCCTGTTCAGGGGCAGAATGACAGATTTGTACCTTGCCAGCTCGGGGGTTTGAACTTGCAACCTTCCGGTTACTAGTCCAACACTCTAACCACTAGGCTACCTTGTTTTACTATATAGCTATCGTAAAACAATTCCATATGTCAGCTTAGAACCCTCCCTCTCCCAATGGACTTTTAAGAATTCATTTTCTGACTTTTTATTTGAAACTATAGGCTGAGAATGCGCATGCACTGCAGACTCAATTAGCCTAGCTAGCTTAACTAGCTTTTCCCAGTTTGATGCAATCAAGACATAATACATAATCATATTTGATGATAAATAACCTAGCTATTAGTCTACTGTAGCGTGAGTCGGCTTGGTTGGTTGCGGTCTCTTCCCCCCTGCTCCCCGTGTCACTCGCTCACAGTATAGCCCTTCCCCTGCCTCCTAGAGCTGCACCTGTCTCCTTCCTCTCGCGCTTTATCAGCTCCGATTTTAATAAAGTAGCTTAAACTTATTCAGCTTCCCGCACTGATCGGAATGGGTCTGGATCCGACCAGGTCTCTAAAAAAAAAAAATGTAATAATGCATATTGGGTCTGGGTGGGAAAGCCCCAGGTCCATTTCAAAATGGGTCTAACTTTTTGGACCCTTGAAGACCTAGTATGATTACTTTCTGAAGGCACTGTATGCATTTTTGGTCGTTGAGTCAATTATACCATGCCCATTTTCAAGCTGGTCTTTCAAAAAATATATATAATTAAGAATATTTAGGCAAATTTAGCTGGCTACCTCATTGATTCTGCTTTGTAGTATACCCCTCAGGTCATATAACAACTAGGTCTACACCAAAGAGTACCAGGTCAGATTTAAAGTCTGGTCTCAATGGAACACATGCTCATGTAAATGAAAGCGACGTTGTTTCATCTTTTGCAGGAGGTACATGAAGACGTGATGAAAGAGTACAACAAAATGAGACTAGTAAGTAAAACAAATATTTCAATAGCAAACTTAGTCAATGAGCTATTAGCTAGCTAATGTATGTAAATCTGAATTTGCTAGGCAAAATAGTGTTTCCTTGCGTAGTTGCGTCAAGACCCAATTTTGGGCCAAGCACTTGTTTTTGCGATGCAGCATAGATAGCCATTTTCAGTTTTGCATTACACGCTTAGTTCATTCGGAAGGAATTCAGACCACTTGACTTTCTCCACATTTTGTTACGTTATGGCCTTATTCTAAAATTGATTAAATAAAACATTTTTGCTCATCAATCTATACACAATACGCCATAATGGCACAGAAAACAGGTTTTTATAAAATTATACAAAAAAAGGTATAGCATTGCAATGCTAGCTGTACCACTAGAGTTTCTGGGTTCGAGTCCAGGCTCTGTCATAGCCGGCCGCGACCGGGAGACCCATGGGGCGGCGCACAATTGGCCCAGCGTCGTCCGGGTTAGGGGAGGCTTTGTCCTTCAGGGATATCCTGTGGCTGGCCGGGCGCAGTGCACGCTGACACGGTCGCCAGGTGTATGGTGTTTCTTCCCGACACATTTGTGCGGCTGGCTTCCGGGTTAAGTAGGCATTGTGTCAAGAAGCAGTGCGGCTTGGTTGGGTGGTGTTTCGGAGGACGCACGGCTCTCGACCTTCGCCTCTCCCGAGACCGTACAGGTGTTCCAGCGATGAGAAGACATTAACTGCCAATTGGATTCCACGAAATTTGAGAGAAAGGGGTAAAAAAAAAAAAGTTTACCTTATAAGTTCTCAGACTCTTTGCTATGAGACTTGAAATTGAGCTCCGGTGCATCCTGTTTCCATTGATCAACCTTGACATGTTTTTACAATTTGTTTGGAATCCACCTCTGGTAAATTCAATTGATTGGGCATGATTTGGAAAGGAACATCTGTCTATTTAAGGTCCCACAGTTGACCATGCATGTCAGAGCAAAAACCAAGCCATGAGGTCAAAGGAATTGTCCGTAGAGCTCTGAGACAGGATTGTGTTGAGGCACAGATCTGGGGAAGGGTACCAAAATATTTCTGCAGCATTGAAGGTCCCCAAGAACCCAGTGGCCTCCATTCCTAAATAGAAGAGGTTTGGAACCACCAAGACTCTTCCAAGAGCTGGCCGCCCTGAAAACTAAGCAATCGGGGGAGAGGGTCCTTGGTCAGGGAGGTGACCAAGAACCCGATGGTCACTCTGACAGCGAAGGCTGTAGTCGCTGCCAAAGGTGCTTCAACAAAGTACTGATCAAAGAGTCTGAATACTTATGTACATGTGATTTCCATTTTTGCTTTGTTGTGTGTGTGTGTGTGTGTGTGTGTGTGGATTGATGGGGGACATTTTAGAATAAGGCTGTAATGTAACAAAGTTGGAAATATTCAAGGGGTCTGGATACTTCCCGACTGTACTGTACATGTGGTATAAATTAGCAATGACACTAATCGCTAGCTACTCTACCGTTCAAAAGTTTGAGGTCACATAGGAAATTCCTTGTTTTAAAGAAAAGCGCAAAAAAATTGTCCATTTAAAATAACATCAAATCGATCAGAAATACAGTGTAGACAATGTTGTAAATGACTATTGTAGCTTGAAACTAGAGGTCGACCGATTTTATGATTTTTTTCAACGCAGATACCGATTTTATTGGAGGACCAAAAAAAGCCGGTACCGATTTAATCGGACGATTTAAAAAAAATTTAAAAATAAATGTAATAATGACAATTACAACAATACTGATGAACACTTATTTTAACTTAATATAATACATAAATAAAAATCTATTTAGCCTCACATAAATAATGAAACATGTTCAATTTGGTTTAAATAATTCCAAAACAAAGTGTTGGAGAAGAAAGTAAAAGTGCAATATGTGCCATGTAAGAAAGCTAATGTTTCAGTTCCTTGCTCAAAACATGAGAACATATGAAAGCTGGTGATTCCTTTTAAAATGAGTCGTCAATATTCCCAGGTAAGAAGTTGTAGTTATTATAGGACTATTTCTCTCTCTACCATTTTGTATTTAATATACCTTTGACTATTGGATGTTCTTATAGGCACTTTAGTATTGCCAGTGTAACAGTATAGCTTCCGTCCCTCTCCTCGCTCCTACCTGGGCTCGAACCAGGAACACATCGACAACAGCCACCCTCGAAGCAGCGTTACCCATGCAGAGCAAGGGGAACAACCACTCCAAGTCTCAGAGCGAGTGACGTTTGAAACGCTATTAGCGCGCACCCCGCTAACTAGCTAGCCATTTCACATCGATTACACCAGCCTAATCTCGGGAGTTGATAGGCTTGAAGTCAGGTACTTCTACACCTGCATTGCTTGCTGTTTGGGGTTTTAGGCTGGGTTTCTGTACAGCACTTTGAGATATCAGCTGATGTACAAAGGGCTACATAAATAAATTTGATTTGATAAACAGCGCAATGCTTGACGCATTCTGAGAAATGAAGGATATTCCACGCGCGAAATTGCCAAGAAACTGAAGATCTCGTACATTGCAGTGTACTACTGTCTTCAAAGAACGGAGCAAACTGGATCTAACCGGAATAGAAAGAGTGGGAGGCCCCGGTGCACAACTGAGCAAGAGGACAAGTACATTAGTGTCTAGTTTGAGAAACAGACACCTCACAAGTCCTCAACTGGCAGCTTCATTAAATAGTACCCGCAAAACACCAGTCTCAACGTCAACAGTGAAGAGGCGACTCCAGGATGCTGGCCTTCAAGGCAGAGTTGCAAAGAAAAATCCATGTCTCAGACTGACCAATAAAAATAAAATATTAAGATGGGCAGAATAACACACACTGGACAGAGGAACGCTGCCTAGAAGGCAAGCATTCCGGAGTTGCCTCTTCACTGTTGACGTTGAAACTGGTATTTTTTGCGGGTACTATTTAATGAAGCTGCCAGTTGAGGACTTGTGAGGAGGCTGTTTCTCAAACTAGACACGCTAATGTACTTGTCCTCTTGCTCAGTTGTGCACCGGGGTCTCCCACTCTTTCCAATCTGGTTAGGGCCAGTTTGCGCTGTTCTGTGAAGGGAGTACTACACAGCATTGTACGAGATATTCAGTTTCTTGGCAATTTCTCACATGGAATAGCCTTCATTTCTCAGAACAAGAATAGACTGACGTTTTCTGGCCATTTTGAGCCTGTAATCGAACCCACAAATGCTGGCGCTCCAGATACTCAACTAGTCTAAAGAAGGCCAGTTTTATTGCTTCTTTAATCAGTACAACAGTTTATAACTGTGCTAACATAATTGCAAAAGGGTTTTCTCATGCTCAATTAGCCTTTTTTTTTTAAATTATAAACTTGGATTAGCTAACACAACGTGCCATTGGAACACAGGAGGGATGGTTGCTGATAATGGGCCTCTGTATGCATACGTAGATATTCCATGAAAAATCTGCAGTTTCCAGCTACAACAGTCATTTACAACATTAACGATGTCTACACTGTATTTCTAATCAATTAGATTTTGTTTAATGGACAAAAAAATGTGCTTTCAAAAACAAGGACATTCACAAGTGACCCCAAACTTTTCGTTTCAAATATTTTTTATTAAACACACACAAGAATGATGTATAGGTAGGTATACAAGACAGGTATACAATTCTTATCTAAACATAAAAGAGCATACAGGAACAACAAGACCCAGAGTTCTAGGTGCAAACCAAATAATACCAAACACGACATACAAAACAAGGACACGTAGAGGGAAGATGTCGTCCCCCCCCCCCCCCCAACTGCTCGGGTGGCAGGGCCAGCACATGCTGCCCAAAGGTAGATTAAAATATTACAATTGAGAGTGCGTTAATAAGTACAAATTCACAGCGCCGACTCGTCCAAGGAGGAGAGGAAAGGCTGCCAGATTTGATCAAATGTTGATAATTTATTGTTCAGAATATATCTAATTCTTTCTAAGTGTACAGTGTTTGCCAATTCACTGAGCCATAATTTGGTAGAGGGCGCTTCCCTCTTTTTCCAAAACAACAAGATTCGTTTTTTTGCCGAGATGAGATTGTGACCCCAAACTTTTGAACGGTAGTGTACATGCACCAGCAGGAGTGAAGTTGAAGTCTGGCTGTCTACTTGTCCTTCACGAGTCATAACCCATTTTGGAAGGGAGACTTGAAACACGTTCCAGTCTCACTTTAAGAAGTGGACATTGTATTATAAGGAGGATTGGATCCACCCAAATCATTTGGGATCCTGAATCCTTTCACAGCATTATTAGGCTTCGTTGAGACAATGACTTATCAATAACCCAAGTCCAACTCATTTAATCCCTACTGTTGTCATAATGCTTCAGCAAATGTATATTATCCTAGGGGTGTTGAAAGAGACAATGAAAGTAACCTAATTTATGTCACTCTTACTGCCCTGAATGCCTCTGCTGATCCTACAGCTATTGTATGCAGTAATCATATGCCTATGAACAAGAGTAATACTGTTAGCACGGAGTTGGTGTGCCCTATCAGTAAGTCCATTGTGTGCAGCTCACCCTGCACTAATAAAAATAACCTGAGCCATGTCTACCTCTGCTAAGTTTCACATTTTAAAGCAAGAAAAACAATTTAAGCATCACAGGAAAGTGTTTAAATATAGCCCACATTAACATATGTAGCTTAAGAAATAAGGTTCATGAAATCAATTATTTTGCTATTAACAGATGACATTCATATTCTGACTATCTGAAACTCACTTAGATAATACCTTTTTTCCAGGGGTTAGCAATACATGGTTGTAAGACCTATTGAAAAGACAGAAATGCCAAAGGTGGAGGTGTGGCTGTTTTTTTAAATTCAGAACCACATTCCTGTAAAGCTTAGCGAGGATCTCGTGTTAAATACTGTTGAAGTAATATGGCTACAGGTTCATCTGTCTCACCTTAAGCCCATTCTGGTGGGACGCTGCTATAGAACACCAAGGGCTAACAGTCAGTATCTGAATAACTTGTGAAATGCTTGATAATGTGTGTGATGCCAATAGGGGGGTGTACTTTCTGGGTGATTTTTAAATATTGATTGGCTTTCAACAGGCTGCCCACTCAAGAGAAAGCTTCAAACTTTAACTAGTGCCTGCAACCTGGTTCAGGTTCTCAATAAACCTACCAGGGTAGTTACAAACAGTACAGGAATGACATCAACATGTATTGATCTTATCTTTACTAATGCAGCAGAAATTTGTTTGAAAGAAGTATCCAAATCCATCGATGTGATCACAATATAGTAGCCATATCTAGGAAAACCAAAGTTCCTAAGGCTGGGCCTAATATTGTGAATGAGGTCATACAAGACATTCTGTAGTGATTTCTATGTTGTGAAGAATATTTGTTTGTTCGCAGTGTGTAATGACGAGCAACCAGAACATTGCCCTTGACACATTTAAAGAAGAAACTACACTAAAACAAAGATAAATGACATAAAGAATGCTAGAAAGAGAAAAAAAAGCTTTGGAGCACCTTAAGTGACTATTTGGCAAAAAGCCAAACTCTACTCCATCATTCAATGAATCAGATGGCTCCTTTATCACAAAACCTACTGCCGACTACTTTTTAATGATTTTTTAAAATTGGGTAGATAAGCAAATTTAGCCATGACATGCCAGCAACAAACGCTGACCTATATCTGACCAAATTATGAAAGACTAGCATTGTAATTTTGAATTCCGTAAACTAAGTATGGATGAGGTGAAAAAATTGTCTATCAACAATGACAAGCCACTGGGGACTGACAACCTGGATTGAACATTTCTTGAGGATAATAGGGGACAATATTGCCACATTTTCGATTGAAGCCTACTAGAAAGTGTGTGCCCTCAGGCGTGGAGGGAAGCAAAAGTTATTCCCCTACCTAAGAATAGTGAAGGCCCCATTACTGGCTCAAATAGTCGACCAATCAGCCTGTTACCAACTCTTAGTATTATTTTAGAAAGAATTGTTTGACCCAGATACAATGCTATTTTACAGTAAACAAATTGACAAGACTTTCAGCACGCTTATAGGGAAGGACATTCAACAAGCACAGCACTTGTGGAAATTAAGTATAGTTTAGTTTTAGTTTTTGGTAAGTGTTGCAATTCTTCAGCCATTCCTGGACCTGTGACCAAAAACGAGCTACATATGGACAGTACCAAAATAAATGATCTAATGGTTCTGCCTCCTTGCAGAAAAATCTGCAGAGCTGGGAAGATTGTATCATTCTATTGGTTGCAAGAATTTTGTATAATTTTAAATTTAGAAGTTTTGAATCCGCCGTTGTTTTGCGTGTCAATTCAATGTGCCGTGGAATCGGTACGTCAAAAATCGCACAGTATTACATAGAGCCATGACTACATGGAACTCTTCTACACATCAAGTAACTTGTGCCAGTAGTAAAATTTGATTTAAAAATGAGAATACACTTTATGGAACAGCAGGGACTGTGAAGCAACACAAACAGACACATGCATACAAACGCACGATAACATACGCACTATACACAAATGTACACACAGATTTGGTGTTATAGATATGTGAGAGTAGAGGCCTGAGGGCATTTTTTAAATGTATAATTGCCTTTATTTTGCTGGACCCCAGGAAAAGTGCCTTGGCAGCAGCTAATGGGGATCCATAATAAATACAAATACAGCCAAAGGGTGGGCTAGCTGGCTGGCTAGGTAAAGTACTTTAGTTAGCTAATGTGGCCAGCGCTAATTACTAGCAAACTATTTAGGGCTATTTTGGTCATGAGGCCCTTTTATCTACTTCTCCAGAGTCCGATGAACTCGTGCATAACATTTTTGTGTCTGTCCAGTATGAAGGATGTTAGAGGTAGTTTCTGGAAGCCTATGGGTATCTACTAGCATGTTCGCGAAACTACCTAGAACTTCCTTCATACTGGACATTGAGACACAAAAATGGTATACAAAGTTTATCAGACTCGAGGGAAGTAGATAAAGGGCCTCATTGCCAAAATCCCGATATCCCTTTAATGACTTGGGCTAACCAAGGCTAAATCTTAATCATTCATTGGATTTATATAGCGCTTTTCTGTAAATTTACATGGTAGGGAGAAACTCCCCTCATCCACCACCAATGTGTAGCACCCACCAGGGTGATGCACGGCAAGCATTTTTGTCAGAACGCTCACCACACATCCGCTCTCAGGTGGAGAGAAGTGAGATATGCCAATTAGGAATGAGGTTAGGTTGGGAACTTATCGTATGAGTGTTGACCCCATGGTCATTGATAAGTGCCATTTTTATGACCACAGATTCAGGACACCCGTTTAATGTTCCACCTGAAAGACTGCACCCTATGCAGGGCAATGTCCCCTTCACTTCCCTAGGGCATTGGGATATCCTTAGACCAGAGAGACTGCCCCCTACTGGCCCTCCAACACCAACACCACTTCCAGCAGCAGCTGGTCTCCCAACCAGGACCGACCCTGCTTGGCTTAAGAAGCAAGCCAGCAGTGGGATGCAGGGTTGTATGCTGCTGGTGTGTTCTGTTGATGGTGTATTTATTTATTTTTCAATTTATTCCTCGTAATTATTTTAATTTGTTTCTTTCTGCATTATTGGGAAGGGCCCGTAAGTAACATTAGATGATTAATTGACTTTGCTTAGCTTGGTTACAGCTGTCCAGGGAGGCAGACTAACAAAACAAGCATTCTGTACAGTTCAAGGCATTGTGTTTTATGAACCAAACACAGCGCCGGAACATTGAGCGGTCAAGTAACTAATTCAACCTCTCCAAAAAAAGTTATGAATGGCTTTCTAAACACTGCATATCAGGTAACATTATGGAGTCTAATTTCTTTGTGTATGTGTCACCCTGCAGCACAGCCCAAACTACCAGGTGGAGAAGCAGCGCTGCGAGTACCTGCACAACAAGCTGGCCCACATCAAGCGCCTCATCGCTGACTTTGACCAGCGCAGTTCCCAATCCTGGAGCTAGAGCAACAGTTTCAAGACCACACAGTTTTGAGGTGGTTTAAGGGGTGTGCGGAGCAAGGGGGTTTCAACTTGCTTTTATTTATTCAGACCCCCCTGTCTCTGCTGCCCCCCCCCCCCTTCTCGTAATGGTTTCTCATGAAGCTCCTCTTCAATTATACAACACTGGTCTAGAGGAAGGGAACTACATGCGTGTGGGGGTAGGGGGGATACTTAACACTTTTAGCCTTTGAAGGACTTTATCCAAAAATGTAACTTATTTTTGAAAGCAGAGAAAATATAATACTTGTATTTAAGTAAAAAAAAAAAGATGTATTTATTTTGGACTGTTCAGATGTGTGTGTGTGTGTGTGTGTGTGTGTGTGGTCCACACATGATTTATTGTTTAAAAAGTTTATTTTCCGAAAGCAATGCAAAAAACATGGGCCTTATGTGTTTGACTTTCTGAAGCCATTTTGCACATGAGATTCTGAGTGGCGCAGTGGTCTAAGACACTGCATCTCAGTGCTAGAGGCGTCACTACAGACACTGGTTCAAATCTAGGCTGTATCGCAACTGGCCGTGATTGAGTCCCATAGGGCGGAGCACAATTGGCCCAGCGTCGTCCAGGTGTGGCCGGTGTAAGCCGTCAATGTAAATAAGAATTTGTTATTAACTGACTAGTCTATTAACTGACTTGCCTAGTTAAAAAAAAGAAAATCCAACGTATCCCAATTGTCAGCAGTTGCTCATCTTCCCTTCACCCTCTTCCTTCATGGTGAAGTAGATGGAGAGGATCCACTTTAGACCATTGAGACGCAACACCAATATGGGTTATAGGGGGGGGGTTACATTTAGGAGGATCATACCCTGATAGCATGGTGAAGTAGATGGAGAGGATCCACTTTAGACCATTGAGACGCAACACCAATATGGGTTATAGGGGGGGGGGGGTTACATTTAGGAGGATCATACCCTGATAGCAGGGGGGCGCTACCCTGCGCAACATCAGTGGTTCTGCTCTCTGTGCAAAAGGGTGCCTTAAGGTGTTAGTTTACATGGGGGAATCACAACCACCTGGCTACAGGTCTCACACACCAGCATGAGGTGTGTGTCTGTCTGTCTGGGGGGGGGGTGTCAAAGAGGGAATACAAAGGTCAGGGAGGTGTGTGTGGGCGGCTGTGTAAAATGGGGGGAGTAAGATTTGGGGGGGAACACGGGAGGGTGAGAAAATAGCTAGGTTTCCATCCAATTCATGACTGATTTTCATGCAAATATTATAAAATCGTCGGATAAAAGTTTGCGTGATGACGTAGTGCACATTTGAAAAAAGTTATTGGTTTCCATCGCATTTTCAACTACTGATGGTTTTGTAAGAGAAATGTTGCATTTTACAGTGCCTTGCGAAAGTATTCGGCCCCCTTGAACTTTGCGACTTTTTGCCACATTTCAGGCTTCAAACATAAAGATATAAAACTGTATTTTTTGTGAAGAATCAACAACAAGTGGGACACAATCATGAAGTGGAACGACATTTATTGGATATTTCAAACTTTTTTAACAAATCAAAAAACTGAAAAATTGGGCGTGCAAAATTATTCAGCCCCCTTAAGTTAATACTTTGTAGCGCCACCTTTTGCTGCGATTACAGCTGTAAGTCGCTTGGGGTATGTCTATCAGTTTTGCACATCGAGAGACTGAATTTTTTTTCCCATTCCTCCTTGCAAAACAGCTCGAGCTCAGTGAGGTTGGATGGAGAGCATTTGTGAACAGCAGTTTTCAGTTCTTTCCACAGATTCTCGATTGGATTCAGGTCTGGACTTTGACTTGGCCATTCTAACACCTGGATATGTTTATTTTTGAACCATTCCATTGTAGATTTTGCTTTATGTTTTGGATCATTGTCTTGTTGGAAGACAAATCTCCGTCCCAGTCTCAGGTCTTTTGCAGACTCCATCAGGTTTTCTCCCAGAATGGTCCTGTATTTGGCTCCATCCATCTTCCCATCAATTTTAACCATCTTCCCTGTCCCTGCTGAAGACAAGCAGGCCCAAACCATGATGCTGCCACCACCATGTTTGACAGTGGGGATGGTGTGTTCAGCTGTGTTGCTTTTACGCCAAACATAACGTTTTGCATTGTTGCCAAAAAGTTCAGTTTTGGTTTCATCTGACCAGAGCACCTTCTTCCACATGTTTGGTGTGTCTCCCAGGTGGCTTGTGGCAAACTACAATTTTTATGGATATCTTTAAGAAATGGCTTTCTTCTTGCCACTCTTCCATAAAGGCCAGATTTTGATTGTTTTTCTATGGACAGAGTCTCCCACCTCAGCTGTAGATCTCTGCAGTTGATCCAGAGTGATCATGGGCCTCTTGGCTGCATCTCTGATCAGTCTTCTCCTTGTATGAGCTGAAAGTTTAGAGGGACGGCCAGGTCTTGGTAGATTTGCAGTGGTCTGATACTCCTTCCATTTCAATATTATCGCTTGCACAGTGCTCCTTGGGATGTTTAAAGCTTGGGAAATCTTTTTGTATCCAAATCCGGCTTTAAACTTCTTCACAACAGTATCTCGGACCTGCCTGTTGTGTTCCTTGTTCTTCATGATGCTCTCTGCGCTTTTAACGGACCTCTGAGACTATCACAGTGCAGGTGCATTTATACGGAGACTTGATTACACACAGGTGGATTGTATTTATCATCATTAGTCATTTAGGTCAACATTGGATCATTCAGAGATCCTCACTGAACTTCTGGAGAGAGTTTGCTGCACTGAAAGTAAAGGGGCTGAATAATTTTGCACGCCCAATTTTTCAGTTTTTGATTTGTTAAAAAAGTTTGAAATATGCAATAAATGTCGTTCCACTTCATGATTGTGTCCCACTTGTTGTTGATTCTTCACAAAAAAATACAGTTTTTTTTAATATCTTTATGTTTGAAGCCTGAAATGTGGCAAAAGGTCGCAAAGTTCAAGGGGGCCGAATACTTTCGCAATGCACTGTATATAGCGAATGTGCCCACTGGCAGTGGCATGTGCGCTCCAGCCAACAGCTCCAGGTACAGTGCTAGTAGGCTACCTACATGAGAGCGTTTTCATTATTTTAATTTGTCAAATGGCAGCCAAACATCTATCATGTTATTAGAATAGACCCTCAATATTTATTGGAAAAAAGCATCAAGCTCATCACTGCACTTTCACCACCCTGTGAAGTAAATACCTTATTTAATCTGTAGCATAAGCTGTATGCTTTCCCGTGGTGTAGTGGGAGGACCACATGATATGATTGTGTGACTCCCAAGTTTACATCAATGGTTATATCAATATTTGCGCGTAAAGGCAACCGCCATTTCTCGCATCATTAATTTTATTGAAACAAAAAGATCCCACCTTGTCTAGTGTATTTTGTTTTGTCGACATTTGGAAAGTTGACCGACATAAGTTGTTGGATAGAAAACATGTTTATGAAAAACGGGGTAAAAGGCTGCTGTAGTCTTTTGTTGTTGTTTGACTAGCCAGAGCACTCAGGATCAACCTGGCTAAAGTTTGTGTTTTTAATTGGGCTGTTCTAGAGTAGCCAATCTCTTTATTTAAAGGAAAACAGGCTGTTCTGCTTGATAAATTAATGCATCCACCAGAGAACAAATCTGTATTACAAAGACATGTATTTTCTCCTTGATTCCAGTTTTGTCAGTGCAGCAGAACTATGGAAGAACTGCGAATAGCATTTCTGTTTTAGTTTTTGAATTCATCTCATGCTGATTTAGTTTGACAGACGGATGAATGCATGGATTAAGGATGAACATTTCATGATATCATTAATGAACAAGGTCTTGAGCTCAAGGGAAATATGTTTACAAACCTGTGTTAGAATTTTTGTCCCCAAAAAGTGAAATACTGTTCTGGTATATATCTACATACTGGTTCAGCCTTTATTTATGAGGCACTGATACTGGAGACAGGATATAAAATGTGTTCCCTGGAAGATGACATTTCTGTTAACTTTTTTCTCTCTGCTTTCCTAGTGGGGGGGACAAATCCAAAATTGTAAGTAAGAAACTGAAGATTATGCACTCTTGATGCAGAGACCCATCCAACGGAAGCCCCAATGATGTACGGTCTGATGGTACTGTCATGATTGGGGCTTCCGTTGGGTCTCTGCAGCAGAGGTGACTTTTTAAAAACAGGAAGGCCCTCTTCAGTCACAATTCAAACTATATTCCAGTGTTACTACATTTCAGTTTGAAAGTCAAACTCTGCATGGACCATGAGCTCAACATGTTTTAGAGGGATTTGTAGACATGAAAAATACTTATTTGGAGATCTCTGAAGCATCTTGACAATGCTTCAGAGATCTCCAAATGAGTCCCAGCAGACTACTACAGTACAGGGTCCACTCCCAGCAAAATGGTGACTTTGTTGGAGTTCAGCAGTCTTACTGAGAAGTTGTAAAGGGCAAACAAGTGTTTAAAAGACATCTCAATGTTTTGGTGTGAAAGATGACTCAGAACTGTATGGATTGTGAAGGAGTACTGAACCTGCCCACCTGAAAATGCATTAAATCTGTAAAATAAAAGTCAACTTGGCTTTACATTTGAAGATTGTAGACTTTCTTTTCAGTTGTATGCCATCTGCATATTTGTGTGATTATGGGCCTTGGCCCCTGGTTAAGAGTTCTGTATGAATGCAACCCATGGTTATGAAGGTGTGATTTGAAGCTTTGGAATGTTTGATCATTTTGGCTACAGAGACTTCACATTTGTTTCATCATGATTAGTGTGAAATCATACTGTTTAATATACGTGTCATTTCTGGTTAGAATTGTAGACTGGAACAGCAGCAAACGAGTCCCTCTGGCTTAATCTGTGCAAAGGAATGCAGATACTGCACTAGTGCACGCATGGAAAGGTATTTTTTTTAATTAGTTACAAGCAACTTTGGTTGTACAGGGATTTTTTGGGGGTTGGCCTTAATGCCCTTAATATTTTCACACATGCAATGCATGCATGTTCCAGGGATTTCAAATTCTAGGGCAGAAAATAATTTTCCATAATATATTTCACTTAACTATTGTAACTAAGTTGGTTCAGTGAACCACAGGATGAGTAACCTTGCCTGAAGATGTGCTGGCTCCTAGAGAAAATGCCTACAGGCTTTAGCGCTACGGCCTAGCAGATTTATGACACACAACTGACCCGGGTTCAAATCCAGCCAGTCACATTGGTGCAGTGACTTTGATAGTCAGTTGATTCTGAGGAGGTGGTCAAAGGAGGGTGAATTGTAGCAGAGGTAGTTTGGTGAACCACCCTCTTGAGTAACCAACCTTTCCTGAGATCTGAGGACTTGCGTTAGTTCCCGTAACACAGCCTTGTGCAGATGAGATGGGTTCAAACCCAGTCAGTCACGCTATCAAATACAGTGTACAAAACATTATGAACACCTGCTCTTTCCATGACAGACTGACCTGGTGAATCCAGGTGAAGGCTATGATCCCTTATTGATGTCACTTAAATCATTTTCAATCCGTGTAGATGAAGGGGAGGAAGGTTAAAGAAGGATTTTTAAGCCTTGAGACATGGATTGTGTATGTGCCATTCAGAGGGTGAATGGGCAAGCCAAAATATTTAAGTGCCTATGGTGGTAGTAGGTGCCAGGTGCACCAGTTAGGGTCAAGAACTGCTACGCTGCTGGGTTTTTCACACACAACAGTTTCCGATGTGTTTCAACAATGGTACATCACCCAAAGGACATCCAGCCAACTTGACACAACTGTGGGAAGCGTTGGCGTCAACATGGGCCAGCATTCGTGTGAATTGCTTTCGACACCTTGACGAAATGAAGCTGTTCTGAGTGCAAAAGGGAGGGTGGATGCAACTCAATATTGGGAAAGTGTTCTTAATGTTTTGTACAGTCTTTAAAAAAAATCATTATTCCTTATGGCAGCAGTGGTGGCCAACCCTGCTCTAACACACACCAGGAGTGTGCAATGCTCTCAAGGGAAAAGGGCGGCTACTTTTTTTAACACTTTTTTTGTTTGTTACATGATTCCCATACAGTATGTTATTTCAGAATTTTGATATCTTCACTATTTATCTGCACTGTAGAAAATAGTGAAAATAAAGAAAAACCCTTGAATGAGTAGATGGGTCCAAACTTTTGACTGGTACTGTACACGCCTAACATGTAAATAGGAAGTAAATCAATCTGTCGGGATAGTGAAGCCTTATGACTGCATCTGCCTACATTAGATGTGGTTGAATGATCTATGCTTTTTTTTTACACAGATAAAAAAAAATGGATAACATAATTGCTATTTCTGTGTTCTACTTGGATCGAAAAAATGACAGGGTATCAAAAATAATACCACGCTGCAGTTTTCAAATGTGGGATATCCTTCGTTTATAATAAACACACCTTTTTTTGACGCTATACCGAAGTTTACTGATCAATTGTTTGCCCGAGCGTTTCATATAACATTTCCAATACATTCGTTTTTGCCTTTAACCAACGTCAGAATGGCACTGGAATTTGTGGAAACTAAATTTAGGGGAGACAAAGTTACAATATTTCTAAAACCATCGTACCCGTATTGCGTGACGGCTAAAGAGGTCTTGTCAGAGTATGAGTTTCTTATTTGACACTCCTGGTGTGTGTTAGAGCAGGGTTGGCCACCGCTGCTGCCATAAAGAATAATGATTTTTTAAAAGACTGTACAAAACATTAAGAACACTTTCCCAATATTGAGTTGCATCCACCCTCCCTTTTGCATTCAAAGCTGGGCATTTAGAATGTATTGATATCACAGGACGGAGAGATATGAGCAGTTTACAGGACTACTTTTTGGAGATAACTGGGGCTCGGACGGTGAGTTTCTTATTCATTTGTTGTTGTGTGTACAATACTGCATGCAAATTTGTATCTAGACAGTTGCGCGCGAGTTCAAATATAGATGTCGCTCATGTAACAGTAGAACTTTAGACCGTACCCTCGCCCATACCCGGGCGCGAACCAGCGACCCTCTGCACACATCAACAACAGTCACCCACGAAGCATCGTTACCCATCGCTCCACAAAAGCCACGGCCCTCGCAGAGCAAGGGGAACCACTACTTCAAGGTCTCAGAGCAGGTAATTGAAACGCTATTTAGCACGCACCACCGCTGACTAGCTAGCCGTTTCACATCCTTTACACTCAATTTAAGCTTTTTTAGAAGTGCTTTTTGGAGTTCATGATGAGCGTAATAACTCGACGTCTCCATTTTTTGCAATGTCATTTGTATTGTCATTCCAACAATAAGCAGACGAATATTGTACATGTTTATTTTCTTGTTTGTGTTTTGATCAGCCATCTCAATGACAACGCAATCCATGAATGTTGATTGGCTTGAAGCTCAAACTATTCATATTAATTTCGCTAGCCTTCATCACTGAATTCTGAATCCGTAATGAAGGTAGCATTTTGCTCATGCACAGCTTCACATTCACCTGACCTCAAGTGAATTGTCCTGCTTGCATGGATACATTACACAGTCATTTGAAATATTGATTTCAGTCTGTTACATATCCCATCAACAATGAATAGGGCAGCTATCATCAAACACAGATGTACAGTATTATGCCGAACATGATAGATTTGTTCTAGTCCTCCTAAGTCTCATTTTTGGTTAATGCTGGCCAGTTGATGGACATTATGAGTATTCCGCATCTCATGAAATACTTTACATGACCTAAGAAATACTGGTTCTGCTTTTGCGATTCTTAATGATATTTTGCTATGTGTGTTTGTTGGTCCCACAGGTTTTTATCGGTGAGGAATGTGTGGGAGGGTGCAGTGATGTGGCAGAGCTGGATGAGAGTGGGAAACTGGAGGGGATGCTTCAGTCCATTGGCGCTCTGTAGTGATGCACACACACTACCCCAGGTATGTGCACAGACACACACACAAGGGAGTGAGGAGAGGGAAGCACAAAGGATTAATTTGTAGAGTTGGAAGGTGGGGAGAGAGTATGAGGGAGTCATTTGTCTCTTTGGTAGGCCCCCAGACTGGGTGGAGCCGAGGTGGTGCTTCAGGAGGCTGGAGACCAGAGTTCAGGACCGGGACCAGAGAACCACATCACCTGCTGGCCAAACAGGTCCTCTACAACCACCTTGAGACAACACATAGCCTAAGGCCCTAATGTAGATTTAAATAATATTTCTGTCCTTGTAGTTTACCCTTTTTGGCTCAGGATTGCCAACAGATGCAAAACTTCTGTATATTTTCTTTGTCATAAGCTTCCACCAAGGTACAGCATATGGATATTCTTCCTCAAAAACTGAATAAAAAATGCATGGGTTGAATTATTGGTAGCATAGGTCCAGCCCTACCCCTTCAGAGCAAATGTAAGATTAGTGAGTCTGGCAACGCAAGATTAGATTGTTTGCAATGCATGTGTCATACGCAGTATACAAGGCAGAAGGAAGTGAAGAGTGAAACAAGCTCTTTTACCTGCATCAAGGTATCCCTCAGCCTCTGTGCTTCTATGATTTTCATCTATTATATTAAATCAAATGCATCACAACATACATTTTCAGGATGCGCAGCCCACATAGGCTAATAAGACACTGTATTTAATGTAGCAAAATAAATATTTGTATATGCATAGAGATCCCTATGTACAGAATGTATAATATACACCAGTTGAGCTGTCAGTCACAACTGCTACCATGGGCGGATTGGTCGTCTGGCAATTCTGGGCTGGTCGAAATTCACAAAAAAAGAAGCATATATATATATATATATATGTTCTCACACACACACACACACACACACACACACACACACACACACATACACATACACACACACACACACACACACACACACACACACACACACACACACACACACACACACACACACACACACACACACACACACACAGTTGAAGTCGTAAGTTTACATACACCTTAGCCAAATACATTTGAACTCAGTTTTTCACAATTCCTGACATTTAATCCTAGTACAAATTCCTTGTCTTAGGTCAGTTAGGATCACCACTTTATTTTAAGAATGTGAAATGTCAGAATAATAGTACAGTGATTTATTTCAGCTTTTATTTCTTTCACCACATTCCCAGTGGGTCAGAAGTTAACATACACTCAATTAATATTTGGTAGCATTGCCTATAAATTGTTTAACTTGGGTCAAACGTTTCAGGTAGCCTTCCACAAGCTTCCCACAATAAGTTGGGTGAATTTTGGCCCATTCCTCCTGACAGAACTGATATAACTGAGTCAGGTTTTATAGGCCTTCTTACTCGCACATGCTTTTTCAGTTCTGCCCACAAATTTTCTTTAAGATTGAGGTCAGGGCTTTGTGATGGCCACTCCAATACCTTGACTTTGCTGTCCTTAAGCCATTTTTCCACAACTTTGGAAGTATGCTTGGGTTCATTGTCCCATTTGGAAGACCCATTTGCGACCAAGCTTTAACTTCCTGACTGATGTTTTGAGATGTTGCTTCAATTGTCTAAGATTCCCAAAGATTGGAAAGCTGCCGCGGTCATCCCCCTCTTCAAAGGGGGAGACAGTCTAGACCCAAACTTCTGCAGACCTATATCTATCCTACCCTGCCTTTCTAAGGTCTTCGAAAGCCAAGTTAAACAGATTACCGACCATTTTAAATCCCACCATACCTTCTCCCCTATGCAATCTGGTTTCAGAGCTGGTCATGGGTGCACCTCAGCCACGCTGAAGGTCCTAAATGATATCATAACCGCCATCGATAAGAGACATTACTGTGCAGCCGTATTCATTGACCTGGCCAAGGCTTTCGACTCTGTCAATCACCACATTGTCGGCAGACTCAATAGCCTTGGTTTCTCAAATTACTGCCTCGCCTGGTTCAACAACTACCTCTCAGACAGAGTTCAGTGTGTCAAATCGGAGGGTCTGTTGTCCAGACCTCTGGCAGTCTCTATGGGGGTGCTGCAGGGTTTAATTCTCGGGTCGACTCTCTTCTCTGTATTCATCAATGATGTCACTCTTGCTGCTGGTGTTTCTCTGATCCACCTCTACGCAGACGACACCATTCTGTATACCTCTGGCCCTTCTTTGGACACTGTGTTAACTAACTTCCAGACGAGCTTCAATGCCATACAACTCTCCTTCCGTGGCCTCCAACGGCTCTTAAATGCAAGTAAAACTAAATGCATGCTCTTCAACCGATCGCTGCCTGCACCTGCCCGCCCATCCAGCATCACTACTCTGGATGGTTCTGACTTAGAATATGTGGACAACTACAAATACCTAGGTTTCTGGTTAGACTGTAAACTCTCCTTCAAGACTCACATTAAGCATCTCCAATCCAAAATTAAATCTAGAATTGGCTTCCTATTTTGCAACGAAGCATTCTTCACTCATGCTGCCAAACACACCCTCGTAAAAGTCACCATTCTACCGATCCTTGACTTCGGCGATGTCATTTACAAAATAGCTTCCAACATTCTACTCAACAAATTGGATGCAGTCTATCACAGTGCCATCCGTTTTGTCACCAAAGCCCCATATACTACCCACCACTGCGACATGTATGCTCTTGTTTGCTGGCCCTCGCTTCATACTCGTCGCCAAACCCACTGGCTCCCGGTCATCTACAAGACTCTGCTAGGTAAAGCCCCAACCTTATCTCAGCTCACTGGTCACCATAGCAGCACCCACCCGTAGCACACACTCCAGCAGGTATATCTCACTGGTCACCCCCAAAGCCAATTCTTCCTTTGGCTGCCTTTCAGTTCTCTGTTGCCAATGACTGGAACAAACTGCAAAAATCACTGAAGCTCAAGACTCATATCTCCCTCACTAGCTTTAAGCACCAGCTGTCACAGCAGCTCACAGATCACTGCCCCTGTACATAGCCCATCTGTAAATAGCCCATCCAACTACCTCATCCCCATACTGTATTTATTTATTTATCTTGCTCTTTTGCACCCCAGTATCTCTACTTGCACATTCATCTCCTGCACATCTACCATTCCAGTGTTTAATTGCTATATTGTAATTACTTTGCCACCATGGCTTATTTATTGCCTTACCTCCCTTATCCTACCTCATTTGCACACACTGTATATTGACTTTTTCTATTTTATTATTGACTGTATGTTTGTTTATTCCATGTGTAACTCTGTGTTGTTGTATGTGTCGAACTGCTTTGCTTCATCTCGGCCAGGTCACAGTTGTAAATTAGAACTTTTCTCAACTAGCCTACCTGGTTAAATAAAGGTGAAATAAATAAAAATATCCACATAAATTTCCTACCTCATGATACCATCTCTTTTGTGAAGTGCACCAGTCCCTCTTTGTCCCCATGTACAATTGCAAACCATAGTCTGGCTTTTTTATGGCCGTTTTGGACTAGTGGCTTCATCCTTGCTGAGCGGCCTTTCAGGTTATGTCGATATAGGACTTGTTTTACTGTGGATATAGAAACGTTTGTATCTGTTTCCTCTAGCATCTTCACACGGTCCTTTGCTTTTGTTCTGGGATTGATTTGTACTATTCACACCAAGTACGTTCATCTCTAGGAGACAGAATGCTTCTCCTTCCTGAGCGGTATGACAGCAGCGTGGTCCTATGGTGATTGTACTTGCGTACTATTGTTTGTACAGATGAGCGTGGTACCTTCAGGCGTTTGGAAATTGTTCCCAAGGATAAACCAGACATGTGGATGTCTACAATTTTTTTCTGAAGTCTTGGCTGATTTCTTTTGATTTTCCCATGATGTCAAGTAAAGAGGCACTGAGTTTGAAGGTAGGCCTTGAAATACATCCACAGGTACACCTCCAATTGACTCAAATGATGTCAATTAGCCTACCAGAATCTTCTAAAGACTTGACATAATTTTCTGGAATTTTCCAAGCTGTTTAAAGGCACAGTCAACTTAGTGTATGTAAACTTCTGACCCACTGGAATTGTGATACAGTGAATTATAAGTGAAATAATCTGTCTGTAAACAACTGTTGGAAAAAAGACTTGTCATGCACAAAGTAGATGTCCTAACTGACTTGCCAAAACTATAGTTGTTAACAAGAAATTTGGGGAGTGGTTGAAAAACGAGTTTTAATGACTCCAACCAAAGTGTATGTAAACTTCCGACTTCAACTGTGTGTGTGTGTGTGTGTGTGTGTGTATGTATGTATGCATGCATGTATGTATGTGTGTGATATATATATATATATATATATATATATATACACTGCTCAAAAAAATAAAGGGAACACTTAAACAACACAATGTGCAACACTGATTGACAATAAATGTCACATGCTGTTGTGCAAATGGAATAGACAACAGGTGGAAATTATAGGCAATTAGCAAGACACCCCCAATAAAGGAGTGGTTCTGCAGGTGGGGACCACAGACCACTTCTCAGTTTCTATGCTTCCTGGTTGATGTCTTGGTTACTTTTGAATGCTGGCGGTGCTTTCACTCTAGTGGTAGCATGAGACGGAGTCTACAACCCACACAAGTGGCTCAGGTAGTGCAGCTCATCCAGGATGGTACATCAATGCGAGCTATGGCAAGAAGGTTTGCTGTGTCTGTCAGCGTAGTGTCCAGAGCATGGTGGCGCTACCAGGAGACAGGCCAGTACATCAGGAGACGTGGAGGAGGCCGTAGGAGGGCAACAAGCCAGCAGCAGGACCGCTACCTCCGCCTTTGTGCAAGGAGGAGCAGAAGGAGCACTGCCAGAGCCCTGCAAAATGACCTCCAGCAGGCCACAAATGTGCATGTGTCTGCTCAAACGGTCAGAAACAGACTCCATGAGGGTGGTATGAGGGCCCGACGTCCACGGGTGGGGGTTGTGCTTACAGCCCAACACCGTGCAGGACGTTTTTCATTTGCCAGAGAACACCAAGATTGGCAAATTCGCCACTGGCGCCCTGTGCTCTTCACAGATGAAAGCAGGTTCACACTGAACACATGTGACAGACTTGACAGTCTGGAGACGCCATGGAGAACGTTCTGCTGCCTGCAACATCCTCCAGCATGACCGGTTTGGCGGTGGGTCAGTCATGGTGTGGGGTGGCATTTCTTTGTGGGGCCGCACAGCCCTCCATGTGCTCGCCAGAGGTAGCCTGACTGCCATTAGGTACCGAGATGAGATCCTCAGACCCCTTGTGAGACCATATGCTGGTGCAGTTGGCCCTGGGTTCCTCCTAATGCAAGACAATGCTAGACCTCATGTGGCTGGAGTGTGTCAGCAGTTCCTGCAAGAGGAAGGCATTGATGCTATGGACTGGCCCGTCCGTTCCCCAGACCTGAATCCAATTGAGCACATCAGGGACATCATGTCTCGCTCCATCCACCATCGCCACGTTGCACCACAGACTGTCCAGGAATTGGCGGATGCTTTAGTCCAGGTCTGGGAGGAGATCCCTCAGGAGACCATCCGCCACCTCATCAGGAGCATGCCCAGGCGTTGTAGGGAGGTCATACAGGCACGTGGAGGCTACACACACTACTGAGCCTCATTTTGACTTGTTTTAAGAACATTACATCAAAGTTGGATCAGCCTGTAGTGTGGTTTTCCACTTTAATTTTGAGTGTGACTCCAAATCCAGACCTCCATGGGTTGATAAATTTGATTTTTGATTTTTGTGTGATTTTGTTGGCAGCACATTCAACTATGTAAAGAAAAAAGTATTTAATAGGAATATTTAATTCATTCAGATCTAGGATGTGTTATTTTAGTGTTCCCTTTATTTTTTTGAGCAGTGTATATATATTACACACACAGTACCAGTCACGTTTGAACACACCTCATTCAAGGGTTTTTGTTTATTTTTACTATTTTCTACTTTTTTTGTGAAGACATCAAACTATGAAATAACATATGGAATCATGTAGTATCCAAAAAATTGTTAAACAAATCAAAATATTTTATATTTGAGATTCTTCAAAGTAGCCACCCTTCGCCTTGATGACAGCTTTGCACACTCTTGGCATTCTCTCAGACAGCTTCATAAGGAATACTTTTCCAACAGTCTTGAAGGAGTTCCCACACGTGCTGAACACTTGTTAGCTGCTTTTCCTTCGCTCTGCAGTCCAACTCATCCTAAACCATCTCAATTTGGTTGAGGTCGGGTGATTGTGGAGGCCAGGTCATCTGATGCAGCACTCCATCACTCTCCTTCTTGGTCAAATAGCCCTTACACAGCCTGGAGGTGTGTTGGTCATTGTCCTGTTGAAAAACAAATGATAGTCCCACTAAGCGCAAACCAGATGGGATGGCATATCGCTGCAGAATGCTGTGGTAGCCATGCTGGTTAAGTGTGCCTTGAATTCTAAATAAATCACTGACACCAGCAAAGCACCATTACACTACCTCCATGCTTCACTGTGGGAACCACACATGCGGAGATCATCTGTTTACCTACTCTGCGTCTCAAAGACACATCGGTTGGAACCACAAATCTCAAATTTGGACTCACCAGACCAAAGGACAGATTTCCATTGGCCCAAGCAAGTCTCTTATTTTATTTATTTAACCTTGATTTAACTAGGCAAGTCAGTTAAGAACAAAATCTTATTTACACTGACGGCCTAGCTAGGAACAGTGGGTTAACTGCCTTGTTCAGGGGCAGAACAACAGATTTTTACCTTGTCAGCTCAGGGATTCAATCTCTAAACCTATCAGTTACTGGCACAACGCTCTAACCACTAGGCTACCTGCCACCCAAATTATTATTGGTGTCCTTTAGTAGTGGATTCATTGCAGCAATTTGACCACGAAGGCCTGATTCACACAGTCTCCTCAACATCAACTGTTCAGAGATGTCTTACTGAAATTCTGCAAAGCATTTATTTGAGCTGGTAACTCTAATGAACTCTGGGTCTTCCTTTCCTGTGGCAGTCCTCATGCGAGCCAATTTCATCATAGTGCTTGATAGTTTTTGCGATAGCACTTGAAGAAACTTTCAGTTCTAGACAATTTCCCGATATGTCTTAAAGTAATAATGGACTGTTTTTTTCTCTTTGCTTATTTGAGCTGTTCTTGCCATAATATGGACTTGGTATTTTACCAAGTAGGGCTATTTTCTGTATACCACCCCTACCTTGTCAAAACACAACTGATTGGCTCAAACCCATTAAGAAAGAAAAATTCCACAAATGTATCTTTTAACAAGGCACACCTGTTAATTGAAATTCCACGTGACTACCTCATAAAGATGGTTGAGAGAATGCCAAGAGTGTGCAAAGCTGTTATCAAGGCAAAGGGTGGCTACTTTGAAGAATCTCAAATATATTTAACACTTTTGGTTACTACATGATTCCATGTGTTATTTCATAGTTTTGATGTCTTCACTATTACTCTACAATGTAGGAAATAGTCAAAATAAAGAAAAACCCTTGAATGAGTATGTGTCCAAACTTTTGACTGGCCCTCATTGATTTTGTTGAGTCACTCAGGTATCCCAACACACCCAAGACATGGCAAAATGTTTAGAATTGCAGGACATTTGCTTTAAAACTCAAAGATTTTCTCTCTGCCCCATGGCAAAATGTGTAGAATTGCAAGGAATGAGCTTCAAAATGGCAACATTTCGAAAAAGGGGTGGGAACAGTTTTGTGTCGCAAGGTGTTTTTTTTTTTTCACTGAGCCAATAAATGACTATATATCCGGACATTCTCAAATAGTAGTTGAGTACCCTTGATGTATGGCCTATGTCATGTAGCAATTGCTGCCTGTGTGTGGACTACCTGGCCTGATGACTCTTTTCTGTCCCCAGTCCACCTGGCTGAGCTGCTGCTCCAGTTTCAACTGTTCTGCCTGCAGCTATGGAACCCTGACCTGCTCACCGGATGTGCTACCTGTCCCAGGCCTGCTGTTTTCAACTCTCTAGAGACACCAGAGATACTCTGAATGATCGGCTATGAAAAGCCAACTGACATTTACTCCTGAGGTGCTGACCTGTTGCACCCTCAACAACCACTGTGCAATTATTATTATTTGACCCTGCTGGTCACCTATGAACATTTTGAACTTCTTGGCCATGTTCTGTTATAATCTCCACCCGGCACAGCCAGAAAAGGACTGGCCACCCCTCATAGCCTGGTTCCTCTCTAGGTTTCTTCCTAGGTTCTGGCCTTTCTTGGGAGTTTTTCCCAGCCACTGAGCTTCTACACCTGCATTGTTTGGGGTTTTAGGCTGGGTTTTTCTGTACAGCACTTTGAGATATCAGCTGATGTAAGAAGGGCTGTATAGATACATTTGATTTGTGTGTGTGTGTATGTAGCATGGGGGGGTTAGAAATAGTTTCAAGTCATATTGTGTGTATGAGTTTATACAGTTTAAATTCTACAGAAGCAACTAAGCTTTAGACTAACCTTCAACACATGACATACTGTATGTGCATTCTTAATGCATACTAACACACTCGTGACTGCTCAGTAAGAGATGTCTTCAGATGTACAATAACGATTCAGTAGGCGGTGTGCCAACGTGTATTTCTAAAACATGTTTTTATTCCAAGTGACTCAGGTCACAATTATCACTGTACACAACCATCCCCCATGGCCGGCTGGTGACCAAATAAAACACCTACACCCTCTAGTCTCCACATGCAGTTAGCTCCACTCCAGACGTTACAAAACACCCCCTGGTACAGGCAGTACACAGTACAAAAATAGTTGCAGCGCCATCCAATTATAATCTCATGGCAAAAAAATACACATTTGAGGTGTGGTCAAACCAGAGGTGTTGTTTGGCTAGGGTTTCAATGAACGTGTGTGCGTGTTAAGTCTCCAGGTGCCCCAATGCTGTTAAACATGGGTGCTCTCTTTTTGAGGATTTAGCATTGCAGAAGAACCCAGTAAGACAACCATGTAGGACCACTATGTACTCACAGTTATGGTGGCCTCGACCCAAATCAACTATAGCCCTAGACATTTCTTGAGGAACCATTATGGATATGAAGGAAGTGGATATTAACAAGTGTGTAGGGTGTAGTGCCATGGGGTTGATTTGGGACTGAAGGATTGTGTCCATAGATTAAATAGACATCCTCTATAGATGCACAATCAATGGTCACGTTCATTAGACAGAACACTCCCAAACGTTTTAGATGCGTTTCAGCCTGTTCCTTTGAACGTTTCCCGTGCACATATGTTCAGTTGAGCACCGTCTTCGCTTAAATAAAAATATATGTATCTCCTGTGTGGAGATGGCAAAGAAGATCACTGTCCATTCTACATGGATACACAGTTAATTTGCCTTGAAAAGGGTTATGGTTCGCCATGGACACAGCCATTTTTCTACCAATAATCTCCGGGCCATAGATGCATCCTCTATGGACAGGTTGTTTTTGCAGCTGCACAGTACCTGAAGAAGGCTTTACATCTCAGGAACCACAAGTATGCTATAGCAATCTTCTGAAATATGCAGCCACCGTGACAGCAAAGATAAACCTGGAATGTAGCCATTTTCTTTTTTCCACCCTAGTCTGTCATTTTGAAATTCTCCCTGGTTAAATAGATCAGTCATTTTGTCCCAAAGACAGTCACGTGTTGATCTTAAAGGACCAGGGTGTGTCAGTCTTGCATTTCACCTCCCGTTGACGTCGCCCTTTGACCTTTTCTGCTCCATGCTCAACCCTCTGGGTCTTCTTTTCCCAAGCTGCCTAGCTTTCTGTTCCCCTTATTCACTGTCCAATTGAGGCAGATAGCTTGGAATTAAAGTCTGGTTTGTTTATAGCGTCTTCTCTCATTCAAGTCCTCCCTGCCAACCTTTTCCCCCTCTTCTTTGTCCTCTGTCTCTTGCCCCACACCTTCTCTTCTCGGTCTCTCACTATCTCTCCAGGGTGTGGCGGCGGGTGGGTGTCACATGACGAGACAGCGGGACTTCTTGAGTTTGCGTCGGCGCTGCTGATACTCGCTCAGCTCCTGCAGGTAGCCTCGGGACGGCCAGCGCAGTCTCTCCACCTGTTCCCGCTCCTCCTCTGTCAACCGAGATGACAAAAACACAAGGTTGCCGTGATGATATCACCATGGCGACATGTCAACCTTTCGCTCTTGCACACAAACAGTGCCAGGATACATTTTTCTGTCATTGCCTAAACAAACATTTTCAATTAAGCCATCAAGCCGCCTAAGTGTTCTGCCTGATACCCCTGTGCTTACACCTGAGAACTGCACCAGTGTGAATGTGTAGTAGGCCTATTCTCTAGTCTTTATCTCTTCACTTGTGCCCTTCCAGACCCATCTATTTGACCTGATATATTGTGTGCGATGACATTGTTAATGGAAATAATCCTGTTGTAGATGCTACTAAACGTGGATTGTGTGCTTATTAACCAGTGTGTGTCTTCTAAATCTGTCATAACCAGGGACCTCATGGCTTGACAGGCATTAGGAAAGGTGAACGCCAATTTAGCGTCGTAGGTGTACAAGCCCTATTTACAAAATTGTTTTTTTACACGCTTTAGCAATCCACTATTCCACTACATCAGCTGTCATAATTATTCATTTAACGTGTAATATGTCCCTTTTCAGAATGTGTCCTCTACTTAATAATCTGTGCTATTAAAACTGACAGTATGTCTACTGAATGGGTTTACAGTTCACTTTATCATATGATAAATTATATACAAAAAAGCCATTAGCTTTCACAACAGCTTGCATCAGCCATAGCTTATAGTGACTGTCATGCAGGTCCAATTGCTCAGTTGGTCGACGCATAGGGCTTGCAACACCAGTTGTACTTAGTAAGTAGCTTTGACTTATTAATATGCCCTGTGATCTGCCCTATGGTTTCTCACCTGAGAGCTCCAGGAAGTCAGGCTTGTGGCTGAAGATTAGGTAGTTATTGGCTATGAAGTGGAGTAGCCATACATACAGCTGCTCTGCATTGTGGCACTGTGAGAGAGAGGGGAACAGTGACCACGTTTACATACTCATAGTATTCTTGATAGTAAGTAGCTCATATGCCGCTTCAGGTTTTATTTGGGATAAGCTTTTAACATGCACCTTTTGATATCCCACTCACGAGTATGCCTGAATCCATGAACCGAATATTCCAAACGTTTAAATGGCTTAGTTACTGAAGTATGGACACTGACTGTAGACTTATAACCTCTCATATGTACCGTAATATTAACTCCTGCAGAAGTATGCATTTCTTGCATTAAAATGATCGAACCAATGTTAATTTTGTCTCTATGATGAGTGGATAAATTATTTATTTCAGCATCTCATGAGAAAATGCAAATGTACTGTAACTTTTGTTACATTTGACACTTATGCAATAACAGTATTTCAACCGCATAAAATATGCACACCAGACCAACTGAAATCTTATCAGAAACGCGTGTTAAATCGTTTTCTCAGCTTTTCATTCTCTTAAAACCAGTCAAACTGATGACATTTTGCACAGGAATCTTTTCACTGTTTGAGTTATTGCGTTTTTCTCCCCAGTCCCTAAACGAAAGACAACTTTACCGTTGTTACATTGATATAATTCATTAGTAATCTAGTTAAGACAATATTCTGTGGAGCACTACTTTATGGCAACATGTTATAACAGAAGAGAAGATGCATGTATCTAACTATAGTTGACAAATAAATGGCCTACCAAATGTCGGGAATTATAAACAAAAACTTGTCTAAATTAGGGGTGAAAGTAGCAAGTAGGCTATATGGTCCAATACGGACGATCAGCCAAATTAATTATTATGGTGGATCAAACTACCCAGGTTACTTTAAGTTATTTGTTTCACAATCAGATGAAAACATCAACACACAACATCCATGACATGCAAAACGGACTCCGCAGACTGCGAAAAACAACAGTAAACAGGCTAAAATGTTTACATGCCATAGTATCAAGTCTAAAATCGGCATAGCCCAGGCTTCTTATCCAGGTTTCACATAACCGAGATTAACAAAATGTAGGGATATGATGTTTATATGCATCAACTCAAAAACAGAATAGTCGAGTATCCTGAATAACAATGGGTCATTGGTGCGCATGTAAATGTGGTATGTGTCAGCTGTTTGAGGAAATATGTACTGTCACTTAAAAGAGGGATATGGAGGTGGTAAGTCAGCTATGTTGTAGCTTTTAAAATAGAAACTGCAAGACAGAATACAACAATGACTTCCACATGGAAAATGTCATTTTCCAACCCTGTGAAATGTGCGTGCATGCATATGCTCTCCTTGCCTCAAGCTTTTTTAACCAATGACCTGAAAGCTGGATAGGTGACAGCACAATGGTAGAAACGCTTCACAGCTTAGGATACAAGTGGCTTTCACCAACCACATCCTCTCATGTTTGTGGTAAGGATTGTAAAATAAAAAATAAATAAAAATTACTAGCATTATTTAATAATTTCTCTCTTTATTGGCAGAGTTATAAACCTTGTTGAAACCTCAAGGGGTGCATCTCAATAGTCTGAAGTGTTTTCTCATTGTCTCATCTCTCTGGAAAGCACTGTGGAGGATGCTGCTGGAGAAGTTTGTCAGTGCAGATTAGGAACGGATACAAGCAGAGGAATATTATTTAGAACCATGGTCAGATGATAGACCCATGGTCTTCGTCAGGTTGTGAAGGAAAGGAGACCATTGAGGATTGTGGGAGCTAGCTACATACACAGAAGAGAGAACACATACACACTCTCTTGCTGAATACCAAATCCTTCCCTTAGGAAAGGGCTGTTCAATTCCGGTCCTGGAGGGCCAAAACACGTCTGGTTTTCATGCCCTCCTTCAAATCAGGGACTGATTCAGACCTGGGACACCAGGTGAGTGCAATTAACTACCAGTTAAAAATATGAACCAGAAGTGATTTGGCCCACCAGGACCGGACTTGAACAGCCCTGCTCTAGGCACTCCTGTATATCTGAATATGATTTTATGGTTGTGAGAATCTTCACCATATTGCTTCCACCGATCCAATGTTTTAAATATATAGGAGTGTGGAGTGGTTAAGGAGTAGGGGTCGATTTGGAATGGAGTCGGAAGTTCACACACTTAGGTTGGAGTCATTAAAACTCGTTTTACAACCACTCCACAAATTTCTTGTTAACAAACTATAGTTTTGGCAAGTCGGTTAGGACATCTACTTTGTGCATGACAAGTATTTTTTTCCAACAATTGTTTACAGACAGATTATTTCACTGTATCACAATTCCAGTGGGTCAGAAGTTTACATGCACTATGTTGACTGTGCCTTTAAACAGCTTGGAATCCAGAAAAGTATGTCATGGCTTTAGAAGCTTCTGATAGGCTAATTGACATAATTTGAGTCAATTGGAGGTCTACCTGTGGATGTATTTCAAGGCCTACCTTCAAACTCACTGCCTCTTTGCTTGTCATTATGGGAAAATCAAAGGAAATCAGCCAAGACCTCAGAAAAAAAAAATGATGACATCCACAAGTCTGGTTCATCCTTGGGAGCAATTTCCAAATACCTGAAGGTACCACGTTCATCTGTACAAACAATAGTACACAAGTATAAACACCATGGGACCACGCAGCCGGCATACCGTTCAGGAAGGAGATTCGTACTTTGATGCGAATAGTGCAAATCAATCCCAGAACAACAGCAAAGGATCTTGTGAAGATGCTCGAGGAAACAGGTACAAAAGTATCTATATCCACAGTAAAACAAGTCCTATATCGACATAACCTGAAAGGCCGCTCAGCAAGGAAGAAGCCACTGCTCCAAAACCGCCATAAAAAAGCCAGACTACGGTTTGCAATTGCACATGGGGACAAAGATCGTACTTTTTGGAGAAATGTCCTCTGGTCTGATGAAACAGAAATAGAACTGTTTGGCCATAATGACCATCATTATGTTTAGAGGAAAAATGGGGAGGCTTGCAAGATGAAGAACACCATCCCAACCGTGAAGCACAGCGGTGGCAGCATCATGTTGTGGTGGTGCTTTGCTGCAGGAGGGACTGGTGCACTTCACAAAATAGATGTCATCATGAGGTTGGAAAATGATGTTGATATATGGAAGCAACATCTCAAGACATCAGTCAGGAAGATAAAGCTTGGTCGCAAATGGGTCTTCCAAATGGACAATGACCCCAAGCATACTTCCAAAGTTGTTGCAAAATGGCTTAAGGACAACAAAGTCAAGGTATTGGCGTGGCCATCACAAAGCCCTGACCTCAATCCTATAAAACATTTGTGGGCAGAACCTAAATAGCGTGTGCGAGTAAGGAGGCCTACAAACCTGACTCAGTTATACCAGCTCTGTCAGAAGGAATGGGCCAAAATTCACCCAACTTATTGTGGGAAGCTTATGGAATGCTACCTGAAACATTTGACAAGTTAAACTATTTGAAGGCAATGGTACCAAATACTAATTGAGTGTATGTAAACTTCTGACCCTCTGGGAATGTGATGAAAGAAATAAAAGCTGAAATAAATAATTCTCTACTATTATTCTGATCCTAACTGACCTAAAACGGGATTTTTACTAGGATTAAATGTCAGTAATTGTGAAACTGAGTTTAAATGTCTAAGGTATATGTAAACTTCCGACTTCAACTGTATATCTCTCACACACACACGCACAAACCTTAGCTCTGCGAAGAAGGCGGATCACACTGATGCCGGTTGATGCCAGCTCTCGGCTAGGCATGCTCTGGAGGTAGGCGCATACACACACCTCACACAGGTGCTGCAGACGCTTCACCTGGTACATCTCTGCACAGACCAGCACGGCCATGGCCTGCAATACACTGGCTGGACACACACACACACAGTCAAACATACTGGAACCTCGTTTAGAAAATGTTCATACTCATGCATAAATTTGATTGTAAATTGTGGTTGAAATGCACACTTGTGATTTATAACACACACACGCCGCTGTACTGTCATATCACATTAACCAACTGGGAAACATATCAACCCCAAAATAACATCACAAACACACAAAATCCCTCCCCCTTCAAACAAATTGGCCTACATTACTATCCATCATATCGTAGTGTCACGGTGTCCACTCCAATTGCTCTTGATCTTCCCCCAGCCTGTCAATCATTTTGAGGGAGCTGTCAGTCAAATCCCTCTGGGGCTTATGAGATACTGTTAGTTCCATCTGAGAGTGTAAATCCACCGCCATTAATTTTCCCAGCCTGTACTGAGCAGCACTGAGGACCTGGGGCATGTTCACTGACAGGTTGCAGATAGAAATACATCTTTATCTTAAGTTCAGGATTCTGTTCTCCTGGGTTTGTAAGCTTTTGCTCCTGCCCTGCTGAATCACCTGCTTCTAGACAATCAACTGCTCATAATAATTACCTTAATTTTCTGAATCCAAGTGTTAGTTAGAGCAGGGTTTCACAAACTTGGTCCTGCGTCCCCTCTTGGGTGCACGTTTAATTGTTTTGCCCTAATACTACACAGCTGATTCAAATAACCAACTCATCAAGCTTGAAACACAGAGTGAGAGCAAGGCTGCAGCAAAATCCTGCATACTCCGTAGCTGTCCAGGAGGGTAAGCCACCCCTGGGCTGTGTGCGAAAACGTTTCTAGCCCTCAAATTCTTGCTTCATCCGTCCTTGTTTCCTCAATTACTCACACTCCCCTCATAGCACATTGGTGGAGAGGATCCACAGTCCCTCCCCCGGACCTCCTCTTCCAATGAAATTGGAAGTGAGGCGAGAAATTGAGGAAACAAGGGCAGGGGAAGAAAGAATTTGACAGCTACCGGTAGTAGCGTTTTCATACACAGCAGTCTAAAGTGAGTGGGCCCCGGCCTATAATGAGCCTGTTTTTGTTCCTGCACTGCAGTGGACCCACCAGGACAGCAGGTGTCAGTGTAAAGGTACTCCAGGAAGGAGAGGAAGGTGTCAGAGGAGACTCCGTGGATGGGCACCACCCGACTCCGTGCCTCCGCATACTTCCCGCTGAACATAGCCGCCATGACATCACAGCGGGCCACCAGGACCGCCCGGTGAGCCGGTAACACACTCCCTGAAACACAGTCTGTTTTTAAATGTAATCCTTATTTTGACAAACTTACTGAGAAATAGAATCCATTCTCCTTTATACAGTCTCCTTCACAGCAAGACCTTGGGGAGAAGTTGCTGGAGGAGAGAGGTTGAATGGCGGTTTTCGGTAACATGTTGCTAATCGTTTCCCTGACATACCCCAGTTGTAAGAGGGAAGGTTTTCACGATACCGCTGAGGATAATAGCTACAGCTATTTTTGGTTTCTTGTACTTTTCTGATGAGCTTCCACATTACAGCTTCACATCAGCCAATCATATCTACTGAATGATCTTCTCATACACAGTCTAGGTGCAAGGTGAATTTAATCTAAAACTGTCATAGTTATGAATTGATGCCTTTCAGGAATGGGTCATTTTAATTAACCCAGACCTTGTGACCGCTATAAAGCATGACATAATGGTTGTCTTGAAGTATCTTCCTTCTAATGACAGGCATTGTTACACTCATGAAAGTGCTCTCTATAGTTGGATGCAGCGCAGGTGAAGCAAAGTGGACATGTTGAAGTGTCAGGAGCAGAAAGAAAATGCATTTCATTATATGGGTTATTGTAGATGATTGCTAACGCACTTGGAGCTTGGCGTCACCATGCAATAGTTTCTCATTGTTAAAAAGAAAAATGTACAGTTGCTGCATCAAAGGCATTAAAAATGTGCACACACATCTGTAACATAATATCAGGAGATTTTTAACATTACTGAGTGTTTATACCCCCAAAAAGATACAGTAATTGCACAAAAATATATTTCTAAAGGACCTTCAAGCACTGTGGTTATTGTATAGCAAGTGCATGTCATACGAAGCACCCTGAATTATGTTGACGGCATTTTCTCTATTCGGTGCAATAATGAAATGGACTGGCTCCCTGAGAGCCCCAATGAAGGAATCAGCTAATCATGTTTAATAAAAAAAGGTGACCTGGCACTACATGTAATTGTCTGGGGTGTGTGAACTTGCCTTGCACCATAAAAATTACATCAGAGTAGAGAGGAGAATTGAAGAGGTTGACCAGAGACTGAGGACCAAGCTGGGCGGCCCGGGCGTTGGGCGTGTCCCGGGGACCCTACACACACACACAGCGTGGGTTAAGTCTGAGAATTCCGCCACTGTTAGTGTTTACAAGCATAAGTGCCATTTCATTCAGAGCTTCCACATCCAGCTCCCCAGTGGCATCAAAATAGCCTGTCTAACAGCCTGCCTCAGCAGCAGGTAACTCCACTGTCCCTGGCCTCACTGCCAAGACCGCCTCAATGGAGCTGGCTAATGCTGAAACAGACTGGCAGGCAGGCTCGCTTCCAGAGCAGTCTGCATATCAAACTCATGGCTTCATTATGCTGCATTTTGTTATAACATCGCATGGATCATTGATTTTCAGCTGCTTAGTCAATTCCACTGATGGTTTGAAACCAAACATATGAAATCCTCCTTGATAAGAACTAGTGCAAAAGTGACACTTCGTTTTTGATGGAATTGAAAAAGAATGAACTCAACCCTCATCACCAGATCTAATTATTACCCTGCATGTCACATCTCCTGATGTTAAGTCCCACATCACATTCCCTTGGCTCAATTTGAGAGTTTAACCTATCCCAAATGAATCATTTAGTGCACTGCTTTTGACCAGAGCCACATATTGTGTTATATCGGGGTTAGGGTGCGTGCATGCATTTGTATCTGTTCAAGCTTCTGGGTCACCTTGTCTCTGCCTAGGAAGGAGCGGATGCGGTCCATGAGTTGAGCCACGGCCAGAGAGTTGTTAAGCTTCTCCCCCATGGCCTCCTGGAGGTGTTCCCACTCCCACGCCCCTGGATCACACCAGAACCACAGGCACACAAACACTCATATATACCACAGAAACAGACAGACATATATAAATATATATACACACACACACAAGTTTGGGGTAACTTAGAAAATGTCCTTGTTTTTTAAAGAAAAGCACATTTTTTTGTCCATTAAAATAACATTAAATTGATCAGAAATATAGTATACAGAAATATAGTAGACATTGTTAATGTTGTAAATGACTATTGTAGCTGGAAACGGCAGATTTTCGTGGAATACCTACATAAGCGTAGAGGCCCATTATCAGCAACAATCCCTCCTGTGTTTCAATGGAAAGTTGTGTTAGCTAATCCAAGTTTACCATTTTAAAAGGCTAATTGATCATTAGAAAACTATTTTGCAATTATGTTAGCATATGTTAGCTGAAAATTGTTGTTTTGATTAAAGAAGAAATAAAACTGGCCTTCTTTAGACTAGTTGATTATCTGGAGCATCATCATTTGTGGGTTCGATTATAGGCTCAAAATGGTCAGAAACAAAGAACTCTCTTCCGAAACTCATCAGTCTATTCTTGTTCTGAGAAATGAAGGCTATTCCATGCAAGAAATTGCCAAGAAACTGGAGATCTCATACAACACTGTGTACTACTCCCTTCACAGAACAGCACAAACTGGCCCTAACCAGAATAGAAGAGGAGTGGGAGGCCCTGGTGCACAACTGAGCAAGACGACAAGTACATTAGTGTCTAGTTTGAGAAACAGACAAGTTCTCAACTGACAGCTTCATTAAATAGTACCCGCAAAACACCAGTCTCAACTTCAACAGTGAAGAGGCGACTCCGGGATGCTGGCCTTCTAAGCAGAGTTCCTCTGTCCAGTGTTCTTTTACCCATCTTAATCTTTTATTTTTATTGGCCAGTCTGAGATTTGGCTTTTTCTTTGCAACTCTGCCTAGAAGGCCAGCATCACGGAGTCGCCTCTTCACTGTTGACGTTGAGACTGATGTTTTGCGGGTAGTTATTCAATTCCATTCTGTTTCTCAAATATCCCCAATTTCTCTCACACACAGGTGTGCATGTGAGCGCACACACAAGCAATTCACAGAGATGCCATTTAGACAAATATATTTAGCTGCAGACACACATTAACACACACACACCGTATGCTCAGACAGTCACTCTTCCTCACATGTATGTAAAGGCATGAATCAGCCAGGTCGCAGCTTGCCAACTTGAGCACTACAGTAATCGCTTTCCATAATGAATGAGAAAAGCCACAGCCAACACACACACACAAATACACACAACTTCTCCCTCAACGTCAGCACGACAAAGAAGCTGATCGTGGACTACAGGAAACGGAGGGCTGAGCACACCCTCAATCACATCGACAGGGATTAAGTTGAGACGGTCGAGAGCTTCAAGTTCCTCGGTGTCCACATCACTAAGGACCTGTCATGATCCAAACACACCAACACAGTTGTGAAGAGGGCACGACAACACATCTTCCCCCTAAGGAGGCTGAAAAGATTTGGCATGAGCCCTCAGTTCTACAGCTGCAACATTGAGAGCATCTTGACTGGCTGTATCACCACTTGGTGTGGCAACTTCTCAGCATCGGACCGCAAGGTACTACAGAAGGTAGTATGTACGGCCCAGTACATCACTGGGGCCGAGCTCCCTGTCACCCAGGACCTCTATACCAGGCAGTGTCAGAGGAAGGGCTTAACATTTTTCAAAGATTCCAGCCACCCAAGTCAAAGCCTGTTCTCTCTGCCACCGCACGGCAAGCGGTACCGAAGCGCAAAGTCTGGGATCAAAAGGCTCCTGAACAGCTTCAACCCCAAGCCATCAAACTGCTGAGCAATTCATTAAATGGCTACTCAGACTTTCAGTTTTTCACTCCTATCTACAGGATCAAAAGTATGTGGACAGCTGCTCGTCGAACATCTCATTACAAAATCATGGGCATTAGTATGGAGTTGATCCTCCCTTTGCTGCTATAACAGCCTCCTCTCTTCTGGGAAGGCTTTCCACAAGATATTGCTGCGGGGACTTGCTTCCATTTAGCCACAAGGACATTAGTGAGGTTGGGCGACTAGACCTGGCTCACAGTCTGCGTTCCAATTCATCCCAAAGGTGTTCGATGGGGTCAAGGTCAAGACCTTGCTTTGTGCACGAGGGCATTGGCATGCTGAAACAGGAAAGGGCCTTCCCCAAACTGTTGCCACAAAGTTGGAAGCACAGAATCGTCTAGAATATCATTGTATGCTGTAGCGTTAAGATTTTCCTTCACTAAAACTAAGGGGCCTAGCCTGAACCATCAAAAACAGCCCCATACCATCATTCCTCCTCTACCAAACTTTACAGTTGACATCCAGGCAGGTAGAGTTCTCCTGGCATCCTGCCAAACCCAGATTAGTACGATGATACGATGGTGAAGCGTGATGCATCACTTCAGAGAACGGGTGTTCAATGATCCAGAGTCCAATGGCGGCTACATTTACACCACTCCAGCAGATGCCTGGCATTGCACATGGTGATCTTAGGCTTGTGTGCGGCTGCTCGGCCATGGAAACCCATCGAACAGGTCTTGTGCTGACGTTGCTGCCAGAGGAAGTTTGGAACTCAGTAGTGAGTGATACAACTGAGGACAGACAATTTTTACACGCTACGTGCTCCAGCACTCAGCGGTCCCATCCTGTGAGCTTGTGCGGCCTATCACTTTGTGGCTGAGCCGTTGTTGCTCCTAGACTTTTCCACTTCACAATAACAGCACTTACAGTTGACTGGGGCAGCCCTAACAGGGCATAAATTTGACAAACTGACCAGTCGGAAAGGTGGCATCCTATGACGGTACTATGTTGAAAGTCACTGAGCTCTTCAGTAAGGCCATTCTACTAACCGTGTTTGTCTATGGAGATTGCATGGCGGTGTGCTCAAGTTTATACACCAGTCAGCAACAGGTGTGGCTGAAATAGACAAATCCACTAATTTGAAGAGGTGTCCACGTACTTTTGTATATATAGTGTACATGTACATTGATTAAAGTACAATCACCTAATCTAACCTAAATGTACATACTACCTCAATCATTCACCCAACTACCTTGTACCCCAGTACACTGACTCGGTACCAGTGCTCCTTGTATACAGCCTGTATATAGCCTCGTTATTGTTATTTTATTGTGTATTTTGTTATTTTCTTTTTATCTATTTGATCATTTTATTTCTAACTGCATTGTTGGGAAAGTATACACTTGTTGTATTCGGCACTTGACAAATACAATTAGATTAGAAACACACAGAATGGAGACTGCAGATAGTCGTAGCAGTAGATTTCATACAGTGATGGTAAATTATCCATTATAAAAGAAGACAACATTATCTCACTTAGCTACAGCCTCGCTCTCTATCTCTGCTCCACGTGCTTATAGCGAACAGCACTTGAACCAGTAGTTTACCTCGGTAGAGGAACATGAGCGTCTCCCACAGGCACAGGCACAGCAGCGGGTCCTTTACCACCAGGCGTGATAGCCGTCCAGCCAGATGCCCATCAGGCCGCAACCCGTCCTCTTTGCCCAGACCCCCATCCCAGGTGGAGAGCAGTGATGGGGGTCCCCCGTCTCCCCGGCCGTCCCCCCGGCAAGCGCAACGCGAGATGGGCCTCTCCCTGGCCTTGGGCCCCAGCAACAGCTGTCTGAAGTAGGGGCTGACAGCACAGAGGACGGCGGCATGCCCCCAGCCCAGCTCCTTCCCAGAGTCCCCAGCGTAGAAGGCTACATCGGCAAACTGGACGCCGCGCTCCAACAGCCACTGTAGGTCCTGAGAGAAGCTGGACTCCTCCACTCGGATGGGGGGAAGACGTGCTGGATGGATGGATGGAGAGAGGGAGAGAAAGAGAGAGATTAGAGAGTTGGGCAAGGGGATGAGGGAAAAGCAGAGTATTAGGTGGAAGGTAAACAGAGACAGTGTTAAGGTAAATCAATGTCCTATTATAATCCTATTTATGCTTAATCCACGCTGCACCCCTGTGCACCTCATCACTTTTTTATTGCCACTCAGTTTTGGCCTGGTTTACAGGAAAGCTTCTCCAGGAATCAATGCACTTCATATTTAATGGATGTTGCACGACAGAGCGAGAGAGAGTTAAGTAGAGTTGGATGGGCCCCAGGCAAGCCAACCCATCCACCCACCTACTTTGGCAGTGCTGCCCGCTGTCAATCACCAAGTCAAAGTTCATCAGACATAGTGGCTAAATGGCAAGGCTGCTATATTTAGTATGTTTACTGTAGCTTATCCGTGTGCTCTGTACATGAACACAGATAGGTGTAGTATGTGTACTACACATTCACAGGAATGAAAGAATGAACAATATAGGGTGAGGGGCTGACTAACAGATCATTCTAAACTTTGATAAAGCAGTGAACATTTGTGTTCTATATTGAGAAAAGGAAGCAAATGTACACTCAGTTTGCTACAACCAAAATGTGATCATCTACTGAAGCTTAAGATACATCGACAAAGTTTCAACCAACATGATATGATCTTCGTCAGGTCACCTGTATAATGATGTATTTTCACTAACCTTCAGTCGAAGATCCCATTTGGGCAGGAAACTCCCTTCAGCTCCTCTGGCATGTTTGGATATGCGCAATTACTCTCTTTTCATAATTCCTAATTAATCTCATGAGCCTAAATAGTCCTGATATTCTCATCTCAGATCTCACAGACCTTGAATCTATGCAAAATAAATCCCCCAAAAGTAAGGTATCATTTAGATTGGTCCAGCTGTAGAAATGTTGTAATTTGACTATTCTGTGTCTACTATACATTTGGTTAAAACACCCAACTATGTAAGTGATTGGTTACAATGTAGTCACATACAGTCGGGTGAATATCAGAAGAAAAAATATATGTATAATTCAAAACATCTAGTAGCATGTTTATAACAACAGTAGCATGTGCAGGGAGAACAAGAACGGGTTGAGAATTAAACCCTGAGGAACACCACAAGTAAAGTTGATATAATAGAAAGGGTTGAGAATTATACCCTGAGGAACACCACAAGTAAAGTTGATATAACATACGCATAGAACTGATTTAAAGGTGACCTATTCTAGTATTACAGTCTCTCTCTCACCTGGTTGTTCCAGATGAGGGGGGCGGGGCTCATTCAGCTTGTTGCCACGCCTCTTTTCTGGACGGTCGTTGGCCTTCTGCTTCAAACATTGAATCATGAAGTACTCCAGCTGAATACATATACAAACACACCCTAGTGAGTATAAACATACACACCAAAATAAAATTGTAACACAATTAATTTTATAATCACACTGCATCCAGTCCCATTCTTATCTCCACTATGGCCAATAACATAATACTCTGCCATCTACATCAGGGATGAGGAAATTCAGTCCTCGGGGGCCGGAGTCGTGTGACACTGTTTCCCGACCCCTAGCAAACACAGCTAATTGCATTCTATACTGAAGATCATATGATTAGTTGATTAATGGAGTTAGCTGGGGCTGGGGTTAGGGTTACACCAGTCATAAATCACACCATCAAACAATGATCATTTCATAACTGGCAGATGCCGACACTCACCACACTGCCAAAGTAGCGGCTCACAAAGACATGGTTGAGGGAGGGTAACTCCAGATAAGTGGCCCCCAGGTCCCTAGAGAGCTGCAGGCCCTCGCTGTGTGGGACACAGCTGCTCCAGTCTGATGCACATAGGGGGCATGTGCAGGGGGGGCCCTCATCTAGACAGTGAGAGGACAGGAGAGGTGAGTGAGACAGGATGAAATGTACCTCTAAATGTCCACCACATGAGGCTGCTGAGGGGAGAACAGCTCATAATAATGGCCGGAACAAAGTGCCGGAACAAAGTGAATGGAATAACATCAAACACATGGAAACTATGTGTTAGATGAAATTTGATACCATTTCACAAATTCCGCTCCAGCCATTACTACAAGCCCGTCCTCCCCAATTAAGGTGCCACCAACTTCCTGGGATGTACACACACTCAGTGCTCAAAAACACGGTACCACCCACAAAACCGCCTGCAGAAAATCTCACGATTATATTTTATCCATCATAGATATAAGCACATACTGACATTCAGATGGATTTACAATTTACAATAGGCATACCCTGCATATACATAATTCAGCCTACATGCAGAGAGACAAAGTCAGAGCGAGAATATAAAGGAAAAAATTACACATCTATCAGCATCCTAAATGTGTACTTGTAACCACAGCAGTGTTCTAGAATATTGGACCGTTCATACTTTTCAAATTCTCAGTGGGGTGTAGCAATTTCTCCAACAGTCACCCCATTCAAATTAATAGAGGACACGTACGCAGAGCCGCGTTGGTTGGGATTTTTGGGGAGGGGTGCGTTTTGGGCTTTTGCGTCCCTTGCGGATGGTGGACTCAGAGCCACGCGGCTATGTCACAATGGGAAGCCGGATTATCGCATCTCTGCGTCTGTGGACTCTGGATTACATTTAAGAGGGAAATGTAGGGAGAAGTAAAAAGACGTGGTGAAGGAGCCAGAGAGCGAGACATAGTGGGGCGGTCTGCTCAGTGCCAAATGCAAGGAATAAATCACTGCTAATAAAACTGCAGGCATAGAGTGAAAGGTAGACACTGTCTGTTGTGCGTTTGTGTGTGTGTGTGTGTGTGTGTGTGCGTGTGTGCTGCAATGATTTTGCCCTAAGTCACCTAACCAAGGCAACAGGAAACAACTGCATGCAGCTGTCATCCGCCACATTCATTTGGGGATAGCTTTAGCACAGACAATAAAGCAGCGACAAAACAATACAAAAACAGGGTGTCAGATCCACCACCATCCCACAAGCCCCCTCTCTCACCACCAAAGAGTTATCAAATACTATTATCATCTTGCAATGAAGCTCTGGCAAGATCTTAAAACATCTCACCAAGCTAAAAATAACCCATCATGAATGTGGCGTATTCATTTACACCACTGAAATAAAAAAGATGGGGACACAGAAGCATAGACATTAAAGTGGGCATGATGGTTAATACTTTGCTAGTTTAACACCACTGACCTGGGTAATACCAGGTGTCACTGTACCACTCAATGTGTGTGTGTCAGGGTTTGGACTTTGCCTACTTCTTTCTTGCACCAGATTATGCTTGGTTTGTTTGTTGTTTAAACCACGAAGACACATTACTTAGATACAAAAGCCTGAAGGCTGTTTGAGATTTAATCATAAAATGAGAATCATCCTCTTAACTGAAAAGACAAATCCACTCCTTCAGCCATTTCCTCTGCTCCTACAGTATGTAATGTAGCCATATTTTCAAAATACACAAAATGCTATAGATTATATTTTTGGATGATATTAGTTTAGTTTCAGTTTATTGCATCGTAACAGAGTTATGTCAGATGGCATTAACATGGTTGGAAGCAATAACCTATTATGACTGGTGTGAGAGGCCTCATATCCAGTCAATGTCGTGTTTCTAAAAGTGCTGTGAGGGAACCATTGACTGCAATGGATTGTAAGACTGCTGAACAAAACTTCCCCACTTGACTCATTATACAAAATGTCATCTTTATTTAACCAGGCAGGTTAATAAAGACAATGGCAACCTGGCATGTGGTAAGTACATGGCAGTGGAGGATCCTCAGATGAGGAAGGGGAGGACCATCCTCCTCAGTGAATTTAATAAAAATAAACATGTTAAAACATTTAAAAACTTTTTAGATAAAACTATACTAAATATAATCACGTCACCAAATAATAGATTAAAACACACTATTTTCCAAATAAGGTCTGCAGTAGCCTCAACAGCCCTCTACAGGGTAGCACCATGGTGTAGCCGGAGGACAGATAGCTTCTGTCCTCCTCTGAGTGCATTGACTTCAATACAAAACCTAGGAGGCTCACGGTTCTCACACCCTGCCATGGACTTACACTGTAATTATGATAACTTCCGGAGGACATCCTCCAACCTATCAGAGCTCTTGCAGCATGAACTGACATGTTGTCCACCCAATCAAAGGATCAGGGAATTAATCTAGTACTGAAAGCATAAACTACAGCCAACTAGCACTGCAGTGCATTAAATGTGGTGAGTAGTTGACTCAAAGGGAGAAAAATAAAATAGTTGTGCAGTTTTTAACATTGATTTATTCCTAAATGAAGGAGAAGCAAGAGAGAGAGAGTGTGTCACTTTTTCAGTTTCACTCCCAAAAGATAGAATTTGTAGATAGTTGACCCTCTTTCTGGGACTCACCCACAAACAGGACCAAGCCTGGCCTGCTGAGGAGTGACGGACTCCATCCTAGCTGGAGGGGTGCTCTCATCTTATCTACCAACATAGACAGGGCTCTAACTCCTCTAATCCTGCTAGCTAATTTAGCCTACAAAAACACCCTGCTCAAACAGAGGGATGCTATGTTAGCTAGCTGGCTATGACTATCCAACACAACACTGGAACTGTTCCAAGTCAAGGTAAGCTTTTGGTTTAACAAATTTATTGCCACCGGGGCCTGCCGGTGTAACTGGTTACTGACTGTACACTGTAACGTTACTGCATGATTGTAGTGAGTTCACTTACGTGTTAGTTCTATTAGCCTAGCTGACTATGACGTTACTTTAGCTAATATGGTGACAACGACAACTTGCAGACTTGTTTACATGTTGCTGTGCATTTTGTTGCCAACCTTACTTTGCTACCTGACAACTTTACGGTTTTTACTTTTTAATTACCGTTTATATTTTGGGTTTTTCCCTCACTCAACTTTTTTTAATTCAACTTTTTCACTCCGGACGCTTTATCTGGATGTGGTTCGTCAAGACCTCCAACAGCCGAAGCTAAGTAGTAACATTAACATGATGCCTTCTAATCGCAGTCGCTGTACTCATAATATACAGGAGAACGATCGCCTTACGGCGAGGATAGCTGTGCTACAAGCCCAGCTTCAGACGCAATTGTTAGGCAAGGGTCATTTCAGTGTAGGAAAGGATGAAACAGCTTCTGTGCCACCAGTAAGTACAGATAGTAACGTTAGTATAACTCCCATCGCACGGTCCCCGCAGCCGGACAACTTTCTCATGGTTTCTGGAGAGAAATGCTGTAGGAATGCTCAACCGGTGTCGTTCATTCAGCCGTCAGAAACTTTCAACCGGTTTTCCCCATTAAGCAGCGAGTCGGAGTCAGAGGCCGAGCCTTCTCTTGTCTCTACTCCTCCCGTTACGGGGTCTGAGACGCCGAAGCTTCCCACCATTAGCTCTGACAAATTGAAAACCCTAGTCATTGGCGACTCCATTACCCGCAGTATTAGACTTAAAACGAATCATCCAGCGATCATACGCTGTTTACCAGGGGGCAGGGCTACCGACGTTAAGGCTAATCTGAAGATGGTGCTGGCTAAAGCTAAAACTGCCGAGATATTGTTATCCACGTCGGCTCCAACGATGTTAGGATGAAACAGTCAGAGGTCACCAAGTGCAACATAGCTTCAGGGTGTAAATCAGCTAAAAAGATGTGTCGGCATCAAGTAATTGTCTCTGGACCCCTCCCAGTTAGGGGGAGTGATGAGCTCTACAGCAGAGTCTCACAACTCAATCGCTGGTTGAAAACTGTTTTCTGCCCCTCCCAAAAGATAGAATTTGTAGATAATTGGCCCTCTTTCTGGGACTCACCCACAAACAGGACCAAGCCTGGCCTGCTGAGGAGTGACGGACTCCATCCTAGCTGGAGGGGTGCTCTCATTTTATCTACCAACATAGACAGGGCTCTAACTCCTCTAGCTCCACAATTAAATAGGGTGCAGGCCAGGCAGCAGGCTGTTAGCCAGCCTGCCAGCTTAGTGGAGTCTGCCACTAGCACAGTCAGTGTAGTCAGCTCAGCTATCCCCATTGAGACCGTGTCTGTGCCTCGACCTGGGTTGGGCAAAACTAAACATGGCGGTGTTCGCCCTAGCAATCTCATTAGGATATAGACCTCCTCCATTTCTGTCATTATTGAAAGAGATCGTGATACCTCACATCTCAAAATAGGCAATTAGGCAATTATAGACAATGAAATAATCACTTATCATAATCTTGATGTGATTGGCCTGACTGAAACATGGCTTAAACCGGATTAATTTACTGTGTTAAATGAGGCCTCACCTCCTGGTTACACTAGTGACCATATCCCCCGTGCATCCCGCAAAGGCGGAGGTGTTGCTAACATTTACTATAGCAAATTTCAATTTACAAAAAAAAAAAATCATGTTTTCGTCTTTTGAGCTTCTAGTCATGAAATCTATGCAGCCTACTCGATCACTTTTTTATAGCTACTGTTTACAGGCCTCCTGGACCATATACAGCTTTCCTCATTGAGTTCCCTGAATTCCTATCGGACCTTGTAGTCATAGCAGATAATATTCCAATTTTTGGTGACTTTAATATTCACATGGAAAAATCCACAGACCCTCTCCACAGACCCTCTCCAAAAGGCATCGACTCAGTGGGTTTTGTCCAACATGTCTCTGGACCCACTCACTGTCACAGTCATACGCTGGACCTAGTTTTGTCCCATGGAATAAATGTTGTGGATCTTAATGTTTTTGCTCATAATCCTGGACTATCGGACCACCATTTTATTATGTTTGCAATTGCAACAAATAATCTGCTCAGACCCCAACCAAGGATCATCAAAAGTCGTGCTATAAATTCACAGACAACACAAAGATTCCTTGATGTCCTTCCAGATTCCCTCTGTCTACCCAAGGACGCCAGAGGACAAAAATCAGTTAACCACCTAACTGAGGAACTCAATTTAACCTTGCGCAATATCCTAGATGCAGTTGCACCCCTAAAAACTAAAAACATTTCTCATAAGAAACTAGCTCCCTGGTACACAGAAAATACCCGAGCTCTGAAGCAAGCTTCCAGAAAATTGGAACGGCAATGGCGCCACACCAAACTGGAAGTCTTCCGACTAGCTTGGAAAGACAGTACCGTGCAGTACCGAAGAGCCCTTACTGCTGCTCGATCATCCTATTTTTCTAACTTAATTGAGGAAAATAAGAACAATCCGAAATTCCTTTTTGATACTGTCGCAAAGCTAACTAAAAAGCAGCATTCCCCAAGAGAGAATGGCTTTCACTTCAGCAGTAATAAATTCATGAACTTCTTTGAGGAAAAGTTCATGATTATTAGAAAGCAAATTACAGACTCCTCTTTAAATCTGTGTATTCCTTCAAAGCTCAGTTGTCCTGAGTCTACACAACTCTGCCAGGACCTAGGATCAAGAGAGACACTCAAGTGTTTTAGTACTATATCTCTTGACACAATGATGAAAATAATCATGGCCTCTAAATCTTCAAGCTGCATACTGGACCCTATTCCAACTAAACTACTGAAAGAGCTGCGTCCTGTGCTTGGCCCTCCTATGTTGAACATAATAAACGGCTCTCTATCCACAAGATGTGTACCAAACTCACTAAAAGTGGCAGTAATAAAGCCTCTCTTGAAAAAGCCAAACCTTGACCCAGAAAATATCAAAAACTATCGACCTATATCGAATCTTCCATTCCTCTCAAAAATTTTAGAAAAGGCTGTTGCGCAGCAACTCACTGCCTTCCTGAAGACAAACAATGTATACAAAATGCTTCAGTCTGGTTTTAGACCCCATCATAGCACTGAGACTGCACTTGTGAAGGTGGTAAATGACCTTTTAATGGCATCAGACCGAGGCTCTGCATCTGTCCTCGTGCTCCTAGACCTTAGTGTTGCTTTTGATACCATCGATTACCACATTCTTTTGGAGAGATTGGAAACCCAAATTGGTCTACACGGACAAGTTCTGGCCTGGTTTAGATCTTATCTGTCGGAATGATATCAGTTTGTCTCTGTGAATGGTTTGTCCTCTGACAAATCAACTGTACATTTTGGTGTTCCTCAAGGTTCCGTTTTAGGACCACCATTATTTTCAATATATATTTTACCTCTTGGGGATGCCATTCGAAAACATAATGTTAACTTTCACTGCTATGCAGATGACACACAGCTGTACATTTCAATGAAACATGGTGAAGCCCCAAAATTGTCCTTGCTAGAAGCCTGTGTTTCAGACATAAGGAAGTGGATGGCTGCAAACTTCCTATTTCTAAACTCGGACAAAACAGAGATGCTTGTTCTAGGTCCCAAGAAACAAAGAGATCTTCTGTTGATACTGACAATTAATCTTAATGGTTGTACAGTCGTCTTAAATAAAACTGTGAAGGACCTCGGCGTTACTCTGATCTCTCTTTTGACGAACATATCAAGACTGTTTAAAGGACAGCTTTTTCCATCTACCAAACGTTGCAAAAATCAGAAACTTTCTGTCCAAAAATGATGCAGAAAAATGTATCCATGCTTTTGTTACTTCTAGGTTAGACTACTGCAATGCTCTACTTTCCGGCTACCCGGATAAAGCACTAAATAAACTTCAGTTAGTGCTAAATACGGCTGCTAGAATCCTGACTAGAGCCAAAAAAAATATCATATTACTCCAGTGCTAGCGTCCCTACACTGGCTTCCTGTCAAGGCAAGGGCTGATTTCAAGGTTTTACTGCTAACCTACAAATCATTACATGGGCTTGCTCCTACCTATTTCTCTGATTTGGTCCTGCTGTACATACCTACACGTACGCTATGGTCACAAGATGCAGGCCTCCTAATTGTCCCTAGAATTTCTACGCAAACAGCTGGAGGCAGGGCTTTCTGCTATAGAGCTCCATTTTTATGGAATGGTCTGCCTATCCATGTGAGAGACGCAAACTCGGTCTCAACCTTTAAGTCTTTACTGAAGACTCATCTCTTCAGTGGGTCATATGATTGCGTGTAGTCTGGTCCAGGAGTGTGAAGGTGAACGGAAAGGCTCTGGAGCAACGAACCACCCTTGCTGTCTCTGCCTGGCCGGTTCCCCTCTTTCCACTGGGATTCTCTGCCTCTAACCCTATTACAGGGGCTGAGTCACTGACTTACTGGTGCTCTTTCATGCCGTCCCTAGGAGGGGTGCGTCACTTGAGTGGGTTGAGTCACTGACGTGATCTTCCTGTCTGGGTTGGCGCCCCCCCTTGGGTTGTGCCGTGGCGGAGATCTTTGTGGGCTATACTCGGCCTTGTCTCAGGATGGTAAGTTGGTGGTTGAAGATATCCCTCTAGTGGTGTGGGGGCTGTGCTTTGGCAAAGTGGGTGGGGTTATATCCTTCCTGTTTGGCCCTGTCCGGGGGTATCATCGGATGGGGCCACAGTGTCTCCTGACCCCTCCTGTCTCAGCCGCCAGTATTTATGCTGCAGTAGTTTGTGTCGGGGGTCTAGGGTCAGTTTGTTATATCTGGAGTACTTATCCTGTCTTATCTGGTGTCCTGTGTAAATTTAAGTATGCTCACTCTAATTCTTTCTCTCTGAGGATGCCTCAGGACTACCTGGCATGATGACTCCTTGCTGTCCCCAGTCCAACTGGCCGTGCTGCTGCTCCAGTTTCAACTGTTCTGCCTGCGGCTATGGAATCCTGACCTGTTCACCGGACGTGCTACCTGTCCCAGACCTATTATTTGACCATGCTGGTAATTTATGAACATTTGAACATCTTGGCCATGTTCTGTTATAATCTCCACCCGGCACAGCCAGAAGAGGAATGGCCACCCCTCATAGCCTGGTTCCTCTCTAGGTTTCTTCCTAGGTTTTGGCCTTTCTAGGGAGTTTTTCCTAGCCAACCTGCTTCAACACCTGCATTGCTTGCTGTTTGGGTTTTTTGGCTGGGTTTCTGTACAGCACTTTGAGATATCAGCTGATGTACGAAGGGCTATATAAATACATTTTATTTGATCTAGGCTGTGTGTAGCAGGTTTTGCTTGGAAAGGTTTTTTCGCCTGGTCCCATAAAGCTGATGTGTTGTGCATTGAAGTCCACAGGCGATGGAAAGAGGTGAAAGGAGGAGAGTGCATAATGTAGACGCAAGAATGGATACAATGTGGATTCTATGAAACTGAACTGTGTGTGCGTGTGATCAGGGGTGTATTCATTCCACCAATTCTGTTGAAAAACGTTTCTTCAACAGAAGCAAACGGCACAAAACGGGGATAAACATACCTGAATTTCTCCAATAGAAACTCTTGTTTGCAACTGTAGGGCTAATGATTACACCCTAGATTAGCTAGATGAAGGCAAGAGTGTGCAAGGCGGTATTGAATGTCCCTGTCTGTCCATGTTTCACGGTTTGTCACCTCAAATGTGTCTCTCAACCTGTGTGGAACTACGTTGAAAACTTTCATTCATAGGCTAGGTTGTAGCAACCTCATGATGTGTATAGGGAATATTTGATGTAGTGTAGTAGCCTAAACCTATCGCTGTTACATTTAACTGGGTGAATGGAATATAAATGACAGTCATCCAATATGCTGTAATAGACATAAGGCCATGCTCATAAAAAATGTAAAAATTCCTCCCTCATCTGAAACGGCACTGACCGTCACTGGTACACGGCAATACAAAATATAGCACAAGAACACAACAGGACAAAATGGTGTTGTGGTCGAGGATAGACCAATGTTATCTCACCGTTTAGGCGGGCGCCCACAGCAACCAGAATAACAGGCATGCCCCAGTGGTGTAGGAGGGGGCGAAGTCTAGGGGCGTATCCGTTGCGCACTTGCTGGAAGGCCAGCTTGTCGTTGACCGAGTACTTGATAACCAGGATGTCAGCCTGTTCTAGAACGCTCCGCACGCCGGCCCAGTCACTGTCCAACAGATCCTGTCCACACACACACCAATCTCATTAGTCATGCATGAACATTATAAGGGCCATTTCCAGGACCCATCCTGGACTAAAAAGAAATGCAAATTGAGACTTGCAATCAGTCTCCATCAGACCTGGGTTCAAATATTTTGGAAATAATTTAAATTTCCTTAGTTGTGCTTGATTCAGCTTGCCTGTCTTAAAGGAACCAATAGAGTGGCTTCAAAAAATTATACCCCACCCATCTGATACTCCAGGCAGGCTAAAGCCAACGCCCACATATTTAAGAGATTTCAAATAGAATTTGAACCCAGGTCTGGCCTAAACCAAACAGGCCCCAAAGGTTTTATACCGGAAAAAGATTTAAAATAGTAACAGTAGCTGTGGTATGCTTAATTACATGCTATCTCATCTACGCCCTCAGAGAAGAAGTGGTTAGATTTGTTCCGCTGCCTCTGCTAAAAACGGTTTTGGAATTCAAAATGCGGTCACATCTCAAGAGCACGCGTCACAATCAAGCCAGCCGGGTAAACAAACATCAACAGTGGCTGGCAGAATGACTCACTAACTCCTTTATGATGACAATGGTCTTGTGATAAAACAAAGGCCTTTCTTCCCTGCCTGCTTATTGGACTGGCTTGGCTTGGCCCCTGATAACCTCCGTCTGTCTCCACTAATCAAATCTATCCTGAAAGGGAAAAGATTAGCCACCGTTGTGGAGAAGACAAAGCTCTCCCTATTTCCAGCCATTCTACACATTTTGTCATGGGATGCAGAGAAAATGTTGCAGTTTTAAAACATTTTCTTGCAATTCTATACATTTTACCATGTCTAACGTGTACTCGTGATATTTGAGTGACTTGAACATTACTACAAAATATATGGGCTAAAAAACCTAGCTACAAAACATAGCTGACAATGCCTAGTTGATCTGGACATTTTTGACAAGTTATAAATAGCTCTCTAGGTGCTTCATTCTATAGCTAGAGGACTCCTGATATCTCTAGGATACATCTCCAGGAGTGATAAGTATATTTTTTGTCTTTATCTGTTGTTGTTTAGTACTGTATTTTTGTTTGCAAGGGCCAACTACTTTAAGTGCTGCCTGACTTCATAGTAGCCTACTTGGTGTGTGAACTGCTGACCGCTCATAACATCAACCAGGAATAAGGTGCAGGGCAATTTGTGACTTGTTTTGGTAATCAGTTGCTGTATTGGAGGGGGAGTGGTTTCTCCTCTCCTAGGCAATCATCAATTAATACTGGGAGCTTTGCTCTTCACCTCTGCTAGATAATTAGCAATTAGTGTTAGTACTTCAGTCTCCCCTGGTTGCTCAGCAGCAGCTGTAAGACCGTCTGAAAAACAAAGACTGCTCTGTGAAGTTATTCAAGGAAGGAAAGAGAGGAAGGCTCCACACCACTCTCTCACTTATCTTGCCTACTCCCTAGTTACACTACATGACAAAAAGTATGTGGACACCTGCTCGTCGAACATCTCATTCCAAAATCATGGGCCTTAATATGGAGGCATGGCTGAGTCAAATAGGAATCCTGACTTAATGAAGTGGTGATTAAAGAGCTCAGCCATGTGCTTTTTGTCAGTAACAGCCACATCATCAACATTAAGGGACATGGGCAGCTGTGAGGAGGAGGGTTTATTATCCAGGTCATTAACCGTTTTCAAGAACTTCTTGAGGTTAGACTCACAGAGAGAGAACTGCTCCTTCAAGTAACTAACTTTGGCCTTCCGTATAGCCTGAGTGCACTTATTTCTAATTTGCCTGAACGATAGTCAGTCAGCCTGAGTATGCATGCACCGAACCTTTCACCAAATGCAATTCTTGAAGTGGAGAACTCTGCAAAATCACGGTTTAACTAGTTTTTAATTCTCATTTTCTTTATGGTGGCGTATTTGTTAACAATACCACTGAAAATATCAAATGCCATTGTCAGTAACAACCTCTCTACTGCCAATGTTTGTCTATGGAGATTGCATTGTTGTGTGCTAAACTTTATACCCGTCAGCATTGTTTGTGGCTGAAATAGTTGAATCCACTAATTTGAAGGGTGTCCAAATACTTTTGTATATATAGTGTATTTTCTGATGATTTCCTTTGGTTCTTTTGTAGCTTTGTCAACTGTATGTGTTTTCTCTATACCCTGTTTGCTCCTCTCCCTGCAGGCTTTACAGACACTCCCCAGCCCTTGGCTGCAACCCTTCAATACTGAAAGTGGAGTGAAGACAATAACACATAACACAATAACACATATGGCATCATGTAGTAACCAAAAAAGTGTTAAACAAATATATTTTATGGGGCACTCTGTTCACAGCGTTGACATCAGCACACCGCTCACCCCCACACAACGCCATACACGTGGTCTGCGGTTGTGAGCCGAGCTGGATGTACTGACAAGTTCTCTAAAACAACGTTGGAGGCGGTTTATGGTAGAGAAAATTACATTAATTTCTCTGGCAACAGCTCTGGTGGACATTCCTGCAGTCAGCATGCCAATTGCACACTCCCTCAAAACATCTGTGGCATTGTGTTGTGTGACAAAACTGCACATTTTGTGCACCTGTGTAATGATCATTCTGTTTAATCAGCTTCTTGATATGCCACACCTGTCAGGTGGATGGATTATCTTGGCAAAGGAGAAATGCTCACTAACAAGGATGTAAACAAATGTATGCACAACCTATGAGAGAAATAAGCTTTTTGTGCATATGGGACATTTCTGGGGTCTTTTATTTCACCTCATGAAACATGGGACCAACACTTTACATGTTGCGTTTATATTTTTGTTCCGTGTCATTTAGTGTAGCCTATGCGCACAACCCATGTGAAATTCCAGGTCTCTGGCCGTATTTGGAACTGCCGATCTGCAGTCAAGAACACAGAGTTCATCTCAGCCTATGCTACCCAGTCCCTTGACTTTTTTGCCCTGACAGAACCCCAGAGAACAATGCTACTCCAGCTGCTCTCTCTTCATCTGACTACGTTTTCTCTCATAGACCAAGAGCATCAGGTCGTCGCGGTGGTGGCACAGGGCTACTAATTTGTCCTAAGTGGAGATTTTGTCTTTTCTTCCTCTTTTACCTGTCAATCTACTCATTTGAATTCCATACTGTCACTTGTCTACTCAAGCATAACATTGTTATCATCTATCGCCCATCAGGTGCCCTTGGAGAGTCCCTCAATGAGCTTGACACCTTGATAAGCTAATTTCCTGACGATGGCTCACCACTCTTCGTACTTGGAGACTTCAACCTCCTGACATTTCCAGATCTCTCTATTCCCCTCCTTACCTCTTTTGACCTCACCCTTTCCCAGTCCCCTCCAATTCACAAGGCAGGCAATACGCTTGACCTCATCTTTACTAGAGTCTGTTCTCCTACTAATGTCACTGCAACCCCCTTCCAGGTCTCTGATCACTACTTTCTTTCCATTTCTGTCTCCCTTTCTCCAACCCTAGCCACTCAGCCCCTACCCAGATGGTCATGCGCCGTCGTAATCTTCGCTCTCTATCTCCCACTACTCTCTACTCTTCTATCATCTCTCCCTTCTGCTAAATCCTTCTCCCTCCTTTCTCCGGATTCTGTCTCTTCAACCGTACTCTCCTCCCTTTCTGCATCCTATGAGTGACTCGCACTGCCCCCTTTCCTCAAGGCCGGCTTGGCCCTCCCCTCCTGCTCCATGGCTGAGTGACTCATTGCGAACTTACAGAACAAGGCTGCGGGCATCTGAGCGAAAATGGAGGTAAACTAAACTTCCGGAGGACCTATCATCTTTTCACTTCCTCCTCTCTACCTTCTCTTCCTCTGTATCTGCTGCTAAAGCCACTTTCTATCACTCTAAATGTCAAGGTTCTTCCTCTAACCCTAGGAAACTATTTTCCACCTTCTCAAACCTTCTTAATCCTCCACCCCCCCCCCCTTCCTCCCTCTCTGAGGACAACTTTATCAACCACTTTGAAAAAAAGGTTGACGACATCTGCTCCTCATTCACTCAGCCTATTGAGTCCACAGGTCCCACTGACACAGAACTACCGTACGCCTTGACTTCTTTCTGCCCTCTCTCTCCAGACAAAATCCTATGACTAGTGAGGTCTGGCCGCCCAACAACCTGCCAGATTGACCCCATCCCCTCCTCCCTTCTCCAAACCATCTCTGGAGATCTTCTCACTTCCCTCATCAACTCATCCCTGACCACTGGCTGCATCCCCTCTCATTTCAAAATGGACCATGTCTCTCTCCTCTTCAAGGAACCAACACTCGACTCATCTGACGTCAGAAACTATAGACCTGTATCCCTTATTTATTTTTTTACTTTATTTTATTTTATTTTACTTTATAAACATACAATATACTTGCAGTGAAGCCCCTCAACAACTACACCACAGCAGTCATCCAACAGACTCCCATTTAGAGTGACACACAGAAGCATCCAGGGTCAATGCCCTGCTCAAGGGCACATTGACAGTTCTCCCACCAGGCCACAAAACTTGAGCCCAAACCCTCCAAGATCCCCCCACAGTTCCCCAATAGATGTCCCTCAACCATCCGAGACCCCTCCCACAGTCCCCCCCCCAAGAAGAAAATAAATAAAATAAATTCCATTCCCCACCCCAAGAACCCCTCAATGCACCAACAACCAAGAAAATTAACCAAAGAGAAAAAGAAAACGGCAGAAGAAAAACAGCAATCAACAATGCAAAAACATAAATATAAACAAAGGACATCAAGGACAACTAAAATCATAACAGCGATGCCAACTGTATATGTTTGAATGCATGTCTGGCACTATTACATGTGTGTGTGTGTTCGTGTATGTGTGTATTTGAATGAGAGTGTGTGTATATGCATGTGTACAAACACCTGCACGGCATCAGCCTCAGGCAAACCGGCATTAGCTGTTAAAACAATGCCCCTCAATGTCATTCAAGCTTACTTTTTACTATGTTTTATTTTGACTTTATTTTTGACTTTTATCTTTCACCATCATTCACAGCAACTCCACTCCCACTTGTCTCTAATTCCACCCACATCCCAACCCTCAGCCCATCCCACCTATCTCTGCTGGCCACCCTCTTCGGATTTCTACGGAACATATCTTCCAACTGTGCTGTGATGTTTAACGTACAATTTCAATCTAATTGAATAGAATTCAGAGTTGTTGAAGATAAATAATTTGACTAAGAGTATTAGTATATTAGTAATTGACTGACCCAGTCTCTCCAGATCTCCTAACAGTACTATTTCTAGGGTCAATTTTAGATCAATGCTATGCATTTTCAGCCATTCCTGAACCTGAGACCAGAAACAGGCTACTTGAGGGCAATACCAACATAAATGGTCTATTGATTCTGTATTCTCAAAACAAAATCTGCAGAGCTTCGAGGATTTTATGCCCCAAATATTCAACATGCTGAAAAGCATGAAGTCTTGAATCTTGTGTCGTTTTATATATCAACTCATACATAAGTACCATAGAATCGGTACATCAAAAATCTCTTCCCAACTACTTTGCAATTTGTATTGCACAGTTGTCAACATCGTGGTCATCAAATGAAACTGGTATACTTTCCTATTTATGCCAGTTTTATTCCTTTGCCAGTTTTGATCCTTTATATTGGGCAGACAAACCAGTTCCCTACCTCCTCCTGCCTCCTCCATTTTGGGGGTAATGCTGTAATCAATTGGTTGTACTCTTGGATTGAGCAGACCTTCCCATACAATTCTGATAACTCCATGAAGGACATAACTCTACCATTCCAATATACAATATAATTTAAGAACAAAATACCTTTTCAAACATCTTTCTCATAAATACAGGTATTTTATCAACCAGCACATTTGAGTTCATCTATAATATTTGTTGTAATATTTGTTCTATCTTTTCAGGGGGATGAAATTTAAATTGTTGCCAGCTCTGCAATGCTTGTTTGAAAAAGAGAGAAAATGAGACATGGTAATCTGCAAAGGCAATTTTTAAACAATGGATTAATTTTTCTTTGTAATCTACTTGAGAACCATTTAGGGTTCAAGTAAAACATTTGAATAAGTGAAGCTTATAGAGAGAGGTGTAGTGCTTTTCTATGTAATCATCTCAACCCACCCAATTCCTATTCATTATATAGATAGGCATGCTTTATCCTGTATCCCTTCTTTTTTTTCTTTCCAAAACACTTGAGCGTGCTGTCTCTGATCAACACTCTCATCATCTCTCTCAGAACAATCTTCTTGAACCTAACCAGTCAGGCACGATCTTCTTGAACCTAACCAGTCAGGCTTCAAGACGGGTCACTCAACCGAGACTGGTCGATTCTGTGTCACGGAGGCTCTCCACACGGCCAAAGCTGACTCTCTCTCTTCTGTTCTCATCCTCCTAGATCTATCCACTGCCTTCGAGAACCATGAACCATCAGATCCTCCTCTCCACCTTCTCAGGGCTGGGCGTCTCAGGCTCTGCACACTCTTCGATTGCATCCTACCTGGCAGGCCACTCCTACCAGGTGATGTGGAGAGGATCTATGTCTGCACCACGTATTCTCATTACTGGTGTCCCCCAGGGCTCAGTTCTATGACCTCTTCTTTTTATACACCAAGTCACTCGGCTTTGTCATATCTTCACATGGTCTCTCCTAACACTGCTATGCGGATGACACTCAACTACTCCCCCCCCCCCCCCGACACCCGGGTGGCAACATGCATCTCTGCGTGCCTGGCAGGTATCTCAGCTTGGGTGTCAGCCCACCACCTCAAGCTCAACCTTCACAAAACCAAGCATCTCTTCCTTCCAGGGAAGGCCTGCCCGCTCAAAGACCTCTCCATCATGGTTGACAACTCCCCAGTGTCGCCCTCCCAGAGTGCAAAGAACCTTGGCGTTACCCTGGACAACACCCTGTAATTCTCTGCAAACATCAAAGCAGTGACTCGCTCCTGCAGGTTCATGCTCTACAACATCTGTAGAGTATGAAGCGGTGCAGGTCCTAATCCAGGTACTTGTCATCTCCAGTCTGGACTTCTGCCAACTTACTGTTGGCTGGGCTCCCTGCTTGTGCATCAAACCCCTGCAATGTATCCAGAACACAGCAGCCTGCCTGCTTTTCAACCTTCCCAAGTTCTCCCATGTCACCCCGCTCCTCCGCACACTCCACTGGCTACCAGTCGAAGCTCACATCCAATACAAGACTATGGTGTTTGCCTACGGAGCAGCCAGGGGAACTGCTCCTACACCCTCAAACTCAATATCCCAACCCAAGCAACACGTTCTGCGACCTCTGGTCTCTTGGCCCTCCCACCCCTACGGGAGGGCAGCTCCCACTCAGCCCAGTCCAAGCTCTTCTCTATCCTGGCACCCCAATGGTGGAACCAGCTTCCCCCTGAAGCTAGGACAGCAGATTCCCATCTTCCAAAAGCACCTGAAACCCTAACTCTTCAAAGAGTTTCTTAAATAATTAATCCCCTTTCTCACCTCAACCACCTCAACCACCCCCACTTATTTTTTTTCCTAAACCAACACTTGCACTTCACTCTACCCCCACATTCTAGCTGGGATTTGTGGTTGTCCCACCTAGCTATTTTAAGACGAAATAAATAATAAATGTAAGTCGCTCTGGATAAGAGCGTCTGCTAAATGACTAAAATGCAAATGACAAGAGAAAAACTGATGATACACTATCCAATTTCGAAATTGCACCTTGTGCATTCTACTATTACAACTTTCAAGAGTAAGTTAAATGCCGGACTGAGTTCATTTACAAAAAAAATAAAACACTCCCATAGGGGACGACGCTGAAGGGGACATTTATTAGGATGTCATTGTCTTCCTACTTGTCTGTTTTAACTCTCAATAATTTCTTATCACCTTACAGAACTGTGCAAGTAATTTGGTCTCTCACTTGCAACACTCTCTAACCCCATTTCTTGTACTCCCCCTTTTCCAGCCCCCCTTCCCTTTACTCTATCACAGCCCCCCACACAATCACCCACCCTAACAGCTCCAGGGCCAAACCTACATAACAACCCTCTGACTCACCACACACACACACACACACACACACACACACACACACACACACACACACCCAGCTAGGGCAGTCCTGCACCACCACAGTGACGTCTCCAAACACGCGGGATGTGTACTCCATGAAGGCCGAGTTGGACAGACTGGTCTCCTCAGGTCCTCCAGCCACAGCTCCATGGCCCAAGTAGCTCCACAGCAGGCCCCCCTGGAGCTGGCCCTGACCCATGGCCTCTTCCCCGGGCCTCGCTCCCCCGGGGCACTCGCTCCCCAGCGCAACAATATGAATGGACCTGTAAGCAAAGCACACCAGCGGGGGACACAGTGAAAGTCGGAACCTGGTACACCATGGGGGTGAATGTGATGGGTCTCTCAAATACATTGTTGAATGCAGCAAAGGAGGGGATGTAATTTAGGGGGAAAGTGTGGTGAACATGTCTCTAATGCTGTACCTGTGAGGGATGCAGCAAGGAGGGAATTAAGAAGTGCATTTTTCCCTTATTATACATGTCAATCACGGAGACAATGCATCACGTTGTGTCATTGAGCGAATGACACTTGACAGGCTTTACTCCGTCTGAATTTTTTAGATTAGAAAATAATTGGAAGAGAATTGCATTATTATTATTATTATTATAAATATTATTATTATCATTAGGCAATTGCCTAATCCTATAATCTATTTTTGGCGAAACATGTGTGGTGCAAGCACATACATGCAAGGGGAGGTACAGAGAGCAACTTACATGGTCACCACGGTTTTCCGCTGGTCAATGCCTCTTAAACACGTTCTCCCCCGATGCGTTTTCACATGAGTCCGCAGTGAAAGGCTTTTCCGCAATGAGTCTCTGGTACAAGGACGCTAATCCCTCATATCCGTGGCTCGCTCACCGCGATCACGTTTGGATTGTTGTATTTCCTTCTCGTTGTTCATTCATAAAGCACAACCTCCTACAGTTTACGGTAATGTCCTGTCCGCATAGAGACGCTGCGTCCAGGCTTGCAACAATGTAAACACCGCTTGGATCTAGCCGGCGACATGGACAACCAATGCGCTAAAAAAAGAAACAATTTGTAAATCAGTAAGAAAAAAATGAAAATAAAAAACTAGGCGGAGAAAGCAGAACCTGAGGCTCGTGTCACGGCTCGATCCAATGAAAATGGACGTCACCTTATAAAACAAAGTCCCCTGGGCAGAGGAAGAAAAGTGGGGAGATAATATACAGAGAGGGGGAGGGAGAAGGGGGAAAGACTGGAAAAGAGCAACAGACCTTCTGGAGAGTGGACTCGCCTGACTCAGCAACACAAAGACTAGACACACACTTACAGTACATACACGCCAACAGCAGCACACGTCCACAAATGACGCGCAGCCCAAATTGCATTGTTATGTCCACTCTTTACGTGGCCCTCTCAACACACCCACTGCTTTCTCCATATTCTGTATAAAAAAAACTCGCCCGTTCGTTGACCTAATCTTATTTATTCTTATTATTCCAGCAGATAATAATGAATGCAAGTGATTGGGTTTGACAACATGGTCTTTGATTTGCATTATTCGGTGGCTGTGAACACAAATAACTCCAACAACAGAAGCTAAATTAGGAGGGATTATCGTCAAAACATGTCACTGCGACAAAGTGTCAAACACCGGACCGCTCTATTCTCACTATAATAATATAGTGATTGCATGATAATTCTCTATTCCAACATTGCGCCTCTCAGCAATCTATGATCATGTATAATGAATGAGGCTCATTTACTCTCCCAATCAATGTATGTAATTGACTTGCAATTCTTGAAGTCGTGACATGATCGCCAATAGGGCCTATACACCAAGGCACAGTGTGTGCCTTATGCAATGATAATGGCATAATTGGAAGATAACGGCGTGATAAAGCTGGCATATATGCTAATTAAGCTTGAGCCGATGGAATAATTGGTGTTAATTGATTGATGCAGTGTGAAACTGTAGTATTTGTATTTATTACAGATCCCCATTGGCAGCAGCTACTCTTCCTGGGGTCCAGCAAAATGAAAGCAGTTTATACAATTTTTAAAAACATTACAATACATTCACTGGTTTCGCAACACAATGTGTGCCCTCAGGCCCCTACTCCACCGCTACCACATATCTACAATACAAAATCCATGTGTACGTGTGTGTATAGTGTGCATGTTAAAGTGTGTGTGTATGCATGTGGCTGTGCCTATGTTTGTGTAGCTCCACCGTCCCCACTGTTCCATAAGGTGTATCCCATAGTGTGTTCTGGACTTGGGGACTGTGAAGAGACCTCTTGTGGCATGTCTTGTAGGGTATGCATGGGTGTACGAGCTGTGTGCCAGTAGTTCAAATAGACAGCTCGGTGCACTTAACATGTCAATTCCTCTCACTTTTAATGAGTTATGTGCAGTGGGTAGGGACTCTGTAGGCTCTACCTACTGCAGTAGGCTCTACCTACTGCACATAACTCACTAAAAGTGAGAGGATATGTTAAGTGCACCGAGCTGTCTGTCACTTTTAATGAGTTATGTGCAGTAGGTAGAGTCCCATTTGGACAAACCCCAGGATCTTAATGGGGTTGTTCCCTCAAGGGGACAGACATGAAGACAAATCAAATCAAATTTGTGCCGTGAGATGCTTACAAGCCCTTAACCAACAATGCAGTTCAAGAAATAGAGTTAAGAAAATATTTACTAAATAAACGAAAGTAAAAAATGTAATAAAAAGTAACACAATAGAATAACAGTAACAAGGCTATATTCAGGGGTACCAAGTCATTGTGCGAGGGTACAGGTTAGTCGAGGTAATTTGTACACGTAGATGGGGGTAAAGTAACTATGCATAGATAATAAACAGCAAGTAGCAGCAGTGTAATGTAAATAGTCTGGGTGGCCATTTGATTAATTGCTCAGCAGTCTAATGGCTTGGGGGTAGCCATTCGGCCTATATGTAGCAGGGGTTGTTCGGTGAACCACGCTCATGTGAAGAGTATCTTGCTTAAGTGAGACCTGAAGATTTGCGTTGACTCCCAGAGCAAATGCCCTTGCACCTTAGCTCAGCGGGCTAACACTGTCCGAACCCAGGGTCACATTGGTGTTCTGACTTGGATGGATCTCTGCAAGGAACAAGAGGTCAAAGCGGGGGGTGAAGTGTAATGCAGGTGTTTCAGCTTGCGCGATGAGTAGCGTTTAGCTTAGTAGGCTAACACAGTCTTCTGCATAGACGAACAGGGTTCAAACAGAGTTGGTGAACTCAGACCTGCACTATGACTGACGAATCATGTTTTCTATTTTATATTCATGACTTCAAAAGAAACAGTCACAAACATTGCACTGGAATGCTTACCAAATGTGCCCTTGTCTGGAACCAAATAAAGCCTAAGAGCCTGTTAACCTACCTTTCCATGACATGACTCTCCTAAAAATAACATATAGAATTCAACAGTTTGATTATGCATGCCTACATTTGTGAATTACATCACCATATTATAATATTTAATTTCTTAGTTATTATTGTGCTCAGCTTTATGTTACCTTGGGCATTTGTCATGTCTTGATGCAATGCAATGCGTCACATAAGGGCTTGTGGCTCTATTCGCATGCATCGGAGGTTACTGCAGATCAGCAGAAGAAAACAGGATCATTCACGCACGAGAGCATATTAATATGCCCCCCACACAAATTCCCGGACCACTGACTTCTGCTATTCAAAGGCCGATATAGTACAACTAGGCCGATCACTCTCAACTCCAAGCATAATAATGTTCCTTTGTGGTGAGAAATTGGCTGGTAATATGTGGATTCGATTTTCAAAGGAACTATTTTATTTTATTTTAAATAGTACCAGATAGGGGTTCTTTGTCTTGTAACCATAGCGGACCTCTTTTGGGTGCTACAGTATATAGAACCCTTTTTTTAAGGTTCAATAAAGAACCATGCTCCCAAGGTTCTAAATGGAAACTGTATGGTGCTATTATAAATAACCCTTTCACAAGGTTCTAGAAAGAAACATTAAAAAAGGTTCTATATAGCACCAAAACAGGCTTTCACTGTGGTTACAAACATTTTGGGGATATACAGAACCCTTTCTTATGGTACCTTATATAACCTTTATGGAGAAGGGTTCTATAAATAACCTTTCTCAATCTCAAAGGTTCTTTGTAGATCCTTTTGAAGAACCATACAGGGTTTTTTATTCTGGACAGCCATATTATATTGTTAAAATTCCATATGTGGTATTATTGTGTTAAGGTGAATGAAGTGAGCTACCTCTGGAACAGCTGGGGGTCCCTGAGGAGGTAATTGAGAACCACTGACTGATTTAGTCAACCGTTCACAATTGACACAATTCCATTCACTGGTCATAGTCATATATAATATGTCATGGCATAACACAACAGATTAGATCAACCGGAATGAGCTATGAGTAAACCACGCTCCAAAACATTCTAATGAGCCACCTACCCTACATTTTAATTATCACAAAAAGTTTTAAAAACCCTTTGGTGAACTGCAAAGCACCATTGAAGAGCTCAGAGGGTTATTTGAGGCATTATGGTTCCACATTGAACCATCACCCTTCCCAAAGAAACCCAGATTGTTTTGTGTGTACTGTCACCTCTTTAGTTTGAATTTGAAATGGCATTGCATTATTCTATAGACTATAGCTTGGCATTGCATTATTCTATAGACTATAGCTTGGCATTGCATTATTCTATAGACTATAGCTTGGCATTGCATTATTCTATAGACTATAGCTTGGCATTGCATTATTCTATAGACTATAGCTTGGCATTGCATTATTCTATAGACTATAGCTTGGCATTGCATTATTCTATAGACTATAGCTTGGCATTGCATTATTCTATAGACTATAGCTTGGCATTGCATTATTCTATAGACTATAGCTTGGCATTGCATTATTCTATAGACTATAGCTTGGCATTGCATTATTCTATAGGCTATAGCTTGGCATTGCATTATTCTATAGACTATAGCTTGGCATTGCATTATTCTATAGACTATAGCTTGGCATTGCATTATTCTATAGACTATAGCTTGGCATTGCATTATTCTATAGACTATAGCTTGGCATTGCATTATTCTATAGGCTATAGCTTGGCATTGCATTATTCTATAGACTATAGCTTGGCATTGCATTATTCTATAGACTATAGCTTGGCATTGCATTATTCTATAGACTATAGCTTGGCATTGCATTATTCTATAGACTATAGCTTGGCATTGCATTATTCTATAGACTATAGCTTGGCATTGCATTATTCTATAGACTATAGCTTGGCATTGCATTATTCTATAGACTATAGCTTGGCATTGCATTATTCTATAGACTATAGCTTGGCATTGCATTATTCTATAGACTATAGCTTGGCATTGCATTATTCTATAGACTATAGCTTGGCATTGCATTATTCTATAGACTATAGCTTGGCATTGCACTATTCTATAGGCTATAGCTTGGCATTGCACTATTCTATAGGCTATAGCTTGGCATTGCATTATTCTATAGACTATAGCTTGGCATTGCACTATTCTATAGGCTATAGCTTGGCATTGCACTATTCTATAGGCTATAGCCTGCCAGGGAAATGGAACCCTGGTGTCTTAATCACATCATAGGGCCATTTATTTGGGCTTGAAACTACACTGAACTAAAATATACAGTACCAGTCAAAAGTTTGGACACACTTACTCATTCAAGGGTTTTTCTTTATTTTTTTACTATTTTCTACATTGTAGAATAATAGGGAAGACATCAAAACTATGAAATAACACATATGGAATCATGTGCTAACCAAAAAAGTATTAAACAAATCAAAATATATTCTTCAAAGTAGCCACCCTTTGCCTTGATGACAGCATTCTCTCAACCAGCTTCCTAAGGTCACCTGGAATGCATTTCAATTACCAGGTGTGCCTTGTTAAAAGTTATTGTGTGGAATTTCTTTCCTTATTAATGTGTTTCAGCCAATCAGTTATGTTTTGACAAGGTAGGGGTGGTGTACAGAAGATAACCCTATTTGGTAAAAGATCAAGTCCATATAATGGCAAGAATAGCTCAAATAAGCAAAGAGAAACAACAGTCCATCATTACTTTAAGACATGAAGGTCAATCAATCTGGAAATTTTCACGAACTGAAAGTTTCTTCAAGTACAGTTGCAAAAACCATTAAGCGCTATGATGAAACTGGCTCTCATGAGGACTGCCACAGCTAAGGAACCACCAGAGTTACCTCTGCAGCAGAGGTTCATTAGAGTTAACTGCACCTCAGATTGCAGCCCAAATAAATGTATCACAGAGTTCAAGTAACAGACACATCTCAACATCAACTGTTCAGAGGAGACTGTGTGAATCAGGCCTTCATGGTTGAATTTCTGCAAAGAAACCACTACTAAAGGACAACAATAAGAAGAGGAGACTTGCTTGGGCCAAGAAATACGAGCAATGAACATAAGACCGGTGGAGATCTGTCCTTTGCTCTGATGAGTCCAAATTTGAGATTTTTGGTTCCAACCGCCGTGTCTTTGTGTGACACAAAGTAGGTGAACAGATGATCTCCACATGGCAGCATTCGCGCAAACTGAAAGCGTGAACCACTGCATTTAACCATGGAAAGGTGACTGGGAATATGGCCGAATACAAACAGTGTAGTTATTCCCTCCGCTGTCCCCACGTTTCAAGATGGCCACCATTGTTCCTGTACCCAAGAAGGCAAAGGTAACTGAACTAAATTACTATCGCCCTGTAGCACTCACTTCTGTCATCATGAAGTGCTTTGAGAGGCTAGTCAAGGATCATATCACCTCCACCTTACCTTTCACCAGAGACCCACTTCAATTTGCTTACCGCCCCAATAGGTTCACAGACGATGCAATCGCCATCACACTGCACACTGCCCTATCCCATCTGGACAAGAGGAATAACTATGTAAGAATGCTGTTCATTGACCGTAGCTCAGCATTCAACACCCTTCATGCTCATCATTAAGCTTGAGGCCCTGGGTCTCAACCCCGCCCTGTGCAAGTGGGTCCTGGACTTCCTGACGGGCCGCCCCCAGGTGATGAAGGTAGGAAACAACATCTCCACTTCACTGATCCTCAACACTGGGGCCCCACAAGGGTGCGTGCTCAGCCCCCTCCTGTACTCCCTGTTCACCCATGACTGCGTGGCCATGCACTCCTCCAACTCAATCATCAAGTTTGCAGACGACACAACAGTAGTAGGCTTTGGGGTGCTGGTGACCAGCAACATGTGAAGGGCGAACAATATACTATTAATACTTGACCAACATCTCCCTCACTGTGTTCTTTTTGTAACATTTCATTTGGAATCGAACCCAATTTACTAATCAGGCTTTTTTTCGGACATTTTTGGCCTTTTAATTGTAAAATGTCGAGACAACAACGGCTGCGAGCCACAAAGGAGCAGGTCTCTGCTGAAGTCTCGGGCTCACCTGACACGGACTCTGATCCCCCCGACCTAGCCATGGTAATGGCAGCTATCATTAAATCTGAACAGACTGCTGACTAAGGTGGAGTCACTATTCACTGACATATCCACACAAATAGCCATTCTCGCCACCGAGGTCTACATAAAGATTGACTCTGTTAAGGAAGCGAGACGTGACATCCGTCTGAATAGCCTGAAAGTTGCCGCAAATATTTATTCCGAACAAGTGGTGACACTGGAATAGCAAGTCACCCGGCTATCAGCAGATGTCGTCAAACTCACTTCCAAGGTTGAAGACCTTGAGAACAGACAGCGCCGGGGGAACGGTCACATGTTCGGCATGAGAGAGGGACTCGAGACCGTAGGCGGAATGCGGCCTAGCCTGTCCATAGCTAAACTTTTACAGGAAAGTCTTGGCCTCGATTACACCCCCACCCTTGACCATGCGCACAGAAGCATACAGTCCGCACTGAAGAATGGGGAGCTGTCCAGACCCATAGTAGTTAAATGCCACTATCTTCAGGAGAAGGAGGATGTCTTCCGTAAGGCAGCGCAAGAGGCTCCATCACCCACGACGGTAATCAAGGCCAAAAAGATCATCAAGGACAACAACCACCCAAGCCACTGCCTGTTTACCCAGCTATTATTCCGAAATCAAGGTCAGTACAGGTGCATCAAAGCTTGGACCGAGAGACTGAAAAACAGCTTCTATCTCAAAGCCATCAGACTGTTAAACAGCCATCACTAACACAGAGAGGCTGCTGCCTACATACAGACTTGAAATCATTGGCCACTTTATTTAATGGATCACTAGTCACTTTAATAATGCCACTTTAATAATGTTTACATATCTTGCATTACTTATGTACACTACCATTCAAAAGTTTGGGGTCACTTAGAAATGTTATTTTTTATTGAAAGAAAAGCACATTAAGAAAAGATTAAGATGGGCAAAAGAACACAGACACTGGGCAGAGTAACTCTGTGTTCTTTTGCCCATCTTAATCTTTTATTTTTATTGAGACATGGCTTTTTCTTTGCAACTCTGCCTAGAAGGCCAGCATCCCGGAGTCGCCTCTTCACTGTTGACGTCGAGACTGGTGTTTTGCGGGTACTATTTAATGAAGCTGCCAGTTGAGGACGTGTGAGGCGTCTGTTTCTCAAACCAGACACTCTAATGTACTTGACCTCTTGCTCAGTTGCAGGAATGTCCAACAGAGCTGTTGCCAGATAATTGGGGGGGGGGGTTGAGGAGTATTTCTGTCTGTAATAAAGCCCTTTTGTGGTGAAAAACCTAATTCTGAATGGCTGGGCCTGACTCGGCAAGGGTTAGGCCTGGCTCCCCAGTGGGTGGGCCTATGCCCTCCCGGGCCCACCCACAGCTGCGCCCCTGCCCAGTCATGTGAAATCCATAGATTTCAATTGACTGATTTCCTTCTATAAACTGTAATTCAGTAAAATCTTTGAAATGGTTGCGTTTATATTTTTGTTCAGTGTAGATTGCCAAAAAACATCCTTTATTTAAGCATGTAGCTGCCAGGAGGGCTGCAACAGCAGTTTACTATGCCCAGGCACAAACATTCAGTAGCCTACCATGGACAGTGCCTTGATCAGTGCAAACTAAAATAACATCACCATGACCATGGGTGGGGCTCAAGGGCTGTAGGAAGCTTGGCCTGCTGACAGACTCTGACGCTGACAGACTCTGCCACGGATTTGCTATTGTTCCCATTCCCCTGACAATTTAAATTGTGAAATAAATAGGCTAAAAATCTATTGCAATACTGCTATTGGATTCTTTTTGGTAGACTCATTCCACTACTAAACATGAGTAGACCTACACATTGCGTAGGTCAACTAAGCTTACTGTCCACTATGACATCTAGATAGACATCATCTCTTTATATTATGTGAGTTGTTTTTCTTCTTCTGGTGTTGAACACCCGGGACACACTCGAGACCGTAGGCGGAATGCGGCCTAGCCTGTCCATAGGAGGAAAACAAGCCATCAACACTCATTTTACTATCTGAACCACAGGAGTCTTGTGCTAATCAGGCAGTGGAAGCCGCTGAGGGGAGGACGGCTCATAACATAGGCACACGCACACGCACACGCACACACACACACACACACACGATAACATATGCACTATACACACACGTACACATGGATTTTGTATTGTAGATATGTGGTAGTGGTGGAGTAGGGGCCTGAGGGCACACAGTGTGTTGTGAAATCTGTGAATGTATTGTAATGTTTTTAAAATGGTATAACTGCCTTAATTTTGCTGGACCTCGGGAAGAGTAGCTGCTGCTTTGGCAGGAACTAATGGGGATCCTTAATACATATGAATAATAATGGACATTTGAAAATGAAATACAAAATAATAATTCACATTTGACTTGTAGCTCCTTCTCAAGTTGGATGAGTTAAGTCTACCCGGAAACACAGGAAGTTGGTGGCACCTTAATTGGGGAGGGCAGGCTCGTGATAATGGCTGGAACAGAGCAAATGGAATGGCATCAAACACATGGAAACCGCTCCAGCCATTATTACGAGCCTGCCCTCCCCAATTAAGGTGTCACCAACCTCCTGTGTTTCCTGGTAGACTTAACTCATCCAACTTGAGAAGGAGCTACAAGTCAAATGTTCAACAAACAAAACATAACCCCCTACCCCACACATTAAGGACAGAGACATTCGTTTTTAGTTCAGTCAAATCCTGCCTTCAGAATTTTTATGTCGTGATCTGATTTGCCACTTACGCATCTGGACATGAATCAAATGTCAAAGGTCGAGGTTGCCATAAATACTTCATCCCCATTTGAATACAAGTAAACTTCAGGAAAAACCCCCAACTGTATATTAATAGTTTGATGTGGCATCATGTCCTTGCCTCCTTCCCTCTTTCACCTTCCCTTCAGATCAGTGCAGATGAGAAAGCGAGGAGAGGAAGTAACTTTAGACTATTGACATGAGGCCAATCAGTCCATCAGGAGGTTGTGGCCTTAGATTTCTTAGCGGCATCTTCGGCCTCCATGCTCTCTCTCCCTACTTTGCCCTTCTCTCCCTGGAAGTAATCAGACTCGATAAAACAGGACACGTGTAACGTCTGGAATGGAATTAATAGAACAGTATCAAACATATTGAAACCACATGTTTGACTCCTTTCCATTCATTCTATTCCAGCCATTATAATGAGACAGTCTTCCTATAGCTCCTCCCACCAGCCTCCTCTGGTCACTAGTACCTTGTTTCCAACCAAGGTGCATGAATAAAGGAGCAAACTGAAAATGTGAAAGATATGCATGAATGTTATATTTATTTACGATAGAAACCAATTATTTCTTTGATGACAATGTTAAAAACACGGCACACGACACAAACACCGACACAGACACAGGCACACACAGCAACCCTGGAGCAGTTTGGGGTTTGTGTGCCTTGCTCAAGGGCACCACGACTGTAGGTGGCACCCGAGATATTGATTACAACAAAGATTAAATAGATTACAATACTAGGTCATTTACCTCTATGTCTCCATTTTGCAATGGTACTCCAGCATCTGCCCAAAGAGGAGAAATCAGAGTATTGCAGAATAAGCAAACAGTTTATGGCACTGTAACCATACCGATGTTATGTGGTAAAATGTCCCATAGATAGTGACGTAAATCTACCACCGTGGTGGTAATTACAGTAGATTAATAGCACTTTATTATTTATTTATTTTTAACCCCTTTTTCTCCCCAATTTCGTGATATCCAATTGGTAGTTAGTGTCTTATCTCATTGCTGCAACTCCCGTACAGACTCGGGTGAGGCGATAGTCGAGAGCCTTGCGTCCTCCGAAACACGACCCTGTCAAGCCGCACTGCTTCTTAACACATTGCTTGCTTAACCTTGGAAGCCAGCCGCACCAATGTGTCGGAAGAAACACCTGACGACTGCACTCAGCTTGCATGCGCCCGGCCCACTACAAGGAGTCGCTAGACCACGATGGGACAAGGAAATCCCGGCTGCCCAAACCCTCCCCTAACCCGGACAACGCTGGGCCAATTATGCGCCGCCTCATGGGTCTCCTGGAGGCCCTGATTGATACCACTTTTGACATATATACAGTGCCTTGCGAAAGTATTCGGCCCCCTTGAACTTTGCGACCTTTTGCCACATTTCAGGCTTCAAACATAAAGATATAAAACTGTATTTTTTGTGAAGAATCAACAACAAGTGGGACACAATCATGAAGTGGAACGACATTTATTGGATATTTCAAACTTTTTTAACAAATCAAAAACTGAAAAATTGGGCGTGCAAAATTATTCAGCCCCCTTAAGTTAATACTTTGTAGCGCCACCTTTTGCTGCGATTACAGCTGTAAGTCGCTTAGGGTATGTCTCTACCAGTTTTGCACATCGAGAGACTGAAATTTTTTCCCATTCCTCCTTGCAAAACAGCTCAAGCTCAGTGAGGTTGGATGGAGAGCATTTGTGAACAGCAGTTTTCAGTTCTTTCCACAGATTCTCGATTGGATTCAGGTCTGGACTTTGACTTGGCCATTGGATATGTTTATTTTTGAACCATTCCATTGTAGATTTTGCTTTATGTTTTGGATCATTGTCTTGTTGGAAGACAAATCTCCGTCCCAGTCTCAGGTCTTTTGCAGACTCCATCAGGTTTTCTTCCAGAATGGTCCTGTATTTGGCTCCATCCATCTTCCCATCAATTTTAAACATCTTCCCTGTCCCTGCTGAAGAAAAGCAGGCCCAAACCATGATGCTGCCACCACCATGTTTGACAGTGGGGATGGTGTGTTCAATTTCAATTTTCAATTTTGGTTTCATCTGACCAGAGCACCTTCTTCCACCTGTTTGGTGTGTCTCCCAGGTGGCTTGTGGCAAACTTTAAACAACACTTTGTATCTTTTTTTATTTTTATTTTACCTTTATTTAACCAGGCAAGTCAGTTAAGAACAAATTCTTATTTTCAATGACGGCCTAGGAACAGTGGGTTAACTGCCTGTTCAGGGGCAGAACGACAGATTTGTACCTTGTCAGCTCGGGGGTTTGAACTCGCAACCTTCCGGTTACTAGTCCAACGCTCTAACCACTAGGCTACCCTGCCGCCCCTTTAAGAAATGGCTTTCTACTTGCCACTCTTCCATAAAGGCCAGATTTGTGCAATATACGACGGATTGTTGTCCTATGGACAGAGTCTCCCACCTCAGCTGTAGATCTCTGCAGTTCATCCAGAGTGATCATGGGCCTCTTGGCTGCATCTCTGATCAGTCTTCTCCTTGTATGAGCTGAAAGTTTAGAGGGACGGCCAGGTCTTGGTAGATTTGCAGTGGTCTGATACTCCTTCCATTTCAATATTATCGCTTGCACAGTGCTCCTTGGGATGTTTAAAGCTTGGGAAATCTTTTTGTATCCAAATCCAGCTTTAAACTTCTTCACAACAGTATCTCGGACCTGCCTGGTGTGTTCCTTGTTCTTCATGATGCTCTCTGCGCTTTTAACTGACCTCTGAGACTATCACAGTGCAGGTGCATTTATAAGGAGACTTGATTACACACAGGTGGATTGTATTTATCATTTTCTGCACTGAAAGTAAAGGGGCTGAATAATTTTGCACGCCCAATTTTTCAGTTTTTGATTTGTTAAAAAAGTTTGAAATATCCAATAAATGTCGTTCCACTTCATGTTTGTGTCCCACTTGTTGTTGATTCTTCACAAAAAAATACAGTTTTATATCTTTATTTTTGAATCCTGAAATGTGGCAAAAGGTCGCAAAGTTCAAGGGGGCCGAATACTTTCGCAAGGCACTGTAACAGCCACTGAAGATCATGCAGAATGCATCTTCAAAGCTAGCTCGAGTCACAGATCTGTTTGCTGTCTTGCCCAACTCCGATATCGTTGTCACACCAAACAAAACCCTGTTAACACCTTGCACAGTATGTGTTTTTTGTGATATGATCAGGATGTGGAATTGGAGACAAGTTGAAGTGGAGTTGATGGGCGGGGGATAGAATGACAGTCCAAGATAAAAATATTTTAAAAATTAAGTCAAAATATAACATAACAAAAGGTATGTTTGAATGACACTGAGGGGCAGTGTTTTTAAAGCTAATGCTGGTTTGCCTGAGGCTTATGTGTTCGTACACATGCATATACACACACTCTCATTCAAATGCACACATGTGCACATACACCGACACACACAGGTAAATAGTGACATACATGCACTCTAACATATTCAGTTGGCCTTGCTGTTATGATTTATGTTGTCCTTGATGTCTTTGTTGTTTTTTTGCATTGTTTTTTGTTTTCCTTTGTCTGTCTTTTTTTTCTATTTTGTTCATTTTGTTGGTTGTTGGTGCATTTGGGGGGAGGGGGGGTCTTGGGGGTGGGGAATGGAATGGAATAATTGTTTAAAAATATATTTTCTTTTTTGGGGGGGGGGGGGGGGGTCTCGAATGGTTGAGAGGCAGCTCTTGAGGAACTGTGTGGGGGATCTTGGAGGGCTGGCGGTTGGGAGCTTGGGCCGGTGGCTGATGGATCGCTGGTTCAGGTCCCCGTTTTTTGACCTTGTGGGAGATCTGTCGACTGAAATCAACTGTGGGAGCAATTATTAGGAAATGGAAGACATACAAGACCACTGATAATCTCCCTCGATCTGGTGCTCCATGCAAGATCTCACCCCGTGGGGTCAAAATGATCACAAGAATGGTGAGCAAAAATCCCAGAACCACACAGGGGGACCTAGTGAATGACCTGCAGAGAGCTGGGACCAAAGTAACAAAGCCTACCATCAGTAACGCACTACGCCGCCAGGGACTCAAATCCTGCAGTGCCAGACATGTCTCCCTGCTTAAGCCAGTACATGTCCAGGCCCGTCTGAAGTTTGCTAGAGAGCATTTGGATGATCCAGAAGAAGATTGGGAGAATGTCATATGGTCAGACTTTTTGGTAAAAACTCAACTCGTCGTGTTTGGAGGACAAAGAATGCTGAGTTGCATCCAAAGAACACCATACCTACTGTGAAGCATGGGGGTGGAAACATCATGCTTTGGGGCTGTTTTTCTGCAAAGGGACCAGGACGACTGATCCGTGGAAAGGAAAGATTGAATGGGGCCATGTATCGTGAGATTTTGAGTGAAAATCTCCTTCCATCAGCAAGGGCATTGAAGATGAAACGTGGCTGGGTCTTTCAGCATGACAATGATCCCAAACACACCGCCCGGGCAACGAAGGAGTGGCTTCGTAAGAAGCATTTCAAGGTCCTGGAGTGGCCTAGCCAGTCTCCAGATCTCAACCCCATAGAAAATCTTTGGAGGGAGTTGAAAGTCCGTGTTGCCCAGCAACAGCCCCAAAACATCACTGCTCTAGAGGAGATCTGCATGGAGGAATGGGCCAAAATACCAGAAACAGTGTGTGAAAACCTTGTGAAGACTTACAGAAAACGGTTGACCTCTGTCATTGCCAACAAAGGGTATATAAAAAAGTATTGAGATAAACTTTTGTTATTGACCAAATACTTATTTTCCACCATAATTTGCAAATAAATTCATGAAAAATCCTACAATGTGATTTTCTGGATTTCTTCTCATTTTGTCTGTCATAGTTGAAGTGTACCTATGATGAAAATGACAGGCCTCTCTCATCTTTTTAAGTGGGAGAACTTGCACAATTGGTGGCTGACTAAATACTTTTTTGCCCCACTGTATATGTTTTTACACTTGTAAAATATCCAGATACAATGAGTCCCTGACTACCTCTAGAGGTAGACTGGAAGATCTGATCACAATTAGATCATTATGCATCTTTTAATCGTCTACACTTGTCTAAAAATGTAAGCACAATCATAATGGCGACAAGATGAGGACAAAGGATGTATGTTAGCCCATGTATAGGGGGTTAATGACAAAGGAGTTGGTAATGGATGCACAAACAGATCTGGTACTCAGGCACATGAAGGAACAGTTACTCTACGGTAGCAGTGGAAGTCCAGAGCGTAGAATGTCTCCTGGTGATAGAGCACAAGTATGTCCCGGCCCTCCACGGTCCTGAACGACCGCTTGGCTTTTATCAGGTCCTCCTTCTTGCCCACAAAGTGCGAACCTGTTGCAGGCTCTTGTCTTTCTTCCCTCTCCTCCATGGATATGCTGATATTGCAAACACTGCTTACATATTGTAGAATGACATGTGAGATTTTTAGCATAGCTTTCAACTGTCCTAACAGAGTTTAAAAAAAGTTCAATATTTAATGGTGAGTATATAAACACTAACAAAATGCTTTGGCCTAAAAGGCAGATGCAATACATAAAGTATTTGATTTGTCACATCTTTAAAACATGAATTACAAAGTGAAGACTTTGTGACTAATATGTTGTGTCTGTGAGTATGTCCATATAATTTAAGTGACAGTGTAGAAAATCTCTCATGGCTACTTGATGGAATCTGACCCTTAAGTATTTGATGTATTACAGAGCGGAATAATGAGCATATTCAAGTTCAAGTTGAGTAATTTCTGATAGTACATAAATAGTGAGAGCAGCAGGAGTCTGTGCCACATGTCCAACACCCTCTGGCAAAACCATGCCATATAGTAAGCTGCATATTTCATGTTGCAAAAATATTAATTGCCTGATGCATTCTAAATAATATAGGCCTATTTATAGTGTCTTCAGAATGTATTAACACCCCTTGACTTTTTCCACATTTTGTTGTGAATTTAAAATGTATTAAATTGAGATTTTGTGTCACTGATCTACACACAATACCGCATAATGTTTACAAATTAATTAAAAATTAAAAGCTGAATAAGTATTCTACTTAATAGAATAAATATTATACCCTTATGTTATGGCAAGTCTTAATAAGTTCAGAAGTAAAAACGTGCTTAACAAGTCACATAAGAGGTTGTGTGGACTCACTCTGTGTGCACTAATAGTGTTTAACATGATTTTAAAACGACTTCCCCATCTCTGTAGCCCACACATACAATTATCTGTAAGGTCCCTCAGTCGAGCAATGAATTTCAAGCACAGATTCCACCACAAAGACCAGTGAGGTTTTCAATGGTTCGCAAAGAAGGGCACCTATTTGTAGATGCTTAAAAAAAAACAGACATTGAATATCCTTTTGAGCATGGTGCAGTTATTAATTACACTTTGGATGGTGTATCAATACACCCTGTCACTACAAAGATACGGGCATCCTTCCTAACTCAGTTGCCGGAGAGGAAGGAAACAGCTCAGGGATTTCACCATGAGGCCAATGGTGATTGGTATGCTTGTCATCGGCAAGGACTAGGGAGTTTTTTAGGATAAAAAGAAACGGAATAGAGCTAAGCACAGGCAAAATCTTTCCTTACAAAAAAGTCCTACAGAAATCTTGCAGGATTGTATTCCTGAAGGACTACCGGCATGATTCCTACAGGATCCTGCAGGGATTGTCCAATAGGAAAGTGGCCCCAAAAGTCCTGTGCGATGTCCTGCAGGACTTCTTATTCTTGCAGTATATATATTCTGCAGGATTCCTGTAGGACTTTTTTGTAAGGGCTAGAGGAAAACTTGGTTCAGTCCTTACAAAAATACTGTGCGATATCCTGCAGGACTTCCTATTCCTGCAGTATATATATTCTACAGGATTCCTGTAGGACTTTTTTGTAAGGGTTAGAGGAAAACTGGGTTCAGTCTGCTTTCCAACAGACACTGGGAGACAAATTCAACTTTCAGCAGGACAATTACCTAAAACACAAGTCCAAATATGCACTGGAGTTGCTTTGCAAGACTACATTGAATGTTCCTGAGTGGCCTAGTTACAGTTTTGACTTAAATCAGCTTTACAATGTATGGCCAGGCTTGAAAATGGCTGTCTAGCAATGATCAACAATCAACTTGACAGAGATGGAATCATTTTGTTAAAAACAATGGACAAATATTGTACAATCTAGGTTACCCAGAAAGACTCACAGCTGTAATCGCTGCCAAAGGTGATTCTATTTTACATAAATAAAAAATGTCATATATATATATTTATTCCACTTTGACTACAGAGTATTTTGTGATTGTTGACAACAAAAAATGCTATTAAATCCAAGTTAAGGGGTGTGAATACTTTCTGAAGTATTCAGGCCCATAATCGTTTGACCCATAGAAGATGCATTTTATTTTTAAAACAAGATTGTTTAAATTTAAAAAATGACCCCTCCTCCTCTCCCCCCTTATTCTCTACTCCCTTTTCTCTTTAATAAAGTAAAAACACATTTCCATTTTTTTATTTTATTATGTCATATAGTGTTTTCTTTTCATTACAACCTCTCTTACTGAAGTTGTAATGAACTAATTTTAGATGCACCCAGTGGCCTGGTCTAATAAGGAGGTACCATGTCGTTCGTTATCTTGTCCCACCGGCCCATTTCCGTTGGTCATATCTACCCATCTCACTCTCTCAAGTGGGCACGTTGTTTAAAAAAATCTCTAACACAAGGTGGATATTCGCACAGACAGACTAGAATGTTTGATGTAAGACCATTTTTTGAATACATCGAATGTTATCAGTATTATTTAGTAAATTGATTAATTGTTATCAGTCATTGCATGAATTCCGTGATAGCCTGCTAAATATTTCATAATACAAATAACATCTTAACTATCACAATGTTATCTTTGAGATATGCGCTGTCATTTTTGTTGTTGTTAATTAAGTTTATTTATTATTTTTTTTATCCAACGAAATGATAACATGCCCTTTTCCCTCGAAAATACTGTAATGAAACAGGCAGGGAGCAGGTCTCGAACCCTCGACCTTCTAGCCCGAGGTCCGGCGCGCTTTCGACTGTGCCGCAAAAGCATGCTCGAGCGGCAGTGTCGATTTCCGCGCTTATAAACCCAGGGTCGTTACAATATGTAATGTCACGATTCCAAAGCTATGCGATATTACAGCGAACAAGTTAATCATCTCACATCTCTGAAAATATTTGTAATGTTGTGCTTCTTGTTCACAAAATTCATGCTAATGTTTGGTTTTTGAGCTAGCGCCCAATGGACTACCATTCACGCCTTGAAGGAATGCTCCCCTTGTCCCCAAATCGCCCAAAATGCAACGCGCGGCCCATTGTGTACCTTGCCCATGCGTCGTCAATGTGCGTTAATAGTAAGCAATGCAGTTTCCCATTTCCTCAAAAGTATCTTTGGACATTCAGCCTACTTTCACGCTATCCTCGAGTTGGGACATCCCTGCCCCCATTGAAGTTCCCATTTAATTTGGTTAAGGTAAGAGGTGAAGAGGTAGGGGCGTTCCAGGAATAGCATGAACTATTCAGCCAATGGGAACGCGAAATTAGAATAAGGAAAGCTACGTTCAAGAGTGTCTGAAATCAAGAAATGTTCATCAACAACCGCGCTTGTTACAAGTATTTCTGATGTAACTTGAGTAATCTCACAGTAAGTTAGTGTAGTGAATGATATAACTTATTTCAGAAACATGGTAGACTAGTGTGAGACCAAGCTAGTGAGCAATAGGCAAAATTCAATTTTCCCAGCGACAAGAGAACATGTCATGCTAACGCTAGTGTTCCGCATTCAGCGTTAACAGTTTACGGTTATGGCGAGGCGATGTGGAATTATTGTCTTGCGTTGTCTATGTTTATTTGGGGGCATTGCTAAAATCCTGTAAATGTAGTTATATAGCTTGCTGCATTTTAGAGAGGCTACTGTATGTACAGTAACCACGAACTCATAGGCTAGTTTCAGTAGCCAATGATTCAACAACACAGTCTTTCAAATCAATGTGCGCTCTATTAGGCCTAGGACAGCCTGCCTTAATTGTTAAATAACAAAATCATTGGAGTGTCATGAAGTAAGTCATCATGGAGTTAATGTTTGAGTGATCATAAATGCATTTGTGAATGTACAGTGCATTCGGAAAGTATTCAGACCCCTTCACTTTTTCCTGATTTTGTTACGCTACAGCCATATTCTAAAATGTATTTAATTGTTTTTCCTCACCAATCTACACACAATACCCAATAATAGCAGGTTTTTAGAAATTTTAGCAAATGTATTAAAAATAACAAATAAATTCCTTATTTACATAAGTATTCAGACCCTTTGCTATGAGACTCTAAATTGAGCTCAGGTGCATCCTGTTTCCATTGATCATCCTTGATATTTCTGCAACTTGATTGTAGTCCACCTGTGGCAAGGCACACACCTGTCTATATAAGGTCCCACAGTTGACAGTGCATGTCAGAGCAAAAACCAAGCCATGAGGTCGAAGGAATTGTCCGTAGAGCACTGAGACAGGATTGTGTCCAGGCACAGATCTGGGGTAGGGTACCAAAAAATGTCTGCAGTGGGCTCCATCATTCTTAAATGGAAGAAGTTTGTAACCACCAAGACTCTTCCGAGAGCTGGCCACCCGGCCAAACTGAGCAATCAGGGGAGAAGGGCCTTGGTCAGGGAGGTGACCAAGAACCCGATGGTCACACTGACAGCTCCAGAGTCTCTGTGGAGATGGGAGAACCTTCCAGAAGGACAACCATCTCTGCAGCACTTCACCAATCAGGCCTTTATGGTAGAGTGGCCAGACAGAAGCCACTCCTCAGTAAAAAGCACATGACTTCCCACTTGGAGTTTGCCAACAGGCACCGAAAGGACTCAGACCATGAGAAACAAGATTCTCTGGTCTGACAAAACCAATATTGAACTCTTTGGCCTGAATGCCAAGCATCACATCTGGAGGAAACCTGGCACTGCTCGTCACCTGGGCAATACAATCCCTACGGTGAAGCGTGGTGGTGGTCTCCCAGGGACTGGGAGACTAGTCAGGATCGTGGGAAAGATGAACAGAGCAAAGTACAGAGAGGTCCTTGATGAAAACCTGTTCTAGAGTGTTCAGGACCTCAGACTGGGGTGAAGGTTCTCCTTCCAACAGGACAACGACCCTAAGCACACAGCCAAGACAATGTAGGAGCGGCTTCTGGCCAAGTCTCGGAATGACCTTGAGTGGCCAAGCCAGAGCCCGGACTTGAACTTGATCGAACATCTCTGGAGAGACCTGAAAATAGCTGTGCAGCGACGCTCCCCATCCAACCTGACAGCTTGAGAGGATCTGCAGAGAAAAATGGGAGGACCTCCCCAACTACAGGTGTGCCAAGCTTGTAGCGTCATACCCAAGAAGAATTGAGGCTGTAATCGCTGCCAAATGTGCTTAAACAAAGTACTGAGTAAAAGGTCTGAAAATGTTTTATATATATATATATACATTTCTAAAAACCTGTTTTTTCTTTGTCATTAGGGGTATTGTGTGTAGATTAATGAGGGGGGAAAAACAATTTAATCCATTTTAGAATAAGGCTGTAAAAATGTGGGAAACGTGAAGGTCTTCACTATTTCTGTGCTTCAGCAGGTGATGGCCTTGCGTGCGTGTGGATTCATTGTGTTTCGTCGGCTGGCACAGTCTTCACCTCTCCCTGACAACATTGAGTACCTCCTCCTACAGACTTCATATGGCAAGCACCACTGGACCCCACCCAAAGGTATGGTGCATATCAGTGGCATATTAGTGTTCATACCCTTTCGGCCTGTTATAAATAACAGGCATAATATCACTCTTATGGGGGTCATAAGGGTCTATTGACAGCAGGCTACATATTTTAGTAGCTAACACTTTACTTGAGGTGTAGCCTACTGTCAATCGTCCCCTTGTGAGTTTTATAAGTATGACATTACATTACACCTGTTAAAACAGACCTGGAGTATGAAAATCAACATGCCATTCATGGCATCTGACCCATGTCATGTTTTGTGACACATGTTCTCTAATGTGCAGAATAAGGTGTAGAATACATGCTCTATTCTAGCTTGCACTATCTTTGGTCCCATACCAAATCGTGAAACACACAAATACCTTTTGTTATGTCATTAGGGCACACTGTAGCAAAACATTTTGCAACAGAAAACAAAAAGGTTCTGATTGATCAAGGCCAGGAAGTCCCTCCCTGTTTGTCTGTTTTCTTTTGTTTGGTGCATAATGAACACAACCCTGTGCTGGTCTCTAGGCCACGTGGACCCTGGGGAGGATGATCTCACCACCGCTCTGAGGGAGACGCAGGAAGAAGCAGGGCTGCGTGAGGAGCATCTGCAGGTGGTGGATGGCTTTCTCCAAGAGCTGTGCTACGAGGTGAGAGGGCGGCCCAAGACGGTTCTGTACTGGCTCGCGGAGCTGAGGGACCCCAAGATGGCCGTCACGTTGTCGAAGGAGCACCAGGACTACCGCTGGGCCAAGCTGGAGGAGGCCTGCTCCCTGGCCCAGCATAAAGACCTACAGGACACCCTGAGGGCAGCACAGCAACACCTAGACACAGAGCAAGGGAAACATTAAGACACTACTACACACAATGTTGTGCTAGGAATTGTGAAGAGCAAGCTGCAAAAGCAAGTCTCTAGCTTTAAAAAACGTGTTTGTAACTTCGTCCCCAGGCTATTGGACACAGATGCGCGAGACTAGTGTCTGTGGGACTGCACAGCCTTGATAATTAATGGAACAGAAAGTGTGAATCTAAAGTGAGTTATAATTCTTAATTCTATGGTGGTAATTTGGTCTGAGCAAGTCATTGAACCCCTGTGTCACATACTTATACCCCCAAGGAACTGCCACCAAACTAAGGGTCAGAAAAGGATAACCTCTGTACTTTATTGACTACCCCTGTGCTTGGGAATCAGTGGCCAAATAATTCAATAGACACAATAAGTGTTTTATGTGTTAACAATGTGTGATGACTAATAACCTTCTTGTCTTGCACTTTAAACAAGAATAAAAACCATCCCTTAAATATGGACCTTTCAATATGCAACTTCAGCATTGACTAACCGATCTTTCACCCTTACTCCTGAGATATTTATGGAAAATATACAGTAATATGATTTATGATCACAATGAGTGGGCAAATCTATACACAACTATGTGATAGTTAATTGGACAAGGCAACTACTGCTGAGAATTGCACACTCACCCATAATGTACTGCGATCCTGCAACACATCACCACCAGGGGGAGACAAAAACAAGTTGAATTTCACAGGAGGTGCACCAATTTATTCTCCAGGCAGCCAGGGCACAATTCAACCAGTGGCTCATTTCATGCTTGAGAAACCAGATGGGAGGTACTTTTGACAATAATGAATTTAGAGCCAATATTTCAGGTCAAATGAGCAGCCCAACATCCAATGGGAACTCATTTATTTTTTTTATTTCACCTTTATTTAACCAGGTAGGCTAGTTGAGAACAAGTTCTCATTTGCAACTGCGACCTGGCCAAGAAAGCATAGCAGTGTGAACAGACAACAACACAGAGTTACACATGGAGTAAACAATTAACAAGTCAATAACACAGAAAAAAAAGAGTCTATATACATTGTGTGCAAAAGGCATGAGGAGGTAGGCGAATAATTACAATTTTGCAGATTAACACTGGAGTGATAAATGATCAGATGGTCATGTACAGGTAGAGAGATATTGGTGTGCAAAAGAGCAGAAAAGTAAATAAATATAAACAGTATGGGGAAGAGGTAGGTAAAAATTGGGTGGGCTATTTACCGATAGACTATGTACAGCTGCAGCGATCGGTTAGCTGCTCAGATAGCAGATGTTTGAAGTTGGTGAGGGAGATAAAAGTCTCCAACTTCAGCGATTTTTGCAATTCGTTCCAGTCACAGGCAGCAGAGAACTGGAACGAAAGGCGGCCAAATGAGGTGTTGGCTTTAGGGATGATCAGTGAGATACACCTGCTGGAGCGCGTGCTACGGGTGGGTGTTGCCATCGTGACCAGTGAACTGAGATAAGGCAGAGCTTTACCTAGCATGGACTTGTAGATGACCTGGAGCCAGTGGGTCTGGCGACGAATATGTAGCGAGGGCCAGCCGACTTGAGCATAAAGGTCGCAGTGGTGGGTGGTATAAGGTGCTTTAGTAACAAAACAGATGGCACTGTGATAAACTGCATCCAGTTTGCTGAGTAGAGTGTTGGAAGCTATTTTGTAGATGACATCGCCAAAGTCGAGGATCGGTAGGATAGTCAGTTTTACTAGGGTAAGTTTGGCAGCGTGAGTGAAGGAGGCTTTGTTGCGGAATAGAAAGCCAACTCTAGATTTGATTTTAGATTGGAGATGTTTGATATGAGTCTGGAAGGAGAGTTTACAGTCTAGCCAGACACCTAGGTACTTATAGATGTCCACATATTCTAGGTCGGAACCATCCAGGGTGGTGATGCTAGTCGGGCGTGCGGGTGCAGGCAGCGAACGGTTGAAAAGCATGCATTTGGTTTTACTAGCGTTTAAGTGCAGTTGGAGGCCACGGAAGGAGTGTTGTATGGCATTGAAGCTCGTTTGGAGGTTAGATAGCACAGTGTCCAAGGACGGGCCGGAAGTATACAGAATGGTGTCGTCTGCGTAGAGGTGGATCAGGGAATCGCCCGCAGCAAGAGCAACATCATTGATATATACAGAGAAAAGAGTCGACCCGAGAATTGAACCCTGTGGCACCCCCATAGAGACTGCCAGAGGACCGGACAGCATGCCCTCCGATTTGACACACTGAACTCTGTCTGCAAAGTAGTTGGTGAACCAGGCAAGGCAGTCATCAGAAAAACCGAGGCTACTGAGTCTGCCGATAAGAATATGGTGATTGACAGAGTCGAAAGCCTTGGCAAGGTCGATGAAGACGGCTGCACAGTACTGTCTTTTATTGATGGCGGTTATGATATCGTTTAGTACCTTGAGCGTGGCTGAGGTGCACCCGTGACCGGCTCGGAAACCAGATTGCACAGCGGAGAAGTTACGGTGGGATTCAAGATGGTCAGTGACCTGTTTGTTGACTTGGCTTTCAAAGACCTTAGATAGGCAGGGCAGGATGGATATAGGTCTGTAACAGTTTGGGTCTAGGGTGTCTCCCCCTTTGAAGAGGGGGATGACTGCGGCAGCTTTCCAATCCTTGGGGATCTCAGACGATATGAAAGAGAGGTTGAACAGGCTGGTAATAGGAGTTGCGACAATGGCGGCGGATAGTTTCAGAAATAGAGGGTCCAGATTGTCAAGCCCAGCTGATTTGTACGGGTCCAGGTTTTGCAGCTCTTTCAGAACATCTGCTATCTGGATTTGGGTAAAGGAGAACCTGGAGAGGCTTGGGCGAGTAGCTGCGGGGGGGGGGGGGGGGGAGGCATGGCCTGCCGTTGAGAAATGCTTGTTGAAGTTTTCGATAATCATGGATTTATCGGTGGTGACCGTGTTACCGAGCCTCAGTGCAGTGGACAGCTGGGAAGAGGTGCTCTTGTTCTCCATGGACTTCAGTGTCCCAGAACTTTTTGGAGTTAGAGCTACAGGATGCAAATTTCAGCCTGAAGAAGCTGGCCTTTGCTTTCCTGACTGACTGCGTGTATTGGTTCCTGACTTCCCTGAACAGTTGCATATCGCGGGGACTATTCGATGCTATTGCAGTCCGCCACAGGATGTTTTTGTGCTGGTCGAGGGCAGTCAGGTCGGGAGTTAACCAAGGGCTATATCTGTTCTTAGTTCTGCATTTTTTTGAACGGAGCATGCTTATCTAAAATGGTGAGGAAGTTACTTTTAAAGAATGACCAGGCATCCTCAACTGACGGGATGAGGTCAATGTCCTTCCAGGATACCCGGGCCAGGTCGATTAGAAAGGCCTGCTCACAGAAGTGTTTTATGGAGCGTTTGACAGTGATGAGGGGTGGTCGTTTGACTGCGGATCCGTAGCGGATGCAGGCAATGAGGCAGTGATCGCTGAGATCCTGGTTGAAGACAGCGGAGGTGTATTTGTATTTATTTACAGGATGACGTCTATGAGGGTGCCCTTGTTTACAGATTTAGGGTTGTACCTGGTGGGTTCCTTGATGATTTGTGTGAGATTGAGGGCATCTAGCTTAGATTGTAGGACTGCCGGGGTGTTAAGCATATCCCAGTTTAGGTCACCTAACAGAACAAACTCTGAAGCTAGATGGGGGACAATCAATTCACAAATGGTGTCCAGGGCACAGCTGGGAGCAGAGGGGGGTCGGTATTAGGCGGCAACAGTGAGAGACTTATTTCTGGAGAGAGTAATTTTTAAAATGAGTAGTTCGAACTGTTTGGGTATGGACCTGGAAAGTATGACATTACTTTGCAGGCTATCTCTGCAGTAGACTGCAACTCCTCCCCCTTTGGCAGTTCTATCTTGACAGAAAATGTTATAGTTGGGTATGGAAATCTCTGAATTTTTGGTGGCCTTCCTGAGCCAGGATTCAGACACGGCAAGGACATCAGGGTTAGCAGAGTGTGCTAAAGCAGTGAGTAAAACAAACTATGGGAGGAGGCTTCTGATGTTGACATGCATGAAACCATTCAGGAAAAGCCCCAGAGCATTCACCCAATCCAAGTCCTCAGACCTACCAGTTCCAATGGCGTCCTAAACAAGTTCCCGTGAATGCAAAAGGACATGGTTAAATGCACCTGAAGTAAATTCTGTTAAACTGTGTGTCCTTTTAAAGTTGCAGTAAACTCATTGTGGCATTTGATCTTTTCCTACACCAGAACCTTCACTCTTCTTTCCATAATCGCATAGCCTAACAGCTCATTAAACTTTCATTAGGAAGTGCATTAAAATGGTGAGAGGGAAGGAGGGAGAAGGAAACAGAGAGAGAAAGCTTGAGACCGGGACTGGCTATGTGTCCATAACTAATGTTGCCTAACAATTATTGAACCAGGAATGAAAATAATTCTTAATTTCCCCCTTTTCCAAGTCCAAAGATTGAAACCTGAACACATTTTTAAATAAGAGTTTTTTTCAGTGCAAGGCAAACAAAGAAACATCTGATCCTCAGGTGAGAGAGAATATGATTTGGGGTAATGAAAGGAGAAAGGATGTCCAAGCGAACAAAAAATAACTACTGTAGAAAAAATGTCTTGTCCACTGACTTTGCTGATTGAGCTTTAAATTAAGATTTTAGTTACAGAAAAAAATGCTTTGACGGATTACCATGTGAGGGTTAAATATTGACTCAGGAATCCGCTTTTTGCCAACCCATCCCACTTCAGGGTTCATGCAGCGTCAGGTCAGGATACCCTTCAACCCTCTGTGAAGAACTAAGTAATATGCATAATCATAGAAAGGGCTACATACTCTGAACAATGCAGATGTAAGAGTGCATTTTGTGCTGCCTGAACAGGGATCGAACTAGTAACCTATACAACACCACTTGTAAATCAAAGCCAACCATTTTAGGCAACAGAGCAAGAGATAATCCGGTCACTTTCGATCTCATGGTGAAGGTCACTGATTTACTCCAGCCAACATGCTACTGGTGAGTTCAAATCAAATCCACGTTCACATCCACTACACAGACTGTTTTGTTCTAACCAATATTATTCATATAAAGTTCATGTTTAACTCAGGTTGGCAGAAATCCACACCCAAGGAACTGCAATGAGGTAGGAGTGAAGACAGCCTGTCTCATAGATTAGATGTAACAAAGTAAATGTAAATCCAGGAAACTCAAATTACTATGATATGCTATGTTTGGCATGGTTACATAATACAGATGGTTGGGGCAAAAACTTAAGTAGCTACTTTGTGACTACTTAGCATGTTAACTAACCCTTCCCCTAAACCTACCCTTAGCCTAGATAACATTAGCCGTCTAGCCAGAATTCGTAACATATTGTACGTTTTGCAAACTTGTAACATAAAAAGGAATGTGTGATGGAGATCCACAAATTAATACACGCCATTCAAAGCATAACATATACTCAATGGAGTGTCTCTGCTTTACGTACAGAAAATACATTTCTTTGAGACCAGGTTGGTGAATAATATTTATCGCGTGGGGCTTTCCCTTATTCACCTGATGCAAATGAATCAAAACTTCCTCCAGCCTTGCGATCTCAAGGATCCTGTTGAAAACCTATTTAAAGCAGCCAGTCAAGACTCGGCTCTAGTCTACTCCACAAACTGGTATCAGCATCTGAACTTTTATCTCAGTGGAATAGTCTTCATGCAGGTGATGATGATGAGGGTGTTTATGCCAACGCATCTCTCTGCTCTTCTTCTCTCTAATCCCTCTTGTGATCTCTCATGTGGTGGAGAGGTTCAGTGACGTTTCAGAGTGTCAAGGATTCTTCATGGAGGAGACTTCAAAAATCTCAGGTATTTTGGTTGATGGGAACGTCCAGGACCAGAACCGCTTCATGCCAATTTGTACAAGAACAACTACAGATATGCAACCCTCTACGACACAAAAAAACAGATCCCTGTGTTCTCAGCCTACACCTTCACTGGTGCTACAAAAGGCAGACCAAATTTAACATGGATGATAGAACCTCAGCTTGAAGGGGGAAACGAGACAATGAGTCTGGAGTCAAAATGTGTAAATTACACACATCAGGCTGTGAACAAGGACTATAGGAACTCACTGAACACAACAGGGCTGAACAGAGGTCACCTGTTCCCAAATTTGCACGCGTCTGGCAATGATACCAAGATTTCCACCTTCACCCTGACCAACAGTGTTCCTCAGGTAGAGTCCTCCAACAGTGGGAGCTGGTGTCGTATGGAGTGCAAAGTCAAAGGCTTTTGGATAACTGCAATGATAACAATAAAACAAAAGGCTTTGTGGTGACTGGAGCGGTACCCAGTAATGGCACTGTGAACTACACTCTGAACAGTGTGAACATCCCATCTCTCCTGTGGACAGCCTGTTGTTTCAACAGCAAGGTGGGACAGACTGGACAGTGGATGGCCGAAGCACATGAGTCTGAACGAAAAGGAGTAACCCCCCAAAAAAGACTTGCACCCAAAAACCCTGGTAGAGCTGCATGACATGATGAACTCATTCTACTCAGGTGTCCGGCTGTTTCCAGAGCACTGTCCGAGAGACTTTACGTCTGAGGACAGGGGACTTAAAAACCTTGGAGATTGTATCTCTCCACCTCCCCCTCTCCTCCCACCACTACCAGCATTGTTACTACTGCTCACTCTTGCGGAGATCTGGGGTTCAAAGGGCCTGCCCTTTGTGGGTCCTGGTGATGTGGTGTGCACTGTAAGCATGGGGACCACATGTGACCTGTGCTTGAGTTAAGTTGATCAACCTCATTTAGAAAATATTTAAATATTTAATTTAACACCCAAGAAGACAATCATCTAACTTTGTCTATGCAAAGGAATTTGGTTTTATATATTTTTTTTGTGTGTGTGTGTGGGGGGGGGGGGTCTAAATGTATATTCCGATACACCAACACCAGTGAAATGTTTTCTTGGGATTGAATAGTTAACATGCTTGGACTCACCTGATCTATCATTGCAATGACATGTTTTAAACGCCACAAATTGTATCACTACATTATGAATATCATATTAAAGTAATGAATCTACATTTAAGTGTGCAGTTCTTTGGTAAATCCAGTGAGAAACGTGGGCATTTGGATACTTCCAACCTGTTCATCTCAGATCAGTGTTTACCATGTAGTGGAACCCCTGCGTTCACCTATACAATTGTGTTGGATCAGATATTATAGTTCAAGGAAGAAATATGCACTTGAAAACTAGTTAAACTTCCTGCTTTTCAAAATGATTTGTTCTTCCATTTCTTAAAGTATATCAAAGTACAGCAGCTGCTTTCTAAGAGACAAATGAGTTCAATACCAACTGGTACCATTGACAACACTCCAGACAATTCTGTCAATTCAACATTTTTAGAATATAAATTTAATAGGTGACATTTGCATCCTCACAACACAATAAGAAGAGATAATTAAATGAAAAACTACAAAACAAAGGAGGACTGCATCATCCATATCACTGGCTGTGGAAACAGTGAAGTAGTTTGTCCAAACGTGACCGTTTTCAGCCACAGAGGGAAAAGCTCCTCAAACACTGGTACACACACTTCGCAATAGTGAGATTCTGACAGCCTAGCATGTGGTCCTTCTAAACGAGTGTCATTTTGATCTAGGATTCAGGACCAGGTAAACGCTGTTCCAACTGCCTGCTCCACGTCAACACAGAAGGCAAAGGTCAGTGAGAATAAGAACGCTGGGTCTCAATACTCAATGGCTTCCTTCCTAGTGGAAATGTATCCATTCCTTTCACCTATCAGTGATCATGAAGAAAAAGGGGGCGAAGAGAGGAAGCCATTTAAAGAGTATTGAGACATGGTTCGCCCCGGTCGTTGACATCATATCCCTGAAAGTCCAGTGGCTGAGGAGAAGAACAATCTATGTGATCCATCAGTCAACTATTTTTTTGACATGAAGCCAGCCCCAGCGAGGGCATAAGTTCAACAGAGCAAGGGAGGAGAAAAGTTTATTTTGATTCTGTTAGTCTTCCTCAGACTGATTTGTCAAGTCTCTCCCTTATAGTTGTTAAAAACAGGACATATTTCACACATATCCATAACTGACTGATGGTTGTGGCGTTACTGGAAGTGGTCATGAAACATTTCCTTGGCATAGAATCCAGGCCAGCACCTCCTTGTGAATGCGAGGTGTAACAGGTTCTGTGTTCCATTGAATGGGGTCATGGTAAAACACACACGCACGGAAACGTGAAAACTGCAGGCCTAATGAGCACAGATGATAGGTTGACTTGTCTGTGATGTCACCTCACTTACACAACCCAAGTATTTGCAGCAGAGTTCCAAGAAGCATCATTTTTTTTTCCACCCAAAAAATGCAATTGTGCTCCATGTGTAACTCTGAATCACCAATGCAGCATGTGCTCAGTCACGAATTAGCAAAATCTATTTTCCTGGCTGATACATGTTGTTGATGACTAAATGTGCTCTTTCAGCTATATATGTGCTAACTAACATAAACAATGGCTAATGCCTTTTGGCATGTGTAAATAGTTGATTAAAATACAGAATACCACTTATTCAATTTCACTTTCCATTTTGACCACCTGACTGGCTCGCATAGAATTCCAGGAGTTTGCGGCAATTCCAAGAAAGCATATCAAGAACACGACAAAGAACCTGGTCTGGTTTAGTTTTGTGAAGCATGGCCAACGGAACAGGGCAACACAGAAATAACAAAGAGAAGGAAACCCTGAATGGAGGTTGGAGGGGAAAAATGTAGGAGACATGGGGATCGATAGTGCTGTTGGAGATTTGAAGTTGCCTCTGTAAACACACAACCACAAAAAATAAAAAAAATAATCTAAACAATACCAAGCTCAACCTGAGGAGCAGTTTGAGTGAGCCCTCTCCAGGGATGTAGTAGTAAAGACATAAGGTGGGTAAACGCTGAATGAGTGCCAACAACACTTTTCACAACATATAGAGGTGCGTAGATGGCGTTAAGGTGCGTTTATTCTCCACTACATCCCTGGTTCTCTCCCAGTGAGAGTCTATGGAGGCCCTGCGGCAGGGAAAGGATGGATGGAAAGAGTGAAGGAGGATGTAACTCTCCTGTGGTTCTGTGCCCGAGACGGCATATCCTCTCAGTACCCCATAAAGGCTCAGTCATTACGTTTTGCTACAGAAAACAAAAATTAGCATTTCTTACTGGACAATTGAAGATGGTAGTCCATCCCTGTTTCTGTCCATTTTGGAACCTAATGAAGACCCCCCAGTTCTACAGGGATCAGAGTTCAGAGGTGAAACAGGAGGTGTGGGGTGAAGGTGGGGTCGGTCAGGGCAGAGTTTGTGTTGTGTCTGTAGGTTAAAGTTGATCGCCTTAAGAGTGAACAAACACACAAACGGACAGAACGACTGAGGCTGGCTGGCTGACAAAGCAGTGAGGGTGATGAGACAGAAAGAGGGAAACATTGACAGAGCAAGACAGCATGCCACACAAAACCGAGATTCAGCCATCCAGACAGTGAGACAGACTGAGAGAAAGCGCCAGACAGCCAGACGTACAACACAAAAAGGAAAGATTAACATGGTATGAAGGAGCCAAGAGTGGACCAAAAAAATTAAGATTTAAGCCCAGAAAATTCTTCTAGCAAATACATCTATTGACATGATAAAAAGCACAGTTGTTGGACATAAACAAAAGCAACCGCACCCAATGCTGTAAAGCAACACAAACACCACATTTCATTTAGCAGCATCTTGTGTGTGCTCCGTTACCAGAGGCACTGCAATAGCGGGTGGTTCCGTAGAGCAGACAGATTAAGCCCATTTTCCAATTTCCCGTTCTAAAATGTTGTTCAGATTTTAAACGGACAATAACAGATACTACACTTGATCTTAGCCTAAAGGCAGAGATTATCTGCACATTTTGCAACAAACTATCTCCCCTGTGGTTTGGATGTTTGTTTGTGTTTATGTTCAACAACTATCTTCTTTCTATCAAGCTATCAGACCAGGGAGGCAGGCTTTGACTATATGACCTTTGAGTAAGGAAACCAAAAGCATGCGTTAAAGTCACATTTCAAAAGGAGAAATTAAAACATTTCTGACTCCATCTGTGCTAAAAATATAATTTTAACTACACAAATGATATTTCGCTGAGATATTCAATATTTTTCAATGTTGTACGCGCCTTTAATTGGAATCCACTCAAATTGAGGTGTCCTATTTATCCAGTTATTACTTGACTATCAATGTACCAGACGAAGTACATGTGTTATTCTTAGGGGATGTTCTAAGCTTAACAGGATCAGAAGGGAGGCTAGGATTGGACGTAGCAGGGTGTAAGGCGTCAATTTAGGGCGTCCATCATCATCATCATCATCAAGAGTCCTCGTTCCCAGAATCCTCCTGGTCGTCGTCATAGCAGCGAGTAGAGACGCCTCCTCCTTCACTTGTCCCACCTGCCTCTCCTCCTGACTCCATGTCATTATCTTCCTCCTCTTCATCCTCTTCTTCCTCCTCCTCCATGTCATCGTCGTAGAGGTCGTCGTAGAGTAGGTCTGAGCTGCTGTCCTGGGAGGGAACCCGGGTCTGGACGCAGTACTCTGCCAGCGTGGTGGGTACCTTGACACCGTCGCGCTCCGCCTCCGCCACTGTGGACACCACCTGCTTCCTGTGGGAGGGGAAGAGAAGTCATAAAGGTCTCACTCACTGTGTGTGTGTGTGTGTGTGTGTGTGTGTGGTAGGGCTGTCCCCGGCAAAAAAAAATATTGGTCAACCGAGAGTCATCCTGTTCTTTCGACCAATCGTTTGGTCAAAACATTTAAACTTATTGACAGACACCCTGTGTTTCAATAAAACCAACTACATACGCACTGAGCTTGTCTGATGCTTTAAGCACACTGTTTGATTAAATAATTAAGACACAAATGGCTCAAGAAAGAGTCCAATGGTCACACTGTGTTAAAAAAATGTTTTACAGTGAGAGCCTGTGTGACTGACACAAGTTGTCGCGCTCTCCTCCCTAATGCAGCAAAAAGGCACCACAGCACAGCAAGTGTGCAGTGCGCTGTCCGTGCTGAAACTGCAACATCATTACAGCCATTTAGTTGATTACTTTAACTGAAAAAATGTATTACCGAAATCCCTAATTTGTTTATAAACAACATTCCCTAAACGCTTGCTCTCTTTACATGCAACATGTAAGCAATGCATGCATGTGACCAATAGGGCCTGACCCTATATCATGATCACATTAATAAAGGGTTTATGAAAAAAACTCAGAACAGTAACACGTGAAAGCAAAATGGATGCAGAGGATGTGAAAAAGAACGCCGAAACAGGCAAATGTTTACTGGTTGCTCAGGAGGAAAAAGAGAAATCAGATCGGAGGAAAATATTCAGTATTGTTGTAATTGTCATTTACAAATAAGTTCAAAATGTAAATAAATTTATATATATATATATAAATTTATATATATGGAGGGCGACCGATTATGATTATGATTTTCCAACACCGATAACCAATTATTGGTGGACCAAAAAAAGCCGATTACATATTTAAACCAAATTGAACATGTTCAACAATACTGAATGAACACTTATTTTAACTTAATATAATACAGCAATAAAAATCCATTTAGCCTCAAATAATGAAACATCTTCAATATGGTTTAAATAATGCAAAAACAAAGTGTTGGAGAAGAAAGTAAAAGTGCCATATGTGCAATGTAAAAAAGCTAACGTTTAAGTTCCTTGCTCAGAACATGAGAACATATGAAAGCTGGTGGTATCTTTTAACATGAGACTTCAATATTCCAAGGTAAGAGGTTTTAGGTTGTAGTTAATATAGTATTTATAGGACTATTTCTCTCTATACCATTTGTATTTCATATACCTTTGACTATTGGATGTTCTTATAGGCACTTTAGTATTGCCAGTGTAACAGTATAGCTTCCGTACCACTCCTCGCCCCTACCTGGGCTCGAACCAGGAACACATCGACAGCCGCCACCCTCGAAGCAGGGTTACCCATGCAGAGCAAGGGGAACAACTCCTCCAAGTCTCAGAGCGAGTGACGTTTGAAACGCTATTAGTGCGCACCCCGCTAACTAGCTAGCCATTTCACATCGGTTACACCAACCTAATCTCGGGAGTTGATAGGCTTGAAGTCATAAACAGCTCAATTCTTGAAGCACAGCAAAGAGCTGCTGGCAAAACGCACAAAAGTTCTGTTTGAATGAATGTTTACGAGCTTGCTGCTGCCTACCATCGCTCTGTCAGATTGCTCTATCAAATCATAGACTTAATTATAACATAATAACAAACAGAAATATGAGCCTTTGGTCATTAATATGGTCGAATCCGGAAACTATCATTTCGAAAACAAAACGTTTAAAATTTCAGTGAAATACGGAACCGTTCTGTATTTTATCTAACGGGTGCCATCCCTAAGTCTAAATATTGCTGTTACATTGTACAACCTTCAGTGTTATGTCATAATTACGTAAAATTCTGTCATATTAGTTCGCAACGAGCCAGGCGACCCAAACTGTTGCATATACCCTGACTGTGTGCAATGAACGCAAGAGAAGTGACAATTTCACCTGGTTAATATTGCCTGCTAACCTGGATTTCTTTCAGCTAAATATGCAGGTTTAAATATATATACTTGTGTATTGATTTTAAGAAAGGCATTGGTGTTTATGGTTAGGTACAGTCGTGCAAAGATTGTGCTTTTTTCGCAAATGCACTTTTGTTAAATCATCCCCCGTTTGGTGAAGTTGGCTGTCTTTGTTAGGATGAAATAGTCTTCACACAGTTCGCAACGAGCCAGGCGGACCAAACTGCTGCATATACCCTGACTCTGACAAGAGAAGTTACACAATTTACCTAGTTAAAAGAAATTCATGTTAGCAGGCAATATTAACTAAATATGCAGGTTTAAAAATATATACTTGTGTATTGATTTTAAGGAAGGCATTGATGTTTATGGTTAGGTACACCTTGGAGCAATGACAGTCTTTTTTCGCGAATGCGCACCGCATCGATTATATGCAACGCAGGACACGCTAGAAAAACTAGTAATATCATCAACCATGTGTAGTTAACTAGTGATTATGATTGATTGTTTTTTATAAGATAAGTTTAACGCTAGCTAGCAACTTCCCTTGGCTTCTTACTGCATTCGCGTAACAGTCAGTCTCCTCGTGGAGTGCAATGAGAGGCAGGTTAGAGCGTTGGACTAGTTAATTAACTAAGGTTGCAAGATTGAATCCCCGAGCTGACAAGGTAAAAATCTGTCGTTCTGCCCCTGAACAAGGCAGTTAAACCCACCGTTCCTAGGCTGTCATTGAAAATAAGAATGTGTTCTTAACTGACTTGCCTAGTTAAATAAAGGTGTAAAAAAAAAAAAAATTCTGCCAAATCGGTGTCCAAAAATACCGATATGCGATTGTAATGAAAACTTGAAATCGGCCCTAATTATTCGGCCAACCTCATTCATGCGTGTGTGTGTGTGTGTGTATATATATAAGTTTTCATTACAATATATTATATATATATATATATATATAGCTCAAAAAAATAAAGGGAACACTAAAATAACATCCTAGATCTGAATGAAATATTCTTATTAAATACTTTTTTCTTTACATAGTTGAATGTGCTGACAACAAAATCACACAAAAATGATCAATGGAAATCAAATGTATCAACCAATGGAGGTCTGGATTTGGAGTCACACTCAAAATTAAAGTGGAAAACCACACTACAGGCTGATCCAACTTTGATGTAATGTCCTTAAAAGAAGTCAAAATGAGGCTCAGTAGTGTGTGGCCTCCACGTGCCTGTATGACCTCCCTACAACGCCTAGGCATGCTCCTGATGAGGTGGCAGATGGTCTCCTGAGAGATCTCCTCCCAGACCTGGACTAAAGCATCCACCAACTCCTGGACAGTCTGTGGTGCAACGTGGCGTTGGTGGATGGAGCGAGACATGATGTCCCAGATGTGCTCAATTGGATTCAGGTCTGGGGAACGGGCGGGCCAGTCCATAGCATCAATGCCTTCCTCTTGCAGGAACTGCTGACACACTCCAGCCACATGAGGTCTAGCATTGTCTTGCATTAGGAGGAACCCAGGACCAACCGCACCAGCATATGGTCTCACAAAGGGTCTGAAGATCTCATCTCGGTACCTAATGGCAGTCAGGCTACCTCTGGCGAGCACATGGAGGGCTGTGCGGCCCCCCAAAGAAATGCCACCCCACACCATGACTGACCCACCACCAAACCGGTCATGCTGGAGGATGTTGCAGGCAGCAGAATGTTCTCCACGGCGTCTCCAGACTCTCACGTCTGTCATATGTGCTCAGTGTGAACCTGCTTTCATCTGTGAAGAGCACAGGGCGCCAGTGGCGAATTTGCCAATCTTGGTGTTCTCTGGCAAATGCCAAACGTCCTGCACGGTGTTGGGCTGTAAGCACAACCCCCACCTGTGGACGTCGGGCCCTCATACCACTCTCATGGAGTCTGTTTCTGACCGTTTGAGCAGACACATGCACATTTGTGGCCTGCTGGAGGGTCATTTTGCAGGGCTCTGGCAGTGCTCCTCCTTGCACAAAGGCGGAGGTAGCGGTCCTGCTGCTGGGTTGTTGCCCTCCTACAGCCTCCTCCACATCTCCTGATGTACTGGCCTGTCTCCTGGTGGCGCCTCCATGCTCTAGACCACATATGTCAGAGTCAAGGCCCGCGGGCCACATCCGGCCCGCAAGAAGGTTTTTTACGGCCCCTGGGATGATCTTGATTTATTATTAGAACCGGCCCGCAGCAAGCCGGCAGCCCGCAGATCTTTTACACGCACCAATACTACATTTCCCACAATGCAAAGGTGACGCACCGAGCAGTAGGCTGCTTCATTTCAATATTTATTGGCACAGCAGTCGTCAGCATCACAGTAAAATTAACTTTCAGATACCCATCAAAAATGGCAAAACGGAAGGTGGATACTGAGAACCGGGGGTTTCAAACAAGGTGGGAGTCGGAGTATATGTTCACGAAGGTAGCTGGAAAACCTGTGTGTCTTCTGTGTGGAGAAAGTGTGGCGGTACTGAAAGAGTATAATCTGAGACGACATTATGAAACGAAACACGCAGACACACACGCGGACGCAACTGTCAAGGCCAGTTTTATTTTGGCAGAAGAGATCGCTAAATCAGCCCGGCCATTTACGGAGGGGGATTTCATCAAAAACTGCATGATTAAAGTTTGTGACGAAGTTTGCCCAGAAAAAAGGCAACTCTTTTTAAATGTGAGTCTGAGCAGAAACACCATTGCCGAGAGAGTAGACCAGTTGTCCATCAATCTAAAAGAGCAGCTTGTGAAAAAGGGAAAAGATTTTATTGCATATTCCTTGGCTGTGGATGAGAGCACCGACATTTCTGACATTGCCCAGTTGTCAATTTTCATCCGCGGAGTGGACTCCAACCTAAGCGTGACAGAGGAGTTTTTGGCTTTACGTCCTATGCATGGCACAACTACGGGGCATGATTTGTATGAAGAGGTGTCAAGATGTGTAAATGAGATGGAGCTGCCTTGGGAAAAACTCGTGGGTTTGACAACCGACGGAGCACCTGCGATGTGTGGACACAGGAGCGGACTGGTGGCGAAGATACGGGAAAAGATGCAAGAGGAAAACGCGACAGGTGAGCTGACAGCTTATCATTGTATCATACACCAGGAAGCGTTGTGCGGTAAAGCCTTGAAAATGGAGCATGTAATGAGCATCATCACGCGCACAGTTAACTTTATCAGAGCCAAAGGTTTGAATCACCGCCAGTTCAAGGCATTTCTGACGGAGTTAGAAACGGAGCATGGTGATTTGCCTTATCACACAGAGGTGCGATGGCTAAGCCAGGGAAAGGTGCTTCAAAGATGTTTCGAGCTTCGTGAGGAGATTTGTCTGTTCTTGGACAGCAAAGGGAAAGACACAACACAACTCCGAGACGAAATGTTTCTGTGTGAAATGGCTTTTCTGTGTGACATTACGAGTCATCTGAATGCAATAAACTTGCAGCTGCAGGGTCGGGATCGTGTCATCTCTGATATGTACAGTACAGTGAAGGCATTTAAAACCAAACTGACTCTGTGGGAGACGCAGATGCGGAAAGAAAATTTGAGCCACTTTCCCAGCTGCCAGACCATGAAAGAGAAGCTCTCTACCAGTGCGTTCCCGAGCACACAGTTGGCTGATAAAATAGGTATGCTTGCCGCTGACTTTCGACGCCGATTTGCTGACTTTGAAGCACAAAAAAGCAGGTTGGAACTGCTCGGTAACCCATTTGCTGTTGACGTGGAAAGCTCACCACCAAACCTCCAAATGGAGTTGATTGACCTCCAATGCAATGATGCACTGAGGGCAAAATATGCGGCAGTGGGTGCTGCGGAGTTCGCCCGTTTCCTCCCCGGCACAATGCCCCAGCTGCGCATCCAGGCTGCTCAAACGTTGTCTATGTTTGGCAGCACATACCTGTGTGAACAACTGTTTTCTTTGATGAACCTGAACAAAACATCACACAGAAGTCGACTTACTGCTGAACACCTCCACTCAATTCTGAGGATTTCTTCAGCTCAGAGCCTTACCCCGAACATTGATGAACTTGTGGAAAAGATGGGACACCACCAAGTATCACCCTCAACCTCAAACAAGTGAACATTACTGTGCAATCACATATTTAGAGTTTTTACTCAGTTCAAGTTTAAAAGTTAAAATTTAATATTTGTTTTCACTGCATGTTACTTCTCCTTAAACAAAGTGTTGTTTTTGATTAATAGATTTTTGCACTTTATTTTTTTGTATTTCAATCCAATTATATTTTAAAAATATTTCAGTTGAGTGGATGATAGAAAATTGCTATTATTGTTTTTTCTTTGAAGTAAATTTAGCCCACTTTTGCTAAAATAGAAAATATAGTCTACTGATGGTGCCTTGAATACCGGTTTCTTTCATTTAATGTTCATGTTATGGGGATATTTATATAAAGGAAATTTGTCTTTTGTGTCTGTTGAAAATTAAAGATTACTGACAGAGCCATAAGAAAATATTGCTTTATTTATCTGATCATATTGTAATATATTTGTTAGGTTTTCAGTAGGTTCAATTAGGTTCACTAGACTATATGCGTCATTTAAACATTTTTCAATGAACATTCGAACAGTCCGGCCCTCGTCTTGTAGCTGATTTTTTTATTTGGCCCTCCGTCCATTTGACTTTGACACCCCTGCTCTAGACACTACGCTGACAGACACAGCAAACCTTCTTGCCACAGCTCGCGTTGATGTACCATCCTGGATGAGCTGCACTACCTGAACCACTTGTGTGGGTTGTAGACTCCGTCTCATGCTACCACTAGAGTGAAAGCACCGCCAGCATTCAAAAGTGACCAAAACATCAGCCAGGAAGCATAGGAACTGAGAAGTGGTCTGTGGTCCCCACCTGCAGAACCACTCCTTTATTGGGTGTGTCTTGCTAATTGCCTATTATTTCCACCTGTTGCCTATTCCATTTGCACAACAGCATGTGAAATGTATTGTCAATCAGTGTTGCTTCCTAAGTGGACAGTGTGATTTCACAGAAGTGTGATTGACTTGGAGTTACATTGTGTTGTTTAAGTGTTCCCTTTATTTTTTTGAGCAGTGTATATAGCCTTTATTACAGCATACTAATTATTCAAAGCTCCCTTTATTTGATTTCAAAACTAAAATGATTGATTGCATTTCAAAACATGAACGTCTCGTATGCTGTGTGATGACATGAACAAATTAATAATTGATTCACCGATACAGTAGCCTATATTTTCAATTATAGGCCTAAGTAAATTACAGTATTAAGACTAAACAGAATGGGTTCTTAGGCCTAAGGCTCGATGGTGGTTATACAAGGCTGCTATACTAAGCCTACTAATGATAATGACATTACTTATTATTAGAATGATGATCATAATAATTGTAATAATAACAATAAGGAGATCAAGAAAAAGGAGAGTATAGGAGCGAGACCTGGGTGCATATTATGTGTGACAAATAGGTGCTGTTAAATTACAATATTATTATTATGTGTGACAAATAGGTGCTGTTAAATTACAATATTATTGTTCTGCCTGTTTGGAACAGTGTAAACAGTAAATAAATAAGTAATACCTGTCTGTTCTAACAAAATCAAATTGTAAAGCCTTTATTACAGCATAGCAAGGATTAAAAACAGCAGAATCTGTGAAATTGCTTTATGTGATATTTTGCATGAGGCTTGGTGCTCACGGAATAAGTAGGCTACCAAACGGGGCCTAGTGGTTCGAGCGTTGGACTAGTAACCAAAAGGTTGCAAGCTCCAATCCCCGAGCTGACAAGGTGAAAATCTGTGGCTCTGCCCCTGAACAAGGCAGTTAACCCACTGTGCCCATCATTGTAATTAAGAATTTGTTCTTAACTGAACTTAACTGACTTGCCTAGTTAAATAAAAGTTTTTTTTAAAATGTATGAAATAAATAACACTCAAACAGGCAACAGAAGCAGGATCTGTCTTACTTATGTAGACATACATATGGATGATTTATAAAGCCAGGCTATTGATTATAGACCTAATTAAGTTGGGGTTTCTTCTTCTCTCCTCAATTTTCTTAGGCAATTAGGATGAGGAAAAGGCTGTTTCCTTGTCTCTGCTGCATTGTTCTCAATCCCAATATGATGGTTAACTTTGTTATTATGCACGTAGCAACATAGGGAAAGGCTCCAATTCTACAGGGAACTGAAGATTATGTTTCAGAACAGCAGACAGCAACCGTATCCAACGCGGGAGAAAGGGCATTGGTTATAAAATAATATTCAATTTACTAGTGTTGCACCAACATTTTTACATAATATAGCCATATACAATTTCCATATCACATCTTAGAGTGATGGACTGTGCCATCCCCACAGCCTCCACAATGGGTTAATCCACTGAGACAGGTGTCTTGTGCACCATGAAAGAAAATAAAATATTGGTCGACCAACAGCCTATCGACCAAACAATCAACCAGTAGACTAAATGAGGTCAGCCCTAGTGTGTGGGTAAGTCAACTTGTTTGTTGTGAAAAGGGTACTCAATGGTTGGGTTAGTGTGCATATGTTCTTCCTACCTGATAATCTCTGCGTACTCCTTGTCCTTGCCCTTGCTGTCTCTCCACTTGCGGAACATAACTGAGGCATCCACGTTGGCCGGGGAGAAGGTGTTGGGCTCATTCAGCAGAGAGATCACACTCAGCAAGATGGTCCTGTACACACACGTCACTAATATGACTTTATGTCCTCTAAAACATACCCATTACCTGAACATTACCTTAAAGTACACAGTATACCTTAGCTTACCTTCTAAGTAATGTGGCCTTCATTTTCCTTGAGTGGGTGAGTTATCTGACCTGACTTCCTCTGTGAGAGCAGTGTTACCTCACCATCCCCCAGTGTTGCTCCATTCGATGCTACTTCGTCTGGGTGGTTGGTTAAACACACACTCAGAACTTTCAACCTGCCCCGGGGGTTGAGGAATTGTCCCACGAAGGGTAATGTGTCTGACACTTTTACTGCTGTTAGGGACTGTGTCTATTCCTAAGCTCTGCATTTTAAACATTTGACACATATTTGAGCAGTTATGATGACACACCATATTGCATTTTTTTGTGTCCCCCAAGTATCCGGTAAGTTGTGAAGTCAATGGCTCTTTCTGCCGATGTAATCCAGTGTCACTTGTATCAACTTATATTGTAAATGTTGATTGTCTTTTTGTGGAAAACTGCTAAAAATTGGTAAAAGTCAAATCAAATGTTATTTGTCACATGCGCCGAATACAACTGGTGTAGACTTTAGTGTGAAATGCTTGCTTACGAGTCCTTCCCAATGATGCAGAGTTTAAAAATAAAATAGTAACACAAAAACACAAGAATGGAGCTATACACAGGGAGCACCAATGAAGTGACCAACCTACATCAAATACATCTAATAAATAATTTCAAATAGATAAACACACTTTGGTTTTATAGTTTGACCCGCATGCAAGGTGGGGGGACTTTTTACTTTTAAGACTATTCCATTTGTTCTGTTGTTCCTTTGAGCTAAATTAAGCAAACATCAAGTATTTATACATGTTGAACCATGTTTGGAGCTAGGTGAGGTACCTGACATTCTGAGTGGGGTTCCACCTCTCTGAGGGGAGCTCCCCGCTCTGGGGGTCGTCGACGGGAGGGTGAAGGATGGAGATACACACGTCGCCGTTCTGTTGGAACACGACCTGTCAACTTCTGGATGGAGAAAACTCTTCAAATATGTTTGAATTCATATACATTGGGAATACATTAACTGGGCTTAACTCTTACCTCATAGATGTTGGGATGCCACATCTTTGTTAAAAAACGGAAGGTCGGAGGGGAGTAGGGGTAGTCAATGGGGAACTTGATGTGAGACTGATAGAGAGACACATAAATTGCCATCAGCTTCAAACATTTAATTGACAGCCAAATAACCCTGACAATTACAGTTAGATACAATTCGGCATGAGAATGATCCTGGTTTGTAGGTCATTTTAGTGTGTATGAGTTACTGGGTGCCACGTGTGTGTGTGTGTGCGTGTGCCTGCATGTGTACATGTACATTAGTATGTGCATGCGCGTGTGTGACTAAATGTACTTCTCTATCGCTATCCCCCACCTGTCGATTAGAATTGTGCCAATTCAGCAAAATCCAATCACACACAGTGCTTGTTATATGTGCAACATTCCAGGCCTGTGCCATCAACACGCTACCATAGCCATTCAATTTGACACAAATATACTGCCTCTCTCCACTGTGTGTAATCCACTATATAAATGAATCCACTATCAAAATGAAACCAAAAAGAAGTGAGAACATTCTGTCCAGCAGCCCCAACCCTTTGGGGAGCACGCTCTGCTTCCAGATAGCATTAGCACCATTTCAAAACATGCCCTGTGTAGACATGTTGAGGTCAGTGTGAACTTCAACTTTGACACTCTTCACTAAACTCCCCTTTTGGATCAGTTTCCTCTACGGCACCTATATTTTAAAATTCTAAACCTATAACAGGTGCAAACAGTAGCTTACTTGTTATAGGCAACCACTAGCTGAAAACCTAGTCTACAAATCCAGAAAAAGTTGGAATGTGATAATGACATTTAATGATTCTAACTGGATTTATGGTGGAGAAGGCATCATATAAACGCATATTTTTGTTATCTGTAAGACAGTTTATCTGGTCCGATAGCCAGACGAAAACATATGTGGTTGCCAAAAAAACATTTACACAACCAGTATACAACCTGACCATGAAATCACTCACATAATGTGTTATAATTATCATTGCATCTCTGTCAATGCAATCAGTTTTGCCTTCTTGGAAGAGTTTGCATGCCCTGGGCTGGATGTGAACTCTCACCAAACTGATATGCTAATGTGGAGGACTAGCCACACTGAATAAGTTATACAGGGAAAAAGGAGAAGAGCCTCATCATGCCCTTCTCTCTCTACCTCTATGCTGAGATGCCATTTATATCCGTCCACAGCTAAAAATAGGAGTCTGGAGCATAACGATCACACTGCAAGGGGGAAAGAGGCCGGGTGGTCAGGGGTGAGGATGAGCCCGGGGAGGAAGGGGGTGAGAGGCCGGGTAGGAAGGGGGTGAGAGGCTGGGTAGGAAAGGAGAGAGTGGGAGAATGGAAGACTGAAATAGTGACAGGGAGTGAGAAAGGAGGGAGAAACACCTGAACACGTCATACACACGCACAAACATGCTACACAACTATGTGTTGTGCATCCAATGAATGACCCCTCCCTTCCCCATCCCTCCACAGTTGCCTCACCTTAAAGTAGCCTCCCTCATACAGTGTGTTAGGGGGGCCAAAGATGGCCACCTCCCAGTTGTAAAGGTCTGACTCCTCCACCAGGCCGATGCGGAAGCCCTCCACCGGCTGATCCTGCAGGGACTTGAGTTCCATCATCAGGGCCTTCTGGGAGCTGGGCGTCGAATGGTGGGCCATGGCTATCCCACTTCTGACACATAAAGAGAGGGAGAGTGGTAAATTAGGGGAAAGGAGAGAGGCGAAAGGGATGTTCAGGTAACTAAGTGTACAACACTCACATTTCTGAATTTCCTCCTTGTGGGTTGGCTAATTGAATTACGTTTTAATAATGCCACAACCAAATCAAACAACGCAAAGTTCATGTGTTAGTCGAAACTAGGAAACTCGGAAATGTCAGACTTGCTAAGTGGTTCTAGTTATACACGTGCTGCGTTCAACCAGTTAGCAAGTCAGAAATGTTCCTAGTTCAGACAAGCAAATCAACGCGGCACAATAACTGGGCCTTGTTGGCTTACTGGCTACAATAAATACATAGGCCTGTAACAATATTATACATGCATATACGGGAGGGGGTTAAGCTGGAAACTCCCGGGACCTAATGAGCAATATAAACAAACAATAGTTTAACTTCGAAAAGATTTATGAGTTAGGCTATTAAGGAAAAGTTGCATGCCGTTTGAGTACAGAGGGGGCAATGACGAGACTAGCAAACGGCAACATCATATGTAATCATTAGTTACGAACTCAAAGCAGGACAAGCTCTGTCTGTATTCGTGTAGCAAAGCCTGGCGTTGACTGCAACGATTAGGCCTTTGACAACTCATACGGATTCAAGTTAATGACACACGAATTACCTCTATCCACTCAGCGTTTGTACTATATTGTACCGTTTCAATGGGATACAGCAATACGTTTCTTATGTTGCTAACTGCTGAAGCAAACACAGTCAAATCAATGGCACATATCAAGTTGTTGACAGTGTTCTATCATGCTAGGCGACAGGAACACAGTGAAATAATGTTGTCCTCGCGTGGTATTTTTCTTCTTTGTGCCACTCTTTGAACTTGGCGTGTGGGTAAACACCAACGTTAGAACACTATTTTAGCCATTATTGGGTCAAAAACTCGAGCGACGATTTGATCTCGCTGACATTTACCCAGTCTCGCCTGGTTAACGTTAGCCCCCGTTTGGACAGGCAGGCGCTCAGCTGACTCCCTGCTTGTTTGTTTATCTGCTCTTTTCTGGCAGCTCGAACTTCTCCACACGTCAGCTCAACCCCCACCAAGTAACTTGAAAAAAGAAACGGCCTTCTCTCTCCACAACATTTCCTCCACCGCCACGTCAAGAGGTCTGTAATTTATCGAGCTAACTTTCGTGGAAAAGGCAGTCCGTCGAAGCTTTGCACTTACGAACTACACTGAATTTGATCGATTTCTATTTTCACCCTATCGATGCTTCCGGCTATCATTGCGCGTGTCTGTCTCTCCACTACGTACTTGCGTAGATAGACTCACGTCCGACATGCGCGGTCCTCTCAGATGTGCAATTTTTTTGTTGTCTGATAGGTTTTGTAATGCAATGACAGTTTACATAATTTAACGTAGTTTAGGCCTATAATTTTTCCTCATGTATAATTTACAGATAGAGTTGAGACTATGGACTGTCAATAGTGACATCAAAATATGGTGAATTGGAACCCATGCACAGATTCTAATCTAGGGCATGGTTACCCACACTTGGTCCTGGGGCCTCCACTGGGTGTACGTTTTGTTTTTTGCCCTAGCACTACACAGCTGATTCAAATAACCAACTCATCATCAAGCTTTGATTATTTAAATCAGCTGTGTAGTGCCTGGGCCAACACCCAAACTTGCACCCAGGGGGCCCCAGGACCAAGTTTGGGAAACCCTGATCTAGGGTATATAACCCTCAATGATAATTGGTCTGTGTAAGCCTACTCATTGTCAAACTAATACCATTAAAGCAAAAACAAGTTAGTCACTCTAGAACATGTTAGAATGCTTACGCTAGTCTTGTCACCAACGAGAGGTGCGTGTGTGATTATTTTTGGTGTGCCAGAGAGAGCGTTATCGAATCCAAGAGATGGTGCATGCTAGACCCTTCAGAAAGTATTCATACCCCTTGACTCATTACACATTTTATTGTTACACCCTGAATTCAAAATTGATTAAATTGTTTTTTCCCCTCACCCATCTACACACAATAACCCATAATAACGTGAAAACATGTTTTTAGAAATGTTTGCAAATTTGTTGAAAATTAAATACAGAAATATTGAATTTACATAAGTATTCACGTCCCTGAGTCAATACTTTGTAGAAGCACCTTTAGGCAGCAATTACATCCGTGAGTCTTTATGAGTCTGTAAGAGCTTTCCACACCTGGATTGTTCAACATTTCCTTTGTTATTTTCAACATTCTTCAAGCTCAAGTCAAATTGGTTGTTGATCATTGGTAGACAAGCATTTTCAGGTCTTCCCATAGATTTTCAAGTAGATTTAAGTCAAATCTCGGCCACTCAGGAACATTCACTGTCTTTTTGGTAGGCAACTCCAGTGAAGATTTGGCCTTGTGCTTTAGGTTATTGTCCTGCTGAAAAGTTTTTATCTCCCAGTGTCTGGTGGAAAGCAGACTGAACCAGGTTTTCCTCCAGGATTTTGCCTGTGCTTAGCTCCCTTCCGTTTATTTTTTATCCTGAACAATTCCTCAGTCCTTAACGATTACAAGCATACCCATAACATGATGCAGCCACCACTATGCTTGAAAATATGGAGAGTGGTACTCAGTAATGTGTTGGATTGGATTTGCCCCAAACATAACACTTTGTATTCAGGACAAAAAGTTAATTGCTTTGTGACAATTTTTGCAGTATTACTTCAGTGCCTTGTTTCAAACAGGATGCATGTTTTGAAATATTCGTATTATGTACAAGCTTCCTTCTTTTCACTCTGTCAATTAGGTTAGTATTGTGGAGTAACTACAATGTTGTTGATCCATCCTCAGTTTTCCCCTATCACAACCATTAAAGTCTGTATCAGTTTTAGTCACCATTGGTCTTATGATGAAATCCTCGCCGTCAACTGAGTTAGGAAGGACACATTTATCTTTGTAGTGACTGTGTGTATTGGTACACCATCCAAAGTGTAATTAATAACTTCACCATGCTCAAAGGGATATTCAATGTCTGCTTTATTGTTCTTTTTTTTACCCATCTACCAATTGGAAAACCTTACTGGTGTTTGTGGTTGAGTTTGTGTTTGAAATTCACAGCTCGACTGAGGGACCTTACAGATAATAGTGTTTTTTTCTAAATCAAATAAAAATGTATTTGTCACATGCGCCAAATACAACAGGTGTAGTAGACCTTACAGTGAAATGCTTTCTAACAAGCCATTAACCAACAATGCAAAAAAAATACATATTGAATAAAAAATGTATGAGTAAAATGTTGTTTTTTAAAAATAAAGATTTATTTAAAGAGCAGCAGTAAAATAACAGTACAGGGGGTACCGGTACATGGTCAATGTGTGGTGGCACAGGTTAGTTGAGGTGATTAATATGTAGAGTTAAAGTGACTATGCATAGATAATAAACAGAGAGTATTGGCGCTCCGGTACCGCTTGCCGTGCGGTAGCAGAGAGAACAGTCTATGACTTGGGTGGCTGTAGTCTTTGATGATTTTTAGGGCCTTCCTCTGACACCACCTGGTATACAGGTCCTGGATGGCAGGAAGCTTGGCCCCAGTGATGTACTGGGTCGGACGCACTACCCTCCGTAGTGCCTTACAGTCGGAGGCCAAGCAGTTGCCATACCAGGCAGTGATGGTAGTGATGCAACCACAGACACATCGATGAGAATGGGGGCATCATTTAAAAATCATGTTAATCACCATAAATGCACACGGAGTGAGTCCATGCAACTTATTATGTGACTTGTTAATCACCTTTTTACTCCTGATCATATTTAGGCTCACCATAACAAAGGGGTTGAATACTTATTGACTCAAGACATGTCAGCTTTTCATGTTTAATTAATTAATTAAAAAACATAAATCAACTTTGATACAATGGGGTGTGCAGGCCATTGAATAAATAAAAAAAAAACATTTAATCTATTTCAAATTCAGGCTGTAACACAACAAAATGTGAAAAAAGTAAAGAGGTGTGAACACTTTCTGAAGTACATTCGTAAATTATTCAGACCCCTTCTCTATTTCCACATTTTGTTATTTTACAGCCTTTTTCTAAAATGTATAAAATAATTTTTTCCCTCATCAATCTACAAACAATACCACATAATAACAAAGTGAAAACATTTTTAAAAAAGTTTTACATAAGTATTTAGATCCTTCGCTATGAGACTCTAAATTGAGCTCAGGTGCATCCTTTTTTCCATTGATCATCCTTGAAATGTTTCTACAATGTAATTGGGGTCCACCTGTCGTAAATTAAATTGATTGGACATGATTTGGAAAGGCACACACCTGTTTATATAAGATCCCACAGTTGACAGTGCATGTCAAAGCAAAAACCAAACCATGTTGTCGAAGGGATTGTCCGTAGAGCTCCGAGACAGGATTGTGTCGAGGCACAGATCTGGGAAAGGGTGCCAAAAAATATCTGCAGCATTGAAGGTCCCCAAGAACACAATTGCCTCCATCATTCTTAAATGGAAGAAGTTTGGAACCAGCTAGACTCTTCCTAGAGCTGGCTACCCCGCCAATCTGAGCAATTGGGGGAGAAGGGGCTTGGTCAGGGAGGTGACCAAGAACCCGATGGTCACTCTGACAGAGCACCAGATATTCCACTGTAGAGATAGGAGAACCTTCCAGAAGGACAACCATCTCTGCAGCACTCCACCAATCAGACCTTTATGGTAGAATGGCCAGTTGGAAGCCACTCCTCAGTGGCATGATCACTACAGTGAATCATGGTGGTGGCAGCATCATGCAGTGGGGATGTTTTTCAGCAGCAGGGAGAATAGTCACGATCGAGGGAAAGATGCACGGAGCAAAGTACAGAGAGATCCTTGATGAAAACCTGCTCCAGCCAAGACAACGTAGGAGTGTATTCGGATCAAGTCTCTGAATGTCCTTGAGTGGCCCAGCCAGAGTCCGGACTTGAACCTGATCAAACATCTCTGAAGAGACCTGAAAATAGCTATGCAGCAAAGCTCTCCATCCAACCTGAAAGAGCTTGAGAGGATCTGCAGAGAAGAATGGGAGAAACTCCCCAAATACAGGTGTGAGAAGCATGTAGCGTCATACCCAAGAAGACTCGAGGCTGTAATCACTGCCAAACGTGCTTCAACAAAGTACTGAGTAAAGGTCCTGAATACCTATGTGAATGTGAAATTTGCATTTTTTTTTATATATAATTTTGCAAACATTTCTCAAAAACTGTTTTTGCTTTGTCTTTATATGGTATTGTGTGTAGATTGGTGAGGGGAAAAAACGATGTAATACATTTTAGAATAAGGCTGTAACATAACAATATGGAAAAAGTCAAGGGTTCTGAATACTTCAAGAATGCACTGTGTATGGCTCTAAAGCATGCTACACAAATTATTGGGAAAGATAGATAATCCAAAATTATGATAATCTAGATTTCACAATCATTAGGTATTGAGGCATTTTCCTAAACTGGATCTTTGCATCATAAAGGCTACTGTGGTACAGTACACTTGCATTTGACTGTTGATGACGATGACATCACTATTGATTTGATAATGTCAGTTCTGATGTTATCCTTGATCAATGCATTGGAAGGAATATAAGTGTGTGGCTGATCTTAGTTTCATTCAAGGCACAATCTGGGATATTACCTGCTGTTCAATTGTCATTTCAATTAGCATATCATATTGTAAGGAACTTAGACTAACACCCAGCCATCTCGTCAAGAGACTCAGGATTGAGTTGGGCTACCCCCTGAATTCGTTATGTTGGTGTAGGGACATGTTTTTAGAATGAAGGGTGTTGAGTAGTGACCTTGGTACAACACCTTACCTGGACCTATTTGTGTAATGCATAAGGTGTTGAACTAACAGTCACATGGACCTGCGTTTGGATTTGAGAGTGGTTACATTTCCCCAGCACCATCCCTTAACTTTATACCAAACCAAACCTTAGGATTGTGGCTTTAAAGAGATTTGTAGCCGTGATCAGATGAAGCTTTAGTGCTATTTTGTTCTGAAAGGTCTTTATGCATAATGCTGAAGTATCTCATGGTGGTAAGCTTTTGGGCAATATCATACCAACATTGGACACCAAGCTTGTCACTGTTTTATGAAAATTATCAATAAACTCAACGACATTGGCATGGTTATGGTTCTCAAGGGAACACTAACCATGTTTCCATGTAAACACTTGACTGACTAGCCATCATGATCTCCTGATCCCTATTCAGTTCAGACAATATTGGAGGGGATTAAATAATGAATGAATCCAGAGTAGGGTGACCAAAATCTTATAAAGAAAATGTCTGGGAACATCTCTTCAGTGTTGCCAAAGGATGATAGACAAAAAAATACTATACATTGCACTGGCATGTGCCATTGTTTTATTTAATTGTTTTATGTTTTTTTTAATTACATTTTGTGTTTTCTGAGATAAATTACATTCGTTGTCCAATTTCTGTTATGGTTGTGTCCAAAAGTGTATAATTTTCAATTTTTTAATGTAAACAAATATTACAAAAACGTACACAACAAACTATTATGTGCAATTCAATGTGATGAGAGAATGCTGTGAATAAAATTACATTGTACCCTGTATGTTTATTTATCTACACTTGTGTCGTCATCAAGTGAAAACGTGACTTCAAACAGGAACCATAGGAAGGAAGGCGAATAAATCAAGATGGCGTTCCACTATGAAGCATGAAAGAGATTTCGATTCCAATAACATTTATTTTAACAAAGTTTGAAGAAGGTGTCTTTGCTTTTAGGTGTACGTACGTTTTTGGAGAAGCAAGACGGAGCAGATAATACGGGTAAGGGGGTTAATGGAAGATGTTATCTCAGTTTTCTTTCAGGGGCGGTGGCGGAGAGGGAGTGAACTAGCCAGCACTATCTAGTGCAGGCCACCAAACTAACATTAGCTAGCTAACGTTATCTAAAATGTCCACATCGGATATTCTTTATTTCTGATTGTCTTCCTTCCAGATTTTCAGTTAAGGTTTACGTTAACTTGTGGGTTATTTTGTGTCAGCTATCAAGCTAACGTTAGCTGGTCATGAAAAAGTTAGTTAGCTCATTTGTAGCTAACGTATTAACGTTAAACTGACTAAATTACCGTCCTATGCTATGTTAGCCTGCTATCTTTCTCCTCTTGAATTATCTTAATCTAACAGTTACTCGCCAATTGTTTTCCAAGGATAAATCACTCAAAATACCAGCTAACTATATAGATAGTCACACAAGCTGAGACAACCGAGCTAGCAGTCTACAGTCAGCAAGGGGTACTTTTATAGCCACTCTGACAGCTAGAAAAGTACACCCTAATGACTGTCATAGTTAGTTACGATTTTTAGTACGTTCTTTACACATCACATGTATTTCATTTAATGAATTACTATGCTATTTACTGGAATGTTACTTCATAAAAAGTTGTCGCTACTCTTGCTACGTCTGTGGATGAGTCATGCAAGTATGACTTGTTCAATGTTTCCAAGATGAGATTACAGTTGGCTAGCTATAGCTGCTTGAAAATGTCACGTGTTTTTGTTGATTATGGTTTGAGTAAGTGCACTAAAATATGTTGCTAAGGACGGGTGGCCATTGCATCGACTGTCACTGCATCGACATTCCGACTGATCGAGCTATATTTTGCTCCATGGTACGCTAATAAGTCCACCCATTACTTTTTACATTTATTTTTTATTTCACCTTTATTTACATTTACAAGTGCGACCTGGTCAAGATAAAGTAAAGCATTGCGACACAAACAACAACAGAGTTACACATGGAATTAACAAGTTTATAGTCAATATCACAATCGGGGGGAAAAAAGTATATATACAGTGTGTGCAAATGGCGTGAGGAGGTAAGGCAATGAATAGGCCATAGTAGCGAAGTAATTACAATTTAGCAAATGAACACGAGTGATAGATGAGCAGATGGTGATGTGCAAGTATAAATACTGGTGTGCAAAAAAGTAAATAAAAACAATATGGGGATGAGGTAGGTAGATTGGGTGGACTATTTACAGATGGGCTATGTACAGCTGCAGCGATCGGTTAGCTGCTCAGATAGCTGATGTTTAAAGTTAGTGAGGGAAATATAAGTCTCCAGCTTCAGCGATTTTATTTTATTTTTTGTACTTTTATTTTTTGCAATTCGTTCCTGTCATTGGCAGCAGAGAACTGGAAGGAAAGGTGGCCAAATGAGGTGTTGGTTTTGGGGATGACCAGTGAGAGATACATGCTGGAGCTCATGCTACGAGTGGGTATTATCGTGACCAGTGAGCTAAGGCGGCGCTTTACCTAGCATAGACTTATCTATGACCTGGAGCCAGTGGGTCTGGCGACGAGTATGTAGCGAGGGCCAGCCGACGAGAGCATATACAGGTCACAGTGGTGGGTGGTATATGGGGCTTTGGTGACAAAATGGATGGCCCTTTGGTGACAAAATGGATGGCCCTGTGATAGACTGCATCCAGTTTGCTGAGTAGAGTATTGGAAGCTATTTTGTAAATGACATCGCTGAAGTCGAGGATCGGTAGGATAGTCAGTTTTACGAGGGTATGTTTGGTGACTTGAGTGAAGGAGGCTTTGTTGCGAAATAGAAAGCCGATTTGATTTTGGATTGGAGATGTTTAATATGAGTCTGAAAGGATAGTTTACAGTCTAGCCAGACACCTAGGTATTTGTAGTTGTCCACATATTCAGTCAGAACCGTCCAGAGTAGTGATGCTTGTCGGGCGGGCGGATGCAGGCAGCAATCGGTTGAAAGCATGCATTTGGTTTTACTAGCGTTTAAGAGCAGTTGGAGGCCATGGAAGGAGAGTTGTGTGGCATTGAAGCTCGTTTGGAGGTTAGTTAGCACAGTGTCCAGGGAAGGTCCAGAAGTATACAGAAGATTGTCGTCTGCGTCGAGGTGGATCAGGGAATCACCCGCAGAAAGAGCGACATCTTTGATATATACAGAGAAACGAGTCGGCCCAAAAATTGAACCCTGTGGTACCTCCCCATAGAGACTGCCAGAGGTCCGGACAACAGGCCCTCCGATTTGACACACTGAACTCTGAGAAGTAGTTGGTGAACCAGGCGAGGCAGTCATTAGAGAAACCAAGGCTGTTGAGTCTGCCGATACGAATACGGTGATTAACAGAGTTGAAAGCCTTGGCCAGGTCGATGAAGACAGCTGCACAGTACTGTCTTTTATCGATGGCGATTCTGATATAGTTTAGTACCTTGAGCGTGTCTGAGGTGCACCCGCTCGAAAACCGGATTGCAAAGCAGAGAAGGTGCGGTGGTATTCAAAATGGGCAGTGATCTGTTCATTAACTTGGCTTTCGAAGACTTTAGAAAGTTAGGGCAGGATGGATATAGGTTTATAACAGTTTGGGTCTAGAGTGTCACCCCCATTGAAGAGGGGGATGACCGCGGCAGCTTTCCAATCTTTAGGGATCTCAGACGACTTGCCTAAAAAGTGTTGTGATCCCGAAGTGTGATCTGCTTCTGGGGGGCCGTCTTACATAACAGTAAACAGTGTTTTAAAAATGTGTGCAGTCTGGTTTTCTTAATATAAGGAATTTGTGTACCTTTTACAAGCTGCTTTTAGACTTTTACTCAAGTAGAATTTTACTGGGTGACTTAAACGTTTAATTTAGTCATTTTAGGGCACTGAGTGGTGCAGTGGTCTAAGGCACCACAGTGCTAGAGGCGTCACTACACACCCGGGTTCAATCCCGGGCTGTATTACCACTGGCCGCAATCGGGAGTCCCATAGAGCGGCGCACAATTGGGCAAGCATTGTCTGGGTTAGGGGAGGGTTTGGCCGGGGTATTCCGTCATTGTAAATTAGAATTTGTTCTTAATTGACTTGCCTAGTTAAATAAAAAAAATACATATATGGGGTACTAGTACAGAGTGGATTTTTCCTGGGGTATGAGGAAATTAGGGTAAATATTTACATTTACAGTGCCTTCAGAAAGTATTCACACACCTTGACTTTTTCCACATTTCTTTGTTACAAATTGGTATTCATGTATTTAATTGTTATTCTTTTTCATCGATGTACACACTTCTCTGTCAGTGGAAGAAATATTAATATTTGTATAACATCTATTGAAAAGAAATGGTATTAGGTAAGTGTCCAAACCTGTGAGTGTTAGAATTACCTTTCACAGTGATTACAGCTGTGGGTCTTTCTGGGTAAATCGCTAAGAGCTTCCCGCATCTGGATTGTGCAACATTTGCCAATTTTATTTAGATTATTTTCAAAATTCTTCAAGGTCTGACAAATTTGATGTTGATCATTGCTAGACAATCATTTTCAGATTTTCAAGCAGATTAATATGAGCTAACTTTTAAAAATAAATTAATTTAACCAAGAACAAATTATTATTTACAATGATGTCCTACCAGGGAACAGTGGTTTAACTATCTGAATAGACAATCGGACAATTTATTTATTATTATGTTTTCTTCTTGGGCCTCTATAACTATCTATTGTTCTTATTTTTGTTGTTGTTGTGTGATTTGGATTAATCCCCTCTACCACACGGAACCCCACTAATCTACTGACCGAACACAAGAGGTGGCTAACAACAGACCTCCATCCTATGCTAGCTTGCTATCGATGGCCTGGCTAGCTGTCTAAATCGCCGTGACCCCCAACCAACCTCTCCACTCACTGGACCCTTTTGATCACTCGACTAAGCATGCCTCTCCTTAATGTCAATATGTCTTGTCCATTGCTGTTCTGGTTAGTGTTTATTGGCTTATTTCACTGTAGAGCCTCTAGTCCTGCTCACTATACCTTATCCAACCTATTAGTTCCACCACCCACACATGCAATGACATCTCCTGGTTTCAATGATGATTCTAGAGACAATATCTCTCTCTTCATCACTCAATACCTAGGTTTACCTCCACTGTATTCACATCCTACCATATCTTTGTCTGTACATTATACCTTGATGCTATTTTATCGCCCCCAGAAACCTCCTTTTACTCTCTGTTCCAGACGTTCTAAACGACCAATTCTTATTGCTTTTAGCCGCACCCTTATTCTACTACTACTCTGTTCATCTGGCGATGTAGAGGTGAATCCAGGCCCTGCAGTGCCTAGCTCCACTCCTATTCCCCAGACGCTCTCTTTTGACGACTTCTGTAACCGTAATAGCCTTGGTTTCATGCATGTTAACATTAGAAGCCTCCTCCCTAAGTTTGTTCTATTCACTGCTTTAGCACACTCTGCCAACCCGGATGTTCTAGCTGTGTCTGAATCCTGGCTTAGGAAGACCACCAAAAATTCAGACATTTTAATTCCAAACTACAACATTTTCAGACAAGATAAAACTGCCAAAGGGGGCGGTGTTGCAATCTACTGCAAAGATAGCCTGCAGAGTTCTGTCCTACTATCCAGGTCTGTACCCAAACAATTTGAACTTCTACTTTTAAAAATCCACCTCTCTAAAAACAAGTCTCTCGCCGTGGCCGCCTGCTATAGACCACCCTCTGCCCCCAGCTGTGCTCTGGACACCATATGTGAACTGATTGCCCCCCATCTATCTTCAGAGCTCGTGCTGCTAGGCGACCTAAACTGGAACATGCTTAACACCCCAGCCATCCTACAATCTAAACTTGATGCCCTCAATCTCACACAAATTATCAATGAACCTACCAGGTACCTCCCCAAAGCCTTAAACACGGGCACCCTCATAGATATCATCCTAACAAACTTCCCCTCTAAATACACCTCTGCTGTCTTCAACCAAGATCTCAGCGATCACTGCCTCATTGCCTGCATCCGTAATGGGTCAGCGGTCAAACGACCTCCACTCATCACTGTAAAACGCTCCCTGAAACACTTCAGCGAGCAGGCCTTTCTAATCGACCTGGCCGGGGTATCCTGGAAGGATATTGATCTCATCCCGTCAGTAGAGGATGCCTGGATATTTTTTTTTAAATGCCTTCCTAACCATCTTAAACAAACATGCCCCATTCAAGAAATTTAGAACCAGGAACAGATATAGCCCTTGGTTCTCCCCAGACCTGACTGCACTTAACCAACACAAAAACATCCTATGGCGTTCTGCATTAGCATCGAACAGCCCCCGTGATATGCAGCTGTTCAGGGAAGCTAGAAACCATTATACACAGGCAGTTAGAAAAGCCAAGGCTAGCTTTTTCAAGCAGAAATTTGCTTCCTGCAACACTAACTCAAAAAAGTTCTGGGACACTGTAAAGTCCATGGAGAATAAGAACACCTCCTCCCAGCTGCCCACTGCACTGAAGATAGGAAACACTGTCACCACTGATAAATCCACCATAATTGAGAATTTCAATAAGCATTTTTCTACGGCTGGCCATGCTTTCCACCTGGCTACTCCTACCCCGGTCAACAGCACTGCACCCCCAACAGCAACTCGCCCAAGCCTTCCCCATTTCTCCTTCTCCCAAATCCATTCAGCTGATGTTCTGAAAGAGCTGCAAAATCTGGACCCCTACAAATCAGCCGGGCTAGACAATCTGGACCCTTTCTTTCTAAAATTATCTGCCGAAATTGTTGCCACCCCTATTACTAGCCTGTTCAACCTCTCTTTCGTGTCGTCTGAGATTCCCAAAGATTGGAAAGCAGCTGCGGTCATCCCCCTCTTCAAAGGGGGGGACACTCTTGACCCAAACTGCTACAGACCTATATCTATCCTACCATGCCTTTCTAAGGTCTTCGAAAGTCAAGTCAACAAACAGATTACCGACCATTTCGAATCTCACCATACCTTCTCTGCTATGCAATCTGGTTTCAGAGCTGGTCATGGGTGCACCTCAGCCACGCTCAAGGTCCTAAATGATATCTTAACCGCCATCGATAAGAAACATTACTGTGCAGCCGTATTCATTGATCTGGCCAAGGCTTTCGACTCTGTCAATCACCACATCCTCATCGGCAGACTCGACAGCCTTGGTTTCTCAAATGATTGCCTCGCCTGGTTCACCAACTACTTCTCTGATAGAGTTCAGTGTGTGAAATCGGAGGGTCTGTTGTCCGGACCTCTGGCAGTCTCTATGGGGGTGCCACAGGGTTCAATTCTTGGACCAACTCATCTCTGTATACATCAATGAGGTCGCTCTTGCTGCTGGTGAGTCTCTGATCCACCTCTACGCAGACGACACCATTCTGTATACTTCCGGCCCTTCTTTGGACACTGTTAACTAACCTCCAGGCAAGCTTCAATGCCATACAACTCTCCTTCCGTGGCCTCCAATTGCTCTTAAATACAAGTAAAACTAAATGCATGCTCTTCAACCGATCGCTACCTGCACCTACCCGCCTGTCCAACATCACTACTCTGGACGGCTCTGACTTAGAATACGTGGACAACTACAAATATTTAGGTGTCTGGTTAGACTGTAAACTCTCCTTCCAGACCCATATCAAACATCTCCAATCCAAAGTTAAATCTAGAATTGGCTTCCTATTTCGCAACAAAGCATCCTTCACTCATGCTGCCAAACATACCCTTGTAAAACTGACCATCCTACCAATCCTCGACTTTGGCGATGTCATTTACAAAATAGCCTCCAATACCCTACTCAACAAATTGGATGCAGTCTATCACAGTGCAATCTGTTTTGTCACCAAAGCCCCATATACTACCCACCATTGCGACCTGTACGCTCTCGTTGGCTGGCCCTCGCTTCATACTCGTCGCCAAACCCACTGGCTCCATGTCATCTACAAGACCCTGCTAGGTAAAGTCCCCCCTTATCTCAGCTCGCTGGTCACCATAGCATCTCCCACCTGTAGCACACGCTCCAGCAGGTATATCTCTCTAGTCACCCCCAAAACCAATTCTTTCTTTGGCCGCCTCTCTTTCCAGTTCTCTGCTGCCAATGACTGGAACAAACTACAAAAATCTCTGAAACTGGAAACACTTATCTCCCTCACTAGCTTTAAGCACCAACTGTCAGAGCAGCTCACAGCTTACTGCACCTGTACATAGCCCACCTATAATTTAGCCCAAACAACTACCTCTTTCCCTACTGTATTTAATTTATTTATTTATTTTGCTCCTTTGCACCCCATTATTTTTATTTCTACTTTGCACATTCTTCCATTGCAAAACTACCATTCCAGTGTTTTACTTGCTATATTGTATTTACCTTGCCACCATGGCCTTTTTTGCCTTTACCTCCCTTCTCACCTCATTTGCTCACATTGTATATAGACTTGTTTATACTGTATTATTGACTGTATGTTTGTTTTACTCCATGTGTAACTCTGTGTTGTTGTATCTGTCGAACTGCTTTGCTTTATCTTGGCCAGGTCGCAATTGTAAATGAGAACTTGTTCTCAACTTGCCTACCTGGTTAAATAAAGGTAAAATAAATAAATAAAAACTGCCTTGTTAAAACCCGGGTTAACTGCTTTGTTCAGGGGCAGAACAACAGATTTCTTTACCTTGTCAGCTCGGGGATTCGAGCTGGCCCAACGCTCTAACCACTAGGCTACCTGCCACCCCAGGTGACTAGGCCACTCGAACATTCACTGTCTTGGAAAGCAACTCATGTAGATTTGGCCTTGTGTTTTAGGGGGTCCTGCTGAAAGGTGAATTCATATCAGTGTCTAGTGGAAAGCAGACTGATCCCGGTTTCCACTAGGATTTTGCCTGTGCTTAGCTTCATTCCGTTTTTAAATTTTTATCATGAACAATTCCCCAGTCCATAACGATTACATGCATACCCATAATATGATAGACTGTTCTCTCTGCTACCGCACGGCAAACGGTACTGGAGCGCTAAGTACAGGACCAAAAGGCTCCTGAACAGCTTCTACCCCCAAGTCATAAAACTGCTAAATAGTTAACCAAATATGTTACATGACCAAATGTATGTGGACATCTCATTCCAAAATCATGGGCATTAACGTGGAGTTGGTCCTCCTAGATGTTGGAACATTGCTACGGGGACTTGCTTCCATTCAGCCACGAGCATTAGTGAGGTCGGTAACTGATGTTGGGCAATTAGGTCTGGCTCGCAGTCTGCGTTCCAATTCATCCCAAAGGTGTTTAATAGGGTTGAGGTCAGGGCTTTGTGCAGGCTAATCAAGTTCTTCCACACCGATCTCGGCAATTTCTGTGTGGAACTCACTTTGTGCACAGGGGCATTGTCATTCTGAAACAGGAAAGGGCCTTCCCCAAACTGTTGCCACAAATTTGGAAGCACAGAATTGTCTAGAATGTCATTGTATGCTGTAGCATTAAGATTTCCCTTCACTGGTACTAAGGGGTCTAGCCCAAACCATGAAAAACAGCACCAGACCATTATTCCTCATCCACCAAACTTTACAGTTGGCACGGCATTGGGACTGGTAGCATTCTCCTGGCATCAGCCAAACCTAGATTTGTCTGTCGGATGGTGAAGCGTGATTCGTCACTCCCGAGAACGTGTTTTCTCTGCTCCAGAATCTAATGGTGGCGAGCTTTACACCACTCCAGCCGATGCTTGGCATTGTTCATGGTGCTCTTAGGCTTGTGTGTGGCTGCTCAGCCATAGACACCCATTTTTTGAAGCTCCCGATGAACCGTTCTTGTGCTGACATTGCTTCCAGAGGCAGTTTGGAACTCTGTAGTGAGTGTTGCAACCGAGGACTGATGATTTTTGCATGCTACAGCACTTGGCTATCCCGTTCTGTGAGCTTGTGTGGCCTACCACATCACGCTGAGGTGTTGTTGCTCCTGTTCTGTGAGCTTGTTTCCACTTCACAATAACAGCACTTACAGTTGACAGGGGCAGCTTTAGCAGGGCAGAAATTTGTCAGACTTGTTGGAAAGGTGGCATCCTAAGACTGCACCACATTGAAAGTCACTGAGCTCTTCAGTAAGGCCCAGTAAGGCTCTTCACTACTGCCCATGTTTGTCTATGGAGATTGCATTGCTGTGTGCTACATTTTTATACACTTGTCAGCCACAGTTGAAATATCAGAATCCACTCATTTGAATGCGTGTCCACATAGTTTTGTGTGTATAGATAGTCCAGGTAGCTACATTCTACTGTCTGCATCGACTCCTTTTTGACTCTGCACACATAATGGGCGACATACACAATGCAGACTAGTCACACACTCATCACATATGCTTCTGCCTATCTATCCTATTGCCTCATCACTTTACCATTACGGCCCTACCTGCAGTGCCTTCAGAAAGTAATCACACCCCTTTACTTTTTCCACATTTTGTTGTTACAGCCTGAATTTAAAATTGACGGAATTGCATTTAACTGGCCAACACACAATTTCCCATTTTAATGTCAGTTACGTTATTTCAATCAATAAGTATTCAACCCCTTTGTTATGGCATGCCTTAAAAATGTGCTTAACAATTCAGAAGTTGCTTGTACTCTGTGTGCAATAAGTGTTTAACATGATTTTTGAATGTCTACCTTATCTGTGTACCCCACACATACAATTATCTGTGAGGGCACCTATTGGTAGATGGGTAAAAAAAACAATAAAGCAGACATTGAGTATGCCTTTGCGCATGGTGAAGTTATTAATTACACTTTGGATGTTTTCTCAATACACCCAGTCACTACGAAGATGCATGTGTCCTTCCTAACTCAGTTGACGGAGAGGATTTAATCATAAGACCAATGGTGACTAAAACAGATTGAGTTTAATGGCTGTGATATGAGAACGGAGGATGAATCAACAACATTGTAGTTACTCCACCATACTAACCTACATGACAGAGTGAAAAGAAGGAAGACTGTAAAGAATTAAAATATTCCAAAACATGCATCCTGTTTGCAGCAAGTAATACTGCAACAAATGTGCAAAGCAATTAGCATTTTGTCCTGAATGCAAATGTATGTTTGGGGCAAATTCAACGCAATGCATTAGATGATCACTCTCCATATTTTCAAGCATAGTGTTGTTTGCATCATGCTATGGGTATGCTTGTAATCATTAAGAACGGGAGTTTTTCAGGATTAAAAAATCAACTGAATGGAGCTAAGCACATGCAAAATGTTAGATGAAAACCTGTTTGTCTGCTTTCCACCAGGCACAGGGAGATACATTCACCTTTCATCAGGACAATAACATAAAACACAAGGCAAATCTACACAAGTTGCTTACCAAGAAGACCGTGAATGTTCCTGAGTGGCTGATATTTTCAAGTAGATGTAAGTCAACTCTGTCAAGAACTGAAAGTGGTTGTCTAGCATTGAACCATTTGACAGATCTTGAAGAATATTACAAAGAATAATGGGCTAATGTTGCACAATACAGGTGTGGGAAGCTCTTCGACTCATCCAGAAAGTCTCACAGCTGTAATCGCTGCTAAAGGTGCTTCAACAGAGTATTGATTCAGGGGTGTGAATACTTATGTAAATGAGACATTTCTGTATTTCATTTTCAATACACTTGCTCAAATGTCAAACTTGTTTTTACTTTGTCATTATGGGGTATTGTGTGTAGCTGGGTGAGAAAATAAGTCCAGCGGTATAAATACTTTCTGAAGGCACTGTAATATGCCCCCATGGATATACCACTGTGTTTCTACAAAGGGGGCCTGTATGGTAGCTTTTTGGGAGAGGGGGCTCCCCAGTTGCCTGGCTATTCAGACTCCTTGCTCCGGCCAAACACTATGCCACACCTACGGACGTTGAGTTCTTCCCTGCAATGAGTCTGGATCTGAGTACCTCCCCAAACGCTTTACAGAATGCGAACACATTCGGTGGCCACCTGATTGGTCAAAGAAACGATGGGTTGGGCCAGAGCTAGAACACACGTGGGTAAAGCGGCAGTTTGAAAATTCATCATTGACTATGCTACTCAGATTGGTTAGGTTATCCAATCGTTGATGCCTTTGTTCTGTATGACTCCACTCGTCACCACAAATGACTAATATGATGTCAGACTAAAGTATGTAGTGAATGATAGAGCAGCTGAAGAATTTAGTGTGAGTTGTCAGGCTAGATCCCCAGCAGCACAAATTATCATAATGCTGCTCTGGTCACGTATGTACAGGCTGGGATATAGTTTACAGTGCATTCGGGAAGTATTCAGACACCTTGACTTTATCCACATTTTGTAATTGATGAGGATTTTAACAATTTTAATCCCACTACAAACACTACCTTGTAATGACAAAGTGAAAACAGATTTTTGCAAATTCTTTACAAAAAACCCAACTTATTTACGTAAGGAAAGGGGGATACCTAGTCATTTGTCCATCTGAAATGTGTTTTCTGCATTTACCCCAACTCTGAATCAGAGGTGCGTTAATCGACATCCACATCTTCGACGCCTGGGGGAACAGTGGGTTAACTGCCTTGCTCGGGGGCAGAACGACCACATTTTTTTTTAATATATATTTTTTTTACCTTATCAGCCTCGGGGATTCAATCCAGCAACCTTCCTGTTACTGGCCTAACCACCATAGGTATTCAGACCCTTTGCTATGAAACTTGAAATTGCTCAGGTGCGTCCTGTTTCCGTTGATCATAATCCTTGAAATGTTCCTACAACTTGGAGTTTCACCTCTGGTACATTCAATTGATTGGACTAGATTTGGAAAGGCGCTCACACCTGTCTATATAAGGTCCTACAGTTGACAGTGCATGTCAGAGCAAAAACCAAGCCATGAGGTCGAAGGAATTGTCCGTAGAGCTCTGAGACAGGATTGTGTCGAGGCACAGATCTGGGGAAGGGTACCAACATAATTATGTAGCATTGGAAGTCCCCAAGAACATCCTTCTTAAATGGAAGAAGTTTGGAACCAGCAATACTCTTCCAAGAGCAGGCAGTCTGACCGAACTGAGCAATTGGGGGAATGGCCTTGGTCGGGGAGGTGACCAAGAACCTGATGGTCACTCTGACAGAGCTCGAGTTCTCCTGTGGAGATTGGAGAACCTTCCAGAAGGACAACCATCTCTGCAGCACTCCACCAATCAGGCCTTTATGGTTGAGTGGCCAGATAGAAGCCACTCCTCAGTAAAAGGCACACGACAGCCCGCTTGGAGTTTACCAAAAGACACCCAAAGTCTTTGACCATGAGAAACAAGATTCTCTGGTCAGATGAAACAAAGATTTAACTATTTGGCCTGAATGCCAAGCGTCACGTCTGAAACCTGGCACTATTACCGCAGTGAATCATGGTGGGGGAAGCATCAGCAGTGGTAATCTTTTTCAATGGCAGGGACTGAGATGCTAGTCAGGATCGAGGGAAAGATGAACGGAGTAAAGTACAGAAATATCCTTGATGAAAACCTGCTCCAGAGCGCTCAGGACCTCAGACTGGAGCGAAGGTTCACCTTCCAGTAGGACTATGACCCTAAGCACACACCCAAGACAACACAGGACAGGCTTCAGGACAAGTCTCAATGTCCTCGCGTCGCCCAGACAGAACCCAAACCCGACCTAACATCTCTGAAGAGACCTGAAAATAGGTTGGATGGGGAGCGTCGCTGCACAGCTGACAGCTTGAGGATCTGCAGAGAAGAATACCACCCCAAATACAGGTGTGCCAAGCTTTATCCTAGTCTTCACTCAAGGAGACTCGAAGCTGTAATTACTGCCAAACGTGCTTCAACAAAGTACTGAGTAAAGGGTCTCAATACTTATGTAAATGTGATTTTTCTGGATTAAACATTTCTTTGCATCAATGTATACTACCATTCAAAAGTTTGGTGTCACTTAGAAATATTTAGCTTTTTTGTAAATTAAAATAACAATCGGAAATAGTATTATTATTATTATTAAACCTTTATTTAACCAGGAAGGGCTCACTGAGATTCAATCTCTTTTTTTAAGAGCGTCCTGGCCAAGATGGGCATCACCAAGACGATGGCGCAGAGGACATAAAAGCCCTTTTACCAAATTCAGTTCGGACATTTGGAACAGTTAGCAGGTCCAGCAAACGAACAGAGTACCCATCACATTTCTGAACAGTAAAAATAGTAGTAGTACTAGTAAAGGCATAAATGTAGCTGATACTAGTCTTCTGGCTTCAAAAGAAAAACAGGCCTTATGTCTAAAATAAAATCCCAATTTCAGCTTCTTGTAAGTTTATGATATTTATGAGGTCACAGTCTCAAATTCAATGCTCTGACAGGTAATAATAGGTGAAAAGTTCAGAGGTCTATTTCTTGCTTTAGAAAACACCATTTAGTTTAGTTTTGTCAGTATTGAGGATAAGCTTCAATTGATACAGTATAAAAAGCAGTTTGCAAGTTCTGGAAAGCTTATGTACGAGACGCAGTAAATAACAGTATCATCAGCATAAAAATGAAGTTGCGCGTTTTGGACATTTTTGTCTAAATTATTTATATAAGTAGTGAATAAGAGAGGACCAAGGACAGCCTTGGGGCACACCATTACAGACATACAGTTTAACAGACATGAGTCCATCAAATTGAGTGCACTGAGTTCTATCAGACAGATAGTTAGCAAACCATGCAACTGCATGCTCCGAAAGACCTACACTCGACAATCTCTGCCTTAGTATAGCATGATCAATTGTATCAAAAGCCTTAAAGATCAATAAAAAGTGAGACAAAAAAAAAAAAAAAAAGTTTGTCAAGGGCTACAAAAAACATTTAATCACATTTAAAACCTTCATGGCTGCTGTAATTGTGCTATGCTTTTTTTGTAGCTGGAAACTGAAGATTTTTTTAGGCGTACAGAAGCCCATTATCATCAACCATCACTGTGTTCCAATGGCATGTTTTGTTATGTAATCCAAATTTATAATTTTAAAAGGCTAATTGATCATTAGACAACCCTTTTGCAATTATATTAGCAGATGCCTCAAGTCCTCAACTGGCAGCTTCATTAAATAGTACCCACAAAACACCAGTCTCAATGTCAACAGTGAAGAGGTGACTCCAGGATGCTGGCCTTCAAGGTAGAGTTCCTCTGTCCAGTGTCTGTTCTTTTGCCCAGCTTAATATTAAATTTTTATCGGCCAGTCTGAGACATGGCCTTTTCTTTGCAACTCTGCCTAGAAGGCCAGCCTCCTGGAGTCGCCTCTTCACTGTTGACGTTGAGACTGGTGTCTTGCGGGTACTATTTAATGAAGATGCCAGTTGAGGACTTGTGAGGCGTCTCTTTCTCAAACTAGACACGCTAATGTACTTGTCCTCTTGTTCAGTTGTGCACTGGGGCCTCCCACTCTTTCTATTCTGGTTAGAGTCTATTCTGTTCTGTGAAGGGTGTAGTACACAGTGTTGTACGAGATCTTCAGTTTCTTGTCAATTTCTCGCATGAAATAGACTAACACATTTCTTCTGAAACTGATTTGTTTCTAGCCATTTTGAGCCTGTAATCAAACCCACAAATACTGATGCTCTAGATACTCAACTAGTCTAAAGAAGGCCAGTTTTATTGCTTCTTTAATCAGAAAAGCAGTTTTCAGCTGTGCTAACATAATTGCAAAAGGGTTTTCTCATGCTCAATTAGCCTTTTTTAAAAAATGATAAACTTGGATTAGCTAACACAACGTGCCATTGGAACACAGGAGGGATGGTTGCTGTTAATTGGCCTCTACACCTATGTAGATATTCCATTCCAAAGTCGGCCGTTTCCAGCTACAATAGTCATTTACAACATTAACAATGTCTACACTGTATTTTGGATCAATTTGATATTTTAATAGACAAACATGCTTTTCTTTCAAAAACAAGGACATTTCTAAGTAACCATAAACTTTTGAACGGTAGTGTATAATCTGTTTTTGCTTTGTCATTATGGGGTATTGTGTGTAGATTGAGGGGATTAAAAAAATAATGAAACATTTTAGAATAAAGCTGAAATGTAACAATGTCTAAAAAATTATAAATAAAGTCAAGGGGTCTGTACTTCCAAATGCTCTGTATAATGGTGGATATGGTGTTGATGTTTTGTGTTGTTTCAGGGTGTTTTCACACTTGGTCCCGTTCAACCAATTTTTGTGTACTCAGTGCAGTTCTCTTAGTTTTTTTGTGCAGTGTGAACTCTCCAAATGAACTCAGACCCTTCAAAAGATCCCCCGAACTGTAACCATCTCGTGAGGTGGTCTGAGTTTGGTTCTCTTGAATTCAGCGGTCTGGTTCTCCTTTTTTGAAGACAATTTTAACGCAAAGCTCCCCAGGTTTGCATGTCATTATTCCCGTACCCCACACTAGACTACTACAACACATTCCAAAATGTCTTTGTTCAGATTGTTTGCATTATGTGATCAATAGGCTGAGAGCTTCATAAGCTGTTCATTGATTGGGGTTTGAATAGTGTGAGAAGACGACATGTTTGGTGAGAAACAGAATTTGTACTATATTTTAGCTCTTAACTGGGTAGTAGCCTACCTTGTACAAATGTTTTTTTCAATTACAGCGTTGATTGAATAATTGCGGAATAAATAATCAAATGTATTTAAAGCCCTTTTTACATCAGCAGATGTCACAATACAGAAACCCAGCCTAAAACGCCAAAAAAACAAGCAATGCAGATGTAGAAGCATGGTGGCTAGGAAAAACTACCTGGAAATGCAGGAACCTAGGAAGAAACCAGGTTATGAGGGGTGGCCAGTCCTCTTCTGGCTGTGCTGTATGGAGATTATAACAGAAAATGGCCAAGATGTTCATAGATGACCAGCAGGGTATTATAATAATAGTGGTAGTTATTCTGTTACCAATCAAATGCAAATATTAATAGCATCTTCTGATTGCAAGTCTGTCTCATATTTTAACTAAATGCTGTCAATGTATTAGCGTACAAAATGTATAACTAGCTGTCCAATAACGCTTTCTGATTGAATGGCTTGTCCTACACATTGTAAAAACCCAGAATGCATGTTGGAAAGAGATATTGGTTCCTTTCTTAACATAGCAATGTGAATGCAAAGAGGACCACAAAATAGTTGAAGTGAACTGGCAAAAGAGTTGAGTCCTCAGTCAAAGGCAAGGGCAGTGTGAATACAAAGAGAACTGACTTCTTTTGCTCTTTGTTTTTACCCCAGAGTGCACTTTTAAATAGGACTGTGTGAAAACACCCTCACTGCTTCCTCTAAGGCATCTCTCGTTCATTCAAGAGCCCTTTGTGTTTTACAGACTCTAAATGGCTGCGAGGAAGTCTGATACCCACAACAATGGTGAGTGTCTCTCTTTCGGCCTCTTCCTCTGTTCTCCATCTGCTCATTTTGTTTTAAAAATATTCCTGCATTTGCGTCATGGTGTCATTTTTCATTTAGGCCATTCATTCATCCTGTTTTTCCAGGACCCATCAGCTACCTTGATGACGTTCCATTTAAAATCAACGATAAGTTCCGCTGCCCTGCCAAAGTGGGTCTTCCTGTTGGCTTCTGCCTGCCCGACTGTCTCTCTGTGCTTGCAGACCTGCAGGTAAGCCTTCTGATTTATGTCACTGTTGCATCAAGCGTTTCAATGATGGGGATGCTTGGTAATTTTGATCGCTTCCCTGTAATATTAGTCTGTATTAGGGGGGCACCTCTGTAAATGTTGAAAATAAGATCTCATGACTCAACCAGATTCACCCGGGTTGATTAGTCTCCATTCCTTTAGTCCTTTGTCTGCTGCTCCGCTCTAACTAGTCATGCTGGTTGTCTCTCTTTGGGCACTGCAGTATGACTTCTCCCTGGAGAGGCGGAGTGTGCGCTGGGGGGCGGAGCTGGCCGAGGCCAGGGCGGCGGAGGCCCGAGCTGCAGAGGTGGCCAGGGTTGAGTTGGAGAGCAGGGAGCACTCACCCCCCGCACAAGACCCTGACGGGGGATTGGCCGGCGGGGGCAAGAGGCCTCGCCCCGCCGAGGAGCAGGATGCTCTCCCGCCTGCATTGAATCCGCTGATGGCCGCACTGCGCCACAACGCCATCCTCACCCCGCTGCCCGCGCCCGCCAGGCAGACCGCTCCCAGCATCCCGGAGCCCCAGTACCTTAACCTGGCTGACTTTGAGCGCGAGGAGGACCCCTTCGACAAGCTGGAGCTGAAAACGCTGGACGATAGGGAGGAGCTGCGCAACATCCTCCAGAGCCAGCCACAGCCCCAGCAGCAGTCTGTATCCCCACCTGGGGAACCCCAGCCCGAGCTGGCATCGCGAGGCAGCACGCCTCCACCCCAACTCCTCACCACCAGCCTTCCGGCAAAAACTGCCTTTTCCCTCAACGGGCTGGTGGCGCAACTGGACATGGACAGAGCTGGGAGTCTGGCCCAGGGACGGACAATGGACCCAGACCGGCCCTGCAACATCCGCTCGCTGACCTTCCCCAAGCTGTCGGACCAAGGGGACTTGTTATTTGACTCCTACTCTCCAGCCCCTGTACCACCTAGCCTATCCACCGGCAGCCCACCGGCACACCAGCAAAAGACAGAGGAGCCACCCAGGCACACCCAAAATGGGGCACCAAAGCAGGTAAGCTTACACAAAGAAGGTGAAGTGGGTCGTTGCTTCGTTTCAATTACTAAATGTATTGCTTAATTATTTCAAACTTCTGAAAAGCTTAGAGGCTTTGTGGACCAGAGGAAGATGCTTTTTTTGGACTCTTATACAGATGTGATGCTATAAAAACTCTCTCTGCAAAGATAAATGCAGGTCCTCTCCCGTGCGGCGCGGCACTGCTCAACCTGTCTTCCAGTGGGCGGCAATGTGTGGAGACCATCGTGTCCATGGGGTACTCCTACGAGGGGGTCCTGCGGGCCATGCAGAGGCGAGGCCAGAATGTGGAGCAGGTACGCCCCTCCGCTCTCCCTCCCGATCACAGCACCCTAGGCCCATTTTTCTCTACACAGATCTGTTACAAAGAAATGTTCTATTTGATTCTGTGCTGTCATTCACTCACTGCCCATTGCGCCCAGATAATTTTCTGTGTCATGGTTGACTGTGAAGTCATCAGGTGTCTACGTTATGTGATTGTCTGTCTTCACAAAAAAGTCCACCAGGCAACAAGTTGAGGATGGTTTTTGTGAATAGATGAATTGCGCTTACAGTGTTTTCTTTTGTCTCAAAACACACCATCCATTACCTTTGTTTGATGCCTCAACACTATGATGGCATTGCAGTGATTGATTACAGTAGTACTGTAGGAGACACTCGTTAGGGGCTAGTTAACTCCCGAGTGGCGCAGTGGTCTAAGGCACTGCATCTCAGTGCAAGACACGAATCCAGGCTGTATCATATCTGGCTGTGATTGGGTGTCCCATAGGGCATCGCACAATTGGCCCATCGTCATCCGGGTTTGGCTGGGGCAGGCCATCATTGTAAATAAGAATTTGTTCTTAACTGACTTGCCTAGTTAAATAAAGGTTACAAAAAAACATTTGAATAAACATTAGCTAACAATGGAATGACAAAGTGGTAGTTGATACGTTTGACAGCTAACTTCCAAAATGAAAGTGTCCTCAAGCATCACGCAAGTACAATATTTTATCATGTGAATTTAGCTATCCCTCTAATCAACAATGAATATTCATGTATTTCTATTAAATGTCAACATTAGCTATTTCATAAATTCACCTCCAAGAATTTGGTCACCATTGTATTTGCAGTCATAATTATCTTGCTCTCAGCTTGTAAAACCACCTAGCAAATAGACAGTCTGGACTTGCACATGAAGCCATCACCAAAAGATCAACAATGTCTGTCATCCTGTGACCCAGGTGCTGGAGTACCTGTTTACTCATACGCGTCTTTGTGAGCGGGGATTTGAGTCCAGTGCCGTAGAGGAGGGCTTAGAGATGTACCAGTGCTCTGAAGAGAAGGTGAGTCCACCCACAGTCTCTACCAAACACCCAAAGACAGTTAGGATGACTAGCCAGCCAACTCCATTATCTCTGTTTCAACACACAAATAAGTTTAAGTTTATTTTTTATTTTTACAGGGACAGTGCACATTAATCAACGTTTCAGTAAAAGTGCCGGTTTTAGCCAGCCGGCTAATTTTCAACCGCAGTCCCTGGGCAGGTTATTAAAAACAATTACAATATAGACAATAGCAGCATAGAACAAGCAAGACATAGCAACATAGGACAAGCAAGACATAGCATACAGACAGAGCAACATAGGACAAGCAAGACGTAGCATACAGACAGAGCAACATAAAACAAAAAGCAGCAAGACAAAATTCATAAAAGCAACAAAGTGTTTCCACACCTCACAAGCTACAGACAACAGACAACATGGAAAGCGGCAACACACAGCTAGGGACCATGTTCACAAATCTGATCGACCTTTAGCCATGTCTTCAAGCATTTTGTGAAAGTGTGATATGTGGTGCAGTTATGTGTGTCTGATGGCAGTGTATTCCAGACATGGGAAGCTCTCACAGAGAATGCAGATTTACTAAAGGTGCTTTTCCTTAGGGGAACTATACAGTCACCTCTCATGGCAGACCTTGTGGATCTGCTGCCATATGTCTGGGTTTTCTGTTTAACAAAAATATTGAGTGGAGGGGGGGCCAGTCCATTAAGGATCTTGAATACAAGACATGCGTCGGTGTATTGCACAAGATTTTCCCAACTCAAGAGCTCATGCTTTCTGAGGATGTAACAGTGATGATGGCTATTGGGCTTCCTATCAAGCACTTTGAGAGCCTGTTTGTAGACAGACTGAATAGGTTTTAATGTTGTACAGCAAGCTTGGGCCCAACTAGTCAAGCAGTATGTTAAGTGGGGGAGTATCATAGATTTGAAGTACAGTTTTGCTACCTCTGTAGTCAAACAATTTCGTATAAATCGGAAATTAGCTAGGTTGAATTTGGTTATTTGAATGACCTTTTTCACATGCTTTTTAAAAGAGAGGTTGGAATCAAGTATGATGCCAAGGTACTTAAAATCGGATACCACCTGGAGCTTCTCCCCTGACACATAGACATCTGGCTCAGTAGCATCTGTTGCCCTCTTTGTGAAGAACATGCAAACAGTTTTTTTCACATTGAGATGCAAACACGAGTCACTGAGCCACTTTGTAACCTGGACCATTACAGTAGTGAGTTCTTGTGCAGCTTGTTGTTTGCTCTTTGCATGCACATATATCACTGTATCATCTGCATACATTTGAACTTCAGACCCAGTACAGACAGAAGGCAGATCATTAATGTACAGGCTGAACAGGAGGGGCCCCAGTATTGACCCTTCGGGCACGCCCACATCATAGCTACGAGTGGGCGACAGCTCATTGCTCACTCTGACACACTGAGTTCTGCCTTCAAGGTATGATTTCATCCATCTCAAGGCATCAGGGGAAAAGTTGAACTTGGACAATTTTGTGATGAGAATCTCATGGTTAACAGTATCAAAAGCCTTCCTTAGGTCCAGAAACACAGCCCCAACAGCACCCCCTTTGTCCATCTTGGACTTCACATTTTCCAGAAGAAAGCAGTTGGCCGTTTCTGTGGAGTGTTTCGCTCTGAAGCCAAACTGCATGGAGTGTAATGTGAAGGGGCTGTTGTGGAGGTGGGCAATCAGTTGTTCTGCTACACACTTTTCAACAACCTTTGACACCACAGGTAGTATACTAATGGGCCTGTAGTTACTCACGTCAGCAGGGTCGCCTGATTTAAAGATGGCCGTTATTATGGCCGACTTCCATACCCTTGGAAACACACCGAGACCAATAGATGTGTTGGTGACCTTAGTAATGGGGCCAATGAGTGACTCTTTGTAGTTTTTAAGGAAGGTAGAGTCCATCCCAAACACATCTTTGGCTTTAGAGTTCTTTAGTGAGCTAATCACCTTGTTCACCTTTGACTCAGAAACCTCCCTTATGATGAAGACAGGTTGAGTGTCATTCACTAGCACTGAGCCCAAGAAACAAGTGGAGGGGTTCTGTGTCAGTACCCTGACAGAGTCAATAAAGTAGGAATTGAAGGCTATTGCTATTTCGACTGCATCCTGTGTTAGATTGTTATTCACCATGATTTCTAGTCTTTTTGCAGTGTTACTATGGTCTTTCCCTGTTAACTTTTTTAGATTCTCCCAGATCAATTTAGAATTTCCCTTTGCTTCACCAATTATGTTAATAAAAAAGTTTGCCTTGGCCTGTCTGATTTCTTTCATCGCCTTATTTCTCAACATGGTAAACCTACGTCTGTCATGCTCTAATTTAGATTTTAGGGCTATTTTTAGAGCATAATCTCGTTCTTTCATCAATTTCCAGATTTCTCCATTTAGCCAAGGAAGAGTGCTCTTTTGGCCAGGTTTGGATTTGATTTTCTTTAGGAAGCCATTTATTGTAGTCTGGATTGTGGATAGAAAAACCTGACTATCAGCTTCCACGTCTGTATAGGACAAGAGATCATTCCAGTTTATTCCCTTAATTGCTTTTTCAAAATAGTTTAATTCACTCTTAGGTATTCTGAGTTGATCCGGCTTTCTAACAGTAGAGAGGTTAAACCTGCTCTTAGACAGCTTTCTGGCTATAAGTGTCAGATTATGATCAGATAGCCCAGTAACCATATTGAATGATTTAGTCACTCTCTCTGGTTTATTACTGAACACCAAATCAATCTGTGTTTTAGAGCAACAAGTCTCCCTGGTTGGCCCTTTAACTAGCTGTGTAAGGTCAAAGGTATTAGTGATATTAGTGAAATGTTGAGTGGTCTAAGTTAAGGTTCACTTCCAGTTTTCCCTGAACTTAGATACACCAAGCATGTTCCGTTCTCCTCCCTCCACCTTTCTTCTCAAATGTGTGGTGGCCTAGGGAAATCCTTCACATCGGGATATTGACTATTTCTGAAAATTGCAAACTGTCCCAAATCCAGATATTTCTGACCATGAGGACAAAAGAAAAGAATTACAACATTCTAAAATACCGTTATTTTTTTTAAATTCCATTAACACTTGAGAGAAGAACACCAACACTGATTGATTGTTTCAAAATATTTATTGTCACTATTTATTCTGATCAAAAATATAGACACAACATTTCAAGTGTTGGTTTGTTTTTTTATGAGCTGAAGTAAAATATCCCGGTTTCGGGGCTGTCGCTGGGCAATACGGACTTTCAGCTCTCTCCAAAGATTTTCTATTGGGTTCAGGTCTGGAGACTGGCTAGGCCACTCCAGGACCTTGAGATGCTTCTTACGAAGCCACTCCTTAGTTGCCCTGGCTGTGTGTTTCGGGTCATTGTCATGCTGGAAGACCCAGCCACAACCCATCTTCAATGCTCTTACTGAGGGAAGGAGGTTGTTGGCCAAGATCTTGCGATACATGGCCAACATCCATCCTCCACTCAAAACGGTGCAGTCGTCCTGTCCCCTTTGCAGAAAAGCATCCCCAAAGAATGGTGTTTCCACCTCCGTGCATCACGGTTGGGATGGTGTTCTTGGGGTTGTACTCATACTTCTTCCTCCAAACACGGCGAGTGGAGTTTAGACCAAAAAGCTCTATTTTGGTCTCATCGGACCACATGACCTTTTCCCGTTCCTCCTCTGGATCATCCAAATGGTCATTGGCAAACTTCAGACGGGCCTGGACATGCGCTGGCTTGAGCAGGGGGACCTTGCGTGCGCTGCAGGATTTTGATCCATGATGGCGTAGTGTGTTACTAATGGTTTTCTTTGAGACTGTGGTCCCAGCTCTCTTCAGGTCATTGACCAGGTCCTGCCGTGTAGTTGTGGGCTGATCCCTCACCTTCCTCATGAGCATTGATGCCCCACGAGGTGAGATCTTGCATGGAGCCCCAGACCGAGGGGGATTGACCGTCATCTTGAGCTTCTTCCATTTTCTAATAATTGCACCAACAGTTGTTGCCTTCTCACCAAGCTGCTTGCCTATTGTCCTGTAGCCCATCCCAGCCTTGTGCAGGTCTACAATTTTATCCCTGATGTCCTTACACAGCTCTCTGCTCTTGGCCATTGTGGAGAGGTTGGAGTCTGTTTGAGTGTGTGGACAGGTGTCTTTTTATACAGGTAACGAGTTCAAACAGGTGCAGTTAATACAGGTAATGAGTGGAGAACAGGAGGGCTTCTTAAAGAAAAACTAACAGGTCTGTGAGAGCCGGAATTCTTACTGGTTGGTAGGTGATCAAATACTTATGTCATGCAATAAAATGCTAATTAATTACTTAAATCATACAATGTGATTTTCTGGATTATTGTTTTAGATTCCGTCTCTCACAGTTGGTGTACCTATGATAAATTACAGACCTCTATATGCTTTGTAAGTAGGAAACGCTGCCGATTTTGCAGGTTATCAAATACTTGTTCTCCCCACTGTGTGTGTATGTATATATATGTATATATATATATATCACCAATAGCCAGTGGCCCCCTCCAACATTCAGACATAACTTACAAACAAAGCATGTGTTTAGTGAGTCTGCAAGATCAGAGTTGGATTGGAATTGGACCCTTTTACATTCAAAATGTAATGAGTACTTTTGGGTGTTAGGGAAAACATATGGAGTAAAACGTACATTATTTAAAAAAAATAAAAGTACATTAAGTTAGTTGTCAAAAATATAAATAGTAATGTACAGATACCCCAAAAAAACAACTTAAATAATACTTTCAAGTATATTTACTTAAGTACATTACACCACTGCACATCCAGCTTCTTCACGTGCGGGATCGATTGAGACCAGTCACTTGGACAACTGATGAAACTGAGGAGTATTTCTGCCTGTAATAAAGCCCTTTTGTGGTGGAAAGACTCATTTTGATTGGCTGGGCATGGCTCCTCCCAGTGGGTGGGCCTATGCCCACCCATGGCTGCCCTCTTGCCCAGTCATGTGAAATCCATAAATTCCTTAACTAACTCAGTAAAATCGTTGAAATTGTTACATGCTGCGTTTTATTTACACAAGTGTAAAGGAATTAATAAGAATATGTACAGTGCCTTGCGAAAGTATTCGCCCCCCTTGAACTTTGCGACCTTTTGCCACATTTCAGGCTTCAAACATAAAGATATAAAACTGTATCTTTTGTGAAGAATCAACAAGTGGGACACAATCGTGAAGTGGAACGACATTTATTGGATATTTCAAACTTTTTTAACAGATCAAAAACTGAAAAATTGGGCGTGCAAAATTATTCAGCCCCTTTACTTTCAGTGCAGCAAACTCTCTCCAGAAGTTCAGTGAGGATCTCTGAATGATCCAATGTTGACCTAAATGACTAATGATGATAAATACAATCCACCTGTGTGTAATCAAGTCTCCGTATAAATGCACCTGCACTGTGATAGTCTCAGAGGTCCGTTAAAAGCGCAGAGAGCATCATGAAGAACAAGGAACACAACAGGCAGGTCCGAGATACTGTTGTGAAGAAGTTTAAAGCCGGATTTGGATACAAAAATATTTCCCAAGCTTTAAACATCCCAAGGAGCACTGTGCAAGCGATAATATTGAAATGGAAGGAGTATCAGACCACTGCAAATCTACCAAGACCTGGCCGTCCCTCTAAACTTTCAGCTCATACAAGGAGAAGACTGATCAGAGATGCAGCCAAGAGGCCCATGATCACTCTGGATGAACTGCAGAGATCTACAGCTGAGGTGGGAGACTCTGTCCATAGGACAACAATCAGTCGTATATTGCACAAATCTGGCCTTTATGGAAGAGTGGATAGAAAGCCATTTCTTAAAGATATCCATAAAAAGTGTTGTTTTAAAGTTTGCCACAAGCCACCTGGGAGACACACCAAACATGTGGAAGAAGGTGCTCTGGTCAGATGAAACCAAAATTGAACTTTTTGCCAACAATGCAAAACGTTATGTTTGGCAAACATGGTGGTGGCAGCATCATGGTTTGGGCCTGCTTTTCTTCAGCAGGGACAGGGAAGATGGTTAAAATTGATGGGAAGATGGATGGAGCCAAATACAGGACCATTCTGGAAGAAAACCTGATGGAGTCTGCAAAAGACCTGAGACTGGGACGGAGATTTGTCTTCCAACAAGACAATGATCCAAAACATAAAGCAAAATCTACAATGGAATGGTTCAAAAATAAACATATCCAGGTGTTAGAATGGCCAAGTCAAAGTCCAGACCTGAATCCAATCGAGAATCTGTGGAAAGAACTGAAAACTGCTGTTCACAAATGCTCTCCATCCAACCTCACTGAGCTCGAGCTGTTTTGCAAGGAGGAATGGGAAAAAATGTCAGTCTCTCGATGTGCAAAACTGATAGAGACATACCCCAAGCGACTTACAGCTGTAATCGCAGCAAAAGGTGGCGCTACAAAGTATTAACTTAAGGGGGCTGAATAATTTTGCACGCCCAATTTTTCAGTTTTTGATTTGTTAAAAAAGTTTGAAATATCCAATAAATGTCGTTCCACTTCATGATTGTGTCCCACTTGTTGTTGATTCTTCACAAAAAAATACAGTTTTATATCTTTATGTTTGAAGCCTGAAATGTGGCAAAAGGTCGCAAAGTTCAAGGGGGACGAATACTTTCGCAAGGCACTGTACATAAAAAAAATATGTGCGATTGCCGAACGGCGTATACAAGATGCAGTAGATGCTATAGAGTACAGTATATACATATGAGATGAGTAATGTATGTAAACATTATATAAAGTGGCATTGTTTAAAGTGGCTAGTGATACCTTTATTACATACATTTTTTCATTGTTAAAGTGGCTAGAGATGAGTCAGTATGTTGGCAGCAGCCACGCAATGTTAGTAATGGCTATTTAAGTCTGATGGCCTTGAGATAGAAGCTGTATTTATTTCGGTCCCTGCTTTGCACACCCATCTGATGACGAAGTGTAAACATGTTTTTAGAAATGTTAACAAATTTATTAAATCACAAATTTCTAATTTACGTAAGTATTCACACCCATGAGTCAATACATGGTAGAATCCCCTTTCTCTCTAAGAGCATTGCACACCTGGATTGTACAATATTTGCCCATTTCTAACTCGGCCACTCGGGAACGTTTACTGTCTTGGTAAGCAACTTGTATAGATTTGGCCTTGTATTTTAGTTTATTGTCCTGCTGAAAGGTGAATTAATCTCCCTGTGCCTGGTGGAAAGTAGACTGAACCAGGTTTTCATCTAGGATTTTGCCTGTATCTTAGCTCCATTCTGTTTATTAAAATATATATGTATATATCTTAAACTCCCCAGTCCAAAGCATACCCATAACATGATGCAGCTACCACTATGCTTGAAAATATGGAGAGTGGAACCCAGTAATGTTATATTTGACATAGCATTTTGTATTCAGTACAACATGTTTTTGCAGTATTACTTAATTGCAAACAGAATGCATGTTTTGGAATATTATTTTATTCTGTACAGGCTTCCTTTTCACTCTGTCATTTCGGTTAGTATTGTAGAGTAACTACAATGTTGTTGATCCATCCTCTCGCTTCCAACCAGTTTAGGATAGGGCATCGGTTGCATTGCGACCTATTTTATTTTTGAACTGCAGAAATTGCTGCAATACTGTTAATATATTTGTAGCACTTTTCATGTCATTTTGGCCCGCTGATAGGCCTACCAACCGATCAAGCAACATTAGAAGGTGTGAAACTCATGAACGTTAGCTCCTGCGTAAGGCCACTTGAAGACCAAATGAAAATCCAACCCACTTGTATTCATAACTACATTGTTGATTGTAAATAACGACTTTATACTACTACGTTACTAACCAGATAGCTAGTTATTGTCTAAACCAGCCTAATATCATTGATCTGTTCAGGTTCTCATAGATCGCCTTGCAAATGTTTGTAAAAAATAAAAAAATAAAAATCTAGTTACATTTTTACAAACAATACGTAACAAGAATTCCTAATTACAATGTATGTTTTTCGTGATTTCTTCAGGCCTTAGAGTTCCTGTCGCTGATGACGCGGTTCGGCGAGATGGGCTTTGAAAGGGACACCATCAAGGAGGTGCTACTGGTGCACAACAACGACCAGGAAAAGGCTCTGGAGGACCTCATGTCCCGTGCCGCAGCCAGCTGAGCCCCCCCTTCAACCATCCACCCACATGCTCCTTGCTGGCTTCCTCCCACCCCACACACACATACACACACACGCACAACCCCCATGTTTCAACAGTGTTGCAGCACAGAGGGGTGAACTCCGACCCAACGCAGCTCATGACTTCCGCTCATGATCCCACTCTGTTCCACTCTCACACAGTGACTCTAAGCGAGCAAACACGTACACTTCCATAGTCTATTATTCTGTTCTTAGAGTGTGGGGGGGTAAATGGAAGAATATGAGGAGCACCTGCGAGTTGAGGTGGTTGGTTTGTGCTGACCACACCAGGGAAACTTGCCTGTTTTTTTTTTCTTTTACATTTCCTAGCATGTCAATCGACGTGTGTGCACCGTGATGGTTGGAAAGGAGGCATGAACTTCCCAAAGGAGCATAGAGGAGGAGACCCAATGCTGCACAGCACTTTGGTGAGTGTGTCTGACTCTGTGGATGGGGACAATGGGCCCCGAACTAGGAGGAACCACTAGCCAGGCTCTACTTTCTACAGATGCACAGTTAACACTCCCAGCTAACTAAGCTGCCATCTTCCGCTGCCCAACATAGGCCTACAAAATGGTAGAGTGGAGGGGACGCCAAGTGGCCCATGTGTGACTAACTGACCGACTGACGCCAGAACCTAAAAACACAACTGGCATCGTCGCAGAACAGAGAACTGAGTTCAAGTGCCCCCTCTGTTCCCGCGACTGGCGTTCACCGATCTTCCTCATCTTTTCTCTGCTGTCGTTTTGCTTGTTAATTTGTCCATTTGTTCAAAAGGACACACATTGTTATTGTTTCCCGAGTCCTTGTATAGAGATTCTTTCTTTGCTTTCTGTTTTAGGAACTGCATTAACAAACCTTAAAAGTAATAATAACATAACTGATACTACTGCCCGTTGGCTCGTCCTGCACTGGAACGGACTGCAAGACCAGTGGAGAAGAGGTGGTCAAATTATTTTGCAGGAAACATGTACAAACACTCACTGGCACAGAGAAGTGTGACAAACTGTACAGACACACACACACCTTGCCAACATATATATTGACTTATTTAAAATGACACTGACATTTAGTAATAAAGAGATGAAATATGATTTAAAATGAGAACCTTGTATGAGAAGCAAGCACTAGGATGCAAGTGGTGCTTTGAAATGGTCCCTTTTGGTTTTGATTCAGACTGGACAGAGAGCTGGGAAAAAATTATTGTTTTTGCAACCTAAACTTTTGTGCAATATGTTTTATGATGTGTGACTGACTGGCATATTTTTGGGACCCAGTAAACCTTGGGTCTAAGCAGTGAGTAACTCCCAAAATGACAGATTGCCTTTGCTGGAGACACACTCACTGGAGGAGGAAATCTGTAAAAAAAACATTTGATTTAATTGTCTGCTGTCATTTACTCCCCTCATTACTGAAGATCAGGCTCTGCTATCAACTACGATTGTGATCTTTGTAACACACATTCATGCTGATCTGAAAGTGTTTTTGCTTCTTTGCCTGGTGTCATGCATAGGAATCGGACTGGCAAATATTCCAAGAACGGGTCAGAAGATCAAACAGCTTGTCAGTTAAATGATTAACCAAATTCATTAGGGTGATTTATTTGATTTTATAATTGTATTTCATATAGCTATGTTTTCACCTTGCATCAACTCTTTTTTTATTGACCTGTGTGTATGAGTCTACAGGTAGTTTTTGAAGTGCCATGATGCTCTCCATTTCATGTGTGAATCTTGTGTGCAGAAAGCTGCTTTCCTCTCCCAACCAAGCAGCCAGTCGATTCAAGCTTCATGATTAATTTCCTAGTGTAATGACCAATGTCTTTAGAATACAACAGTCTTGATCTCTCTGGTAATCAAGAGGATCTCGTGACAAATTACAACATTAACATTTCATTTTAAGATTCAGAGCTGAGAAGTTGAATGCACTACATGGGAATGTGACTGAAAATTGGCACTTACCTCTGAGGTTGTACCTAGTTTTACCAGAAGACATGTACAAATCAATTGTTGCAGATTTACATTATCACATAGGCCTACTATTGTAAGAAGGATCTGTTATTGAGAGCATACGGTCTGTGGAGTTTGGTCTTTGTATTGATAATATGTTGGTAATACGTGTGTGTGCGTCTGCATCTGAGAGTGGTAGAGGAGAGCAGACCAAAGGGGCTTTCTGGTATTATAAGAAACGTGTTCAGAGCGCTTTGTACACAAATGTGAACCGGTCTAGAACTTCCCCTACATAGCTGTCTTAACGTCTAAGAGATTAAAACACCCCAGATTCCATTCAGAATTATTAGACTTATATAGTGTAGTGTCTAAACGCAAGACCACCTCCAGATCTTGCTCTGAACTAAAGTAAACATTTTTCCTCCTGATAACTGGTCAATTTCCTTTCAACATGACTGGCTTCTTTTGGGGGGGGGCACACAAGATGCCAAGCCACATGGAACATGGTGATGGTTGAGGGGAAAAAAATATTGCTGGCCTGCTTTCTGTATTGTGGACATTATTGGGTCTAATCTTAACTTGAGATCTTGGTTTTGTAGTAAGCCTCGGAGTCAGTGAGAGACTTGAAGTGTGGGTCTGATATGACATCTGGATTTTGATGTCTTAAATTATAAAAATAAGGAGTTGTGTTCCTGGTAGCCCCTGAAATGTGATTTAAAAAATGTCAGTTTACTCCTGAATCATTTGGCAATTCTTCAATGTGATTAAATGTACACATCTTTTCAATGGTGTGGCTGTTACTATTTATAAGGTGTATGGGTTGTTTTGTCCATGGTTATTGGAAAACAATGAATTTGTTAGTACTCAAGCAGATTAGAAATTATCAATATTTCATAGATTGGGGTGTTTCTCACTTAGTGTGTACAGCAGCACAATGGTGAAGCGACAACAATGCAAAGAGATGATTGTTCCCTGAGCATTATGAGTAATGGCAAAAAACTTTCAGTGGTGTGGTCAGCAGAAACAAACAATGGAGCCATATTTCTGCTGTCTGTCAAAGCAGATGAGCTGTTCTGTTCATATACCATTACTGTGACATCACAGAGCATAGAACGGTTTTGTTCCATGCCTGATTCCATTTTGAAAATGCCAGAGTGTAAAATTACTTTTTGTGTTCACAGAGATCTCTAAGCTGTATAGGTGAAAGCACTATGGTTACAGCTAGACTTTGCCTATTGAGCAGCTGAGTCGAGTAATAACCATACTGCTTACAACTAAGTAACCAGTCTTCTAGGACCTGTGAACACCACAAGTACTGTAGCCTGGTCTCAGATCTGTTTTTGTTATATTGCCAACTCCAATGCTGTCATTGTCAAGCCAAACATTAGGCATGATAATGAGTGACAATGAGTTTGTTTGACAGCACCGACAGACTGGGACTCAGGAAACACCAAAGAGAACTAGACTTAAATGGAACTAAGCTGAACGTGGGCTAAAAGCCATGGCATGACAATGTAGGCCATGACCTATATTTGTATTTCCTGTGTGCTTCCTTAATATACCATGTTTATTTTACTATTCCTGATCTTGACACTGTTGGGAATATAGACTTGTGATCAGACTAGATTATGTATTTTATTTGCAGGTCGTGACCAGTTGCTCAACTGTTCCAAGGCAGCAGAGGTTGCCTCAGACTGATCACCTTTCCCAACCCTGACCCCTGTATGGTCTAGTCACTATTCTCTTGTGTAACGTAGCCTAATGTTGGACTAAAGGAGCATAACATGACTCCTTATAGTCCAAGGACCTTACATGTTCTGTTTAAAGACTAAATGGCTCTGGAAGCCAAAGCATCCAAATACTCCCTCTAAACATGAATCGATTCTCAATTGTGGTACTCTTCTATTAACATAAATCCCTCTTTCATATCACATCAAAAATATATTTGCAAAATGCACAACTACTGCAGACTGTTTTTAACCACGTTCAACACAGTTGCAGCTGACAGTATTTTTCAGTGAAAACACGTTTGTGGAATCCTAACGCTTACACACAGCTGTCCGGAGATGGCTAATTAGCACAGTGGTGTTCACAGGTCCTTGTGCACTCTTCAGTCTGTTTTCGGTAAACAAGCGCTGGAACATGGAAATATGGCTGAATGGGAACACTAGCCATAACCTTATAAAAGTGTGTAGGTCTTTTTATTTTTTTGAAAATTATTTCTCGCTAATATGAAAGATAAGGTGTTTATGCTTCCAAAACCGTACCGCGTGTTAACATTGAGACAGAATGTCGGGGCTCTTAACACAACTCCCCCATACAGAAGATGCCTTCGCCCAATGTTTTGTGTAATGTAAAGGTTCTGAGAGTCCTGATCAAGGGCTTGTGTAACGTTACAGTGACATGAACAGACAAGCACCAGTAGTTGATTTGGAACCCCATTCTCTTTTGCAGCAGCTGCTCTTCCTGGGGTGCACAAAACACAACATGACAAGTAACAAAACTTGTAGACATGGACATTCACACAAATGTAGAGTACAATGATATTTAAACAATACAACAAATATAATACAAACAATACAATAAAACATGTCCAATCACAGTCCCTGCAGTTAAGGTAATTTTGTTGTTCGAAATTGGAGATGGAATGGAGTTCGATGCGATCATCATGGCTCTGTATAATACTGTGCATTGCTGTGAATTTGTTTTGGACTTGGGGACTGTAAAGAGTCTCATGGGGACAACTCCAGTGTCCCCATCCCAGAGTACAAAGAATCAAGGCGTGACCTTGGACAACACCCTGCCGTTCTCTACCCAAATCAAAGCAGTGACTCGTTCATGCTTTACAACATCCGCAGAGTACGACCCTACCTCACACAGGAAGCGGCGCAAGTCCTAATCCAGACACTTATCTCCCATCTGGACTACTGCAACTCGCTGTTGGCTGGGCACCCTGCTTGTGCCATCAAACCCCTGCAATTTATTTAGAATGTTGCAGCCTGCCTGGGGTTCAACTTACCCAAATTCTCCCATGTCACCCCGCTCCTCTGCACATTCAGCTGGATTCCAGTCAAAATTTGCATACACTAGAAGACCATTGGAACTTGCTTATGGAGCAGCAAGAGGAACTGCCCCTCCCTACCTTCAGGCTCTGCTCAAAACCTACCCGAATACTCTGTTCTGCCACCTCTGATCTCTTGACCCCCTCACCCCTTTGGGAGGGCAGCTCCCACTCAACCCAGTTCAAACTCCTCTTTGTCCTCTTTCCCCAATGGTGGAACCAGCTTCCCCCTGAAGCTAGGACAGAAGAGTCCCTGTCTATCTCTTCAAAGAGTATCTTAAATAATCCCACAGAACCTCCCCCAAAAAAACATGTATTCTGAACAAATATATAAATGCAACAGGTCGGTTTCATGAGCTGAAATGTAAGATCCCAGAAATGTTCCATACGCACAAAAAGCTTATTTCTCTTTGTCAGTGAACAATTCTCCTTTGCGAAGATAATCCATGCACCTGACAGGGGTGGCATATCAAGAAGCTGATTAAACTGCATGATCATTAGACAGGTGCACCTTGTGCTGGGGACAATGGAAGGCCACTCTAAAATGTGCAGTTTTGTCACACAAAACACATTGCCACAGATATTTTGAGGGAGTGTGCAATTGACATGCTGACTGCAGGAATGTCCACCAGAGCTGTTGCCAGAGAACTTACTGTTCATTGCTAGACCATAAACTGCCTCCAATGCGGTTTTAGAGAATTTGGCAGTATGTCCAACCGGCATCACAACTGCAGACCACATGTAACCACGCCAGCCCACAACCTCCACATCCGGCTTCTTCACCTGCGGGTTCGTTTGAGACCAGCAACCAGAATTTCTGCACAAGCTGTCAGAAACCGTCTCAGGGAAGCTCCTTTGCATGCTCGTTGTCCTCCACCAGGGTCTTGACCTAACTGCAGTTCGGTGTCGTAACCGACTTCAATGGTCAAAGGCTCACCTTCGAAGGCCACTGGCATGCTGGAGAAGTGTGCTCTTCACGGATGAATCCCGGTTTCAACTGTACCAGGCAGATGGTGTCGTATGGGCAAGCAGCTTGCTGATGTTGTGCAGCGTTCCCTAAGGTAGCGGTGGAGTTATGGTATGGGAAGGCATAAGCTACGGACAACGAACACAGAAATACTGTGATGTGATCCTGAGGCCCTTTGTGAAGCCCCTTTTTTATTAAGGTATCTGTGACCAACATATGCATATCTGTAGAAAGAGGGAGGGAAGCGCTACTAAGGTACACAATAGTACATTTTGGTAGATAGAAGGTGCTCTTTGGTAAAAGGGGTAAATTGGTAATCAAAAAGAAAGGAGGACCAAGGCACTCTTCATATAATTGATTAAAATGCCTTTATTAGTATGGCACGTTCAATAGAAACGTTTTTTTTTTTTAAACCGACGCGTTTCGGCTGCATGGCCTTCATCAGGGAGTACAAAAAAAAAAAAGGAATACAAGGTCCTCTTTTTAACAGCTTTTCAATTTTCAAACCAGCCTATCTTCAAGATACAACAGATGTGTTGAACAAAATGAAGGAATTGAACAATATAGGAACAGCTTCCTTTTTAGTCACCATGGATATGGAGTCTCTATACACCACCATTGAGCATGAACAAGGTTTGGCAGCTATGCACCATTTCTTGAGTACCCGACCTGAGACTGAGATCAGAATTCATTGTCTCACTGACTGAATGGACTCTTAATCATAACATCTTCATCTTTCAGGACCGTATCTTTAAACAGGTCAAAGGGTGTGCCATGGGAGCTACCGCCCTTCCTACGCTGGCTTGTAAATGGGAAAATGACTTCATTTTGGATCCTTCTAATAACCATTTCTTTGACCGGATTATATGGTGGGGACTCCATATTGATGATGTTTGCCTGTTTTGGTCCGGCTCAGAAGAAGAACTTATTTCCTTCCACCAATACCTTAACAACATTAACCCTAACATCAAACTAACTATGGAGTACAGCAAGGATAACATTCATTTTTTTGGACCTCGACATTAGTAAAAATGACAGAGGTTATTTGCACACATCAATCTTTAGGAAGCCTACAGATGGGAATACCATTCTGAGGGCAGACAGCTTTCACCCCAAAAGGCTAAAAGAAACCATTCCATATGGCCAATTCCAAAGAGTCCACAGAATTTGCAATCAGGAAACAGACTACAGTGTCAAATCTGCTGAATTGGAGAATCGCTTCTTGAATCAGTGCTACAGCGTTCAGGTCCTGAAAGATGCAGGTATAAGGGCTGGATTACATGACAGAGAGAACTTGTTGTGAAGGGGAGAGCCTTCACATCGGAGAGAGTGTATTTTGTTACAAAATACAGCACTGAAGCAGAGAGCATTAAAATAATCATTAAAATAATTGGGGAATCATCCAAAGTGATACGCTACTACACCAAGTCTTTCCTGAGCCACCAGTCATAAGCTTTAAGAGATGTCCTACCCTAAATGACAAATTAGTCCACAGTTATCTTCCGGGTGACTCAAAAAACTTGTCTTGACCACAAACCCAAGGGCTCTTTTAAATGTAACCATTGCAACCATTGCAGTAATATTGCACAGAAGAAGTATTTTGTTCACACAGCTTCTAAAATGGAGTATTACGTCAAGCATTTCATTAACTGCAAAACCACTCATGTCATCTATAGATTGGAATGTCCACAGTGCAAGGTGTTCTACATTGGACGGACAAAGAGACACCTTCAAGACCGCTTAGCAGAACACAAGTATGCCATACGGGTAGGTAATGAAGACTACCCCATGGCAAGGCACTACAAGTCCCTACACCATGGAAACCCTGCCTCCCTACAAGCTATGGGTATTGATCATATTCCGGCCTCTATTAGAAAAGGGGACCGTCTTAAACAGTTAAACCAAAGGGAAAGTTTTGGGATTTACAAACTACAGGCCACTAAATATCCTGGTTTAAATGAAGATATGGATTTCTCACCCTTCCTGTAGGGTCGTGATAGGTCCATTTGCTGTCATCTAGTGGACATTTTGCTCAATTGCCCTCAGCTATGGTTCGACTCTTGTTCATGTTTTGCTGTGTACTATGGAACATATAGCTTTCTTATTCTTGACACTTCTCCCAGTCATATTTAAGGTTAGAACTATCTTTTAGTGTTCTGATACTTCTAGTTTGGAGTTGTATTTTTATAATAACATAGCTACAGTATTTCACCTTTTAATGTGTATAGTATTGCTTACTAAGTGTGTCCAATCAACTGTGTAACCACTCCTTCTTCCAATTAGGGCTAATTGAAAAGCTTTGTATTCCTTTTTTTGTACTCCCTGACGAAGGCCATGCAACCGAAACGTGTCGGTTTAAAAAAATAAACTTTGTTTCTATTGAACATGCCATACTAATAAAGGCATTTTAATCAATTATATGAAGAGTGCCTTGGTCCTCCTTTCTTTTTTATATGCATATCTGTATTCCCATCCATTGATTAGGGCCTAATGAATTTGTTTCAATGGACTGATTTCCTTATATGAACTGTAACTTAGTAAAATCTTTGAAGTTGTTGCGTTTTTATATTTTTGTTGAGTGTTATATTTCCAAAAGCCTTTTGTGAACTAACACTCACTTGAATCTTTCCCCCTTACTATATCTGACTTTGCTGATAGCTACTTCATTGTGTACTTACTATGACTGTGATATGTGGTTGTCTCACCCAGCTATTTTAAGATGAATGCTGTAAATCCTTCTGGACAAGAGTGTCTGCTAAATGACTTGAATGTCAATATCTTGTGGAGAATGTATGGGTGTCTGAGCTGAATTTTACTTCATTATGCAGACAATCTGGAATATTCATTACATTACTACATCTCATAAAAACTAGTAGAGAAGCACTTAATCTCTGATTAACCCTCAACCAGGAAAGACTGGCATGCATGTTGTTGATGTTAGTTCTGTATGTGCAGTTAACGGCAAGGTGTGCTGCTCTGTTATGAGTCAGCAGTAGCTTTTCGAGGTCTTTCTTTTGCTGCACTTTACCATATTAACGGACAGCAATTAAGATGGGACAAGACCAAAGCCTGAACAGCTAGTACAAGTTATTGTTGTGCCAAAAAACAGAACATATATATGTATATATTTTTTAAACAACTTCAGAACCACTTTGTCAATATGACTTGACCATGTTAATATAGCTTCCAATGTTATACCTAGGAGTTTAGCTTCCTCAACTTGCTCAATGGTTGAGGTGTAGGTCTTAGAATGTTTTAAACCAAATACAATGCTTTTAGTTGTATTTGTGACCCGTTTATTATTATCACCCATTCTGTGACTGGCTATAATTCCTTATTTAGAATGGCAATGAGCTCACTGACTTTGGGTGATGAAATGTAATGGAATCATTCACATACATAGTCATTCTAGCTTTGTGTAAGACCAGTGGCAAATCAATTGTAAAAATAGATAGGACAGTTGCCTTGGGCTGTTACTCTTAATGGGCACCGCACTGTACATATCTGCTGTTAGAGAAGCTTCCATTGAAGAACACTGGGTTCTATTGCATAAATCATTCTCCAACCATTTGATGGTAGGTGACGTAAAGCCATAGCAAGTGAGTTTCTTCAATAACAATTTATGATCATTAACATCAAAAGCTGCACTTAAATCTAACAATACAGCTCCAACTATCATCTTATTATCCATGTATTTTAACCAATCATCTGTCATCTGAGTCAGAACAGTACAAGTTGAGTGCCCTTCTCTATATGCATACTGAAAGTCAGTTAATTTGTTCTCTGAAAAATAGCAAACACAATTCTCTCCATCAGTTTACTAAGAGCAGGCAGCTGTTAGAGCCAGCAAATTGTGCTTTACTATTTTTAGGCAGTGGAATTACTTTAGCTTCCTTCCACGCCTGTGGACACACACACATTTAAGCTTTAGCCAAAGATATAGCAAATATGGTTGGAAATTCAGTCTGCTACCATTTTCAATAGTATCCCATCAATGTTGTCTATACCTGGCAGTTTATGGATAACAATTGTTTTTCCACCTCCCACATTAACTTGACCAAATTCTTTCATTATTAGATATTTTATACAAAAATAAAATGTTGTCATTTCACTTTCCTAGTGAAATAGTAATTGAAATATATATATATATATATATTTATATTTATATTTCAATGTTTCAATGTTTTTTTATTTAACTAGGCAAGTCAGTTAAGAACACATTCTTATTTACAATGACAGCCTACCCCGGCCAACGCTGGGACAATTAGAGCCGGATGTGATGCAGCCTGGATTCGACTGCAGTGACTTAGACTGCTGCACCACTTGGGTGATTCGTAATATTGAAAGATTTTGTTAGAAATGACCCATCAACTTCAATGAACGATGGAGATTAATTTGGCTTTCTGCCCATGATATCAGGTACTCAAGTCTTTTTCCATTGTGTTTTATGTCATTTATCTTGGTTTTGTAATATAATTTTTTTATTTTGTTAAGTTTAGTCAACATTTCTCAATTTAAGTTATGTCAACCAATCAGCTGAGCAGCCTGACTTCTTTGCCACCTTTTAGGCATAATTTCTTTGAACCATGCAGTTTTTCAATTCATCATCAATCCAGAGGGCTCTAACAGTTTTTTAAAATTTTATTAGGATCTCACATTGCCATTACCTATACATAATACGAGTTATACATAATACACCCCCCCCGACCCCCCAGAACCTCATGTGCATATATGAATTTAAACATAACATATTACAATATCCTCTAAGACCAACTTCAGTTGTTCAAGACATTTGTGAATTAATCTCTTAAAACAACTACTTGGCAAGTTTTTGGAACATTCTGGCAAGACGTTCCAGGTCTTTACTGCCCTGAAACTAAAAGCTATCTTGCCCAGCTCTAATTTGGGGTTTGGTGGTCTAAAGGAGGCCAAGGTTCTGCTCTGTGTTACGACAGTGTTTGTCTTTCACCATATTCAATTTATACTATATACCGGTAGGTCTTTCAGTGGTTAATTTTATGAAAAAGGATTTGTGTATTTTCTGTCAGTTCCTTGACTGTCGGCCATTTGAGTGCATTATGTAACTCTTTGGAAGACCTCTTGTAACCACATTATAGAACCATTCTGGCTGCCTTATTTTGCGCTATCTGCAGTCTGTTTAGGTCACCAACACTTGCATTACTCCAGATGATAGAGCAGTACAGTAGTTAATTTGACTATGGATGAGAGCTTGAGGTTTGTTTTAAAATTTGCTCTGGCATATATTTCACAATGCTGTGAATACACGAGGTTCTGATTTTGTTGCAGAGCTGTGAAATGTGTGATGAACAAGAGAGACCGTGTGCTGCTAAACAACAAACAGCCGTGTCTCTAAATCCTCTTCTATGAGTGTCCGCCAACTGTCAGCTGTAAGGAGGGTAGCGTCTTCCTTCTCCTCTTCGTACATATTAGCATTGCCTTGGTTTCCTTTATATTTAGCACTCATTTGTTCTGGGTTATCCAATTTGAAATACTTATGTCAGCTTCAAGAGCCTCTTTCAACAGCCCTACAGAATTGCCTGTTACATACAGTGGTATCATCAGTAAACATGGTTGCCATATATTTGGATAGCACCAGAGGGAAAACATTTGTATACAGAAAGTACAACATTTTACAGCTAATTTCCCTCTTAAATTAAGTGGAAAATGTTAAGGGTGCCCATGAGGTCCCTTAAGTCCCTTAAGTGCTTCATTCAGTATGGGTGTCAATTTAAATATCATTTTTGGAGTTGAATGTTGCTTTCCTCTGCCCTGTTTGCAAATGGAAAATATCTACCAGAAAGCTAGGTGTATAGCTAGCTAGCTACTTAGCTAAACAATGGAATGTGCACAATCCATAGCTACCTGGCTAGCTCGCAAACTACCTACTATGTAAGCTCACCTGACATGCTAGAAAGTAATAGAAACTAGTTGAGAAAAAAGTAACTCCAAGAAACATCCTGTCTTGAATGTAGAAGTTCTATTTTGTGATCTCCTAAAATAAATGTGATTTTATTTGACAAGATCACCTTCATACAGTGAATCGTGGTAACCAGAGAATTTCTGCCATACATGCCTTCAAACTACTGTAAAACCCCTTAAGTATGCCATTACCTAAGGAAAACGTTTGCGCGGCCCTATGCAACCGCCTTAAACAATTCCCCTAGGTAAGGGGAAATTATTCCTTGAGGTAAATCCTTAAGGGATACACTGAAGATGTTTTATGCAACCAGGCCCTAAGTTATTGATCTGTTAAATCAACCAGAGCTGTTGCAGTCGAGTGATCCGTACGGTATGCATGCTGGTAGGCTTTGAGCATTTTCATTTGTTCTATATACTCCCATACATGGTTACTGACATTTACTTCCAAAATCTTACTAAATGACGGCAGTAGGCTACTTTTTGATACACTAAAATGTAATTTTTTTGTCTTTTGGAATTGGACACAATTTTGCATGCTTCCATTCATCTAGGAAACTTTCCCTTGAGTAATGGGAGGTTAAAAATAAGCTTAATTAGCGCTGCAATATAGGGTGCTGCTAGTCAGTTGTTTTTTGTCAATGAGATCGAGCCCAGGTGACTTTTCCTCAGGTAAGCACATGAACGCTTTGAGCACTCCATCAGTTGATACCTGTGGTAATGTGAAACTGCAGGCTTTTGATGCCATGATTGTTTATTTTATTGACCAAATATCCCTTTCATTGACAGAATGACTCATATTCTGCCTAACATGCTGACCAGACCGCTCGCGCACCAGATGTGATCAGGACAAGCAGGTTGAAATATCAAAACGAACTCTGAACCAACTATATTAATTTGGGGACAGGTCGATAAGCAAACTTTTATGGCAATTGTGATGTCCTCAAGCACTGCAATGCAGTGGCTTAGACCGCTGGGCCACTCGGGAGGCCCCACAGTTAATTTCTTAACAGGTGCATGCTTTGTCAACAACTGGCATGAATAATTTTAGAAATACTTTAAGTGTTGCATCTGGAATCACTTCCTCGTACACATCAGACCAACATACATGTTTTACATCATCAAAACATTTTGTATGATCTCTTATATACTGTGGGGAGAACAATTATTTGATACACTGCCAATTTAGCAGGTTTTCCTACTTACAAAGCATGTAGAGGTCTGTCATTTTTATCATAGGTACACTTCAACTGTGAGAGACGGAATCTAAAACAAAAATCCAGAAAATCGCATTGTATGATTTTTAAGTAATTAATTTTGCGTTAAAAAAGATTCTGTCTCTCACAGTTGAAGTGTACCTATGATAAAAATTACAGACCTCTACATGCTTTGTAAGTAGGAAAACCTGCAAAATCGGCAGTGTATGAAATACTTGTTCTCCCCACTGTATTACTTTAGGCCCAACCTTTGGCATTTTGGCTTTCCCTTGTTATTGCCACAATGTTATGGTCATTACAGCCAGTGGGAACTGATATTTCTTTGGAGCAAAGCTCAGCAGGATTAGTGAAGTTATGATCAATACAACTGGATTTCACATCTAACACTATTGGTATGCACTCTTGTTGGTTGTGCGATAACCTGGATCATATTACAGGCATTAGTCACAGTTAGAAGCTTCCTCTTGAGAGGACAGATAGTAGCTAATCAGTCAATGTTCACGTCACCCAGAAAATAGACCTGTCTGTTAACATCAAACTCACAATCAAGCATTGCTGCACATAAACAGTGCCTTCAGAAAGTATTCACACCCCTTGACTTTTTTTCACATGTTGTGTTACAAGGTGGGGTTAAAATAGATTTATTTGTATTTTTTTTGTCAACGATCTACACAATGCTTTGTCAAAATGGAAAAAAATTCGAACATTTGTAAGAAATTCTTAAAAAAAACAAGTTTACAAAACATTATGAACACCTGCTCTTTCCATGACATACTGAACAAGTGAATCCAGGTGAAAGCTACGATCCCTTATTGATGTTACTTTTTAAATCAACTTCAATCAGTGTAGATGAAGGGGAGGAGACAGGCTAAAGATGTATATTTAAGCCTTGAGACAATTGAGACATGGATTGTGTGTGTGCCATTCAAAGGAGGTATGGGCAAGACAAAAAATGTAAGTGCCTGTTACGTTCCCCAGTTTGTGTTGTAGTTTGTGTTTGTGCATGTGTTTATTTCAGGAAATGGCTTCCTGAAAACCCTCAAGCAGCTGATTGGTCGACTCCAGGGCTAATTGAAGAGCTGACCCCGCCCCCTCGTCAAGACGCAGCTGTCTCCAATTACCCATTCCTTCTGAAGCTATATAAAAGCTAGTGTTCTGTTCAGGAGAGAGATATTTTTGGAGGTAGGGATTGCTGAGAGAGATTTGGAGGTAGGGATTGCTGAGAGAGATTTGGAGGTAGGGATTGCTGAGAGAGATTTGGAGGTAGGGATTGCTGAGAGAGATTTGGAGGTAGGGATTGCTGAGAGAGATTTTGCTGAGGTCATTGCAGAGTGATTGATTGTGATAGAGAGATTTTTGCTAGAGGTTGATTTGCTGGGAAGTTGGTATGTTCTGTGAGTTTGTTGCTCAGGTAGAGCTTATTTGATGTCCTTTGTTTTTTAGTTTGTTTGTGAAATTGTTATTCCCAGGGGAGAAGGGGAAGGCACCTTGGGAGTGTTTAGGCAAGAGGCCCGCGGGCATACATATACCCGTAGTATATTCACTGTCTAGGCACACTAGGTAAGACCTGGGCAGACCACCCCCTGTATTTTGGTTAGGGCACCAGGTGGTGCTAAATTAGGTAAGTAGTGGGTAGGCAGATAAGATAGGAGAGGGGGGGGCTTTGAGATTTACTTTATTTGCTTTGGTTCCGTCCAGCCCCTTTTTCCCATATTACCGTGTAAAGGAATAAAGTCCTTGTAAACGGTACCACATTCTGTCTGTTATCCTTACTCGCACCTACGGTCCATACCTCTTTCACTTCACAGAGTTTAGTTGTAGCAGGGTGTTGCGTTCCCTCTTCATAGAGGTGTGCGTAACAGTGCCTTTAAACAGGGTATGTTGAAGTGCCAGATGCACCAGTTTGTGTCAACTGCAATGCAATGCTGCTTGTTTTTTTTACTCTTAACGGTTTCCTGTGTATATCAAGAATGGTCCACCACCCAAAGTACATCCAGCCAACTTGACACAACTGTGGGAGTCAACATGGGCCAGCATCCCTGTGGAATGCTTTTGACACCTTGTAGAGTCCATGCCCCCATGATTTGAGGCTGTTCTGAGGGCAAAAGGGGGTTCAACACAATATTAGGAAGTTGTTCTTAATGTTTTGTACACTCAGTGTATCTTCATTAGATAAGTATTGAACTCTGAGTCAATCAATACATGTTAGAATCAACACCTTTTGTCTTTCTGGGTAGGTCTGCAAATGATTATTTAAAAAATTCTTCAAGCTCTGTCAAGTTCGTTGTTGATCACTGCTTGTCAGCCATTTCCAAGTCTTGCTATAGATTTTCAAGCCAATTTAAATAAACTGTAACAAGGCCACTCAGGAACATTCTGTTGTTTTGGTACGCAACTCCAGTGTATATTTAGCCTTGTGTTTTAAGTTATAGTCCTGCTGAAAAGGTGAATTTGTCTCCCAGTGTCTGTTGGAAAGCAGACAGAACCAGGTTTTCCTTTTAAGATTTAGCCTGTGCTTAGTGCTATTCCCATTATTTTATCCTGAAAGATTCCCTAGTCTTTGTTGATGACAAGCATAACCATAACATGATGCAGCCACCACCATGCTTGAAAATATGTAGAGTGGGACTCAGTGATGTGTTGTGTTGGATTTGCCCCAAACATAACACATTTTATTCAGGACATGAAGTCAATTACTATCCCACATTCTTTAAAGGTTAATGTTAGTGCCTTATTGCAAACAGGATGCATGTTTTGGAATATTTGCACTCTGTACAGGCTTACGTCTTTTCACTCTGTCAATCAGGTTAGGATTGTGGAGTAACTACAATGTTTTCATCCATCCTTAGTTTTCTCCTATCACAGCCATTAAACTCTAACTGTTTTAAAGTCACTGTTGTTGGCCTCATGGTGAAATCCCAGAGCGGTTTCCTTACTTTCCAGCAACTGAGTTAGGAAGGACACCTGTATCTTTGTAGTGACTGGGTGTATTGATACACCTTCCAAATGTGTAATTAATAACTTATCCATTCTCAAAGGGAATAAGCCCACACACTTTGGAACCAGGTCCAGCCAATCAGAATGAGGTTTTAACCACAGGGCTTTATTACAGACAGAAATACGACGATCCCGCAGGTGAAGAAGCTGAATGTGGAGGTCCTGGACAGACATGGTTACACGTGGTCTGAGGTTGTGAGGGTGGTTGGACGTACAGCCAAATTCTCTAAAATGACGTTGGAAGCGGCATACGGTCGAGAAATGAACATTCAATTCTATGGCAACAGAGCTGGTGGACATTCCTGCAGTCAGCATGACAACTGCACGCTCCCTCAAAACTTGAGACATCTGTGGCATTGTGTTGTATGACAAAACTACACATTTTAGAGTGGCCTTTTATTGTCCCCAGCACCAGATGCACCTTTGTAATGGCCTTGCTGTTAAATCAGCTTCTTGTTATGCCACACCTGTCAGATGGATGGATTGTCTTGGTAAATGAGAAATGCTCATTAACAGGGACGTAAATAAATTTGTGCACAAAATTTGAGAGGAATAAGCTTTTTGTATGGAACATTTCTGGGATCTTTAATTTCAGCTCATAAAACATGGGACCAACACTCTTGCGTGTGCGAGCGTTGCAAAATCTATTTCGATATCTATGTTATTCAATTATTGCACCCACACTGGTCGCACACGCCAACGGGCGTCTGCGTTGCCAAGGGCTAAAATAGAAGTCAGTTCTGTTCCTGAAGCAGATCGCGCTGCAAGTCCTGCCTCTCCCATCTCCTCATTGGTTTATAGAAGCAGGTACCCACGTGCCATCTCCTCATTGGTTATACCCATGTGGATGACTGAAAGACAAACGAAGTCAGTGGCGGAAATGCACCTAATTTATGAAAGTTGCCAATCGCAATATAAAGTCAAGAGAAGAAAAAGCCTGGAAGGAGGAGAGATGACTAGAAAATATTTGGTTGACCGTTTTATGTGTGGATTAATTGGGTAGAGGACCTTGTGCATTTTAGGTAAAATAACAACTCAGTGTTTATATCCCTGGACAAATTAGCTAGCAACAGCAAGCTAGCTAAAAAGAACAAATTGGTTAGTGCAAGCTAGCTAGCTAAATTGCCATAAATGTTTCATGCTTTTTGACCTGTCCCCAAATTAATATAATTGTTTCAGAGTTTTTGTTTTGATATTTTAACCTGCGTGTAGTGATTGCGTTTGGTGGGGGGACAAAATACATTTATGCACGATGGCGCACGGGCGCAGCTGGTTTGGGTTAGTGGAATATTGTTAGCCCTTGGCAACGCAGATGTTCGTTGGCACAATAATTGAATAATATAGATTTCTAAATGAATGTTGCAACGCTCGCGCACGCGACGCAAGGGGTGTTGTCAGCCTGTTACAGAGTGACTTCTCTATAGTTTTTGGGGGGGATTCCCTGTCCAGGAAATATTACAATATATTCTATGTGATGCACATTTATTTTGGCACGATCAATGTAATCTGTTAGTCTCATGCATTTGATGTTTGCATGAACTCTGAATTGAAAAAATATTGTGCTTTTTCAATAAATCATTGGAGCAAAGAGTTCGGAAGCATAAATATGACGCCAATGACAAATGGTTCGTGAACGCGCACGCTTTATCGTAAACATGCACGTTCGACCTTGTTTTTGTTGATGTTTAACTTGACTGCGGCTGCGCGCGGCAGAATGTTGTTGCCGTTGGTGACGCGATTTGTAAAGAAAGAACAATTGGATAAAATATAAAAATCGATTTGTACTGTAGGGGAGTCTCATATTTTGGCTCCTCGACCGAAACACATTTTAGTAGGTTACAAGCTAATCTACGCGCGTAGCTAGAGTTTGAGTTTCGGAGGCCGGAGTGGAAGGGAAGCTAGCTCGTCAACCTCACCCTTATGTGATCGTCCTTCCACGTCGCCGGGCGCTGCTACACTCGGAGCAAGACAACAAAATAGCTTATCGCCATTATATGACCCAGTACTTAGCGTCATTATTTGGCCTCCATGTGGGTGAGGGATTTGTGTGTGTCAGATTATGGCGAGAAAAACAGTTAGCAGGAAAAGGAAGGCAGGGGAGTCCAAGGACCAACAACAACAGGTATGAGGAAACAGACTGGTGTTTCAGTCAATTGCCGTTAGCCATTCGAGCAAATCTTGGTTAGCCTAGCCTAGTTGGCTAGCTAACGTTACCACTTTGCCTTGACTGGTTGAGCTAGCTAACTACTAACATATTCGTAGCGAATTTAGCTCGATAGCTAACGCCACGCAGATAAAAAAAGCACGTCCATTTTTTAAAGTGTAACGTTACAGTAACTAGATAACTATTAGTAACATTAACTTTAGCTTCCTAAGGAACTCAATCCGTGTTACTAGCTAGAATGCCATGGCTAACGTTAGCTAGCTCACTGGCCAGTGTGCTTAGCTTATGTAAGTTCATGTTTCTATTTAAAAAGTTTTGTCGTTTGACTGTCTTTTTTTATTACATGGACCGTTTCTCTAACTGGTTAGCTAGCTAAATTAGTTAGCTAGTTAAATTAGACGTGTGTGAGTGAGTGTTTCTGGTTAGGCCCTAGGCCTACAACCACTAATGCTTTTTCCTAAGCACGGGATGTAATATTGGATCGTAGGGGATGGATGGAAATATATATAGAATAATCATTCTGAGAATGGAATACAATTTCAGTAGCTGTGTAAAATCATAGGAATTTTAGCAAGGTTATGTCCTATTCGACTGGATAAGGGTGGTTAAGTCATATGTTGTATACCGAATGCAGTTGCGTTAAACTCAATTCAGTTCGTATTTTAGACTATATCCATGTGGTTGGTTAGGCAAACATTTTTGTGAATTAAAATGTATGTAAAAAGAGTTGTTAAAGTATTGCCCCCAAATTCAGTGCCACATCCGGCATCGTGTTCCCATGTTGATGTACCACGACCACATACAAAGCCCATACTGCATTAATGTCCAAGTAATAACACTGTTAGTTCCTATGTTACAACAATGCAAGTATGAATTGACGACCAAGAAATCCAAAGGTGACATGTTAGTTGAATTCAGCAAATATATAATTGGCCTGCACGAATGACACCTGTTTTTATTTAATTTTTAAACTTCTATTTAACTAGGCAAGTCAGTTATGAACACATTCTTATTTACGATGACGGCCAAACCCAGACGACGCTGGGCCAATTGTGTGCTGCCCTATGGGACTCACACTCGCGGCCAATTGTGATGCAGCCTGGATTCGAACAAAGGACTGTAGTGACTCCTCTTGCACTGAGATGCAGTGCCTTAGACTGTACCACTCGGGAGCCAGAAGGAGCTAGCAAGTTTAATAGATAGCTACAGTACTTGTCAAGGTAACCAAACAAACTTGCTAGTTTTGCTAACCAAACCATCTGTCCTATTGTTGAATTCGATTTTCATAATGTCAGTAATGTTTTCAATTTGACTTTTGCTTTCAAAATCAGCTCAAAATAGAACATGTAAGAATGAACTATAGCTATTGAATTCTACCTTGTAAATATACAGTGTGTTTATAGGGTAATAATCTGTCCTCTAAAATACTCTTCAAGACAATCAGGAACAAGTATTCAACAATGCCATGGTATAAAGACAATTATAAACTGTGTGGTTCAAGCCCTGAATGCTGAGTTGCTGAAAGCTGTGGTATATTAGACCGTATACCATGGGTATGACAACGTGTATTTTTACTAGGGATGAACTGATATTAAAGTTTTGGCCGATATACATTTTCCTTGCCCAAAAAAACGATACCGATAACGATATGTTACATTTTACCGGGCTTTTAAGCATTCTAGTTCAGTTAAATAGTTGACACGCACACACAATGACCAAAAAGTTATTTTGTTGGCATTTACGTTTTTAAAACTTAAATATATTTAAGTAACCTTTTATTTAACTAGGCAAGTCAGGTAAGAACAAATTCTTGTTTACAATGACCGCGTACCCTGGGCCAAACCCGGAAGACGCTAAGCCAATTGTGCGCCGCACTATGGGACTCCCAATCACTGCGGATGTGATGCAGCCTGCAGCTATGTCCTCATTACCAGTAAAACATAATCAAAACCTATTTCTTTCACTTACTTGCTGTGCTGTTTCGTTGTTCATTTGTTTAGTCTCAACCAGGATTTCATCATGCATGTCAAGCAGTGAAGTTTCAGCTCTGTCCGTGGCCTCTTCTTCGGTACACGCTGTCACTGTGTCCGTTTCCATCTTGTCCAGCTGTGTCTTTAACATTTCACGTAAACTCTGTTTCTTGTCTGTGTCGAAGTAGCGGTCCTTGTACCTGGCATCGACCATGGTGGTGACACAATAGAGGCTCGGAGAGAATGCAACCGCATCGCTTTTTCACAGTCTCTTTCGACTTAACCCGATGGTCTGTTGGCATTTTTGTTGAGCAGGCATTTCAATGCCATGACACGGTATCACGCCCGCTGCAGATGCAGTTGAGCTTATTTCTCGAGTCAGTTGTTCGAATGGAGCTCGGAGTGTTCATGTTTCAAACATGTTCTCAAATGCCATTGAAATGGCTGCAGCGGTATGAGAACCGGCACATTCTTGAGCATGCAATACGGCAATGCCGAGTGCGACAAACTTAGGAATTATTTCCCAGAATCAATGTTCATTGATACTCACATTTTTGTAGTCTGCTCTGCTCGCAATTCGAGTTGAGATATAAGTGTATCGTTAGAAAGGTTAACTTCTCAATAGCTAGGTTTCCATCCAATTGGTGACAGATTTTCATGCAAATATTCTAAAATCTGCATCAAATCAACATGCGCGGTTTCCGGCCAGAGATGTTTCCATTAAATAGAGTTGTTGCAGGTAAACGGCAGTGCGTGATGACATAGTGCACATAAAAATACCTTTTGCGGTTCAAATCCCATCTACTGAATAAAAAATACAAGTTCAATGGGTTTCCATTGCATTTTCAACTCTACTGATGTTTGTCTCACGTAAAAATAAAAAAAAGCTTTATATAGCTTGTGTCCCCTCTGGTATTGGCACGTGTGCTCTAGCTGAAAGCGCGCAGATGAGGTACTGTATCTGCACACTGTTGAGCCTACATGATGAGATTAAAAAGAGCAAGATTGTTTATTTGTCAAAAGGCAGCCAAGCATCGATGATGATGTCACCAGAATAAGTCCCTCGATATTTATTGGAAAGGAGCATCAAGCTCATCACCTTGCACTTTCACCACCCTGTGATGATAACGTATGATAACTCTGTTGCCTAATAAACTGCATGCTTTCCTGGCGAGTTGTAGTGGGAGGACCACACGTGATATCAACAGAAAGGTATAAAGTTCCAGTATATAGTGTATGAGGTCATAGAAGTTTTGTAGTGATTTCTTTGTTTTTTGATGTAATTCATATTTGTTGGTCTGTAGTGTGTAATGAGGAGCAAGCAGACACTGCACTTGACATATTTATGACATTTCTTATTCCAGTTACTAACAAGCATGCACCCATTTAAGAAATTACTATTGATGAGCAATTGAAAAATTGTATGGTTGAGAGGGATGAGGGAAAATGAATGGCAAATAAGTCTGGCAGCACAACCGATTGGCAAACATAATTTCTCAATTTGCAGTATGTGACTAAGGTAAATAGAAATAATTAACTATTCTATGAAACAAAGATGAATGATAGTAAAAGCTTTGGAGCACCTTAAATGAAATGTTGGGCAAAAGGGCAAACTCAGCTCTGTCATTCATTAAATCAGATGGCTCATTCATCACAAAACCCACTGATATTGCCAATTACTTTTAATATTTTTTTTCCATTGGCAAGATTAGCAAATTTAGGCATGACGTAATGCGGCTTTTGACATTATGATCAATAATCTGCTGATGGAAAAACGTATGTGTTATGGCTTTACACCCCCTGCTATATTGTGGATAAATAGTTAACTGTCTAACAGTACACAGAGGGTGTTCTTTAATGGAAGCCTCCAACATAATCCAGATAGAATCAGGAATTCCTCAGGGCAGCTGTCTAGGCCCCTTACTTTTTTCAATCTTTACTAACGACATGCCACTCACTGGCTTTGAGTAAAGTGTGTTTATGAATGTGGCTGACTCAACACTATACACATCACCTACTACAGTGAGTGTAATCTCTGCAACACCTAGCAAAGAGCTGCAGTTATCACATGCACATAAAGTCAAACTGTCAAAGATATGTTCTCTAGCCTAAAATACAACTTTGTTTATTGAATTGCAGGAGCATGGCAAATGTAATGAAAATTTTGTTCCATATTCACTTGGAATGACCTTGTTCTAAATAGTCAGTGTTCTTGATTTACTTGGTGCATTTCATTTAAACCTTGTACTAACTGTTCTCCTCTCTTTCTTTCTCCTCCGTCAGGTGGCCTGGTGCCAGTCGGCGAGCAAGCGGACGCGTGTGTCCTCCTCGTCCCGGCACGCTCAGCAGTGGTGGCGTAGTCAGTGCTCGGTGGTGTGTGCGCTCCGGGGCCGAGAGTTTCGGCCGCAGCAGCAGCATGAGTGGCGGCTCCAGCGTAGCCTGCGGGGCTTTGCTGCTGGCCGCCTCCCGGGCATCCTCAAGGAGCGGGAGTTCTCCCTTGGCCGCCTCAACAAGGTGTTTGCCTCCCAGTGGCTCAACCACCGCCAGGTGGTGTGTGGAACCAAGTGCAATACGGTGAGACATTGGCCTCTTGTTTTACTCTACTCTGCTTTCTTCTCTCAAAATGGAGAAAGTGTATAAACATTTGCTGTTAACCGGAAAACCTTGAACTGACCTATTATGAACCAAAAAAATGCAACCTCCAATGATTCCAGACCATTTAACTTTTTCTCTTACCAGATTTCTTTCTTACTCTCCCCAGCTATTTGTGGCAGATGTTCTGACAGGGCAGATCACCCGCATCCCAATGCTGAAGGACCGACACGGCGGAGGAGGGGCCCCCGGGGGGGTTGCGGGTACAATAGGGGCCCCCTTCCTCCCTGGTAGTGGCTCAGTGTCTGGGCTGGACCAGCAAGGCTGTGGGATCCACGCCATCGAGCTTAACCCCTCCGGCACTCTGTTGGCCACCGGCGGAGACAACCCTAACAGCCTGGCCGTCTACCGGCTTCCTACCCTGGATCCCGTCTGCGTGGGGGACGTGAGTGGTTCCCCTCTCTTCTTGGTGTGTTGGTACTGAGCTACACAAAGTGGGACAGCACTGGTGGCTGAGACAGCCTAAGCAAGCCTGATCATACATTGAAACAAGTTCTGTTTTTCAGGATGGCCATAAAGATTGGATCTTCTCCATTGCGTGGATCAGCGACAGAATGGCTGTGTCAGGTGACACACTGCTAAGCCATAGGAAGACCTTCACACCATTGTTCATCTGCGATAGTTTTTGTGTAATATTGTCTCTATAAAATCAACTAACCAATCAATGTGCTGCTGTTCTTCAGGGTCCCGGGATGGTTCAATGGGGCTGTGGGAGGTGTCTGAGGTGGTTCTGAGCCACTCCATGAGACAGCAGGACGAAGAGGGGGTCCCCTGCTACTCCCACATCTCCCACCGTGCCCTGGAGGACATCCCCAAGGAATACACCAACCCCTACAACTGCAAAGTGCGCGCCCTGGCCTTCAACAACAACCACAAGGTCAGACATACCTCCCTCCTAGACCTCTGAGACAAACCACAGCCTGTGTTCTCTAGTAAAAATCTGTGTTGTACTATAGCCCTGTACTTACGGGGACCTACACACTCTTGTTTTGCCTTCTCTCAGGAGCTTGGTGCAGTGTCCCTGGATGGCTATTTCCACCTTTGGAAGGCAGAGCAAAACTTGAGCAAGGTCTGTTTGAGTATATCTGTTTCCGCTCTGCATAGCAATGCTTGTTTGGTTCAGTGACTGTGTACTTGTTTGGGGACATTGGAGATTATGAAGACTTGGCTGGTGTCATCATGAGTCAATATTAAACAGTACTGCATTTTTGTTGAATGTCCTCGCATACCAAACATTTCTGGTCAAGACGATTGTGCAAATAAGACATTTCTGTTTTTCTATTTGAATTTCTAAAAGGATGTTTTCATTTTGTCATTATAGAGTATTGTGTGCAGATTGGTGACGATTTTTATTTATTTAATCCATTTTAGAATAAGGCTGTAACAAAATGTAGGTTATGCATGCCAAAGCAAAGGAATATGCCATTTGGCAGGGCCTGCTGTGGGCTGCCCGGTCAGCTCTTTACTGCGTGTTACAGACTATTTGAAATCGACGATGGCTGTCAATCATCTTTGATATCTGATACCATTGTAACATCGCCAAACCCTAGCGTACATAGTTGTTCAGTCTCTTTGTTATGCGACACAAATTTGAGCTCCGGTACATCCTATTTCCATTGATCATCCTTGAAATGTTTGTACAACTTGTTTGGAGTACACCTGTGGTAAATTCAATTGATTGGACATGATTTGGAAAGAAACACACCTGTCTATATAAGGTCCCACAGTTGACAGTGCATGTCAAAGCAAAAACCAAGCCATGAGATCTAAGAAATCAGTGGAGGCACAGATCTGGGGAAAGATACCAGAACACAGTGGCCTCCATTCTTAAATGGAAGAAGTTCGGAACCACCAAGACATCCTGGAGTTGTCTGAAAGGCCAAACTGAGCAATCGGGGGAGAAGAGCCTTGGTCGGGGAGGTGACCAAGAACCCGATGGTTACTCTGACAGAGCTCCAGAGTTCTTCTGTGTAGATGGGAGAACCTTCCAGAAGGACAACCATCTCTGCAGCACTCCAACAATCAGACCTTTATGGTAGTGGCCAGATGGAAGCCTCAGTAAAAAGGCACATGACAGCCTGCTTGGTGTTTGCTAAAAGGCATCTAAAGGCCATGTGTGGTCTGATGAATCCAAGATTGAACTCTTTGGCCTGAATGCCAAGCATCATGTCTGGAGGAACCTAGGCACCATCCCTGCAGTGATGGTGTCGAAAAAAACATTTTTGATCAATATTAGAATAAGTCTGTAATGTAACAAAATGTGGGAAAAGTCCAGGGGTCTGAATACTTTCCGAATGCACTGTATTTAAAAAAATGTTGACAATTTACAGAATGCAACTTAACAATGTAGACAGAGATAAGATGTTTACCAAAGCAGCGCAGAATGTCCAGTCAAATGTTTTTATCTTTCTCTCAATGTCAGTTGATCTGAAGCCTATTTTAGTTTTTATAGAGGACACTCTGGTGTCTTAATTATTTTAAAATCCACATTTGGTATTTTCTCACCATTTGATATGAATATGACTTAATTTTTTATGCATGCTGTCTTTCTCCCGCCGTGCTATTTCATTATTAAACAATTAATTTATCTAGCTGAGTTCTAGGCTCTCTCAAAGTTTGAAGTTGTTTTTGAATAACCTAAAAACATGATAGGCCTAAGGGAATAATTAGAGGTAGAACAAACAATAGCGAGATAGAAAAATCAAACTAGTAGTTTGAACAAACCGTAGTTGGGCAAGGCTTAGTCTATTATAAAATAAAGGATGCATGCATCCCTCCTTCCCGTTGCCAACCAAACGGCCAAAAGCCAAATCCTACTGATAGCCTATCAAAACCATTAAGACAAGTTAGTTATTTAGAGTATTTCCCAAATAGGCTAATAGTGTCATGTCCAAGCATTGCAGCTTTCAAATGGGAACAATTAGAAAATTGCCTATAGACTGACTTTACATCACAGCTCTATTTTGAATGGAAACCATGAGAGGGAACAATAAGTGAAATTTAGCAAACAATATCAAGATGGAACATTTTTATGAGAAGTCAAAAGAACTTACAGCTGAACAAAGCTTATGAAAGCAGCAACATGTAGAGTAGGCCTATTTACATAGGCTATTATTAGAAATGTGGCCTACAACACACTGACTATACCAAAGATTAGGAACACTTTCCTAATATTGAGTTGCACATATTGAGTTTCCCGGTTGCTGTCGGCTGGAACACCGCCTGGGATTGAACCAGGATCTGTAGTGACGCAGCTAGCGCTGCGATTCAGTGCCTTAGACCGCTGCACCACTTGGGAGGCCCCGGTGTGTGCAAACTTTTGACTGGTACTGTACATGTCTATCCCTGTCTAACAAGCCTGTGTATCTGTTGTTCATAGCTGCTGTCCACAAAGCTGCCTCACTGCAAGGAGAATGTATGTCTGGCGTACGGTCAGGACTGGTCGGTGTATGCGGTGGGATCTCAGGCCCATGTGTCCTTCCTAGACCCCCGGCAGCCCACTCACAACATCAAATCAGTCAGCTCCCGGGAGAGGGGAAGTGGTAAGGAATTGACACCACACTACAATGTTTGACACACACAGGGTATATAGAACACTATAGCATACATTCTGTAAACTTTCTGTAACTTTCATTTCATTCCATTTTTCCAGAGGCAACACGAGGTACTACAAACACATTCCACCAAGAAGCAAAACAAAATCCAAACATTCGCCAAGACCCGCTCTGCACTTATGCTGCCTTCAAGTGGTGTCGGAATTATCGGAAATAGGAGTTACCAACTCTGAAATTTCACTTGAATGGCCCTCCATGTCGGGATTACGAGTTGGAAAGGCGGGAGAAAATAATGAAACCCGAATTTACGAGTTGTGCCGTTTCATCACTGTCCTTTTCAACCAAAAGATGATTAAACAAATCCATTTACATTATTTGTACATTATTTTAATGTGAATAATGTAGTTAGTTTGGCTATATTGTCAACGTTAGCCAGCTAGCTAAAATATTATTAGGAACGTTAGCTAGCTAGATTTATTATTAGCAACATTAGCCAGCTAGCTAAATTATTATTATTAGCAACGTTAGTCAGCTTGCTAAATTATTATTATTGTTAGCAACGTTAGCTAACTAGCTAAAATATAATTGGTTGAAGAGTTGTTCCGAATTCAAAAGCTCTTGGACACACTGATGTCGTATTTACGACTTCACCAACTGGGAAATGCGAGTTTCCGAGTAGCATTTGAACGCAGCATTACAATGAAGTGCAGAGGCAGTACTTTTGAAATACATTTATTACAGCTTTTTTAAAGACGTTTATAAAGCTATTAAAGGCAAGGTATTAACTTGTTTGTGTGTGCTCGTTCACAGGCATCCGCTCGGTGAGTTTCTATGAACACATAGTGACTGTGGGCACAGGCCAGGGCTCCCTGCTGTTCTATGACATCAGAGCCCAGAGGTTCCTGGAGGACCCTTCCAGCCTGGCCGGCGGGTTCCGGCAGCGCCCAGGAGAGGGCATCCTCAAACTCACCACAGGGAAGGGCTGGCTGGTACGATTATTTTATTTATTATTCCTCTTTTGTATACCCATCTCAGGAACTTTTAACTTGAAGTGTCCTGCTATTACTATTTACGCTACATGGCCAAAATATGTGGACACCTGCTCTTCTCATTCCAAAATCATGGGCGTTCATATGAAGTTGGTTCCCCCTTTGCTGCTAATACAGCCTCCACTCTTCTGGGAACATACTGGGTATACATACGGGACCTCTTGAGACCCTGAAGCGACATTTGTCTGGATTTAGTTTGAGATTAAGAGCTTTTATCCTGTCTATGATCTGGCGGAGGGGCTCGTCGTGTTCCTGACCAGGATGTCGACCATAATGATTTTGACAGGGTTGTTCTGCGAAGAGCTGCTCCATGCACCTCCTGAAACACTTCACTTCCTGTAGAGATTCCACAGGGCATGCGTAGGAAGTGATATCTGCCCCCTGGGGTCAAGAAGTTGGTGAGCTTTGACGCTTCATCAAGTGTGCTCTGCCAGAACCAAAACTTGGCATCCAACATGAAGGCACGTCTGAGATCCCCTGCTCCACTGTTTTCATGGGATGATGTGGCCTGAGGAGTGCTTTGTTGAGATGGACTGGGTCAATGCATATTCTCACTCTTCTATCCTTTTTTCTTTACAGCCACCATGGCTGAGACCAATTCCATGGCCTCTTCTCTCATGATGAGATCTTGTCCTTCCATTCGGTTTATCTCCTTGATCACTTTTCCTTCAAATCAAATGTACATATTTTTACCAGATGTTATTGCGTGTGTAGCAAAATGCTTGTGTTTCTAGCTCCAACAGTGCAGTAGTATCTTCATGGCGAGTGGCATGCTTCTGGGAGCCCACACTGTGGGGTAAACAGTAATCCAGCCGCATGTAGTAAAAGGCTGGTAGCTTACCCACTGTGCTACAGTCAAACAGGTATTCAGTCTGCTCAGGGGCTTCATGCTGGACTGCATGCACTTCAGGTTGGAGATGAACTAAGCCCAGTCTGATACTGTCAGGGGGCAATGAGTGGTTTGACTTCACGATACACCACATGGAATTGTAATTTTTGAAGACCAGAGTGGCAGTAAAAGTCATAATCACCTGTCCTCCATAAGCCACTTGATTCACTGTGTTTGAGTGGTCAACAGGAGTGCTTGGGTCAACGTGTTGTAGCCCCAGTGTACATTTTTTGTTTAACGTTCTCACTGCTATTGATGGCTGAGAGATCTGTGAATATCACTCCCCTCTCTGATGTTATATCCACATTTTCACAGTTTAGTAGATCTGCTGGTTCAGGTGTCTCCTGTGTCCCCAGTTCATTAACCCTGTGTGAATACCTGCCTCTGCATGGATTGGGAGGAGCAGCCTGTGCTGGTCTGTTTGTAGTACACTACATGAACAAACGTATGTGGACGTCTGCTCTTCACAATTCTCATTCCAAAATCATGGGTATTAATATGGAGTTGGTCTATAACAGCCTCCACAATTCTGGGAAGGCTTTCCACTAGATGTTGGAACATTGCTGCAGGGACTTGCATCCATTCAGCCACAAACGCATTCGTGAGGTCGGGAACTGATGTTGGGTGATTAGGCATGGCTCGCAGTCGGCGTTCCAATTCATCCCAAAGGTGTTCAATGAGGTTGAGGTCAGGGCTCTGTGCAGGCCAGTCAAGTTCTTTCACATTGATCTCCACTAGCCATTTCTGTATGAACATTGTCATGCTGAAACATGAAAGGGCTTTCCCCAAACTGTTGCCACAAAGTTGGAAGCACAGAATTGTCTAGAATGTCATTGCATGTTGTAGTGTTCCTTCTCTGGAACTAATGCCCCATTAGCCTGAACCATGAAAAACAGCCCCAGGCCATTATTCCTTGTCCACCAAACTTTACAGTTGGCACTGCATTCGGTAGTGAGTGTTGCAACCGAGGACAGACGATTTTTACACATGCTACGCGCTTCAGCACTTGACGGTCCCATTCTGTGAGCTTGTGTGGCCTACCACTTCGCGGCTGAGCCGTTGTTACTCCTAGAAGTTTTCACTTCACAATAACAGCCCTTACAGTTAACCGGGGCACCTCTAGCAGGGCAGAAATTTGACGCATTGACTTTTTGGAAAGGTGGCGCCCTGTAACGGTGCCACGTTGAAAGTCACTGAGCTCTTCTGTAAGGCCATTCTACTGTTAATGTTTGTCTATGGAGATTGCATGGCTGTGTGCTCGATTTTTTTACACCTGTCAGCAACTGGTGTGGCTGAAATAGTTGAATCCACTCATTTGTAGGGATGTGCACACACTTTTGTATATAAAGTGCATCTCCTTAATGCTGTTGTAAGAATGGCATGAAATACTGGTTACTCCAGCATTTCTAGATTGTGACTATTGACAGTACTATCATGACACGGAACATATTTATGAACAGCTGACTTTAGGGTACACTAAAAGAAACTGTGATTCAGTGACTCCTGATCTCATGTGTTTGTAGTCTATCTTGGACCTGCCTTGACAAGATGCTAGCACAAGACAACAAGAACCATTTCCCCCTCAGTGTTCTTTCACCCTTGTTTTCAGCAGCAGTGTTAGGTCTCAAAAAGGATCTTTAAAAAAAAAAAAATATATTGCTCCATTATAATTTTTCTACATGCTTTATATCTGGTTAAAGTTTACACTGGAAAACTTTTTACCATCCTGGAAATATATCCCCCCCCCCCAGTGAGGCCACAATTTAAATTCATATAGGGGAAACATTGATGTCATCCCCTCCCCTCACACCTGTTTCTCTCGTTCTCCCTCAGAATCATGACGAGACGTGGAGGAGCTACTTCTCGGACATCAACTCGTTTCCCAACGCCGTGTACACACACTGCTACGACGACTCCGGCACCAAGCTGTTTGTGGCCGGCGGACCGCTGTGCTCAGGCCTTCACGGCAACTACGCAGCCCTCTGGAGCTAGCCTTCCCTTCGCCTCTATTCTCCTCCGCTATTCTCTCCTTACCCCACCCAGCCCCCCTCTCTCCTCTTCCTCCTTTTAGCGTTTCACTCACTGGTGTCCCTCCTTAGTGGACTCAGGAGCATGATCTTGGACCCCCTCTTTTCTTATCACGGTTTCCATATTGCCAATGTGTATCTCGTCAACACCTCCTTGTTGCATCCCTCCATCCTCCCTTGCACTTTGCCCTGTTTATATTCAGTTCTTTCATCTCTGCTCCCTGTTTTTTTATATAGATGATTAACCAGTTATGTTGTAATGAGCTGAGAGGTCCGCTTTTGAAAAACTCAAATGAAAGTTTAACGTTTTCTTACAATTTTTTTGTCTGTTTTTGGGAGTATGTCATACTGGCATAGACCGTTTCCTTGTGCGAACATTGGAGACACACTCCTTACTGTTCCCCTTCTCTCTCCGAAACTGATGGCAATATAAAATATTGAGGATGGGGGGAACATAAGAGACAAAGTTCTGAAGGAAGGAACAGGAGTATAGTTAAACTTTTCTAAGAAACTGAAAAAGGACATAGTCATTGGTTGGTAGCGTACCACCCTGTGCCATGGCAACCAATAAGAGCCGTAGCGATGGAAAAACTACCCAAACAGACGCAAGGTGAGAAGAAGCAGAGGATGAGTACAACAATCAGACAGCGGCAGCCACTTGTTTTTTTGTTTTTCCCTGACTGATGATGTAAAGGAGTGATGACTAGATGCTAAATGCCATAGGTATTCTGCAATGAATAATAATCCTGAAGAATCCTTATTTTATTTTGATTCTGACTGTGTGATTTGACATAAATGTACACTTGTTGATATTACTACTATCTTTATTATAATTTATTTTCCCCCTTTCACTATCACCCTTAGTTATGGTTTACGGCCAGGGCATTCAACGTCAGGGCCGTGCGGAACGCAGTGTCTGCTGGTTCTCTTTCTTCCCAGTTACTGGTCCATTCATGTCAGTGGTTGTGTATATCACAAAGCATGATCATTAAGTCAGCTAGCTAACTTGGATAAACATTCATACATGGCTGTTGATGTTGTGGATTATCCCTTACTTAGACCCTTTCAAATTCAACACCCTCTTGCTTTTTGAACTAGGAAATATGGAGTTGTTTGAGGACATTTTTGAAACATTATCTTGCTAACTCTTTGATCCTGCTTTGTGACAACCCAGTGGTTTCCATGTTCTAAACCAGCTGCTGATATAAAAACGAGGATGAAAACCTGCAGACAGTGCTGACCTTAAGCGCCTGAATCCCAAATCAGACCCTTGCCCTTTCCTCCTAGGCACTTGTGCAGATTTGAGAGAATTTAATAGGTGTTAGCAATATGGTGACCACTCCATCAATGCCCTCTGATAGCCAGATGGCATTGTTGCCATTTTGCCAAGACTTTACCAATATTAACAGATCTGAGGTGTATTCACTAGAAGCAAGCAGAATGAAGCAGGGAGAGACTTACCTGAATTGGTCCAATAGAAACTCTTGTTTTCATTGGAAAGGATTTTCGTTTGGAGTAAACTGTTTCCATTGCAAAACGGTTTGCTAAGGTCATGGTCTGAATGAATACATCCCTGGACAAGCGCATAGGATGTAGGGGGAAGGGGTTGGAGTTGAATACATCTGGAGGCACCATCGTTTTTGTCACTCTTCTTTTTTTCTATCAAGGGATGAGTGTAGCTGCTCTTTTCCTTGTGTGCAAAGGCAGGGTATATTTGAGTGACTTTGTTGCCTTTCTATAGTCTTTCTGTGAAAGACTTGTAGGCTGACATAGTTTTGCTTTTTGGAACTTTGAGAGTTTTCATGATAATGCGAGAACAAAAAGAGACCCAATTACGACCATAAGTTGAACAAATAACCACTTTTAAAGTGTATTTTATAAATGTGTATGTGTGAAATGCATAGGGACAAATGCATACCTTTTTATGTATATGTTCCAGGGAGTGTGTGAACTGACCCCTGTCTTTACTTTGGTGGTGACCTATTTTATACCTTTACACACCTCATGAATGTTTTTAGAAATTACTGAACCTGGGGATATTGTATGATGTCAACAACAGCCGAAACCAACCTATAAATCTTTAAAATGAAAATAATGATAAATTAAAAATGTAATATTTCTCTTATTTCATATTGCTGTTTGTGTGTGGTTTATTTCATTATATTTGTGCTGGACTTACTCGGATTGCTCATTGGGTGATATTGTAGCCCTACAGTACTTACAAAGTTCAATTCATTGTACGGACAGGGTTTCTGTGTTACTGACACATTATTCATAGACATCATAGGTGACCCTGGCTATACTCTAAAACTTTTACTTATATCAACGACCCTTTATGGCTTGCTGTGAATATCAATGACCCCCAAGAGGACGACGCGCGCATGCGCGCTTGTATCCCACTGAGGAAAGCAAAGACAGCAGCTACGCCGTATATCACGTGACCTTGTCTGCTGCTGACTGAGTAGAGCGTGTTAGCGGTTAGCAGGTAATACAAAAAACAAATCTCGTTCAGGCACTCAATATTTATCTTTATACTTGAGCTAATTTAAACCCTTGTATAGTCTTGTCCCGATTGAAGTGTAATATCACCGATTCATTCGTCTCTTTAAACCATCTTTTCACTCTTTATTTCGTTATTTTCTATTGGCTTGTTCCCTGGCAAGTAATGTCGGAGCTTGGATCATACGCTGTGGCCATTTTCGTCAGAATTGAATTGATAAAGCTTTGTGGTTAGCTAGCAAACTAGAATTATTTGATACCTGAAGAACGGTTGTTTGTTATTGTCACTTGGGGAGAACCCCCGTTGGTCAACATTCAATAATGTTTGAACAGGAATGTCCGTTCGTCGTGTTTTGGTATATTTTTTTGCAATAAATAGCCTAAATTGCATTTCCAGCTAGCTAGCTAGCTACTTAGCTAACTAGGACAAAGGGGTCCCACTGTCTGTCACTGTTGTGTATTATTTGGCAGCTAGGACTAGAATCCACATTCGTGTATTTGAAACGCTCGCGCTTGCATTTGAGTTAACGTATCGAACGTGTGAAGACACGGAATTTATTATAAATGTAATTTATATAGGTATGCATTTTTTAATTCTAACTTAATTATGGCAAGCTATAAATAACAATTATTGTTTGCGTTGCACCCATTTGTTGGCCGTGATTATATTGGCTACCGTTCGAGTGTGTTCATGTCATATATTGTGTAACTAGATTAATGATTTATGAGTAGCCAGCTACTATTAGAGGTGATGAGGCCAAATTCGATAGCTACGGTAACTTGTTTTGTTGTTGGTGAAACCTCTTGGCGAGTGACATGATCCAATAGCTCATTAGCTTTCATGATAATGAACTCGCTTTGTAAATACAAATAGGCCCCGTCAGACTATTTGCTAGGTTTCCAAGTCCACTGCTTTCGCAAAGGCAAACTGGTGTTGCTGCTCTAAATAATCATATTTTAGAGCCAGTGTTTTTGGATGCATTACTGTAAGTTGCCAATGGTAGCCACTGACCTGCAGCTGCATTGTCTGATATGAACCAAGCAGTGTAATGTGTGAAGGTCTCACTATTCAATCTACGTATTCAACGCTCAGTTTATACAGTCTAGTTTATAAAGTATGTCTAGGGATACTGTTCACCGTAGATTTATGCCAATACAGGCAGATCACTGTGTGTTTAGACTTGGTGTTGCGCAATCCCATCCGACTTTGTTGACGTGTGGATGTCTGATACAGGTTACTCCTGTCCACGACCAGGGAATGCATTTCAGTTCAAAATAAACTGCAATAAAATAAAATCAGGACTATCCTAACAACCTGGGCCTAAATTTAAATAAGTGTTTGTCTTATACCTGTAATTTATTTGTATTTTTATTTAACCTTTATTTAACTGTCTACAGTGAGTAGGGAAAATACTGATTGCGTTATTGGTGTGACTTTCTATCCACATTTGACCTTTGTTCCCACCCCAATCCCTCTTTCTCTCTGTTTTGTCTTCCAGATTTTTCTATTTTGTACATACATTGTTTTGTATATACTGTATATGATGACCTCGTTGGGTGGCGACAAAGCCCGGGGCACTCGGGATAAAGTGCTGCCTGCTGCCACCCACACAACTCAACCACAGAAACAGCTCCAGGTGAGGGACACACAGTACAATTCACTTGATCATACTTAGCAGGTCTTCAGGTGTTAATGAATTTCTTCAAAACATTACTTCTCCTTCCTTCCCTTCTCTTTTCCTCCTCCCCCACCTTCCTCTTTTCCTCCTCCACCACCTTCCTCTTTTCCTCCTCATTTATCCTTCCTCGCTCTACCTCTTCTCGCCTGCAGGCGACCGCAGAGCAAATCCGGCTCGCCCAGATGATCTATGACAAGAACGATTCTGATTTTGAGGACAAAGTGAACCAGGTGAATGGGCGGGCATTGCCGAGGCCATTGTGTCAGTGCTGAATGTTGGCGTGTGTCTGTTGGAATGTTTGTTGCCCATTAAGAGGCCTACCTTAATTCCATCTGGAATCAGCAGGAATGAACACACTTGTGCTGTGCTCTCCTGTTAACTTTGGAAACCATTCTAAGCCTGTGAGTGTATGTTTGTGACTGCATGTACTAGAGAAAGAGGGTCCGCACTAATCTAATTTAAAAAAAATATATATATATATAATGCAATTTTAGAATAAAATGTCCCCCTCCCCCACACACCTAAATTCTAAGAGTGCAGACCTTTTCCTTTTCTAATACTGTCTATGCAACTAGAAGTGACAAATATTTCCTTCTGTGATACACACACAAGCGGTACATACTATCAACATCAGTATACATAGGGTCCTTGTATATTCTGTCATGTTTTGTTGTGGATTCAAATGAAGCACTCGTGTATATTTGTGTGTGCCCGTGTGTGTACGTCCATAGCTGATGGAGGTGACCGGAAAGAACCAGGACGAGTGCATGGTAGCGCTCCACGACTGCAACGAGGATGTTAACAGAGCCATCAACTTCCTTCTTGAGAGCACCTCTGACACGGTAGGGCACAGGGGACTAACGCTAATGCTACCTTTTCAATTTCCTTCAACCACTTTCCTTCTCTCTGGGTGATGGGCAGCTAGTCGTAGCTAATTTAGTTTTGCACAGTCGCCTCAAAGGCTCATTTTTGTTTTCTGCCACAAAATAATGTACTACTTACTATATGTCTCCTCCGAAACATAACAGCTCAAATCAAATTTTATTGGTCACATACACATGGTTTACAGATGTTATTGCGAGTGTGGTGAAATGCTTATTCTTCTAGATCTGACAGTGAAGCAGCATCTAACAGGTAAAATCTAACAATTCCACAATAAAACCTAATACACAATCTAGTAATGGAATGGGATAAGAATATATAAGTATAAAATATATGAATGAGCAGTGACAGAGCGGCTAAGATGCAAAAGACAGTAAAGAATATAGTATACACATATGAGATGAGTAATGCGAGATGTGTAAACATTCTTAAAGTGGCATTATTGAAGTGACTAGACGTTTATTAAAGTGGCCAGTGATATCAAGTCTGTAGGTAGGCTGCCACCTCTCTGCTAGTGGTGGCTGTTTAACAATTTGATGGCCTTGAGATTGAAAAACAGCTTCTATCTCTCTGTCCCAGCTTTGATGCACCCGTACTGACCTCGCCTTCTGGATGGTAGCGGGGTGAACAGGCAGTGGCTCGGGTGGTTATTGTCCTTAAATTATTTTTTTTTGCCTTCCTGTGACATCGGTTGTTGTAGGTGTCCTTCAACAAGTAGTTTACCCCCGGTGATGTGTTGTGCAGACCGCACCACCTTCTGGAGAGCCCTGCGGTTGAGGACGGTGCAGTTGCTGTAGCAGGCGGTGATACAGCCCGACAGGATGCTCTCAATTGTGCACTTGTTAAAGTTAGTGATCGGTGACAAGCCACAGTTTTTCAGCCTCCTGAGGTCTGTGTGCGTTCACCATTTCAGTTTGTTGGTGATATGTACACAGAGGAACTTAACACTTTACACCTTCTCCACTGCTGTCCCATCGATGTGGATAGGGGGTTGCTCCCTTTGCTGTTTCCTGAAGTCCATGATCATCTCTTTTGATTTACTGACATTGAGTTAGAAGTTATTTTCCTGACACCACACTCCGAGGGCCCTCACCTCCTCCCTGTAGGCTGTCTCGTTGTTGTTGGTAATCAAGCCTACCACTGTAGTGTCACCTGCAAACTTGATGATTGAGTTGGAGGGGTGCATGGCCACTCAGTCGTAGGTGAACAGGGATTACAGGAGGGGGCTGAGAACGCACCCTTGTGTGGCCGCAGTGTTGAGGATCAGCAAACTGGAGATGTTGTTTCCTACCTTCACCACCTGGGGGTGGCCCATCAGGAAGTCCAGGACCCAGTTGCACAGGGCGAGGTCGAGACCCAGGGTCTCAAGCTTAATGATGAGTTTGGAGGGTACTATGGTGTTGAATGCTGAGCTGTAGTCAATAAACAGCATTCTAACGTAGGCATTCCTCTTGTCCAGATGGGATGGGGCAGTGTGCAGTATGATGGGGATTGCATCGTCTTTGGACCAATTGGGGCGGTAAGCAAATTGGAGTGGGTTTAGGGTGACCGCTAGGGTGGAGGTTATATGATCCTTGATTAGTCTCTCAAAGTACTTCATGAGGACAGAAGTGAGTGCTACGGGGTGATAGTCATTTAATTCAGTTACCTTACTTTCTTGGGAACAGGAACAATGGTGGCCATCTTGAAGCATGTGGGGACAGCAGACTGGGATAGGGATTGAGTGTGTCCGTAAACACACCAGCCAGCTGTGCTGCGCATGCTCTGAGGATGCGGCTAGGGATGCCGCCTGGGCCGGCAGCTTTGCGAGGGTTGACGTATTTAAATGTTTTACTCACGTCGACCACGGAGAAAGAGAGCCCACAGTCTTTGGTAGCGGGCCGTGTCGGTGGCACTGCATTGTCCTCAAAGTGCGCAAAGAAGTTGTTTAGATTGGCTGGAAGCAAGACGTCGATATCCGCAACAGGGCTGGTTTTCTTTTAGTAATCCATGATTGTCTGTAGACCCTGCCACATACGTCTCGTGTTTGAGCCGTTGAATTGCGACTCCACTTTGTCTCTATACTGATGCTTTGCTTGTTTGATTGCCTAATGGAGGGAATAACTACACTGATTGTATTCTGTCATCTTGCCATGATTAAATGCGGTGGTACATGCTTTCAGTTTTGCGCAATATTCTGCCATCAATCCACGGTTTCTGGTTTTAATAGTCACAGTGGGTACAACATCTCCTATACACTTCCTTATACACTTGCTCACTGAGTCAATGTTATTGTCTGAGGCTACCCGGAACATATCCCAGTCCACGTGATCGAAGTGATCTTGAAGTGTGGAATCCGATTGGTCAGACAGCGTTGGATAGACTTAAGCACGGACGCTTCCTGTTTTAGTTTCTGCCTATAGGAGGGGAGCAACAAGATGGAGTCATGGTCGGATTTGCCAAAATGAGGGTGGGGGAGGGCCTTGTATGCATTGTAGAAGGTAGAGTAGCAATGGTCGAGCGTGTTACTCGCTCGTGTACTGCAATCAATATGCTGATAGAATTTAGGTAGCCTTTTTAACAAAGCTGATTTGAGAACATCCCCAGCTACAATACGCAGCCTCAGGATATATGGTTTCCAGTTTGCATAGTCCAGTGAAGTTCCTTGATGGCCGTCTTTGTATCCGCTTGCGGGGGGATATACACGGCTGTCACGATAACGGAGGAGAGTTCTCTTGGGAGATAATACGTCGGCATTTGATTGTGAGGAATTCTAGGTCAGGTGAACAAAAGGACTTGAGTTCTTGCATGTTGTTACAATTACACCATGAGTTGTTAATCATGAAACATACTCCCCGGCCCTTCTTCTTACCGGAGAGATGTTTATTCCTGTCGGTGCGATGCGCTGAAAATCCCATTGTTCCTGTACGGACTCCGACAGCATGTCCCAAGCTAGCCATGTTTCCGTGAAACAGAGTATGTTACAATCTCGGATATCTCTTTGGAAAGCAACTCTTGCCCTGATTTCATCGACTTTGTTAACTGGGGACTGGACATTCGTGAGTAGTATACTCGGAAGCGGTGGGTGGTGTGGGCGCATCCGAAGCCTCACTAGAAGACCGCTCCGGCACCCTCTCCTCTGGCTGCATTGTTTTGTGTCGGCCTCTCGAATCAGTTCAGATGCCCTGGGAGGTGCAGACAAAGGATCCGCTTTGGGAAAGTCATATTCCTGGTCGTAGAGTCTGGTTGTGGTGGTAAATTGACATCTCTCTGATATCCAATAGTTCTTCCTGGCTGTATGTAATAACACTTAAGGTTTTCTGGGCTAACGGTGTAAGAAATAAAACATATAAAATCCAGCACAGTTTCCTAAGGACTAGAAGTGAAGCTGCCATCTCTATCGGCGCCATCTTGCGTTCGTTTTCTGGATTATTCAGGGAAGCAAACATCACTTTTCTGAGATATTTGCAGTTTTTATCTCCAAATAAGTAATCCATGTGAATCGTGTAGATCTGTAAAAATAATATATATCTATATATATATATATATATATCTATATCTCTTCTATATATCTTCTATATATGTATGTTTGGGGTAGGGAGTGGTGGTAGTGGTGGGGGGGGGAATTGGAGTGGTGGGGGGGAATTGATGAAAAGTGCGCAGACTCAGTGTGTCACTCATTGAGCTATGAAAGTGAGATGCGAACAGATTTTCTCCCTGTGTGATTACTAAATAATGGTATGTTACTCACATCTGATCAGAGGCCTTCTGCTCTCTTTTAAGGTCCTTACTACTGAAAGTGTCTGTTCCAGGTGCGTAGAAGTCAAAATAACAATACTGGAAGAAATAGAGACCTGCACGCTGTCAAAAAAAGGAATAGATCCAAAACTGAGGCCTGAGGATATTTATTGAAACAACATGGTGCCCAAAGAACATAGCATAGTACAAACAAGTGCAGAAATAACATGTGAAAACAAAAAAAATAACAAAGAAAATAATGACACAATGCATCTCTACGTGTCCTACAAATAGAATATGGGAGTTCAGAGCGTGATGTCAGATATGTCATATCAGAATGAGTTCTACATCCAATATCCAAAAAGTGTGAAGTTAAATGTAATGTGTTGTATTGAGGTGTGAATATCAGGGACAGGTTTTTGTGCGGCACGTGCAGAAAATAGTGTTTTTGAGTGTCAACTGCAAAGTTCAAGGAGTTGGTCTGATGGTGCCCTCTATCATCGGCCTCCCCCCACGCTTGCAGGAACAATAGAGTAGCTACATTTTCTGTAGGCAATGAATCGCTCAACAACCCTTGTCACAGCCCTTCCAATCAAGCCCAATCTACTACTGCTGCTCCCGCAACCCTGTGGTCATGAATCCTTCATGATGTCTGTCTTTGTCAGTGACGTTGTGACACTGCAGTAGGAGGGGTATACAGGGTCACAACCACATGTCGATTACATAAATACATGATCTCACATTGACTATTTTGTACTTTGAAGTTCATGGGAAAGGAAGAAGTTCAAGCAGTTGTAGGATCTGACTTGTAACCTTTTAATCTGTTCTCTTCCCCCTCTTTCCCATCCTCTACTCTTATCACCCCCTCTAATTCCATCCCTCCACCTCTTGTTCCCATTTCCCTATACACCCCCCCTTTCAAAGCAAGTGAGGATGTGTCAATAAGGAGAGATCAAACTTTTTAAAACCTATCTTTCTCTCTCAGACCTCATGGGAGACAGTGGGGAAAAAGAAACCCCTAGCGAAGGAAGGCCCTGCGGAGGGCAAGGAGAACCGGGAGAAGAGAGGAGGAGAGAGGGAGGTCAGCAGGGGCCGCGGGGGAAGCAACCGGCGAGGCAGAGGGGCCAGCAATCGCAGCCGCCAGGGGGAGAGAGGTAGGGGGCCACGGAGTCTCTCAAATTCTATCCATATGTTAATAAACAAGGCATTATAACACTGCCTAATTGATCACCTAAGAGCCAGGGTGAATGATTAGTCAAAAGATTTCAGTTGTTTATTACAGTTCTACACCTTTCAAACCAATATGTTTTCCCGACAACTTTAGCATCCCACCAACTTTTTCCGCCTTTTCTTTATATCTGAATGGTGTTGCCGGTATCAAGGCCTAAACTTTTATTTCCGCGAACCGATCTAGTCATGATTGCGGTAAAGGCCTGCCTTCGGCTTAGTATCAAATGTAGCCGTAATGTTGAGACGGGATTGGCACGCACTATGCTCTTAAGCGCTTGATGGTTGCTAGGCAGCTGACGTTACTACTATCCTCTAAACTTTGCGAGGCATGTCACTAAACCTATTTGTTTGCATTGCCCACCACATGTACTGTTTTCTTAGCCACAACTGGATGGCTCCATAGAGAATAACTGGGAATAAATGACAGAATTACGAGAAATATGGGAATAAAGTAGGCAAATGTCATTGAAGGCATCAACTTGTTGCTTACTGAAACTGTCTTCCAATTATTATAATATATTTGAAGCAATAGTCTGACGTGTGGTCAACTATTTTAGCACAGTTTCCTGCCGCTTTGAGACAAGCGTGGGGACTTGTCTTGATAAATCCATACATTTCAGATTTTTCTTTTCACTCATTCGCTGTTTGGCTCTTGGTTAGGCTACAATTAGGCTGTGGAAATGTTAGTTAAGTTGAGGTGCGTTCTGCTCATGATCATCTTGTCTAGTTGGCTCATTCATTAGCACTGATCAGAACATTTTGCCAGCATGTTATGTAGTTTAACAAGTGGATAATTTTGCTCTTGACTTGCAGTTGTAGCCTAGGTCTACTCCCAACCAAAAGCCTGTGACTTGTCTTAATCAACCAATGGGATTTTGTTTAACTGACTCTCCATATGTATATTTGGTTAATTCTCTGGCTGGGCAAATAAGTGGAGGTGGTTTAACTCATCTATTCCTTTGCTCATCTATCACTGATCAGAAACATTTAGCATTCAATAATGTAGCCTAAATAAAGTTTAGACATAGAGGACCAAAAAAAGCCAATCAATCGACGGATTTAAAAAAAAAATATTTTTTATTTTATTTTATTTATTTGTAATAATGACAATTACAACAATACTGAATGAACACATATTTAACTTAATATAATACATCAACAAAAATCAATTTAGCCTCAAATAAAATGAAACATGTTCAATTTGGTTTAAATAATGCAAAAACAAAGTGTTGGAGAAGAAAGTAAAAGTGCAATATGTGCCATGTAAAAAAGCTAACGTTTAAGTTCCTTGCTCAGAACATGAGAACATATGAAAGCTGGTGGTTCCTTTTAACAGGAGTCTTCAATATTTCCAGGTAAGAAGTTTTAGGTTGTAGGAATTATAGGACAATTTCTCTCTATACGATTTGTATTTCATATACCTTTGACTATTGGATGTTCTTATAGGCACTTTAGTATTGCCAGTGTAACAGTATAGCTTCCTTCCCTCTCCTCACCCCTACCTGGGCTCGAACAAGGAACACATCGATAACAGCCACCCTCGAAGCAGCGTTACCCATCGCTCCACAAAAGCCGCGGCCCTTGCAGAGCAAGTGGAACAACCACTCCAAGTCTCAGAGCGAGTGACGTTTGATACGCTATTAGCGCACACCCCGCTAACTAGCTAGCGATTTCACATCGGTTACACCAGCCTAATCTCGGGAGTTGATAGGCTTGAAGTCATAAACAGCTCAATGCTTGAAGCACAGCGACGAACTGCTGGCAAAACACACAAAAGTTCTGTTTGAATGAATGCTTACGATCCTGCAGCTGCCTACCATCGCTCAGTCAGACTGCTCTATCAAATCATAGACTTAATTATAACATAATAACACACAGAAATACGAGCCTTAGGTCATTAATATGGTCGAATCCGGAAACTATAATCTAAAAAACAAGACGTTTATTCATTCAGTGAAATACGGAACCGTTCCGTATTTTATCTAACGGCTGGCATCCATAAGTCTAAATATTCCTGTTACATTGCACAACCTTCAATGTTATGTCATAATTACGTAAAATTCTGGCAAATTAGGCGGCCCAAACTGTTGCATATACACTGACTCTGCGTGCAATGAACGCAAGAGAAGTGATACAATTTCACCTGGTTAATATTGCCTGCTAACCTGGATTTCTTTTAGCAAAATATGCAGGTTTAAAAATATATACTTCTGTGTATTGATTTTAAGAAAGGCATTGATGTTTATGATTAGGTACAGTCGTGCAACGATTGTGCTTTTTTTCTCAAATGCGCTTTTGTTAAATCATCACCCGTTTGGCGAAGTTGGCTGTCTTTGTTAGGAAGAAATAGTCTTCACAGAGTTCGCAACAAGCCAGGTTAGTAGGCAATATTAACTAAATATGCAGGTTTAAAAAGATATACTTGTTTATTGATTTTAAGGAAGGCATTGATGTTTATGGTTAGGTACACATTGAAGCAAGACAGTCCTTTTTTGCGAATACGCACTGCATCGATTATATGCAACGCAGGACACGCTAGATAAACTAGTAATATCGTCAACCATGTGTAGTTAACTAGTGATTATGATTGATTGTTTTTTATAAGATAAGTTTAATGCTAGCTAGCAACTTACCTTGGCTTCTTACTGCATTCGCGTAACAGGCAGTCTCCTCGTGGAGTGCAATGTAATCCGGTGGTTAAAGCGTTGTACTAGTTAAGGTTGCAAGATTGAATCCCCGAGCTGACAAGGTAAAAATCTGTCATTCTGCCCCTGAACAAGGCAGTTAACCCACTGTTCCTAGGCCATCATTGAAAATAAGAATGTGTTCTTAACTGACTTGCCTAGTTAAATAAAGGTGTAAAAAAAATTAATTTTAAAAACGGCCAAATCGGTGTCCAAAAATACCGATTTCCAATTGTTATGAGAACTTGAAATCGGCCCTAATTATTTGGCCATTCCGATGAATTGGTCAACCTCTAATATAGATGACTCCAAAAGCCAGCGGAGGTTGTGAAATGACTCGCATGCTTTTGAAAGTATAGATTGACGATGAAGATACTCTCAATGTAAGACCCTATGCCTGCTCCCGACAAAGCGGAGTGAGGGTAGGAAAGAGAGAAAACGTGGATCAAAAAAGTGGAAGTTGTGTGGGGAAATATTTTTGGATTTTATTCTGTTACATTATATTCTTATGTGTTGACTGTGATCAGGGTAGCCTAAGTGAGTCCTCTGTTAAAATAACTATTGATTTCATGAGCATGGCGTAGGCTGTAGGGTGCACAGACCAGTAACATAATTAAACTCAAAATATGCCTTTCTATTCTTTTGAAAATACATTTTATTAGTCTTATAATGTTTCTTAGGACCTGCCTAAAACACATGAATAATGGGTTTCTTTGTGATGGCATATATTTAATGCATGTATTAAAATAGACGTCCACCCACATCGCTCATGCCTACTCCCATTCCTGTACTTGTCGGCATGTGCATGGGCGATATAAAAGAATGTGGTAAAAATGGGACTGTATGATTTGGGCTCTATAAAACATTGCCAGCATTTTTTTTATAGCCAACATACCATATAATCTGTCTGTAAAGGTTACAGTTACTAAGTCCTGTCCCTTCCCCTCTCTCCCTTTTTCTTTCTGTCTCTCTGAGCAGTGCGGCCAGAGGAGAATGGTGTGGAAGCGGTCCCTGTGGACAGAGGGTCAGAGCGAGGCCGCAGGGGTGGGAGAGGGGGTAGAGGTGAGTGTCATTTAGTGGCACTTTCTCATATGTTCCAGTCAACACTCCCAGGTAACTTGTGGTATCTTAACTAAACACAATTTATTTGGTTCCATGCTTTCTGTGTGTTGACCTAGTGTGTGTCTGTCTGTGTGTGTACTACAGTCGGATCTGGAGGCAGAGGAAGGGGCAGGGTGCCAGCGGGAAGCAGGTTCTCAGCCCAGGGAATGGGGTGAGTTATGGAATATACACACCTGCACATACCAACTCTTACACACACACACACACCTGTCTGGTTCCTCGTACACTGTTTTTTCTTACACCTAGACCCCTCCTCTCCTCAGGACCTTTAACCCAGCAGACTACACTGCAGAACAGAGGACAGGGACCACACAAGATGACTCCTGGGAGTCAGGAGCCATCAACAGCACAGACGGGACAGGTGAGGCCAGAACCATGAAACACTGGGCTTTTCAAAAATGTGTGCACACATCCACCAATTTCCCCAGGTGCAGAGTTGAAAAAATATCAACTCTGGATGTATTCATTGGTCAGGATGTGTTCATTGTTTTTAATGTTCCTTGTAGACTAGTGCTAGGGAAATGTCCCTGGACTTCAGTTCATATTCTAACGCCTCTCCATAAAGCCTCTGTTTCCCCCTTCATCTCTGACCTTCAATAACCTCTAACCCCTCACTGGTGTTCACCATGCAGTGGCCTGGAGGAGTACTCTGGAGGACTGGGCTGCTGAGGACTGGAGCGAGGATGTGAGTCTTAGTACTGGGGAGTAGTGGTCAGGGGGTGGAGGGAGCTGTGAGTCTTATGTTCACGTTTTGGAGATTTATCTTCAGATGGAACAAATACAATATACTAGTTCTCATACAGCGTTAGTTGTTTGTTGAAAAGGTTTATGCTTGTTGATATGGAGCTTTCCTTGAAGTGGACAGTGTTAGATTGGCCATTGTGGATTGTAATTTAACAAAACCATAGATTTGCTTGCATCTCACAACTCTGCCTATTGCATTTGTCACCAACTCCGTAACCCTCTCTCTGTCTTCCCTCAGCTCTCTGAGACCAAAGTGTTCACTGCCTCAAGTGCACCGGCACCTCAGAACCACATCATACCTGGGCAAAGGTAACTCCCTGCTCAACATCCGCACAACCAACAAGGGCACATTTCAACACTGATTTTGGTATTGTGTTTGTATATATATGGGCTCCCGAGTGGAGCAGGGTCTTAGGCACTGCATCTCAGTGCTAGAGGCGTCACTACAGACCCTGGTTCGATCCCAGGCTGTATCACAACCGGCTGCGATTGGGATTCCCATAGGGCGGCGCACAAAATATAGGACAATACTAGTGCCCAGCGGTGCACAAAACAACAGTTTTACCTTTTTGCCAGGTTTATTCCATGGAGTGATATGTTTGGCCCAGGTCTATACATGCACAATATCCTGGATGAATGGATCCTTCACCTGTAGACCGGGTTCTCATAGTGGCTGTGATGTGTATCTCTGTAGCAGGTCCCCATTCTGACTGTGTGTATGTGTATAATAGAAATAGTATTATTTTGTAATAATTGTATGTGTATCTCCTGTAGCCTGGACCATGCGTCTATGCTGCAGAAGCCAGTGGGAGGAGAAGAGGCACCCTCCTCTCAGAGCCTGGTCTTCACAAACTCCCACCATCACCCCGCCCGCAACGGGTCGGCCGTCGGCACAGGCAGTACCAGCTACGCACATGCCGCCCTGGTGAGCCATACCCTCCCACACACTCGTTTCCTTTACAGTTTTCAAATACATATTTCCTGTACATGATCACCATATTTTTCTTGTATTATCATAGCGCCCCATTCATTCTGAAAATATGTCTTAAACAATTTGCAAGCACCCCAAGCTAACTCTCTGTCTCGCTCGCTCCCTGCCAGTCGTCAGTGCTGGGGGCAGGTTTTGGGGACCTGGGTCAGTCTAAGAGGAGTCAGTCCAGTCCAGGGGCCCAGATCTTGGAGCAGCTGAAGGGCCCAGGCCTGGGTCCTCTCCCCTCCTCCCAGGCAGCCCCCCCTCCCAGCACACAGGGGACCAGCAGCACCTCGCTGGGGAGTAGACTCCCAGGGTTAGGAGTAGCGCCCCCGGTCCTCCCTCCGCCTTCCACTTCCAGCTGGGACATCAAGACCCCAGAGCCTAGCACCACCACCACCTCACTCACCTCCCACTTCAGCCGTGAGACACACACACACTTGTTTTTCTATTCTCGTGGGGACCTAAACTTTATTTAAATTCAAAATCCTATTTTCCCTAACCTTAACACCTAACTGCTAACCCTAATTGTAGGCCTAACCATAAACCTAACCCCTAAGTTTAAAATAGCCTTTGTCCTAGTGGGGTACGTGGGAAGAATCTTCCTTGTTTTACTGTCCTTGTGTGGGATTTCACATCCCCACGAAGATAGAACAACACCCACCACACACTCAAACACTTTTTATCAGATTTAATTAGAGATTTATCAAATTCATCTATCATTTCAAATACCTGGCATATGGCTTCAAAAAATAAATGACCATATGTCTTCATGTGGTGTTTGTGTCCATATGCCTGGCTGATCTGTGTTTGTGTGTTTTTGCCCTCCAGGGGAGTTTAGACTGCAGCCTGAGCCGTCCCTGGTGCTGAGCCATCTAGTCCAGAGACACGGCGCCCCCTCTCTGCCCCTGGCGTGCCAGTCCAGCCCCCCGCCAGCCCAATCCCCCTCCCCCAGCCAGGGACCCCCCCTGGCCGCCATCGGTGCCAAGCCTGCCCCCAGCGCAGGGCCGGACCCTCAGGGCAGCAGCTCGCTGCAGCAGCAGCACCGCGTTCCTCAACTAAAGGCTCAGAAACGAAGGATACCTCCCACCTCCAAGGTAAGGAACCAAAGTCAAGTCTTTCCTCGATTCCCTGTGTGAAGTCACGGAATCAAAGACGGGGGAATCAAGGAAAGTCTTCCGAGATTCACCCAGTGTGCAGGTCAGTAATGGTCAACCTTTGCTATTAAGGCTCTTAGCCTAGTTCTAAATCAAATCAAATGTCACATGGGATGAATACACCAGGTGTAGACCTTACAGTGAAATGCTTATTTACGAGCCCCTAACCAACAATGCAGTTAAAAAAAAAAATACAATTAAGAAATAAAAGTAACAAGTAATTAAAGAGCAGCAGTAAAATAACTATAGCAAGACCATACACAGGGGGGCACTGGTTAGTCAAGGTAATTGAGGTAATATGTACATGTAGGTAGAGTTATTAAAGTGACTGCATAGATGATGATAACAGAGAGTAGCAGTGGAATAAAAGGGGGGGGGGTGGTTGCAAATAGTCTGGGTAGTCATTTGATTAGTTCAGGACTCTTATTGCTTAGGGGTAGAAGCTGTTTAGAAGCCTCTTGGACCTAGACTTGGTGCTCTGGTACCGCTTGCCGTGCGGTAGCAGCGAGAACAATATATGACATGGGTGGCTGGATTCTTGGGCAATTTTTAGGGCCTTCCTCTGACATCGCCTGTTATAGAGGTCCTGGATGGCAGGAAGCTTGGCCCCAGTGATGTACTGGGCCGTACGCAATACCCACTGTCGTGCCTTGCGGTCGGAGGCCGAGCAGTTGCCATACCAGGCAGTGATGCAACCCGATGGTTCAGCTGTATAACCTTTTGAGGATCTGAGGACCCATGCCAAATCTTTTCAGTCTCCTGAGGGGGAATAGGTTTTGTCATGTCCGCTTCACGACTGTCTTGGTGTGCTTGGACCATGTTAGTTTGTTGGTGATGTGGACACCAGGGAACTTGAAACTCTCAACCTGCTCCACTACAGCCCCGTCGATGAGAATGGGGGCATGCTCAGTCCTCTTTTTCCTGTAGTCCACAATCATCTCTTTTGTCTTGATCACGTTGAGGCAGAGGTTGTCCTGGCACCACACGGCCAGGTCTTTGACCTCCTCCCTATAGGCTGTCTCGTCATGGTCGTTGATCAGGCCTACCACTGTTGTGTCATCTGCAAACTTAATGATGGTGTTGGAGTCGTGCCTGGCCGTGCACCCCTGAGGGGCCCTTGTGTTGAGGATCAGATTAGCGGATGTTGTTACCTACCCTTACCACCTAGGGGTGGCCCGTCAGGAAGTCCATGATCCAGTTGCAGAGGAAGGTGTTTAGTCCCAGGTCCTTAGCTTATTGATGAGCTTTGAGGGCACTGTGGTGTTGAATGCTGAGCTGTAATCAATGTATAGCATTCTCACATAGGTGTTCCTTTTGTCCAGGTGGGAAAGGGCAGTGTGGAGTGCAGTAGATATTGAATCATCTGTGGATCTGTTAGGGCGGTATGCAAATTGGAGTGGGTTCAGGGTTTCTGGGATAATAGTGTTGATGCGAGTCATGACTAGCCTTTCAAAGCACTTCATGGCTACAGACGTAAGTACTACGGGTTGGTAGTCATTTAGGCAGGTTACCTTAGTGTTCTTGGGCATAGGGACTATGGTGTTCTACTTAAAACATGTTGGTATTACAGACTCAGACAGGGAGTGGTTGAAAATGTCCGTGAAGACACTTGCTAGTTGGTCAGCGCATTCTCGCAGTACATGTCCTGGTAATCCTTCTGGCCCTGCGGCCTTGTGAATGTTGACATGTCTACAGGTCTTACTCACATCGGCTGCGGAGAGCGTGATCACACAGTCTTCCGGTACAGCTGGCATAAAAGTAATTTAGCTCATCTGGTAGGCTCGTGTCACTGGGCAGCTCTTGGCTATGCTTCCCTTTGTAGTCTGTAATAGTTTGCAAGCCCTGCCACATCCGACGAGCGTCAGAGCCAATGTAGTACGATTCGATGTTAGTCTTGTATTGACGCTTTGGCTGTTTGATGGTTTGCCGGAGGGCATAGCGGGATTTCTTACAAGCTTCCGGGTTAGAGTCCCACTCCTTGAAAATGTCAGCTCTAACCTTTAGCTTAGTGCGGTTGTTGCCTGTACTCTATGGCTTCTGGTTGGGGTATGTACTAGAGGTCGACCGATTACTCGGAATGGCCGATTAATTAGGGCCGATTTCAAGTTTTCATAACAATCGGAAATCTGTATTTTTGGACACCGATTTGGCACTCTTTTTTATTTTTGTATTTTTTTTTCCACCTTTATTGAATATTTTTAACTCGACAAGTTAGTTAAGAACACATTCTTATTTTCAATGACGGCCTAGGAACGGTGGGTTAACTGCCTCGTTCATGGGATCTTCACCTTATCAGCTCGGGGGATTCAATCTTACTGTTAACTAGTCCAAGGCAATAACGGCCTGCCTCTCTCGTTGCACTCCACAAGGAGACTGCCTGTTACTCGAATGCAGTAAGCCAAGGTAAGTTGCTGGTAAAACTGTGCTAACTTATAAAAACAATCAATCAATCATAATCACTAGTTAACTGCATATGGTTGATGATATTACTAGATATTATCTAGCGTGTCCTGCGTTTCATATAATCTGACTGAGCATACAAGTATCTAAGTATCTGACTGAGCTGTGGTAGGTAGAAGCAGGCGCGTAAACATTCATTCAAACAGCACTTTTGTGCGTTTTGCCAGCAGCTCTTCGTTGTGCGTCGAGCATTGCGCTGTTTATGACTTCAAGCTTATCAACTCCCGAGATGAGGCTGGTGTAACCGAAGTGAAATGGCTGGCTAGTTAGCGCGCGCTAATAGCGTTTCAAACGTCACTCGCTCTGAGTCCGTGGTTGTTTCCCTTGCTCTGCATGGGTAACCCTGCTTCGAGGGTGGCTGTTATCGTTGTGTTGCTGGTTCGAGCCCAGGGAGGAGCGAGGCTAGGGACAGAAGCTATACTGTTACACTGGCAATACTAAAGTGCCTATAAGAACATTCAATAGTCAAAGGTTAATGAAATACAAATGGCATAGAGGGAAATAGTCCTATAATTCCAATAATAACTACAACCTGAAACTTCTTACCTGGGAATATTGAAGACTCCTGTTAAAAGGAACCACCAGCTTTCATATGTTCTCATGTTCTGAGCAAGGAACTTAAACGTTAGCTTTCTTACATAGCACATATTGCACTTTTACTTTCTTCTCCAACACTTTGTTTTTGCATTATTTAAACCAAATTGAACATGTTTCATTATTCATTTGAGGCTAAATTGAATTTATTGATGTATTGTATTAAGTTTAAATAATTCAGTATTGTTGTAATTGTCATTATTACAAATAAAAAATTATTTAAAAAATCGGCCGATTTAATCGGTATTGGCTTTTTTGGTCCTCCAATAATCGGTATCGGCGTTGAAAAATCATAATCGGTCGACCTCTAGTATGTACGTACGGTCACTGGGGACGACGCCATCGATGCACTTATTGATGAAGCCAATGACTGATGTGTTGTAAATACCATCAGAGGAATCCCGGAACATATTCCAGTCTGTGCTAGCAAAACAGTCCTGTAGCTTAGCATCTGCATCATCTGACCACTTTTTTAAATTGATTTAGTCACTGGTGCTTCCTGCTTTAATTTTTGCTTGTAAGCAGGAGTCAGGAGGATAGAATTGTGTTCAGATTTGCCAAATGGAGGGCGAGGGAGCGCTTTGTGTGTGGAGTATAGGTGGTCCAGAGTTTTGTACACCAGCTGTTATTTACAAAAATACCTAGTCCGCCGCCCCTTGTCTTACTAGACACCGCTGTTCTATCCTGCCGGTGCAGTGTATGACCAGCCAGCTGTATGTTGATAACGTTGCCGTTCAGCCACGACTCCGTGAAGCGTAAGATATTAGTTTTGAATGTCCCGCTGGTAGTTTAATCTTCCACGTAGGTCATTGATTTTATTTTCCAAAGATTTCACGTTTGCTAGCAGAATGGAAGGAGGTGGGGGTTTATTCAATCGCATACGAATTCTCAGAAGGCAAACTGCCCTCCGGCCCCTTTTTCTCCGCCTTCTCTTCACGCAAATGACGGGGATCTGGAGCTTTTCCCGGGAAAGCAGTATATAATTCGCATCGAGCTCGTCACTCGTTAAAGGAAAAAAAGGATTCTGCCAGTCCATGGTAAGTAATCTCAGTCTTGATCTCCAGAAGTTATTTTTGATCATAAGAGACGGTAACAGCAACATTATGTACAAAATAAGTTAAACAATGCCAAGAAACGAACAAAAAAACACAATTGGATAGGAACACGTAAAACGTCAGCCTTCTTCTCCGGCGCCATCTAACACACCTGATTGATCTAATCAATGTCTTGATGCTTAATTTGATCAATGCCCAGCATTGTAGCGCACTGCTCTAAACTAAGAAGCTAAGGGCGTTTGAGGGTATTGGGGATCAAGATAAGCAAATCTTTGCAGATCCTTACACAGGCTGATCTTCTCAGATGCAAGGATTGTAAATGATAATGTTACCGACAGTATGCCCACTCTGAGTGAGAGCTTTCCCTCCCCTCCTGACCAGATCCCTTCGTCGGCGGTGGAAATGCCCGGCTCTGCCGACATCCCCGGTCTCAACGTTCAGTTCGGAGCACTGGACTTTGGCTCGGAGGCCACCCTGCCGGACTTTGGCCCCGTGGAGACATGTGTCAGCGTGGCCTCCAGGGCCCCCGCCCCACAGAGCCAGACCAACCTCTATTCCAAACCCCTCAGGTGGGTCACAATTTCCACCACAGGTGTATTCAGTTAGGTTAAATGTTGCAGATAGAAGAGTAACGAGTTTACGTGATTCCCCTTTGTGCCTGATAGAAATGTTGTGCAGAACAGATAGACAATCCTATGTTATTCTATGTCTAGCTATATGTATTCTGTTATGTTGCACTCTCCTGAACAGATCAAAGGGGTGGCCAACAGACTGAAGACCATGCAACCACACCCCTTGGACTAGAAGTCTATTTGAATACTTTATACTATGTACTTGTACTTATGGCATGTTTATAACTAAAACCTTCTTCTCTGTTTGTCACCAGTGAATCTATGGGCACCCCTCTTTCTATTCCCCTCCCTCTGTCCTCCTCTGAGCCCATCTACCACTCCCCGTCGGTGGCCATGCCCAGCCTCGCCCCCTCCGCTATGGGTATGGTCAGCTCCTCCACTCCCTCCTCCTCCATTTCCTCCTCAGTGCCCTCCTCCTCCTCCACTTCTCCCTTCGTCTCACTGGGAAGCGGTTATGACTGTGGGCCTGTGGCCCCTCACTCACGCCTGGCCTTCTCCCAGAGCAAAGAGGCCCCCGGACCAATCATGGTGAGTCGATCTAACATTGAAGGCCACCGGAGTCGTAGTCGTTCGGCACCAAACGGACTGAAACATGGAGGAACGACCTGAACTTGTCCAATAAGAAGCGTTTGTTTTTATTTTCCGTTGCAAAACGTTTTGCTACGGTGTGCACTAATGAATAAGACCCTTCCACACTGTCATGGCTTGTGTAATTGTGAGACGCACCAGTTGTTGTTGTATGATAAAATAATTTCCCACTGTCGGATAATAAAGATAAGTTGACTTGAGTGAAGAATACAAACTTGGTCGTTTGCTCGTCTCAACAGAACGGTCTGAACAGTGTGAGGACGTCTGCGATGGACAGTAAGTAACACATTTCATTAAATCAATCATTCATTCAGTGCTGCTACTTTTGTAGTTAAATTGTGATTGTTTCTCCGTCTCTCTTTCTTCCCAGCTTCATCAGCCTCCTCCACTCCAAAGCCAGAATCTCCCTCTCCGAGCATCAGTACCAGCAGTGCTCCTGCCCCCTCTGCCCTCATGCCCTCCTCCATACCCCCCCACAGCTCAGCACTTCCCAGTCTGCCACATGACATGCCCTCTGCCAGCTTGGCCACACTGAGCAGGTAACACACATCTACTCACTTTTCCCTTGACGTCTTTGGATGTGTGCTTGTATTGACATGAGTGAGAGGCAATTTATGCATACAGAATTCAAGTTTGCCACTATAGGCTACAAATGCAGTTAACTTCTAGTATCTATTGAGATGAATATACTTGATTGTGAATATATCTAAATCAAGAGCAGAAGGCAAGTGGTGTGTATATATAAATGAATGAATGTCCTTTATACAGTCCATTCGGAAAGTATTCAGGCTCCTTCCCTTTTTCCACATTTTGTTACGTTACAACCTTATTCCAAAACTGCTTAAATACTTTTTTCCCCTTATCAATCTACACACAATACCCCATAATGACAAAGCAAAAACAGGCTTTTAGACATTTTTGCAAATGTGGAATTTTTTTAAAACTGATATCACATTTACATAAGGTTTCAGACCCTTTACAGAGTACTTTGTTGAAGCACCTTTGGCAGCGATTATAGCCTTGAGTCTTCTTGGATATGACGCTAGAAGCTTGGCACACCTGTATTTGGAGAGTTTCTCCCAATCTTCTCTTCTCAAGCTCGGTCAGGTTGGATGGGGAGTGTGGCTGCACAGCTATTTTCAAGTCTCTGTTTGATCGGGTTCAAGTCTGGGCTCTGGCTGGGCCACTCAAGGACATTCAGAGACTTGTTCTGAAGCCACTCCTGCATTGTCTTGGCTGTGTGCTTAGGGTCGTTGTCTTGTTGGAAGGTGAACCTTCACCCCAGTCTGAGGTCCTGAGCAATCTGGAACAGGTTTTCATCAAGGATCTCTCTGTACTTTGCTCTGTTCATCTTTGCCTTAATCCTGACTAGTCTCCCAGTCCCTGCTCCTGAAAAACATCCCCACAGCATGCTGCCACCGCCATGCTTCACCATATGGATGGTGCCAGGTTTTCTCTGGGTGTGACGCTTGGCATTCAGGCCAAGGAGTTAAATCTTTGTTTCATCAGACCAGCGGATTTTGTTTCTCATGGTCTGAGTCCTTTAGGTGCCTTTTGGCAAACTCCAAGCGGGCAGTTATGTTCCTTTTACTGAGGAGTGGCAGCCATCTGGCCACTCTACCATAAAGGCCTGATTGGTGGAGTGCTGCAGAGATGGTTGTCCTTCTGAAAGGTTCTCCCATCTACACAGAAGAACTCTGGAGCTCTGTCAGAAATTTCCCTGAGCAAGGCTCTTCTCCCTCGATTGCTCAGTTTGGCTGTGCGGCCAGCTCTAGGATGATTCTTTGTGGTTCCAAACTTCTTCCATTTAAGAATGATGGAGGCCACTGTGTTCTTGGGGACCTTCAATGCTGCAGACATTTTTTGGTACCCTTCCCCAGATTTGTGCCTCCACACAATCTTGTCTCGGAGCTCTACAGACAATTCCTTTGGCCTCATGGCTTGGTTTTTGCTCTGACATGCACTGTCAACTGTGGGACTTTTTATATAGACAGGCGTGTGCCTTTCCAAATCATTAATTCTGTTTTTTATTTTTAATCAATTTGCAAGAAATTCTAAAAACCTGTTTTCGCTTCGTCATTATGGAATATTGTGTTTAGATTGGGGGGGGATCATTTAATCCGTTTTAGAATAAGGCTGTAACGTAACAAAACGTGGATAAAGTTAAGGGGTCTTCTTCTCTCTACCTTGTAGTCATGGCAGCAGTAGTCATTCCTCAGTGCTCGGCTCCAGCTCTCTCACTGTGAGTATGGCTTAACACACACTCACACATACATTTATTTTAGAGAGGTCTATGCAGAGTACAATCTCCTCCTTAACTCTCTCTCTATCCCTCTCTTTGTAGTACACCAGTGTGGACAGTAGTGTGAGCTCTCTGGCGCCCTCGTCTGGCTCCTACTCAACTGGCCAGGCCCCGGCCCAGTCGCTGCACCAGGCCCAGTCGCTGCACCAGGCCCAGTCGCTGCACCAGGCTCAGTCGCTGCACCAGGCTCAGGCTCAGTCGCTGCACCAGGCTCAGGCTCAGTCGCTGCACCAGGCTCAGGCTCAGTCGCTGCACCAGGCCCAGGCTCAGTCGCTGCACCAGGCCCAGGCTCAGTCGCTGCACCAGGCCCCGGCCCAGTCTCTGCACCAGGTCAACAGCAGCATGGCTCACATCATGGGCACCATGAGCCACATGAACAGTATGGTCAGTAGCATGGGTGGCACCAGCGGGCTACACGCCAGCCAAGCACTGGGGCTCAGCGCCAATGGAACCACAGCCCAATCAAACCTCTCCTCGGCCCCCAGGACCGCACCACTGCTCTCCTCCTCAACTGGTACTCACAAATATATTCGCACACACACACACACACACACACAGAGTTAGCCAGAAACATGAAGCATACAAGTGAAACTGTATTGTCTAGAAGCAGTGTGTATCCTTGTATTATCCAGGTAAAGCTCATCCTAACCTGTCCCAGGGAGGGCCCCCACTACTACCCAACCAGTACATCATGGGCCCAGGAGGCCTGCTGCCAGCCTACCCGGTAATGAGTGAGTGTGTGTGTGTGTGCGCATTAGTGTTGCACGGTATACCACAACTTCGGTACTTTTTCAATACCACAACATAAAAAACTAGATTATTTTTTTACTTTCGGTACTTCTGTCAAATGTGTCTCACGTCATATACAGATTGAGAGGATCGTGTCTGTCTAGTAATTTGTCTGAATCTTCTTAAGGGGGCAGAAGTAAGCTAGTCAGTCTTCTTGCAAATGTGCCACTTTTGAAAAGCAAGCGACGGCATGCATTCTAATGAAAACATCATACCTCCACTTCCCACAACTTGACAGAACTGGCTCCAGTTCCATTTATGTCCAAATAGCCACTTGTTGTTAGCGTGTTCAGCCCAGTAATCCATCTTCATGAGGCGCAGGCACTTCATCCAGACAAAACTCGAAAAGTTCCGTTAGTCCTTTAGAAACATGTCAAACGATGTATGGAATCAATCGTTAGGATGTTTTTAACATAAAACATCAATAATGTTCCAATCAGAGAATTCCTTTGTCTTCAGAAAAGCATTGGAACGAAACCGAGGCTCTCTGCCAGACCACTGACTCAGAGGTCTCATGAGCCCCTCCTTTATAGTAGAATCCTCAAACCAGTTTCTAAAGACGATTGACATCTAGTGGAAGCCCTAGGAAGTGCAACCTCATCCATATCTCAATGTGTATACGGTAGGCCAAGCTTTGAAAACTACAAACCTCATGTCCCACTTCCTGGTTGGATTTTTCGCAGGTTTTCGCCTGCCATATGAGTTCTGTTATACTCACAGACATCATTCAAACAGTTTTAGAAACTTCAGAGTGTTTTCTATCCAATACTACTAATAATATGCATATATTCGCATCTGGGACAGAGTAGCAGGTAGTTTACTCTGGGCACCTTATTCATCCAAGCTACTCAATACTGCTCCCCTGTCGCCAAGAAGTGACAGGGAGTCATTTTTTTGGGTATCTGTACTTTATATTTATATTTTTACTTTTATTTCACTACATTCCTAAAGAAAATAATGTACTTTTGACTCCATACTTGGCTATATATGTATTATAAGTGTCCCTGACACCCAAAAGTACTTGTTACATTTTGAATGTTTAGCAGGACTGGAAAAGGGTCCAATTCCCACACGTATCAAGAGAACACGTGGTCATCCTCTGATTTGGCCGACTTACTATACACAAATGCATAATTTGTAAATTATGTCTGAGTGATGGAGTGTGCCCCTGGCTATCCCTAAAATGTAAAATCAAGTATATTAAAATAAAAAAAAAACATGGTATACTTAAGTGTATTTTAGCAATTAGATTTTATTTTTATACTTAAGTATATTTAAAAAACAAATACTTTTGGACTTTTATTCAAGTAGTATTTTACTGGGTGACTAACACTTACATGAGTAACTTTCTATTAAGGTATCTATACTTTTACTCAAGTATCACAATTTTTCCACCACTGACTAAGTTTACATCTGTTGTTTATGAAGCATGTGACAAATAACATTTGATTTGAATATTGTGATACTAAATCTGGTTTCAGTTACACTAGTGTGCGTGCGTGCAACTGTCTCACCTGTCCCATAAACTACTTTCAAAGCATCTGTCTTTTGTTATCTGGACTTACGATTCCTCCAATTGACTGTACTTGCCCTGTGTGTATTCCACAGCAGATCTATGGCTATGAGGACCTCCACATGCTGCAGTCCAGACTGCCTATGGTGAGTCTCAACCCTTTACCCTTCACTAATCAATGAAAGTGTTTGTGAAAAGACAGGACAAGCATTAGGATGTCCTTTCTGATCCTGTCTCTCTGTGTAAAGCCCTCTTTGCAGGATTATTATGGAATCACATTCCCTGGCCCCACAGCACTCTCTGGCAGAGATGGGAGCCTCGCCAATAACCCCTACTCAGGTAAGCAACTCTGGCAGCGCTACTCTCAAACTCGTCGGTCAACTTATTGGAATCAGCCTATTGAAACAAGTTCCTGTAATTTTTTGTATTTGTTTGAAAATAGCATCCGACACAATCACAGACACTTAGCGGACACCTCCATGTCTCCCACCCCTTCTGCAGGTGAAGTCACAAAGTTTGGCAGGGGTGACTCCACCTCCCCTGCACCCCCCAGCAACTTGTCAGCCCAACAGCAGCCCCAACAAGGCCAGACCCAGGCCCAGCCTCAACCCCCTCAGCCTCAAGGCCAGCCCCAGCCTCAGGGCCACCACAGCAGCCAGCAGCAGCAGGCCTTCCTCCCGCCGGGCTACAGCTACACGGGCCTGCCCTACTATCCCGGGATGCCCGGCGCTGCCTTCCAGTACGGCCACACCATGTTCATGCCCCAGGGACAAGGGCCAGCCAAACAGCATGGTGTGGGTCTGGGTAACCCCTCAGCAAGCCCCTTCCAGCAGCAGCCCAGCGGCTACGGCCAGCACACTTTTAGCTCAGGTCGGTTACAGTGAGATAGCGAGCGAGACGCACACAAACACCAACAATCTAGTCGACCTCTGAGGAAAGGACAGAGTTGATGTCAGTATGTTGTTGTGGTGTCCTCAGGGTATGAGGACCTGACCCAGGGCCAAGCAGGGGTGGACTACAGCAAAGGCTACAGCAACTCATCCCAGAGTCAGGCCAAATCTGCTGCTACAGGTGCTGGTAAAGGTACATCACCCATCACTTCACTGTCATCTTACCTACCATCTGTCCCCCTATTGTTACCATGCTTGAACTATTTTGTCTCTTGAGTTGTCCATGTTTCTGTCTTTTTAATTTTTGAAAATTGTAACTGGTTCTCAGCTGACTTGCCTGGTTAAATGAAGGTTAAATAAATACATAATATTGTCAGTAACTTGTCATTTCAATAACATTTGATACATTATTTTGAAAGTATAGTGTTATAAGCTGTCCTGGCATGCTTTATGAGGCATTATAAACTAGGTGGTTCAAGCCCCGATTGGCTGAAAGCTTTGGTATATCAGACTATACCATGGGTATGACAAAAATAACTTTTTACTGTTCTAATTAAGTTGGTAACCAGTTTATAATAGCAATAAGGGGGGTATTCAGACCCTTTGCTATGAGACTTGAAATTGAGCTCAGGTGCATCCTGTTTCCATTGATCATCCTTGAGATGTTTCTACAACTTGATTGTAGTTGTGGTAAATCTAGCCATGAAGTCAAAGGAATTGTCTGTAGAGTTTCGAGACACAATTCTCTCGAGGTACAGATCTGGGGAAGAGTACCAAAAAATGTATGCAGCATTGACGGTCCCCAAGAACACATTCTTAAATGGAAGAAGTTTGGAACCACCAAGACTCTTCCTAGAGCTGGCCGCCCAGCCAAACTGAGCAATCAGGGGAGAATGGCCTTGGTCAGGGAGATGACCAAGAACCCGATGGTCACTCTGACAGGGCTCCAGAGTTCCTCTGTGGAGAAGGGAGAACCTTCCAGAATGACAACCATCTTTGCAGCACTCCACCAATAAGGCCTTTTATGGTAGAGTGGCAATACGAAATCCACTCCTCAGTAAAAGGCACATGACCACACACTTGGGGTTTGTCAAAATACATTGAAAGACTTTCAGACCATAAGAAACCAGATTATCTGGTCTGATGAAACCAAGTACAGAGATCCTTGATGAACCTGCTCCAGAGTGCTCAGGACCTCAGACTGGCACGAAGTTTCACCTTCCAACAGGACAATGACCCTAAGCACACAGACCAGACAACACGAGTGGCTTTGCGACAAGTCCGAATGTCCTTGAGTGGTCCAGCCAGAGCCCGGACTTGAACCCGATCGAATATCTTTGGAGAGTCCTGAAAATAGCTGTGCAGCAATGCTTCCCAGCCAATCTGACAGAGCTTGAGAGGATCTGCAGAGAAGGCTTGTAGCGTCATACCCAATAAGACTCGAGGCTGTAATCGCTGTCAAAGGTGCTTCAACAAAGTACTGAGTAAAGGGTCTGAATACTTATGTAAGGTTTTATTACTTTTTATAAATCAGCAAACATTTCTTAACCTGTTTTTGCTTTGTCATTATGGGTTATTGTGTGTAGATTGAGGGAGGGAAACTATTTCATACATTTTAGACTAAGGCTGTAACTTAACTAAATGTGGAAAAGGTCAAGGTGTCTTAATACTTTCTGAAGGCACTACCACACCTCAGGACTCATTGCTTAAGTAATTCTGTGATTTGAATGTTTTTTTTCAACTATAGTATTTTATATTTTGTCGTACGCTAGGCGGCATCTCTGTGACGTCAGGCAACACCGGGATCCCAGAAATCAGTGGCAGTGTTTACAACAAGACCCAGGTGAGATCTTTGATGTAGTCATGTTTGTATTTCAAATTTTGTTTAGTTCATTACAATACCCATTAGTCCACCAGGGCTTATTTTCCTAGGATAAGATACACAATAATAATAATCTCTTGTCAATTAGAATTGAAATTCAAGTCCTTGCCAGGGCTTAACAGAGATGGTATTTGTTTCTCCATGTTTGTTTTCCACCAGAGAAACCTAATCGCTGACCTCTACTTTGCTCTCCTTCCGTCTTTCTCCAGTCCTTTGATAAGCAGGGTTTCCATACGGGGACTCCCCCTCCCTTCAACCTGCCCTCAGCTCTGGGGGGTCCTGGAGGGGCCCCAGGGGGCTATGCTCCTGCCCCCTTCCTCCACATCCTGCAGCCTGCCCACCAGCAACCCCACTCCCAGATGCTGCACCATCACCTGGCTCAGGACGGACAGGTAACACACACTCCTCTCAAACACTCATCTGCATAAACTTGCTTTAACATGCCACACAACGGCACTGGTTAGATGGTGGTGGACAATCCTACAATGCGCTGGTGCGGTTGCAGGCTTTTGTTCCAGCCAAGCAGTATTATCTACCCGTCAAGTCTTCAATCAAGACTGATTTAGGTCAATCAGATAAATTGCAGCTTGAACAAAAGTCTGCACTCTCACAAGCCATCACATAGCCCACCTTTGGTTTATATTCCCATTATGTCTTTGTTGTGTATCAGTGTGGTACCTTACTTGTGATGGTCATGTCCAGTTTGTGACGGTGTCCTCATCTCCGTTTGCAGGGCGGTCCTAGCCAGCGAGGCCAGTCTAGCAGCATCCAGCAGAAGAGCCAGGTCAACAAGTCCAGCTATGGCAGCTCCCCATACTGGGGCAACTGACAGCGTTGTGTGTCTGAGTGTATATACTGCAGCGTGCCCACCTATCTTGACTGATCAGACCATCGAAGGACAAACCATTTTACAGCACCGAGCTAAAACACACTACCACCCATCCCCCCCTACTCAATATTCCCCTTTTCAAATTTATGGCTGTTGTATGTAAAATATATTTATGTATGTATTTATACAGTATATATGTATTGGTAGGACATGAAATGTGGTTTTCTGCATTTGTTTTATTTTTTTTGAAGGATGTTTTGTTTTATTTCAAAATGTCAGGAAGATGAGCATCAAAGATCATGAGAAGTAATTATGAAGTTGATGGTGAATATACTTGAACCAGAACAAGCATCATGTGGCGTGGATGATTTTTGTATGCATACATGACCCTGATGTACATTACTGCTAAGCATCATTTTTCATGGTGAAGCCTTTTTTAAAAGCTTTTTATTTTATTTTTTTGTAACTTCGGTCTCTCCCATCTGAACTCTTTTCTATTGAGGGTGACTTAAGTTGTTGATAGCTTGAGTTTTTTATTTTTCGCCCCTTTATTCCAACATTTGATTCCCACCTTTAGTTGGCTGATGTGTGACAGCCAGGCATTGGATGTCAATAACATTGGTTTAATCTTCATTGTCCAACAAATAAAAGTTCTGAACAGTTATGAATTATAAATGTATTTTATTGGATTATTATACAAAACATTGCAGGTCCACATGATACCGTACTGTAAACCAGTCACTCAGCATATTCTTGTGATTCAACACATGTACTCAACCATTGGTTTAGTCACTCAACTCACAGGGTGAAATAAACTCCTTTCCCACTTTGAAACTAAGATACAAAGGTTTGATCTTTGGAAGCTTGCTTACATGTAGTCACAACATGCCTTGTACTTTGTTTTAGTTATTCAAAGTTCACTAAAGTTCCATTAGCTGTGTTCGGGAATTGTCTACTCCGCATCGAATGACACCCCGTTTACCGGGCAACAATCTCAAGGATAAGCAAGCTGGGACTGTCCATGATTTGATTCATACATTTTTTTTTGTCCTTAAATTTGCAATCTGCAGTTTCATGAATACCATGTATGACCATTATGCAGAAGGCAGGCTCTTAAAATGTATATTTCCAGTTGAAAATTATTGTACACAACCCAATTACAGAAAAGCAACAATACAGATTGCTAGGGATTCGAGTTGACATAAAATCACATTTATTTATATAGCCCTTCGTACATCAGCTGATATCTCAAAGTGCTGTACAGAAACCCAGCCTAAAACCCCAAACCGCAAGCAATGCAGGTGTAGAAGCACGGTGGCTAGGAAAAACTCCCTAGAAAGGCCAAAACCTAGAGAGGAACCAGGCTATGAGGGGTGGCCAGTCCTCTTCTGGCTGTGCCGGGTGGAGATTATAACAGAACATGGCCAAGATGTTCAAATGTTCATAAATGACCAGCATGGTCAAATAATAGGTCTGGGACAGGTAGCACGTCCGGTGAACAGGTCAGGATTCCATAGCCGCAGGCAGAACAGTTGAAACTGGAGCAGCAGCACGGCCAGTTGGACTGGGGACAGCAAGGAGTCATCATGCCAGGTAGTCCTGAGGCATCCTCCGAGAGAAAGAATTAGAGTGAGCATACATAAATTCACACAGGACACCGGATAAGACGGGAGAAGTACTCCAGATATAACAAACGGACCCTAGCCCCCCGACACAAACTACTGCAGCATAAATACTGGAGGCTGAGACAGGAGGGGTCAGGAGACACTGTGGCCCCATCCAATGATACCCCCGGACAGGGCCAAACAGGAAGGATATAACCCCACCCACTTTGCCAAAGCACAGCCCCCACACCACTAGAGGGATATCTTCAACCACCAACTTACTATCCTGAGACAAGGCCGAGTATAGCCCAAAAAGATCTCCGCCACGGCACAACCCAAGGGGGGGGGGGGCGCCAACCCATACAGGAAGATCACGTCAGTGACTCAACCCACTCAAGTGACTCACCCCTCCTAGGGACATCAGGAAAGAGCACCAGTAAGCCAGTGACTCGGCCCCTGTAATAGAGTTGGAGGCAGAGAATCCCAGTGGAGAGAATGGAACCGGCCAGGCAGAGACAGCAAGGGCGGTTCGTTGCTCCAGAGCCTTTCCGTTCACCTTCACACTCCTGGGCCAGACGACACTCAATATTATGACCCACTGAAGAGATGGGTCTTCAGTAAAGACTGAAAGGTTGAGACCGAGTCTGCGTCTCTCACATGGGTAGGCAGACCATTCCATAAAAATGGAGCTCTATTGGAAAAAGCCCTGCCTCCAGCTGTTTACTTAGAAATTCTAGGGACAATTAGGAGGCCTGCCTCTTTTACCGTAGTGTACGTGTAGGTACAGTGCCTTGCGAAAGTATTCGGCCCCCTTGAACTTTGCGACCTTTTGCCACATTTCAGGCTTCAAACATAAAGATATAAAACTGTATTTTTTTGTGAAGAATCAACAACAAGTGGGACACAATCATGAAGTGGAATGACATTTATTGGATATTTCAAACTTTTTTAACAAATCAAAAACTGAAAAATTGGGCGTGCAAAATTATTCAGCCCCTTTACTTTCAGTGCAGCAAACTCTCTCCAGAAGTTCAGTGAGGATCTCTGAATGATCCAATGTTGACCTAAATGACTAATGATGATAAATACAATCCACCTGTGTGTAATCAAGTCTCCGTATAAATGCACCTGCACTGTGATGGTCTCAGAGGTCCGTTAAAAGCGCAGAGAGCATCATGAAGAACAAGGAACACACCAGGCAGGTCCGAGATACTGTTGTGAAGAAGTTTAAAGCCGGATTTGGATACAAAAAGATTTCCCAAGCTTTAAACATCCCAAGGAGCACTGTGCAAGCGATAATATTGAAATGGAAGGAGTATCGGACCACTGCAAATCTACCAAGACCTGGCCGTCCCTCTAAACTTTCAGCTCATACAAGGAGAAGACTGATCAGAGATGCAGCCAAGAGGCCCATGATCACTCTGGATGAACTGCAGATATCTACAGCTGAGGTGGGAGACTCTGTCCATAGGACAACAATCAGTCGTATATTGCACAAATCTGGCCTTTATGGAAGAGTGGCAAGAAGAAAGCCATTTCTTAAAGATATCCATAAAAAGTGTCATTTAAAGTTTGCCACAAGCCACCTGGGAGACACACCAAACATGTGGAAGAAGGTGCTCTGGTCAGATGAAACCAAAATGTAACTTTTTGGCAACAATGCAAAACGTTATGTTTGGCGTAAAAGCAACACAGCAGAGGGAGTTGAAAGTCCGTGTTGCCCAGCAACAACCCCAAAACATCACTGCTCTAGAGGAGATCTGCATGGAGGAATGGGCCAAAATACCCGCAACAGTGTGTGAAAACCTTGTGAAGACTTACAGAAAACATTTGACCTCTGTCATTGCCAACAAATGGTATATAACAAAGTATTGAGATAAACTTTTGTTATTGACCAAATACTTATTTTCCACCATAAATTGCAAATAAATTCATTAAAAATCCTATAATGTGATTTTCTGGATTTTTTTTCTCATTTTGTCTGTCATAGTTTAAGTGTACCTATGATAAATTACAGGCCTCATCTTTTTAAGTGGGAGAACTTGCACAATTGGTGGCTGACTAAATACTTATTTGCCCCACTGTATATAGTGGTCCTAAAACGGAACCTTGAGGAACACCGAAATTTACAGTTGATTTGTCAGAGGACAAACCATTCAGAGACAAACTGATATCTTTCCGACAGATATCTAAACTAATCAGAACTTGTCCATGTCCACTTGTCCAATGAGCGCGCAACTAGCTGCAGTCATTCCTGGCTCAGGGAACTTCAAAGGTAACTATCCCCGTTTACAAAGCATTAGCTGCAATTCTAGCCACATGGAAATACTCTGAACCAAAATAAACAACTTGTGACAGATTTTACTGAGTTAGTCAATTTAAATAAGGTATCTGTATTCCATAGATTAGGGCCTAATTTAAGATAGGGGTGTAGATCATAAAAACAGTATCTGGTGACCTCTTCAATGGCTGTGCGAAGTTGTTGGATATTGGCGGTACCTAGAACATGCTGTCGTACACGTATACCCCTGTCTGCACATTATGCCCTGAATCTATTCTACCACGCCCAGAAATCTGATCCTTTTATTCTTTGTCCCCAACGCTCTAGACAACCAGATTTTGATAGCCTGCGTGTCCCCAGGCACCCCCATTTGTTGACTTCTGTGATCGAAAAAGCCTTGGTTTCATGCATGTTAACATCAGAAGCCTCCTCCCTAAGTTTGTTTTCTCACTGCTTTAGCACACTCCGCCAACCCTGATGTCCTTGCCGTGTCTGAATCCTGCCACATTTTCCGTCATGATAGAACTGCCAAAGGGGGATGAGTTGCAATCTACTGCAGAGATAGCCTGCAAAGTTCTGTCATACTTTCCAGGTCTATACCCAAACAGTTCGGAATTCTAATTTTAAAAATTAATCTTTCCAGAAATAAGTCTCTCACTGCTTCCGCCTGTTATCGACCCCCCTCCGCTTCCAGCTGTGCCCTGGAAACCCTTTGTGAATTGATCGCCCCCCATCTAGCTTCAGAGTTTGTTCTGTTAGATGACCTAAACCGGGATATGCTTAACACGCCGGCAGTCCTACAATCTAAGCTGGATGCCCTCAATCTCACACAAATCATTAAGGAACCCACCAGGTACAACCCTAAATCTGTAAACATGGGCACCCTCATTGACATTATCCTGACCAACTTGCCCTCCAAATACACCTCTGCTGTTTTCCATCAGGATCTCAGCGATCACTGCCTCATTTCCTGTATCCGCTATGGGTCTGCGGTCAAACGACCATCCCTCATCACTGTCAAACACTCCCTAAAACACTTATGCGAGCAGGCCTTTCTAATCGACCTATCCTGGAAGGATATTGACCTCATCCCGTCAGTCGAGGATGCCTGGTCGTTCTTTAAAAGTAATATCCTCACCATCTTAGATAAGCATTTAAAAAAATGCAGAACTAAGAACAGATGTAGCCCTTGGTTCACTCCAGACCTGACTGCCCTTGACCAGCACAAAAACATACTGTGGCGGACTGCAATAGCATCGAATAGTCCCTGCGATATGCAACTGTTCAGGGAAGTCAGGAACCAATACACGCAGTCAGTCAGGAAAGCAAAGGCTAGTATTTTCAAGCAGAAATTTGCATCCTGTAGCTCTAACTTCAAACAGTTTTGGGACACTGTAAAGTCCATGGAGAACAAGAGCACCTCCTCCCAGCTGCCCACTGCACTGAGGCTAGGTAACACGGTCACCACCGATAAATCCACGATAATCGAAAATTTCGATAAGCATTTCTCTACAGCTGGCCATGCCTTCCTCCTGGAAACTCCAACCCCCGCCCGCAGCTACTCGCCCGAGCCTCCCCAGCTTCTCCTTCACCCAAATCCAGACAGCAGATGTTCTGAAAGAGCTGCAAAACCTGGACCCATACAAATCAGCTGGGCTAGACAACCTGGACCCTCTCTTTCTAAAACTATCCGCCGCCATTGTTGCAACCCCTATTACCAACTTGTCCAACCTCTTTCGTATCGTCCGAGATCCCTAAAGATTGGAAAGCTGCCGCGGTCATCCCCCTCTTCAAAGGGGGTGGCATTCTAGACCCAAACTACTATAGACCTATACCTATCCTGCCCTGCCTCTCTAAAGTCTTCGAAAGTCAAGTTAATAAACAGATCACTGACCATTTCGAATCCCACCGTACCTTCTCCGCTGCACAATCCGGTTTCTGAGCCGGTCACGGGTGCACCTCAGCCACTCTCAAGGTACTAAACGATATCATAACCGCCATCAATAAAAGACAGTACTGTGCAGCCGTCTTCATCAACCTGGCCAAAGCTTTCGACTCTGTCAATCAGCATATTCTTATCGGCAGACTCAATAGCCTTGGTTCCTCTAATGACTGCCTCGCCTGGTTTATCAACTACTTTGCAGACAGAGTTCAGTGTGTCAAATCGGAGGGCCTGTTGTCCTGACCTCCCCCCCTATGGGGGTACCACAGGATTCAATTCTCAGGCCGACTCTTTTCTCTGTATATATCAATGATGTTGCTCTTGCTGCGGGTGATTCCCTGATCCACCTCTACTCAGACAACACCATTCTGTATACTTCTGGCCCTTCCTTGGACACTGTGCTAACTAACCTCCAAACGAGCCTCCAACTGCTCTTAAACGCTAGGAAAACCAAATAAATGCTTTTCAACCGTTTGCTGCCCGCACGACCAGCATCACCACCCTGGACGGTCCTGACCTAGAATATGTGGACTATAAATACCTAGGTGTCTGACTAGACTGTAAACTCTCCTTCCAGACTCATATTAAACATCTCCAATCCAGAATCGGCTTTCCATTTCGCAACAAAACCTCCTTCACTCACGCCGCCAAACTTATCCTAGTAAAACTGACTATCCTACCGCTCCTCGACGATGTCATTTACAAAATAGCTTCCAATACAATACTCAAAAAACTGGATGCAGTCTATCACAGTGATATCCGTTTTGTTACCAAATCACCATATACCACCCACCACTGTGACCTGTATGCTCTAGTCGGCTGGACCTCGCTACATACTCTTTGCCAGACACACTGGCTCCAGGTCATCTATAAGTCTATGCTAGGTAAAGCTCCACCTTATCTCAGCTCACGATAACACAACCCACACGTAACACACGTTCCAGCAGGTATATCTCACTGATCATCCCCAAAGCCAACACCTCATTTGGCCGCCTTTCCTTCCAGTTCTCTGCTGCCAATGACTGGAACAAATTGCAAAAATCGCTGAAGCTGGAGACATATTTCCCTTACCATATTTAAACATCAGCTATCTGAGCAGCTAACCGATCGATGCAGCTGTACATAATCCATCTGTAAATAGCCCACCCAATCTCCCTACCTCATCCCCATACTGTTTTTATTTACTTTTCTGCTCTTTTGCACATCTGCTCATTTATCACACCAGTGTTAATCTGCTAAATTGTAATTCTTCGCTACTATGGCCTATTTATTGCCTACCTCATGCCTTTTGCACACTTTTTTTCCTACTGTCATTGGCTTGTTTATTCCATGTGTAACTGTTGTCTGTGTCACACTGCTTTGCTTTATCTTGGCCAGGTCACAGTTGTAAATGAGAACTTGTTCTCAACTAGCCTACCTGGTTAAATAAAGCTAAAAAAAATATATATATTGAGCATCCCAAACATGCTCAATGGGTAACGAGTATGCCGACCATGGAGGAACTGGGATAGCTCCCGTGAATTGTGAATAGATCCTTATGACATGAGTCACGATATTGGGGTCTCAGGATTTCATCACTATCTCTGCCTTCAAATTGTCATCGATAAAATGCAATTGTGTTTGTCGTTTGTCTGCCCATACCATAACCCCATGATGGGGCACTGTCAATATCAGCAAACCGCTCACCCACAAAGCCATACATGGTTTTGCCAGTACACTTGAAACCAGAATTCATCAGTGAAGAGCCCACTTCTCCAGCATGTCCGTGGCCACCGAAGGTGAGCATTTTCCCACTGAAGTCAGGTCAAGAATTGCAGACGAGCCTCACTGAGAAAAGGTGTGTGTAGAACTTCTTTGGTTGCACAAACCCAGATTCATCAGCTGTCCGAGTGGCTGCTCTCACAACCCCCAGGTGAAGAAGCCAGATGTGTCCTGGGCTGGCACAGATACGAGGTCTGCAGTTGAGGCTGGTTGGACATACTTCCAAAATGACAGTGGCTTATGGTGGAGAAATGAACAGCCCTGCAGTCAGCATGCCAATTGCACTCACTCAAAACTGCACATTTTAGTGGTCTTTAAACACACATGGTGCATCTGTGTAATACACATGCCATTTAATCAGCTTATGGATATGCTACACCTGTCAGGCAGATAGATTAGAAATGCTCACTAGCAGGAAAGTAAACAAATTTGAGAGAAACTAGCTGTGTGTATGGAACATTTTTGCCATCCTTTATTTCAGCTGAAGAAACGAAACATGTGACCAACACTTTATATTTTTGTTCAGTATATTTCAGACACATCGGGTAGGTAGCGTATATAATATTTAGTTGAAAAATGGTTGAAAGCAAGTTGACGCTAAACAGATTTAATAGAGAAAATGGACATGAAAGTATTTACATAATGCGAATGTATAATTACATTAACTTCAAGGCACTGAGCTGAATATTCACTTTCAGTGTGAAGTGCGTTGAGGATGGGAAGGTATAAAATTGAGACAAACACTGATTACACAAGTCATCTGCTTCCAACCTCATTGGGTGGGTTAAGTCAAAAATAAGCTATAAAAAAAATCAACTGTACAAAACTAAGAAATGTTCAGTCTCATCCAAATCCTCTATTCATAATTTCTTCTTCTCAGTCTGGGGGGTCTCTAGGGCCTCTTCAGCCACCACCTCTATTGCCTCACTCTTTCGTTTCTTTTTGGCTATGGGGTCTCCATTCTCTGTTGCTGGAGCCTCTTCCTTCATTTGGACAGCTTCCTCTGCTGCATGCTTCTTGACCACAGCGACGTCACATTCTCCCTTCTCCCATTAGCATAAACCCATAATAGAAAACACATTAGGATGTTACATAATTTCCCCTTGGCATTAGTTTTAATTGCAGTATGATAAGAGCTGTAATGTCCGATTCACTTCAGTGATTTGGTCTACAGTAGAAGACCAGCCAATGGTTCGGAGTCAAGTTAGTTTAGCATGTCATACACAGAGAGAACCACGTAGAAGGGTCAAATCTAAACATGCTTTCAGTTTCTGGACAGAGCTAAACCAATACATACCTCTTCATCGCCTGTGGAAAGGGCTGCCTGCTTCTTCTCCCACTTCCTATGTTTCTTCTCCCTTTTCTCCAATCTGATCTTTATCTCAGCTGCCACCTCTCCTGCCTAGGAGTGGTAAGCCAAACAGCATGGGTAAACAAGCAAATACTTCTAGAAGACTAGCTGCTAGTAGCATTGATGTGCTTTGGCGCTGTGTCAGGCTCATTAAATCAGTTAAACCCCCACGTTTGAGTCAGGGAAAGTGTTGTCATCACTCACAGCAGATTAGCTAAACATCTACAAGGAAAAAAGAGTCCTAAAAGCAGGGTTCATACACATTGACAGATGGAATTTCATCCTCTAACCACATTTCTCATGACCAACGCATACAAAAGTACATGTAATGTATTGACACTGGGAGGCTGCTTTGATCCCATGCTTAAAATTACAAACAGAAATGTCCATTATGTTTCAGATTTGATGACTTTAAAACTCTTTCAGGCCTAGAAATCACAATTTTAAAATTGCATTACTTTCCCCAGATTTTTATTCCCGTACAAATGCTGTAAAAGCATGCTCACAAACCCAAGAAAAGTAATCCCACGCCAGTGACATAGCTCACCTGTATCACAGCCTCTTTTCATGACATCCAGGTTCTTGCGAGGTGCCTCACCCGTCTCGTAGAATGACAGGCGCTCCTCCACCAGGTCACGCAGCTTGTCACCAAACACACAGGTGGGCTCCTCTGTCAGCGGGAGGGAGAGGAAACGTCAATACCACCGCAGGAGAGCACGGGGCAGCAGTAGTCAAGACACCAAAGCTCAGTATTTAGCTAGTCACCAACCATCATGTACCCAGAGGTGGATTACTGTTGACGAAAAATAAGAACATCATTGCAAATAATCCAAAGGGGTCATAATAAACAGGACCCGAAACAGAACGCCGAGAGGACCTTGATCTACCAGGCCCAAGCTAAGTTTGTCCTCTGCTCTCCTCATGGGTTAACAGACATCTTAACTCACCAGAGAAGGTATTGATTCGTGAGGCGATTGTGCACTTGTTGGCAAGGTAACGGGAGACACGCCATTTGTTCTTGGCTGCAGCACGGCCGATGAAAGTTGAGTGGAAGATGAGACCGTACTTAGGAGTGTTGCCACGGGTCTTCAGAGCCCTGTGTGTGGGGAATGGATGTTGGGTTTCCAGTGAAAGTCACTTTGGAAACATGTTACAACCATTGATTGTTGATTTTTCTACACAATAAATGATTGGTTGAGTATGTTGGAGTTACAGTCTCTACCTCTGCGCACTAGGCAGCTGCTCAGACTGTGGGGGTGCATAAGGGAGAGGGATCACACCACCAGCCACCCTTCTCTGCTTAGCCCCAGCCCTGCCATCATAGTAGCTGCTAGTTCGCCCAGCAGGGAGTGGGTGCCCCAGTACCTGAACAGGGCCTTCTCGGTGCCCAGGATCTGCACGGTGGAGGCTGGGTACTTGGCCAGGCTGCCGGCATGGGAGATAAGACGTGCTCCCACCTAAAGAAGGAAGAAACACCACGTCAGAGGTCGGCCGATGAACATTTCACCATGAGCTGAGGTGTCAGGGACTGTCAGGACCGATGGAAGACTCAACACAAAGAATTCAGGGGATTGACAGATTTGGTATAAACATCATTCAGTCCCCTTAGGAAGAGTATGTAGATTGGACAGGTGCTGAACCTAATTACTACGCACCACATCTCCTATAAGGGCAGCCAGGTTGGGGGCCACCTGGCTCATTTCAGAGCGCAGGTACTCCTGGAGTTCCAGCCTGTAGGAGGCTAGCGAGACCACACGGTTGGAGAACCTCTCAATGTTGATCAGGTCGATGGGAGAGATGTCCATGCCTACAGAAAGCCAGGGGAAAACAGTTTCAGCGGCAGTCTCGATACCCAGACACGGGAATTCAATGTACAAACATCTCTACTGTGAAGACGACTGAAATATAAGTTTTGTATCTCCCGACAGGATCCGCAGTGAGGATTTGAGCCTACACTACAGGTTTATGAGAGAACTATCATACTCTTCCCCTCTGTGTTGGTCATATAGGACACTTAAAAGTCCCAGATGGGCAAAAAAGGGGTTGGTTTTATAAGTGTGTATAATATACTGTGTGGCTTGGCGACTCACCCATGGAACTGCGGGATGCCTCCAGGACAGCCTGGGCCTTTTAGCACTGTCCATCACTACCTCCTCCAGGCTCTCTGGACTCTCCTCGCTCAGCTCCTTTCTGTTGCCGATCAGCTGTGTCATCTTGCAGTACGTAGAGTTGTCAGTCACTATCTTGATCAGCTCTGGGAAGCGGTAGCCATACCACTCACTATAAAGCAGAAGGGGAAGGGCGAGCAGAAGTTAGGAAATGTTAGGATAGTCTTAACCAGGTTGAAGGCATACCTGACATTTATACTGCGGGACTGTCAGCACCAATGGAACACGCAATATAGAGTTTAGGGGATAGACAGATTTGGTATAGTCATCATTTGGTCATGTTAGCAAGACTGCCAAGTGGATGGTTGTTGGGTCTACTACTACGTACCCTACGAGGGAGACTTGTTTAAGAACCCATGCCCCAATTTATGGATTTCACATGACTGGGCAGGGGTGCATCATGGGTGGGTCTTGGAGGGTATAGGCCCACCCACTAAGCAGCCAGGCCCAGCCAATCAGAATTAGTCCCAGGGTTTATTACAGAGACCCCTGGTGAGGTCCTGGGCTGGCATGGTTTGTCTGCACTGCAAAATTCTCTCAAACGACATTTGAGGTAGTTTAGGGCAGACACATGAACATTAAATTCTCTGGCAACAGCTCTGTAAGGACATTTCTGCAGGCCGCATGACACTCCCTCAATTTGAGATATTTGTGGCATGGTGTTGTGACAAAACAGCATGGTCATTACAATGTGCAGTTAAAACAGCTTCTTGATATGCTACACCTGGCTGGTGGCCGGATTATTTTGGCAATGGAAAAATGTTCACTAACTGGGATGTAAACACATTTCTACCAAATATTTGAAATAAACTTTGTGTCTATGGTTAATTTCTGTGATTTTCTATTTCAGCTCATGAAAAACACTTTACACGTTGAGTTTAGAATCTATCAACTTTAGATTTAAGTTCAGTGTAGGTACTAGATAGTATTTTGGAGAAATACTGTAACGTGAACCTATTTGAACTTGCGCGTCATTAAACCAATACTACGGTCACCACGTGTTGTGGGAATCAATACGCAGTACCCATGGCATGCACATTGTAAAGATATTTAAACTAGTCCATTACCTATAGCAAATGTTTACCAAATTAGGCTGTTATCAATAGCTATGTTAAATGTGTTCATTAAATCCTTTCGCAAATCTGGCTTTTTAACAAGACTGAGGCCTAGTCGTGAGGCTGCCAACACATTCCCAATCTTTGCTGAGAACACTAACGTTGGGTAATGACCGTCAATTTGGAATGGAACGCTAATTGCTTACAGTAAATGTTTTATTCTGATATGATAAATCAAACACGTTTTTGTAACTTAACTTGTTAACTCTTCACCTTTCGACCCTGAAATTGAATATATGCCATATAAGTTGGGTAAGCTAACGTTATTTTCCAAAGCATTTTATTGATGAGTAGTTTTTGTTGGTATTTCAAATGCTGAAACGTATAACAAAAAATATCTTACCATGATTGCACAATCTCTGATGCTATGCGTGTCCTTTCCTCTGCTTCACGAATGTATAAAGACTTTTAGTTTTCCACACGCGGCTACATAAAGGTATTACCGTGGGGTCGACTTTGTATCGCGAGATTCATGAACTTAGCGTCATGTCGTGCACTACCTGGTGATTGGTGAATGATGAGCTCATTTGGGAGGGACAGAGAACATGGAGGGGATGCTGTAAGTGAGGCTTATGATGGGCTTTAGGCAAATTATTGCAATGGGGATTTCTATGGAGTATCACAGCCATAATATCAGCCTATATAAATACCTATTGATCTGCAAAGGAATACAATATTTAATAGGTATTTAGCTTAATCTGATTTGAATTTCATTCATTATTCTGTCATTCAAATTGTATTCTATATTATTATTTTACATTAATTTTAAATTAATAATGTCAATGGAGTTAGCTTCTGCAATTCAACACTGTTCACACATTGTCAGTACTTGAAATTCATTCATTTTCTATCTTCTTTAAAACATTTACAAGCTAACTGTCAGTGATTTTTTTTAAACTATGCCCCCTTCAACTTTGTCATGAAAATGTAAGAGCAAAAGCAATATCCTCCAACGGTGCTTAATTTGTAAATTGGGAGGTGCCAGAATAAAATGTGAGCTGAGAGGGGGGTGACATGGGGGGTTCTGAGGTATTAGAATGGATGAATAAAACAAAACTTTATAATAAAGCTTTGCATGTATTAGCATCGCTTTTGTGTGCTGGCATAGAGCAATAGAGTAGAGGCACTTGGAGAAATAGAGTAGAGGCACTTGGAGAAATAGAGTAGAGGCACTTGGAGAAATAGAGTAGAGGCACTTGGAGAAATAGAGTAGAGGCACTTGGAGAAATAGAGTAGAGGCACTTGGAGAAATATAGTAGAGGCACTTGGAGAAATAGAGTAGAGGCACTTGGAGAAATAGAGTAGAGGCACTTGGAGAAATAAAGTAGAGGCACTTGGAGAAATAGAGTAGAGGCACTTGGAGAAATAGAGTAGAGGCACTTGGAGAAATAAAGTAGAGGCACTTGGAGAAATAGAGTAGAGGCACTTGGAGAAATAGAGTAGAGGCACTTGGAGAAGTTTTACAGATGAGGAATTTTTAAAAGCCCTTTCGGCCTTTTATAAACACATTTCATGTGATTCTATATACGTTTAGATGACTGGAGACTTTAGCAGAATCTTGTTTTAATACCTCACCAATGATCGAAATGACAGGCTACGTTGACACTGACAAACTGAGAATCTGAGATCAATTAAAACGACCTTGTCTTGAATCCAGCAATAGCCTTTTGGCCTAGGTGTGTGGAGACACTGTACAATATGAGGAGGAAATTTGGGGTGGCAGGTAGCCTAGTGGTTAGAGCATTGGACTAGTAACCAAAAGATTGCAAGATCAAATGGCCGAGCTGACAATGTAAAAATCTGTTGTTATGCTCCTGAACAAGGCAGTTAACCAACTATTCCTAGGCTGTTATTGAAAATAAGAATTTGTTCTTAACTGACTTGCCTAGTAAAATAAAAGTTTTTTTTATTTCAGACTCACCCAATGGTGCTCAGCTCACTCACCAGCATGCCAAAAGCCTATTTCTCTCTCTCGTTTTACTTTGTCAAACAATGTTGCTCTCTCAATAGGCCTATTTGGAAGTTGATAACATATTTGGTTGCCTACATAGGTTAGTCTTCTCCTTTCAGCAGAATCCATTTGCTTTCCAAATCGATGTTGCACAAGGACTGTTTTTGCTGCATGCTGCTCACTGACATTTGCAGCGCATTCCCTACATTGGGCATGCCTTGGGATTGGGCTACTCACAATCCACAGCCAGGGTATACTTTTTTATAAGCTATTGATCCTCTGTGGTTAAATTACAGGCCTACTCCTGGTGTAGTCTTCTGAATTACAAAGCAATTCTATAACTTTGGCAAATGTATTTCAATTTTTAGGGGTGATGTGGCACCTCCAACACCCTTCCCGCGGCTATGATTCTATAAGGAAATAAATGATTGAGTGCAACTCTGGAGAGATGACAGTTGCAGGCTCATGTCATGTTAATCAGAGCAGAGAGCAGGAGAGAGATCATAAAAGTTCCCATTCTAGTTCTGTGAGAGATAGAGAGAGGTGCCTGTAGCCTCTCATCACAGCAATGGCCAGTTGTGGGAAAAGTACCCAATTGTCATACTTCAGTAAAAGTAAAGATGCCTTAATAGAAAATGACTCAAGTAAAAGTGAAAGTCTGATTTAATTGAAATTTTTACATTGTACACAGTGTTTGTGCCATGAGATGTAACGGATCCTGGCAAATGGTTTCCAGAACGAAACAGTCCAAAATTGAAAGATGCCTGATCCTGTTCAAGCAGGATCCAGATCAACTTAAGCACTGTCATCCAGCATAGGGAATTCTACTTAATTCAAGACTAAATATGATTCACAGCTGGCACTGGACTTCTCTCAACCAGCTTCATGAGGAATGCTTTTCCAACAGTCTTGAAGGAGTTCCCACATATGCTGAGCACTTGTTGACTGCTTTTCCTTCACTCTGCAGTCAAACTCATCCCAAACCATCTCAATTGGGTTGAGGTCGGGTAATTGTGGAGGCCAGGTCATCTGATGCAGCACTCCATCACTCTCCTTTATCAAATAGCCCTTACACAGCCTGGAGGTGTGTTTTGGGTCATTATCCTGTTGAAAAACAAATTATAGTCCCACTAAGCGCAAACCACATGGGATGGCGTATCACTGCAGAATGTTGTGGTAGCCATGCTGGTTACGTGTGCCTTGAATTCTAAATAAAGCTCTGATAGTGTCACCAGCAAAGCACCCTCACAAAATCATACCTCCTCCTACATGCTTCATGGTGGGAGCCACACATGCAGAGATCATCCAATCACCTACTCTACGTTTCACAAAGACACAGCGGTTGTAACCAAAAATATCACATTTGGACTCATCAGACCAAAGGACAGATTTCTACCCCAATGTTCATTGCTCGTGTTTCTTGGCCCAAACAAGTCTCTTCTTCTTATTTGTGTACTTTAGTAGTTCTTGCCATAATATGGACTTGGTATTTTACCAAATAGGGCTATCTTCTGTATACCACCCCTTCCTTGTCACAACACACCTGATTGGCTCAAATGCAAGAAGGAAAGAAATTCCACAAATTAACAAGGCACACCTGTTAATTGAAATGCATTCCATGTGACTACCTCATGAAGCTGGTTGAGAGAATGCCAAGAGTGTGCAAAGCTGCTTTGAAGAATCTCAAATATAAAATATATTTTGTTTAACACTTTTTTTGGTTACTACATGATTCCACATGTGTTATTTCAAAGTTTTGATGTCTTCATTATTATTCTACAATGTAGAAAATAGTAAAAATAAAAAACTCTTGAGTAGGTGTGTCCACGCTTTTGACTGATACTGTATATTGAAATAAATAAAAATATTACTGAAAATTATATTTCTGTACATTTGCCCACCTATGTATTTCTCGGTCGCCTTCCACAAGCTTCCCACAATAAGTTGAATTTTGGCCCATTCCTCCTGACAGAGCTGGTGTAACTGAGTCAGGTTTGTAGGCCTCCTTGCTCACACACGCGTTTTCAGTTTTGCCCACACATTTTCTATAGGATTGAGGTCAGGGCTTTGTGATGGCCACTTCAATACCTTGACTTTGTTGTCCTTAAGCCATTTTGCCACAACTTTGGAAGTATGCTTGGGGTCATTGTCCATTTGGAAGATCCATTTGCAACATAGCTTTAACTTCCTGACTGATGTCTTGAGATGTTGCTTCAATATATCCACATAATCTTCCACCCTCATGATGCCATCTATTTTGTGAAGTGCACCAGTCCCTCCTGCAGCAAAGCACCCCCACAACATGATGCTGCCACCCCCATGCTTCACGGTTGGGATGGTGTTCTTTGGCTTGCATACTCCCCCTTTTTCCTCCAAACATAACGATGGTCATTACCGCAGTTCTATTTTTGTTTCATCAGACTAGAGGACATTTCTCCAAAAAGTATGATCTTTGTCCCCATGTGCAGTTGCAAACCGTAGTCTGGCTTTTTTATGGTGCTTTTGGAGCAGTGGCTTCTTCCTTGCTGAGCAGCCTTTCAGGTTATGTCGATGTAGGACTCGTTTTACTGTGGATATAGATACTTTTGTACCTGTTTCCTCCAGCATCTTCACAAGGTCCTTTGCTGTTGTTATGGGATTGATTTGCACTTTTCGCACCAAAGTACGTTCATCTCTAGGAGATAGAACGCGTCTCCCTCCTGAGCGGTATGATGACTGCGTGGGCCCATGGTGTTTATACGTGCGTACTATTGTTTGTACAGATGAATGTGGTACCTTCAGGCGTTTGGAAATTGCTCCCAAGGATGAACCAGCCATGACATAATTTTCTGGAATTTTCCTAACTGTTTAAAGGCACAGTCAACTTAGTGTATGTAAACTTCTGACCAACTGGAATTGTGATACAGTGAATTATAAGTGGAATAATCTGTCTGTAAACAATTGTTGGAAAAAATACTTGTCATGCACAAAGTAGATGTCCTAAACGACTTGTCAAAACTATATTTTGTTAACAAGAAATTTGTGGAATGGTTGAAAAACGAGTTTTAATGACTCCAACCTAAGTGTATGTAAACTTCCGACTTCAACTGTAGATGAGGGCAAAGGCCATACATTGAATGTCTTTTGTTGTTGTTGATATCAAGACCAAACTTCCCCATCACCAACATGAGATTTAAGCTGATTGACCAAAATAGTATGGATTGTAGCCAATGGAATTTCGAGAAACATTTGTCAGAATTTCCTTGTCTTGTCTAGCTGCCATTTGTTTTCTTACCATCGTATTCTTTGCAAATCATTTAGGGACTAGTACAATGAGTACACATATCAAATATGGTGCCAAATCGAGGAAGTGGTTCGTGAGAAGATTTATGAAGATTTTTCCTAAATTCCAAGATGGCGGAAAGTCCATCATGGCGAATGTTATAGGTCCGCAGAGGCAATATTTTTTGGTGGAGCTGTAGGTCAAATATGATACTTGTGCCAAATTTGGCACCATAGTTACTCTTGATGGGTTCTACCATCCTGCCAATTTATACAACTTTTTTACAAATCTGTTGTTGAGATATTGTCTGGAAGGAAGGAACTACCCGAATAATAATACAACAAATACATGATGTGCTGGGACCCCTAACAAGCTGAGTAACAAGTAAAAAAGTGAAAACAAAATCACAATAGTTCTGACCTCAGTTTTCCAATTTACAGTGTGGCTTGTCCAGTCTAGCAGAAAGCATCTCCACTCCTAAGTCATTCAGTCTGTTGAAACTCAAGTACAGGCCTTTTAAGGCCCAATCTGTAAATTCTATGCCCCCTGTGGTAATACAAGAAAGTACTCAAATGATTGAAGATGAACTATCCTTACAAAAAAATCAAACAAAGGTACATGTATGCCAATCAGTGCACACTAAGTGTACAAGGCATGCATCAAAAAATACTTTTTTTTATCCTAAATTAAACTCACTGATTGTATCTGGGATCACTGGCATTAGAGCAGTAATCAAAGTTGCACAAGATGGTTCTTCTGTGAGTTTACAGCCAGAGAGTCTACATGTTACGGTGAGTGAATGAGGACCCAAAAGCGAACTAACTTAAACAGAGCTTCTTTAATAACCAAACATAGGTAGGCTCAGATAGACCGGCAGATTCCGACAGGACAGGACAAGGTTACAGCAAACATGACGATAGTCTGGCTCAGGCATGAAACACAACAAACAAGAATCCGACAAGGACAGGAACAAAAACAGAGAGAGATATAGGGGACTAATCAGAGGGAAAAAGGGAACAGGTGGGAAACGGGGTGACGAGGTAGTCAGGGGGAGACAAGGAACAGCTGGGGGAAAGCGGGGGAGAAAAGGTAACCTAATACGACCAGCAGAGGGAGACAGGGTGAAAGGAAAGGACAGAGACACAACATGACAATACATGACAGTACCCCCCCACTCACCGAGCGCCTCCTGGCGCACTCGAGGAGGAAACCTGGCGGCAACGGAGGAAATCCTCGATCAGCGCACGGTCCAGCACGTCCCGAGAGGGAACCCAACTCCTCTCCTCAGGACCGTACCCCTCCCAATCAACGAGGTACTGGTGACCACGGCCCCGAGGACGCATGTCCAAAATCCTGCGGACCCTGTAGATGGGTGCGCCCTCGACAAGGATGGGGGGGGGGGGGGGGGGGAGACGAGCGGGGGGCGCGAAGAACGGGCTTAATACAGGAGACATGGAAGACCGGGTGGACGCGACGAAGGTATCGCGGAAGAAGAAGTCGAACTGCGACAGGATTAATGACCCGAGAAATACGGAACGGACCAATGAACCGCGGGGTCAACTTGCGAGAAGCCGTCTTAAGGGGAAGGTTCTGAGTGGAGAGCCAAACTCTCTGACCGCGACAATATCTAGGACTCTTAGTTCTACGCTTATTAGCAGCCCTCACAGTCTGCGTCCTATAACGGCAAAGTGCAGACCTGACCCTCTTCCAGGTGCGCTCGCAACGTTGGACAAAAGCCTGAGCGGAGGGGACGCTGGACTCGGCGAACTGAGATGAGAACAGCGGAGGCTGGTACCCGAGGCTACTCTGAAAAGGAGATAGCCCGGTCGCAGACGAAGGAAGCGAGTTGTGGGCGTATTCTGCCCAGGGGAGCTGCTCTGACCAAGACGCAGGGTTGCGAAAAGAAAGACTGCGTAAGATGCGACCAATAGTCTGATTGGCCCGTTCTGCTTGACCGTTAGACTGGGGGTGAAAGCCGGAAGAGAGACTGACGGAAGCCCCAATCAAACGGCAAAACTCCCTCCAAAATTGAGACGTGAATTGCGGACCTCTGTCCGAAACGACGTCTGACGGAAGGCCATGAATTCTGAAAACATTCTCGATGATGATTTGTGCCGTCTCTTTAGCAGAAGGAAGCTTAGCAAGGGGAATGAAATGAGCCGCCTTAGAGAACCTATCGACAACCGTAAGAATAACAGTCTTCCCCGCTGACGAAGGCAGTCCGGTGACAAAATCTAAGGCGATGTGAGACCACGGTCGAGAGGGAATGGGAAGCGGCCTGAGACGGCCGGCAGGAGGGGAGTTACCGGACTTAGTCTGCGCGCAGACCGAACAAGCAGCCACGAAACGACGCGTGTCATGCTCCCGGGTGGGCCACCAAAAACGCTGGCGAATGGAAGCAAGCGTACCCCGAACGCCAGGGTGGCCGGCTAACTTGGCAGAGTGAGCCCACTGAAGAACGGCCAGACGAGTAGGAACGGGAACGAAAAGAAGGTTCCTAGGACAAGCGCGCGGCGACGGAGTGTGAGTGAGCGCTTGCTTTACCTGCCTCTCAATTCCCCAGACAGTCAACCCGACAACACGCCCCTCAGGGAGAATCCCCTCGGGGTCAGTGGAGGCTACTGAAGAACTGAAGAGACGAGATAAAGCATCAGGCTTGGTGTTCTTAGAGCCCGGACGATAAGAAATCACGAACTCGAAACGAGCGAAAAACAGCGCCCAACGCGCCTGACGCGCATTAAGTCGTTTGGCAGAACGGATGTACTCAAGGTTCCTATGGTCAGTCCAAACGACAAAAGGAACGGTCGCCCCCTCCAACCACTGTCGCCATTCGCCTAGGGCTAACCGGATGGCGAGCAGTTCGCGGTTTCCCACATCATAGTTACGTTCCGACGGGGACAGGCGATGAGAAAAATACGCGCATGGGTGGACCTTGTCGTCAGAGAGGGAGCGCTGAGAAAGAATGGCTCCCACGCCCACCTCTGACGCGTCAACCTCGACAACGAACTGTCTAGAGACGTCAGGTGTAACAAGGATAGGAGCGGATGTAAAACGATTCTTGAGGAGATCAAAAGCTCCCTGGGCGGAAACGGACCACTTAAAGCACGTCTTGACAGAAGTAAGGGCTGTGAGAGGAGCTGCCACCTGACCGAAATTACGGATGAAACGACGATAGAAGTTCGCGAAGCCGAGAAAGCGCTGCAGCTCGACGCGTGACTTAGGGGCGGGCCAATCAATGACAGCTTGGACCTTAGCGGGATCCATCTTAATGCCTTCAGCGGAAATAACAGAACCGAGAAATGTGACGGAGGAGGCATGAAAAGAGCACTTCTCAGCCTTCACAAAAAGACAATTCTCTAAAAGGCGCTGGAGGACACGTCGAACGTGCTGAAGATGAATCTGGAGTGACGGTGAAAAAATCAGGATATCGTCAAGGTAAACGAAAACAAAGATGTTCAGCATGTCTCTCAGGACATCATTGACTAATGCCTGAAAGACAGCTGGAGCGTTAGCGAGGCCGAAAGGAAGAACCCGGTATTCAAAGTGCCCTAACGGAGTGTTAAACGCCGTCTTCCACTCGTCCCCCTCCCTGATGCGCACGAGATGGTAAGCGTTACGAAGGTCCAACTTAGTGAAAAACCTGGCTCCCTGCAGGATCTCGAAGGCTGAAGACATAAGAGGAAGCGGATAACGATTCTTAACTGTTATGTCATTCAGCCCTCGATAATCTATGCAGGGGCGCAGAGACCCGTCCTTCTTCTTGACAAAAAAAAACCCCGCTCCGGCGGGAGAGGAGGAGGGGACTATGGTACCGGCGTCAAGAGCTACAGACAAATAATCCTCGAGAGCCTTACGTTCGGGAGCCGACAGAGAGTATAGTCTACCCCGGGGGGGAGTGGTTCCCGGAAGGAGATCAATACTACAATCATACGACCGGTGTGGAGGAAGAGAGGTGGCCCTGGACCGACTGAACACCGTGCGCAGATCGTGATATTCCTCCGGCACCCCTGTCAAATCACCAGGCTCCTCCTGTGAAGAAGAGACAGAGGAAACAGGAGGGATAGCAGACATTAAACATTTCACATGACAAGAGACGTTCCAGGAGAGGATAGAATTACTAGACCAATTAATGGAAGGATTATGACAAACTAGCCAGGGATGGCCCAAAACAACAGGTGTAAAAGGTGAACGAAAAATCAAAAAAGAAATGGTTTCGCTATGATTACCAGAAACAGTGAGGGTTAAAGGTAGCGTCTCACGCTGAATCCTGGGGAGAGGACTACCATCCAGGGCGAACAAGGCCGTGGACTCCCTTAACTGTCTGAGAGGAATGTCATGTTCCCGAGCCCAGGTCTCGTCCATAAAACAGCCCTCCGCCCCAGAGTCTATTAAGGCACTGCAGGAAGCTGACGAACCGGTCCAGCGTAGATGGACCGACAAGGTAGTGCAGGATCTTGAAGGAGAGACAGGAGTAGTAGCGCTCACCAGTAGCCCTCCGCTTACTGATGAGCTCTGGCTTTTACTGGACATGAAGTGACAAAATGACCAGCAGAACCGCAATAGAGACAGAGGCGGTTGGTGATTCTCCGTTCCCTCTCCTTAGTCGAGATGCGGATACCTCCCAGCTGCATAGGCTCAGCTCCCGAGCCGGCAGAGGAAGATGGTAGTGATGCGGAGAGGGGGGCAACGGAGAACGCGAGCTCCTTTCCACGAGCTCGGTGACGAAGATCAACCCGTCGCTCAATGCGAATAGCGAGTTCAATCAAGGAATCCACGCTGGAAGGAACCTCCCGGGAGAGAATCTCATCCTTTACCTCTGCGCGGAGACCCTCCAGAAGACGAGCGAGCAAAGCCGGCTCGTTCCAGCCACTGGAGGCAGCAAGAGTGCGAAACTCAATAGAGTAGTCTGTTATGGATCGATTGCCTTGACATAGGGAAGCCAGGGCCCTGGAAGCCTCCTCCCCAAAAACAGATCGATCAAAAACCCGTATCATCTCCTCCTTAAAGTCCTGATACTGGTTAGTACACTCAGCCCTTGCCTCCCAGATTGCCGTGCCCCACTCACGAGCCCGTCCAGTAAGGAGAGATATGACGTAGGCGACACGAGCAGTGCTCCTGGCGTAAGTGTTGGGCTGGAGAGAAAACACAATATCACACTGGGTGAGGAACGAGCGGCATTCAGTGGGCTCCCCAGAGTAACACGGCGGGTTATTGATTCTGGGCTCCGGAGATTCGAAAGCCCTGGAAGTGGCCGGTGGATCGAGGCGGAGATGGTGAACCTGTTCTGTGAGGTTGGAGACTTGGGTGGCCAGGGTCTCAACGGCATGTCGAGCAGCAGACAATTCCTGCTCGTGTCTGCCTAGCATCGCTCCCTGGATCTCGACGGCTGAGTGGAGAGGATCCGAAGTCGCTGGGTCCATTCTTGGTCGGATTCTTCTGTTACGGTGAGTGAATGAGGACCCAAAAGCGAACTAACTTAAACAGAGCTTCTTTAATAACCAAACATAGGTAGGCTCAGATAGACCGGCAGATTCCGACAGGACAGGACAAGGTTACAGCAAACATGACGATAGTCTGGCTCAGGCATGAAACACAACAAACAAGAATCCGACAAGGACAGGAACAAAAACAGAGAGAGATATAGGGGACTAATCAGAGGGAAAAAGGGAACAGGTGGGAAACGGGGTGACGAGGTAGTCAGGGGGAGACAAGGAACAGCTGGGGGAAAGCGGGGGAGAAAAGGTAACCTAATACGACCAGCAGAGGGAGACAGGGTGAAAGGAAAGGACAGAGACACAACATGACAATACATGACACTACAAAGACAGAGACATCAATTGGTTAAAACATTTATTTAATGTTTGTTTTAAGAAACTCAGCATAGAAAGCATATGTGTGAAGTGAAGCTGAACATAAAGCACCATAAAAAAAATAATTTCATTTCTATGTGTGTGCCCATTACTTAAAAGGTGCAATATGAAGAAATCGCTCCGCCATTTCCTGGTTGCTAAAATTCTAATAGGGTAGCCTAATTTCAGTTTCTGTGACAAAACAGGCAATGTATAGTATAGAGAATCATAAAAATGACTTTAATGGAGTCCATGGAATGGTATCAATCACATGGAAACCACATCTTTGGTGTGTTTGATAGCATTCCATTGACTCCATTCCAGCCATTATTATTATGACCTGTCCACCCCTCAGCAGCCTATAACTCCCATTTCTATGTGAATTTGGTCGGGTCACCCACAAAGTTACATATTGCAGCATTAATGCCCAAAACACGCTCTAAACCTTATGGAACAGTTTGTCAGAGTCAATCTGTGGGTTGTTATCATGATATCATACTTAGACCCCTCCAAAAGAACTGACCTCAGTGTTTCCAGTTTACAATGTGGAGGTTTTAATCCAGCAAAGAATAACATCTCTTTGCAATCATCAAAGGAATTGTTACTCATGTCCAGGTCTCTCAGAGGTGAGTCTACAAATTGGAGAATGGAGGCCAGTAATTTGAAGCACTCATTTGAAAGTACATTGCCAGATAATCTGTAGAACTAAAGAAAATACAACTAATTTAACTTGTGATGTTGTGTATGTCAGAGTAGCTTAACTGATGTTTTGAAGGTAGACTCAGCGAAATAACATTTCCACGAACAGCACACACAGTATCTGAGCACTTGCTCAGGTTCGCTTCACACTGTTCACAGCGTGGTAACCATGTGACCAAAACAGCAGAGAAGTTGAGCATCAGGCTTCAGTTGTTGCAGAAATTGACCCACTAGGCTTTTTACTTTCTGCATCATATCGCTGAGTTTACCTTTGAGTATTATTTTGATTTACCAGGTAAGCAATTGACAAATGAAAACCCAGTGCTACTAGGGGTATCAGAAAGGCTCTCACTATAGTAAAAATGTCAGTTCGTGGTCAAATCTGATTGTGTGACATACAGTATGTGTGAATTCTGGATTAATACTTGCATTGCCTTTCTGCAGTTCCTCACAACTGGAAGCAGTCTCACATCACCCGTAATACCCGTGTTGTATCCGTTCACGTCAAACTCATCCAGCACCTCATCTGACATTTCAAGCATGTAGGCCAGTGCTGAGCAATGACAGGTGACAGTTCTGTTTCTGCATGATTTTCTGACTTAAGGTACTTTAGAATGTCCTCTTGTACTGAATTGTCTTTCATCTCAGTCAAGCACTGGCGAAGATTGATGTATCTTTCGGGTGAGTAATCCCCTACAATATCCTGATCTCTAAAATATGTCATCATTTTCTCAAGAGATTCACTTTGTGACAAGAGGCCTTGCAAGAGTTTCTAAGTAGCCTCCAGTGAGATGCCAACTAGGAAGCGGAGAAACAGGTCCAGGTGTCAATTCTTACTCTGCAAGGCTTTAACAACCATCATCTGCAGAAGCCTGTGCAAGGGAAGCTCATCCAAGTGGCATTATTTTGGCACACTTTCCAGGAAAGGCTCCAGCTCCTTGACATTCTTGATCACACAGCAGTGGAACACGTACAGCGCAGAAAAAAACTCATGGATACTCAGATGCACAAAGCAGTAGACCTTCTTTTTGTACAACACAGACTATTCTTTAAAGATTTCTGTGCACAACCCACAGTACACTGCAGCTTCACTGACCACAATGCCATACTTATTCAGGTCAGTTTCATAGAACATGAGATTGCCTTTCTCTAGGTGCTCAAATGATAGCCTCTCCAATTTCAGAAATAAATCTTTCCTTGATTCCAAGATCTTCTGTGCATCTCTCTCATTTTGCCCCAGATACTTTTCATTTGCCAGGTTTGTCTGAATGAGCAGGAAGTGAGAGTACATCTCAGTCAGAGTTGTAGGGATCTCTCCAAACTCATTTGTCATCAGCAATTCTTCAAGGACTTGGGCAGAAATCCAACAGTAGACTGATATGTGGCACGTGATGTAGCAATTTCTTGATGTTGTAAGGTGTGAGATGATTCTGCTGGCAAGATTATCATCACTCGTTCTTTTCCTGAAATATTCCTCTTTCTGTGGGTCATTGAAACCTCGTACTTCTGTCACTTGGTTGATGCACTTACTGGGAATCTGATTGGCTGCTGCTGGTCTGGAGGTGATCCAGAGGAGAGCTTTGGGAAGCAGATTACCCTTGATAATGTTTGTAAGCAACACATCCACTGAGGATGTCTTTGTAACGTCAGTCACCCTCTTGTTTTTATGGAAATCCAATTCAAGTTGGCTTTCATCCAGACCATCAAAGATGAACAGACCTTTACAAGCCGCAAATTCCATTGTCTTTTATCTCTGCAAGTTCAGGGTGGAAGTCATTCAGAAGTTCAGAAAGACTGTACTGGTCATCTTTGATCAAATTCAGCTCTCGGAAAGGAAGAACAAAGATGAAATCCACATCATGATTGGCTTTTCCTTCTGCCCAGTCTAGGATGAACTTATGCACAGAGACAGTTTGTCCGATTCCAGCGATGCCTTTCGTCATTACTGTTCTGATGGGTCTCTCTTGTTCCGGTAAGGGTTTGAAGATGTCATTGCAGTTGATTGGAGAGTCTGGTGCCTTTTTTCTCCTGGATCTTTTCTCAATCTGCCACATTTCATGTTCATCATTCACCCCTTGACTTTCTCCCCCTGTGATGTACAGGTTTGTGTAGATCCTTTCGAGATCAGTTTCATTGTCTGTGTTGCCCTCAAACACAAACTGAAACTTCTCCTTCAGACTGGATTTATGCTCCTCTTTAACTCTTTGCATCACAATATCCACTGCAAGGATAAGTTATATAAAATCCACAATAAGTGAAGATAAACATTTCATGGTAACATTTTGTACTGCAAAAGCATTATCGTTAATGTCGCCCTCAATCTAATATACACGTGCCCTACTACTACAACACTTATCACAATCATTTAAAATAAAATAAAAGTTATGTTTTATTGTTATACACCAGTCTTTTACTTTCGGTTTTGTACAACAGCTTCAAACAGCTGAAAATGCTACATTTTGCTTATTGAAAAGATATTTCACAACAGTGTAGATGGTACAATGATTCACATAAACTGAAATTAGGCGAACTATTACAATTTTAGCAACCATGAAATGGCAGAGCGATATCTGTATATCGCACCTTAAACCTAGGCCCTTTTGTTACCTCATATCCCAGCGAAAATGCCTTGAGAAGAAAACACTTACATTTCCTTGCCATTGGCTCAATTTGCCCTGTTATGTTCTGTTAATTACTGATGTCCCCTTTAAGAATGGAGCACCCTTGGTCATGCACATTGTTGTTCTATGTTATTCTGGTACTATCTCATTTTAGTAAATGTGAAGGTCCAGTTAATTTCCTTGTATTCTGAGTCTTTCTTATTATATAAATAAGTAATAAGAACTAAGACACTACATACCCCATGGCCATTTGCTCAACTTACCCAAAGGCAAAAATGTTGACTATATTATCCCACACAGCTACAAGGATGCACTTTCATTCTAGGTTTAGGACCTCATATTGAAACTTATAGAGACCCCAACTGATGTATAGAACAATCTTAAATGTATATACTTTGGTTTAGATACAAGCATCATGAAACCTCTAACACAATACATTCATTTAATTTGGTAAAAATATATTTTTTTTTACCTAACTTGCAGACTCCATGAAATTATGACCTCTTCGTAGATATTTGGTCAACCAGAAAAGTCATTTTTCTGGTTCAGTACCTTTTTAAAACGTAACAACTATGTGTACCTCTACTGCTGTTTCCCATAATTGTTTGGCTACTATTAAAAAAATATATTACTAAAGCTTTTCAACTGACTTCCTATTTCGCAACAAAGCATCCTTCACTCATGCTGCCATACATACCCTTGTAAAACTGACTATCCTACCGATCCTTGACTTCGGCAATGTCATTTACAAAATAGCCTCCAACACTCTACTCAGTAAATTGGATGCAGTCTATCACAGTGCCATCCGTTTTGTCACCAAAGCCCCATATACAACCCACCACTACGACCTGTATGCTCTCGTTGGCTGGCCCTCGCTTCATATTCGTCGCCAAACCCACTGGCTCCAGGTCATCTAGAAATCTTTGCTAGGGAAAGCCTCGCCTTATCTCAACTCACTGGTCACCATAGCAGCACCCACCCGTAGCACGCGCTCCAGCAGGTATATTTCACTGGTCACCCCCAAAGCCAACTTCTCCTTTGGTCGCCTTTCCTTCCAGTTCTCTGCTGCCAATGACTGGAACGAATTACAAAAATCACTGAAGCTGGAGACTCATATCTCCCTCACTAACTAACTTTAAGCATCAGCTGTCAGAGCAGCCTACAAATCATTGCACCTGTACATAGCCCATCTGTAAATAGCCTTCCCAACTACCTCATCCCCATATTATTTTTTTCTCCTTTGCACACTAGTATCTCGACTTGCACATTCATCTTCTGCACATCTATCACTCCAGTGTTTAATTGCTAATTATTATTGGTAATTATTTTGCCACTATGGTCTATTTATTGCCTTACCTCCATAATCTTACTTCATTTGCACAAACTGTCTATAGACTTTTCTATTGTGTTATTGACTGTACGTTTGTTTATTCCATGTGTAACTCTGTGTTGTTTGTGTCGCACTGCTTTGCTTTATCTTGGCCAGGTCGCAGTTGTAAATGACAACTTGTTCTCAACTGGCCTACCTGGTTAAATACAGGTGCAATAAATAAATAAAATAAACTTATTAAGGCAGGTATTTGCTGAGGGTGCACCCTACAATCTACATGCTTAGAACATCACAGGGTTGCAAAGGTACATGCAGCTATACCAGGCTGAAATGAAATATTTCCGGTTCTGTCATGTGCGCTGCTGGTTGTCATGCAACGTTTCCTTATTCCTGTTCTAATTTCGCCTGCTACTGTGTTTGTTTTTTGTTTTTCTACGGCTCACATCTCTTCCTGACAGAGAGTTTGTTAACTAGTGTTGCTATTCTACCGGTCAGTAGGTTGGTCAAATCGATGTCTTTTTCACCCCAACTCGTTTTTTGTGCCTGCTAGAGACGCAGGTGTAATCTGGTTAGCGAGCAAGAAATGTGAATCACTTTGCTATACTGCACCCGAACGACTGATATCATATCTCTTAGTTATCGATCAAATGTGTGGGGAGGCACATTCCCATTCAGTTGTCAAAACGTGGGCTGGGACAAGCATGCATATGGCAGGGCTGTGAAGTTAGCTTTATGTTAAAGATTCGGACTTTGCTCGTCAATACCTTTTCAAAGGAACATTCAAGGATGATATGAATGTCATATTTAAATCAGATGACGAACAAGTTACACCCCTTATTTTCGCTGTTACATTACCTTTTCTAAAAATTAGTATACGCTCATTTCTATGTCTCATTCTCCGTGCAGTTGCAGCTAAGGGACCGTGTTAAAAGTGCAATTGAACCTAGTGTTAACTGCAACACTTCAATAGCTTTGTAACCATATGACAAATCTCAAACCAACTGTAATATGTTCAGGGATCTCTCCAATCCATGACAATTACTTTTGTATATATATTTTTTTTACTTTGGCTGTTAATTTATTAAATTTGATTATTTAATTAATTTAAGTTAAAAAAAATACTTCCTTAGTATCACTTGAATACAACCAAATGTTATTGGTTCAGGGACATTGTCTGTAGAATCTACGGCAATTGCATTAGAGTTGTTTGACTTTTTTCAATAAATTAATTTTAAATAAAATACTGGCGTAAAAACTTCAATACCTTCCATCCCATATGACTTTCATGAATAACCAACTGTTTTTGGTTCAAGGACCTTGTCTGCACAATCTACAGCAATTATATATGTGTTTTTTGACTTTGGCTATTTTCTATTAATTTAATTTAATTATATGTAAAAGCTCACTCAACATTATTTTTTTTAAAGTTTAATTAAATTCATATAGGGCATGGGAAAGACAATTAGGAAGAAAACTATTTTCAGCTGGTGGTGCTAATGGGAGACCATACAGGTTGGCACTCAGGGTGTGGGGTACTATGGTCAATGTCTCCACCTATTGATGAAATACAGAAGTGGAACCAGTAAAAAACAATTGGAAAACTGGGCAAGCAAGCTTTTTTCAACTACAGTATATGTAATTGATATACAACCATTTCTTTATAATACATGTTGAATATGTTGGGTATTTGAAAATAAACAACAGGGCTAAACAAAACTAGGATAAACAAAACTAGGATAACAACAAAAAATATCAACAGCTTAGGCAAAATTGTCTAACAACTGGTTTGGACAACAGTTTGTTTACTTGTGTAAACAAGAATTACAAATGCCAGAGACAATCCGCGGTTCCAGCCACAATGGCTAACCGCGTCTTATAACTTAAGCTTTATGTCTTGTATGTGAATCCATTCTTTTTGCAAAGTAATTGAATACACTTGTATTTAGAATTCCATTTTCAGATACTTCTTTATTGCCTATTACTGTAACTCAACCATTGTCTCTTGCATATCGCTAATTATCTTTATGGAGTCAGGTAAACATTTTAATAGGCTAATTTCTTAGTCTTATTACGAGTCACATATGATGTATATACAGTGCCTTGCGAAAGTATTCGGCCCCCTTGAACTTTGCGACCTTTTGCCACATTTCAGGCTTCAAACATAAAGATATAAAACTGTATTTTTTTGTGAAGAATCAACAACAAGTGGGACACAATCATGAAGTGGAACGACATTTATTGGATATTTCAAACTTTTTTAACAGATCAAAAACTTAAAAATTGGGCGTGCAAAATTATTCAGCCCCTTTACTTTCAGTGCAGCAAACTCTCTCCAGAAGTTCAGTGAGGATCTCTGAATGATCCAATGTTGACCTAAATGACTAATGATGATAAATACAATCCGCCTGTGTGTAATCAAGTCTCCGTATAAATGCACCTGCACTGTGATAGTCTCAGAGGTCCGTTAAAAGCGCAGAGAGCATCATGAAGAACAAGGAACACACCAGGCAGGTCCGAGATACTGCTGTGAAGAAGTTTAAAGCCGGATTTGGATACAAAAAGATTTTCCAAGCTTTAAACATCCCAAGGAGCACTGTGCAAGCGATAATATTGAAATGGAAGGAGTATCAGACCACTGCAAATCTACCAAGACCTGGCCGTCCCTCTAAACTTTCAGCTCATACAAGGAGAAGACTGATCAGAGATGCAGCCAAGAGGCCCATGATCACTCTGGATGAACTGCAGAGATCTACAGCTGAGGTGGGAGACTCTGTCCATAGGACAACAATCAGTCGTATATTGCACAAATCTGGCCTTTATGGAAGAGTGGCAAGAAGAAAGCCATTTCTTAAAGATATCCATAAAAAGTGTTGTTTAAAGTTTGCCACAAGCCACCTGGGAGACACACCAAACATGTGGAAGAAGGTGCTCTGGTCAGATGAAACCAAAATTGAACTTTTTGGCAACAATGCAAAACGTTATGTTTGGCGTAAAAGCAACACAGATGAACACACCATCCCCACTGTCAAACATGGTGGTGGCAGCATCATGGTTTGGGCCTGCTTTTCTTCAGCAGGGACAGGGAGGATGGTTAAAATTGATGGGAAAATGGATGGAGCCAAATACAGGACCATTCTGGAAGAAAACCTGATGGAGTCTGCAAAAGACCTGAGACTGGGACGGAGATTTGTCTTCCAACAAGACAATGATCCAAAACATAAAGCAAAATCTACAATGGAATGGTTCAAAAATAAACATATCCAGGTGTTAGAATGGCCAAGTCAAAGTCCAGACCTGAATCCAATCGAGAATCTGTGGAAAGAACTGAAAACTGCTGTTCACAAATGCTCTCCATCCAACCTCACTGAGCTCGAGCTGTTTTGCAAGGAGGAATGGGAAAAAATGTCAGTCTCTCGATGTGCAAAACTGATAGAGACATACCCCAAGCGACTTACTGCTGTAATCGCAGCAAAAGGTGGCGCTACAAAGTATTAACTTAAGGGGGCTGAATAATTTTGCACGCCCAATTTTTCAGTTTTTGATATGTTAAAAAAGTTTGAAATATCCAATAAATGTCGTTCCACTTCATGATTGTGTCCCACTTGTTGTTGATTCTTCACAAAAAAATACCCATTCCTCCTTGCAAAACAGCTCGAGCTGTTGTCCTATGGACAGAGTCTCCCACCTCAGCTGTAGATCTCTGCAGTTCATCCAGAGTGATCATGGGCCTCTTGGCTGCATCTCTGATCAGTCTTCTCCTTGTATGAGCTGAAAGTTTAGAGGGACGGCCAGGTCTTGGTAGATTTGCAGTGGTCTGATACTCCTTCCATTTCAATATTATCGCTTGCACAGTGCTCCTTGGGATGTTTAAAGCTTGGAAAATCTTTTTGTATCCAAATCCGGCTTTAAACTTCTTCACAGCAGTATCTCGGACCTGCCTGGTGTGTTCCTTGTTCTTCATGATGCTCTCTGCGCTTTTAACGGACCTCTGAGACTATCACAGTGCAGGTGCATTTATACGGAGACTTGATTACACACAGGCGGATTGTATTTATCATCATTAGTCATTTAGGTCAACATTGGATCATTCAGAGATCCTCACTGAACTTCTGGAGAGAGTTTGCTGCACTGAAAGTAAAGGGGCTGAATAATTTTGCACGCCCAATTTTTAAGTTTTTGATCTGTTAAAAAAGTTTGAAATATCCAATAAATGTCGTTCCACTTCATGATTGTGTCCCACTTGTTGTTGATTCTTCACAAAAAAATACAGTTTTATATCTTTATGTTTGAAGCCTGAAATGTGGCAAAAGGTCGCAAAGTTCAAGGGGGCCGAATACTTTCGCAAGGCACTGTAATTCCTTCTCGCATCTAGTGTATCTACGCGCTCTCCTCCCCTTTCCCTTCGCTTGTGGACTTCAGTGCACAAGACATCAGCTGTCTTTAACCAGGCGAAAAAACATTTCCAAGCCAAACCTTCATGTCATGATGGCTAACTGCTACACACATCTTTGTCACGTCATAGTCAACATAGCTACTATAACTAACAGGTTAGTAAACCCATTACAATCATGCAGTGCAGTCAGCAGCAAGCAGTTTAGCAGTGGCAAAACCATCACTTGTCAATCCTAGAGCACTTTTGGATGATTTAGTTTTTTATATATACAAAAAAAGTAATTTAATTTAGTTGAATTTCTTATCATTTTTGCCTCATATTTTTCTGAAAAGAAGAGTCTTATTTGGTATATATGTTTTACTTGTATACGTTGTTAAATTAATGTTAAATTAATACAGCATATCCACATGTCACCAAATAATTGATTAAAGCACATTATTTTGCAATGACGGTCTACAGCATCCTCAGCAGCACAGCAACACCTTGGTGTAGACGGAGGACAGCTAGCTTCTGTCCTCCTCTTGGTATATTGACTTCAATACAAAATCTAAGAGGTTCTTGGTTCTCACCCCCTTCCATAGATTTACACAGTAATTATGACAACTTCCGGAGGACGTCCAAATAAAATAGCGGTTGACTCTTCCCATCCACTCCACCCTGAATTCCATCTCCTTCCCTCTGGATGCAGGTACAGACTGACTAAGGTTAAAAAAATAGGGCCTTGTTCTCTTTTATTCCGAATGCAATTCTGCAACTTAACAAATGTTGGACTAATTGCACTTAGCACTTGCACTATGAAATTGCACTTACCATGCCTATTGGTTTTTAAATATTCTTTGCTATTTATTTAACATTTTTATATGTTATATGTTTTATGACTGCTGCAAGATGACTTGCCTCTTGAGGACATTAAAGCTTTCTGAATCTGAAAACCTATCAGAGCTCTTGCAGCATGAACTGACATGTTGTCCACCCAATCAAAGGATCCAAGAATGAATCTAGTCCTGAAAGCATATGCTACAGCTAGCTAGCACTGCAGTGCACACAATGTGGTGAGTAGTTGACTCAGTGATGGAAAAAGACAATGGTTGAACAGTTTTGAACAAATTAATTTCTTCAAAAAATAAGGAGAAGCAGTAGAGATAGAGCTTGCTATATTTGTCATTGTCATTTTTTTTCTTCCGTTCAGCGAATGCAGTTAGCAATTTTAGCCTACTCAAACAGAGTTGGATGCTATTTTAGCTAGCTGGCTATGGCTATCCAACACTGGAACTCTTCCAAGTCAAGGTAAGCTTTTGATTTTATTAATTTATTGCCACAGTGGCCTGTTGGTGTAACTGCTAAACTGCTTGCTGACTGTACACTGTACTGCATGATCGTAGCGGGTTTACTAACGTGTTAGTTCCAGCAGCTAGCTATGACTTTAGATAATATGGTAACAACATATTTTTTGTCTCCACCAAGTCTGTCCCCAAACAATTTGATTTGCTGGTTTTAAGTATTTCACTTTCAAATAGCTTTGTTGACTGTTGCTGGGTGCTATCGTCCTCCATCAGCACCGGCCTGTACCCTCTCCTGGCCCCTTACACCAAGTCTGAATTTGTCCTGCTAGGTGACCTAAACTGGGACATGCTTAAACCACCCGACCAAGTTCTAAAGCAATGGGACTCCCTAAATCTTTCTCAGATTATTACCAATCCCACAAGGTATCACTCCAAACACCCAGAAAAGGCTACTCTTCTTGTATTTTTCCTCACAAATAATCCTGATAGGTATCAGTCCGGTGTTTTCTGTAATGACCTTAGTGATCACTGTTTTACAGCCTGTGTTCATAATGGCTGATCAGTGAAATGACCTGTCCTGATTTTACATAGACGCTTGCTAAAAACTTGAAAGAGCAAGCCTTCCTTCATGAACTGGCCTCTGTAAAATGGTATAGAATCAGCTTGATCCCTGTCGAAGATGCTTGGACCTTCTTTTTTATATTTTCAGTAGTATTAAAGAAAATGAGAATTAAAAACAAGTTCAGCCCCTGGCTCGACCATGATCTTGCAGAGTTACTCTACCTCAAGAATTGCATTTGATGAAAGGCTCGGCACACGCATACTCAGGCTGACTGGCTCTCGTTAGGACAAATGAGAAATAAGTGCACTCAGGCTATCCGGAAGGCCAAAGTTCAAGGAGCAGTTCTCTCTCTGTGGGTCTAACCCCAAGAAGTTCTGGAAAACGGTTAAAGACCTGGAGAATAAACCCTCCTCCTCACAGCTGCCCATGCCCCTTAAAGTTGATGATGTGGTTGTTACTGACAAGAAGCACATGGCTGAGCTTTTTAATCACCACTTCATTAAGTCAGGATTCCTATTTGACTCAGCCATGCCTCCTTGCCCTTCCAACATTTCCTCATCTCCCACCCCTTCTATTGGAACTATCCCGATGCTTCTCCCTCTTTTTCCCCTGCCTTGCTACAAAGTTTTTTCCTGCAGTCAGTCACTGAGTCCGAGGTGCTAGAGGAGCTCCTGAAACTTGACCCCCAAAAAACATCTGGGATAGATGGTTTAGACCCTTTCTTCTTTAAGGTTGCCTCCCCTATAATCGCCAAGTCTATCTCCGACCTTTTTAACCCATCTCTCCTTGCTGGGGAGGTTCCCATTGTTTGGAAGGCAGCCACGGTTCGTCCTTTATTTAATGGGGGAGATCAAGCTGATCCTAACTGTTATAGGCCTATTTCTATGTTGCCCTGTTTATCAAAAGTGTTGGAAAAACTTGTCAATAATCAACTGACTGGTTTTCTTGATGTCCAGGTTATGGACATCTCAGGTAATGGATGTGTCACTGCAACCTTAAAGGTCCTTAATGATGTCATCTCTGCCCTTGATTCTAAGCAATGTTGTGATGCTATTTTTATTGACTTGGACAAAGCTTTTGATATGTTAGACCATTCTTGTGGGCCGGCTAAGGAATATTGGTGTCTCTGAGTGTCTTTGGCCTGTTTTTCTACCTACCTTTCTCAAAGAGTGCAGTGTATAAGGTCAGAAAATATGCTGTCTCAGCCATTGCCTCTCACCAAGGGAGTATCCCAAGGCTCAATCCTAGGCCCCACGCTCTTCTCAATTTACATCAACAACATAGCTCAGGCAGTAGGAAGCTCTCTCATCCATTTATATGCGGATGATGCAGTCTTATACTCAGCTGGCCACTCCCCGGATTTTGTGTTAAATGGTCAACAACAAAGCTTTCTTAGTGTCCAACAAGCTTTCTCTACCCTTAACCTTGTTCTGAACACCACCAAAACAAAGGTCATGTGGTTTGGAAAGAATAATGCCCCTCTCCCCACAGGTGTGATTAATACCTCTGAGGGTTTAGAGCTTGAGGTAGTCACCTCATACAAGTACTTGGGAGTATGGCTAGACAGTACACTGTCCTTCTCTCAGCACATATCAAAGCTGCAGGCTAAAGTTAAATCTAGACTTGGTTTCCTCTATTTTAATCTCTCCTCTTTCACCCCAGCTGCCAAACTAACCCTGATTCAGATGACCATTCTACCCATGCTAGATGACAGAGACATCATTTATAGATCAGCAGGTAAGGGTGCTCTCGAGCGGCTAGATGTTCTTTACCATTCGGCCATCAGATTTGCCACCAATGCTCCTTATAGTACACATCACTGCACTCTATACTCCTCTGTAAACTGGTCATCTCTATATACCCATCGCAAGACCCACCGGTTGATGCTTATTTATAAAACCCTCTTAGGCCTCACTCCCCCCATCTGAGATATCTACTGCAGCCCTCATTCTCCACATACAACACCCACTCTGCCAGTCACATTCTGTTAAAGGTCCACAAAGCACACACATCCCTGGGTCGCTCGTCTTTTCAGTTCGCTGCAGCTAGCGACTGGAACGAGCTGCAACAAACACTCAAACTGGACAGTTTTATCTCAATCTCTTCATTCAAAGACTCAATCATGGACACTCCTACTGACAGTTGTGGCTGCTTTGCATGATGTATTGTTGTCTCTACCTTCTTGCCCTTTGTGCTGTTGTCTGTGCCCAATAATATTTGTACCATGTTTTGTGCTGCTACCATGTTGTGTTGCTACTATGCTGTGTTGTCATGTGTTGCTGCCTTGCTATGTTATTGTCTTAGGTCTCTCTTTATGTAGTGCTATGTTGTCTCTCTTGTCGTGATGTGTGCTTTGTCCTATATTTATATGTTATTTATGTTTTTAATCCCAACCCCCGTCTCTGCAGGAGGTCTTTTGCCTTTTGGTAGCCCGTCATTGTAAATGAGAATTTGTTCTTAACTGACTTGCCTAATTAAATAAAGTTTAAATAAAAATAAAAATAAATTAATAAAGAACATTGTAGGCTGTGTGTAGCGGTTAATGGTTCTGGTATGAAGGTTTGGCTTGGAAAGGTTTCTTTGCCTGGTCACAGACAGCTGATGTGTTGTTGTGCACTAAAGTCCACAAGCGAATTGGAAAAGGTGAGAGGAGGAGAGCTCACAGATGCGAGAATTAATACAACGAGCAAAGTGATCATGCTGTTTGTACAGTGCACTCAGACTTTTGCTTTCAGTACTAGACTTTTTCCACATTTTGTTACGTTACAGCCTCATTCTAAAATGCATTAAATTGTTTTTTCCCTACACACAATACCGCATAATGACAAAGCAAAAACAGGTCGCTGCACAGCAATTTTCATGACGCTACAAGTTTGGCGCACCTGTATTTGTGGAGTTTCTTCAGTTCTTCTCTGCAGATCCTCTCATGTATGTAAACTTCTGACACACTGGAATTGTTATTCAGTGAGGTATAAGTTAAATAATCTGTCTTTAAACAATTGTTGAAAAAATGACTTGTGTCATGCACAAAGTAGATGCCCTAACCAACTTATATATACAGTTGAAGTCGGAAGTTTACATACACTTAGGTTGGATTCATTAAAACTCGTTTTTTAACCACTCCACAAATGTATTGTTAACCAACTATAGTTTTGGCAAGTCAGTTAGGACATCTACTTTATGCATGACACAAGTAATTTTTCCAACAATTGTTTACAGACAGATTATTTCACGTAGAATTCACTGTATCACAATTCCAGTGCGTCAGAAGTTTACATACACTAAGTTGACTGTGCCTTTAAACAGCTTGGAAAATTTCAGAAATTATGTCATGGCTTTAAATGCTTCTGATAGGCTAATTGACATCATTTGAGTCAATTGGAGGTGTACCTGTGGATGTATTTCAAGGCCTACCTTCAAACTCAGTGCCGCTTTGCTTGACATCATGGGAAAATCAAAAGAAATCAGCCAAAATTGTAGACCTCCACAAGTCTGGTTCATCCTTGGGAGCAATTTCCAAACGCCTGAAGGTACCATGTTCATCTGTACAAACAATAGCAACACCATGTGACCATGCAGCCGTCATACCGCTCAGGAAGGAAACGCGTTCTGTCTCCTAGAGATGAACATGCTTTGGTGTGAAAAGTGCAAATCAATCCCAGAACAACAGCAAAAGACCTTGTGAAGATGCTGTAGGAAACAGGTACAAAAGTATCTATATCCACAGTAAAACGAGTCCTACATTGACATAACCTGAAAGGCCGCTCAGCAAGGAAGAAGCCACTGCTCCAAAAGCGCCATAAAAAAGCCAGACTACGGTTTGCAACTGCACATGGGGACAAAGATCGTACTTTTTGGAGAAATGTCCTCTGGTCTGATGAAACAAAATATAACTGTTTGCCATAATGACCATTGTTATGTTTGGAGGAAAAAGGGGGAGGCTTGCATGCCGAAGAACACCATCCCAACCGTGAAGCACGGAGGTGGCAGCATCATGTTGTGGGGGTGTTTGCTGCAGGAGGGACTTGTGCACTTCACAAAATATATGGCATCATGAGGTTGGAAAATTAGTGGATATATTGAAGCAACATCTCAAGACATCAGTTAAAGCTTGGTCACAAGTGGGTCTTCCAAATGGACAATGACCACAAGCATACTGCCAAAGTTGTGACAAAATGGCTTAAGGACAACAAAGTCAAGGTGTTGGAGTGGCCATCACAAAGCCCTGACCTCAATCCTATAGAAGATTTGTGGACAGAACTGAAAAAGCGTGTGCTAGCAAGGAGGCCTACAAACCTGACTCCAGCTCTGTCAGGAGGAATGGGCCAAAATTCACCCAACTTATTGTGGGAAGCTTGTGGAAGGCTACCTGAAACGTTTGACCCAAGTTAAACATTTTAAAGGCAATGCTACCAAATAATAATTGAGTGTATGTAAACTTCTGACCCACCGGGAATGTGATGAAATAAATAAAAACTGAAATAAATAATTCTCTCTACTATTATTCTGACATTTCACATTCTTAAAATAAAGTGGTGATCCTAACTGACCTAAGACAGAGAATTTGTACTTGGATTAAATGTCAGGAATTGTGAAAAACTGGGATTAAATGTGTTTGGCTAAGGTGTATGTAAACTTCCAACTTCAACTGTATGTAAGGAACAGAAGCTTCGTCCTAACCCCAGAGAGAAAGCGAGAGAAACAGGTATGCTGGTGGAGTGCTATGACACGACATTCATTTCTTTATGACAGATGGCTATTGCGTCTGCTATTCAGATATGGATATACAGAAGGAGGCTAATTTGTTAATGTTCGATCAGAATATTTTGTATAAAGATAAGCATTATATTTTTAGATTATAGGATTAACTCTGGTAGGCCTGAAACAGTCTTCTTCAACTCACCTCACCTGTCGGAGGCAGTAGACCGCCAGGGCGCACTGCCTTCATTTCATAGGCCTGCGGTAGCTAAAGCTTAATAATAGCTACACAATAGCAAACCTTTGTTTTATTGGTCACTACCCTCCCCTGTGCCCAATAAAAAAAACACAACTCTCCTCAAAGCAAACATTTTTAAGTTTGACAACCCCTCTCCTATTTTGGTCCATCCCTCCCCCCAGTAAATTTCAACCTGTCCCTAACCACTCAACAAAAAAATGTAACTGGCCAAATCTAGATATTAAAGGTTTCCTCATGCTCAGTCAATCACGCTTATTGCATAAAAATAAATAGAGAAAGTTACAACACTGTCAGAACAAGCAAAGGATAGCCTACAACAAAGACCAGTCACTTTAAACACATTTGACATTTATCTCTATGAATTTATTATGTCCATCTACAGTCCATTTAGACAAGGTCCACGTCACATGAAGGATATCTAAAATGTTTTTTCTAAAATACCATGCAAGAATGATTGATTAAATAGTAAACAAGTGAAGTGTTACAGCAGGAAACGGTATGGTAAAAGCCATCCACGGTAACCTGTTACCAAGAAATTAATGTATGTGGTGCCATGTGTGTAGCTGAGTGTTACAATGCCAGGTCATAAACGTCACGGTAGACAGGATATTACTGAAGAGCTGAGAATGTATTATTGGCTATAACTGAAGCAGCCCCCATACCCCCCACACACACATACATGTGCACACACAAACAAACATAGTCAAAAACAGCATGTACATTTGGCATAGAATTTTCTCTCTCAAAACGTCCTCTTTAATCAGAATTGTCTGTGCTCTAACATTATCTAGCAGTAAGACAATAACAAGGGAAATAGTACTGTAAACACATAATAAATCCTATTATTATTCTACTTTTTTCCACAGTAACCCCCTTTGCTACTGTTATTTTTCACTGTCATTTTACTGTTGTTTTTATTTCTTTACTTACCTATTGTTCACCTAAGCCTTTTTTTAAAACTTAGAAGTTGCACTGTTGGTTAGAGCCTGTAAGTAAGCATTTCACTGTAAGGTCTACTACACCTGTTGTATTCGGCGCACGTGACAAATAAACTTTGATTTCATTTGATTCAAGAAGAAAGGCAGCCCATTCCCATTAAGACATGCCTGTGTTTCCGGGAGCTGGAGGAGAGTGGCTGGTAGATCTGTTGAGGAGCAGATGTCAGAGGGGACAGTAAAAGAGACTGAGGGATGAGGATGTGGATCCATATAAAGAGCAGGGTCTCTAGCAGGGTGACAGAACAACAGGACACAGCCAGCAGCCAGTTAGCTCATCACCAGCAGGGACTCACACAGGGAAACAGAGTGGGTAGTTCAACAAGTTGGCGATATGGATCTGTCTGTCTCTGTCTGTCTCTCTTTCTCTGTTGGTCTCTCTTTTTCTGTCTGTTTGTCTGTCTGTCTGTCTTTATCTATCTCTGTCTCTGTCAGTCTCATTTTCTGTTTGTCTTTATGTATTTATTTATTAAGGAGTTTACTCACCGTGTGTGTGTTTTTTGTGTGCCTGTGCATTTGTACGTGCTTGTGCTTGAGTGTTTGTGTGAGCAGCCATCTGTGCAATCAGTTTACTTTCATTACATGATGTTTACATTACACAAGTCAATTGTCTTGGTCAGCATCATTATTCTTTAATGGTCAAACAACATCGTGCAAACATGTTTGTATTGGACAGGACTAAGCAGGATGACCATGCGTGGAGCGATGACGGGCTGTGTGGTGCTGGTGTGTCTGGTGGCCATGCTGCATGAACGGGCAGAGGGACACTTCTCCTTCTTCAGCCCCAAAGAGATGAGGGAGATGAAGGTGAGAAGCGTGAAGTGAGTCACAGGAAGGGGGGGACAGAGGTAAACAAAACAGCCAACCCATTGGGAAAAAACTGGTTGAATTAACCAAACAATGTGATGATGTTGAATCAACGTGGAAAACGGATTGGATTTGCAAAAAGTCCTCGACATCAGGGAATTTGGCCTTTTTTTCTAACCTAAAACCAATGACAGGGTGACATTTTTAGTTGATTTCATGTTAGTTGACAACTCAACCAAATGTAAATGAAAACTCGATGTTGAACTGTGCCCAGTGGGAAAATACCAGTGTCACGTTAAGAAGGGTGCACGGTACTGTATTTTGCAGATGAAAATGCCATGACCAGAGCTGATATGATTTCTAAAGCTGAGGCATGTCTGTTCTACACAATCTGTGTCAGACCTGGGTTCAAATACTATTTAGGGTATTCAAAGACATTTGAAAGTAAGTATTTTGATATTTTTGATTTGAAAACAAGTAGTTGAATATTGGAATATCTAAAAAAAATACTCAAATAAATACTCCCATGCATTTGAACCCATGTCTATTTGGTATTTGATATAAGTATTTACAAATGTTTTCAAACAGTAGGTTTTTTCCAGAAATTATTTGAAAATGCTTTAAAATACTTCCAATAGAAGTAGTTGATTCAGACACATTATTTGAAAATACGTGTGTATGTGTTTAGGCCCTACAGAATAAGTTGGGGAGGAAGGACATGGAGCCTCGGTCAGAGGATGGACAGTTTCAGGATGTCACCATCCAACAGCTTCCTGAGGACGATGGTGGAACTCCTGTAAGTACACACACACACACACACACCCACACACACACACACACACACACACACACACACACACACACACACACACACACACACACACACACACACACACACACACACACACACACACACACACACACACACACACACACACACACACACACACAATGTTTTTTGTTGTTGACTATTTTGTGTTATAAAAGTCTAATAAATGTGTGTGGACAGGGGAAGACAGTGGAGATAAGTGTTCGACTGACAGCCAAACAGCTGGAGCATGTGGCCCCCGTGCTGGAAGACATCATCCATGAAATGGTGGAGCAGGCAGAGAAGAAAGGTACCCATGACCATAGAGATATAACACATGAAATTAGATGCACATAACAGCCACAACTGTCTGTCATCATGGGTGATTACAGGACATTTACAGCCTGGTTCAACTGCATACAGTACCAGTCAAAAGTTTGGACACTCCTACTCATTCAAGGGTTTTTCTGAATTTTTGTCTATTTTCTACATTGTAGAATAATAGTGAAGACATCACAATTATTAAATAACACATATGGAATCATGTAGTAACCAAAAAAGTGTTAAACAAATCAAAATATATTTTAGATTATTCAAAGCTGTCATCAAGCACAAGGTGGTTAACCTTTTGCCTTGATGACATCTTTGCACACACTTGACATTCTTACAACCAGCTTCATGGAATGCTGGAATGCTTGAAGGAGTTCCCACATATGCTGAGCACTTGTTGTCTGCTTTTCCTTCACTCTGCGGTCCAACTCATCCCAAACCTTCTCAATTGGGTTGAGGTCAGGTGATTATGGGGGCCAGGTCATTTGATGCAGCACTCCATCACTCTCCTTCTTGGTCAAATAGCCCTCACATAGCCTGGAGGTGTGTTGAGTCATTGCCCCGTTGAAAAACAAATGATAGTCCCACTAAGCGCAAACCAGATGGGATGGTGTATCGTTGCTGTGGTAGCCTTGCTGGTTAAGTGTGCCTTGAATTCTAAATATATCACAAACAGTGTCACCAGCAAAGCATCCTCCACTATCACACCTCCATGCTTCACGGGGGGAACCACACATACAGAGATCATCCATTCACCTACTCTGCGTCTCACAAAGACACAGCGGTTGGAACCAAAATTCTCAAATTTGGACTCATCAGACCAAAGGACAGATTTCCACCAGTCTAATGTCCATTACTTGTGTTTCTTGGCCCAAGCAAATCTCTTCTTCTTATTGGTGTCCTTTGGTAGTGGTTTCTTTGCAGCAATTTGACCACGAAGGCCTGATTCACGTAGTCTCCTCTGAACAGTTGATGTTGAGATGTGTCTGTTACTTGAACTCTGTAAAGTGTTTATTTGGGCTGCAATATGAGGTGCAGTTAATTGCCAATTTCTGAGGCTGGTAACTCTAATGAACTTATCCTCTTCAGCAGAGGTAACTCTTGGTGTTCCTTTCCTGTGGCTGTCCTCATGAGAGCCAGTTTCATCATAGCTCTTGATGGTTTTTGCGACTGCACTTGAAGAAACTTTCAAAGTTCTTTACATTTTCCAGATTGACTGACCTTCATGTCTTAAAGTAATGATGGACTGTCATTTCTCTTTGCTTATTTGAGCTGTTCTTGCCATAATATGTACTTGGTATTTTACCAAATAGGGCTATCTTCTGTATACCACCCCTACCTTGTTATAACACAACTGATTGGCTTAAACGCATTAAGAAGGAAAGACATTCCACAAATTAACTTTTAACAATGCACACCTGTTAATTGAAATGCATTCCAGGTGACTACCTCATGAAGCTGGTTGAGAGAATGCCAAAGTGTGCAAAGCTGACATCAAGACAAATAAAGCTGACATCAAGACAAATAATCTGTCTGTAAACAATTGTTGGAAAATGACTTGTGTCATGCACAAAGTAGATGTCCTAACCAACTTGCCAAAATAATAGTTTGTTAACAAGACATTTGTGGAGTGGTTGAACAACGAGTTTTAATGTCTCCAACCTTGCAAAAAACTTCAGGTACAAAATCAGGTAAAAACACAAATCAGGTGCTTAAAGTTGAGAGGCTCTTACAAATTTGTACTATCTCTCCCTCTCACGTTCTCTCTCTCTGTCTCTTTTCGTTCCTTTTCTCTTTCTCTCTCTCGTCTATCTTTTTCCCAGCCAAATGAGGAGACATAAGACCACAGGAAACATCAAAGGTGCCAGTATACTATAATTGACCAGGAATACATGCACAGATAGCTTGTTATGTGTCAATGATATGAATAAAGGGAAACAATAATTTCAACATTACTTTGCTTGTCTTGTGAAATTGCTGTATATCCATATATGTCACACTTACATACCCTACATTCTAGATTGCAGTGTCTATGTAATGTAAAGAAACAACCACTCATTGCTGGTAGTGAGTTAATTGACAACATTCTCTCTTCTTTACACATAAGCATGCACAAATGTGCACGCATGAGCACACACACGAGCACATACATTTACGCTATTTAGCAGATACTCATATCCAGAGCAACTTATAGGAGCAATTAGGGCTGAGTGCCTTGCTTGAGCACATCAACAGATTTTTCACCTATTCGGCTCGGGGATTCAGACCAGCAACCTCTCGGTTACTGGCCCAACCACTAGGACACACACACACACACACACACACACACACACACACACACACACACACACACACACACACACACAGACACAGACACAGACACAGACACAGACACAGACAGACAGACAGACAGACAGACAGACAGACAGACAGACAGACAGACAGACAGACAGACAGACAGACAGACAGAGAGAGAGAGAGAGAGAGAGAGAGAGAGAGAGAGAGAGAGTGAGTATTTGAGGATGGCCGGAGGGCATTGGAGGTTGGAGTATTTAGCATTTGAAACAGCTTTTTCCTGCAATCTAGAGCCATTGTCATTATGCTTAATTCTATGTAAAAACGGTACATTTTTCTGCATCGCTAACATCTAATCATATCAAATTTTATTTGTCACATGTGCCGAATTCAACAGGTAGACCTTACCGTGAAATGCTTACTTACAAGCCCTTACCCTTACCCAACAATGCAGTTCAAGAAATTGTCACACCCTGATCTGTTTCACCTGTCCTTGTCGCCCTTCTTCCCCATTCCCCATTAAATACTGTGTATTTACAGTGCCTTGCGAAAGTATTCGGCCCCCTTGAACTTTGCAACCTTTTGCCACATTTCAGGCTTCAAACATAAAGATATAAAACTGTATTTTTTTGTGAAGAATCAACAACAAGTGGGACACAATCATGAAGTGGAACGACATTTATTGGATATTTCAAACTTTTTTAACATATCAAAAACTGAAAAATTGGGCGTGCAAAATTATTCAGCCCCCTTAAGTTAATACTTTGTAGCGCCACCTTTTGCTGCGATTACAGCTGTAAGTCGCTTGGGGTATGTCTCTATCAGTTTTGCACATCGAGAGACTGAATTTTTTTCGCATTTCTCCTTGCAAAACAGCTCGAGCTCAGTGAGGTTGGATGGAGAGCATTTGTGAACAGCAGTTTTCAGTTCTTTCCACAGATTCTCGATTGGATTCAGGTCTGGACTTTGTCTTGGCCATTCTAACACCTGGATATGTTTATTTTTGAACCATTCCATTGTAGATTTTGCTTTATGTTTTGGATCATTGTCTTGTTGGAAGACAAATCTCCATCCCAGTCTCAGGTCTTTTGCAGACTCCATCAGGTTTTCTTCCAGAATGGTCCTGTATTTGGCTCCATCCATCTTCCCATCAATTTTAACCATCTTCCCTGTCCCTGCTGAAGAAAATCAGGCCCAAACCATGATGCTGCCACCACCATGTTTGACAGTGGGATGGTGTGTTCAGGGTGATGGGCTGTGTTGCTTTTACGCCAAACATAACGTTTTGCATTGTTGCCAAAAAGTACAATTTTGGTTTCATCTGACCAGAGCACCTTCTTCCACATGTTTGGTGTGTCTCCCAGGTGGCTTGTGGCAAACTTTAAATGACACTTTTTATGGATATCTTTAAGAAATGGCTTTCTTCTTGCCACTCTTCCATAAAGGCCAGATTTGTGCAATATACGACTGATTGTTGTCCTATGGACAGAGTCTCCCACCTCAGCTGTAGATCTCTGCAGTTCATCCAGAGTGATCATGGGCCTCTTGGCTGCATCTCTGATCTCTGATATTTATCATCATTAGTCATTTAGGTCAACATTGGATCATTCAGAGATCCTCACTGACCTTCTGGAGAGAGTTTGCTGCACTGAAAGTAAAGGGGCTGAATAATTTTGCATGCCCAATTTTTAAGTTTTTGATCTATTAAAAAAGTTTGAAATATCCAATAAATGTCGTTCCACTTCATGATTGTGTCCCACTTGTTGTTGATTCTTCACAAAAAAATACAGTTTTATATCTTTATTTTTGAAGCCTGAAATGTGGCAAAAGGTCGCAAAGTTCAAGGGGGCCGAATACTTTCGCAAGGCACTGTATATACATCATATGTGACTCGTAATAAGACTAAGAAATTACCCTATTAAAATGTTTACCTGACTCCATAAACATAATTAGCGATATGCAAGAGACAATGGTTGAGTTACAGTAATAGGCAATAAAGAAGTATCTGAAAATGGAATTCTAAATACAAGTGTATTCAATTACTTTGCAAAAAGAATGGATTCACATACAAGACATAAAGCTTAAGTTATAAGACGCGGTTAGCCATTGTGGCTGGAACCGCGGATTGTCTCTGGCATTTGTAATTCTTGTTTACACAAGTAAACAAACTGTTGTCCAAACCAGTTGTTAGACCTTTTTGCCTAAGCTGTTGATATTTTTTGTTGTTATCCTAGTTTTGTTTATCCTAGTTTTGTTTAGCCCTGTTGTTTATTTTCAAATACCCAACATATTCAACATGTATTATAAATAAATGGTTGTATATCAATTACATATACTGTAGTTGAAAAAAGCTTGCTTGCCCAGTTTTCCAATTGTTTTTTACTGGTTCCACTTCTGTATTTCATCAATAGGTGGAGACATTGACCATAGTACCCCACACCCTGAGTGCCAACCTGTATGGTCTCCCATTAGCACCACCAGATGAAAATAGTTTTCTTCCTAATTGTCTTTCCCATGCCCTATATGAATTTAATTAAACTTTTAAAAAAATAATGTTGAGTGAGCTTTTACATATAATTAAATTAAATTAATAGAAAATAGCCAAAGTCAAAAAACACATATATAATTGCTGTAGATTGTGCAGACAAGGTCCTTGAACCAAAAACAGTTGTATTCATGCAAGTGATGTGGGGTGGAAGCTATTGAAGTTTTAAGCAAGTATTTTTGACATATAATGAGAGATTTCATTTAAAATGGCAAAAGTAAAAACAAATTACAAAAAGTTAAATTACAAAAGTAATTACAGTAGATTGTACAGACAAGGTCACTGAACCAATAACAGTTGGTTATTCATGAAAGTCATATGGGATGGAAGGTATTGAAGTTTTTACGCCAGTATTTTATTTAAAATTAATTTATTGAAAAAAGTCAAACAACTCTAATGCAATTGCCGTAGATTCTACAGACAATGTCCCTGTATTTTTTTGTGAAGAATCAACAACAAGTGGGACACAATCATGAAGTGGAACGACATTTATTGGATATTTCAAACTTTTTTAACAAATCAAAAACTGAAAAATTGGGCGTGCAAAATTATTCAGCCCCTTTACTTTCAGTGCAGCAAACTCTCTCCAGAAGTTCAGTGAAGATCTCTGAATGATCCAATGTTGACCTAAATGACTAATGATGATAAATACAATCCACCTGTGTGTAATCAAGTCTCCCTATAAATGCACCTGCACTGTGATAGTCTCAGAGGTCCGTTAAAAGCGCAGAGAGCATCATGAAGAACAAGGAACACACCAGGCAGGTCCGAGATACTGTTGTGAAGAAGTTTAAAGCCGGATTTGGATACAAAAAGATTTCCCAAGCTTTAAACATCCCAAGGAGCACTGTGCAAGCGATAATATTGAAATGGAAGGAGTATCAGACCACTGCAAATCTACCAAGACCTGGCCGTCCCTCTAAACTTTCAGCTCATACAAGGAGAAGACTGATCAGAGATGCAGCCAAGAGGCCCATGATCACTCTGGATGAACTGCAGAGATCTACAGCTGAGGTGGGAGACTCTGTCCATAGGACAACAATCAGTCGTATATTGCACAAATCTGGCCTTTATGGAAGAGTGGCAAGAAGAAAGCCATTTCTTAAAGATATCCATAAAAAGTGTCGTTTAAAGTTTGCCACAAGCCACCTGGGAGACACACCAAACATGTGGAAGAAGGTGCTCTGGTCAGATGAAACCAAAATGTAACTTTTTGGCAACAATGCAAAACGTTATGTTTGGCGTAAAAGCAACACAGCTGAACACACCATCCCCACTGTCAAACATGGTGGTGGCAGCATCATGGTTTGGGCCTGCTTTTCTTCAGCAGGGACAGGGAAGATGGTTAAAATTGATGGGAAGATGGATGGAGCCAAATACAGGACCATTCTGGAAGAAAACCTGATGGAGTCTGCAAAAGACCTGAGACTGGGACGGAGATTTGTCTTCCAACAAGACAATGATCCAAAACATAAAGCAAAATCTACAATGGAATGGTTCAAAAATAAACATATCCAGGTGTTAGAATGGCCAAGTCAAAGTCCAGACCTGAATCCAATCGAGAATCTGTGGAAAGAACTGAAAACTGCTGTTCACAAATGCTCTCCATCCAACCTCACTGAGCTCGAGCTGTTTTGCAAGGAGGAATGGGAAAAAATGTCAGTCTCTCGATGTGCAAAACTGATAGAGACATACCCCAAGCGACTTACAGCTGTAATCGCAGCAAAAGGTGGCGCTACAAAGTATTAACTTAAGGGGGCTGAATAATTTTGCACGCCCAATTTTTCAGTTTTTGATTTGTTAAAAAAGTTTGAAATATCCAATAAATGTCGTTCCACTTCATGATTGTGTCCCACTTGTTGTTGATTCTTCACAAAAAAATACAGTTTTATATCTTTATTTTTGAAGCCTGAAATGTGGCAAAAGGTCGCAAAGTTCAAGGGGGCCGAATACTTTCGCCTGGCACTGTATTTCTCAAATACTGTGAGTTCAAATAGACTTTTATTACAACATAGTAAAAGCAGAGCTGGTTCATGAAAAACAACTACTTTCAAATCTAGGCACATACTTCTTATATATTTTTCCTTCTTACGTCACTTCCATAGTAACTCCTCTTAATGACTCATCCCCTCTGGCATTTAGCCACCGTTATCTTATTGCATTGCACACATTTTTGTTTGGTTTCATATTAGGGCATGGAAACTGTAGAGCCACACCAATAGTTAAAAAATACAGACATGTACTCGCCTTAACTTCTTATGGCTGGGGGCAGTATTGAGTAGCTTGGATGAATAAGGTGCCCAGAGGAAACTGCCTGCTACTCAGTCCCAGTTGCTAATAGATGCATATTATTAGTATATTTGGATAGAAAACATTCTGAAGTTTCTAAAACTGTTTGAATGATGTCTGAGAGTATAACAAAACTCATATGGCAGGCAAAAAACGGAAATCTGAGGTTGGTCGATTTTCAACTCATTCCCTATTGAAGATACAGTGGGATATTGGTCATGTTGCACTTCCTAAGGCTTCCACTAGATGTCAACAGTCTTTAGAAACTTGTTTGAGGCTCCTACTGTAAAGGAGGGGCTCATAAGGGCTCTTTGAGTCAGTGGTCTGGCAGAGTGCCACAAAGTCGTGATGCTCGTTCACGTGAGAGGTAGCTCCCGTTCCATTGCATTTCTGAAGACAAAGGAATTCTCAGGTTGGAACATTATTGAAGATTCATGTTAAAAACATCCTAAAGATTGATTCTATACATCGTTTGACATGTTTCTACGGACTGTAATGGAACTTTTTGACATTTTGACTGCTCCTAGTGAACGAGCTTCGTGACTTTGGATTTGTTTACAAAATGCGCAAACAAAAGTAGCTATTTGGACATAAATGATGGACATTATCGAACAAAACAAACATTTATTGTGGAACTGGGATTCCTGGGAGTGCATTGTGATGAAGATCATCAAAGGTAAGTGAATATTTATAATGTTATTTCTGACTTCTGTTGACTGCACAATATGGCGGATATCTTTTTGGCTTGTTGGGTCTCTGAGCGCCGTACTCAGATTATTGCATGGTTTGCTTTTTCCGTAAAGCTTTTTTGAAATCTGACACAGCGGTTGCATTAAAGAGAAGTTTATCTAAAGTTCCATGTATAACACTTGTATTTTCATCAACATTTATATTGAGTATTTCTGTAAATAGATGTGGCTCTGCAAAATCACCGGATGTTTTTGGAACTACTGAACATAACGCGCCAATGTATACTGAGATTTTTGATATAAATATGAACTTTATCGAAATAAACATACAGGTATTGTGTAACATGAAGTCCTATGAGCGTCATCTGATGAAGATCATCAAAGGTTAGTAATGAATTGATCTCTATTTCAGATTTTTGTGACTCCACTCTTTGGCTGGAAAAATGGCTGTGCTTTTCTGTGACTTGGCTCTGACCTAATATAATCGTTTGTGGTGCTTTCGCTGTAAAGCCTATTTGAAATCGGACACTGTGGTGGGATTAACAACAAGATTACATTTAAAATGGTATAAGATACTTGTATGTTTGAGGAATTTTAATTATGAGATTTCTGTTGTTTGAATTTGGCGTCCTTCACTTTCACTGGTTGTTGTCAAATCGATCCCATTAACGGGATCTCAGCCCTGGTGCATGCATGTAGGACCATAGCAACAGTCCTTGGCAATTTACAGAAATAACCAGACATGTCATCCTGCTAACTCCTCTGAAAGGGACACCCATGTTCTGGAAAAGCCCCAAGAGGTGTAACCATAGCAACAGTACATATTAGGCCATAACACAGTTAATAGAATAACCTTTCGTGTCCACTCCCCAGACAGGTGCATGTCTAATGATGTCTAATGACCCAGAGCACATGTAGAGTGCACTCATCTTACTAGCTCTTCTGCAATTAATAATTAACACACATGGTCTGGAAAATTCTCAGTATTCCTCTGGCATCCACCAAACCCAGATTTGTCCGTTGGACTGCCAGATGGTGAAGCGTGATTCTTCACTCCAGAGAACGTGTTTCCACTGTCAAGAGTCCAATGGCGGCAAGCTTTCCACCACTCCAGCTTGGCATTGCGCATGGTGATTTTAGGATTGTGTGCTGCTGCTCGGCCATGGAAACCCATTTCAAGAAGCTCCCGACGAACAGTTCTTAGGCTGACATTGCTTCCAGAGGCAGTTTGGAACTCTGTAGTGACTGTTGCAACCGAGGACATACAATTTTTACACGCTACGCACTTCAGCACCCGGCTGTCCCGTTCTGTGAGCTTGTGTGGCCTACCACTTCACGGCTGAGCTGTTGTTGCTCCTAGACGTGTCCACTTCACAATTATAGCACCTACAGTTGACTGGAGCAGCTTTAGCAGGGCAGATATTTCACAAACTTACTTGTTGGAAAAGTGTCATCCTATGACAATGCCATGTTGAACATCACTGAGCTCTTCAGTAAGGCCATTCTATTGCGAATGTTTGTCTATGGAGATTTCATTGGCTGTGTGCTTGATTTTATACACCTGTCAGCAACAGGTGGCTGAAATGGCAGAATCCACTAATTTGAAGGGTTGTCCACCTACTTTTGTATATATCAAATCAAATTTTATTTGTCACATGCGCAGAATACAACAGGAGTGAAATGCTTACTTACAAGCCCTTAACCAGCAATGCAGTTTTAAGAAAATACAAAAAAAAAAGAAAGCGATAAGAATAACAAATAATTAAAGTGCAGCAGTAAATAACAATAGCGGGGGCACAGGGGGTACCGGTACATAGCCAATGTGCGGGGGCACCGGTGTCAAGGTAATTGAGGTAATATGTACATGTAGGTAGAGTTGTTAAAGTGACTATACATAGATAATAACAGAGAGTAGCAGCAGCGTAGAAGGTGGGTAGGGTAGGTGGGGGGTGCAATGCAAATAGTCTGTGGAGCCATTTGATTAGCTGTTCAGGAGTCTTATGCCTTGGGGGTAGAAACTGTTTAGAAGCCTCTTGGACCTAGACTTGGCGCTCCGGTACGGCTTACCGTGCAGTAGCAGAGAAAACAGTCTATGACTAGGGTGGCTGGAGTCTTTGACAATTGATAGGGCAATTTTTTATATACAGTGGGGCAAAAAAGTATTTTGTCAGCCACCAATTGTGCAAGTTCTCCCACTTAAAAAGATGAGAGAGGCCTGTCATTTTCATCATAGGTACACTTCAACTCTGACAGACAAAATTATAAAAAAATCCAGAAAATCACATTGTAGGATTTTTAATGAATTTATTTGCAAATTATGGTGGAAAATAAGTATTTGGTCACCTACAAACAAGCAAGAATTCTGTCTCTCTCTTCTTTAAGAGGCTCCTCTGTCCTCCACTCGTTACCTGTATTAATGGCACCTGTTTGAACTTGTTATCAGTATAAAAGACACCTGTCCACAACCTCAAACAGTCACACTCCAAACTTCACTATGGCCAAGACCAAAGAGCTGTCAAAGGACACAAAAAAATGTAGACCTGCACCAGGCTGGGAAGACTGAATCTGCAATAGGTAAGCAACTTGGTTTGAAGAAATCAACTGTGGGAGCAATTATTAGGAAATGGAAGACATACAAGACCACTGATAATCTCCCTCGATCTGGGGCTCCACGCAAGATCTCACCCCGTGGGGTCAAAATGATCACAAGAACGGTGAGCAAAAATCCCAGAACCACACGGGGGGGCCTAGTGAATGACCTGCAGAGAGCTGGGACCAAAACAACAAAGCCTAACATCAGTAACACACTACGCCTCCAGGGATTCAAATCCTGCAGTGCCAGACGTGTCCCCCTGCTTAAGCCAGTATATGTCCAGGCCCGTCTGAAGTTTGCTAGAGAGCATTTGGATGATCCAGAAGAAGATTGGGAGAATGTCAAAATATAACTTTTTGGTAAAAATTCAACTTGTCGTGTTTGGAGGACAAAGAATGCTGAGTTGCATCCAAAGAACACCATACCTACTGTGAAGCATGGGGGTAGAAACATCATGCTTTGGGGCTGTTTTTATGCAAAGGTACCAGGACGACTGATCCGTGTAAAGGAAAGAATGAATGGGGCCATGTATCGTGAGATTTTGAGTGAAAACCTCCTTCCATCAGCAAGGGCATTGAAGATGAAACGTGGCTGGGTCTTTCAGCATGACAATGATCCCAAACACACCGCCCGGGCAACGAAGGAGTGGCTTCGTAAGAAGCATTTCAAGGTCCTGGAGTGGCCTAGCCAGTCTCCAGATCTCAACCCCATAGAAAATCTTTGGAGGGAGTTGAAAGTCCGTGTTGCCCAGTAACAGCCCCAAAACATCACTGCTCTAGAGGAGATCTGCATGGAGGAATGGGCCAAAATACCAGCAACAGTGTGTGAAAACCTTGTGAAGACTTACAGAAAACATTTGACCTCTGTCATTGCCAACAAAGGGTATATAACAAAGTATTGAGATAAATATTTGTTATTGAGCAAATACTTATTTTCCACCATAATTTGCAAATAAATTCATTAAAAATCCTACAATGTGATTTTCTGGATTTTTTTCCTCGTTTTGTCTGTCATAGCTGAAGTGTACCTATGATGGAAATTACAGGCCTCTCTCATCTTTTTAAGTGGGAGAACTTGCACAATTGGTGGCTGACTAAATACTTTTTGCCCCACTGTACAGTGCTGCCATCTAGTGGCCAAAATCCAAATGGCACCTGGGCTGGAATAACACATTATGGTCTTTCTCTTGCATTTCAAAAATGATTACAAAATAATGGTTGTTTTTTTCTTTGGATTATCTTTCACCAACCCTATTGTGTTATATTATCCTACATTCCTTTCATATTTCTACAAACGTCAAAGTGTTTCCTTTCAAATGGTACCAAGAATATGCATATCCTTGTTTCAGGGCCCGAGCTACAGGCAGTTAGATTTGGGTATGTCATTTTAGGTGAAAATTGATAGCCTGAAACATCTTCTTGGTAGATATTTATGAGGTTGAGAGATTGGGCACCTGTTGGCCTATCAGGAAATGTAAAACTTCTAGGGTCGGTTTCACAGACAGAGTTTAGATTAACACAGGAGTAGGACTTAATGGGCCGGTTTCACAGACAAGGCTTAAGCCTAGTCCCAGACTAAAATGCATGTTTGAGCTGTCTTAACTCAAAGCGACTTGCACAAATTTATCTTAAAATGGTCGTAGATTTAGCCTGTTCTGGATTAAACAAAGCCGATTGCAAGAAGGAGGATTAGAGCTACTCAATGACTAAATTGAAGCTTAAATTAAACCTTCAGGCGTAGGTTCAATTCTGATTAGTACTGTTTGTGAGGGAGCATGGACTATTTGGAATATCTAAATGAAGGCCAACATGCCTTACAGAGGCCAGCCAGATGGGTACTTGTGGATAGGAGTAATCCATTAAATTACTTTGCTGAAATAGCTTTTCGAGACCGCTTTCGTATGTACAAAGAAAATGCATTGGAGATAATATCTTTGCTTGAGCCTAGACTTTCTTCTCCGTCTCAAAGAGGAAGGCCTTTACCCAATTCTCTCCAAGTTCTGATTACTTTGAGGTTTTTGGCATCTGGAATCTTTCATCGTGAAACTGGGGATTTGTGTGGTGCCAGTGAAGCAACTGTGTGTAGAATAGATCAAAGTCTGCAGGGCCATTTGTGAACTGAGGAGTCTTTACAAGTTTCCAGTTTCCTGATGCTGCTGGCAAAACCAACTATAAAGTGCAATTCTATGAATATGGGCACTTCCCAGGAGTGATTGGCTGTATAGATGGATGTCATGTTCCCATCAAGTGTCCATCAACTCCTGATGCTGAGGAGTACAGGAACCGTAAGAACTGGTTTTCCATCCATTTTCAGGGTGTATGCACTCCTAATTTAGAATTTTCAATTATTGTTGCCCGTTGGAAAGGTGCAACTCACGATTCTTCATTGTGTGCTCAGTTTTAGAGAGGACAACATAGTGGACTACTACTTGGTGACAGTGGATATGGTCAGAGTAACTTTTATTCACTCCATACATAAATCCCACAACAGCTGAGCAGCAACGATACAACAGAGCTCATATCCGCACGAGAGGGATGGTCAAGCGTATGTTTGGAGTATGGAAAAATAATTTCCAGTATTTATGCAATACATTTAGTTTCAAGTCAAGAAGATGCTGCAAGGTGATCATTGTTACAGCTGTGCTGCACACCTACCTGAAGCAGCAGGCAATGACCAACGAGGACTTGCACACAGAGTTGCTTTCACATTGCAGCACCTCAACTAGATGAGATGCATTTAAATATGGAAGGTATTCATTATGGCTTATTTTTGCTTTGATAATGTTTGTTCTGTACAAATTTCAAATAGTTTGCAGCTAAATTAAATGAGTGACTAAACCAAGGCTGGTTTAAAATGTAGTTTGTGGTGATTAAAATACTCTCACTCATGAATATCCAAATGACAAAACATGTATTTTTTACATATCATATTGTTCACCATAGCTGGTAATCAATTGTCTCATTACTCGTTTTTCACAATTCCTGACATTTAATCTGAGTATTAATTCCCTGTCTTAGGTCAGTTAGGATCACCACTTTATTTTAAGAATGTGAAATATCAGAAGAATAATAGAGAGAATGATTTATTTCAGCTTTTATTTCTTTCATCACATTCCCAGTGGGTCAGAAGTTTACATACACTCGGTTAGTATTTGGTAGCTGTTATGAGAATTTTGTCCTCAATGTTCATAAACTGAACTTCAATTAACATACTCTGTCTGTTACTAAGAATTTGTAAGGTTCTTATTAAAATGAAACAGTCAGAGGCCAGTCTACCATAGTCAGCAAGGTTTATTTACGAGAGCGCTGCTGTACATATACAAAGACATTCCTTTTATAACTTTCTCTTACCCTACACACATACATACAACCCAACAGAGTCTCACCACAGTTTATTACCACACAGCTGACAGTTCCAGTCTCCCCCATATACGAGAGCTCTGGAGGGGCTCTCCCTGTCCTATCTTATCTCCCCAGAGTTACAGCCGGGTCAGTTCAAACATAGGTTAATGGCCCTCTTCGTTCTCTTTCGACACACACATACATTCCTTTCTTATGTTAAATGTATACATAATTTAGTCATTATTCATAAAAATCATAACAGTAGCATTGTCTTTCCATTGTTTAACATGGGTCAAACGTTTCGGGTAGCCTTCCACAAGCTTCCCACAATAAGTTGAATTTTGGCCCATTCCTCCTGACAGAACTGGTTTAACTGAGTCAAGTTTGTAGGCCTCCTTGCTCGCACACACTTTTTCAGTTCTGCCCACACATTTTCTATGGGATTGAGGTCAGGGCTTTGTGATGGCCACTTCAATACCTTGACTTTGTTGTCCTTAGCCATTTTGCCACAACTTTGGAAGTATGCTTGGGGTCATTGTCCATTTGGAAGACCCATTTGCGACCAAGCTTTAACTTCCTGACTGATGTCTTGATGTTGCTTCACTATATCCACATAATTTCCCGTCCTCATGATGCCATCTATTTTGTGAAGTGCCCCATTCCCTCCTGCAGCAAAGCACCCCCACAACATGATGCTGCCACCCCCGTGCTTCATGGTTGGGATGGTGTTCTTCGGCTTGCAAGCATTCCCCTTTTTCCTCCAAACATAACAATGGTCATTATGGCCAAACAGTTCTATTTTTGTTTCATCAGACCAAAGGACATTTCTCCAAAAGGTACGATCTTTGTCCCCATGTGCTGTTGCAAACCGTAGTCTGGATTTTTTTATGGCGGTTTTGGAGCAGTGGCTTCTTCCTTGCTGAGCGGCCTTTCAGGTTATGTTGATATAGGACTCGTTTTACTGTGGATATAGATACTTTTGTACCCGTTTCCTCCTGCATCTTCACAAGGTCCTTTGCTGTTGTTCTGGGATTGATTTGCACTTTTCACACCAAAGTGTGTTCATCTCTAGGAGACAGAACGCGTCTCCTTCCTGAGCAGTATGACAGCTGCGTACTATTGTTTGTACAGATGAACGTGGTACCTTCAGGCGTTTGGAAATTGCTCCCAAGGATGAACCAGACTTGTGGAGGTCTACAATTTTTTTCTGAGGTCTTGGCTGATTTCTTTTGAGTTTCCCATGATGTCAAGCAAAGAGGCACTGAGTTTGAAGATAGGCTTGAAATACATCCACAGGGACACCTCCAATTGACTCAAATTATGTAAATCAGAAGCTTCTAAAGCCTTTACATCATTTTCTGGAATTTTCCAAGCTGTTTAAAGGCACAGTCAACTTAGTGTATGTGAACTTCTGACCCACTGGAATTGTGATACAGTGAATTATAAGTGAAATAATTTGTCTCTAAACAATTGTTGGAAAAATTACTTGTGTCAGGCACAAAGTAGATATCCTAACCGACTTGCCAAATCTATAGTTTGTTACCAAGACATTTTTGGAGTGGTTGAAAAACGAGTTTTAATGACTCCAACCTAAGTGTATGTAAACTTCCGACTTCAACTGTGTTTTTATAAAGTCTGTTATTGAATAATACACTTAAGATAGAAACAGAATTTATAGACATATTTGACCCTGCATTTTTTATTAATCCTTCATAATAACAAGGGTAAATGGAGTTCAAAAGGAATTTGACCCCACTGCAAACTAGCCTCTCTCTTTCTCTCTCTCTCTCTCTCTCTCTCTCTCTCTCTCTCTCCGTATCTTTCTCTTAGAGCTTGGATGTCAATCTCTCGCAGAACTCAAAGTCCTTGACTGCGAGGGCGGGGTCTCTGGCCAGGTGGGCGGGGAGAACCAGGGAACAGTCGCTGTCAATGTACTTTCCTGTTATTCCCTCCATCTCCTCGGCGACAGCACAGTAGATGGTGCTCACTGCCCCTTCTTCAGAAGACTTTGTGGACAGAGATGGGAGAAGAGGGTGAGAGCATAAACATTAACCACCTCTGCATAAAAGAGACAACAATGTGTAAGCACATTGAGTGCAAGTAAATATCTTTGTCGGGACTTTGTTTCTTTGAGCAATGCCAGGAAGGGGAGTGTCCCTTAACCTGGAGCTCAGAACTTTTACACAATTGCCATGTTTACTCAGAGACATCTGCTATAGAGATTTTGTGAAACTGATATAAATAAATAAGTACACACACACACACACACAGGTTTCAATAGCAAACATGTTGTAGCTGTTACAGTTGTTCTGCTGGCTTTATAACAAAGGCCAGCTCTTTCAATCTGACTGGCCTTAAGACCTATAAATCACTAATTCATTCTAACCAATCAGCCGATTGGACACACTCAACATCACGTTCTAACCGTACAGCACTATAGTGGACAGAACCAAACCAATCAGCATTAAATACATAGAAAGTGAGGGCATATCCCAAGTGGCGTAGCGGTCTAACACACTGCATCTCGTGCTAGAGGCGTCACTACAGACCCTGGTTTGATTCCAGGATGTATCACAACCGGCCGTGATTTAGTGTCCCATAGGGCTGCGCATGATTGTCCCAGTATCGTCGGGTTAGGGTTTGGCCGGGGGAAGCCGTCATTGTAAATAGGAATTTGTTCTTAACTGACTTCCCTGGTTAAATAAAATAAAGGTTAAATAAATAAATCAAAAATATCCAGCCAACCGCGCAGACGAGCTCCAGCTAGCTGCTTTTTCAGGTTTATTGAGTGAAATTGTTTGTTAACTCATTATATGCTGTAGTGTGCCCACTGAAGCAAACCATCATTTTTCGGATCATGACAAATGATCAGAGACTCTTCTCTGTCCCAAAGACCCACCTAAAAATGATGGACCAAGCATTCTGCTCCTTTGGTCACCAACAAGCCTCCATCTCTGCATAGCCCAGAACATCACTGCCTTGAAGTCTGGGCTAAAGACACATTTTTACCACCTGGCTTAAATGTGGCCTATTGTTGTGGTGTCCTTGGTTGGTCTCCACTCTAATTGAGTTTAATTGAATCTCAGCAGCACACACACACGCACACACACACACACACACACACGTTCACCTTTGTTTTCCTTGAAGTGAGACATAACACATCCTGTTCGCACACACTAACCAACCAGGACGAGAACACATTTTTATCTGTTTGGCTAGGATTCAATCCGATCACACTCGTAGACATTGCAGCTTTTAAAGGCAATGTTACTGAGTTTGTGGAGATTACATTCAAGTTAAATGTTTCAGATTCAAGGTAAACGCTGAATTGGAAATTACCTTAATGTCAAGTGTGCTATAGCGCGGTCCCAGATTGAATCCAGGCACTTGTCTCACACATTCTTCCTAGCTACAGACCTTTCCAGAAACCCACTTTCCCTCTCTTTCAGTTCAGACAAACAGAAAATATTGATTACACTTTATTGATTATTTTACAGTTCATTATGCACTTGTTATTTATTTAGCAGTTACAGTTTAAAAGGGTTATTATGTAAGGGATTAACAACGAGGGGCTATGAGTTTTATGGAAATAATGCACAACGCGGGTGTGCCACGACCTGCAGCGGAACGGCAGTAACCTTCTGCGGAGTTGCATGATTTTGCTAACACTTAAACACTACTAACACTCACATTTGCCAGTAGAAATTTGAGTTGAAATCTTTAGAGTAAGAGCTCTAATTCAATGCGTATTGCAGAAATTCAACGTTACAAGTGATTGAAATTCAAAGGCAATGATCCCAAATCCTGCGTTAGCGGAGACTGCATTCACGGTAAATGCTGCATATGTTGGCTCAATAGGAAATTACCTTTAGATGTCTACCGCACAATCTGTGACGCTTCAGTGATACAGATTGAATAGAGCCCTAAGAACCAGAAAGTTAGCCTGGTCACAGATGTTTGTGCTGTCTTATTATGACCATAGAAGTTGGCATGACAACACAAACAGACCTGGGAACAGGGTCACCAGAAATGTTCCACTGTTAACTTCCTACATGAAACAGGACTGTAAAATAGTGTTAAAAGCATTTTTTCCCTTCAAATTTTTACCAGAGTGTTATGATACAAAGTATTCACCTTGAAGAAAAAGATTCCAATCAGGTTGAATAGGAACCGAACCAGGAAGTTATAGTGTCTCATCACTTCTGTCATCACCACCCCAGGGTGGAGGGAGTTGGCTGTCACCCCTGTGAGAGGGAGACACACACACACACACACACACACACACACACACACACACACACACACACACACACACACACACACACACACACACACACACATATACACACACACACACACACACACACACACACACACACACACACACACACACACACACACACACACACACACCCACTATAACACATTATAAACCACACTAAAGCCCTTACCCCTATCCCTCCCTTATACTGCGTTGCTATCCCTGAGTCTGATTCCATGGGAAGTTTGACTCACACAGGGAAACTCTATCTCCAGCTGCAGAGAAGATGTTTGGTGCCTAACTTTCGTTATATAACCACGTTCCCCGTTAGACCCCTCAGGAATGATGCTCATTGTATAATGTTACTCATGCACTTATACATTGTTTTAGCAGCAGTGAAAGAGCTTATGGCTATACTATGTGTTCTAAACAAGGACTGTGGTACTTTTCCAAACATTACCAATATACACGCCGGTCATATAGCCAAATCAGTATCAGACGTGCTATGAATGAGATTCAACTGTGGGGTAAGGGGCCAGGATAGAGCAATTGTCTACAAGCTAAATGGAACCAGGGCCATTATTCCAAAACCATTTCAGAGTAGGCTTGTTGATATAGGATCAGGTTCTCCCTGTCCATGTAATCTTATTCATTATGATCTAATGCCAAAACTGATCCTAGATCAGCACTGCTACTCTGAGATGCTTTATGAAAACTTGCCTAGGCATTCCTACCCACCTGTGCCTTGTAGCCTTCGTGCCAGCTCGTTAGTGCAGATGATGTTGTGCAGCTTGGTGTGGTTGTACACGCTGTCCATGCTGTAGACCAGGTTCTCGCCCTTGAAGTGTGAAAAGTCGACCACGCCCCTCCAGTGGTTCATAGATGACACGTTGACGATGCGCGCCGGCGCCGATCGCTTTAGCAAGTCTGGACAGAGGTAAGGAGAGAGGGGAGAGACGGGGGAGAGGATGGAGGGGAGAGAGAGAGAGAGAAAGAGAGAGAGAGAGAGAGAGAGAGAGAGAGAGAGGGGTAGGGATGGAGGGGAGGGAAGGAGGAAGTGAGGAAGGGATGGGAGGTGGGGAGGGAGCAAGGGAAAGAAAAGAGCAGGGGAGAGAAGTGGGAGGGGAACAGTAATACAATGTAAGGTGTGGAATGTAATATGAAAAAACATTCCTTACCGGACCACGACACTTTAATGGGTGACTCTCCAGGAAAAAGACATAAACACAACATGTAAGGTGTTGGTCCCATGTTTCATGAGCTGAAATGAAATATCCCAGAAATGTTCCATACCCACAATATTTTGTGCACAAATCTGTTTACATCCCTGTTAGTCAGCATTTCTCATTTTCCAAGATTATCCATCTACCTGACATGTGTGGCATGTCAAGAAGCTGATTAAACAGCATGATTATTACGCAGGTGCATGTTGTCCTGGGGACAATAAAAAGCCACTCTAAAATGTGCAGTTTTGTCACACAACACAATGCCACAGATGTCTCAAGTTTTGAGGGAGTCTGCAATTGGCATGCTGACTGCAGGAATGTCCACCAGAGCTGTTGCCAGATCATTTTATGTTAATTTCTCTACCAATGTTGTTTTAGAGAATTTGGAAGTACTTTCAACCGGCCTTACAACCACAGACCACTTGTAACCACGCCAGCCCAGGACCTCCACATCTGGCTTCTTCACCAGCGGGATCGTCTGAGACCAGCCACCAGGACAGCTGATTAAACTTTTGTCAGGAAAAACTAATTCTGATTGGCATCAGCCTTGCTCCCAAGTGGTTCTGGCTCCCATTCATGTGAAATCCATAAATTAGGGCCTAAGGAGTTTATTTCAATTGAATGATTTCCTTGTATGAATTTTAACTCAATACAATCGTTGAAATTGTTGTATGTCACATTTATATTTTTGTTCAGTACATAAATAATGTTTTTGAAGTGTAAGAATTGCCTTTTGTTCAAGCTGGGCTGAATCACCTCTTTCAATTGGGATATTCTTATCCAGAAGATATGTGTTGTCTTACCCAGAAGATATGTGTTGTCTTACCCAGAAGATATGTGTTGTCTTACCCAGAAGATATGTGTTGTCTTACCCAGAAGATATGTGGTGTCTTACCCAGAAGATATGTGGTGTCTTACCCATAAGATACGAGGTGTCTTACCCAGAAGATATGTGGTGTCTTACCCAGAAGATATGTGGTGTCTTACCCAGAACATATGTGGTGTCTTACCCAGAAGATATGTGGTGTCTTACCCAGAAGATATGTGGTGTCTTACCCAAAAGATATGTGGTGTTTTACCCAGAAGATATGTGGTGTCTTACCCATAAGATACGAGGTGTCTTACCCAGAAGATATGTGGTGTCGTACCCAGAAGGTATGTGGTGTCGTACCTAGAAGATATGTGGTGTCTTACCCAGAAGATATGTGGTGTCTTACCCAGAACATATGTGTTGTCTTACCCAGAAGCAGGTGGGTGAGGAGGAAAGGACCCACATGATTGGTAGCGAAGGACACCTCTAGACCATCGGAGGTGATATCTCCAGGCAGGCCTGTGTACAGACACAATATAACCAAACCTAGATGATAAGGCACACACACACACACACACACACGCACACACAGACACACACACACACACACACACACACACACACACACACACACACACACACACACACACACACACACACACACACACACACACACACACACACACACACACACACACACACACACACAGATACAGAGACACACACCACAAATGATGTGCATGTTGCAAACCGTAGCCCAAATAGACACCGACAAGGACAAACATTCACAATAGTAATAGTTTTAATACTTTACCCCAGGATACACATTATGGACAGTAACTATAGAAACAAGGTAGCTTAATTCATGTCAGGAGAATTTTGCCAAACAAGGTTGCTATATTCACGTCAGGGAAAGTGTCAGCCTACTTCCTTGTTATTGCGTCTCCATTTTCGTGTGTTGCACTTGCATTCAGTAGGCATAAAGGCATAAATGTATGAAACAGTGTATTCTTATTTTTAATGTATGTAGTTCTGTCCTTGGGATGTACGTGTCTATTCATGGTCTGTATTATGTCATGTTTTGTGTGGACCCCAGAAAGAGTAGCTGCTACTTTAGCAGTAACTAATGGGGATCCTAATATAATACTAAATACTGAATAGGTAATGAATAGGAATTTGTTTAAGTAACAAACTGACAAGTGAACAAGACAACATTATGATTGCTATGATCTGGACAATTATTTTTTAATGCTTCCCAGCCAATAGGCTATAAAGGCCTGAGTGGGTGGAAATCATCTAAATGGCCCATATGGGTAAAAAGACTGGGAGAGATCAAATGTCGAACCGCAGAAGACGCTGAAATTGTAAGCACTTAGTACTTTTATTTCCATTGGTCTCTCTCTCCTGGGAAACATTATGTTATTACGTGTCGATTATACTTTTAGTACAATTGATAATGTTAATTGGTGTTGTTATGTCAATTAACCAATGTTAATTGGTGTTGTTATGTCAATTAACCAATGTTAATTGGTTGAATAAATGTTGAAGAAACATGGGCAATTACAGAGTTTATAAAAGAGAGAGACAAACAAGACCGCTATGTGTGCGAAGCCCACAATTACGCACCTTTCAATAATTATTTCCAGCTCTTTGTTGGAAAATTATATGGAAATAAATTAATTAACTAAATCACAAGGTGGGAATGTACAAGAAATGTAGCAAGGCCAAATGGAACATGTAGCCGTTAAACTGAAAAATCAAGTGAATAAATTGCACTCGCTTTGGCTCTACTGGTGCCCAGAGTAGAACGGATGTTGCATTCATGTTAATAAAGTCACTATACTAACCTGTTCCAGTAATCCGCCTGCTCAGTCCCCCGGTGGTTTAAAAGGAGTGCGCACCACATGTGGTTGCATGCAGTTCGATGGAACTGTAGACTACTCCAGTGGTTATAGGCCTGAATCTGTTTCCATTCATTTACATTTATTTATCTTTTTAATATATTATAATGATGCCTAATGCCTAAATAATCAAATTCATTTTATTCTTAATTAACACAGTGATGGCAAGTGCTTTTTATGTTGTTTTCCTCTTGCCATTGACCCTGAGAGGGTTAACCTATTCATTTATTTTGGCTTAAGGAAAACAAGAGGTACACGTATACCTATCATGCTGGCCAGGACAACATTTTTTAAAAAAAGGATGATTACATCCACAAATAACAATAACTGTAGCAACCCGGTGTTAGAAAAATGGATATGGACTTGATCACTTCAGCATATTTTTGTAGCACAGTCGATGCCATAGACCTACATGGTAATTATGACGACTTTCGGAGGACGGCCTCCAACCAATCAAAGCTTTTACAGTATGTACTGACATGTTGTCCATTCAATCATAGGATTAGGATCAGAGAATGAACCTAGGGTGTTGTATTGGAGTGATGCCGCAAAGCATTATGGGGGGGTTCTAAACTCGTCCCTTTTTCAGGACCCTGTCTTTCAAAGATAATTCGTAAAAATCCAAATAACTTCACAGATCTTCATTGTAAAGGGTTTAAACACTGTTTCCCATGCTTGTTCAATGAACCATAAACAATTAATGAACATGCACCTGGGGATGGGCACCTGGGGATGCTAAGACACTAACAGCTTACAGACAGTAGGCAATTATGAAAGTTATGAAAACGTTGAATACTTTGGACACTAAAGAGGCCTTTCTACCCACCCTGAAAAACACCAAAAGAAAGAAATCTGCGTGAACGTGCCTTAGGCATGCCGCAAGGATGCATGAGGACTGCAGATGTGGCCAGGGCAATAAATTGCATGTCCGTACTGTGAGACGCCTAAGACAGTGCTACAGGGCGACAGGACGGACAGTTGATTGTCCTCGCAGTGGCAGACCACGTGTAACAACACCTGCACAGGATAGGTACAGCCAAACATCACACCTGCGGGACAGGTACAGGATAGCAACAACAACTGCCTGAGTTACAACAGGAACACACAATCCCTCCCTCAGTGCTCAGACTGTCTGGAATAGGCTGAGAACGGCTGGACTGAGGGCTTGTAGGCCTGTTGTAAGGCAGGTCCTCACCAGACATCACCGGCAACAACGTTGCCTATAGGCACAAACCCACAGTCGCTGGATCAGACAGGATTGGAAAAAAGTGCTCTTCACTGACGGTTTTGTCTCACCAGGGGTGCTGGTCGTATTCGTGTTTATCGTCGAAGGAATGAGCGTTACACCGAGGCCTGTACTCTGGAGCGGGATCGATTTGGAGGTGGAAGGTATGTCATGGCCTGGGGCGTGTGTCACAGCATCATTGGACTGAGCTTGTTGTCATTGCAGGCAATCTCAATGCTGTGCGTTACAGGGAAGACATCCTCTTCCCTCATGTGGTACTCTTCTGCAGCCTCATCCTAACATGATGCTCCAGCATGACAATGCCACCAGCCATACTGCTCGTTCTGTGCGTGATTTCCTGCAAGACAGGAATGTCAGTGTTCTGCCATGGCCAGCGAAGAGCCCGGATCTCAATCCCATTGAGCACGTCTGGGACCTGTTGGATCGGAGGGTGAGAGCTAGGGCCATTAACCCCAGAAATGTCCGGGAACTTGCAGGTGCCTTGGTGGAAGAGTGGGGAAACATCTCACAGCAAGAACGGGCTAATCTGGGGCAGTCCATGAGGAGGAGATGCACTGCAGTACTTAATGCAGCTGGTGGCCACACCAGATACTGACTGTTACTTTTGATTTTGACCCCCCTTTGTTCAGGGACACATTATTCCATTTCAGTTAGTCACATGTCTGTGGAACTTGTTCAGTTCATGTCTCAGTTGTTGAATCTTGTTATGTTCATACAAATATTTACACATGTTAAGTTTGCTGAAAATAAACGCAGTTGACAGTGAGAGGATGCTTCCTTTTTTGCTGAGTTTATGTGTTGAGAAGCTTGATGAGTTGGTGACATTATTGGATAGAGATTGAAAAGTGGTAGTTGAGCATTTATTGGATATATTATTCAATTCAAATGAGTTTCTTCAAATTACAGGGGCAGAGGAGGTAGAATATACATTGTTTTCTTGGTTTTAGAACTTTATTTTGTGCCCAGTTAGTGCAATTTATTTCCATTTGCCTTGCTAACTTCAGTAGCAAGTAGCAGTAGCTTGCTAGCTACCAACTCCAGTGTGCAATTTTCACCAGCAACGCTACTGCAAACTTTGTTGACTTTTTGTTGAAGAACCACTTTCATTCTCTGGGGAATACGGAAAAGATGCGAATTAAAACCGAGGGTCAACCTCAACCTGAGATCAGTTTCATGAAGGAGGATGAAAAGATGAGGGCATTCAATTCCAACTGGTATCAAAAGTATAGCTGGCTAACAGGGAGCCTTTCATCAAGCCGCCTGTACTGCTGGCCTTGCCTGCATTTTGGAAAGTCTGAGCCTTGGGCGAAATGTGGGTAGAGTGACCTGAAGAACATCGATCGTTCAGCTAAATGGCAAAACAAAAGCAGGGAGCATATAAATGCCCACATCAGATTCAAGCTTCTGGGAAAAAGCTGCATCTATCATGACGAAGGTCTGCATATTCAAACTGCGCAACACAACCAGAAAGAAAGAAGAAACAGGGATGTTCTCAAGCAGTTTATCAACACCACTGCGTTTTTGGGTATGCAAGAATTGGCTATTAGAGGACAAGACAAGAACTACATTTTCGCTAACAAGTGCAACTATAAGAAGCTTGCAGTGATAATTGTAGATTACTAGCTGAACATATGGAACTTTCTACTGTCTTCTCTGGGATGTCAAAATCAATTCAGAAAGATTTGATAGCTTCCATTGCATCATCCATTAAAAGTTAGATTAAAGAGAGGTTGACACAGCGCATTTGTTCGCTCTCGCTCAAGTATGCTTTCCACTTTCCTAAGGTAATTATTTAGCAAAGATGATAATGCAACCACTCCAGACAGACACAAGCAGAAACTCATTACATAAATGTTACAGAAGCCTAGGCTACACCTAAACATTAGAGATCTGACATGCTGTATGGGATGAAAACGAGACCATTTTTCAGTCTGATCAACTGTAGGCTACTAATAATAGCAGCTGCATACAGCCTATGCACCCTGTTCATCTGGTCAGGGTAACTAATTATTAACTGGAATTAATCAATCAACATAATAGTGATGACAGACTTCAGTTCATTTTTTATAAGGTCTACAGTTGAATAAGCCTACATGACGCAAACATGCATAAAGCAAGCTCAGTCCTGTGAGTTATATTGTATATCAGTTGTTGTCTCTGCCTCTGGGTAGAGGAATCCCCCTCCTAATCTAGTCTAAGTATAAGGTTGCTGGAGGTTTTTTTCAGTTTCATGTGACCTGATTAGAAAAAACTGATTAGAAAAAATCACAGCCCATATAAAACCTGATTAATCACTGACATACCTTATAGGGTCCAGAGTTTTCCTGGTTAGGGTAACAGGTAAGGAAAAACTCTGAGCCACAGGGGGTAAATATTACCCCCCCCCCCCCCCCCCCCCCCCACCCCTCCCCCCCACACACACACACACTCTGGGACCTATAGTGCCACCAGTCTGCTTGCAGTTTTCAGTTATCATCAGGTATGGGGATGATCAGGGCTTAATTCAGGAACGTTTCTTGGACTACTTTGATGTGTCAAGTGGGCGAGATGCGCAGTCTGTGTTTAACGTCATGGAGAAACTTGTTGTTTGATCCTACGATGACACAGCTGTAATGGAATGTATCTTCTATTTGTATTTCCAGCTAAGTCCCCTCCGGTTTCCTGATTTAAGAGGTGATGACCACTACCATTGTCAACTCTCTCCTAACATGACTAACTGAAGCCATGTCTCATGTGCCCTCTCATCCACAGGCACATTGAATGTTCCTCTCCAACATTCTCTGTCATTTGTTTTACTACTGTTGGACACATACGGTGCCATATCAGGATTCAAAGTGAATTGGGAGAAAACTGAAATAAAGCCCATTTCTAATTATGACTTCTCAAGCTTAGAAAGTACATTCAAGTGGAAACAAAGACATGAAATACTGGGGTGTACTGATACCATGCCGTCTGGAAGAAGCATATACAGTACAATCAATAATTTTCCTTTCATAGATTAGATTGAATCTGATGTTCAGAGATGGAGATATCTCCCTATTTCTGTTAGGTATGGTTAACATAATAAAAATGTATATATTACTAAGGTTGATGTATTTATTTCAGGCCCTGCCAGTTTCAATTCCATCCAACTTTTTAAGTTAAATAAATGGCCTGTTCTCCAACTTAATTTGGAATGAAAATAATAAAATTGACTGTTTTATATTTACCCTATAAAGCTATACCCTATACACCTTTAAGTCCTGGTTCCAAAGCGACACCATGAATTTTGAACATGTGTATTATGATGGATCTATACTCTCATTCAATCAAGTTAAATCAAGGGTTGATTGAAACTCTACCTGATGGTTCAGAACCTATAAGAAAAAAATGGGAAACAGATTTAAAGGAAGAAATTGAGGAGAACCATTGGTCACAGATATGTGAAAATGTTAATACCTGCTCCTATGACCTAAGACATTAATTACTGCATTTTAAGATAATTCATATGAGTTACTACACTCCTGCCAGAATGCATGTAAATGCACCCAGAAATGTCACATCTCTGTTGGAGATGCAAAAAGCACCATATGCTGTGGTCCTGTGACAAACTGACACCATTTTGGGATAATGTATGTTCTATCATTTCATTAGGTCTAGGAATTTAAATCTCCACGATTATAGAGTGGCTTGCGAAAGTATTCACCCCGCTTTGCATTTTTCCAAGAAATAAGACAAAAAAAAACCCGGAAAACTTGAGAGTGCATAACTATTCAACCCCCCAAAGTCAATACTTTGTAGAGACACACTTTGCAGCAATTACCACTGCAAGCAAGTCTCTTGGGGTATGTCTCTATAACCCTGGCACATCTAGCCACTGGGATTTTTGCCCATTCTTCAAGGCAAAACTGCTCCAGCTCCTTCAAGTTGGATGGGTTCCGCTGGTGTACAGCAATCTTTAAGTTATACCACAGATTCTCAATTGGATTGAGGTCTGGGCTATGACTAGGCCAATGTTTCCCTTTAACCCACTCGAGTGTTGCTTTAGCAGTATGCTTAGGGTCATTGTCCTACTGGAAGGTGAACCTCCATCCCAGCCTCAACCATTTCCCTGTATTTAGCGCCATCCATCATTCCTTAAATTCTGACCAGTTTCCCAGTCCCTGCCGATGAAAACATCCCCACAGCATGATTCTGCCACCACCATGCTTCACTGTGGAGATGGTGTTCTCGGGGTGTTGGGTTTGCGCCAGACATAGAATTTTCCTTGATGGCCAAAAAGCTAGTCATTTTAGTCTCATCTAACCAGAGTACCTTCTTCCATATGTTTGGGGAGTCTCCCACATGCCTTTTGGCGAACACCAAATATGTTTGCTTATTTTTTTCTTAAGCAATGGCTTTTTCTGGCCACTCTTCTGTAAAGCCCAACTCTGTGGAGTGTACACCTTAAAGTGGTCCTATGGACAGAAACTCCAATCTCTACTGTGAAGCTTTGCAGCTCCTTCAGGGTTATCTTTGGTCTCTTGTTGCCTCTCTGATTAATGCCCTCCTTGCCTGGTCCGTGAGTTTTGGTGGGCGACCCTATCTTGGCAGGTTTGTTGTGATGCCATTGTCTTTCAATTCTTTAATAATGGATTTAATGGTGCTCCATGGGATGTTCAAAGACTCTGATATTTTTTTATAACCCAACCCCGATATGTACTTCTCCACAACTTTGTCCCTGACCTGTTTGGAGAGTTCCTTGGTCTTTATGGTGCCACTTGCTTGGTGGTGCCACTTGCTTAGTGGTGTTGCAGACTCTGAAGCCTTTCAGAACAGATCATGTGACAGATCATGTGACAGATCATGTGACACTTAGATTGCACACAGGTGGACTTTATTGAACTAATTATGTGACTTCTGAAGGTAAATGGTTGCACCAGATCTTAATTAGGGGCTTCATAACAAAGGGGGTGAATACACATGCACGCACCGCATTTCTGTTTTTTTATTTTTTCGAATTTTTTGAAACAAGTAATTTTTAAAATTTCTCTTCACCAATTTGGACTATTTTGTCCATTACATGAAATCCAAATAAAAATCAATTTAAATTACAGGTTGTAATGAAACAAAATAGGAAAAATGCCAAGGGGGTGAATATTTTTGCAAGGCACTGTATCTGTTGGGAAATGTAAATATTGACGATCAATTGAAAAGCCTCATACCCACCCTTAATAACAAACTGGAGGGCTGAACTATCTAGCTACATACTGTTTTGTATATTTTGTATATTATTTTGTATATTGTATATTTTTTTGTATATTATATTTTGTATATTTTAAAATTAAACAAGAACCAGAAGTGTTTGACAAAATTTGGAAACCATATGTTGATCACCTTGGGGAATGTGTTTTGTTTTTGTGTTTGTGGGGTGCTGTGAAAAAACAATAGAAAACAAAATTTCCCCAAAAAAATATAGTCATTTGTCAGCCAAATATTGTAATTGGGTGGCATGGCATGTTAGTAAGGTTTTTTATCAAACAAGCAATGCTGTTTCTCTTGTGGACATTGTCATTGGATACAGATGCGAAACCAGACCCGTGCTTTGGTTCATTGAACCACGCTTTCGTGACAAGTAACCTTGCCTAAGACCTGGGCCCAGTTTTTCAAAAGTTATCTATGTGGATCTATTGTATAGGATTAAATGCACAGAGTTAGAATTAATAGAACGGGTGTCCCCATTCAAGTCAATGAATGGGGACATTTCTATGCATTTAATCCTGTCCAATTGCCGAAATCTGACAAGATAACGTTTGAAAAACTGGGCCCTGAAGACTTACATTAACTCCCGTCATGCCCAGGCTTTAGCTCTATGAGCTACCACAGCCTGATGGCGACTAGAAGCCCCGGGTCACACTAGTATTATGGCTGTTGATGTCCACCCCTGGTTGACTGTCTCATAGCCTGGAATCCACATAACCTGGAATCCAACCTGGATATCGCTCCGTTTCATTATTGTTTCGCTTCAGGTGAATAGTGAAGATATTGTGATATTCAGTGTGGATTCCAGGCTGATGTGGTGCCCAGCTGAAGGGCTCGGTTTGTTGACCAGGATGTGGAGCTGTTTCACTATTGTCTATTGTTTTAAGTGAAACAGTAGTGAACACCGTGGTATTCAGTGTGGATTCCAGCCTAACTGTCTTTGAATCTTGACCTGAAGCTACCCACCTGAAGCCCCAGCGTTGTTGACCAGGATGTGGAGCTCCTTCTCCTCTTGCAGGACGCCCTCTACAAACGCCCTCACAGACGCCAGGGACGAGGTGTCCACCAGGCGCAGGTGCACGTTGGTGTTCCCGCTCCTCTTCCGGATTTCCTGCAGGGCAGCACTACCGCGAGCCTCGCTCCGGCACGCCATGATAACACGAGCCCCACGCCGGGCAAAGTCTAGGGCAATGAACTTCCCTATGCCTGAGGGAGTGGGAGAGAGGAGAAGAGAGAAGAGGATGAGAGAGATACAGTGCCTTGCGAAAGTATTCGGCCCCCTTGAACTTTGCGACCTTTTGCCACATTTCAGGATTCAAACATAAAGATAAAAAACTGTATTTTTTTGTGAAGAATCAACAACAAGTGGGACACAATCATGAAGTGGAACGACATTTATTGGATATTTCAAACTTTTTTAACAAATCAAAAACTGAAAAATTGGGCGTGCAAAATTATTCAGCCCCTTTACTTTCAGTGCAGCAAACTCTCTCCAGAAGTTCAGTGAGGATCTCTGAACGATCCAATGTTGACCTAAATGACTAATGATGATAAATACAATCCACCTGTGTGTAATCAAGTCTCCGTATAAATGCACCTGCACTGTGATAGTCTCAGAGGTCCGTTAAAAGCGCAGAGAGCATCATGAAGAACAAGGAACACACCAGGCAGGTCCGAGATACTGTTGTGAAGAAGTTTAAAGCCGGATTTGGATACAAAAAGATTTCCCAAGCTTTAAACATCCCAAGGAGCACTGTGCAAGCAATGATATTGAAATGGAAGGAGTATCAGACCACTGCAAATCTACCAAGACCTGGCCGTCCCTCTAAACTTTCAGCTCATACAAGGAGAAGACTGATCAGAGATACAGCCAAGAGGCCCATGATCACTCTGGATGAACTGCAGAGATCTACAGCTGAGGTGGGAGACTCTGTCCATAGGACAACAATCAGTCATATATTGCACAAATCTGGCCTTTATGGAAGAGTGGCAAGAAGAAAGCCATTTCTTAAAGATATCCATAAAAAGTGTTGTTTAAAGTTTGCCACAAGCCACCTGGGAGACACACCAAACATGTGGAAGAAGGTGCTCTGGTCAGATGAAACCAAAATGTAACTTTTTGGCAACAATGCAAAACGTTATGTTTGGCGTAAAAGCAACACAGCTGAACACACCATCCCCACTGTCAAACATGGTGGTGGCAGCATCATGGTTTGGGCCTGCTTTTCTTCAGCAGGGACAGGGAAGATTGTTAAAATTGATGGGAAGATGGATGAAGCCAAATACAGGATCATTCTGGAAGAAAACCTGATGGAGTCTGCAAAAGACCTGAGACTGGGACGGAGATTTGTCTTCCAACAAGACAATGATCCAAAACATAAAGCAAAATCTACAATGGAATGGTTCAAAAATAAACATATCCAGGTGTTAGAATGGCCAAGTCAAAGTCCAGACCTGAATCCAATCGAGAATCTGTGGAAAGAACTGAAAACTGCTGTTCACAAATGCTCTCCATCCAACCTCACTGAGCTCGAGTTGTTTTGCAAGGAGGAATGGGAAAAAATTTCAGTCTCTCGATGTGCAAAACTGATAGAGACATACCCCAAGCGACTTACAGCTGTAATCGCAGCAAAAGGTGGCACTACAAAGTATTAACTTAAGGGGGCTGAATAATTTTGCACGCCCAATTTTTCAGTTTTTGATTTGTTAAAAAAGTTTGAAATATCCAATAAATGTCGTTCCACTTCATGATTGTGTCCCACTTGTTGTTGATTCTTCACAAAAAAATACAGTTTTATATCTTTATGTTTGAAGCCTGAAATGTGGCAAAAGGTCGCAAAGTTCAAGGGGGCCGAATACTTTCGCAAGGCACTGTATATAGAGAGAAAGAACAAGAGGGAGAATAAGAGAAAGAGAGAGGGAAAGTGGTTGAGAGAGAAAGACAGGGGAAAGGTAAAGTAGAGAGAGAACGATGATTAGTGAAAAAGACACTCAGAGGACAAAACAAAATTTAAGAGCAGTTGCTTGCAGCGCAATCTAACAGAGCTGCTTGTACAGTATGTGTGTCTGTCTGTCTGTCTGTCACTCTGTCTGTCTGTCACTCTGTCTGTCTGTCTGTCTGTCTGTCTGTCTGTCACTATGTCTGTCTGTCTGTCACTCTGTCTGTCTGTCTGTCTGTCTGTCTGTCACTATGTCTGTCTGTCTGTCTGTCTGTCTGTCACTCTTTCTGTCTGTCTGTCGGGGTTACTAGATAAGAGCAGTTGCTTGCAGCGCAATCTAACAGAGCTGCTTGTACAGTATGTGTGTCTGTCTGTCTGTCTGTCTTTCACTATGTCTGTCTGTCTGTCACTCTGTCTGTCTGTCTGTCTGTCTGTCTGTCTGTCTGTCTGTCTGTCACTCTTTCTGTCTGTCTGTCGGGGTTACTAGATAAGAGCAGTTGCTTGCAGCGCAATCTAACAGAGCTGCTTGTACAGTATGTGTGTCTGTCTGTCTGTATGTCACTATGTCTGTCTGTCTGTCACT